>NC_141396.1:2585000-3785000 GCF_034619465.1 Leptosomus discolor | reverse complement strand
ACGGGTTCTTCTTCAGTGATGAGGTATTCCTCCCACTGTTCAATGTTCTCCTCCAGCAATTACTATACTTCAGAGATTCTATTTCATCTCTAGAAACTGACCTGCTTTATAAAGCAAACCAGTTGCCTTCCTGTGCCCAGTGTGACTGGTGAATGCACATACACAACTGGAAATCCCTTCCGTTGACATTAACATAATTGGGTTCAGTTTAACTCTTCTTCTAGGCACGGAGCATCTCACCTGATTGGAAATTCAGGTCAGGTACTCAGAGGTAAGCTAATAGAAACTTGCAGCAAATGAGGATTTCTGTTACTCTCTGAACCTCAGCAACATGAATGACTTTCATGAGGACTATAATGGAGTATATTATGATCTAAATCTTCTGTGAATCTCTTCACATTAGCCAAGGTAGCATTAGTGCTAAACAGGATTACTTTTTCTCCTTTCAGAGATAAACAAGTAAAGCATAAACCACATCCCAACCAGACAACTCTAACACCGTTGTTAGCAATGATAAGCCAGTTTATTTCTCTGTTAATAAATCCTCCTTCATTACAGGAATAGAAACCAAAGACTAATTTTTTAAGACCCTGCACCGTAAGGATTTGGAGTGGCACCAGCCAGCCTGCGATTAGCTCCACACAGTGCAACTTCACTGCGGAACTGTCCTATTCCGTTGAGAATCTGCAATCATCATTTTAACATAAATATTTGAAAAGCAGAACAATGAACCAATAAGCTTTATGACAGAAAATACTTCATGGTAAGCACGCTTTCCTTTTACAAAAGAAAAAGATGTGTGTCCAAAACTGACTGTACAGAGAAATGAAACCCTTACCTCGTGTGCCAGGAGATACCTGAGGTGATACGTGTATTTCCATGTCCCACTCCGGTGCAGATCAGCCTCTCACAACTAGTTTTCAGGGAATGTCCATGTAAAATATTTACACTGCACACGTCAGAGAAAGGAATAGCCACGTGCTTTAAAATACACTGGACAAATTCCAGATTTCTTAGCTGGTCAGATGCAGGCTCATCACACCAGGCCCTGCCAGGCCAGTGTGTCTGCAAACTGGAAAACCTTCCACAGCACCATCGTCGCCTCCAAACGCACGTCGTCGCCTCCAAACGCACGTCGTCGCCTCCAAACGCACGCCGCCCTCTCATTGAGGCCATCGGCAGTTCTGCAAGCGAAGAGCTTTCTGGATCCCAGCGGCGAGGTCCTGGGGAGTGGGACTCTCTGCAGTGCAGCTCACGGGGAGTCCTGCGGCTTCCAGGGCTTCCGCCGTCGTCGGCCCGATGGCCGCAAACTGAAATGACATCGTTGAACTTGCTCAACTGCACGAACTGTTTCAGGCTGAAGATTTGCAGTGTTAAAACCCACCTACCAATTACGCTCCTTAGGAAAGGTTATTATTTATCTCACCGTCACAAACCCTTAGAGCTCTTAGTCCCACAAAACAGGAGAAGTGAGAGGAATGTTGATGGGCCTCAGCCTGTAATTGCTGATTCACAGAATCGCAGGATGGTTTGGGTTGGAAGGGACCTTGAAGACCATCCAGTTCCAACCCCCCTGCCATGGGCAGGGACACCTCCCACCAGACCAGGTTGCTCCCAGCCCCATCCAGCCTGGCCTTGAGCACTGCCAGGGAGGGGGCAGCCACAGCTGCTCTGAGAATTCAAGCAAGAACTGCTCACACCTTCACATTGCTAAGAGAAAATAAAGCCTATAGCCAGTGGAGACTGGGCAAGTTAGTTGGGGAAAAAAATTCTAGGTGAAAACAATTGCTTTTTGGGTTTTTTTAAGAAAAAGCTCAGCTATGTAATACCATTTGCATTTGATACCTATGTATTTGCTGTCTTTTCGGAGAAACAAACACAAGAGAAAATGAAGGTTTGTAATGGGTGTAACAGCTTTCCCATCTCTCATTTGCCCCCCGCCCCCCCAACTTACTCCCTATTGTATTTGCACCACTTTTAAAGAGAAGATACCTTGATATGGTTGACAAAATCCCCCGAAAGCTTCTGAATGTGCTGGAGGCAAAATTTGACACCAGACGGACTGAAGAACACGATGCTTGCTGGAATTCCCTGAGTAAAAGGAACCACAGGTTGGCAGAGATTACTGGCTCTTCCCGCAGCGCACCTTCACAGAAATCCCTTCAACAACTGTCTCTACATGGCCATGAGGTGGTTTTATGGATAAGAAACAGCAGTTAAGCCAACAGAAAGGGTTTCCCGTGGCGCAGACAGCCCCCTAAACCCCCATCCCGCCACAGAGCGCTGAAATTCAGGTGTGACTTTAACCAAATACTTCGTCAAACAAGTGCTTGCTGCGAAGAGCGTTCTGGAGCCGTACTCATATCCCTCTTCAGCAAGAAAACTCAGCAAGTTACTTCCCTAAACCCATTCCCACCTCTCTCAGTCCTCTGTCTCCCAGCTCATGTGGTTTACCCCAAGTTCTGCCCGTCCTGAGGCGCTCTGGCAAAAGACGAGGCGATGCCTTAGAACGGCAGCCCGCCGGGAGGGGCTTTCCCTCCCGCCCAGCAAGCCTGCCCTGAGAGAGCAGCAGCAACCTTCTGCAGCGCAGGGAAAACGCTGCAGAATTCCGTCTGCGGCGAAGGCGCCAAGCTGCTGAGCTGCAGAGCCGAAGCACATGCCTCCTGTATCGTGATTTTCTCTCAAAGACACGCTGGTTCCACCCAAAACGACATCTGCTGGTGACGCGGACGCCAGCCCGAGGTCGGGGAGGGCAGAGCGGCAGCTGAACCCAGCGCCGCTCGCTGCGGCGCCGCGTGCTCAACGCTTGTCGCTCCACGTCAGCTCTCCAGGCGCTACAGCTACTCGCCCAACACCAGGACAACTAAAAAGCCCAGCAGAAAACAGCTTTTAACAGCTTGACACTGAAGCGAACCCCTAAGCCAGGCGGTCCGTAAGAGGTCAGAAAGTTCCAAAACGCACCCGAGCCATTGACTCACTTCTGTCTGCTCTGAACTAACGCCCGGAGGGGGTGGGAGCTGCAAAACCCACCCAGGAACGCAGGATGCCACAGTGAATCAGCCGGCCTGCCCAGGCCACAGCCTTTTAGGACCTCTTGGAAAAGAACTTTAAAATCCACGTGCAATTTAAAAAGGAACAAACGCATGGATTTTAAAAAGAAGTGCGACGTGCTCACGCAGGCCAAGTTTCTGTAAGAAGGAAAGGCTGTATTTTGAACTAAATTAATCCTAGATATCATGTAGGCTCCTACAAATGCAAAATTCAGAAAGCCAATCTCGAAAAAACAAAAGCAATTATTAGTACCTTCCAATCTTTTACTAGGCACTGATCCTTGCTTAATGACATTTACTAGAAAAAAAGAGAAAAACTTTAATCATTCTAGCAAATACATCTCCATACACTTGTCAGCAGCACGTGACTTGGAATTCTAACACTTAAAATGAGATAATTAAGACAGTCGTCGATTGGAGAATTGGAGAAGGAACACTGAAACTCTGTGGGGCAGATTACTGCTGGATTCTGAGTTGTAATCTGCAGCAGATGCCCAGTGATATTCCAGTTACGCTAATAAAAATTCGTAACAAAGCTGTTCAATAAATATCCTCGCTAAACGGAATTTCTGACATGGTATTACTTGAAAAGCAGTCTTGTCCGGCTCAAAGGAATAAACTGCATTTGTAATTACAGATGCAGTTATTTCCCAGCAATTCTGAAACACACATGTAACTTGGAAGCCAAGGCAAAATGTGAAAGGTTTCATTTTCTTCTTCGGACGGAGGCACTGTGCCTTTTAGGCTCGTTTGTAATTGCCCTAACAAGTAACTGAGGGACTCACGCTCTGTCTGAGACTTTTGCTAAAGGATTTGCTTGGTAGTCAAGAGGGAAAGAGAACCAGAAGCCTGTGCAGGATATCCTTCTATCACCACAAGTATCGTTTATGGCTGAAAAAAAGGAGTATATTCTGCTGGGTATTATCATATACCTCAAAAATTCTCAAATTACACCAGCATCCAGTACCTGTTGTGAGAAGTAACTGCTCAAAGATTCCTGCAGGTCAGGGTGTTGGGTGGTTTGATAAACAGTGAGGCTTTCCAGAGGTATGCCTGGAATCAGGATACACATTCATAAACAGGGTCGCATTCATTTCTATTGTTTCAATAAAACACTCTCAACCTACTACTTGCACTTAAGTGTACTATTTTTAGGTTGAAAAGGTACAGAAGAAATTCTGTGAAGGATTTGTGGGTATTTCTAGAGCTGCAAGACACACTAAAGCGTCTGTAACCAGAGGGCCTCGAAGCACACTGGGAAACCATTCTGGTGGAGAAGTGACTCTCCACCTTACCGAGGAGAACGCCAGTGAAGAACAAGGCAAACAACCCTGCTCCCACCACGCCACAGCTCAGTCCCAGGGCCGGGGGCAGCAATCCAACCTCAGTTTTCACTCCCGTCCTCTAACTTCTAGCCAACGTTAACAGCAAATTCAATTTTTACTCGTTCAAATTGGATTCACGAGCCTCTGATACACGTTTTCTCGTCGCTGACTAATTAAAATGAGGCTCCAAGGGAAGTCCAACCTTTTTCTCGAAGCGCTGTAGGAAGGGCTTCTCTTTTCAGGGCTCCACAAGGAAACAGGAGAGCCGAGGAGGTAGGTTTCTCTCCTGTAAACACACAAACAAGAACTTTAACTAACTTGTGCTTTTAATAAAGAGCAAACATGATACATTTAATACTTTTTAAAGGTATGGAACGTTGCACACTGCAGCAAATGCTGCACGCTTCATCCCAGACACAGCCCTAAGATAACCGAAAACATCTGCAGTGCAACTGCATCCACAATTCAGAGGAGAGAGGCTACTTAGCATGTAAATTAAAAACCATTCCGTAACTATACTATGAATACATTGGCTAAAAAGATCTCACAACGGATAAACTGCGTTTCTATTCCCCTTGCCATCCTACAAAGCAAAACAAGTGCTGTGCAAGTTATCTCCTCCTCAGAAACACCACCTTCCTCAATTTTTAAATTTAAAATCTAAGCCCCACTCGATACATGACAGCTCGTTCTCTCTAAAAGAATATTCCAGCAGACAAAGAGGACGGAAATGCTGTGCTGGAAAGTTTCCATCTGTCTGGAACTCTTATTTTCTTACTTCCCTAAGGAAAAATGATTCCAGTGCCACTGCCAGGGTGGATATCCTCGCTTGTTCTTGTCCTCTAAAATGGAAGCGACCTCCAACTTGAATATTGTCACTTTGCCAACATGTGAAAGCCCCTTCTGAGATTTTGGAAGGACCTTTCTGATACCTGTTCATGACCTCTCGTAGCACAGGACACACCTGGGAGGCAGGTTCCATAGGTTTTGTCGCTTTTCTAAGACATGATCAGAGGGGAAGACAAATTCTGCTCAAAAAAATCCCACCAGGTAACAGCAGTCATGTCGCCAGCTCTGGGGGGACACCCTGACCCTTCGCCCACCGGAGACGGGAAAGGGCGAACGCTGACAATGTCCATCGCACTGGGAATGCAAACACCTGGCTCAGAGGAAGGAACCAGCTCTGCCTGTACCAGCTTCTCAATAACTTGCTGGGTTTAGGGCTTAAACTAATTGTTTTGGAAAGTTTTTCACCACCAGATTTTATCTAATAGAAGTGAATATTGCCACTTTGCAGAAGATCAAGAGCGTTTCAATCCAGGAAGAATTTGATTTTTAGACGGGAATTGAACCGCAGACTTTTTTTTTTTTTGCACAGAGTTTGCTTTTTCTATGAATAACAAATCCAGAGAAAATTTCAAGATGAAATTCTACGCAGCTGCACAGAACTTGGCATTCATCTTTCAAAATAAATGAGAGTTCCTCAACACGTCATTTTATTACTAATCCAGGTATGTTAGTACATGTGTTTAAGAGATGACTACTAGAAAAATAAATGTTTTTTTAAAAGTGCTGGAAGTAGATTCTTGGTTTATAACAGTAAGCAACAGAGATGCCTCAGGGAAAAAAAAAAGCATAGTACAAATCAAATGGAAAGACCCTAGCAGGAGCCAGCACAGATATATCTGACTGTCCTAAATGCACACTGAAGTTTTATGAGAAGCCACAGATAGGCTCGTAATAAATTACAGGAAGGAAGAATGAACTTGGGATAGAATGTAAAAGAGATTTTAAAATGGTAAGATAAAACCTAAACGTTTCAGCATTAATCCTCCTACAACCGATGGCAGTTAATGGAAATGTCGATGTGGTACCTGTAAAGAAACACTAATCCTTTTGCCGTTGTGTTTACAAAGCACAGAAAAATTCCTTAGGAGGGCTCAACAATAGCATTGCCTCTCATGGTATCCCCTACTTCTGTAACCCACACAAATGTTACGCTGTAATAAGACTAAAAAAACATTTTGCCCCCAAAAGACCGTAAAGCTAGCTAGCTAGTGAAGGAGTCAGCTCCTTCATTTTGCCACTCGCTGAAGCTGCAGTGGGCACCAAAGCACAAAGGGGCGGAACAAAAGAAGTATCATTGCTCCAGATTTGACTGTTATTTCAACAATAAATTCTAACGATATAAAAATCTAGAGCTATTCTTTTCATTCACTTACCATTTTCTGCATAAACAAAAATAAACACAGACAGGATAGGGAAGATGATGTCATTTAAGCTGTACTTCCGAGGTCGTTAGAAACCACCGGACAAACGGCGAGCACAGGAACGTGCCCAATCCCCCCCAGCACGGACCGTGGTCATAGGGGTCAGCAGCAGGCAGCCCCCCGCGACTGAAATCCCCTGCTCGGTTACGGGGACGGAAGGTACCCAAAGGCAGGCGTTTTTGCAAGGACAGGGGCAGTGTTGCAGCGTTGTGTTAATTTAAGCAGCCTGCTGGTACGAAACTGCCCTGTGTAAGAGGCTGTGAAGGCCCAGGGATCGCTCTCCCTGTGGGGGCTCTCAGGAGCTGCTGCTGGCTCTGGATTGAACTCTGCTCTCACCAGAAGGTGCTGTTCCCCGTCCGGCTCCCGGTGACTGCCAGCTCCTCACTCTGCAGGAGGATGCAGGCAGAGCGGGGAGACAGCCACAGGATCAGACACGGCCAGAAACAACAGGGTCTGTGAACCAAGCGGCTCCCACGGGAGGAGGAAGAGCCAAGGATGATCCTCAGGTGGACTGAGAACAGCCGAGAAGATGTTATGACGCAGTAACTGCCAGTCACAGGCTCACCACCGAGGAATTTCTCCACTCCTGGTACTACATGCATTGTTTTCTTTAGACCTGATCCTAGTTTTTCTCACATTCATACAACAGAAGGGGTTTTCTCATCTTCCTTCCCAAAAAACCCGCTCCATCTGCAAACTGGCAAACATGAATTCAATACCAGAAGTAGATTTCCCTCGCACTAAAAAATCAGCTAAAGCCTTTCTTTATTTTAAAGTACCTGTTGAAGAGCAGATACAGGTTATTCTTCACTTACAGCATTTTTGTGTTGAAAATTTCATTTTTACATTTCAGAATTTGTTATTTAATCTTGTGTGGGCAACAATCATTTTTATCATGAAATATTCCGTATAGTTCAAACATTTCATTTGCCAATGAATTACAGAGCACTCTGCCCATAAAGAACAGTACTTGCCAGCTCCAATCAATTTTTCTTTTACCGATAAATCTTTGCTACTCCGCAGCCTTCGCTAATCAACACTCTGCTTCACATCTAGCATCATGCCTCACAGCCAAACACAACGTATCAGGGTTCTTGACACCATTTCCACTGCTGAAGCATCCAGCACCTTATTCAGCAGGTTCAGAGCGTGGTCAGCAGCAGGGCTTTTAAACCAGCGGATACAATAATTTATCCAACATCCAGAATAACTGCTCTGATTGTCATTTGTTTCTCTGACTGGGGTTAGCCAAAGGCAGACTATTCACTTGGCTGGCTGAGTAACACGGCTTTTCGAAGCACTGGGCATTCTCTGTTCAAGTAGTGGGCACGGCATGAACCTCGAGATGAAGGTTTCTGTTTCCCTTTTAAAATTTGGGGCATAAAGTCCTTCAGTGAAGGACCTGCCTTTGTATCCGACTGAAAGCTCCCTCTAATTCCACTACCAGGCTCCCCTATGCAGCCCCCCGCCTTCTGCCACGAGCGGGGCTGTGCCCCAGGTCACCTCAAAGCGCAGAGAAGGACCTGCCAGCTCACAGCCCCGCTGCAGAGACGCTGAACCTCGGGTGTGATTTTTTGTCTGGTACAGAGATTATTCTAGCAATGAGTTTCAGAGCGCTCGGGGACTAATCCTGCTGACTTCTGGCGGTAACTGTGCCTCCCAGCGATGCTGGGACGGACACTCTGAAGGCAGCAGGCACCTCAGTCGTGGATCCCCTGCACGGCCACCACGTGGGTCAGAAGCTCTGAGGTCAAACTCATTGCACTGGCAGCTCCCGCTTACGACATTCTTCACGCCACTTCTAGAAGCCAGGCTGTACAGAAACACAGCCTCTTTTCTCACAGCTTGTACCGACCCATCCACTCCCAAAATAATCAGCCCTTATGCCTAAAAATGTTTATTTCTATTAGATATTTTAAGAAATTACAGGGAATAAAAATGAGGAATTAGACTACCTAGACTTTTAAAATGACCCAACAATCCAATAATACATTTAGAAGCAGCAAACAGAGCAGCATTACAGCTTTAACCACACCAAAATGGTTAAACAAAACATAAACCATCATTTTAACTAACCCTTTCTGCAGCTTCTTCAAAACCCACTCTCCTCTGGGGCTCCAAAACAGACTCCTCTGAAACCACACATTCATTCTGAAGGAAGGAGTTCCCCTTATCTACTCAGAGCTATGGCATGGTGAAAGATCCCCAGCACGGACTGGTTTGAAGCAAGGAAAGTCAGGTCACCCAAAGTTCACGGAGAACCAGCACACCTCTAGCCACAAACATTTAAATCTTATGATTAAGCAGCAATTTCCAGCTCTGATCTTTTAGTAAAAAAATACTTTGTCTACTGGCTCATACGGTGTTATTCATCAATTACAGAGTCTAAGATTTCATGTAAATTAATATTTTGTATAGGTATTTCAAAGTATTTTTTATCATCTTTTAGAGATACCACCCACACTCCCAGAAGCTGAATCCCCGGGTTCTAGATATAAGAGGTATATGCAGTATGTACTTCTCTGCTTCCCTGTGCACTCGGTTTTACTTATAGGACATTCTGAAGCAATGGGAGGTACGTTGGCTTAATTTAAGCAGAAGATTTTAGATACTTACTTGAGCAAATATATTCAGCTAATTTTTCAGCATTTCCAGACTTTTCCCCTTGTGGAATAAGACCAATTTCTTCCACTATAAGCAAAAGCAGCAAAGAAAAACATGGACATCAGTGAGAACAATTCAGATTTACTGTCACAGAAACATGGGTTGGAAAGGGAGACACAACTTGATCCACACACACACAAATACTTCCTTGAAAAGCAAAAAAAAAATCAGAGCATTTGAAGCAGTAACATGACTTGATTGATTCAAGATGCTTATTAGGTGTCACTGGTTGGTGATCCAGTGTTGTTACCAGCCTGCCTGAAAAAATAGGCTTTTTGTAGAGGCAGCCAGTACTTACCCAAATTATTTTTGGACTAGAAGCATAAAACCAGCAAGACTCTTAAAATTCTGAAGTGCTTTTCGTAATACTGCCTGTGTGGTTCAGTGGAAGCTAAAGCTGCAATGCAATTTCACTGCCAGAATGGCTTCCACAAACTAAAATCTACGTTGCATTTTTGCTATGCACATAAAATGTGCCTTGCATCGGGTTAAAACCAGCGTGAAGGCAAATAAAGCAGCTGACCACTGAAGTCAGCGGGATGGATACGGCTGCCTTCTGCTTAATGCCTCAGGAACACGGCGGGAATGCAGGTACAATCTCAGTCAACCCTGTTACAATCCCCTTCATCCAACTTCATTGCCAAAGTGAATGAAAAAACCCGTGTGCAAATTAAGAACAAAGGGTTTTTTTTTTTAATTTTTTGACCAAAGTTTTAAAGCAGTTACCCTCCCATGACAATGAAAGTACTGAAAACCCAGAAGTTACACCCTTGGCTGCGCTAAGCACGTACAGGTCTAATGTCTATGCAACTACCTGTTTTCAAAATTATCCATTTATCAAGCTTATCTATATTTTTTTCTAAACACCCTTGAATAGCAGCTCACATTCCAAAAACTGTACTAACAATTAACTATACTTATCTAAGATTTCGGGGTTTCAACCCCAGCTTACCTAGAGAAGCTGTCGCTTTTCCTACCACATACGCTGGTTTCGTATTCCACCTTTGTTTAAGAGATTTTAACCAGGCTGGAAAACATGAAATTAAATTTAAGCACGTGGCAACAAAATAGGAATGCTAAATGAGTATTTGGACTTCTGTTTAATCCACAAATACAGCAAAATAATAATAACTAATACGCCACTACACACATCTGCAAATCTGGATGCACAAAATGAATTTTTAATGTATCGTTTTCATTGTGTAAATAGCAGTCTACATGCTTTTAAAAGCCTAATTTGACTAAACCGTTCTTAGCTGCTTTTGCTAAGCAGCAGTTTTAATGCACACTTGCCCCATGCCGGGTCCCATGCAATTTGCAATGTTCATTTCTATTTTGGCATTAAGAATTTAAAAACCCCTCAAAACTCATAGGAAAAACCAGCACATAGTGCAAAGGGAGATTCAGACATACAAACTGGTGGTTTAAAACTGAAGGCTTAGGCAAAAAAAGAAAATAAATCTTCCATGACAACAAATGAAAAGGTAAAAAAAATCTATATCCATGCACTACAGTACTCTGTCACATAACTCTGTCTTATACAAGAAAACTATGGAAACTGGTTATATTTTGAACATACACCAAAAATAAGTTATCAGCTCAGAAATAAAATGTACCAGAGACCAAAATAAAGTTACTAGGAAATGGTTTTCCTCCTTCAGGCAGTATGTATGTTACAAATTACACTTCTTGGATCCAGCCACCTGATCCCTGAGCCTGAAATCCTAACAGGTCAACAACAGATAAGTTAAGTCTTTTACTATCTTGTCTTAAAACAGCAGAGCACAGGACATTGAGTTCCTTTCCAGTACTCTTGGGGGGGGGGGGGGGGTGGGGGGGTGGGGCGGGAGGGAGCGGGAATTAGAAACTACAACAGCAAAAACAAAAAATCAGAGGAAACTATTCTAAAGAAGGAAAAAGAAAATTATTTATTGCCTTTTAAAGGAATCTAAATAGGAACTAAAGACTCATTTTATTGATTAAAACATGTATTTCAGCATCTCCTAAAATTCCTAATCAAGACTTGGGATGAAGTCAGGATGACATTTGACCAAAAATCCTAAAATACAGCCCTCTGCTGTTGAAAATGCTAAAATAAGCTGACAGTGTACTTACTGCTTACTCACTGCACACTGGTTAGCATGACTACAGCCTGAATATGGAGCAGATGCAGCAATGCTGCGATTTAAGTGCACACAGAAACTCAAAGCCAGAAGTTACCACGTAGTGTAAGAATTTAGAAGCGTTTGGAAGGATTTGCTAGATCGCTGGTACGGTAATTCCTATTTAGCATGCTGCAGGATTCTTACTCACAAGTCACCTGTTGGCTTTTAAGATCGCCTTTTCTTCACTGCTTTTTAGTTAAGGCTTAATTCGCTTGATCAATTTTATATTCAAGACAGAGAAATCTGTTTTTCCGTAGGACTCCGTATGAGTCTACACGTAAGCAGCAGTGGCCAGTTTCTACAAAACGCTCCTGTCTTTCAGGGAGGAAAGAGGTCACGGAGCAAAACTAGGCCCTGCAGCAAAAACACTCCTCAGGCGCCGGTTTCTGCTTACGAGTCTTTCTAGCAAAGATAACCACAGCGGGAAAAGCTCACACTAACCAGCCATTTGCACCCAAAGCTCTTTCTTTTCCTCTCTAACAACAGCATAAATGCAGAGAACCCAACCCTCAATCCCTTAAAAGCTCAATTTGGCATGAGGCCTTCACGATGCCAGAACAATGAGATTCGGCTATTTTAAAAAACGCAAACTCCAAACACCGGCTGGTGGGTGAAATGAAATTACAAACATCACAAAATACAGAAACAGGAAGACCAAGGACTATAAATATGCACTTACCTTCATTTTTACTATTCTCTTTTAAACATAACTTGATGGCTTCTAATGCTCTTGGACTGGTAAAAACCAGGCCTCCATAACATTCTGGATGAGAGAGCTACTTAGAAACAGTAAATTCAAGATGTAAATTTTTTTTTAAAAAAGTCAATAAATTTAAAAATTAAATTATTTAATTTAATTTAATTTTAATTAAATTCAATTCTTTATAATCTTGCAAAGAACAAAATGCTTCAATAAATGTCTGAAACGGGCAAATAGTTCATTTCTATCAGTAGCCAGAGTATTTATAAGAGAAATGTGTAAGAAATCTCAAATTCAGAACAAAACTTGCACAGATTATATTAATTCTGAGACTCTGTAGGAACGGACAAGGATTCCTGTCACTGAAACAAGGCGGAAGGATGGTCACACGATGTACGTGTGACGTACAAACTTGTGCAAGAGAAATTAACTGTTATTCTAAGCGGTAGCATAGAGGGTACTACCCAGACAGCTGCTTGCCCCCTGCCCCCTCAAAGACCAGTCAAGATGACTAACGGGCTCTCAAAGACCAGTACAAAAAACAAAAAAGGAAGAATGTTCTTGGATTACTGGCAAATGCAGATCATGACACATTCAAACACCAAACAAAGTTCAGTGCTGTTAGGGACTGTCAATACAGGGAACCCCCCTCTTTTCATTTTAAAATGAAATATATATGTTGAAGAAAGAGTAGAGAGAGACATCAGTTATGCACTGTCGCTCCATGTAACCAGGAGATGCAGCACACAATTTCAGTACAATCTAAGGGCGAACCTCAGGTACCCTTTAGTTGTCACCCCAGTCTTCTACTTTTTTGTCGTGACAAAATGCCCCAATACCTGTGACAATCTATGGCCCATCAACCCAAATGTGAATGCTGTCTGACCAACTTAAGTCTTTAACAAGCATGGGCAACATACTCCATGTTGTACCCAATATCACACTGTGTGCAACTGTGTGGGTGGAAACACAGAAAGAGGCACCACAAAGGGCATTTATAAGATAAGACACGGCCTCTTGGCAACCATGGCTTAAATTCTGTTGAAAAATATGCAACTGAAATAATGTAAAACTTACCTTTTCAAATAAACTTTCAAGAGCGACGAATTCAAATGACAAAACTGGAATCAAAGTTGCTTCAAAGCCGTATAATCCTAATTCCTACCAAAAAAAAAAAGGTTTACAGCTCTTGAAAGAGATTTCAATCCGTAGCTTTTTTCTTGTTCAAACAATTGACTAAGCACAAATATGTCTTTTTACCAAAGTGAAATACAATGGCATCTTATTTGCTTTTCCTATTGAATCTCCTTTGGTTTTGTTAGTTATTTATTATGACAACATAACAATTAAACAGCTGTGGAACTGAGGCCTCCTGCATAGCTACTGAACAGTTACAGGACACACCAGCCCTCCGGTGTCTGAACTCCCACAGGGACACACACTCACCCAGCCCTGCAAACATTCTGATCCATCTCTGTAGTTCTTTGAAGTCAGTAGAACCGCTCTTAGGAGTTACGACCTACTCACATGACTGCAATAGCAGAAAAGACCGCAGCAACAGGAAACCTCTTCTTCACACTACATTCCCAGCAAGGCTACTAACATTTTTTTGTAATCTTAATTCTATCCATATGAACATAATATTAATTAACGAAAATGAAACTGGTTTAATATCAGTACTTTGCTGAGAGCTTTAACGGTGAATTCAGTATGATCTATGTATCATTTTTTCAGTAACAGCAAATTTTCTAGCATACTTTTTTCTTAGTGTAATTTCAGACATGCACTCCTAATTTTGATTATTTTTCTTAGAAAACAGCACCATTTCAGCCATGCACTCCTAATTTGATGAAGCACGTTTTTCACTTGAAACAGTTAAATTAATCTATCTTGCTGAACACGATACTATTATTTAACAGTGAAGCGACAAAACCGTTTACGTTTTTTAAAGTTTACTTACTTTAATATATGGATCTGGTCCTGAATCTTTGTCTTTGGGATCCTTCAGCAACAGAATCTTCATTGTTTACCAAATAACTGCAGGAGGACTCTGAAATACAATAATGGAATTTATCTAAATTAGATCTAGAGGACTTTCTACTGAATAGTGACTTTAATAGCTCAGCTTCACAGAAACTGGGTTGCTAACAGTTGCACTGCTCTCCACACAATGAGTAAGCAGTTAACGTACGTTCTCTGAGCATGAACATCCACCCTGATAAGACCGACAAATAACATGCTGTCTTTAGATAATACTGCTTAAGGGAGAAACTATCACGAAAGACATCAAGGAGAGCACATTCTAAAGGAGGATATTTTGTAAAAGAAGCACAACCCCTACCATGCAGTCATGTTCAGCCATGTAGTAAGCTCCTGTCTAGAAAAACTTACTCTATTCTATTCGTTTCCGTGCTAGTTCCCACCGTACGCTCATCATCATGAGTCTGCAAGCGTTTATGTATCAGGTAACGTAATTTAATGCATTTGGGGTCTCACCCTTTTCATGGGGAAAAACATGTGCAGGGCAGTGTTTCAATTTTTTTTAAAAAAATACAAATGTGTGCGCACACGCACATTTATACAACTGAATAGAATATATATAATATTCATATGCCTCCTTTGATATATCTACAGTAAACAAGGCAAGACTGAAAAAATATATTCTGCCATTAAAATGGAAGACAATAGTTCTCAATTCCTTAAAAGTTCACTTTGGGGCTAAATTCAAAACCTGTTACAACATGTAAGTGAAGATATCAAGCATCAAAGTAAACAAATGCAATAATAAAACCAAACAGAAATCCATCTCACATTCACCTGAATTATCTATGTGTTACTTTCCTCACAGATTACATACTAGCACATTCTCTTTAAAACGAATAATTACGACTATTCAAATGTACAGAATATCCTAAATGTTATTCATTTGCATGATATGCACTGAAATCCTCAAAACGTCATCAAAGACAAAAAAAGCTGTTCAGACAAAAATGAAAACAGAGAAAAGACAAAAGGCAGCTTTAGGCAGCAGTGGATGAACCAGGGTCTCGTACAAGCAAGCAGGGCTCAGTGCCACACACTCACCATAGCCAGAAGCACTGTGAAACAGCTGGTGAAAAGGGCACCCACAGCAAACCACCCCCAGGATCTCAACAGCCAACTGTGATACTACGTAAATCTCTTGGATTTTAAACTTCATTTTATAATCTAGGTTTTAAAATGTGGTGTCATAACTGAGGTGTTTAATTCTGAACATGTTACCGTTAAGACATGGAAATGCTCATTTCCACAAGACTTCCAGCACTCAGCACATAGAAGAAACAAGGACTTTGCCAAGGGCCATATTCTCAAAAAGTGTAATTCTTGCGGATTTCAAACGAGAGCAAACGCCAAAGTAGATCCCATCCAGGGCTTTCAAGAGTTGGACTCCCAAATACTTTTGAGCAGCCAGGTGCTAGTAGCTCAAAGGAGGTAGAGCGAGGTGACTTCGCTCAGTCACTTTACCGTTGTAACAGTCTTCACTTTAAAAATCCAACATTCTTGTAAAAACATACTTTGTGCATAGTCCCAGATGACTGGAGGCTGGCCCATGTGAGGCCCCTCTGCAAGAAGGGCTGGAAGGAGGACCTGTGGAACTACAGGCCCATCAGCCTGACCTCGGTACTGGGGAAGGTTATGGAGCGGCTGATCTTGAGGGCGCTCACACGGCGGGTGCAGGACAACCAGGGGGACAGGCCCAGCCAGTGGGTTCATGAAGGGCAGGTCCTGCTCGACCAACCTGATCTCCTTCTATGACCGGGTGACCCGCCCAGTCGATGAGGGGAAGGCTGTGGATGTCATCTGCCTGGACTTCAGCAAAGCCTGTGACACCGTCTCCCACACCATTCCCCTAGGAAAGCTGCCGGCTCACAGCCTGGGCAGCTGCACCCCAAGCTGGGTTAGAAACTGGCCGGGTGGCCGAGCACAGAGTGGTGGGGAATGGGGTTAAACCCAGCTGGTGGCCGGTCACCAGTGGTGTCCCCCAGGGCTCAGTGTTGGGATTGGCCTTGTTTGACATCTTTATCGATGATCTGGATAAGGGGATCGAGCGCTCCCTCAGTAAGTCTGCAGAGGACACTAAATTGGGTGGGAGTGTCGATCTGCTGGAGGGCAGGAAGGCTCTGCAGAGGGACCTGGACAGGCTGGATTGATGAGTTGAGGCCAGTGCTATGAGGTTCAACAAGGCCAAGGGTCGGGTCCTGCACTGGGGTCGCAACAACCCCATGCAGCGCTACAGGCTTGGGGATGAGGGGCTGGAAAGGTGCCTGATGGAAAAGGACCTGGGGGTGCTGGTCAACAGCCGGCTGGACATGAGCCAGCAGTGTGCCCAGGTGGCCAAGACGGCCAACAGCCTCCTGGCCTGTGTCAGCCATGGTGTGGCCAGCAGGAGCAGGGAGGGGATCGTGCCCCTGTACTGGGCACTGGTGAGGCCGCCCCTTGAACGCTGGGTGCAGTTTTGGGCCCCTCACGGCAAGAAGGACACTGAGGTGCTGGAGCGTGTCCAGAGAAGGGCAGCGAAGCTGGTGAAGGGTCTGGAGAACAGGTCTGTGAGGAGCGGCTGAGGGAACTAGGGGTGTTCAGCCTGGAGAAGAGGAGGTTGAGGGGAGACCTTACCGCTCCCTGCAACTGCGTGAAAGGAGGTTGGAGTGAGGTGGGGTTGGTCTGTTCTCCCAATAACAAGTGATAGGACAAGAGGAAATGGCCTCAAATGGCACCAGGGGAGGTTGAGATTGGACATTAGGAAGAATTTCTTCATGAAAGAGCGGTCAGACATTGGAACAGGCTGCCCAGGGCAGTGGTGGAGTCACCGTCCCTGGAGGTGTCCAAAAAACGTGTAGATGTGGCATTTCAGGACACAGTTTAGTGAGCACAGTGGTGTGGGGCTGACGGCTGGACTTGATGATCTTGGAGGTCTCTTCCAACCTAATGATTCTGTGATTCCCTCAGCAGATTGCTGTTCTGATACTGATGTTACTAACAATCTTTACTGCAACTCCACCTTCAGTGCTTATGCTCCGAGACACGTTTCTACTAGTACTCTTAAAGTCTAACAGCACCAAGAAAAATTATGCTCACTCTAACCTACCACACCTTCCTATTTCCAAAACATGTAGCGTTTAATAACATTATGACATCATCAAAATGTAAATGTAAGGAAGAAAATAAAAGTCCTTCCAAACTGTATAACACAAGATAATAATACTTTTTGGAAAGAGCAACTTCCAAAAGTATTGTAATAAAACCCCCAGACTACATGAGAGAGTTAATTCACGTACACTTGGGGAAAGCAGATTTCTAATTAATTACTTCAGGTAGTTAGAAATGAATTAACTTCCCATCCTATGCCTTATTACTGTGTCAAGTAATGAATAACAATAAGAAATGCGTAAACATCCATGCTTAACAAGGTGACTTATGATAATCAAATTAATTATTTTGTTTAGATCCTGCATACAAAATATATACTGAAACCAAAGAACAATTACAAAGTCATAAAATATCGTGAACTACTGCCAGATTCAATTACCTAGCTGTCTCCTCTACAAAGAAATCATACAAGCTGTATTTTGGACTCAGCCATCTGGCTCACTTGTAAAAACAGCGCTCCTAGAAGGCACTGGCTTCTTTTCAGTTCTGCCAGAAGGCAGCTCATTTATCGACTCCAAAAAGGGGCTGCAAGTGTCCAACAGAAGACAAATTTGACCTAGGGAATCTCTAAGTTTGTGCATTCACAAATAACATGTATTTTGATCTGCAACTACCCTCTGACTGCTTTCAGTTTTACTGCTGAAAAAATTAAGTCTCCTTTTCCGCAGCCGTAAACCCCTCGGACTGTTCTGTTCTTTCTGCCTACCTAGCTCAGACAGGTTCACACGGATCTGGTGACAGGTGTGACCAAATGAAAACTGGTGGAATACAGCCATTTCCAAATGCCAGGTCCTCACACCCAACACTTTCTTAGCCAGTGTGCCCTACCATCACCACCACCTCACCGTGAATCGGGGCAAAACGCCATCTCAACGGGCAGGCAGCAGGCAGACAAGATCCCAAAGAGGGACAAGCACACGTGAGCATATTTTCAAATCAAAAATATGCCAATATACATTCAAAGGGTGAAGAAGTTAAAACTTCATGATGGATTTTTTTGTGGGGAAAAAACATACAGAGAAGTTTTCGTGCGTGGCTGCAGTGATGCAGGGGTCCCACTGCACTGGGAGTGGTCAGAGAAATACAGTATTTGTGTTGGTTTACTTGTGTCCTCGAGAAGTTCCTAAGGAGTGCCCTACAAATGACTGAAACGCAGTTTGCCAAGCAGCTAGCTTTCTGCTAAATACACTTGGAGCCGAGAACCCTGACGAACATTCCTACTGAATCAAAGAGCATTAAGAGAAAGCACGTAAATAAGACACGCAGCATCTTCGGTAATTTCTGATGTATTCCAAGGGAAGTGCTTAAAATACCAAGATGTATTTTAGATATCTTATATATTTTATCTATAAATTATATCTTATATTTTATATATTTAATCAAGAGAGGTATGTACAAACTTCTAAACAACCGTTAAAAGTTTCTATTTAGAACAATGAGTGGACTTAGCAGAGTCTGGAAGTGCTCAAACTGCATCTGGAAAAGAGACTGTGTACAAATAACCTGAATAAATCCTACACCTCCAAGTCTTTGTTTACAGGATGGTACTGGCCACCCACTTTTGGCTCACTAAACAAGCACTTTGTTTGCCTGAGCCCCTGTAATGACCCTGCAAAGGCTGTTCTTCAAATATTAAAAAAATACCATTTGAAACCCATTAGGCTTGTGAACAGCTAGTAAGAATCCAGCAGATTTTTTTTGTCTTGAGCACAGAGACACAATGAAGAAAAACTTGTATAAGTCAGTCTTGAGGTTTGGGAACCATCCGATTAGCTCTGACAACAAACTACAAGAGCAACTGGGGTGTCTGAAGCATTACGTCATGACTGAAGGCCAAAACCAGTTTGGTGCTATTTCTCTGAGTCCACATTACTTAATTTTAAGTCCACCTTACTTCACTTAGCAGAAGGGTAATTTTAGGTCACACTGCATTTTCAGAATATTATCCTTACAGACATAATTGAAATGCTTCCCATTCACAGCCTCACACAGTAAAATTCAACATCCTTGTGCCTTAAATTAAAGTATAAAGCTGATTACAATGTGTATCTCTAGGTCCCTAATATTAGTACAGTAAAACTGAGCAACAGTCTCTCGTATTAAAAAAAAACCAAAACCTTTGCAGATTTTTTATATACAACACTGTACAGAAAGAACATGTCTGCGGGTGATTCAAATTTAATTTGAAAAGCTGTCCCCAAACTAATTGCGAACAATCTGTAATACAGAGGACAGCCTGTAAAAAGAAATAAACGGGTCCTTTTGTTTCTTGCTGCTAAGTAGCACTGAGAGCTGCAAAATATATTAAAACTCTTCTAATACTACCCCGATTATAAGCAACCGTATGGGTCACACAATAAGGTTTGATTCCCAAGTGCAGAGGGAATTGTCTGTTCCATCGTAAACACAAATGGAGATGAATTTTGAGACACTATTGAGATATGACTTCTAAAAACCCTCTAAAAATCTCTGTGCTAGGATTGTTGATGCTACACTTTTCTTACCAACGTTCTTTTACTATGATTAGATGGGTTTAATAACCAGAGGAAAAAAAAAGCCTACCTGTAAGGCTGCCATCAAGTATGGTTCAGAAATCTACCAAATTCACAGATAATGTAATACCTGTATCATCAAGTAACAACAACAAAAGATTTGAGAATAATTCCTACTGTTTGGGTGTCACAAAACTCAACAACAAAACTGGTTCTTTGACATGGCAAGCCAGAGGAGCAGCGAAGGACCCAGACCCTTCTGCTACAAAAACAATATTATCATTAGCGTCACTCTTGACTGATATAGTTTCAAAAATGAAATGGAGAATTGTATATAGATACATATTGCATCCCCCCAGAGGCAGTTTTACTGCAGCAGTAAAAGGGCTTTGCCAATATATCTTTCTACACACTGAATTCTTCCTGTGTGAATCAGTATTCGTATTTTGGCAATGACCTAAGTGCTCCCAGAGAAGACACAGCTCTCAAAAAATAATAATTAAAAAAAAAAAAAAAATTAACACAGACATGCTTGACACTTTAAAGAAACACCCAAATTCTATTCTGCTTGTATTTATACAAAGCCAAAATTACATCCCCAGCTTTCTTCTGGCTAGCAACAGCGAACGCCCAATCCTCTTCTTCAAATGACCTCATTAACATCCACCTTTCTTCATTAACTCGATATGAAAATTTAAATGGACTGTAATCCACATAAATGAGGCACAAACATTACTGGCCACTTCTATGCTTTTAGCGCTTAGGATTTTTCAACACATTTTCCTGATGGGTATTTTTTATAAAGACCACATTCACGTTGTGTTTGCTGTTTTCTACCTCGCTGCCTTTTCTGTTTGCTTGTCTGGAATTACCTAGAACTAGCCTGGGAATGAATTTTTTAAGTAAGCAGTGAGCACTTGATCCCTTTTTTAGTGAATTCCTTGATTCCTTTGGCTTTCAGTACCTCGACTAACCTCACAGACGCTCAGGATAGATTTTCAGGCCCCAGGACTTTTGGCTTTTTTCTTTACAACAGCGTCACTGGCAGGTTCGACAGAAACAGGCTGAGACAGAGGTGGTGAGGGCGGAAGAAACGTGAGGGCATTTGTCACGATTATTTTGCTTGCCTTGACACCCAGGACCCTTCAGCAGGGCAGGGACCTTCAACAATCAAGACGCACCTCCGCTTCCACCTCCACTTCCAAGTGCATTTTGAGTCCCGGCAAACTCCGGATGACTTTGCCAAAACACTCCATTTCTTTTAAAGCAAGTGACATCACCAGCGCGAAGAGACAATCCCGGGGTTTTTAGGAGCGAGGAGAGCGCGCCGGGACGCCACCTCCGCTCCCCAGACGCCCCAAGGGAGGTAGAGCCCGGCCGCGGCCGCCCTCCCCGGGCCTCTCACCCTCCCCGCTTCGCAGTTTAACACAGTCTCTCCCTGTGATTCACCGCAGACAGGCGCGACATCCCGCAGCTCCCGCTCGGAGAGCTTTGCCCCACTGCAAGCCCGCTCCCCGCGCTGCCCCGGCCCCCGCTGAGGACCCCGGCCCCCGCTGAGGACCCCGGCCCCGCGGGGAGCGGCAGGGCCGCGCTCGCCCCGGCGCTCACCTCCGCGCAGGGGCCGGCTGCCAGGTCTCCCCGAGCGGGCACCGGAGCTCCCTCGGCCGCGGCCTTCCGGCTGCGGAGCGCCTGCGCGCCGCGGCAGTATGGCCACGCCGGCCAAACGGCGGGCCCAGCCTCAGCCCCAGCTCCCCGCCGGGGAGAGCGGCTCGGAGTCGGAGTCGGGGTCGGAGCCGGAGTCGAGCGAGTCGGACTCGGAGGAGGAGAGGATCGATGAGGTGAGCGGGGGGAGTGGGGCCCCTCCCGGCCTTCACACGGCGCGCAGGGCCTGCGCCCGCCCGCTCTCCCTGCAGCGGCCCTCGGTGTCCCCCCTCCCTCTCACGGCCATCCCCTGCCCTCCTCCGGAGCCTTTCCCTCCTCTGTTGAGTCGCTGTAACTAAAAGAACCTGTAAAACGATATTAAGAAGCAGCCGGGCTCACGGAGCCGCGACTGGAAGCTGTTGGGGAGGGGGTGTCGAGCCCCTTGCGAGGCACCCGTGGGTCGGGGCCCGGCGTGGGGCCGTGGGTTCCTGTGTCAAAGTGTAGGTCACACGTTAGTGTATGTCGGTAATCGGTGACGTAAAGTCTGTTCGAGTTGTTGAGGGTCTTGGTTTTTTTTTTTTTTTTTTTTTTTTTTTTTTTTTTTTTTTTTTTTTAACGTTGGAATCGTTACTGTCTGTGCGTTACTGGGGGGGGGGGGACACACACGACTGGATGCAGCCTTTTGAAAATAGTGCTTTCAACACAGAAGATTTGCTCTTAAATTTCCTTTTTGTATAAGGAAGGGAGGGGCTGGGAAGAAGAAAAAACACCAGACCTCACAGAAGTTGAATTTTAGCTTCTTCTCTGAGCTCTCTCTCTCTTTATGTAGCTGCACTTGGACATATGTGAGGATGCGTTATTTAGTTGTGAAACACAACGCTGAGGGAGGAGGCTGCCTTTCTTGGGAAGGAAGAGATATGCACTGACTTTGAACTATTAGTAAAATCTTCGATTGATAGAGCAGTTCGTCGTGTGGTGATAGGAGGAGAGCTAATGGTTTCAAACTGAAAGAAGGTAGATTTAGACTAGATATTAGGAAGAAATTCTTCCCTGTGAGGGCGGTGAGGCACTGGCACAGGTTTCCCAGAGAAGCTGTGGCTGCCCCCTCCCTGGCAGTGCTCAAGGCCAGGCTGGATGGGGCTGGGAGCAACCTGGTCTGGTGGGAGGTGTCCCTGCCCAGGGCAGGGGGTTGGAACTAGATGGTCTTTGAGGTCCCTTCCAACCCAAACCAATCTGTGATTCTATGATTTTCACAAGGCCTCAAAGAGTCAAGGAATAGAAGTGCCTATGGGTTTTAACTTGGTACCTTTCAAATTAAATATTTTGCTAATTCATTTGTCTTTGCTAGGATTTCGCTTTGAGTTAATTATCTTCCTTTTTCTTAGATGAGGCCTTCGTTAGCATATGTTAGCAAATAAAAAACCCAAACCCTACATTTTTGAAAAACTATGTCGTGATAAAAAGTGAAGGTTTAATTGCATTAACAGTCATACTAACATTTACCAATTGCTAGAAATATGTGCCTCGTTAAATAGATGCTGACTCAGTTTGCACTCTGTGTTTATGAAGTTCTTGATTAGCACTGCTAGTACTTTGCATACTGTTAGGTGTTTGTAAACTGGTACAGAATGTTGCACTAGTGTCTAGGCACTATGAAATTAAAGCTAATGGCAATAATCCTCTTTTTTTGGTTATTTTTAAAGTGCTCATCATTCCTGCATTGTGTTGGTAGGACGGTGGTTTTTGTTGCAGTGTTTGTGGTTGAAGTTTCTTGAGTCTTCAGTGAGAGGGGTTTGGAGGATGCTTTCTGTGTGCCCTACACTGCTGTTCACTACAGTGCTTTATTTGCCATTGTTTCTGCACTGTATAGTTTTGCAGTATAACGCTTGTTTTAATTCAGTAGTCCACCTTTTGAGGATGAAATATCGCTATTGTATCTATTTCAGTTTGGAAGCCTTGATATAAAGATATATTGAGTTTCCTTCAATTCTATAAGACAACCAGGCGTGCATTGCTAATATTAAAGAAATATAACGAATGTTTATGGTTATACAGGCTCAGACATTTGTAAAGTTTCTCTGTAATTCTCAGCGTTTTTATTTTTACTATATTAGCCTTTCCCTTTGCCTCTTAACCACCTCAGGTAGAAAAACGAAAATCTCTTCCTTTATGCAGATACTCCATTGAAAGGGGCATGTGGTTGTTCTGTCAGTCTGAGAACAACAATACGATCGCCAGTTAGAGCCTGGTTGCTGAGAAAGAGCTTTGCTCGCTCCTCTGTTGTGCGTAGCAGAGTATTGTTGCATATAACAGCTTGCTTTGCAGGCGCTTGCTTTGTTTTGGATGCAGCGCAGAGGGCAGAGAATAAGCACACAGCAGCAAGACAGGACACACCAAAATATATGATGAGTCTTTACTTGCTGGGTTTTTTTTAATAGATGAAAGATGGAGGGTTTGTAAACTGTCATACCAGGCTGTTACTTTGGATAGTGAAAAAGCCATGAAGCAAGACCAGTGTTAGAACATCTAGTGCTCCCATGGTTTATATCAATTTTATGGCTGTGATTTTCACAGTATTCAGAACCACTGTAAATGGTGTTTTGTTCAGAATTTACTGGCTTAATCATTCAGTGAGATCCTTGAATTTTAAAGCAGTCAGGAAGTTCCTGGGTGCCGGGAGTGGATGCTGTATACACCAGAGATACAATCTGTTTTCTTATATAGGTAGCTTCTCAAGTAAATAATTGCTCTCGTTATCTCTATAGAGCTTCCTTGCTTTCTAGACTGTAGAAGAATATCTGAGCGTGTCTCCTGATTTCTGTCCCCCCCCGCCGAGTGGTTGTGTACCTATTTTCTACATTGTGAACAGGCCTTTAGCGCTGTTCTCCCAGCGGACAATAAAGACCGTGACCTCAGTAGGGTTTTGGAAAGAGTTATGAGTCTTAATTGGTGACAAAAGTAAGGCTTCGTTGTTTGGATCGTTCAGAAAGTGGAGTCCAAACTGACAGTGAAAAGGCAAAGTACATTCAGATGATCTTGAACATGGTTCACAGAAGACTGGGTAGGCAAGGCAAGCTGGGCGGGCAGTGCTGTTGATACAGGAGACCAGTGAAAAACTCCGGTAGGTTGTTCTGGAAGGAGAGGTGGGAGTTCACGTTCTGCTTTGCTGTGGTGACGTCTTGTTGTGTGTCTGCTGAACAGACTTCCAGAGTGGGGTTAATGACACCACTAGGATTTGAGGAACTAGCAGAAGTAGGGTTTGGATGTCGTTGGTTAATTGTCTGCAGCGATCTTCACTTTTAGCCAAGGCATTACACTCCAGTCCTGCAGTTCTGAGAGTTTAACTGCCTGGATCAAGCCTCTCTACAGTAAGAGTCTGTGTGGCTGCAGTAAACATGATTGTGTGAACCGGATGGCAGGAACAAAGCGTTAAAGGTTTGTTCACAACACAGTTTGTAAGTTAGTTTTAAAAAGTGACTTTTGCAGGTGCTCTCTGCAGCAGAAACGATGACTGTAACAATTGTTGAGGTTACTGGAAGATGGGGATAAGTTCCATTTCTGATGGTGACCATTACTTGTCTTTACATTTCTTATAGTTTAGCTTTGTTTTGATATAGCTTCTTGCCAAGTACCTTTGATATTCTCTGTTTTACTTGTTCATAGGAAGTGAATATTGAATTTGAAGCACATTCCATATCAGACAATGACTATAACGGGATAAAGAAATTACTGCAACAGGTACTGTGACTTCTTGTTAGCTTGCTTGATGTGTCCATTGATAAATAATATCTGAAGAGTTATGCACAGTCATCAGTTCATGTTCTCTGTGTTGATTCATAGTTTTACTGTACTTCAGCTTGTGAAGATTAAATACTTACAGCCACAGTGAACGTGTGTCTCCTAAACCATGGTTTCAAGAACTTAATGAACTGCAGGGCTGTTCTTCCACAGTGTGTGTAATCTTTCCATCTTCCTTGTGTTAGCTGCTGCCCAGAAAACTGTTCAATGTTGATCAGCTTCTTGGAGGGTTTTTTTTTTGGTAAATGACAGCCCTTAAAAACCAGACAACAATGTGTCTGTTCAACTTGGCGGCTTCCAGTCTTCTTTTGGCTGTCTGTGTTGTAAACCCGTGGTCAGCAAGTGTTCACCTCATACCAACCTCAGAAGGATACCAGGTGTGCAAAACGCCAGCTTGTGGAGGGTCAAGGAGCAAGCGCTTCAGGAAGCTGATGTTTGGTCTTCACAGTGTTACGTTGAAGGAGGTTAAACTCACTAAGTGCAAATTAAAAATGGAACAGTGTTGCATAACAACTTAGAGAAATTACTGCCTTTTTCTACTAAGTGGCCCATGATACCTGGCCTAAAACTTCTTAATCTTATTTCTTATTTTCCAGTTGTTTCTAAAAGCTCCTGTTAACACTGCTGAATTAACTGATATATTAATACAACAGAATCATATTGGAAGTATTATCAAGGTAAGACAGAATTTATGTTTGTAGTGAAGTCCAATGCTTTTTATGTTGAAATGACATAAAAAGGCTTTCAGAAGGGCATCCTGTATTGTCATTTGTACACTTCCTTGCTTTGAGGAAAATTCTTCCATGGGAGCTGAAATTTTTCGTGCCTACTTTCAACCAAACAAGGAATTTGATTTATTGTTTTGATTGGTTTCTTTTTACATATGGAAGGCTTTTTGCTTTTCTCTCTGAATTTTGGTGTAGTAGAGTAATAATGCTGAAAGTGCTGTGGAGGTGTTTGTTACCATCCCCATAAGAAGTAGGACCTTGTGGTTTCCCTAGATTCTCAGGATGAACACAGATACAGACCAAAAATATCCTGCCTGGCATTTCCTTTTGTGCAGAGTTCTTTGGGCGTAGGAAAGGATCCTGACGTGAGTCCTCAACAAGCTCTGCTGGGGCAGCAGAGCAGTGCAGAGGCTCCTGAGTTACTCCTGGCTCAGAAAGCTGTTCAGTACTACGACGTGCTCAAGATGTCACAGCCACACTGCTTTCAAACCCAAACAAGCTGCCCCCACGGCACCGTTGTGCTGTTGTACTGTGTTGCGTGGTATCACTGCTATACATTCCCTTTTTGTCCTGTGCCAACGGGTTTTCGGCCCAATTTAATACGATCCTTATATTACAACTGCATCACCCCCAGTTCTTTCCCCAAGTTTTCCGTGGCAGAGTTTTGCTGAGCTTCTTGTTTCACTCTCTGTCAAAGCTCTGTTGCTCTGTGGTTTTTAAGACTTGGCAGGTTTATTTCTCTGTGTTAGAAACTGAAGAAAATTGGTTTTGCTTAAGATATTGCCATCCCTTGTAATGAAATGCTGCTTATTGTATGTGAGCTATCAAATTTTAGTGCCTTTCAAAATATCCTGCTGTAGAAGACACATGACTTGGCTCACTCTATAGCTGACTCTGAGTACACAGAGACATTCGATCATGCAGCACTTTCATAACTGTAACCAGAATTTGTAGGTTGTGTGTTTGTACAGATTACCTAGATGGTTCTTATCTGCCCAGCATCTTCTGGAAGGAAAAACATTTCTTGCTGCAGAGAGTGGAAATAGAATGTCAGTGTGAGTTGTTGCCTTTTCTTTCATTAAACAGCAAGCAGAAGTCCAAGAAGACAGCAGCGACGATGATGAAGATGATGATGAAGTCTTTGGTTTTATAAGCTGCTTAAACTTAACGGAAAGGAAGGTTGGTGTTCCTCAGTAACGTCTAGACAGTAATAAATGAGACTGTGTCCTGCTTTTCTGCCTTGTGTTACAAGCCTGGACAACCAGATTAGGGCTTTGAATCCCACCGTGGAGGACAGTGCTCTTAACAGTTGCACATTGCTTACCTTTCTTCTGGATCTAGTCCTGCGTAACTTGCTGAAGGTCAGAAACAAAGCAGAGAGTGGAATAGGAGTTAAAACTAGGTCTAGTAAGTGGTTCCAGGGTAACTGAATATGACCCAGCAATGTGTGCTTGCAGCCCACAAAGCCAATGGCATCCTGGGCTGCATCCAGAGCAGCGTGGCCAGCAGGTCGAGGGAGGGGATTCTGCCCTTCTGCTCCGCCCTGGTGAGACTCCCCTGCAATGCTGCCTCCAGCTCTGGGGCCCCCAGCACAAGAAGGGCATGGACCTGCTTGAGGGGGTCCAGAGGAGACCACGAAGATGCTCAGGGGCTGGAGCAGCTCCCCTGTGAGGACAGGCTGGGAGAGTTGGAGGTGTTCAGCCTGGAGAAGAGAAGGCTCCGGGGAAACCTTCTAGCAGCCTTCCAGTGCTGAAAGGGGGCTGCAGGAGAGGTGGGGAGGGACTCTTGGTCAGGGAGGGTAGGGATAGCACGAGGGGTAATGGTTTCAAACTGAAAGAGGGGAGATTTAGGTTAGATATTGGGAAGAAACCCTTCCCTGTGAGGGTGGTGAGACACTGGCACAGGTTTCCCAGAGAAGCTGTGGCTGCCCCTCCCTGGCAGTGCTCAAGGCCAGGCTGGATGGGGCTGGGAGCAACCTGGTCTGGTGGGAGGTGTCCCTGCCCATGGCAGGGGGTTGGAACTGGATGGTCTTTAAGGTCCCTTCCAACCCAAACCATCCTGAGATTCTATGAACTGAACTGTTGGCCTCTTGTATTTCTTCACTTTCATCTTTCACAGCTTTTGAGTTTTGCTGCTGAGGGCACTGGGGTTGCAGCTCCCGGCTGTGTTCCTGTCAGTTAAGAACCTTTGTTTGCCCTCAGTGTCAGGGTTGGTAAATAATTTCAGAGAAATTGTTTCAGTGCTTTTTAGGGACTGCTTAAGGAAATTGCCAGTAGGCCTGTAGACTGTTCCCCTGAAGTTCACATTTAAGGTTTTCTTGTGTAAATAATTGTTCTATAATGTAAATAAAATGCACTTTTTGATTCTAGGGTACACAGTGTGCTGAACAAATCAAAGAGCTGATTCTAAGTCGGTGTGGGAAGAGCTGTGAACATCATGTAGTTGAACAACTGAATAAGCTCCTAGATGACAATACTAAGCCTGTGGGTCTTATACTAAGTGAAAGATTCATTAACGTACCACCACAGATTGCTCTGCCCATGCATCAGCAGCTTCAGTAAGTTTGTTTGTTTGATTTTTTTCACATGATGTTGAATAGTACTTTTTCTTCGTATTTTTTCAGAAATCTTTTATAATTAAGACAGATGATACTATAGATGTAGGTAAGACATGAACAGAAAAATAAGTATCTCCATCTCATATAAGTTAGTTAAAATTTTAATATTTTTTGTATCTTTAGGCTTTTCAGACTCTTTAATGAGGAAATCATTCAAAAATATGGGCTGTTCTACTGCAGAAAGAGCTGCGTGTGTATTGTAGTTTATCTTTGCATTGCAGATTATTTTCATATTGGTGTAGGAAAATTAAAAAAAAAAAACTTTTCATAGCACTTGGAGCAACTTGGGTGTTCCTGCTCATGTGTTAATGTCTGGCTCTGGAGTAGAAGATTTGGATTAAAGGACAGGTTTACCGGGTGGATGAGTTCTGGCCTATGAAAACCATACGCAGTGCTGTGACTGCTTTCACGTAAATGAGTGAAGCAGGTTGAGTGCTGGTCGATCTCTACCAGTTCATGGATTTATATCATAGGCTGGGTGACAGTAAATGAATCCACGGGGATACAGTGTTGTATTGGTTTAGTGCCATATTGAGAACAGGAAAATATGTTGGATAAGGAACTCCAGTAATCAAAGATTTTTTTTTTGTTGCCTTTTTTGGTTGTTTGATTGTTTCTTTGGTTTTTCCTTCTTTTCTGTCTTATGAGGTGAGATTAGAAGTCAGTTTAAGTTGACTGCTATCATGGCTCATTTAAAGAATAAAATGGACCTGTAAGGAGTTACCACTTCGATATGAAAGAAAACATGTCAGTGGGGTTGGTCAGGAATGTTTTTGGAGAAAGAAATGAGGTGCTTGAAGGCTTAGCTTTGAGGTTTACCACTAGTCCAGCGCTTGTGACAAGTCAAATTCAGATCTCAGCCTCTTTGTCTTGAAGATTTTGGAGTATTGCAGTGACACCATGTTTAATGCAAGGGTGGGCAAGAATATTTTCTGCCTCTTCAGTTACAGTTCCTCATGAAAGTGATAGTGTGATGAATTTTCAGGAGAGTTGCGCTTAGAATCATTTCACAGACTCTCTACCATGAACAAGATTCTGGGAAAAAAGGGTTGTACTGTGAGGTGTGGAAAGGCATCCATATTTTCAGTGTTTTAAAGTTCATATAGTATGTTTAAGTACTAGGAATGCATATGCAACATTTATTTTCTGAGACACTTGTAAAAGAATAGGCTGCAATATGAATATGCTTGCTATAGTAGCACGTTTTAAGGTTTACTTATACGCTTGTTGAGGGTTTAAATTGTGTGAGTAAACAAATTTTTAAATTTTATGTATAAACATTTGTCTTTAGGAAAGAGTTGACTGAGGCACAGAGAACAAACAAACCTTGTGGAAGGTGCCACTACTATCTTCTTATCAGCAAGACTTTTACAGAAGCCACAAAGAGCAACTCTAAGAAGATGGAAGGGAGAAATCAGCAAAAGGAGGAATTAATGTTTGCAAATGCAGAGGAAGAATTCTTTTATGAGGTAACATATGGGATTCTTTTAATTTAAAATATTTTTTTTTTTTTACGTATCAGCAAAAAAGGTGTTTCACCTTAAATTCAAGGGATCTTTTAAAAAGATATGGTCACATATCTTTTAAATGAAATCTGGCTTTTCTCAGAGTAGTGTTGAGAGATGAGCAAACAACTTATTTTTGTGTATTGAAGACAACACCTCTTGTATTTAGAGTGTCGTGGAGATATGTGCCATCCATAAGTCCAAATTATTAAATTAATCTTCTGTATTGGCATAAACTTACTAATATGTTATTTGTATCAGGTCACAATCAACCTGACTACGAGGTCGAGTGGCGTAGGCTGCCTGTGGCAGCGTTACTACCTGATGGGGTTTCCAGTGCTGTGAGGATAATGGAAAAATGCAAAGAGTACCTGAAAGAATCAGAGGCTTTAGCAGAAAGATCAGGTGATGCTTTATATTGAGGCCAGTGTCTTGGCCTCGAAGAATTAACAAACTTCATCTCTTCACTCATACAGCAATGCTGAAGAGATTGAATTGAATGTAATAATTGTCAGACTTGTTGAAATACTGTGCGTGGAATGTCCACGTTTTTAGGATGAACAAATGGTAACAAATCTGGATGTTGAATTTAGCAGCATGTCCTAGGCCTTCTGAGTTACAAAAGTTTGAGATTTCTTTTGTTTGAGGAACAGTGCGGTTGTCTTCAATCTGAATAATAAGAAACGTGAAAGACTTGTTAAATTGCTGTGTCAGCTGAACAGAGAAGACTGTGGGTGTGTGAATTGCAGGAAGTGCAGGTTAGCCTGAATGCCTGTCCGTGAGATTCGAGCTAACGTGATTTACATCACAAGTGTTCGAGACTGGCAGCTCAAACAACAGGTAGGAACTTGCAAGGGTGCTCTGACTTAATCACGTGTCACAGCTTTAAGCACTTACAGGAATAAAGATTCAAAAAACCGCAGAGGAATCTCTGTTGTTAGTGTCTCGATCAGCATCTGCAATGAATGTCAATACTTAAATACTCAGATCTCTTTTCCTTCCCCCTACATAGTTAGTCCTGTGTCAGAAAAAAACCAGCTGTTGAGGCTTTATTTTGAGTTGGTAATGCAGTTAAATGCCTTTTTCTGAGATCTCTTCCCAAGAAACTTAACAGGTGCAAAGCTCTGCCTTTGTGTCGTCCTTGGTATTAGGTGAGATGATTTATCCATTTCCTTTTGGCTACCTGTTACTTTCAAAAAATGCTCAGAATAAAAATCTTTTGAAGATCCAGGAAAGTAGCTATCACTTCCCTTTTCTGTCTCTATTCTACTCAGGACAAGTATATTAACAAAAAGTGCTAAAATAATGAGAGGAAAATAGTACTTCCTATTTCCTAAGGCAACCTGTCTACACAATTCTGCTGGTCCCAAGCCAAATCAGATGAGGGGAAGATGCAGGAAATTAAATTAAAAATGTATTTTGACATGCAAAGAATTTTTCATTGTTTTTTTTTTTTTGTTGTTGTTTTTTCAAAGCTTTAAAAATACTATTCTACAATATTATTGCTTTGTCAAGAGACCATTATTTTTCATTTCTGGCAGTGCCTACAGGATAAAGTACTTGCACATGCATCATGTGGTTAATGGCAAAGGTTCCTGTGTGTAATCATTCATGACGTTCTGTTAGAGGCTCTGTTACGGCTGTAATTTTATTTCTCAGGAAGAAGAAAAATGTAAGTGGGTGAATTCATTACTGGCTATAGGGGATACTGTTGTAGCCTCTGCAGTAACAAGTCTGAGATTTTCTTTTTGTGTTCCTGCCACAGCAGCTTTACGAACTGCACTAGAACTCGGTGTAAACACGTTATTGAAAAGCCGAAGGGGAGAAGCCTGTGATGCCCATGTGTCCGTGGGTGTTACGTTCTAGAAGGCCTATTTTGTGTTTATCTCTGTTTTGTTATTTTGAGTGGCATTTTACAGACTAATTGTGTGCTTTTACCTAGATTGCAATAATTTTCAACTCAAATGGGTAGACTCAAGCTGAACATGCTTTTCTTTTTAACAGTCTTTCTAGCGTTTTTAACAAATTCACCTTAAACATTATGGAGGATATTATATTAAGTGGGCCTCTGTACTTAATAATATATATGTGTTAAATGAGTTTTGGAGTGTGTATCCTCCCTGATCACACATAGTGTTAATTAGATTGCCATAAAATAGTATTAAATGCGGTGAGGCAGACACTTGGAGCCATATAAAACAAAGAGAAGCCTTTTTGCACTTGTCAGTTCCCTGTGCTTTATTCTGTTCCTTATCACATTATCTGGGGAGCAGAAGAAAAGCTCTGTTGTAACCAGACTTGGAATTGATTAAAGGTTTAGGGCCTCCGTTGCTCAAATTGTTTGTTCTCGCACAAAGCCACTCAGTTAATGTGATGGTTCTTCCGAAATTAAATTTACAACCTTGAGATTCTGTTAATAAATAGCAAACCTAAAAGGAGGCTGGATCTTAACTTTCCCTGCAAAGGGAAGAGGTTAGGTAAGTTTTTCTACTTAGGAAGTTCAGTTCATACTTCTTAATCTGACTTGTGTGAGAACTGGAAACATTTGTTAGGTAAGCCTTTCTTACCCATCAGGCATTTTGTCTAGGAAGGCTAATAAAAAGAGACTGTTCTGTCTGTGTACGGTGTGTATCACTGAAAAGAAATAATACACGTTATGGACACCTACCCATGTGAAGAAGCATCCTTTATAAATACGTCTTTCAGCGGCTCCAGCCATCTAGAGACTTTCCAGGAGCTTTCTGAAATTCTGCTCAGGAGTCATGTTAGTGCCCATCCCCTTAATACTTAATTCCTACTGGCAGTGCGAAAGAGGGGATTGCTGTACCGTGTATTCTTACAGATACGTTATTTTTTAGGACTCTGAGCAGTCTTTAGAGTAGGCCATGAGAAGAGCAGAGCCCATTCATTGCTGCAGGCCTTCCACGTGTTGCCCACACCAAGCCGTCATCTTTAGCGCAGGCTCTATTCTACCTGCGCTCTCTCACTGCTCCTTTTCTCTGGGTTTTGGCTCATCTGCTAATGATCAAAATACGCAGCTCTCATTCCAGGGTTGAAGGTCTATTAAGAGCCTGACATTCCTGTTATTGCTCAAGGATCCCTGCTAGTTGGCACAGTAGTGTCCAAGGGTCGGCATTTCTTACTGTGATAATATGGAATGAGGTGCTGTCTTAAAATCATCTAAAATGAGGCACAGTAAGCATATAAAGGGGGCATTGATTTTTTTTTTAATTATTATTATTTTATTTTATTTTCCTCCTAGGTCTTTTTTTCTGATACCAAACCATAATGATAGCAATAATTTTAGAATTTAATATGAGTTATGCAAATGCTGTGAAAAATAAATAGTTTAAAACGTTCAATAGCGGATTCTCCTGTAGGTTTTTTTGGTGGACCTTTTGAGAGGGAAGAAAATGGCTTCTGAATAAGCACGTGCATAATAGGCTCATTCATTTTCCTTTGTTTAGCTGATGTATTATCTCCATGGTAATTCAAAGTTTTAATCCTAATGCATTTATTTCTGCTCTTTAGAAAGCCCTTCTGAAGTTCAGCTACTCTGTGCAAGAGGAAAGTGACACCTGTTTGGGCGGCAGATGGTCCTTTGACGATGTGCCAATGAAACCTTGGCGGACTGTTATGATAGTTCCAGCTGATGGAATTAATGCAATTATGGATAAACTCAGAGACTATCTCTCACTCTGAGCTTTCCTATAAACACCGTTTTTTACAAAGCGGCCACCCAGAACTACGACTTCCCAATATTTTCAGAAGACTGCTGTTGGGTTAATGCTTTTGGACTGCTCAAATGCTTCGAAGCTCTGTATGCTTAGAAGACGAGTAGGTGGTACAACTAAAAATATCCATCAAAGTAATATTTTTAAATACTGTATCTTATTATCCTTTGGTATCATCATTAAGCGGTCAATAAAAACCCAGTGTTACAAGAAAACTTGGAAGATCTGCTCAATATGTTTTTAACCAAAACTGAATCACATATTTTCGTTACAAATTAATGCGTGCAACTCTTTTGGTTAAGAAAAGTGCTTTTTCTATGTTTCTTCTGTTAAATACATTTATGTCAAAAGTTCAAAACAATTACATGGGTTAAGGTGGGGATGTATATTGCATATACTGCTTTTATTTGTATTTGTCCAATATAGGATAGTTCAGTCTAAAAATCACTGAATAATACATCTTTGTTCAGTGGGAGTTTGGGGAAATTTTTCATCTTCTTTGTTGTCATTGTTAGTTTTCTGTTCCTCCTTCGTGGCAGAAACAGGCGACAAGTGATTGATCACTTCCTGCAGAATATCCTTACTTTCACTAGGAGGGAGATTGCTAAAATAATATTGAGGTACCAGCTCCACGAATCTGGTGAGGAAATAAGACAAAACATTATTATTTTTTTAATTGAATTTTGAAATATTTGAAGAGCTATTTCCAGGCTTGTGCAAAAAACATCAGCAACATGCTGATGCCTACAGCTACGAAGTTGGTATTTCAACTCAACCCCAAAACTCTCTGCAAGATGTAGTAGTAGTTTGTGCTTTCAGTAGACTTGCACTTAAAGTACTTGGTCTACACTTCAGGTGATTGTCATTCAGTTCTCATTGCTGCAGATGGCATTAAATAGGAATTTTTCTGCAATTTTTGTTTCAATAAAATTATGAAAAAGGCTTTCTTATAAACATTGGAAGTAGAAACGATAGGACAGTGAAATGTATATTGTCAGTGTAAAGAGTCTTTTGCAAAAGGAAGACTCTAGTCCTGAATTCATAAACAGTTGATACGGGATGATTTAGCTGGCCGGGTACATAAAACATGTCGAGAAAAAGATTTGCTGGAAAATAGCTTTTCAGGGAACAGAGAAGTCTCCAGCCAGATGAATCTATGAGTACACTGCTGTGTTAACTCTTCCTTGATTTTTTTTTTTTTCCCTGTATTATTTTACTTGTAAGAAACTTTTGCAACTTGTAAGATGTTTTTTCAATGAGTAAATTGATTGCAGTTACAGTGGCAACCACTGAGACTTACTCTGGTACCTGAACAGATCAGCATGCCTTAGGAAATAGGAAAGGCTGACTTAAATGGTGTTTTGTTTTGCATGAAAAGAGTAGTAGGGGCGTGAGATTACAGTTCTTCCCTTTTTTAATAGTTCTGAGCTGTAATGCAGCGAGTGTTCTGAATGAAAATGAAGACATCAAAGCAAAGTTACGCACAGTGACAGAACAATGCTGGCAACAAAGAAATAAAATTTATCCTACATCTGTTCACTAGTGAATATAAAAAGTGTGAAAAGCAACAATTGCTTCACCCTTGCAGGGATGCCAGCTCCTCTTGCTTGACTAGGTATGAAGGTTGTTCTTTTCTCATACCTATTTTACGTTTTTTTTTATTTATTTTTTTTTTTAACCCACATCCATACCTAGAGTGACTCAGTTATGCTTGGAATGTGTTGTCAACAGAACCAGAGCATAGGTGGTTTTATGACAGAGGTAAAGGGAAAGGAGAAGATGACCAGAGTGGACTTCTCCAGGCACTGCTCTCAATATACACACACATCCTTGCCCTTTTTGGGGGGCAGAGGTATGAGAGAAGAAACATTTTTATCATTGTTGACTTACAGATTGGGTGATATCTCGGAGACGACTCTGATGGAATTGCCTTCTGATACACTAAACTCGTGGAATAAAACCCACTCAGGAACCCGTCTGGTATTGTAATACGATGAGAAAGGATGAAGCTGGGCCACTTGTCTGTGCGTTAGCATTAGGTAGTTCCCCGAGCCGTCTACATCACGAGCAATCTAAAGCAAAACGCAACGAGTTATCCATTACTTAATTGAATCTACAAGATGCATAGATCAGTGCTTGCTTATTGTGTTAAAACCAGGAATTAAACTTGTATTCAGATAGTTTCAGCTGGAGAGCCTAAACCTTGTCCCAGATTTCAGCAGGAAAGCTAAGGACTGGGTACTGTGAAATGAGGTAGAGTTAAAGAAAATGTTGATCACTATATTTGAAAGGAAACTGCAACAAACGAGGGTAGGCTTATACAGTAAGTATCTGAACTTGGCTTTGAAGGGTCTGTGTAACAGATGTAGTCTTCCAAAATTGTAAGACTTCAAAACACAAGGTGTGGCAGGGCACTACTACGTGAAGTAGTGTAGTCTGGAGGGGTCATTCTTGTGTTTAGGCGGAGCATAGTGACATGGAGGAAAGTGGGTTTTCAAGTGGGAATAAATTAATCTTTCTTGTTTACATTTACAATTACAGTTAGAGTACCCCATCTGGTTGAGATGAAGAAAGCTGTATATCATGTATACTTAGACATATTCAGTAAGTCAGTTCTATGTTTCCAGGGTATTTTCAGAAAAAACATTTTCAAAAAGCGAATAATGTCTGGGAGAATATTAGAAGTTAAAGAGGTTTTTGAGGTAAGAGAGTCCTTTGAGTGAAAGGCATATTGCCAGTTCTCCTCTTGCAGTGAAGCATGTGGACTTCATGGTGTGCTGGCTGAACCCCAGAGAGAAGATTGGAATTGATAGAATTGTTTTTTACCGTTTTCTGATGATCGAGAGATTTCACTACCTAACAGAAGTCCTCTGAAAGCTTTCTCTATAACTTAGCAATACAGTAAGATGAAACCGCAATATTTTTCCTTACGTGCATAAAGTAACCGGATAAGAGAGATTTCTTAATGCTTAGTATATTTTCTTTTGATCCAAAGTCCGGTTCTGAGATGGGAAGTTCAATACGCTTCATAATCTCTACCAGTTCGGCTCTGATAATTTCTGCCATCCTCAGTGCAGAGCAGCTTAGAAAATAATCACGACACCATTTCTCATTACTGTAGTCTGTGGAGGAAAAAACAGTATTTTGGCTTAAAGCAAAGTCTTACTAGTAGGTGCTATCCACAGACATACTGCTCTATAAAATGCTCTTTCACTGGTGCAAGAGATTAAAAACGTTTTGGAGCAAGTAGCTGTGTCAGAGCTGCCCAAAATTCGGATAACGAGAGCCATACGGGCAGCTTAGGCTCATTGTAAAGTGAGTGGGCAACACTTGATACCCTTACTTAGTTTTATAGAATTTTAGCTCTGTCTTTCTGAATAAAAATACACAGAATCCCTTATTTGGTCTGTGAAACATAATAGCTTCAAACAGAATGAGTAGCAACTCTTATTTTCAGGCTTTCTGGGTTCAGGCCAGTATATGGAACTGAAATCACAACTGTAGTGCTGGTGGTGATGCTGCATGCTGGTAAAGGTTCTCTTGGACCTCTGTGCAGCATGGCTGAACGTGAAACAGTCCTACTGCCCTGTCTGAAGTTTTTACTGAGTATATGCACGTTTATCACTCCACTGTTTTAAGTACTGGACTCAGGCCAATCCAACCTGAGCAAGATGTTGGAGCGCAGGGCAATGCTGTGAAGAGCTTCTGTCTGCTGTGCAGTCCTCTGGCTCTTACTTGGTTTCCTGTAAATGTGAACTTTACTGCTTTCAATTTTTTTTTGTCTGAAATTTTCCTTTCAGTTGACAGCTATCAGAAAACACCAGGATTGTTAGGCTGCTGGGGGAATCAAGTCCCTTCTCAACTCTGTTTATGTCATTTCACATCTTAAACCTGGACTACGTGCTCTTACATAAGGAACCATCATTCTGGTTTTGTGCAGTCTCATTTCAAATGACAATTGTATTAGTGCTTACGTAGCCTTGTGGGATGAGGAACGCTGTCCTAGCTCATTTTCAATTAGTTAATGAACTAAAACCGATATTCGTTTGCAATGGCTACTATCTTAGGTTTCTCCTTGCAAATTAACAATCCTAGAAGGAGTCATTCGAAAAGGATTTGTGAACTAAACGATAACAATGACTGCTCAGATTTTTGTTTTCTTTTTTACAAGTTGGTTACAACATGCTGCGTTTTCTCTGGTGTGGGTGCACTTACATTGGCTTGCGGAGTTTGCGCTGGCTTCCTTGAAGGCGTTGAAGATGTTTATAAGAGTAAAGTGATCTCCTGCAGGGTGTGAGAATTTTCGCCAGCAAGTAAGAGCAATCTCTTCTGTTCCAGGGGGTGCGTGTAAGAAGCAATTTGGAGCTTAGAAAAAAATCAAGCCAGTGATTATTAAGACATGTAGGTGCAGGCACGAATAGTACTCCGCTGGTATTTTTGGGTTTTTTTTCCTTTCTCAGTTCCCTTTAATCTTCGGTGTTGGATTGCTGCTGAAGAACTGAATGTATTGCGTTCACTAGAGTTTTGTTTGTGTGGATGTTCTGTCAATCTCTTGGTTAGTTAATTTGTGCTGTCAACACAAAAGAAGGTGAGCAGCTTTCTCCTAGACTGGTGCCAAACATGCTTGGTAATGGCATGTTCCAATTTATCCAGAATCCAAGCACATGGTTTCTTTAATATAAAAACCCCCTAGATCTATGGATGTAATGCCTTAATTTGCTCCTATATGGTGAATTTTGCGCCTTCCAGTGCATTTTACCTGTGTTGCGGTACTGTGCTACGTAATTGTGTCTTTTGAGATAGTTGAGTTTTTTTAAAAACTAAAGTGTGCTTATGCCTAATGGTTTATGTACTAAAAAATTGTATTGCAACTTTAGGCCCACTATTAAAAATCAAGCCAGCTCGGGAATAAAACCGATTTGTTCTGTAAGGAGAACAACTGTTGCAGCTTGGTGTCCTGTGAGCTCATGTCCTTGCTGCCTGAGACTTCTCACCGATTTCTGGGCCCAGGGTAGTCCCCGTGGGCAGAGCACTATAATGCCATGCCAAAACACGCTCTACGGGCAAGGTTAAACTGTGGCTGTTGGGCAGCAGACAGCTCTCGAGCATTGGTTCTGCACTGGGGTTATGCCCTAAAATCAGTAGCGTGGTGTTACGTGGTCAGGAGGCTGCTGTGGAGGGAAGTGAGACAGCTAAATACTGCTAGAGCCACCATCACTGTGTAACACTGGGACCTAAAAGACTCTAAGTGTAGCCCTGCCCTGCAGTATCTGGTAGGATCCTGAGAAGTCATCGTCAGTATTTGCTATTTGAACTTCTGGAGTCGCTCTCCTTTCAGTTATCCTAAAATACTTGATCGTGTGCTGCTTGGATGTGTTAAGATCTCAATAGCAGCTTTCACAGAATGAGTATGTTTTAAATATCTGGGATTTATATGTTGGTTTGAAAGCTCTGTCACATCAAAGCAGAGAAGTTCTGTACTTAACAACCTTCTAATATAAATGTTCTTGCTCCAGACTTCGCGTGTCCAGGCTTTGGGGCCAGCTGGTTTGTCTCACAGTGCTGCGCAGGAGCAGAGTGATCCATGGTATGGTATGACAGGTAATGGTAGGGGTACTTAAGGTTATGTTAGTTTTCTAAAATATTTGAAGTGGAGAAACAAGATCGCAAAGTAATTCTTTGTAGGTCAACAGTTCAATATTGTTTATAATTAGAACTTCCACTAATTTGCTGCTCCAGTCTGTAACAAATGTACATGAACATGAGATAAGAAAGCTCATTTTGCAGGGATGTTCTGCGTATGCTTTCTGACAAAAGGCTGGAAGCTGATGGGGCAGCTGAAGCATGGAAATGGAGTGCTACTTATAAATTCATTGTGTTTCCCTGCGTGCTTAAAGTCAAGACTTAAACAGCCAAAGATACTCATTTACTTGAAATAAGTGGGGTGTGAGTAACAAAAGTTTGCCTTTGGTTTGCCCTTGTGAATAGACTTCAAAAGAGTCTACGTGGATTTGGCAGGTGGCACAAGCCGTGCAGTAAGACATTGTTGACGACTACCTGTTACCATGGCCGCAATGGTGAGCATTTCATCAACACACTCGAATTCACACGAAGCCAGTATTGACTTTGACAGTTGTGGATCCAGGGGAAATTCTGACATAATAATTCCAAATTCAGAAAGGTTTCCATCGTTATCCAGGGCTGCTAGATAATCGAGATCTTCCAAAGCCTGCATCAGGCTTTCAGGAGCTAATAAAAAGGAAAGATAATTCAAATTCTTGAGAATGGCTACATAAAAATGAATATCTGAATTCTCATTATAATATTTCAGTTGTATATTTCCTGTGTGAAAACAATAGAAGTCAGCTTCTATTACTTGACAATGAGTAAGAAGAAAAAGCAATAAATGAGATGAACGGAAGGCTGAGAACGTTCTGGAGGAAGAAAATAAGGGGTAACGATTACAGGGCTGCAAATAACTTTGTTGATCTATTTTTGTGTCAGAGCAGGTTTTGTCAGAAGCCCAGACACAGTGCTGAATATGTATTGCCCCCAGACTATGTCGAAAACTCCTTCCACTCTTGGCAGTCTTCAGGTGATTTTTTTTGTGTGCGTGTTTGTTGTTTTTAAAGAGAGGTGGTCACGTTTGAGGCGTCTGAGATACACAACAGCTCTAGGAAAGAGGATTATAACCAAGAGACGAACACTTACAGAAGTAGTAGCCGCCTTATCATTCTTGCAGGTGTTTGGAGTTCTCTTGGTTGCCTTTCTTTTTTTAATTATTTTTCTTTTCCCTGGTTTCTCATGATGTCAGAAGACAAATGGGAACATAGTAAAAGAAATTATCTCCCTAGCAATTGGCTGTACCTTCTCACTGAACAAAAGTAAATGTTCAGTTGTCCCTTATTGTATAGGTTGTAACTTCCTTACGACCTCCATAGGTAGAGAACAGTGAGGCAGCAAAAATGGTGAGTGAATATAGGAAAATAATTAGGTAGGCTGAGAGACTAATTTGGGAAAAAAGTAGGAAATGAGTGAATTTGGGTTACACAGTGAGTAGGGAGCATGAGTACGAGATGGATTGAACGGAGGCAAATGTGAAGGTTATAACGAGTTAGAGTTTAGTGTTTAAGATGGAGGTCTGAACAGTGAGAGCAGAGGAGAATGAAGACAAGTGATGGATTTTGTGCCTTAGATGTTAGACAAATGCAAGTGGAGGCCTGCCAGGAGTGTTCGGTAGGGAAGTTTACTTCTGCACACACTGAACACGGAGCTTTCAGGCTAAAGTGGTCCAAATATGCCTTTTCTGAAGACTGCTGGAGTATCAACGCTTAATTCAGTTCATTGTTCAATTAATTCCGTTTTGATCAATGGCATATTAAGCTTATTCTATAAGGAGGACTTCCACAAGTCACAGGTCTATCTTCCTCTTTCATGGGTGAGGGAGAACCCACAAGATTTGAAGATGCAGCAAATGGCTTATACACCCAGACACAAATATGCCTTTTCCATCGGTTCTCCTTACACCTCATCAGTTATTTCTTCTTAGCCCAAAAGATGGCATTTGCAGTAGCTCTTCTGAACCCCTCAGCTGGATGGGAGTAAATATCGAAGGAGTTTGACAAAGACTTTCTCATCAAGTATCTTACTGAATTTCTCTTCCCCGCCCCGCCCCCCCCCCACCTCTTTTTCTCTTGATTTTCTGCATCTGAGGCAGTGGAAGCCAGGATCAGCTCATGTATACCCCAGCCCTTTTGCTATTATTGACTGCTTTTTTTTTTTTTTTTTTGTGATAGATGGTGCCAGAAGGATGGGAAACATTTTTTTTCAGATTTTGAAAAAGTTGATCTAAGTGTTTTCTCAGCGACACTTTGTTCTGCTGAAAGAATGGTGTGATAAATTCAGACCCTCGCAGTTGCAGTTTTATATAAAACACATCTGAAAGGACAGGATTCAGCAAATCAGTACTTAAAATGAGTATTTGAACAGGCCTGTGGGAAATCTGCTGTTGTTGAAAGTAGGTCCCTTTGGCAAAACAAGCATAGAAGAGCCTCATGTGCAACCACGGTGGCTACAGCTCTGGGGCTAGAGAGAGTGAACCTAAAAGCTGAGTAGAAGTTGTCAAGCCTACGGTCTCCAAAAAGTAGCTGCTAGAGCATGAAGGACATTGGTGGAAATTTGGGAACTCTTGAAGTGTGAAGGCTCTCTTTCCTTCCACCTCTCTTCAAAGGTAGATTTCTATTCTAGGACTTATTGTAAAGATCAGTATCATATATGAGTGCCAGTTCATTTATATTTGTAACTGCTCTCTCTCCTTATTCCAGTTTAAGGAACTGTTTGATATTTTCTCTCTGTTTTATGGATAACAAGTTAAATTCTAGTCCCATTGAAGCTGGTGGCAAAAATTCCATGACAGCAGGACTTGGCCTCGTCCCCAGCCAAGCATACCCAGCACTGGGAAACTGATGACTGCACTGGCCATTCTTCAGGCTTCTGTGGGCTGCTCTCAGTTTGCAGACTAATGTAGAAAAAATATCTCCAGAAAAAAACCCCAAAACACACCACAGCTACCCACGCAGGCAGGGGGTGTATTTGTTCTTGTATCTTTGTTAGTAGATGACTAGAAATACTTTCTTGCTTGAATTCATTACAGACGGGAACCTGGCTTTGGCAGCTACTTCTGCCTCACGAAGATGAAAAGCAAAGCCAGGCTGTAGGGAGCTGCTGGGTCACCTTGAGCTGTAGCACCGCACTTCAGGCCCTCTGCCTTCCTGCAAGAAAACCTCGAGTTCGAGTTCTTGCTTCGTTGGCAGTGAACTCCAAGTTTATTGCCATTACTCTCTAATTAGCCAGTTATAATGAAGGAAAGAAAAAAGTAAAATGGGAAGCGAGCAAGCACCTGCTGTTTTTAACCCTTTTCTGTTACTAATGTATGAAGGGAAAAAACAGTTACCTTGGTTCCCTTTACGTGAGCTTTTACAGAACTTCTCCAGCATGTCAATCCGTTAGTGTTGTGACTTCAGTTAATTATAAAACACTTACTGTTAGTTTTCAGAGAAATTATCTCAGGAATCTCTAAGTTCCTGTTAAAGCTGTGTACCTGTTTCATTTCAGTATGAGAGTTTATATCTCTGCTTGTACAACATAAGGGGTTTCTGTCTAGAGAGAACATTTGTCATGAGACATAAGGTTTAATGAGATAAAAGATGAGCCCTTGCAAAAGCTGAAGCGTCTGAGAAGAAAATACTTAGGCAGTTTAAAGAAATGAAAAGTAACAGCTGATGAAGAATAAGAGTCAGTGACAGGAAATAGATATCAGTGATTGAAAATAGAGGGAGAGTAAAATGGTCATTCAGACATACAGTAATTACTAGGAAATCATGGAAAGCTAATTTCTAGAAATCAGCAAAGTAGTTCATGCTAGAACTTACAAAATATACGGTTATATGGCAGCCAATTTCAATCCCCTGATAGCATCAGTAGTTTGCATTTTTATGCACTAGAGGTAGTTGTCTTGAGATTTATAAGCACAAATTACTGCTCTATTTTGTTATGAGTGTTACCAAAAAAAAAAAAAAAAAAAAAAGACTCCTGGAGTTTTATTGTTCCAGAAAGGACAAGGTAGTAAAGGTAGATTAGAGCGGGTGAAGGAAGAGATAAAAAAGAAATGGGGCTTTCAGAGATGCCTCTGCATTTTGAGGCACAACCTCAACCAATAAAAAGCCATTGTAAGAACAGCAAATGCTCATTCGAGAGTTCTTTATGGTATGGTTGCTGTTTAAATAAAAACCACGATAAACCAAAAGTAGTGCAAATGTTGAGGTACAGAATTTAGATACAGAAAGCTCTTCTTTAAAGGACAGAAACCTGCATTGCTTTTAATGATTTCTAGCAAATGTCATTATTTTTAGGGCTGCTTGCCAATGCCAACTACTGCTGCCATCGAGGCAAACCTCAAGGCTTTGTGACTTGACTGCTGCTTTCACAGGAGCAAAGTTAAAAAGAAGATCTCAAGATGTGTCCGGTGCTTTCAACAAGAAACTGTCACATCCCTGGGAGTTTAAAAGGTATTACCTTATCTGATGTTTTCTTTCCCTTGCTCATGTTCTTTGGCTGCTTAAGACTGGGTTGCTCTGGACTTATTTTGCAAAATCTGGCTAGTTTTATATAAATCCAGATCCTATTCTTGATCATGGTTGGGATTAGTAAAGCAAATATGTAACAAAATGTTGTTGCTAGCACTGAAATTGTTTATCTGAGAGTTTCGAGCTGACAAAATCATGTTCTTCATTTCACAGTTTTTTGTAACTTTGACATGAACAGGTCTGTTTCCAAAGGTAACTGCGCCTTTAATCCTTTCAGTATTACATCCTACATGGCTGAAATTGAAGTGCTTAAAGTGTGATAAAATAAATACAGAAGTATTATTTGTGTTAAAGTAAACACAAAAGTATTATTCTTGTTGCACAGGGAAGCAAGTGATTTAGCGATTTGCTCAAAGTTCTGCAATAAGTGAATATTAGAGATAGGAATGAAATGTAAATTTCATTATTTTTAGTAGTCCATTAAACTGCTATATCGTCCTTATGTGGGGGATCTACACATCCTGTGTTCTGGTCTCCTACCCTGTGTAAATGTTAAGTGTGTAAAATACCTTTTTCTTGATAGATCTTTTCTTTCCCCAGAAATAACTGTTATAAAGTTAGATCTGACATGAATGTGGGGTGAAGGGGTGTTGTCTTTAAAGAGCTGATTCACTGCCTGGCAAACCAGAAGTTTTTCCAGCTTCTGTTAGGCTTAACAGCCTGAAGAACTGCCAAAATAATTACTGCAGGGAGAATAGTTCTGGGGAATGGTGTTTTCTGTTACTGTTTTTTAACATTGCTCCTTGGATAGCAAACTGAAGATACGGACGAATCTAGTGCCAAGTTTTCTTCAAATTATGCAAAGATTTTTCTTCTGCAAAGACAAGTTGCTGTGTGCAGGTTTCATCTTGATTCTCTTTTTTCCCCTATAACTTCTGAAGTAGGATTTTTTATGAGACTGTCATGCTCTGAAGCCACCAATTCTGTAACTATTATTTTGAAGTATATTCATAGTTGATCATTAAAAATTACTTTTCCAAACTCGTACTTTGCAGTCCTCCCTTTCCCCCTTGTGCTGCTGCTTCGCTCCTCCAGGCTGGCTGGTGCTTTTCTGCCGGCAGGGACAGCCAGGACAAAGGCTGACCTGCATTTTCCTGACATAAATACACCACGTAATACCCACACACCAGGGACAGCGCTGGCTGCTTAGTGCTGTCGGTTTTCTGTCTGCTCTGTGTCAGCCTCAAAGCACATAGGTGATTGTGCCGCATGTATATCCACAAAGGGTGTAATTTAAAGAATATTATATGATGGTATATAAAAAATATTTTTATGCACTTTGGTTTCTTTTGTTACTCTCTAGTAAATGACATGAGAGTAGTTGAGCTTTCTCAGTACTGAGCTACTCCTCATTTTTGGGATGTCCTTGGTGATACCAGCTCCCTGTTCTAAGCAATTGGCTACATTCGGAATGGTATGTGCTCGGGTGCTGCCCTGACTCCCATTCCTGGTGCCCCCTGTCCCCTGGATATGGGACTGCTGCTAAGGGTTGGGTTGTCCAGTCCGTACTTTGCTTCCTGTGTTCGCTTGCTGCCTGGACCTGGCCTCTTCCAGCTCCTTTTATGTTTTTCCACTGATTTGTGCGGTGCGGACTATGGCTGTGTCTATGCTATCAGGAAGCTTTTCATTAGGAGATATGTAATACTATTTAATCCAGAAATTAAAACATCAAAGAATCAACAAGTGAATTTAAGAGAATAAATCTGCCATGAAGTGACCTCTGTTGAGCAGACCTTACATGGCCCCTTGAGTTTCTGTCTTTGACAGTCTGTTTCCAGTGAAAAAATATGCAAACATATTTTGTTTCTGAAACAATTTGCAATTATATGCATTTATACAACTCTTCTTACTACGGAAATTCTAGAAACGTATTCTCAGTGGGGTTATGATAGCATAACTCTCAAATGTCATGGTATCCATGACCATCGACAAATATTGTCATAAGAAAATTGTTTGTGGTAATTCTGCATGAATCTGAAAATGGCTTTCACCTTGATTTCTTACGGAAATTTTACATGGCTTCATCTTTATGCTGATTGGCATTGTTTAAATAAGGATTTTCCAGTGATTTACAGAAATACATCATGTTGCTGCAATCTATGGGAAAGGAGTTCTTTTGTCCCATTCTCTAACGCAGTAAAGATCTAGCTGATTAACTGATAAAAATGTAAACATGTCCTTATTATAGTGGCACAGGAATTCAAATAATGCACTTCAGAACTGCAGTGCCAAATACATTTTCATATGGCTCATGAATTCTAAAAAGGGTAACAAGTCTGCTGCATTTGCTCAGCTTGATTATAACTTGAATTAAATGCAGCAGCTGTAAGCCTGACATGTTTGTTGCTTTCATAATGCAGTAATGAGTCAGAGTTAATCCAGGCTTTTATTTTTCCTCAAAGAGCATCAGAAAAAAAAAACTTATGCACATCATTGTTGAGCAGAAATAAAATGGTTTACTGATGTAATTTTTGTTTCTTATCTGCTATATGTTCTCTACTTCATGTACAGGGAACGGACCATGAAGTACTTCTCCTTGAATTCTTGCTGTGAATTTCAGTGTACTTTTGATTTGTTTGTTCACCGGTTCATGCCCCTGTGTTACTCTGTCGGCTAGGTGAAAACATTATTTTGTTTAGGAGAAATTCACCTTGGGTTAAAAAACCATAAGCCTCCGTCTGGTTCAATGGCAAATCGAACTTGGGCTGAACAGAAACGGCGTGGCACGTGGGAGATGCTGCAATGTTTTCACTCCCTATACTGAAAAGACAGTCGAATCCAAGGAGATGAGGAGACATGGAATATTCAAGCCCAGGACAAACTGTGCTGGGGAGAAACAGAAAGGCTGTTTGTGTTTTTGGGTATCTGTATGCTCTGAACAGTGCTTGATTTGGCCAGGTCAAATGAGAGCATATAGAAATACTGCCGTGTCTTTTTGCTTGCTTGTTCGTGGGGTTTTTTTGGGTCCACTTGGTCTTGTGCCCTGTTTGGTTGAGGGTGGCCAAACTGGCTTTGTCTACATTGGTGGTGGATGTGCATAAGAACTGTAATGGCCACGAGTTTTCTTAGAGTCAGAAAAGCCACGCGGCTTGTTTCGTGAGCTCTGTTGCTCATCTTTTTTGCGTAGGTCTGTACGCCGTCTCGCAGACCCCTCTTCCTCCTCTTCAGCCTGTGTTGTCACTTCACGTTGCAGAAGGCTTACGCAACTAAACTGGTTGCAGCAAAGATACTGAAGGCTTTTTGGGAAGCTGAAATCTCTTGCTCAAGTGAGGATGCTTTCCATCTCTGGTAGCTCTTCTGTTTGCCTCCTCTGCAACACAGTCCTGCAGGGCATAGCTGAGAAAGGTGGAACATCTATTTGACCTTAGGAGTAGCAATGAAAAAGCTTGAGGGCTACCCTTTAGCTGGGTACCAGAGGTATTTGGAGCTGGGCAGCAAGGACTCCATAGTGTGAGTTTAGGTTCAGTCTCTGCTTCTGCTGGAGGATGTCGGGCTTCTTCAGCCACTGGAGAGCTGTGTGCCATTGAGTGTGTGTGGCAGGTTGGGGCTATTCCAGGAGAAAATGAGAAAACTTGGGCTTTCACAGGCTGAGATCATTGACCCAAACGGATTATGAAGGGCCCAAAAGAAGGTTTTATGTGCTTGAAAGCTTGACATGTGTTTTGAGTTCTGTAAGTTAGAATTACAGAATGTGTTGGGTTGGAAGGGGCCTTAAAGATCATCTAGTCCCAACCCCCAAGTTGGTCTAATACAATACCTAACTCCCCTTACAAATTTGATTACTTCAGTATTCCTGTTTTTTGCAGACAAATGTATCTCACACCAGGTACTTCAGACTGTCTGGCTTCTGACAGTGTGAGCTTTATGGTCATCTCTGGAGAATTGTGGCAGGGATAGAACTTAACCGTTAGTAGGAAAGAGGTTCATGCTCAGAAGTGGGTAAAAGAAAGCAGAGGGAAGGCAGAGAAAGCCAGTATGTGATCTATCCTAGGATAAAGGAAGAGTTGTGCTAGACAATTAAAGCAATGTTTCAAATGTTTAATCGTGTGGGGCCTTAAGATGGGAAGGAGACCATGAAGTCATGCAGACTTTCTCATCTTGCAGTGGACCCCCTACAGTGTTTGTGGGATTCTTTTCTTCGTTCAAACAACTTGCCTAACATTCCTCACACTGTTTCCGTAATTCCTCAAACTTTTCAATACCTTGACCTCGCAGTTTTGATCTAGTTAGCAAAAATTTTTTCATATTTGATGCCCATCCAAGTAAAGCTGATGCATTCATCAGAAGCCTTTGCAAGTTTGTACACATCAGCAAGATGCTTTCTTCTGCTGCATTATCTCAAAAATACAGACAAAACTTAAAATTCCTACATCCGTGAAATCCTTAAATGCCTCTAGCATTTCATTTGCTCTGAATCCCAACTGTCTCCATTGTGCCTTTAAATCCAAAAATGCTGAATGCTTTTCCTAATGGAACTTCACTAATTCATTCTATGGTTCAGGAACAACTTTCTTTATATCCAGTAAAAGCACCAATACTTTATTTTTATTTTTTAGTAAAATACTTTCTAACTGAGTGGTTATGGTGTTCCATAACCGTTTTCCATGGAGGTTACCTAGATTCAACACACTCACAAGGCCAAAATACTCCGATTCTCATCAGTCCTGAATTAGTTACCACTCAGACTGGCAATGTTTTTTCACATTTCTTTTAGGCATGTTTCTGCTAAACAGGCAAACAAGGGAAAAGCAGAATAAATTCTACTTAAAAATTCCACTTACGATCCATCACAACATCCAACAGTGGGAACTAAACTCTTCATTACTGATTACTTCCAGTGCGCAACACGCAGAAGACAAGTGATCATTCTAACTTCATGTATGTGTGTGAGGAAAGGGAGGATAATAAAAGAATTATCCCTGTTTTCTCTGGAAAATTATCGTAAATGAAGCTGGTAATAGGTCACGTGATCCCAAAACCAGTGAAATTGGTGCTGTTTCTCTCTCTTTCATTGGCTTCAAATCAACAGCAGAATTTGCAGTGGTACTTGGGTTTTGTGCTAGGGCAGAACAGAGGAGACTGTCCTTCTGTAGAAAAAGCCCTAAACTATGAAGTCAGAAAAATAATTTAAAAAAAGCAACCGTTTTCTACACACCACAAAATTCAATGTATTCCCTGTCTAGTACTGAAAGATTATTCAGGTTTGTTTTATAAATAATATTGTCCTTAAGCAGCAGCTTATTGTACATTTGAGGTGGGAGATGCTGGAGGATAAGAAGAAAGCTGATTTCCTCCAAATATATCTCCCAGGTAACAACAGTAGTTTATTTGGGTTGTAAACTTTTGATTAAAAGAATATATTTTGTTAGCTATCTGTACGATGCCTGGTACAATGGGACACAAATTTTCTTTGTGGGTTCCAGGAAAATAATATGAAACCTAGATGAGAAGATATTTGGAGTATTGATTTTTTTTTTTTTTTAAATTTTTAATTCCAATTCCATTCAGATACTTTGTGGTCTTTTTTCAGAGCAGTTCATGCATAGTTTCATTTTTCTAGGTGCGACTATTGCATCATGAACTGTTCTCGTAGGTAAGTGGTAGAAGCAGTGGCAATATTATTACAAATAATTCAATAAAAACCAGCACTGTGTATAATAGGACAAAATTAATCTTTAAATAACTGCAAAAATAGTAATAAAAATGTGGAAAATGGGTGCATCATCATTACCTGGCCTGCTTATGAAGTCACAGTGTCTGAAGCCTGCTATATCCATCCTCTTCAGGAAGAGAACCATGCTAGTTAGGTTTGATTCCTGTATTTTGGCCGGTGGGTGTGGTTTCATTTCTTTGTACATAAATTCTTCAGGATACAAGCAGAAGAGCTTTCCTGGAAGAGATTGCAGGAAAATTACTTTTTCTTTTTTTGCATTGCTATGGTGATTCTATTAATAATTTGAGCTAATGGATTTAAATTTTGAGCTAATAATTCTACCTGATGAAGACATGCCCAGAATTTGTTTATGCATCTCTGCTTGACTTTTGCTGATAGGTTGCGTTATAACAGAGTCTGCTCTGATTCTAGGATTGTACACCTTTAAATGAAAGAGATATTAAGCATCAGATAAGTACGTGAAGACTACAAAAATATTAATGGTCTGTACTGAATTTTTTGTCTAGGTCATTTTACAGAGAGTGTAGTAAGAGTTTCATTTCTTTTTATACTGCGTATTTCACCAGCTTGGAAATGAGAGCAGTCAGCCCTTTGATAAATTGACAGACACGTTTTGCAATAACTCTGTGAGTATACTCTGAGATAAATATCTTTTTCTGAAGAAATGTACCTTGCTAAAGCAGAAAATGTTTATCTATGGTATCATCAAGGAAAGCATCAAAAAAAGATTATTTGTTTCTTCCAATGACAGAATCCCAACATTGTCTGATAACATTTTGTTCCATAACTCTGTATTTTTGTCTTAATACTGAAATCAATCAGTTCAGTACAGGGGACAAGGACTGTAACAAAGGTCTACAGTGCCCCATTTTATTTTGTTCTTAGTTGTACTTTATTTTGATTAAACCGAGGAGCTGATTCACTCACATTTTGACCACCAGATGATGTCCAGAAGCTTCTGCAGTATTTGACAAGGCATATAATATCTGGATAAAGCAACTTTCCAGTCATGCCATCTGAATGGACTTTGTCTGATTAAGCAAGGTTTTAATAAAAAAGATAAAATGCACACCAGTGCAGGGGATAAATTTCTTTTCCTCCGGGTAAATTTATGATGTATCTCAACTGCAAGACTTATGCAGGATTTTGTTCTCCACAAAACTTTGCCGGTTCCTCTATGTTCAGCTGACTTTCAGCCATATAGATTGTGAATTTGAACTGCTGAGGAGTGAATATTAGAGGACTAAACTTCAGCTGTTAGGACAAAAATAATTGAATTAAAGGTTAAAAATTGCATAAGCAGTAGAGGTGATTCGATGGCCCTGAGGACTGTATTGAAACTCATTTGTTCCTATTGCTTCATATTTCTGATTTGTGGAAGTCTGGAAGCACTGAATTTTACTTTGGGCTTCAGGTTACCGTGGAAGTGAGATTCGTTCCCATCATCCAAGACAACTGTAGCTTCAGAAATAAGTTGTTATGAGTGGCCTAATCGAAAGCTGCTTTTAGGCTTTTGTTCTTTTCACACAAGTATGACAATTTTTTTTTTCCTTGACTTGAGGCTGAGTTACTTTATAACCCCCATATGTGAACCTTTAAAAATGACCGTGTTAGACACAGGTTTTTGCAATGAAAATGAAAGGTAGTGGTAGTTCCCAGGCTTTTGCCTCAACTACTTTCAAGGCTAATCAGGATTAATGATCCCAGGTCCAAAATTTTAGGAACACTTAACTTTAATTTTGATGATTCCATTCTAGTTTATATAAAGAAACTCTGTTGTATTGTTTCTTTTGGCTGTTACTGGGGTATTTATTTTGACTTGCAAAACACGTAGGACAGTTCCAAAGCCTGTAGTAGTGCAGCTTTCCAATTTGTGTAGTTACTTGTTCCTACATAGTCGCTCATTCTTTAGGACATCAGTTTTGTACAATTATAAAAAAAAAAAAAAAAAGAGAAACGTGTTTACAGCTGCGCTAGTCCTTCCCAGCATGGGATGGAAAACAAGAACTGAGGACGTACTTAGAATGAGCTGTAAAAGGTCAAAGATTAATTTGATAAATTGTGGCATTTTGAGGTACTTGGGTGGAAGCACGTATCCGGAAGAGCACAAGCAGCCTTAAAAAAGTGTCATTCCCTGGTGAGCATCCCTTGGCGTTATATGATTTGTGGCACTACACTAAATTGTTAAACAAAAGGCAAGGTTGATCTACTAAATCAGGTAATCTGCCAATAGGTAGCCAAAAACTGATTGTATTTTGCTCTATCTATAAGATACTGAAGAGATAATTACAACTGATAGGCCAAAACTAAGGTGAGATATGGCTTGCAAATGAAATGTCATTGGTTTGGTGCCCAGATGAGTGGCAATTTCAGCTGGGAGTGCTAATCTGGCTTTAGGAATGTGAAAATTTTGTTTTCTGATAGAATTTAGGAAGTAAGTGTGTTTTCTTGCTTGGTTTTCACGTGAGATGTCCATGAAGGTTATTTAAATGTGGTTAATTGTTGTAATAAAAATATTACAGAATCTGACTTAGGAAAGAATAGAAAAATATTTGATCCTTTAGAAACAATTTGCATCAAACTGCTAGCTGCACATTTCCCTTTCCCCTACCCTGGAAAAAGCGTTATGCATAGTTCATTTTTGGCATCCTGGTTCTGGTTAACTTTACTAACCTTTCTTCTTTCAACACCGACATCAATGACAAAGGTTACATTTTTAATCCAAATCAAAGATTCTCCGAAGCTTGTGGTGAGTAGCACTTTTCTTCTGTATTTTTTGCAGCATTTCTGTTTGTCTTGGTTTGGTTTGGGAATTAGGTCTTGTTTTGTGGGGTATAAAGGAACTGGGATGAGTTCACCAAGGTCAGGATTTAAATTAGACTGTTCCTGTCTGATCATTTGGTAAGCTTTTTCGATTTCCTGTAATCAGGAGAAAGATTATTAGTTTGTTGGTTTTTTTTCTTCATGAGTATGACAAATATCAATCCTTCATTTTGAAGCAACTTTTTTATTCTAAAATGAATTTTAAGTGTATCAGACTGTACCAACGTTTAAATCTTACATGATTAGTAATTAAAGCAGGAAAAAAGGAACAGAACTATGTACGAGAGTTTACTGACTGTGTCTGCTAACTATAAACCAGGGAAAAGCTGGTCTGTTTTTTGAAATGTCTTTTTCTCTTCTGCACTTTTCAGAATAGTCTCCTCTGGCTTTAATCGTATCCAAACCAACCTCCAGGGGAAGACAGATGTGCAAAAATATAGAGTATAGGAATAGTAAGAAATGATGAAATGGTCACTAAACTTTATATGGGCCGTGCAGGATGCATCCACGTCAGTGATTTAGTGCTGAGGAGTTGTGTGCAAATTAGTCACGTGTGTAGGGCTGGTAATGCTGTAGCAGACACTCAGGTGCCCCGCTGGGGTGCCCGAGATGTGCTCTCTTCTGCTGGAACCAAAGTTGGGCACGTGGGTGCCCTGAGTGGCAGCGGCCTCTGGGAGACAGCAAGTCACTGCTCCAACCCTCTCCAGTCCCCACCATCCCCATCACTGGAAGGGCTAAAATGGCAGAGCCCCGGTTTGGGTCGCTTTGGAAGGTACTATTGTGGTTTTGGTCCAATTGCAATACATGAAAAAATCAAAGTGTGCAGAAACCTCTCTATTTGACCTTAATTATTGTGTTTAAGATAATATGAATATTGTAAAGGTTTTTATTTGGTATTTTTTAATGGAACATCACCTCTAAAACAGTTCACAAATTCAGAGGTTGAATATAAATTGTAAAAGGGTGATTTTTTTGTCGTTTTAGTCTTTTTTTTTGAGGTAGAAAATAATTTGTGTTGCGGACAATTGTTTTTAAAGGAATACAGAAATCATTCATAGACTTGTTCAGTTTGAAAGGGATTTTTTTTCTTCCAAAAGCCTTTTTGTTAGCAAACATTTTTCAAAATTGAAAAACCAGATTGAGTTTCTGTTTGAAACTGCCACTATTCATTGTAGTTATAGGTTAAAAGTATTCTATAAAAATTCTTATAATGATATGACAGTGGCATCTAATAGCAAGGCTGGCACCAAGACAACACCTAAATCTTAATGTTCTTAGTTTATTCATATTTTTGTTCAGTTTAAAAGACAGTTGAGTGCTAGGGAACAGCGAGCCATTAGCAATATGGAACTGTAAATCACAGTTAAGGAGGAATGCATATGGGATGTGAGCTGTGCAGTAACAGTTCATAATGAGCATTTTGTTTATCGTGAGAGAGAGAACTAAGTAATCTCTTCCTTAGCAAGAAAGAAATTATGATTTTTGTATTGTGTGGGACTTGCTAATCAAATATTTTTTAGCAGAAATGAAACTTTTCTTCCCAGTGCTTCAAAATGGAAAGACGATGTGTTTTCTCTCCACCATTACTTATTGTAAAGATGGGAACTGATACAGGGAATTCCTCAATTCATCATTTGAAAAATTTGTCTCTATAAACTTCACAACTGATTATTAGCATTATTGAAAGTGTTACATGTCCATCAGTTTTGACAGTGAAAAGCAATGCTACCTGGGTGGTTTATGGTAATTTATCCTTTCCTATGAAAAGTCATTACGTCCTGGAGCTACTAAGGTGAATTTGTTGTACTAAAGCAAATTTAATGATACAAAGTGGAAGGCTGGATATCACTATCAGGAAATAAATAATAATAATGATAAGAACTTATAAGAATTTCAAGTCTTAAAATGTTTATTTGATGGACAGATTGCTTTGACAGCTCTAAAGTACTGTGAATTTTTTTTGAGAAGGACCGGATCATGCAGTCCTGGCAGCAGTGAATTTAGGGAATCGCTGCTGTCTTCAGGGATTCAGAGATGCCACTATTTAGGATAGCCAAGCCCATACAGATTCCTACATTATCTGTAGCACCTCCGGAGTGACATTCGCCTCCTGCTGTTGTGTACACAAATGGTGGGGAAGTTTGCAGCCATAAAGGAGAATGCAAGTGGAAAAACCTTGTGGGCAGGCTTGAGGTAAAAACATCCATGTGGAGTAGGACGTTTATGCAAACTGGACGTGTGTCCAGTCCTGCAAACCGGGGATGACACAAAGTGGGAGTTCCCCGATGCCAGAGTAGGTTGCAAGTGTTGACTCCTTGCATCTGTGGCCCTTGTCCCCCTACGCCGCCTTTGCTCGTCTTTACGTCTCGCAGAAGGCTGATGGTCTTTCTTTAAGCCTACAGAAGATCTGATACTTCTTTGTATTAGTTGATGCTGTGTGTATGGGTAATACAGTATTACATATACCATAACTTCTTGGTAGGAAAAACCTGAAATTATAAAAACTGTTGGCAGTGTCTGGTGCCTTAGATACTGGCAACAAGGTATGTGTGGGTCATAAACACAGATGTAAATTGTCTCTTGATTAAAATCAGAAATATTGGAATCGGTTGGTAACTTACTTGTTCACATGCCAGAAAGATCACGATGTCACCCTTCTCTTTTGTGTGGTGTATCTCAAAGAGCAGCCTCAGCGCAGACAGAAAGGGGTCTTTCTGAATGCTGCAGGAGTACACAACCTCTGCGTGCTGTTTGTTTTCCACTCTTACGAAGGGGATGCTGCCATAATAGTTCTGCAGCGTGCTGGACATATGAGGCGCAGTGAGTATGACCAGCCTCAGTTCTGGTCTCGAGATCAAGACATCTTTAAGAAGGCCAAGTAACGCGTCTGTTGCCACAGTCCTTTCGTGCACGTCATCCAAGACGATAACGCCGTAACAGTTCAGAAGAGGCGTAGACATCATTTCCCTTTGCAGCATGTCATCTGTACAGTATCTGCAACAGAGAAACAGAACACTCCACAAAGTTTCTGGGAATATTCAGATCTGATTGTAAGAAATTTGTTCAGGGTCGTGGGGACAGCTTGGTTCTTTCTGTTTGAACAGGAAAGATGTGGTAAGAGCAGAGAGCCTTTTTTATAAACAGTATCACAGTCTCAACTGCATGCTTAAATCCTCTTTAAGTAGCTGGGAACTCAATGGAATTCGATGATGCTAAGTGGCACTGTGGTTGAAAGGATGCTCTAGGCAGAAGAAGAAATACTTCTGCCCTAAAATCGTGACTTCTATTGCCTTTTGTCTTCCAAGCTATCTCAGCATATTGCATGCCATAAACAATTCTTGAGCTAGGAACTAATACTTTTAGATGAGGAAAAGAAGGTGTATGCATGCCCTTGAGGCAGTACCAGAACCAGGGTGGGAGATTAATTCATGCCATAAAGCCCTCCTCACTTTTATCCCCATTATTCCTGCCACTGAAAGTTTTTTAAAAGGGTATTATTTTTTTTTGCTGTGTTGCTCAGCAGGACTTTGAATTTTTGACCCAGGTTTCGATGTGTGAGAGAATAGGATTCATCTCCCTTTTGCATCAGGAGCAGCTGCAGGGAGATGTGCTGCAGGATGAGGTTGACAGAGTTCTTCATGAAAGAGAAAGGACACACAAGAGGAACAATGGTTGGACTTGATTTTCAGAAGTGGTGAGTATCCTCTTCTCCGCTGGAAATCAGTGGCTGGGAAAAAGGCTTATGAGCCTCATTTTATAGTTGCTGCCTGCCCTATGAAGGAACCAGAGAAAATAACTCTCCTAACTCAGAGAGGATCAAGATCTGAATCCCTGTGTTGCTGCTGTCACCTGCCTGTATTTAACACCTTAAGTGCATTTCTTATCTCTTAAAAATCCCCCTAAATGCTTTTTTCTCCTGTTACTGAATGTACCAATATACCCTTTTCTAGCCATAATTTTTGATTGCTTTTAAATTCCAGCTTTACTTTGTGATAGATTATCCAATGTTCTCTTACGGTCATGAACACTTCTGTACTGGCAAAGTAGAATGATACAGAGGTTACTGAGGTGCTTAATGAAGTTCTGCACAGACGGTGGCTTTGCCCACTTAAATCTCTGCCGCAGTTTAGCACAGGATACCTCCTTCAAGCCTTTTACGGCTTATTGATAAGTTGCAAAATCTCCAGTATCTGCATTTTAAAACACTATACACAACCTTATAAAGCAGTATTCATACGCTATGCAAAAATCTCTTGCCACTACAGCAATGTTCCTCCACGGTTGTTAGATTATCTGTCCTGACCACGTTACTGGCGTGGTGCGATGAAGAGCTACGCACTGGAGGGCTGTCAGCTCCAAACTTTTGTGCTTGCAAAGAACTGTAAGCTACACACGAGTTTGAAGGCCTTAAAACCCAAGCACACAAACCTCAGGATCGTTTCTGTTGCGCAGCAGCTTTCAAACGGCACAAAATACCCCACTTCGTGCCCAACGTTGACATCCATTTCGTCGGCTACGCGCAGTGCCAGCCACACGGCTGTCTGCTTGTGTGCCTGGGTGCACACGACTACGCCGTGTCGGTAGCGGACAGAAAGGCAATACTCAGCACACCACTGAGGAATCTGTCAGTCAACAAGAAAACAGACATGTTTAGTGTTTAACCTATTTAGCAGAGACTGTAGTGCAAAAGAAGTAGACAGTGTGGAAGAACTGAATCAACCCAAGCGCCCGCTGCTTGCTCCTGACCTGACCACTGTTGGCTGAGCTGCACCTAACCCAGAAATTATCTGCTTTGAGAGATGTCAAGACTGGGAATCTCTTAAGCAGTCAGGAGTTGGAATGACATGAGCTGGAAGGTTTACCTGGGAATTTCTCAACTGGACTCAGATTAGTTTGAATATATTGCAGGAGGGACAGAATTGGCCTCCGGGGAGCCGGTGACACCGGCGGTGTCATTCTGAAGCATCTGCTGATTGATCCAGCAGTTTTACTGCAGTTGTTGTCACGGGCTTCTCAGCTGGCTCGGTGGTAAACCTGCCCGTGCTAGATCGTGTTCAGGTGCTTGGCATGAGAAACACGTCCCAGGAAGAAGAGGATTTCAAACTGACAAATGCCACAGTAAATAGGTGTAATTTCAGAATAATTAACTCTGTAAACAAAGATAACGGAAACTGATCTGATCCAGAAACGTATGCAGCAGCTCTCTGATGTGTATATTTACAGTAGAAAATCAACACTAGAAAATGTTCACGTGTTAATGTCATGAGAAAGTAAAATTACATTATAAGTATTATTTTAGTGAAAGTATTAGGTTTCAAATCCTTTACTTAACATATATAAGCGAGGTGCATCAGCCACCTATCATTTATTTCTGTATAGTTGTTTCTAAAAATGGTTGAAAAGCAGCCAGCAATGTGTTACGACCTATTAAACTTGTTTAAGGACAATTTAAAAAGCTGACATTCCTTAGCAAGCTGTTTATTATTACACAAAGTTTGTTCTGTATAAATTACAGTCACTAACAAGGGGTAAAGACTTTGCACTCCAAAAAATATTCCAGGCACCGGGTGGGTGTGTATCCTTTTTATAGGACCATAGGAATTTTCAATAAGTATGGATTCTCTGGTTCAATATGTCATCTCTAGCAGAGTCCAGCATCAAAGTCTCTGGCAGATATGAGATGCCCTGCAACACTAACTATCCAATGGCTTTACCTGCAGGAAAGTTTTCTGCTGATCCCAGTCATAAACTACAATATTTTGTACTATAACACTTGCTTGAAAATTCTCTGCCTACTGTGGTAACAGACTTAGGTTGTTATATGTTATTACAACAGAATTTGATCGTCCTGGTGGATATTTGTGTGCTTAGAGTCAAATGAGATCTTGGCTTCAGTGATGTCTTTTAACAGGAGTTCTCTAAAGTAATTGTGTATTCTTGGAAAAAGCATTTGCTCTTGACTGAAGTGAGGGAAAGACCATTACTTCTCCCTGAGAAACAGCTCTACTGATTGCAATCCTTCATTCCCTGACAACTTTTTTCACCTTCTCTTATGACCTGCCTGCAAATCCACTGTATTTCTTTCCTGATATAGCACTAATTAGAACCAAAACACACTTTCCAAGTAAGAGCATGCCTTGAAGGCAGTAAAGGCATTGCAGAGTTTACCACCCACTGGGTGTTTAGTGTGATGATGGACAAAAAGATGATAAAATAACAAGTCTAGTCATTATTGAGGAGGAGGCGGCAATAAAATTCTCCAAATGAACAAAATAGCAGCCAGCCAATTGTGGAAGGAATGATTTATTGATAAAATGCTAAAGCAACCTGAAAAAATTCCTCAAGTATTTCACACTTAGCCCTGGCCTCTCTCAAGACAGTGGAAAGACACCTGTAATTTCAGAAGGGAAGGATCTTTGCTGTTATGTTCTGTAATACATTAGGGAGTATATATTTGATGGGTTTTCAAGTGGAGATGTGATGTGATATACAAAGAAAGCAAAAATTTACAGTGCACTTACTGGTAGATACAATATTTTATACAGAATTTTTCTAAGGTTATGTGTATATTTGGTTTGAATTTTAAACTACAGTAGTTAGTGCATGTGGTCTTCAGCGTTTAGAAAGGGCTTGATATTTTTAAATTTAGTGTTTAGTACAAAAAAAGTTGTGGTTTGAGATTTTTGTTAGTTGTATATGACACTGAGCTAATCACAGTCTGAGAAGTGTTACTTTTCAGTGCTCAACTTACCCTGAAGCCCAAAAGACATCATCAACCAAGTAAAAATGGCTTGTAACAGAGAAACGTGAAGTAAGTGTCAATTGTTTGTGAATATTCGAAGAAAGTTATTTAAATGTATGCATATATATATCTCTATATATCTATATTTGGCTGCATCAATCTTTATTTGCTTTCTGTATTTCACTTTCCCTCTCTGGTCTTTATACCTCAGATTACAATAGGTGGTTCCATGTCTGTTTCTACGCTGAGAACTGCTGAACTCGGTGCAACTGTGTGCGTACACTGCAGCTGAACTCTTCAGAACTGGAGGTTATTATATTGCAATACCATACAGCACTCAGCAGAGCAACAGCCCACTACTAAGAGAAGCCAGATACTAGTATAATATAAATCTGGGTACTGATGTGACTAATACAAGTAAAGGGCAACAGCAGTGAAGGGTAAATTCTTTGCAAAAAAGATTTTTCTGTTTTAAAAATAGGTAATATTAGTAAAATAGTAATAGTAACTCTGAAAAGTCTACAACATTAATTGTTCTAAAAATAGTTTTAAAAAAACCTAGCAAAGTATGTTGTACTGACCTGGGAGCTCTTGCCAGTCTTAGCATCTCCAGACACAATCACAATTTGATTATGAAGTAAACTTTCCGTAAAAGTATATTTCTCTTTCCATATTGGAAGTTCTTCTCTTTCTTTCAGAAGTTTATAATAACGGGAAGAGTAAGGCAAGCCATCAAAGGGATTAAGCTCTAAATCTTCTCCACATACTAGTATTTCCTCTTCATCACCGTCGCTGCAGTCAAGTAATTCTGAAAAGCAGTGGATCTCTGGAGAAAAGGTTAAAACCTCCATTTTTCTTACATATATTATTCCCAGCAGAGCCACATTAGTAATGGAAGGAGTCCTTTGTGTACTGATTGATCATTCAGGCCCCCTAAACCTGAGGAAATCCATTTCTACTTACTTCAGGATTAGTATTTCCCAGCTCTTCAGTTTAAAATTTCAGTCTTGGGGTCCGGCTGCCTTCTTGGTCCTCTGTTTGTCACACTTCAAGTGGTTTAATAACTCGAATGAGCCTCGAGGAAAATATAGGTAAAAAAAAAGAATCATCCGAACTCTTCAAAATACCAGTGATTAAACCCAAAGATGTTAAACAGAAGCTGAGTAGCTTTTGCACTTTAGCAGCATGTTAAAGCCAGACTATAAGTACCAGCCCGTGTGGTTGCTCTTGTCTGCTCCTGCCTGGCCAGGATGGAGAATAATTGGGAAAGAGCACGCGGAGCCTGACCTTTATCACTCCCGCCTGCGCCCCGGCTGCCGTGAATAGGAGGCTACGGGGCGATTATTGTCCTTGCCGAGATGGTCATGTGGCCGGCTAATCCCGGCACAATGGGGTTCACCCCTGGGTGCAGCAACAAGAGCGCAGGGGCTGCGAGCGTGCAGTTAACGGGAGGTGACTGCGTGGGAGCGTCCGTCAGGAACAGCCGGAGGGTTTATTTTGTGTTGTTTGCAGTGTTTTAGAAAGTGCGAGTAGTGAAGAGTCTTTTGATATACTCTGTGTATTACCTCTGCTTGGAAATCTTGTGAGGCTTTGACAGCTTTGGCCACAATTAAAAATCTAGAATACACATAATACATTAAAAAAGGCAGAGAGCTGCTAATTCTAATCTTTCAAGGGGAGCTGCTAATTCTAATCTTTCAAGGGCACCAGGAGTGGCCTTGAAAGATGGGGGAAGAAAAAATTACTGACGTAAATATCTCCAACTCTTAGGCCTCCAAAGTAGCAAAATAGAGTTTCCTAATCTTGACTGATCTGTACTTTAATACAAATATTAAATAACATTTTGTATTTTAGTTCCAGAGGCAAGCGTCCTGTTGAACAATGATACTGATAATGTCTTGATGAACAGACTGTAAGCACAATGCTTGTGTGCTTTTTCTATATCAAGCTTTCTCTGCACTAAGGAATATAATAAAAGTTATTGCCTCTTCTTACACATTTTTCTTGTTTCATAGCTTTGGACTGCATTGGCTACAATGCTATTAATGCATTCTCTGAGGACAGCAGCACAGAAAACCAACAAAGAGGAGTAGGAGAAAATCTTTTGTTCAGCAGTCTGAATATCTCAGTCCAAATGAGGTAAGTCTAATTATGTGCTGTTCACAAAACAGGCTGATTATTGGCACTTAGAATGGCTGGCAGCAAAGACTGACAGGCTGCCCAGTTTGAGGCCCAAAACCAAGTGTGATCTTCTGGAGGAACATCTCTGAAAGGCAGAAGAACCAGGTGACTTACCTGCCTGTCAGTACTGTAAAATACCCTTTGGACTAACCACCAGTGAGGTGTACCTGATACCTGTGGAGATGACAGGAGCCCTGTTTTCATGCTCAGTGACACTGAATTAGGTCACATTCAGGTGAACTTGGAAACCAGTTTTCCTGTGACCTTGATGGGTCCCTCAATATCTAATGGTTTATCTGATTTTGTGTTATGTCCTTCCATTTTATTGTTGAAACTCGTTACTGCTGAGATCTCTGCCTCTCAGATGTGGTTGAAATCACTCAGTAAGGCATAAATGTCATGAGAGGACTGAAACTGCAGTCCTGCAGAGGTTTTGCTAGGGTTTTTTTTTAGGTGACATTCAGCTTAAAATGACATGAAGCAGACAGGGGAATTGCTATTATCCTGCATTTTACTTCTTTTTCACATGCTTAGCAGCAGCAGCAATATGTGCACTCTGCTTTCCTCAGTTGCGGTATAGGCTTGTCTTCAAAACGTTAGGGATTGGAAGCAGTATTTTCTTTATTTAGCAGATTTGAATGGTCATACCACAGCAATTTTTTTTTTTCTGTTTTTTCTTTTTGGTACCTGTAATGGGAGAGAGCAAAATTGAATGTCACCGAATCCAGAAGATTGTTTACTAATTGAAAACCAAATATTATGAAACTAATACTCCTTTCATGATAATGAGTGTTTTAACAGAACAAGTTGTTAACAGGTTTACGTTATTTATCTTTGCTAAAATGGGCCGTGTCAAAGCTTTGTCCTGATCTTCAGCCAGGTACCTGATGGAGTACTTTGAGCCTCTTCCTGGAGCACCAGCCCAACAGCTCTCTGCAGGCAGCTTCTCTGGCAATCGAGGAGCCTGATGAACAAAGCCAAACGCTGGGTTAGGAGCGTGATTAAGCATTGCCTTTGCTAATTAAGACATCCAAGCAGTAGCTCTTTGCTACTCCATATGCCTCATTGCTATAGCTCTGCCATTTTCTTCCAGAGTACTGGTTTCTGGTCTTGCTCCTTCTAGGCCTTGATTTTGACCTCATGATGTCTGGCTAGTCTGCCCTGGTCCCTGGCGATTCTGTCCTGGTCCCTGTCACTCCACCTTGTGTTCGGTTGAACGTCTCCTGTAGGACCGCTGCAGTTGTCCTTGGCTTTGGCTTTGCTGTTGAGCAGGAGCTCTTCTTCCCTTCGGAGTGTTGCACCCTTTTCTGGTAAGGCTTCTTGATCACCTCTACTGATGGCTGCCATTATAGCAGGCCCTGAAGGATTTATAAAATATACTTTGTAACATAATAGAGAAGGATTTAATTAATTCTACTAAATAACAGAAACGCTCGCTGCAGATGAGTGCTTTTAGTAAATTAGGGAATAAGCTGCTTCTAAAGCAAAGTTCAATGAGAACTTTGATATTGGTTAAAATTATATGTTGTCGTGCAAGTGCTTATGATAATGTGCTGTAGGAAAGCAGTAAATACCACATAACCTATTCGGTATCTTTATTAAAGCCTTGTTAATATATAGGTACTCTTTACAACTTTGCTATTAAATCTTTCAGAGGAGGAGGAGGATTTTCTGTGTGTGATTTATACGGAATTTGGATTTGTAATATCAGTGGTATTACAAGGTTCCATTTTTCTTCCCCCATTTTGGCAGCAATAGTTTGCGATAGCAATGGGAATTTAAGGGTGTCACTTCTTTTTTCCCCGTGAATGTTGTTTAAATAGATGATTTCAGATTAAATTTACTATAGAATGAAGCAAATGAAGCCTATGAAATATGAATGTGAAATACATCACACTTTAAAAAGCAAAATTACATTTTATTCTTGTTAGATGAGAACCAGCAGATGCTGTCAGGAACAGTTCCTCTTCCCATCCTATTTTCCAGCACAAAATCTTTTGATGCCAAATCCCTTCAGCACTCATGTGTATGGCCACTGGGACATGGAACTGCATCTTTGCAGCTGAAAGCGAAGGGGCTGTTCCTAACCTTGAATTACATTTGTCCTGAAGGCTTTGCTAATTTTCCCTTTTAACCTAAAAAAAAGTTGTGTGCTGGTAACATGGTGATATTCGTGTGCCTGGTGCAATGCTCAGTTTCTCCCCCGCGCTTCAGACCAGGAGCTGTCATCTGGTTGAACTCTTTGTTTTTCTTAAAGGGACCAAACAAGGGTTATGTGGAGCCAATGCAGTTCAGAAGGCAGGTGGCCTCCAAAAGTAGACGTCTTTCTGTGTTACCTACCCAGATAGCTCAGTTTATTCCCTGGGACTGGATGACCTTGCTGACCCACCTCTGGTTTCCCATGGCCTCAGCCTGGTGGCCTCAGCTGTGGGACTCCGGGGCCATGAACACGTCCAGGAGAAGGAGCAGCCCAGGCTGCCCCTGGGACCTGCAGCTCACCCTCCGCAATACCATGGTGCCACCGTTCCCAAGGGGCAGCCGGCCTGCCGAGGCAGGTCTTGCCAGCAGGAGGGTTGGGCAATAGCCGGATTTTGGCCCACCTTGAATCCTCATTGAAGAGCTTTTTTGTGATTAAAGTAGGACAGGGAACGGGGACAGGAGTCTCCTTGGGTATAACAAAAGCTGAGCCAGTAACCTGTACGCATAAACGTGCTGGAGCCCGTTGCAGGGGGAGGCCGTGCCAGCGCTAGTAGAACCCGGAGGTGAGAACATCACCATGATTAATGGAGTCCTGTTACTAAAAATGACACTTTAATAGTCTCTGCAGGATTTTTTTTTTTTTTTTTGGTTGCTTTTTATACTGCTATGAATATGAAAGCTTGGTGCCTGGCCAAGAGACAGCAAACAAATGTGGAAAAAACCCCCTCTCATTTGAAGACTCTGTTAGCTTCTCCCTCAGCCCACTGACAGCGACATTTAACCGTGGTTGTACTGAAACTATATTGCTGTTTGTTGAGCAAGCTGTAAAACTAAACCAGCAAATTTCCATCATATGAGAGAGACTGTAGCAGCACAGATGAGTCACACTGCCCTTGCGTTTTAATTTCCACTTAAGGTTGTGTTGGTTGGTGAAATATTTGTTTTGCATTACTGCTCTTAAAAGTCCTGACAGCCAGTGATAGATTGGTTTAAAACAAGGCAGCAAATTTAAAAAAAAAAATCTAGTTTTAACTTCGCCAGTTGCCCAGTATTGAATGAGAATGTTCTGGGTTTTGAGCTGAAATTGTGTGTGTGTAAGCATTATAATTTCTTGGTTTTGAGATTCTTCATTTTCACATTTATGTGAAGGTGAAGTAAAAGTATGTAAAACACTTCTTGGATTTTTTTTTTGTTGTTTGCTAATTGTGGATTGAAACTGGAATTTGCTTAAAATCACCATGTAATTTTTTTCATATATTCAATAAATAACAAAAATATAATATTTTAAAATTCTAATCAGATTTATTACGAAAAGGAGGTGTGGCCTAATAGCTAGTGACTTGAGAGGATGGTTTCGGATTAGTATGATCCTACAAGATTCAAATCAAGAAAATATTCTCATTTCACGTGCAGTCTTTAATATTCAGAAGCTTTTTTCCAGCAGGCTCTGGGTACAGTACAGTGATTTTGACCAGTTCAGTACCAGCAATAAATGTAAACTGCTTAAGTATTATTTCTGCCAGTTGGTTACAGTGAGTTCAGGACTTAATATAGTTTGTTATAAACTGACATAAAGTTTAAGTAAGTTTTATTTTTGATTTTTTTCAAAATTTTGATTTTTTTGATTGAAAATCAAAATTTCAAAAATAAAATTTAAATTTTTATTTTTGAAAGGAGAAAAAGTCAATTACCTGTACAATTCAGTATTTTATGAATTGTTCAATATCCCACCCTTCCCAAATCAGTAGCGTGAGCAACTTTAATGATTTTCATTAGTGATATCTCATACCCTTTTGTGGATAAGGATACTTACGATTAATTTATGTGCCATTTAAACCTAAAGCAGTGCTTCTGGAAAGACCGGGCGCTTTGTCCCTGTGCAATAACAGGCGTTAGGTTCCCCTGAGTGCTGCCGTTGTCACTAGAGCTGCTGGGATTTTGCTGAGTCTGATGAGCACGGTCATTTCTGTGATAGGTGGTGGGAAGAGGAGATGGTGGTGAAGAAGGAGGTTGGGAGGTTGCTGCCAGAACCCTGTGTCCCCACATCATTGCCAGGAAGGGACAGCGGGATGGACTGGCTTGGTGTGAGGCACAGGCTGAATGCCCTTAACTTTCATAATTTAGAAAAAAAAAAAAAAGACAGCTCAAACCAAATTTTTCTTGTGTATTGCCACATTTATCACTACCATTTGCTTAATAAAACCATTGTCTATCTCATTATCTGTAGTGTGGCTGTGTTAGGACATTATCCCCAAAACTGTCAGCCAGGCATCAGCTCTGTTTGTTTACTCTTCATTTGAATGATGATACGAAAAGCAAATTAGTAACTAAATGTATATTTTGCAAGTACTTTTTTAGAGAAGGGCTTTAAGTGTTATTTAAATACCAAGACATCTTAAGAAGACAGATGATAGGAGGCCTAAATGGAATTTTATTCTAATTTATTAGTGGTTTTTTTAATGTAATGGGATAGCTTAATCTGTTTTCTATTCTCTTTATGTTGTTTAGAAAAAGCAAGACCAGCGTTCTCTTTTCAATTCATTACTAAAATATTCATGCATACTGTAGACTTAACGCTTTCCAGAGCTGGAACAGCAGGAGGAGGAGAAAGAAATAGAGATAATTCACAGGGAAGAGAATAAAGGGTATTTTGAACTTGGATTTGAAATGAGATGAAGAGTCAGCTAGACAGTATTAGTACAGTTTGTTCCAGATGACAGGAACTACAGACAAGAAGTTTGGGTAGGGGCCAAAATGTCTGACGGAGTGGCAACAAAAACGAGTGCTGTAGCAGAGTGGGGAATAAAGAAACATCAGGCTGTTTGTCAGAGAGTGCTTTTGCTTTATAAACTAGTGAAAAATATTCTCTGGAAAGTCTCTTGGAACAAGCTGGGAACGACGTTGGTGAAAATACTAGTGATGTGGTTGTATTTTTCGTTGAATGAGAAGGCTGAAATATTTTCATGGCCTGGGGTATGAATTTCTGGATTTTGGGGAGGCAAAGTGGAGCATATGGAAAGGATGCTGAGCAATGACAGAGAAAGGTGCGCAAGCTAATGGAAAACGAACAAGGTGAAGCATTTACAGATAGTGGGAAATAGCGTTGGGGTTCGATTTACGGGCAGCTGACGAGGGATCAAGTGGAAGGCAAACCTCTAGTCACCCGGCAGTCAGCGGTTAGTTGATGAATAGGAGCCATGATTTAACCCAAGGAGTTGGAGAAGGAGTTATATGGGTTCTTCAGATTACCTAATCCACAATCAAAAGATGTTTCCGACTGTCGAAGAGGTTACTGCAGAGACGAGCAGACCTGCTGTGTCAGCAGAGTGTGGCCGAGCAGTTGTTTTGTGATTTCACGGCTTCAGTTTTCTTTACAACTTTTGGCAGCAGGCGTGAAACTTTTAGAGTGGTCGTTGCTGCTCTGGTGGATGATACACTGAGAAGTCTGTTTACTCTAGAATTAGGTTTTGGTATTCTGAGATTTCCGACCACCTCTTTAGGGTTTGATTGATGTGGCTATTTTTTGTATTTGCCCAATAAAATATATTACACACTCACACACACACATAGAGGTGTTTTTATGGCCTTTCTCTACACTGAGGTTTATTCCCTTCTCTGGGTATGGATTTCTAATGCTTTAGATCACGCAGAATGGAAAAAGCATGTGTAAAGTTAATCTAGTTTGTTTCTTAATATAAAAAGAAAAAGTATTTTGTGGCTATTTTGTTCTAAGTACAAATTTTATTGATTTGTTTCATGTTCCAAAAATTTTCATTGATTTTACTATTCCTTTATCCTTACTAACTTTTAAGGCACTTGTGACTTAATAACTTATTTAGTGAAGCACGAGATGTGAAAATATTGCACATTACAAATGTCTTCTGATAAACCAGTACTGTGCTCCTGCAAAACACAGTGCTGCAGTACTGCAGATAAAAACCGAGACAAAAGGGTGAGGCCTTTCCTTTTATGAAGGATTGACTTTGCATGCTGAGGCTGAACATTTTTTTCCCCAGTACTGTTTGAACTGAGCTGAAGTTGACGTGGTCACGCAGTTACTGTCACCGGGAACTGGCGAGGATCAATGTGCTCTGAAATAAAAGTTTGTTTTGTTTTGACATCAGGAGATGGTTTTCATGTGACACTGCCCTGGCTCAGCGCCTCTCAGCTGCATTTGCTCGCTGTCACTGTTGGGTTTCATTACAGAGCTGTTGTAACGCCGCGATCGTTGACTTGAGACCCAGAAAATCCCACCTCACTGCTTTGGCCACCATTTTGCATCGGTTTTGCCTGAGCTGTTACAATATTCCAACCTAATTGGAGTTTTGTTGCAGATGTAAATGGAGTCAGTCCTCATTCTTTGGCTTTTCCCCTGCAGCCATTATTCAAGCCAAAATATTAGGGAAGTCAATGTGAATTGGCATGGCTATACTCTGCCAAATCAAGTCCTTCTTGTTATTGTGTGTGCAGATAATATTTAGTAGGAATGTCGGCTTATTACAGATGCAGAACTAAATGTTTAGCCTTTGAATTTAATGGGAATTTTGCCATTGATATAAATCAAGCCAAATTTTCCTCCAGATAATGTTAATATATCTGAGAGATGTGTGTGGTTAAAAGAATTATGGAAACATAGCTTATTTTCTCAAGGTAGAGTAATTCTTTATGTGGGATCAAACGTCGTTACAGTTTTCAAATGCAAGCAAAAAAGTAAATATTAGATAATGAGCGATCTCTTGATTGTGAATTTCTGTTCACCTCTGTAAAAGAAAGCAAATAGAATTCTACATGTTGATTCAGAAAAATACCTGCTTTATTATTTTTGCTTCAATCTCAATAACTATGATGCTTCTTCTGAAAAAAAAATCACCTTTTATGTCACCTTAACTTTGAAAGTTTCCAGAAAGAAAACTTTGACTTTTTCCTTTGATAGTGCTAGAGCAAACTGCGGCACTAGAACCTTTTCACAATAAGTTAGAAAGGGCTTTATGGTCATGGCAACGAAATCTGGTATCTCTTATAATAATAAATACTTTGGTTAAAAAAATAAAATTTTAGAGCCTCTGAAATGGGAGACAAATGTAGTATCTTTGCCTTTTGTAGGTGTGTAAAGGTAGTATTTTGTTCCACACATCAGAATATAATTGGATGGACTAATTGGTATAGTTTATGTTTAAGAACTAGACATGTTTTCATGAGCTTTGAATGAACTGCTGAATATTCAAAGTCACCTAGTCGTTACTTCTACGCTCCTTATTTTCATTATCTTTCAGTCGTGGCCTTTGTTGAATAAATCATTAAGAACAATCATATACAAGTGGGGCAACATATCACAGTCTTGGCTCTAGCAAGTTATAAAGGAAGAGGGTTTTGTTTGTTTGTTTCTTTCTTTCTCCTGTAGGTAAAATCTATGTATTGCTCAGCACTGTGTGGTTGTGCTTTCTTGCTTAATGAAGAGCAATGCGTGTTTCATGAAATGACAGTAAGGCGGGACAAATGTGATTCCAGTTAAGTGGTGGTGGGGAAGAGCTTTTCATAAATAACAGTTAAAGCAGTAGCATCGTACTCGCTGAAATCTGCGTGCAGGTAGGCGTTGGCCGGTTGCTTTTGGGCAATTCAGTGACCAGATTATGTAATAATTTGAGGTAAAAACCCAAACCACACACTGATCCATCAATCCCTCTCCCCACCTCAATGTGTGATTTCTGATCTCCAGAGCAGGAGCAACAGCGTCGTTGCTTTGCCAAGGGGCCGAAATCTGAGTTGTGCTCCCAGAGGCTGCTGAAGAGAGAGTGCCCAAAATGGACTAAAATTGACTTCTTTCTGCTGCGCTGCTTATTATTCAGTGGGTTTAAAATATAGAAAATTCTGAGACTTTCATTATCCACGGAAAATATGATTTCCTTGATCAAAATGGCAAGATATTTTTGTCATTCTTTACGGATATAGTATTTTAAATAACATGCAGATTCTTGATTAGTGATCAAAATTGTCTTATGCATGGCGATAGTTACAGGACAGTATTTGCTCTTGCTAAAACGTGTCCAGCATACGGAGATTTAGCTAGTTCACCTGTTAACTATTGCCAATGAAGACAGTATTTTCTCTTCAGGTAGAGAAAATTAGATTTAAGTGAGAGCAAACATGAAATGACAATGGTAGAGGTATGCATATGGTAATAGAAATGCAATATGTGTGCGTATAATACATTCCTTTATGCACAAACATCTGTAGATGTTTTAGGTTAACTTTGAAGAAAAATAGTCTCACTGTTCTTGTAAAACTTTGCTATTCCAGACTGCAGAAAAACCATAGGTGGGAGTGAGTGGGGCAGTACGGACTTCTGATAAATCATTTGTTTATGCTGTTTCTCTGTGCTCCAAAAATAAACAGAGGTAAGATGAGATTTGAAAAATCATTCAGGAAATGCTTGAATTTTTAAGTTCCTTTGAGTAGGATCGATTTACTTAGACAGGTTGGCAGCAGAAATGTAACCACAAAACAGGGGTTGGATTGTGTGATCCCCAGCTCTTTCTGAAGGCTTCTTTGGCCAAAGACCTTAACTGGACGGAGAGCTCAGTTCCTCTAGGACGAGGTTGCTCCTTTTCTGGTTTTTAGGATTTCTGAAGGTGGTGGTAGGTCTCGAAGGTTTGTGTTTGCTGGTACGCTGTTCTCCATTGCGGGCTTCTGGAAACTAAGCAAATTGTAGCTGACAATGTGTAGAAGTATAACGGGACAGGAAGCTTAGAGGATTTTCCTTCAAATTAGATGCTGCTTCACGGCTGTGCAATGAGATACAGCTTTTCTTCAGGGAAATAGAACCTTTTTATCAAAAGAGCAGCCACCTGCCACGATGGCTCAGGTCCTGCTAACAAGAGTCAAGTTAGATGCTATAATAATTCAGACTGTATGTTGAAAGAGCCCTGAAAAAGGGATGTCTTACCCAGAGAGGATGTAACAACGTGCTTGAAGCATTCATACCACCTGGGTGGAGAGCGCTGAGTCAGTTAGTTATGCTCCACGCATGTTGCTGAACCTAGTTACTGTCCGTCCAACCCCACCGCGTTCGGTGGTCACCGTGTTGTAGGAAAGTGATACAAGGCCTACAACCACGGGGTGTAATTAACTGATAACATATTAAGCATATACTTGTAAGGCATTTTTGTCATAAGAGAAGTAGTTGAGTTGATGTTTATCTTACAGGGGCTTAAGTGGAATGAACGCAGCACAGTGTGAATCAGAGGGAGGATGAATAATGAGTGGGTTTTGTTAAATGCAGGCGGGCTGAGGCTACTCGTTGGCTTAAAAAGATCCAGTGTTTGTACTGTTTTGGTACAGTGTAGTGTAGCTCCGAGAACACTGCTGGCTTTTCTTAGTAATTTCGAACTGTAGGGTACATCTTGCAATGTTGTAAAACAGAACTGAAGAGCAATTTAAATTTTTTAAGGTTACTCCATTCACAGCCTCTGTAAATGGAAACTTCGTAAGGAAACCTAGCAGTATTTTTATGGAGTTCAGGTAATATTTATGATACTGACAGTGGTAGAGTTTCCTTTCTTTTTTTCCTTCATGAAAGGAAATTTCTGTAAAAATGACAGTTTTAAGAGTCAACTGCAAGGGTCGCTATCATTGGGCATCTCAGCTCTGCAGGGGTGTGGGGTGTTTTCAGAGTTTGGCTCTTTCACTCGCTGGCTTTTTGGGAAATACTTTCTCGACAGCCTGACTGTCAGACAATCTAATAATTTGCAAAATTAAAGCTTTTCCTCATCTTATCATTGAAAATACGTCTTCCACTCTTCTGCGATTTTTATAGGATCTTGTTTTCCCTGCAGATCTATAGCACCAAATTTTGTTGGCTCTTTTCACCCTTCATGCAGATATTTTTTTTCTCATTTATGTATTTTTCTCATAGTAATGCTTATCAAGGGTTATATTTTATTTTCAAAATAATCATTCTTATATCCGGATTTTTGTCATTTGAGGTATTTTAATTAGAAACAAAAGTGCTGGTTGGGTTTTAAAATTCCTTGCCTTAACTGGATGTGTCTTGCCTAATTTAAAATTCCTGCATATGGATTTCTGTGGTCCTCACTGTTTGTGTGTGCGTGTGTAAAGCCGTGCTTTGCAAGTATAGAGCACCATGTCTGTTGTCATCCAGGCTATAAGAGCAGGACAGCAACCATCTCTGCTTTTTTGCTGTCATCACAAAAATAGACATTTTTCCTTTTATACAGTCAGGAAACCCTGTATTTGAGGTTGAACAGTTATTGGCTAATTAAGCAGCTCTTTGTAGTCCCACGTAGATGTGCATGATGATTTACGTTATTTTTTAATGGTATATTTTATAATACCAGTATGTTCCTTTTGTGCAGATTATAAAGATACATATTTACATACACCTTTTAATTTTTATTTTTTTTTTTTAAAGAAAATAGAAAGGAACTTCTGAATTGCCATTCCAAATTTTTGGTCTTTTTTTCATTTTTTTGTTTCCTAGATTTGCTTACTTTGTGACTTGAGCTGCGTGTTGGTATACGGCAGCCCAAACCTTTCCTGCAAGCACGTGGCATCTCAGATTTGCTGAAAAGAGATTCGGGAAGAGGAGCTCTGTGTGCATAGAAAGATTTATAGTGGGAAGTAGAGACTGCGTTAAAACTGAATGCATAGACTCAGTTTGCTGGTATGGCAAGCAGGCCAGATTTCTAAAGTAATCCCATGTAGTAACTTTAGATATTATTTCTCCATCAAATAATGAATTTAAAAGTTGATTCTGTTACTTAGATATAGATGCAAAGTAGGTGCATAGTTTTTGTGGTTCCCCAAGCACCTACTAGAGGTACAAGTGGTAGATCAAACAGTAACATAATTCATTACTGATTGTCCCAAATTCATTTGGTCATATGTGAAAATTATTTTTACAAACTATATTACAAAAGTAACGTTGTGAGATTTTTATTCCTTTTTAGGAAAAAGAACCATCAATAAACCACATGCTCCAGTTATGGAAGCGATACACCGCTATACTCTGTTGCTTTGGGCCCCAGGAGAAGCAGCAGATAGAAGAGGATCGTAAGGACAATGGTTATAATGTTCAGTTGAAGAAGGAAGATCCAACGTTGCATACTTAGGGAGTCATATACACGTAGGTGCAAAGTTAATGCGGTGCTGCCTTCAGATTTGTAAAGTATTTTAAAGCTGAGAGTGAAATCTTGAGTATTTGCGGTAAACGTATCTTTTGCGAAAGTAAAAATGTAACAGAAATTTTGCATTATATTATTAACATAAATACCTTGAATAATACCATTTTTACTGTACATGTTATCAAGGAATATTCTTCTACTCTGCTGCATGTGGGTTCTTTTCCACAAGGGGACATTGCAAGTCCTGAATAGTACCTGGGAATCTGCCATGTCTTCCTTCTGCAGACCCACCGTGGTGTGATTTCTTACAGACAGTCCATGGCGGGATAACGTGCACAACTTCGATCGACTTGGGGCCCTTTTGTTTGGTTTTTTTTTTGCACCCTGCTTATGTGTTAGGAATTTCCCAAATAATCTCTTGATAATTCTGGAGTCACCTGTAACAAACCAATACTTTCCGTATGCTGAGATAACGCACTTGCTTTTTAGATCACAAATGAGTGCCGAGTCTTTCTGTTTCCCTTTCCTTTGAACTAAGTATGAAGCGGTGGTTGTAGTAAAATTCAGAGTTTGCTGGTTTGGCTATAAAGGCTGCAGACTTTGGTCCTTTTCCTACAGATGCGTGTGTTTTCTAGTGACACATACGGTAGTGTCCTTCAAAAATTTACATAGGAAAGTTTGTCACTAGGTGGCAGAATTAGACTGTATTAGCACTAACATTTTTAATGATTTGTCCAGTTCACTTCTTTCTGTTCCATAAATACATCTTCGACTATACCCAGCATTCAAAAATACCTAAATGTTAAAATAAATTCTAGTAAATGCAGCTCTTTTGAAGGAGTATTTTTTTTAAACAGCAGGTATATTATGCTGGACTTCAGAATCGTTGTAAATATTTGATTAATACTTCACTTTGGATTTGTGATAAATCCTGCTGCTCTTCTCAAATCTTCACTCCCACATTTTAGATGTATTTTAGTATTCAAATTTGTGGATGATCGGTAAATGAAAACATCTGGTGTTTTCTAAAGGTGCATAATAGTCAAGTATTGCTTTAACTACCTGTGCAGATGAGGTATTTGTATGTGCAAATGGCTCTTCTTGTATCTAAATGTAATTTTTCGTATGAGAACAGCTAATTCACAGGCACAGTTAAGGTTACTTACAAATGAGGTTTTCCCTGTGTGGGCCAATTTGAAATCTCTTTAGTCGGGGACATAAGCAAAACTGAAAAAGCTCTGCTCTAATTGGAAACCCAGTGATTATGGCATTTGTATTCTGGTCTTGATTTATGACTTAGCTTATGTTGAAAAAAAAATCATTGTATTCCAATATAGATTATATCTTCATGCCTAGCTTTGACAGATGCATCAGTATGGGAGCAGTGATGCAGAACTCGAGGACATTTTATTTTGAGGGATAATGTATGTGTTTTGAAAACATTGTAGAAACATCTCTGATCACTTGCTATGTGCTGAAATATTTGGAAAGTGTTTGGAATATTTGAAGAGACTTTCTTTTCTTTTAGAGGATATGCTACTCAGCATGTTGTAGGTGGCTGTGAGCCAAGAATGTCCTGCAGATATCGATTAAAGGTCACTAGCCCTAAAGGAGCTTTTGCTTATAGTCCAGTTATCTCTGTCTTCCCTACTAGAAAGTAGTACAGACTTTAAATTATAATGAAGTGACTAATTCGAGGACTCCTTAGACAGATGTTTTAAAAAAACAGGAAAGAATGCTTAAAAAAATGTGTTTTCTGAGCAGACATGAGGGAAATCATAGTTTTACTTTAATACTCAGATTAAAGAACATGGACTAAAGTTATTCTGTAGATTAAATTATAGTTATGATAGTCTCTAGAGTGCTCTCTAAAATAATTTTAAAAATGAAGAATAAAACGTAAGTTGATTTCCTTCTTCCTTTTTTTTTTTTTTTTTTTTAATTGTTTCTTAAAACCTTTTTTCCTTAGCCACATATTGCTGGTTGGAGGTAAGCGGGTGGAAAAGCAGCTGTGCTACATACTTTTCATGTAGCTTATCTCACGCCTTCTGGATTTAGGAAGGATACGATTGCGATACCAGAAATGTTTCTGTCAGTGAAAGTGTAGACTGTGTGCTGTCTCCTGTGCCTCACTTAGACAGCATTTCTTATTGAGAATATACATCGCATTTCTTTTCAGGTGTCCGAGACACTGCTCAGTGAATACCTTGCCTTGAACGTGTTGTACCTCTGAAGTTGTTAAAGGTTGCTGTTGGAGGTGCCCAGTGGATAACTTATGCAATAGGATTTTCTTTTCAAATTCTTGCTCATGACCGAAGTGGAATAACTGTGGAGAATCCACTACAGTAGCAGGAGAATTGTTCCAGAGATTAATTACCCCTGTTAAAAAGGTATGCCTTGTTCCTGGTGTATCCTCCTTTAGTCTCGGTTCTCCAGTCAACATGTCTTGCTCTGCCTTTGCCGATGACATTGAAGAGCTGAGACGTCATCATCAGCTTTTGCTCCCCCTTTAGCTACTTTCTGACTGTGTTCAAGCTTCTGTAGTTCGTAACTGCACAAAGCAGAAATCTCTTTAAGTGGTTTTGCAGTAGGTGGGTTGCATTGCAAGTGAGACCGTGCTGGTTCATGGCAGTCCTCAGCTGGACCTGACATCCAGAACATCTTAATACTAACATGTTGGTTTGCACTATCTAATATACATATATATGTGACATACATATGTGTGTTTGTGTGTATATCTGTGTATATGTAGTATAGTTTAAGCCTGAAGTGACTTGTTGCACCAACTGCTTTGTGTTACAGTTTATTTCTGATTAACATTCAAACTATTTTAACTCTGATTTTTAGAACAGCGTCTGCCTGTTATACACAATAAAACAGAATGTGTTTCTAATTTGTATTCGGCTGGAAAGTTGTTCAATAAATCAGAAAAGAAACTATGTTATTTGAAAGAAGTTTTCTTTCCCCATTTGGTAAAGTACAAGAAAATTCTGCTTAAATGAAGCATGCAATTTTAATCAATTGTACCCTAAGAAAAGAAGACAAACAGCTGCTGCTTGTTAATTGGTGAATGTCTTCACCAATGGACTCATCATTTATTCACTGCTTTCGGTGCAGCCTTACATTCTGTAAATAAAGGTGTTCTCGCCATGGGTATGACTGCCTGCGCATTTGCATCTGAGCAGCTCAGCTATTACATGAAGAATTTATTCCAAAAGCCAAATATGTGACCTTCACCCTCACAGATTCATTGTTTTCATCTAATAATCACATTTCCTGTGAAAGGTCAGCTCTCCTGTGTGAAACTGAGGGAAAAACGTATTTAATTTCTCTAGCTAAAAGATGTTATTTCTTGTTAAAAATTTTGCCGAACCGGGATGATTTCCCCCCTCCAAAAAAGGGTTCTTGAGTAGAACCACAGACTCGTTTGGGTTGGGAGGGTCCACAGAGGTCATCCAGCCCAGCCTTCTGCTCAGATCAGGTCTGCCTACAGCAGGTTGCTGAAGGCCTTGGTCAGTTGAGTTTTGAAGCTTTCCGAGGATGGAGATCCCACAGCTTCTCTGAGCTCCAGTTCCAGTGTTGTACAACCTCGTGGTAAAATAAATTGTTTCCTTACATCGAGTCAGAATTTCCCGTCAGCCAAGGTGAGTGTGCTACCACCCATCCTTCCGTTGTGCACCTTGGGGAAGACTCTCCACCTCTGCACCTTCTGGTCGGCAGCGGAGAGCACCCATTATCTCTTCTCCATAGGTCTTCATTTAGTTGTGTTTATTTTCCACAAGCTCTCTGTTAGTTTAATTTATTGCTCCTCTTTTGGGTTGGGATTTTGTCCTACTCCCTCTTTCTGAGTGCTCGTTTGCAGGTTGCAAACTTTTCCAGGGAAGTCTAACAGTGTAATAGAAAACTTCAAGTCAACAAAAGTTTGGGTGTTTTCTTCTTTCCTTCCTGTTCTTTCATACTTTTTCTCTTGTCTTGTTCCCTTCTGTATCTCCTTTTCCTCCTTGCAAGTAATTTTTGCAGCTAAACACTGTCAGTGTGCTCAGTTGTTTTGTTCTTATCTTTTGTTTTGCCCTTGCCTCTAGGTTTGTTCTTCATATTTTGGTTTTGCAACTTGTTTCTTTCAGCCTTCGTTGTCCTCGTTTCCCCTTTTCATACACGGAGTGGCTGTTAGGGGCCTCTCTTTATGATTCTGGGACTATTCCGCTCTTATGTATTTACCTGAAAAATATTTGCTTTGGGTTACCTAGCTAATGAACACAAAGAACCATAAAAATTCAAAATCCAAACAGAAGCTCTGGTTTTGTTTTAATAAAAAGAAATTAATTGGCAAGCAAAAGGATACAAACACTTCATTTGATCCTGTTTTCTTTCCTTTAGAAGGTATTTTTAAGACAGACACTGAAGCCGTTTTAAAGTCTCCAGAGAAGGCCATATCTGAAATATTTAGTCATATTAATGATACTGGATCTTATCACAACTTTGAATATTATATTACATGAAACATAACTAGCTGAAAACTGTGATATGGGTTCTGTTGCTGGAGTCAGTAAAGTGGAAACTAAAAGCTATCAGAACATTGTATTATGAAATGTGAAGATTAATCATCTACCGGCAGTAGCTTAACACTGTATGACTAAAATGAATGTGTCCAACTATTTTTTGGAAAAAATGCTTTGTGATTTACTTTCTGTAGGAGAACCAAAGAATGGAGAACAATTCCGTTGGCTGTTAGTGTAAATGATTACATTCTTCCAGGAGGGTAAGAAAACGTTCTGGTCTAAAGGAACAGATTTAGAAGTGTTAAATAGCATTATTATGTTATTTAACTGTTTTAATAATGGTGTTATACAATGTTCTGTAAATGTTATTTACATTATAATTGCCATTATAACGTTATAGTACCATAAATTACATGCTATTGTACTTTCAAAATTCAATTATCAGCGTATCTTTTATATCAGTCTTAGCTGTTATATTTGCAAGTTTTAACTAAAACTTACTGGGCAAGCCTTCACTTTGGGGGGAAAAGGGACAGAAGAATGGAAGTGGAAAAGACAGGTATAGCGTGAATCTATTTTCTGTACGATGCATAGAGACTATAGGGCAGATAAACATCACTGGATATATCTAGAATAGTAACAAGATCTGTATTAAAATACATGATGTATTTTTGATGTCATTGCTTTTTCCTGTCTGGAGACTGTGATTTATAATCTAGTTTAGAACACCGTTAAAAAATATCTTGTTCCTTTTTGTCTTGGATTGTCTGGTATTTTCCAGGTTTTGCTGTGGGTGTTGAAGGTGAAAACAATTAACTGCTCGTTCAGACCCCTGCCTGGAGGGTACCGCTCCCTTAGCCCACGCCTGGCGTTGCATTGTGCCGGTGCTCATCTGCTCGGTTTAAGCCACTTAGTTTGATATCCAGCAAATATGGTTGGAGCTGGTTGAACTTGCACTGCAGCAGATTAGAGTTCCCTTGCAGGTTCTCTGGAGGGGATGGTGATTTCCAGCCAGAGAATTGGTCTCAAGCAGCTGAGGGATAATAGCACACAGCCCCGTAGCTGTGTCTAGCGCAATTGTGTGTCTGTGCCTTCATGTCTGTGTTGTTCTGGAAACTGGGGGGCTTTGATAATCTGCTTTTGCCTGGGTTCTGAGCACTGAATGGTGTAGGTCAGAAGTGGTGTCTTTTAGATGGGATCTAAAGAGAGGAAACTTTTGCTGTATGTATTCTTTATGTATGACTGAAGGTCTGTAGGTACTTGGCTCTAAGCAATAGTGATTTTTTTTTCCATTCACTCATGTCTGCATTCTTAGATTTGCAAAGAAAGAAATCAAACAAAATTAATATATATATATATATATATATATTTTAAATACCCGTTCCAAGCTAAACTCTAGCAGACTTCCACATAACACAGGAGCACTGCCAGGTAACCAGCAGGCACCCTTTGCTGTGTCAGACCTCTCCACTTCATGTACATTTTGCGAGGGAGTTGCCTGAAGACAGCCTGTTTCTCAGTATTCAAAAGCAAAGCATCACTGTACATCACTGTACACCGTGCTGTGTGTCCTACTGATTATCTCCCCTTGTGTCCTGGAAGTAGTATTATGCTATATTCACTGAAAATCCTGTATGTAGTCAAATGCCAGTTTCTGTTTGTTGTAGGTCAGTTTTTAAGTCCCTTTTACAGAAGGATTAAAAAGCTGCAGTTAAGTAGCTCAGGCAGGTGAGTTCAGCGTGCTGGATGTGCAGAAGCTCTGTTTAAAAGCGTAATGCTGAAGAAAGAGGGAGGTAGCGCTGAATTAAATTGAGCTGCGTTAGGCATTGCTCTTCGTTTACAGAATTCGAGGAATTTTCTGTAGACTAGGTGGTACCATCCAAATAATGTCATTTGAGGCCTAGGGTTTTGTAGGTGGGTAATGATGTCTTTGATTTCTAGGCTGTTACCAAATGCCACCTCCACCCTGTGTGTTAAAGGGCATCAGGTAGGTAGTCCAATGGCTTCAGTGACAGAACCTCAGCATAAAGGCTTCTTTTGGGATTCGGCAGGTGTTTCTTAGTTAAGCTGTAAATCCATAAAAATCCTTGTGTGCTGATTGCTGCATTGTTTGACACCTATTCGACCCTGATGGTTGGCAATCACAGAACTGATTGTCGCGGGGAGGCTGATAAAATTGTTGTTAGTCTCCAGCAATCCTACGCTTAAAACCTGTGTTCTTTGTGATGATTTTTTTGTTAGCTATCTTGGCTTTTTCTTCCCTGGGCTTTGGTCATCCACAGAAGTTATTTCTCCTAACTGGGTACTCTTCAGCAATTAATTAGTGTGTGTGTTCTTGCAGCGTTGTCATGTCCAGTTATCTGGTGGGACAGCCACCCAACTTTTCTGTCGGTCTTTCCCTTGCAGCATCCGTGTGTCTGTCAACTACCTTCTGCCGATTTGCCCATTGTTTTGGTAGACAGTGCTGGTCTTACTGGGCAGCTTTATGCCCCACATGCAGCCGTGCTGTCCTGCATGGAGATTTGATAAATTGTGAGGGAGGGTATATGGTGTTGCTTGGTTTCTTTCGTAACCTGTCCATCATTCTTGGACTGCTTAAAGCGTTTCAAGGACTGGTGGGCCCACTCTTTCGTGTACATCTCCTTACACATATTGTCCCAAGGTTTTTAAGCTTTCTTCTGCACTCATTGAAGAAGTCGATGTCATGATGTACTGTCTTTACTTGAAAAAAAAGTGTTGCGTCACGTTTTCATCTCTGTCAAAGTACATATTTGCAACCAAGGAGCCAGGGTTCAAAAACTTTCTGAGCTTACAAAGCATTTAAGGTTTTCTAGCTAAAATCACTGTGCAACTCTACATTTGATGGATACGGTGTATTGTAAAACAGGGTGGTTACTTTTGCTTGCTCAGATAATGTTTTCAGATTAAATATCTGAATTGGAATTGCATTTACTCACTCAGCCTGCTTGTTTAAGCAGGTACATGGCACGCTTTCAACACTGTCCCGTGGGCCCTATGTGCAATTCTTTCCACGTTGACTGTTTAAGGATGATGGACTGTGATCACATTCTGCTTTTGGCTTAATTTGCTTTATTTACATTTTTACTATGTATTCAGTAAATGTATTGAAGTGGTGTAGAATTATTGTATCCGTGACAGGGGAAGCCAGAATAATACTGGTTTTTGAATCACATTATTTATTGCTATATCCAAAACAACATGCCTTTTAATGTGAATTTAACCATAGTGTAGCTGACACTTTGCATATTCATTTCCATGATGGTCGGTCTGCTTACTCTAGTGGGATGAGTACATCCTAGTACTTGGAAAAGCACTGTGATAAATATAAATGAATTAAATATAAAAATAAACAGAAAACTTCAGCTACTGGTAACTAGAAGTTGGTGTTGATGTGATTGACACAGAAATGTTATCTGGCCAAGCACTACACTGAAGACTCATTAGTTGAGGGAGTCCTACAGTTTTGTTAGTTGTAACCTCTGAGAGATAAATGCGGATAATTAAGCACCAGTTAGATTTGGGTCTGACTGTAAAATGCAGAACTGACAAAAGCTGACTGTCTCCGTGAAAAAAGAAGGTTTTCTACATCAGCATAGTGAGATTTTTGGAACAGCTATCCAGCTAGCAGGGGAAAAATTCTTATTACACTGAGGACTGTATGTGCTAAATTTTTGAAAGGCATAAAATAATACGGTTGCATGTAATAGCAGGAGACTGGACTTGGTGAACTAGAGGATCTCTAAGTCCTACACTCATAAATTTTGAGGAACATGTATATGTATGTGTATCTACTATGTATAAACATACAGTATTGCATGAGAGGTGCTGTGGAACTACACTGAAGGACAGGAAAAGAGTCGTAGTAGCAGAGGATGTCAGCTGAAAATCAGAGCAATCACCTGATATTTTAATCATTTCAGAAAATAAGTTAAAAAAATAAATCTCTGTTGAGATATTTCTTTAGCTGGAGTGCTACAATATTATAAGGTATTTTCACAGGTTTTTTATTTTATTCTATTTATTTATTATTAAATTATTGTATCTATTTTCATTTCCTATTATGGTTAAGGTTTTGAGAACCAGAATGACTTTGGAGTAAATGTGGATCATCCAAGAACCACTGGTGTGGCTAGTAGTTAACGATGTTGAGGGCATCTGAAGCGTGGTATTCAATAAAAAGAGAGAAAGGATGAGAGTGAAAACGAGGACAAACGCTCGTTAGTCTGATGTTTTAAACTTCGCCGTGCCTTCAGTCTGTCTAATCCTATAGATGCTTAAAGTCAACTGATGACTTGACAGCAGATGTGAACTCAGGCAAGAGAGATTTCTGGCGGCATATGAGAGAAAGCCCTTCACTGCGAGGACTGCCAAACAGGGGAACAGGTAGCCCAGAGAGGTTGTGCCCCATCTTGATCTCTAGAAGTTTTCAAGACCACACTAGATAAATCCCTGAGCAACTTTGTCTGACTTCAGAGCTGACCCCACTTTGAGCTGGAGTCGGACTAGAGACCTCCTGAGGTCCCTGCCAGTTTTTATGATCCTATGATTACGGCAGTTCTCTGAAGAAAAGGTGCAGAGTTTAAGATCTTATCATTTGTACTGGAGATAATGTTTAACTAGAGAGCTGACAGAGATGTTAAACAGCTGCTGAAAGCTGTTCCAGGCACACACACTTGACTGGATTGAAGCGTGTGAGGAACTATCAGAAAGACCTACCTGCTGGTTTGGTTTTAGTGGACAGAGCCTCTGACCTCCAGCAATAGGTGCAATAGAAATACAGTAACAAACCTCTGGAGAATAAAAGCATCTTGAATACCTTTGCCTTTTAAGCACAAAAAGGGAGTTTTAAGGATTTACCCAAGGAGAAATAAACCCATTTGCAGAGCCACACTTTGTCTCTTTTGGAATAGAGACGTAAGTCCAGGTCCTTTAGGTCTCGGTAGTTTGCAGCTGATATCTAGAAATAGAAAGGTCACACCCTTGCACTGGAGTGGGAAGAAGAATGACTTTTGGTGTAAAATTTAGATATTGTCATGACATCCACTTTCTGAACCAATGGATAGTTAAGGCAGTAGGAGAGTTGAGGTTCAAATGTGGATTTCTTGGCATTTGTTTCTGTGCTCTTGTCTGTCCTCTTACCCTCCTCTGAAGTGAGGTGACCCTTCAAGACATTTCAGAAAGCTCGTAGGAGTGCATTAAGCTTTTAAAACATATTTATGGTGTTATTTCTTGTTGTCACACGGTCGAAATTTTCAGTTCTCTCACATATTAGAGTTAGGCTGCCATTGGTACATTTTTACTCTTATTTATCAGAAATATACATGGTAGACAACACAATTTTTTTTTCAACAGTGATAATGATATCCTGGTTTTGCAGCAGGTTAATTTCCTTTTCTTCTGTATTTTTAATATTACAGCCTGATGTTAGCTACGTTTGCTGGTCACCTGAGATCACAAGGTGCTTCTTGGGAGAGCAGAGACCTGGCAGGCCGTACAGCTTTGCGCTGGGCTGCGGGCAGAGGCATGGTCATGCTATTGAATGGATGATTGCTGATCGCTGTAATGTGGATGTTTCATCTATACATTTTGCAGAGAAGGCAGCGTCGTCCCAAATGTGAAGAGGTTTTTTTTTTTGTACTCATGTTAGTCCTGCACTGATACATTTCTGAATCCTTTGGGCAAAGGAGTGCTGCTGCTTAATGGAAAGTTACTTACCTGAAAGGACGGTGACAATGGCATGTGTTCAGAAGAGTGAAGAACTGTGAAAATGACTCAAAAATGCAGGAGAGGATGAAACCCTACTAATATGATAGTAATAAATGGAATAACCTCTAAGTCTTTGGGACAGTGATGCTTCCATTGTAGTGGTTTTGTAATTAGATCTCTCTTTAGCTATATTTAGTTAATGGGAAAATAATACTGCTTTAACAGGGAGTAAGGAAATTTTCTCATTAGTGGTTGATACAGGATGTAACAGGGAACCTTCCTTGCCTATAATTGTACATTTTTAGTTTTAATAGGAGTATGATATTTTGTTTTATTTGCAGGGTTTCATGAAAGAGGAGATAGGCAAGATTGCCTGGTTTTGGTTTCACATCAGAGAGACACAAACGTGCGTTAGCAAACAAAATTGGACATATTTAGTAATGGCTCAGCAGATATTAGCAAATGGATGGCATAATTTAATCAACTGGTTGCAGTTGATAAGGTGTTGAAAAGCTCTGATCAAGACTGCTGGGAGGCTAAATGAAAAGCTGAAGATTCAGAGATAAGGATTGATGGATATAATGTTATTCTAATTGAGAATAGTGGAGAACCTAAAGCACTGAGAAATTAAATTGATGACCTGTAAAACAAGCTTAGATTATGAAAAAACACAAACCCAGACTGATAGAGGCTTCTGTAGGATTGCAGGCAGAGCGAGGGGCAAGAGAAGACTGGGTATGTGTTGGATAAGCATAAGTTTTGCCTAATGGTTTTCTTCGACAGTCCAGATAATAGGTGTTACGATAGTATAGGTGTCACTCAAAACTTCTGTACTGTGGGAGAGAATTTAGTCTTGTATTCCTTCTATAGAATTGAAGGTGAGGCTGGGTTTTTCCCCTCCATTTGTAAATCCCCTCTCTTCCCAGCCCTGTCTTGTTTGGGACCTGTGAGTTGTGATGAGATTCTCTGTCCATCGGCTCAACATCACTCTGCTCCCAAAATTAAGCATATGGTTACCGAGTCCTGGCATTTCTCTGGGGTGAGGGAGAAACGCTGCTGGACTGTCTTTGGAAGAGGGTAGGTGGATGTAAACTATGAAACGGAGATTTGGTGCATGTAGCAACGACCCAGCTCTGGAGAGCAGGATGGAGCAGAATACCCTCGTTATTTACCGGGTGTTACTGTCTCAGCAATCCGTAGGTTAGCAGAGTTTCTGTCTTAATAGCTTTAATACTGCTGGATATTTGTTACACTAGTGATTTTATGGCTAAGGTCCTTACAATTATATAATTTTTATTACTTAATGTATTTATAATGCTGTACAGTACAACATGCTTTTAGATGAGAAGGAAGGAAAAGTTATTTACTGGGAACTGCAGTTCTCTGAGAGGCATTGCCCCTGGACACGTTCTGCTCTGGCTGAACGCATCCTGAGAGGTGGAGTTTGGTAATCTTCCTGTTGAGTGACATTTCTCTGGACTTTTTGTCATGCTGTTTCCAGACTATAGAGGGCAGTAACGGTTTTGTTGGGTTTTTGTGTGGTTTTTTTTTTTTTTTCTTCAAAAGACAAGAGACTTCGAAGAGGAAGAGCAAGATGCAGGATAGCACCTCTCCAAGAACGGTATTGCACTGGGAAATAACCTTTCTTCTTTAAGCTTTTTCCCATTTTCTTGTACTGTGGTTGACCAGGGGCTGCTATTGGAGATGAATATCAGCTGGAAAACTACCGAATTCAGCACATTCTCCGTAATTTCCTTGAAGCCATAATGTTTTTATTGTTGCATTTCTGCATCCTCTGTCCTTAGAATAGGCATATTCTGTAAGAAAGGCATTGAAATTGCTTGGCATCTCATGAGCTCTGTTCGTCACTAACAACCAACTCATGTTCAGAGGCAGTTTCTCAGCACGAAGATACAGGATCTTGGGGCATTTCAATAGTCTAGAAAAGTCAAAGCTGCAGGAGAAGAGAAACCTGAAATGTGAGCATTGAAAGGTTAATTTGTCTGTTCCAATCAACCCGTTTAACTTTCTTTCCTGTTACTCATGATAGTGCTTCTGGAGTTTATTAGTGTACATCTGAGGCTGCAAAGATTCATGTCAGAAAGTAGGCACAAAGGCAGGGGAGGAAGGAGAAAAAAAAAAATAAAAAGATGAGATTCCTTAGAGGGACTTGTGTAAGATCTTTGTAATCACCTTTAGGTTTGGGTTTGGCTTGAATGGCTGAAAAAAAGAGGAAAAAAAAAAAAAAAGGTCTGGCAAGAGAATTGTGCCCCAGCAAAATTCGTGCTGCTGTACTCTGGAGTTGAAAGCTGATACTGGGAATAACTCAAGTAGTAAATCTGGAATTTGGCTTTATACTCTGGCCTGGCATAGTGAATGAGCTGTACCCACAGTGTACAGACCTGGGGTGCTCCTCGCTTACAGAAATACCAAGTGTGCTCGTCTGAGCCAGGCACGCTGCTGTCGTGGGAATGCCTCGAGTCTGCATGCCTTGGAAGGACAAAGATAATGCTCAAAAGGCAGGCCTGGCTGAAATGAGAAGGGAAAAGAAGCCCATTCATCTAGAGGATTTAGATAAAATTGGCTAGGGGAGCCAGAAGTCTGTCAAAAAGACAACAGAGCACAAAAAGGATACAACAAAAAGAGGGAATGAATGGCAGGAAAAGACCCCAAAATGATAAAAAGGAAATACGTGAAGAAAGGGCATGCTGGATGTGGAAGGGCCAAGATTGTACAGACTTTCTGGAAGAGAACCGAACAGCAAAATGCTGGTGTGAACGTGCTGGTTGCAGGGCTGCTGGGGCGCAGGTGTGTGCTGCGTGGGTAGGGCTGGGACAGAGGGATCTCGGCGCTCACCGGCGGGGCGCAGAACGTGCCCTCCCTCAGGCGAAGGGTATGGATACCCGTGCTTGGTGGGAATGAAAGCTTCGGAAGGTTAAAACCACACGACTTGTATTAAAACTATTGTCCCGCAGTTTGTTATGTCTTATTGAATGCTTGAGAATATTGGAATTTTATGTAATCTCTCTGCTCTAGTAAATTCAGAGGATTTTCTGTCTTCGGAATAGTTATTTTTCTTTAGTTTAGGTTTAATTTAAGGTAATAGATTGAAAACAATTGGAAACGAAGGAATAGTCCAAAATCTATCCAAAATACATTTTTTAGGGGAAAGAATTGTAAGCATTTAAGGTATTCATTGAATGAATGTATCTTTCACACATTCCTAATGAATTCCAAAATTATGCTAAATAGTTGATAAACAAGGAGGAATGTGATTAATTTTTGCAGCTGTTCCTGACTGATGTTTTTGTATAAACATATAAGACTCATGCAGACTACTTGGGCATTACCTAAAAATTCTTTCAGACCATCTGTTTGATGCAGTGTCCCAGTTATTAGACTTTATTCGCTGCCAAAATCAAATTAACGGTTTCTAATGACTCTGTTGCATCCTTGTGTGGGCTGTAAGTAGCAACAAGGGTATTAAAGTGCTTTGGTACTTTGTGCTTTGTTAAAACCTCAATCCATACTTTGATGCCAGTCACCAGCACCCCGGATTAGATTGGTATAGGATGTCGATTTTACCTTTCAAACAGGATTTAGGGTTGTTGTTTCAGTATGTGCTCCTTGGGTGCAGGAGAAAGTACCCAGACCTGCAGCTGCAGCAGCTCGCTGTTGAGGTTGTTTTCTCAGGTATTTTTTTAGGATCTTATTTCTAATGTTGGTGATTCTGTAAAATATTGATTATTATGGTTCTCCTTCAAGTGTGTAGTGATGATTTGGGCTGCGCAGCATGAAGGCACGTTGGCATGTGGCCGGTAACTCTTCTGAAGGGCTCTTCATCAAACTCACAGTAAATGTGGCTTTCTCTTTCTCTTTTATTTTTTATTGTGAAAAGGAATATGCTATGGGTTTTGCCTTTCAGTATTATAAAGGACTCCTTGAAGACTGGAAGTTTTCTCAGGCAGATATGAATAATTTCTATATATTGATTTTTCTGGCTCTGGGTTTACCTTTTCAAATGTATTGCCTTCTCCATTTCTTATGATTTTTGTTTGTTTGGAGCTTCGTCAATTTGTTAGAAGTCAAGAAGAAAAAACTAAGAGAAAACCTGCTATTTCCCTATCTTCTGGCTCAGAGGTGGGTGACTCAGATAACTTTGTTTTTTTCTCCATCAAGAAAGTGAAAATATGGATACTGGACCTCAGTTAAATGCTGTAACTTGCCTGTTTCACCTCTAGTATTCAGTTTTCTGCGTCCTTGGCACTCATTAACCTGTGGAGCTGAGCCTCCCCTTCAGCATGTTCTCCTGTATTTAAGTGTATTTATGGGATTGACAGTCACTGGTTTTTTATAACAAAATCAAAACCCTCTTGCATGCAGAGTTAGATGTAAAGCAAGAAATTCGAATAAACCAACATACTTTTTGGCATTCCCCTGAGGATATTGCAAACTTTCTTTAAGCTGCTGGAAATTAAATGCTGAATTTTTTTTTTTTTTTTTCTTCTTCTCTACTGCTTCCCTCTCTTCTTCAGGACCTTTTTTTTTACTTTCATGGCTGTCTCTTTAGTAAACAAAAAATTAACATTTCTTACCCAACCTTGTTAATACTCATCTTTAAATTTTCCAAGGAGATGCTTCTTTACTTCAAATCACGAGCACAATGCTTGTGCAGCAAATTTACCTTCAGCTCTAGAAGTGAAGAATGTGTTCAAGGGGTAGGGCATCTCATATTCTTTCAGAAAAGTGCATTAGGCTACAACTAACCTGATGTGCCTGTGTTAAAAAAATGTCCTTTAGCTTTTGGCTTTCAGAATTAAAAAGTAATTTACAACTTTAATAGTAAAACAATCTGATATAAATGACCTGAGGTCTTTTCAGACCTGTGAGACAGGGACACTGATGGGAAGGTAAAAATGAATTGCCACCGTTCGATTCCACTCAGAAAAAGATACCTTGCCCTTTAAAGATGCACACCCTTTATTTTTGCATTTGACTTAGACTGGTATTAAATTGTGCCTTATTTTACTTTAAATTATTCTGGTGTTGTATGTAGGGTATTTTTGTGCGTAGCCTACTCTGAAAGAGTCATTGAAAAAAACCTTAGGGGAAATTATATTTTTGTATCCACACATTTTTAGTAGGAGGCCGTGTTACCTGCACAGAAAGACAAAAGTGGTGATTAATTCCTATAGACTGGTCAGGAATGATTTTTTTGTATTTTATTAAATTGCATAAAATTTCCACAGTGGGAGGACTCACAGAAGGTAATAGGACGCTGTAAACTTCGAGAACGGGGTGTAGAAATTATATGTGAACTCATCTGAAGCACAGCTGGTATTTGGTGGTTGTCTGCACATCGTAGCCTTAAATAGGCATCGGAAACATCTATCGTTTTAAATGCATTGTGATTCTTTCCAGTTTGTAAAATGAAATGTTATAGTGCTGTCAGGTGTTTGCTTCGCTTTTAAATGGCCATGCACCCAAGGAACAGCTGGTACAAACTTCCAGGGGTGACTGTGTGTCAAAATACAGTTTGATCCAAGAAGTAACTTCCAGGTTTTGATACCTCCTAATCAATATTTGTTACCTTTCATGATAATGAAAAACGCGTTGTGGCTTTCTCTTTACTTCTTGTTTCTTATGTTTTTCCTAAAGATGCTTGTACTACCAGTCCTCAGTGCTTCGTTGTTTTAAGCCGTGATGTGGACGAGTTGCCAGAACAACAAATACATACGTAGAGAAATCCTGTTGAAAATTTCCTGTGGAAATTAAAATACAATTGAAAAAATAATTCCGTAAGATACTCGAACACTTTACAAGAAGAAAGCTTCTAAAATTGTTCCAGAAACATTCACTGGGGAATACACTGGTATCTCCCTGTGATATTACTTTACTATCTGCTTCTTATGTATAGATGGTTTTAGAAAAAGGACCATATTTCCAGGATATACTTTCATCTATTCCTTTTATTTAGGTCATTTTAAAAGCAGAAAATATTTCTAGCATTCCTTCTGCTTCGGGATGGTTTCTGCAAGGAAAACTGTTAACTTAGTAGTTTAAAACCAAAACAAAACCAACCAAAACCTTCCAAAGAAGCTACAGAAAATGATGGAGACCACTGTTGTGTTAATTCTTCTTTCTGTGATGCAGACTTCAAACTAGAGCAGTTTAGGAAGTTTTCAGAGAAAGCTGGGCATGGAGAGAGGGATGCAGTTTGGCCAGAGCAGGAAATGGCAGGAAACAAGTCAGGAGTGAGATTAGAAACTTGCTGGCTGGGAACTGGGAATGGTGGGCAAGGAGGCTCGGACTGGGTCACGGAGATCAGGAGGGAGCCAGAAATGTCAGTCTGGCTGCGACGGAGCCCAGATGCAGGATTCTGTGGTCCATTTGCTGGCAGCAAGTGTCTGTGACACTGATGATCAAATGCATGCTCTGTCTGCTACCCACTGCTGCTTCTGGAAGCCCAACTATTGCTGCTGCTTATTACAAAAATGGGTGGTCGGGTGGAGTCAGGCATGCCATAAGGTGTGATTTTGGGGGTTTAAAAAGTAGTCTTGGATGTCTTGATATCAAGTAACACCAAGCTTGCAAAGTGAAGCATTGAAAAATGCAAAATTGAAGTTGCTTTTTAAGAAAAAAATGCAGTCCTTGCCTCCAAATGAAGTATGATCTAATATAGAGCATAATCAGATATTTATTTTTTCCCCTCAGGGTCATTCACACATAAATAATATAAAATACAAGTAGCAGTATGTACACATTGCTTACATTTTCTACAGTGGAAAGGGCCTGCTGATAATAATTCCCCTACTCTTGCAAATTTGCAAAAACCTGTAAGTCAGAGAGTTGGAAGCTTTTTAAAATTGGCAAATTAGCCGAAACGCAGCTAATGCGAGACCGTTCAATGCCGTATCCCTAAAATCCTGAGAAGTGACCTGTCCCGTTCTGCCCATGGAGAAGCAGGTAAGCTACTTCTGCAGCACTGCATTTCTGCTTTGCACAGGCTGCTGTGTGAGACTTTCTGCTTCATGGTAGTCACTTTATATTCTGGGTCTCTACGAGAGGCTCTTTCTGTGGTTTCGGTTTGCAGGATACCCAACGCAGCTAATGGCTTTTGTTTTTTCTGAATGGGACGCTTTTCTGAGTTTAACCCAAGTCCTTTTATTTAGCAAATCTCTCCTTTTTTCAATTCTGTTTGACAGAAGGCAAATGTCCTGGGAATATCTACACATATAAACACAGTGACATGTCAATGACAGGTACGTACAAGAATAAGGCAATCTCTTGCTTAGTATTTTTATTTATTTATTTTTTTGGATACGTGTCCTTGAAGCGGTGAGAAATTACATGCAGAGAGATGCCCTTTTCTCTTAGCACGTTTTATGTTGAGGAAACTGGCATTTTCTTAACCATTTTGGTAATTACGTAGGCAAACCACCAAATACAATACAGAATATATTTATTGAGAGGTAGTACTTGAGAGTGAGCAGACAGCGAGCTGTTATTACCAGATTGTGTTTGCTTGAAGCAGCTTCAAGTGGAAGATTCTACTAGAAATGCACATGCCAGTTAAAACCTGCTGCATTGGTAAAAAGCTGTTCCTCCTCTTAGTTTGGTTGTTGACAATCATAGGGAAGACTTTGTAATGTTATATTTAGAAATATATAACACAGTTCTGATGCTGCACACCAAAAAGTTATGTATTCATAAGTATGTTAAAGGATATAAATCTAGATATGCAAAAATTACACACAGTAAAGCTTTAAAAATGTATTGTTCATTTGTACAAACACAAAATACCTGCATATTGCTTCCAAAAAAAAGGAGAAAAAAAAAAATAAGAGAGAGGGTAATGGAAAAGAGAGAAGTCTTTGTCGTCATGATGATGTTGGGTATTTGATTTCTGAATTAACTGCGTTCCAAGAGTTCAAAATTTTATCCCAATATGCTCTAGGTTTTTATTGCTTTTCTCTTAGAAGTATTATTTGGAAAGTGGAGCTGCCTGTAACGTATGGGGCATCTTTAACTTCTGGTAACGTGAGGTGTAGCTGCCTGGAAGGATGCTCTGTGCGCAGAGTGAGCTTTGACGTTACTGAATTTAGACAATTATGGTTTTGGAAAATGCTTGTAAGATAAAGAATGAATTTGTTTACTGTTACATGGTAATTTATAGTTAAATTAAAAAATACTGTTATTTAATTGGAAGTTAATAAAAGGGAATTAATATTGCACACTCAAATGATCAGAAGAAATCAGAATTGAAGCCAAGAAAACAACTATGTATCTGTTTCTTCTTGGAGTATTTGAAAAGGCTCTCAAAATATTCCATGAAACCAAAAAAAAATCATGCTACTCGGATAATTGATAGCTTTTTTTAAAAAAAAAAATCTAGGAATACTAAACCCAGGAGATTTGATGAGGAGAGCGAGGGTAAATGTGCAATTTTCTTTTTGTTTACTGCATATTTATTCATCTTCTGTGATGGTGTTTTGTACTTACTGTTCTCTTGATTAGCATAATAGCAGCATTGTCATGCAGTGCTTTAGGGAGAGCACACTGTGTTCTTGCCTCGCCTCTGGAAAGGGGACTTGTCTGCACCGGCGTCTCGTGTTGAGTAGGGAGGAGGCTGGAATACGTGTATGGAAAAGGACAGAAAGGAAGAGCAGGCACCAGCACCGTCTCTTCAGGTCTCTCCCACAAAGACAAATTGAACACTACAAAAACCTGAGGATTTACAGGATGATGTTATCTTAATTATTAAAGGTGATTTACCAGCTAAAGTTTGCTGAGCGTGGAGATGGATGAACGTATCATGGCAGGACCCAAAGCCTGTGCTGACTGCACTTCTTTGTAACCAGCCACCACAGGCCCATTCACTGAGGAGCAAATGTTAAACTGCACATCCCGGTGTATCCCATGGAGATTTGTTTGCTGACACTGTCCTTCAGAATGTAAAACCCTTCCTTTGGCTTTCACAATGGAATTTTACGTGACATCTGCACGTCTAATCGCAAAGACACTAAATTGGTATGAAAACATCACACAGCCAGCTACTACTCACATCCAGGGGAAAAATATTACACGGAAACAAAAGGAGTCTTGGATAGCTTCTTTGGTTCCCCCCACACCCCCTCTAAAAGCTACAGACCTTTTTCTGCCTGCGGTATTTTGCATCTGAATACTTGGACGTCAGCTAGTTGGAAGGATTCCAGCTTATAAGGCTGTTGTATACATTGCACCTACCTGTCTGTTTAGAAAAATCAGCTTGCACTATGCCAGGAACTACCTTGTGCTGGTTTCAAGTAACTAATTTAAATATTTCAACATTTTACAGGATGTTCGGGTTTGCTTGCCCTTGTTTCAGATACGGAACTATGGTTTTTTTCCAAAAGGCTAGAAATCTCTAGCTTTAAGCATGTCTAACATATGATAGCAACTCTGTTAGGTAATATGTACATGCAATCATGAACTCCTTGCTGTAAGACTACATTCCACGTCACTGGATCCATATGCTTCAGCTGCTGGTTTTAGAAAAGTGTTAATAGTTAAGAAATTTGACATACACTTTTCTGCTTAGTAATCTGCGTAGTTCACAGCTTGCTTAAATGTACTTTTTTTTTCCCAGATTGTGCACTCTTTCTCTCAGTGAATTGTTAAAGGCAGTGAAAGGCCTCACATTAACGATGCCCCATTGCCGCTGGGCTCCTGCTGCTCAGCTCCAGAAGCCACGGATGTGTCCTCTCACGCCTCATCCACAATGAGTGGCTGGACTTTGCCTTCCTCTGGCAACAGCAGATGTGATCCTGGGCAGCGGGTGCTGATGCTTGTGCTGTTCATCACCTCAGGAATATCCTAACAGCCAGGTAGGGGGCTCCTTGAGGGATACAAGCCAGTAAGACCATCCAGGCATTTCAATCTTAAAACTCCGCTGTGCTGGGACTGGGGACACCTCGCAGTGTCCTTGGCATCATTCTTCTGCTGTCTTCCTCCATATATGAAAAGGGGGTGTGTGTGTTGCTGCTGTAGGGGGGGAAGAGGTCCAAGAGGTTCTCAGCATCACCTGGGACACGTCCTAGGTTTGGGGTGCTCTGCTCCCAGAACAGATGGGCTGTGGTGTGTTCTGGACTGGGTGCTGGTGAGATGGCTGCTTGTGATTACAGGGGTAGGACTTGGGTGCCCTGTAGGGATGGTTCTATCTCTGTACTTTGCAGGACTGCATGGGTGGATGACGGTTATTTTAAAGCTAAGGTTCCTTTAAAGCTCTAAGTTTATACACGAGCTAAGCTGGTGCCATTAAATTCAGATGTTAGAACTTCTGATGCAGATAATACAAACTTTGTAGTCGTTTAATTTCACCTTCTTCTTTCAGTACTTACAGTTTCATTGTCTGATTTCCAGCAGTTATCAGAAACACTTTGATACAGCATGACACCTTGCACATTCTAAAAATGGGAGTATTCAAACAAGCAAACCGAGATCATGTGTCTGCTTCAAACTGAGATGCCCCCTCACACCGCCCCCTCCCCTCCATTTTAGATATAAAGCTACTGTTGACAGGGAGAAATTAGTGTTTTAAATAGAAAACATGTAAAAAGTATAAAAAGCACCATTTTTGGTTTCAACTGTGTTGCTGAGCCTAGGATAAACGAGCATCCTACTGTTGCAGTGATTCTCCATACAGAAAGCACTGTTGGTATTAGAGTTGTGTTAAGAATTTAAATGCTTTTGTGAAGCATTTACTTTGCTGTTCAGCAACAAACGAAACTATGGGGTTTTTTTGGCTTTAGTTTATCAATAAACATGAGTGCTATATCGCTACGATGGGGAATGACTGGGAAAATTAAATGCGATTGCACTTAAATGAGCTCCACGTTTCTATCAATGCTTTTATTTTTGCTTAAAGAAACAAAAACTACAAGCAATAAGGAAACTAACCTGTACAAGGTAATAGTTCCTTCCCCCTCTATTTCAACTGACATTTGAAATTTTTTTTTTATTACAGCATAGGTGAAATAACTGTATTCAGCAGTGCTACTGAGAAGGTACAGAAGAGATCAGCTGTAACGCTACCACAGAGTAAAGAGGTGATTTTTTTTTCCATGTCTTAGGATAACGAAAGCCTATGTATTAAAATATGCATTTTGATTTGAAAATTAAGAAACCCAGAACAATAATTCAGAAGTTAAATACAAAACAGTAGTAAATATGCAAAATACAGTTGATAAGCAGAGCGATGATGCAAAAGAAATAAGTACAATAGTTGACTCTAAAAATGTAATTCTTTGTAACGCTTGGCTTCCCCCCGCCCCCTGCGTGGAACGTGCTGTCCCTCTGACCAGGACAGCGACGCAACATCGTGGGATGGCGCCACCTTAGCGGTGTGGCTGAACGTAATGACCACAGCACCAAAAAGGTGATGGCACTGGGAGGCCCGATGCCTGCATTCACGTGTACCAACCATCTTGTGTTCAGGGAAAGTGAGGTTTAAAAAAATACAGTTTTGTGATATACAGTACTTCTTCAGAAAGAGAACGTGCCCAAAGTGACTACATCCTCTTTCAGCACAGATTTCTCGATGCTTTCAAACAGTGATGTGAAAACCGAAATTACAGTACAGCACTGAGCGAGCCTTTGGTTGAATACATACGTTACACATCTGTGTGCAGGTATCGGGCACTTCACCGTGTTCCACAAGAGATTTCTTTTTTTTTTTTTTTTTTTTACCCTGACATATTTATCCAAAATTTTGTTATGAACCATTGCGACTGAGTTGCTTGCACATTTGATTTATCCACGAGTATCAGCACTCCTTAAAGAACAGATCAAAACTAAAAACTCTACATAGGACCAATAGAGCAGAATTATTCAAGTTCAATGAAATATTACAAAAAAAGGCTTCCTTTTTAGGAAAACTCAGCTATGGTAAAAATATCTACTACAGTGCACTGCACTGTAATAAATATTCAACATAAATTAATAATTTACAAGTACCTGAGCAAGTATACAGAGCACCATAGCACAGCACAGCACCAGAGGCAGTAGCTCAGAATTCTTAAAAATAATGCTGTTTTCAAAATTAAAAATTCTAAGTATTGTCATAAAAACGAACTCCAGCTGGAGTTTAAAGATAGTGCAAACTTCTGTCTTCACTTTGTAAAAGAAAGGTGTCAGCTTTTCTAAGTCATTTCACGTCAACAGTGTTGCTGGACCTGGATTCCTGTGGTGGATGCTTCGGAGCTGGTCTGCTGGAAAGAAAGAAAACAGCAAATTGTTATTTAAAGGTTTGTTAGTTCTCACGGCCAGCATCACGCTCGAGGCGTGAAGATGAAAGGTAAAACCTCTTGGCGCTATCCAAGTTAACATCAGACACGTAGCGTGGGACTCTCATACTGGGAGGAGATCAGACACGTAACTGTACACACAAGCGCCGCCGAGAACTGTAAATGGTACCAGAAGATGCCTTTTTTCAGTTCATGTTTTTACTTGCTGCCTGGCCAGTGGGATAAGCTAGCTCAATATTTCAGGTGTTGTTCTTTAAACTCTTCATTTCTTTGGGTGCTCATCAACTTTGCACGTGTTCAAAAATGCTGCCTAATGTAGAATATCAGTTGGTTCCAAAAAGCTGTAGTAATCAGCTTGAAATATTGTTACTTTCAGAATATCTTACTAGAATGGACAGCCAGGAGCTTAATCTTGCGGACTTTTTGCCGGAAGCATTAGGAAACTAACTCGATTCTATTTTTAATTTTTCTGAGCAATTGAGTGCCTCATTAGTAAAATTCCTGTAGCTTAGAATACTACTTTTATCTTCCTGGGAGCTGACTTCTTATTCATAGGAAACTGAAGAATATCGGGTAAGAAAATATCATGGATGATGCCCATTAATATTGGGCATAGTTATGTCACTTCCACATTATTTTTTTCAACATCCTTTTTTTTTTTTTTTTTTTAAGTGTCAAATTTCTGTGCTTTCTGAATGTTCTGCGTATTATTTTCAGATTTTATAAACTGATGTTCCATTGTGAAATGTGTGAACCGGGAATTGTTTTTATTGGTGGTTGGTCTCAACAGCATTCAGTTCTCACCCTAATTTTGTAGGTGGTCTGAGTAGGAAAATTATTTCTGCGGGAACTTTGTTTCTCTTGAAATTGGTGCTTATTAACGCCTTTCTTGTGCAAGGAATTGTATTTATTGGGCAGTTTTTGTAACTATACAGTTGGATGCTTACAGTCAAACTTTCATGGATAGTCTAAATTCTCATACTTCTGTGGAAGTCAGCGCGATTGCGCTGATACGCTCCCAGTGAGAACCAGCCCGATACCGCGCGCTCGAAACTGGTTGTCGCGTGGCTCTCGGCAAGAGTTACAGGAGCACCGTTACTCGGAGCGTAATGGACCTGCTCGAAGCCATTTGAGACCCGTCATTGAACAAAAAATACCACAAATCAAGCTGTTTTGATCAGAACTGACCTTACGGGAGCAACGTGAGGCAGAGCTTTCGCGTGTCCAGGCACTGCCGTGCATGCGCTGTTATAGCGCGCTCTGGTCAGAGGGTCTGCTGGTAGAGGCTTCCGAGGAGGGTTGGGTTTGGGGTTTTCCTGTGATAAGACATAAGGTCATGTTAGTCTTTGGAACAACGTAACGTACTTAACGTAGCAACAACTGCGATAAATTGAAGGTTGTGCTGAGTAGTTGTGACCAGACGTATTTAAATAAGCAAGCCATAATGTTTTTTTAATAAACAGGCACTTAGATTTTAAAACAAAGGTTTGATCCTGTATTTTAATGATTTTGTTTCTTTTTGTTTGCATTCTAAAACGCAAATTCAGATGACCACAAAAACAATCTGCTCAAGTCCGGTTTGAATTGGTAGCATCTGTGGAATTTTTTCAGAGACGCTGCTGTGCTTTCATTCCGTGGAATTAAATGATTCATTAATAAGGAACAGAAGTTGTCTGCTGTCAGGCATGAGCTAATGTCTCCTCTGTGTGGTCCTCGGAACACTGCAAACATGGTAACATGTCTATTTGTGGTCTTCATTATGAAGAACTGGGGTAGATTAAGTGACTTGCTCAGGGCACACAAAAACTCTCTAATACATCCAAAAGCTCACTTCAGATCCTTCTAGTATTTGAACTGCATAGTCATGCTTTTTCTAAGTAATTTTACTCTTTATTATTAGTTCACTATAACTATCATTAGTAAAGTTGTCCAAAAAGAAAGAAGATTTTACAAGCATCATCTAGTTCAAAGATATCCCCTGAAAGATATAATCAAAACAAGCAGAGGCATGAATTGCTCATGAATACAGTACAACTTTTAATTACTTGGTTTGAGCATCCCTTTGTTTTCTTACTTTTCACGGCAAGTGTTTGCTCTTTCAGGAAGGCTGACTATCGGCAGGCATTTTGATAAGGAAGAAAATAGGGGCGCTTAAGTAAACCTCATATCTAGTCACTTCAAATTTACCACAAACTGCGTTTTAAAGCTGTATATAATGTCCCTCTTCTTTTTCACTCTCAGCATAACTTGTGCTAGCTCTTGAGTGAATCAGAAGTAGCAACATGAAAAAAAATCCTATTTTAACTTATTGTTATAGCCAGATCTCATATTCAGTATAAAAATTAATCTTGACTTTCATCCAGAACTTCCACTATAAACCAAGACAAACATATCTTGCTATAAGAAGTTTATCTGTGCGCTCTGTCTTTGGGGGTAAAAAATAACTGCAAATATTCTTGAAATAATCAGGCCTGGAAAACGATGAAATAAACAGCATGCTTGTGAACACCCTATGTAGCTTTATCTCATAGGGCTGTCCTGTCGAAAGACCCAGAGTTTAATTAAACACTAGCAAAGGAAGTTCTTCAAAACATGGTCATTTCCCGTGGTACAGAACTAGAACCTTAAAACTACTAAGAGAAGGAATCTTACCACCAGGATTTCTGAACCCAAGTTTACTTTGTGCACTAAATTTCTTACACAATGAAATCTTAATGCGTGTGTTTTGAGGTGAAATACACCAGTTTGGAACAAGTTAGGTCACAGTGGAAACGGATTTTTTTAAAAGAATTGAATTATCTCTACAGTAACATATAAATTCATGTTGCTTCTGTAATAACTTTGTTAAAAGTCATAATGTTTATTACCAGGGAAAGTACATGCAACATCACCTTTTTTTATAAAAAAAAAAGTTGTAACAAATGCAAACCCATCAGCGCTATAACGGCAGCAAACAACGAACACATCTTGGAACACCATAAAGCCTTTACTCCCTTGACGGCCTTCGCAGAAGTGGCCTTTTCCCTCAAGTGCTTTTACATGATTAATCCCATGAATTAGTCTGACCACAGGAGTATCCAGCTGTTTGCTTGATCAGTCCCTAATTGTTACTGCATGATTTGTATTTACTCTTCAGTTGGCAGGGTGCTTGGTACCACACTTGGGAAGAGGAACCGATCCAGGCTCAGCAGTCTAGAGAAACAAAGGTCTCAAGAGCTTAATGTCTGGTAAGGATGAATGAACAAAAAGTGAGGAGAACTGTCCTTGTCTGTGTTTATTAGCGGTGTCCTGTGTCTAACCACCACCTACAACACCCGCTAGTAGGGAAAGGTTGACTTGCTGAGAAGCTCAGAGCAGCGAAGTACTGATGGGACCCTATCAGTTGCTTTTTTTGCCCCTCTTTTTGCAGGGGAAGCTGGCTGAAGTGGCTAACCCATATGTTCTTCAGCTGTGGAGTAAGCATCTTCTCACGGCTGAGCATTTATCTTTGATGCCTAAGCCAAACTAATTCTTTAGACCCTCTTATTCCAGAAGAAACATCCACATGAGGAAGTATGCTGAAACAGCACCCATACTAAAAATATAACTCTGATTGATGGGTACACAAGTCCAACACCTGATTTTTTTTTAATTTTTTTTTTCCCCAGAGCTTGTAAAAATGTCATCCTTGAGTTAATATCATAGAATCATTAAGGTTAGAAAGGTCCTTTAAGATCGTCAATTCCAGCCGTCAGCCCCACACCACCATGGTCCCTAAACTGTGTCCCGAAGTGCCACATGTGCACCTTTTTTTAACACCTCAGGGATGGTGACTCCACCACTGCCCTGGGCTTCCTTTCCTTAAGAAGGAAGCAGCAAAGTGGCTTCACAGAAAGTCTAATCTGGCAAGCTGGTAAGAAAGAGTAAAAGAAAGAAAGGGCAAAAAAAAAAAGAAAAAATGAGAGAATTCAGATAAAAATGGAGATGGAGAATGTGTAATGGCTGAGATGAAGCAAAATGGAGGAGCACTTCATAGAAAGGAGACACCGGCACTGGAAAATGCCACCAGGAAAACATACATTCTTAGAGGCAGAGGAGAAAATACCTGAAGAAATAAATCCCCTCTCTCAAACTGATTACAGGATGGTCTTTTATATTCTTTATGTGCCACAGGAGAGTCCAAATTGATACAGCTTTGTATATTAACATCCGTGGAAACTTGCTCCAGCCTTTGGTGTCCTGGCAAGTACCACCATGGCTGTGCTTCCCTGCTTCAGCTCACTCTCCTTTCTCCCAGCCCATGTTTTCCCCCTACAGAGCTTCAGCTCTTCAATGCAAAGACTTAATGGATGGATTTCCAGCTATCTATCAATAAGTTAGCACTTAATGCCTTCAGTCGCTGTCTGTATTTGGGGAAGTATTATTTTAAATACCGTCACCATCTCTTTTTACAGCTCTGCTAGGAAGAAAAAAGTAATTCTCATATTGAGCAGCTACAAAGACATCAGATGCATGAACCTTTAATTTGTTTCACTGACATTTTTTTTCCACTGATTTTTAAATAAGCGACTGGAAGAAGGCTCTTGCCTGAAATGCACTGGGTGAGAAGGGGTATTTTCCTCCACCTATTTAGATGGAAACTTAAACTCTGTTAGCTCTCTGTGTCTAGAGCCATCTGAAGTGTCACAGGAGAGGTATTCACAGCAAGAACTGTGGCAGAGGGAGCAGGAGGTGAGCCCAGCTCAGCTTTACTAGGGGAAAAGTAAAAATACCAAGCTGTATTTCCTGCGATAAGGATGACCTGTAAAACATGAGATATAGTTTGGTAATGAGATGATGACAGTATCAGAGACAGCAACTGAATGCTAACAGCAACAAAACCAAGTGGGAAGAGATCAGATCAGGATGCACGGACTGAACCCACGGTTAGTATAAACCTGCACTGTGCTGTGCTGATTCGTATTGGCTGTGAATCCGGCCCGTAAATAAAGTAGGTTTGCCTTGTGAGAGCACCTGAAAGAAGGAGAAGCTGTTTATCAGTCAAAAGATTGTTAAATATAAAACTTGACAACAGTTCATTTGCTAAGTGTTTTTTTGTTTGCTTGTGGTTGGGATTTTTTGGGGTTTCCTTGGTTGTTTTTTTTTTTTTACTGTTTTATCTAAATCTGAAAGGAAATTTTATAGCAAAATAATAACTCATTCATTGCTATCTCAACAGCCACTAGAGGGGAAAAGAGTTGTCTCAAAGTCTACTTAGTGTGTTGTACCTTAGCTATCCACTGCTTGGAGCCCAGAGGCAGCAGGAAAGTAGCTCGTGCTTAAATCCACCTCTCAGAAGGGAGAAGCAGGAGGAGGCAGCTGTGAAGCCATAGAAACAGTGAATGGTTTCAGATACTCTTCTTCAGCACGATACTGCAGCACTGAGCATCTGGATGATATTATGAATGTAGCAATGATTTTTAAAGTGCTTCCTCCCGGTGACCTGATAGATGCAGTACCAAGAGAGTGCTGAAGTGAGACATTAAGTAGTATTTATATAAATTAGACTGAAACTATTCTCAAGTTAACTTACTTCTTCTGAGCTTTGGGGGAGTAAAATCGTTAACTTCAGAAGAAAAGATTTCCTTCCCATACAGCATTTTTTCTGTGTCCCTACGGTATAAAAAGTAGCAGTTTCTGACAACCTTGGGTTGTGGTTATGGAGATAATTTTGAAAGAAGCCACTCTTGCTTGTTCACTAGGTTGCCTTGAGTTGATCGCCTCTTTGTCCTACTTCTGTTTCACGCAGCAAGTGAAAAATTGAAAACAGCGACGTTTTGCTTGATGGAGTAACCGTCACAATTCATTTGGGCCACCAAAATGAAAAGCTTTTAATTTCAGATCTGCCAGTCTTTGGTAATGATAGTACTAGAGATCTGGTATTCTATCTTGCCTTCACACGGGATTTGGAGGGGAGGGTGCTCTGGAACATGAACTGGAGTGGTGCATTCGATGTGCAATGGCAGGCTGGGGCAGACACAGATGCACCACCAGAATGAGAAATAGTTACTTTTTCTCCATCTGCCCTCAGGTAGTGGGAGAGAGTGTGAGCTTATAAGGTGCTAGATAAGAAGAAAGAGAAGAAATGTCTTTTTTTTTTTTTTTAATAGTTCCCATTTCATTAAGAAACAGAAAAGCACTTGCACTTAAAATCTTAACTTTGACCACTGTGAAATGTGCAGAATGTTTTAAGGAATGCAAGAAAATAAACAATGAAACCACTGGAGCTAAAGACAAAAGCAACACAAAGCAACACTACTTCAGATATCCTAGAAAACTGATTTTAGAAAGAATCAGTATTTCCCATTCCTCTGAAAAGGAAAACAAGTGACTAGCAAGATGGAAAAGGGGAGAAGAAAAAGCTTAAGTACTGTGAAAGCAACTAATAAAGTGGCCATGCTTATAAAAGTGGGTCTAACCTGAGTCATTCCATGTTCAGACGTAGACAAAATGAAAACTAGATACACCTTTTCTGCTGTCACAGTCGGTAAGCACACTGCTGTGGCAGCTCAGCACCGTCTCACCCCTTTTTGTTCCTGTGTTATTTTTACAAGCACTTTTCAAAGCACGGCCCTTCAGCAACCCTTTTTCATAGCTGTATCCTCCTGTGAATCGTTGGGAAAGTGTCTCGGAGCAGCTCACAGGGTTGCTGCGGGAGGAAGGTGCTCTGTCCTCGGACATCCCAGCTGATTCAGACAGCCGCAGTCACTCAAGACAGCTGTTTGAGTAGAGATTTGCATCCAAATCAAGGCGATGACACTCATTTAAGATAGCTTGGTGACAACAACATTCACTTCATTTTAATCCTGTACTATATCCAGGATAGCACAATGTCTACAAAACGGAAAGAGCTGGGTGCCTGATTGCTTTGCTTAGACACAGACACGCTACACATGCAACCGAAAAACAGAAGCCGGGTACAAGAAAAGGGGCAATTTAATATGGACAACTGCAGACAACTTCATCTACCCTGACTATTGCCTTGAGATGCATCTTATTACTAAACAAAAAGGGCTACCAGCTCTATTTAAACATGGCACTGAAAGGTACATCTACGTGAAACAGCGTGCGTAATTACAAGTCTGCTCTTCAGATCTGTGCTCTGGGAAAAAAACAATACAGTTCATACATCTCCTGGCAGAACAGAAGCACATCAGGCTAATATACCTTTCGCTCTTGCACAAGACATCTGCAGCTTGACTTCCTAAAATGTATCATTATGTTTGGCACCTTGCTAACAAACCGTACCATCTCCCCTCCGGTGCGGCAGCTGACAAGACGAGCCCGTGTTTGCCTGTAACATGGAGCTTGTTTATACTGTTGTGTCTTTTGAGTGGTGAAGAGAGAGAGTTCAGGATCTTAAATTTTAGGATCCCAGCCTCAGCTGGCATAAACCGATATCTCCACGCTGCATTTCTAAACTTGTACAAAGTGTAAAGCAAATGCTGTGGAAAAAAGGCCAATAGGAGGGATGAGACAACACTTCATTCCTCTTCACCACATGCAGATGCTCACGCACTAAATGCGAAACAGAAGAGAAGCTTAAAGAAAAGCAATGGTTACCTGGGTGAACCGCAGCGAAGGGGTGGCTGGCAAGGGTCTTTCAGGCACAGCTTGGTGACATGGCAGCTGGGGAAGGGGTGGCAGGACTCGCTGCGGCGTTCTTAACTGTGGCAAATCGTGCGTCTTCACGGGGTCACTAATGTCAATGATCTGATAGGGCAGCGGTCTTCTTGAACCCTCTCTCTACAAAAACAACCCCAACCAGAAGTTATAAACTTCGAGAGCTGGCAGAAGCCTTGCTGCTTTAAAAATCTACGTTATTCACTCGCTTTTCTCTTCTACTCTGCCCTCCTCTACCTTCCACACCTCTGCAAGCAGAGAAGCAGCTAACAGCTCCCAGAGTTCTACTCCAGCGCTAGTCCTTCACCGTTCAGGCGTAGTGCTCTGGTGTAAGGCAGGCGGCTGGCTCTGTCCTGGAGACTAAACTATTACTTCTCTGCACTTCATACCTCCATCTGTCTAAAACTTGGAAGCCATAAATGTATTTTGCTGCCTACATCTTCTCTCATGTTACAAATTGTTAGCTCTACATGATATTAAGATGATGTAATAATTGTGTTTTAATAAATTACTTAAGTGAGATCCGAAATATATAATATGGGGTTTTTTTCCTTTCTTTTTTTTTTAACTGTTTAGGGACTCACTTTTTGTATGTTTGTGTTTTGTGGCTTCGTGATGAGATTTTTACTGAGAGACGCGGTATGAACATGATTAGGTTCAGATGAACTGGAAGGTCTTGCTGGACTCACAGACCTGCAATACAAATATATATTTATTGAACACAACGTTCTGCTTTAGAACATTTTTTTAAACGGTGGCCTCTTCCCAGAATGAGATTTTGCAAGGACTTTCTGACTTTCTGTAGTAAACAAGGAGAGTAAAAATTGTCTAGCGCTCATGCAAGAATAAAAATAAATATTGATTTTTTTGGAAACCAGTAGTCTGTTAAATTAGCTTCTGCAATCTGTGGAAACGCAGCTTTGTAACACCCAAGAGACTATTCTAATGAATCTAGCATTTAAACAGTAATGACCTCGAATATGAAAGTTTCAGCTCACTCGACTGAGTTTAGATAAAAGGCCATGCAATGTAATGAAACCACTGCAAGGAAATGAAAATAAAGGCAATACTTCCTTCAGTTCTTATTTTTTTATCACAAAAGAAAAGAGATATATGGTAAAATGAAAACCCGCATTATTTACTGACAATCAATAAAGTTAAACTAAACCAGGGAAAACGCTGCTGTTAATACTTGGTGGATATTTTTGTTAACGTTGGCTCTTTCTGACATATTCCCACTGTTCTGTGGGGAATGTCAAGATGACAGCTGCCATGTTTACAGGTGCTTCCTACTAATTTCTATTAATTAGGGAAAATTACCGTACCTTAGTTTCTCTATTGTTGTCTTTTTACTTGTAAACAACCATCTCATGAACGTCTTCCTTTTCAGATACATGATTGATCCAGCAAAGATGAGGCACAGAATGGTTATCAACACTCCTATGGTTAAACTCTTATTATCTGCAACAAAACACACTGAGTTACATTCTGTCGAGAGCCATCTTTATGAAATGTGTGGTGTATATGGAGCAGGACATTGCTGCCTGGCCCAGGTTCTAACTGCAGTGCAGGTGAAGTGAATAAACTATGAATGAATGACTAATAAACTCCTATTTCTTCTAGCCTGATGCTTGAATTTTGGCCTCTTAAAGTTGTTTCTTTAACATTGGGGAAAAATTGGTTAAAATACTAGAGGTCCTTTCCAACTGCACTGTTCTATTCCAGTCAGGTATCTGGGTCCAGTTGTGAACATGCCATACTCCCTCTGCACCTATGCTCAGGTCCTGCTTAGGTTGTCACCTGCAAATGGGGCCATCAGGCGCTTGGGCTGTCGGCCTCATCCAGACACCCAACAGGGTGATGGCTGTGGCAACGCTGACTGGCACCTTCTTCACAGGCTGCCTGCTGCCAGGCTGGGTGGGAGAGAAAAGGGACAGAAATGCCTAGATCATGGGTTGGTAAAGTGCAAACTTTGAAATATTCCGTCTCTCAAACACAAGCAGCAACCCTAGCTCCTTTAAAACCACATTTGGGGGGTTTCATTGCGCTTTAACACTGGGCAAACAGTCTGAAATCTGGGCTGCTGTGACCCAGCCCAGATGGCTGTCAAATCGAATCTGGAGGCAAGCAAGGAGCCGACGGAAAGCCTTCAGCAACGGTGTTGTGTGCTCTCAGAGGGATGCTCTGCTTAGCAAGGGGCTGCAGCCTTCTGTACTCGTTCCAGTTTTCAGAGTGCTTTAAGCTGCTTTAAGTACCTTGCTGGGACCCAAGTGAGGCACAACGGTGAGGTGAACCCTGACTAGATGACTTGCAGCTGAAAGGAAGCCTTATTTTTAGGAAGAGGTAAGAGGCAGCTTGGATCGTTACGGGTATGCGATACGATCATTGCCTGGAGGAGAGGATGTGATTCTTCAGGACCGCTGACCTAAAAAATGCACATCCCACAGTAGGAGAGACGTCTTTAATCTTTGCTCTGGCAACCTATCATCACTGTCTCAGTCTTCTGCTGATGGATTCTCAGCCAGCTGGCTCCCTTCTCCTGGCCTAAGCTCACTCGGGTGCTGGTGAACACAACACCGACGGAACAAGCCGCACGTGGGGCTTGATGGGGTGTGAAGCGCTGCGCCTGTTCGCTTACAGCGCTGCAGAGTAATACGTCCCTCACCATCTCTAAAAGATTAATAAAATTAATAAGCAATTTAAATTAATTAACTTCTCTACCTAACAATTACATATTTAAGGCTTCTTTGTAAGAAAAATACAGAGTGTCAAACACACAGGTTTATTCTGAGTCAGCTGGGTAAAATCAGTTACTAAATACTAATGAGACCATGTGCCTTGTTTGACTAAGATGAAAGTATTTCATTGAGCTAATCCTTCTGTAATTTGATTGAGATGTGCAAACTACTCAGATCACAACCCAAACCCCTCCATCAAGTGTTCATATTTAAATCCAAGTGTCAGCAATAGAAAATTAGGTCCTTTGGCAATTTCCATATTTGTTTATTTCCAGTATGATTGAATGCAGCACTGTGTTTGGAGAAAACACACTACCACACTATATTAAACTATTGTTAAAACAATTTTCTGTTAAATTGTTCCAAGACACAAACTGCAAGAATTATCAAGGATGTCCTGTATTTGTCTTCTCCAGTTACTGTTGACTATGCCGCACGTTTTTATAATATATTTTGTAGCTCCCTAGCTACTTAGCTTTCAGGTAAGCTGAAAAAAGACTATAATGCTTTAGAGCAAATCTTAAAAGAAAACATTTAACACACAAATAATCACACTTGTTCAGTGACTGAGCACTGTTTCTTTGCTATCTTACTGACTGGGAGATACTTAAAAAAAAAGATCTTTCAACAGTGAAATCATAACGTGAAGCTTTGTCATGGAAATGCCCATAATGTCATAAATCCAGTATTTCAGTTCAATATTCACTGTAGAGAATACAATCCACTTTGGTTTTGAAGAGTATCACTCATGTAGATAATTTTCCAGCAAGTTTTAGGGGTTTATATGTATATATATCTCTCTATATATCTAGATATATATATACACACATATATGAGTAGACTGCTTGTCCTGTCACGTACTCAGAGATAAATCAGAAACATCTCTGTGGAACTCACTAAAGTTAGATTACTCTGGAGAAAAATTTGCATGTGATGATTATCAAATCCTATAAAATTTACAATGTGTGGAAATAATTCTTTCTGAGGTTGGCCAAAGGTGAAATAAGGTACTATAGCCAATGTTCTGCAGGCTGAACAAGGGGAAATTGAAATAGAAATTATAGAAAAGTCACGTCTCCTACTACTATCATGTGTGAGGGCAACTTCTGGTAAATATGTGGAAGCTATCTATAAAACGTAGTTTCAATCTTATATGGTCAGAAATCTGCTCTTTTCCACGACACAAAAGATCCTCCTTAGAAGAACAATGTCAAATATATTTCTGATTTTTGATTATGCTATATTTTTGCATTTAAAATCATTGCAATATCCACTCTTCATTAGGAACAGAACTATAAGGAGCAGGGTGTGTGTATGATAAGGCATTTCTAGCTCAATGCATTCAGTGGACAACACTGGAGCTTGGCATATCTCAAGGTGAATCCAAGAGTACTACAACGTTCATCTACCATGGCAACAGGATTAGCTCAAGTGTGGGAGTCAGCTCCTCATCCTCGGCTTAAATCAATACCATTTCCTACTTACTGCGGTGAGCTACTAAACTTGACCATGTATCTTGAAAAAAAAAAAAAAAACAAACCAGCAGAAAGGAAAAGGCAAAGAAAGGCAAAGAACAGAACTGGCCAGGGCCACTGTGCCTTTAGTTAGGCAAAAACCCTGATGCACTCAGCATCCTTGCTTTCGCTTCCCTAACTTTTCAAGTTGGTGCCAATGCATTCAGATGAAGCCATTTGATTTACTGACTTATTTCCCCAAACTCATTGCTTACAAGGCTACACTTTGTATTTCCACTCTTTATCACGACAACCACAGGTAAAGCATGAATTTCTACTGACCTGCTTGTCTAATCGGTCCGCTGTCCATGCTGCCACCAAACCCGGGCTTGTCGCAGTAGGGGGGGGCCCAGTCAGCCTCGCAGTGACAGTTCTTTTTATTGTTGCAGACCTGCAAAACAAGACAAATGGCTTAACATGAGAAGGATTACCCTATACACTGGCTGATAAGGCCGCCTCATCATAGTGACACTTCTCAAAGAAAGAAAGCCTACGGAAGAAGAGAGATGTACTGGGATCTGCCTATTGGCACAACTGCGATGGCACAGAGCAACTCTGACTGCAAGACACCATGGAGCAAGAGGGATCCTAAAAAAGCATTATTTATTTGGCAGGTAATGGTTTGAGTTGCACCAGTTGCACCAGCTGACAACTTCAATAATATAAGGATAATCACACAACCCTCAAGTCTTATTCTCTCCTTGCCTCCAGCAGCAACAATATCTGCTTTCTAACTTCTGTTCCTTCTGCCTTCGTAGGAATGAGAGGCTCTCTACGCTGGTAAGGCTGTAAAGCTTTGTCAGCCCACTTGAGCACTCGCATTCATCAAGGGCTCGCACTAGGCTGCATACTGATTTTTCCACTGCTCAGATCCTGCAGCTCTAAGATGAACCAGTTGCTGGAAGAACATGGGAAACTGGAATCAGGGCTGAGGAAACCCTCCCTTTGGTATCACACCTGAATTGTCTATAAGGTCACAGTCCTCAATGTTCTGGTGGTTTTGATCTGAGTTAAGGAACAACTAGCAAGACCTGATTTACCAAATGCTCCCTGCAGAATAAGAGAGCTCCAAGGGACTGGAGCCCATCATCACCATCAGCCTGTTCCCGCTGCACGGAGCAGAAGGAGCTGGTAGACTCCTGGCTTTTCCCTCAGGACATCCACAGTCCCAAACACCCATCAGATGAAGGGCTGCTTTTTATCTCCCTTTGCTCCCACCCAAGCAGTGGCTATGTGACTAATCCAGAGGCTAAAGCTCCGCGCTGTGTCGACAGAATACATGAACAGGACAAAAATTTCATTGCCCAGGACAGAGGTGGCACAGTCACATGCAGCTGTTCAAGCTGATTTTTAAAGAAAGCTTTTGGGCTTAGGCCTAGTTGTCAACACGGTCCTAAATTCTGTGCTAACACCGATTGTCACCCATCTACCACTGCCATGGAGACACCACACGACCGATTAATGAAGGGGTTTCTCGGTAAGACACTAGTTCACAAGAGTTTGGAAATATGCATTTTTCTGGCAAGGTCAGCTGGCAGGCTTTCAGAAGGACTACACTGCCTGTGTCTGCAGAGTACTAAAATATCATTCACATAGCTTAGACCGGCTATGGTCATGTAAAACACAAATAAATAAGTAAATAAATTACTTTTCAAAGATAGCAAGATTAATTAAAAATATCCTTCATTAGGCATTATTGTTTAAATGAAAGCGCTACAGGAGTTCCCATCTACAATTCCACGAGGTCATTTTATGCTGCTCAGGAGTCACCAGAGGTTCTCCATCGTACAGCCATAAAGATGCCAGCCTAAGCCGACGCTCATTCCAGCACAATGGTCACACGCAGCACCATCAACACTGCCCAGCTTTTCAAACGTGGGATGATGAAGTAAGTTAAAGCATATTAAAATCCCGTCTCAGGAGAGGCCAGAGGATTTCCTACAGTTCTTCCAGTGTGGTTGCCACAGCTTTTCACAGAAACAAAGAGATCATCAGCAAATCAAGGTTAACAAGGCATAGCTTGACATAATTAACATTTTCATAACATAAACTAGGTTTCAAAACACTTCGATGTTATTAACTGATATCAGCAGATTTTTCGTCCTACACCACTTTCACACCATAAAACTCATCACTATGGTTTTACTTTATTTTAATACTTTTGGAAATGCTTTTTCATTTGACTCCCAATTCAAATGCATATTTTAACTTTTCCGTATCCACATAGAAACTAGTTTTTGAAATGTTAATGGGAATTCTTCGTGAAGGATGGTTAGACTCAAAATTGCTTTGAAGAGGACAAAATTCCTTTTTATCGCAGACTGTTAATTAAGAACAAGATAACTACTACTTGATAAATATTTCTTTGTTAAAAATAATTTAATTTCTTGCAGTTCATAGAAGGGACACTGAAAATGGAAACAGATAATAAAAAAATATTGCAGTGGCTTTGACTGATACATTACAAACAATCATAGATCCCAAAGCTACTACGTAAAATGATTTCTCGCCCAGTGTTTATTGACTGATTGTAAAAAAAGTGTTCCTATAATGCTTACTCCACGTCCATGGCACTTTGTTGCACACTTATGTACACCAAAAACACTTGTATTCTGGCACCGGCGATTAAGGCAAATCTGCAAAACAAGAGAAAAGGAGTTTCAACAAGGACAGAAGTGCTGGTGCTCGCAAGGCGTCGTGTCCCTCTGTATGTCTGCTCATCCATCAATGGCTCTTTTAGCCATTAAAGATTTCCCAATATACCCTCTGGATTGACAATGTTACATCGACAAAACCATAAGGACACCAGAATTAGGTGTCTTCTTCTTATTATCATGCCTTTGTAAGTCTTTCAGGTCCAAATCTGTGGAAGTTGAATTCCACTCTCGATCGGCATCCTGGCCAACACTGAATTTCAGACATAGTTTGTATTTGGTTGATATGCTGAGCTCGTGTAAATAAACACTCTCAGTTTCACTGAAGTGGAAATAGTGGTGAGCCGCTGGGGTTTGGGGTTTTTTTAAGCTAATTTAAAAGCCAGTAATTTGCATTCTTTCAGGACTAGGAATGCACTGAGCAGGATTCTTCCACGTACTTGATCTGGCCGCGTTCATGCCTTCACAGCAGCAGATGATTCCTCAAGGAAAGGTTCAGATCCCCTCGTGGTGTAAATTACCATAGTTCTGTTTATATTAATAGTGCAATACTTTTTCATGCTAGTAGAGAATTTAGACCCAGGACAGCCTGAATATTTAACTGCGGTCACTAATACATATGGGCTCAACATTGTCCATCAGCAAAACAGAGACCTTTCTAAGAGTTTTCCCAAGCCAAACAATTTCTTTGGTGTCAAATATAAACCAACCATATTTAGAGTGTAATAATGATCTTATAGGAAATGGAAGTAGACAAATAGAATATGCAAAGTACTAAAATCCAAATTTTTTTTTTTCCAGTTATTACGGGCGAACTTTATTCTGCCAACATAGCTGAAAATGGAGGTAAAGCGAGATTAGTACCATCTAATACCAACAAACAATCAAATGACTGATGAAGATGTCACACATGAGAAGCTATCCAACTCCGAAAAAAAAAAAAGAAATTAGGACTGGAATAACTGTTGCTATGCTATGTTGACCAAAAAAAAAAAAAAAAAGAAAAAAAAAATCACTGCACAATTTTGCTCATGTTTAAGTGCAGTTCGATTCAGTAGTACTAAAAGTCAGTCACAATAATTAGCATTAAGCAGGGAATAATGTTGAAGGAGACGACAGGGATGCTTAATCAGGGCACTTATGCCCTAGGGAGAAGGAAAAATGGAAAGGAAATTAGAGTGAATTGGCATCAACACGCATGCATGTAGAGAATATGGTCTGATTACAGCAGTATTCACAATTCAAATATTCATAGTGCAGTAGCACACAGAATTTTGATCACATTAAAATGGCTGCATTTCAAATTGTGTATCTTCAGCTTAGAAAACTCAAGAATATTTAAATTCATATTCTTAATCCATAATACAAATGCACTAATGTCCTCAAAGTAAAACATACAATTTCATAAGTATTAGCCTGTGTATTCTATAGTGTGTATGTGTATGATTAGATAGATTAGAAAGATTAAATACTCATTAGTAAAACATAACAGGGTGCTTTCCAGTGTTGAATTTTCTTTGAAAAGACGTTTTATAACAGATTGACTTAGAAATGTTGTAAGGGTTGTTTTCCTGTAACAGAACTGTAGCTTCACTAGGGATGTATTTTAAACCTCTTCCCAATGCAGTGTGATAATCCAACATAATTCAAAAGCATTCAGAAATTCAGAGGCTTACTTTACCACAAATTATCAAAGCTCTTTTTTTTTTTTTTTTCTTTTTGCGAGTAATCCACTGAGGGTACGGAAACCTTCATTTCAACGCTTCTAGGACCCCTTTCCATTCCTCCCCCACCCCGGAAACTCATGGCTGTCTCCCATCTTTCTCTGTTCCTTTCCTCACAAAAGAAAAACTAAGAATGAGGCGGCCATATGAAATTTGGACCACATTCACACTGGATAATTCGCAAAGTTTGCGAAATAAGATTGCAAAAATCAGTTTTGGTGCCTGAACATCAACGGGTTTGTCTTTTTCTAGTGGTGCATAGAGAGACAGCTCTTCCTGCAAGGAAAGAAAAAGGGGCGGGAGGGAATCAGCAGATAAAATACATTTTGAAACCTAAAGTGAAGTTAATGACAATTTTGCAATGACATAGACACTGGGAGCGCAAATACATTGAACTCCTCAGAAACTCATTAACAAGCCTGTAGTGTGTTTTGCTGTACTTTGCAGAAAACCTCTAGCCTATATGGACAGAGAACTGGGACTGACCTCAAGAAATCAGTAATAAACTCAAGCAACTTGCATTGCATCTGCAAGTCTGTAATCCAGAGCAGTGGCCAAAAGAAGAAGTGAGTGAAAGTCTGACCCAGTGTGAGCATGAGAAACAATTCTTTTGTGGAAAAAAAAAAAAAATCCCAAAGCAAAACCCAGTCAGTTTAGCACAAAATACTTGGCAGCGCGAGGGTAGTGATGTTCTCCCTGTTTGGGAGTATTTCAGAACCTTACTTTTCCATCTTCACACTTGGTTCCTGACAGCACAAGACCGGGATCGGGCATATCATCACCCAAATACACGTGGGTACCACGACACAGAATCCTGCCACCTTCCTGAAGTGGGATATTAGTTTCTATGGAAACAGCGTTGGTACCAATTACAGGTCGATTTGCTCCTCCTTGACACTGGATTTTTCCACATTTAGCATCTCTGAAGGAAATAAACACACCCAAAGCTTAGTTAAACAATTTTAAACGTCATAAGCCCTCTCCCACCACCCTTGCATCTGCCTCTGTGTTTGTAGGGAGAGACCCTACCTGGGTTCACATTTAGCAAAGGAGCTCTTGGAGTCTTTGCCACAGTTGCCGTAAGGATCACCTGCAGAATTGACTCTCTCAAAGCAGATCCCAGGAGCAGGTTTCGCACCTGAAACAAAACCTAATCAGAACTTTCATCTCATACAAGGTGTTTTTAATAATTTTCTTTGAGCTCCACTGATGCTTTAGGGGAAGGTAGGATGCGAGCAGCATATTGATGAAGCACAACAAAACAGTTCTGCTGGATCAGCATGCTAATTGAAGAGCCTGAATGTGAGGGTTTTCCGCTGTTATTTGTCTCTCTTGGCAATGCTGAGCAACAGACAATGCAGAACTCTTTTTTTTTTTTTTTTTTTCAGAATTTCTCTAGATGATCTCCCTCTTGTGCATCCTCCAAGGACACAAAAACTTTTAGCAAATGCCAAATCTAGTTTGGTGAAGAAAGACAAAGGCCAGCTGGTACGTTAACTCCCTTCTTTTGACAGGATACATGTGATTCTAGCAAGACCCCCAAGAGCTGAAGCCAAAGAAAATACTTTTCAAGAAAGGCCTTTTTAAGTGTGATTCAGAACAACAAGAAACCAGAAAAAATACAGTTGCAAACTAGAGTGCTACATGTCTCTAAAAACATGACCACATGACAAGGCAAAGTGAAAACGCTGCTCTTAGCTTAAGCCAATGTAGTGGGGAGAGGAAGGGAACCCATCCCCATCTTCATCCTCAGTAAATCTACTCCTGAGTGGAAGGGTCGTTTCTACCATGGTGGTAGAAGTAGGAATCTGGGAAGACAGGCAGCATCTGGTTCTTATCTACTGTAGTCTTTTATGATGGAGACATATCCTAATGGCAAAGGAACTTCCCTGGCAGGAGTAGAACTGGAAATGTTTGTGCAGACAGATTACTCATCCCTACGTTTTACAAGTTAAAAAGGTACTATTAGAATGTCTATTCTAATGTCTTATACAGACAATCTCCTCTTCATTTTTCCCCAGATTGTGACCAACTATTGAATATCTTCTAGGGGAAGATACCTGCCTTTATCTGAAATGTCCAAGAGGTGGAAGATCTACTTCCCTGGTCTGACTGTTGCAACAATTTATTAGTCCATGTACTAGAATTTAATCTCTTTGTTCTATTGTGAAGTGTGGCTTTTCTTTCCAGCCAGTAATTGCTGCTCCTTGCAAGATTAAGAGGCCCTTTGCTAGGGCCCTTTACTACCCCATATTTTCTTTCCATGAAGATAACTAACAGCACAATCAAGTCATTGCCAACATTTCTACCGCTCAATACACAGACTTGCTTTGAGGAGACAAGGTGGTAAGGACATACACTGGCTAAAGCTCTTAACAGATACCTGCTAGATACGTTTTTGTACTTTTGATAGATCAGCCAAGCTAAAACTGGCAAAAAAGAACTGGCAGCAAATGATGTGATAGCCTAAAGGCTGACAATACAGCATTTCTACAGCGTTCCCTGATCTTTAACAGAGGCAGAACAGCTGAGTTAATGTTACATTTTTTCAAATGTTTTGAGCCACTTCCAAGTGTGTATGCCTCTAACTGTGGGTAAAACACACCATTTATTTAAACCATCCTGAAGATTTCATTTGAAAGCCTTCAAAGACGAAGAGGGGTTTTTTTTTTAAAAAAGGGGTCAAATTTCTGGAGAAGAAAATACAGATATGATTGTAAAACTTCTAGTTAGTGTGGATCTTTTCACTAATAACTCAGAGATTAAAGCTTCAATTAATTATCTGCATTTCACAGTCAGAAGCTTGACTAATACTATATACTGCTGAACAGCAATCTAATGCTATTAAGGACAAAATATTAAAAGTTGGAGAGGCTTAAGATGGCACTCTCTTTTCCTTCTAACATTTTTACATACCGAAACCAGTAAACTTGGAAAGAAAGGCACAGAGGGAACAGAATATGAGCTGTTGGCTCCCTGGAGAGCAGGACAAGAGCTTGAAATTCTTTGGAAGATTACGATCAAGCTTACTGAGTTCAGAGTATTTCTCAAATCTGGAACTATTAAGAGGGACTCACACAGGATTCTTTCACTTCTTTTCATTAAACCACAAGCAATAATCAAAAAATCAACGAAAGCATCCAGACAAGGCACTGTGCAAAAAGCAAAAGTAAAATTTCCATTTTCAGCATATAGATTCCTCCTTGTCTTCCCAGGGCAGGCACATTAACTATTCAGCTTGATACAAACATTAACATGTGCATATACTATGCCAGCTTTAGAAGGGAAGGGGAGGGAAGGAAAAAAACATGCTGTAAGCAAGAGGCCAAGTAAAACTGCTTTTTCTCCCACATTTGAAAAGATCGACTTGCTCAGACCTACCTCACCAAAGGAAAAAGCCCCGCACCCATCTACCATGACCATATGCAATCGCGATGGGTCGCCTTTTTTCTTGGCTGGGAGCCTTGTGCCCCAGCTGGTTCAGCCAATGGTGTATGACTGGAGGCTTCCTTGGAGCACGGACACACGTTCCCTGGAGTGCTGTGTGGCTCCAAAAGGTGCCGAAAGCTAAATGAATGCTTACGCCCCATGCTTTGGCTGTAAGTGACCTACCAAAGGCTTATTTAAAAAGTGGTCTTAAAAAGAGAAAAGGGCTCACTGAAATACTAAAAGAGTTTAAGGTATTTATCTTCCTCTTTCACCTGGTGAAACTTTTTTTCTTTGGCTGTTTTTTTGGAATGTAGAAGTCAAGTGTGCTACACATGATGGAAAGCAGCCTGCAGGAAGAACACATCTGCAGCACCCTTGCAGGGCTCAGTCGCTGAGCTTTAACTCCAACCAATAACACTTGACAAGAAAAAAGATCTCACGGAGTACAAAAAAATGCTCCCCTGCCAGGCTCAGAGCAGTCTGTGTATGAAAACACCTGGTACCCAGTGATCATCTGTGGCTTGGAAACCAAAACCTTGCTTCGATTTCTGTCTTTGGTATCAAACCAAAACACGTTGTTGCTTGGGATTCAGATGGCTGTTTCCTCTCCTGACTGGTTTCTCACAATATTTGGACTTTTTTATGGATGAAAACATATCAGAGTGTAAGAAGCTGAACAGATGGAGGTACCAAGTTAAAAGGAGGTTTCCAGAGGATGCTTAAGGAAGAGAATTGCGATGCTGTGTTTCTGGAGGAAACCCATTTATCATGATTGCACCATCTAAACTGAAGCAGAAAGTCCTGTCTTTCTCTATTTTGCTACCATTACAGGCAAAAGCAAAATGATTTGTGAAAGATTTCCAGTGGTTATTAAGTGCTTGGAGCTGGATGAGCGGAGTTTATTTCACTTTACTATTGATAATCGTGACCCAGTAATTAAGGCCCTGTCAGCCTTTCCACACCAAGCCTTAGTCAAGGGATTAAATCAGCCGTTTGAAGCTGCAGAAGGTCAAAGCTCACTGCTGCAGTTGTCAGCCTGGAGACTTTTTTTTGTCTCCAAATGTGTATATTGATAAGCCCACTTCTTTCCCTATAAGGTTGCAAGAAAAGAGATGTTCTACACTTTTGGAAGTGATACAGAAAAGCTGTGTCATTTCAGATCAGCGCAAGACCTGCCGCAATGAGAAAACACCATCATGGTCTCCTGAAAAGAAGAGAGAAATTTCTGACCATGGTGCTGATTCCAAGGACAGAGAAACACCCATTACCAGGCTGACAGCAGAAAAGAAGTTCCCAACATTGCCTCAAGACTTATTTTTTTAAAAAATTATACACTCTTTATGGGTGTGGAGGGGGAAAACCCAACCTCCGAGTAACAGGCTGGAGTTCTGTTGCTCAGGCTATGCCAACTAGCACCACTGACGACTGTATAAATAAAGATAAAGATAAAAATACAGTTCTCTGTCATGTGATTTGCACCTGGATTTTATATCTCGTTGTTTGTTTTACTGCACTGATGATGCAAAGCAAACTTCCCACAAGCTTCCCTTGGCCTCTCTCTTCAGCTTGGCGATTCCTGTTGTTAAGTCTGCGCAAGAGCGAGGTGGGGTGGAGGTGTCGTTTTTTGCATTTAAGGAGCATCCTGGCTCTCACTACCCCAGCATATGGCTCAAGGCCTTTCACATCTCCAAAAGAAAAAGCCTGGCCCTAAACCTGCGATGATGGAAATGGTTTGATTTTGCTGAATTCAAATCTCGACAGTGCTTGGATAAATCAGTATTTTTGCAAAAAACCCTAAACAGTCAGCAATGGTTTGGTCCCCTCACTTAGATGGGAAGCCCATCTATTTTGCCTATGGGATTGTACCTGGAAAAAACTGCAAACCTCTTACACCAGTGACAGGCCTTTGTAACAAATACTGACCTAATAAATTACGATAGTTCCTCCCTAAACAAATGGCCGTGTCTATGCAACAAATGTAAGTATGGTCTAATTATTAAGTCAATGCCTACTGTTGGCTCCCCAAAATCGTTGGTTTTTTCCCTCTCAGGGAAATGTAGGAAAACACACAGACAAACGTCTCCTTTCTTTCCCTAAAGAGTCATTTTCTTGTCAATGTAGAAAAAGACATGAGTCTGAAGCTGAGAATCTTCTATTCCTTGGTAATCAATAATTCCTCTCTCTAAAGTAGCTTTATCTGTGTATCTAGTTGCTCTTGGACAATGCCAACGGATTACCAGACATTAACAGAAATGCACTGCTATTGATGTACCTTTCAGTCACACCGCTATCAATAGGTCAGATCAGTGCAATCTGATATTTTTGAATGCGAAATAAAAAAGGTCACAAGCAATTAATGCATGTTGCTCCGTAAGGGTAAAAATGAATTGAGGTGAGAGAGAGAGAGAGAGAGTAGACAAAATTATGTGTTCTGGGAGCAGACTGAAAGGAACTTGGTCTTTAAGAGGATTTTATGGCTGTTTTCAGAGACTGTCCCCAGGTGCTCCTCCCCTCTTTTGCACCAAGCTTTCCGTGCTGTTGCAGATAGGGAACAGCAAAAACCACTCCTCTATCTGATTTGAATTTATCCGTCGAAAGTAACAAAAAAACCACCAAGGAAATGCAAGTAATTCTTTCTGGAAACAGGTTCCTGTTGCTCAGCCTGATGTAAACAAGCTCTGATAGGGCTCATCATTTTTCTTGAACTAGATCTAAAAATATTAAGATTGACATTTATCTTTGGGCTGCTAGACATCTGCAACCTAATGAATAAAGAAAGACACACAAAAGAAGACAACGATAAGGGATTCAATATTCTGAATATTATTTTAAGAAAAGTCATTGTATTTTGTTCTGCATGGCTTTCCCTACTGGGAAGAATTAAAAAGGAATTAATGTAAATGAAGTATGATCTGTTTTTTCTTTACAGTATAGACGGTTTTTTCAAGAAACCACACAACTGCTCCTTCACTCCATGTCAACACACGCAGTTCTTAAAAACAATTCTGATCAATCACAACAATCTGGCAAAAAGGTTCAAATGTATCTTTTTGATACAAAGTCCAGCAACAACATCATAGTGTGTCAGGTCCCTTTTCCTACTGCAAGCGAGGCTTGAAAGAAAGGGGGTTTTTATCTGTACTATGATATTTTTCCAACTGCATGGCCCACATAGCCTTCTTCCGATTCCACCCCATGTCTGCCAGCTCATACTCCAACCAGATGTAAGTGTAACTGAGTCGTGGATACTCACACCCCTAAATCCAGAATATAGGCCTCGGTTTTTGCTTGAACACTATCAGCTACACTGTTTGAAGCTTTACTTTACTGGCATTATTTCTAGTTTATCCTTCCAGAAATGTGATAAGAATGAAAGCCTTTCAGTTCAGGTTTGGTAATGTCTCATCCTCCCTTTCAAAATCTTTATTCTTGGGTGTTCCCAAGCCAACTAAGGGTATTCCAGTTAAAGTCTGTTTCAGCTCTGTTCTTAACAAAGTCATCATTCTCATAAGAAGCCCCCCATAGCCTTGACCACTGGAGGCTCCACTCAGCAGTGCCCATATTGAATAGTCCCAAGAAGGAAGACAAGAAAGAATGAGGGGAGCCCGGGGACTTGCTGCGTTAGGAAACAGACCTGGCAAGGGAGCTGCAGCAATTCAGCTCCCTGACCTTTAGCTGAATTTTTCTCAGCAACTGAAATTATTAACAATCTGACTGAGTAACTTTCCATGGCATGGGAAACTGGTTCATAAGGAGATCTTGCTTCATACAAGAGAAAATGTCTCTGTATCCAGGGGATTAAAAGTCCCAGTATGACTAAAACTGGAGGCTATAATTGTACATGCTCCTATGAGCTCACATTAACTCTACGACACGAGTGGGATTCAGAGGAGTATATCAGATGCACGGTTTGTTCCACGTGGGGAGTTTAATTTTGAACTGGAACTCCTCTAACATGTAATTATACCCACATGTCCAAGCTCACCTGCTATCTGTATCAGTGGCATTATTTCTTGAGATGCTTTAATGCTCTTTAAAATAAAAATTGTGAATGGTCCAAGTCCCTGGGAAGATAACGGATAAATCCTTCAACAGGCTTCTGATGAGGGTTTTGACCGAGGGAAACATCTGTGTGTTATTATATTGACACATAAGTTTTGAAATAGAGTTGAAGGCAGAGAGATACTGAATTGAAAGAGGCTAAGGGAGCTGAAAAAGTTAGTTTAAAAGAAATAATTAAATCTAGCTCTAAATCGTGCTTCTCTTCAGGAGAGGTAAAAGCGGTTTTGCCATTTGAGAGGTAAGTGAGATGCTGAAGGAGACATGACTTGGCCCCAGCGATGCAGGAGGCAGTAGCAAAATGCTGAGTTAGCACTTGTATGTCAGTGGAAGGGCTGTAGGACGTTACAGAAAGGTGAATGGCTTTCCTGGGATATCATCTGTTTCAGATAACCCAAGAACTCATGCTACTAGAATTTTGCAAAAAAGTAAGTAAATTCCCATGGAAGAATAAAATCTCTTTCTGCTTGAGTGTCTACTGTGCTAAGAGTACTGTCAGGGCAACACCAATTAATAAAATACACACAATGACACATGAAGCTTCTGTTAATATCAAATACTGAACTCTGTTTTGGGATGTAGACAGATGTATATGTTTTTGCAGACGAGCAACTTAGAGCACAGATTACACACCAGTCTCAAAAAGGATGCGATTTCAACCCGTCAAGAGCGTTCAGCACTCAGTAGGATGACATAAGGTCATATCAAAGTCAGTATTAAATGATTTGTCTAAGCTCACCTAGCCGTGTGCAGCAGTGTTGCAGAATGAACCTAGTTGCTGTTGCTCTCTACCTCCTGCTGCAAGAAATGAACACGACTGCAAATCAAGGATAAAATGAATCACAAAATGATTCCCTCATTACTCAATTCTCCATTTCAGAAAAGAACAGGTACAGACGGATGCTGTATAAAATTCCTCCAAATCACCCACTATTTTTTTTTTTTTTTTTTCCCCAAATCTATCTCAGAAACAGATCTCCTGGTTCTCACCTTGGCCCCAGAGGGTGATGCACTGCTGCTCGTGGGTCTGGCATATGCCGTTGTAGCAATAGCCGTCCACCCTGTGGCACGCGTGCCCATCGTGCAGGTACACGTTAGCTGGGCAGTGAGGGCTGGCTCCTGTGCAAAACTCAGGCAGATCGCAGGAATTACTTGACTCTCTGCAAGAAATCCCCGCTGGTTTTAACTGCAAAACAAACAAAGCCCCTTAACTGCTGTAATTGCAGTCCACCAGAGTTATGCAGCCGTAGAACCCATGCAGCGCACAGCTTTTTCCACTGGCTCCCCACCAACTGACCGCAGAGGACAGTGCAAGGATTACGCAGCTCTCGAAACACATTTATTTGACACATGTTGCGAAGGGTTTGGCAGGAAGGAGGGCCAAACTGAACTTGCAGCTGCAAACACGGCTCACGTGGCTCAGGTCAGGAGGCAAACCCCGTCTTTAGTTTTCAAATACAAACCAAAGTCGCCAGAGTGCCTCCTGCAACCGTGCCTAGACACACAGGCACAGGAGCAGTTTGGGCTGTACTGCAAAGGCTGCTCTGTAGCACTGACCAGAAGTTGGACCAGAAACCTCTTCATCCCTACGGCTGTGACAACACAGCAGTGGCCAGGGCAGCCAGGGCACCACGTAACATTACGTTATGTGTTATGTTATGGCTCACCAGCCCCCCCTGACTCTGGAATCGGCTCCCTGATAGCTTCCTGGGATGGAGGTGCATTTCCTCGTGGAGTTGTCACTCTGTCATGAGCATCAAGATCTTGGAATCATAGAAAGGTTTTGGTTGGAAGAGACCTTGGAGATCATTGAGTCCAACCTTTGTCCTAGCTCTATCAACACCACTAAACCATGTCCCTAAGTGCAACATCTGCCCGTCTCTTAAACCCCTCCAGGGATGGTGACTCCACCACCTCCCTGGGCAGGCTGTTCCAGTGCCTGACAACCCTTTCAGTAAAGAAATTCTTCCTGATATCCAGCCTGAACCTCTTCTTCAACTTACTTGTACAACTAGTCCATATAACTGTTGTTTATGCCCTGATTTCCCTGGATAACTACATTTTTTCAGAGCTGAAGGCAACTAGCAGGTAATGGTGGAACATGACAATCTGAACGTATCAACCACAACCACAAAAGCTGGGTGTGCTCTGGGAGCAGCACTGAATTTTAACCGCATCACCACAGCACCTTCGGTAAAAAGCAAAAAGACATGAAGATCGATTTTGCTAAAAAGCACTTGCTGGCTGTTTTGATAGCTTGCTGCTACTGAGCTTTTAGGCAGATGGTTGCCACAGACACAATGGAAACTTGCTGAATGCTTTATTAGCCCATATGCAAGAGAAAGTCTGAGAATTCAAGGAGGTAAATGCCTGCAGCAAGTTGGCTTTTTATAGTACGTTAGGAATCCACAGGAGCTGATGATCTGCCATTAAAAATATATATGCTGTTGATAGAATTAATATTTTAAGAGTCTTCCCATGAAAAGAAGGTCCAGCATTTAATGACTGCTTGCCAGAGCACAACATCCTTACAAGCATGAAAAAAAATCAAAGCATAGAAAAGTTTTTTTATGAAAAAGAAGAGGTTTTGCATGAGCAAACGAAGCGGCTGCAAGTAGCACAGACATCTTTAAAAATGTCCGTTGATCTGCTCCTTCAGTGACTGTTACCATTTGAGACTTTTTTTTTAATTGCTTACATGAAATGCAAGTGTCTTAGTGACTAATGATACCAGTTTGCTTGTTCTCCATCCTCGCTTACTGCTCTGCAGTTGGGAAGATTGTGGAATTCTGCCCACCCCACCCCGATAAGAAACGTGTCCGTTGGTTCACCTGGCAGTCTTCGCAGCAAAGTCCATGTGCACACACTGCTCCCGGTTTCAAAGTACAGGTAGTTGCATTACAGCACCGGTTTGTACATTCCTAGATGGAGGACAGATTTAGAGCAGACAACTTTCAGTCACAATGAGCTGTAAATCAAGAGGCTGCCTATAGCTCTGCCAAGAAAAGCTGGGAATGAAATCATGAATTATGCATGAAATTCTACAACTTGATCCAAACAGTCTTGTCTGTCCTTAGATTCAACAAGCACAATAATTGCAGTAAAACCAGAGAAGCCATTGAGGAAGGCTGGTTTGTTCTAGCTATGGATCTAACCCCAAATATCGCAAACAACTCAAGCATGCTGATACCAACCCTGATACAGTAGTACGGTGTTTTATTTCCACAAAAATCAGTGGAATGATTCCATTGCCTCCACTGAGGATCCAGGACCTGTGTGGCAGTTACTGGGCATCACAACCACAGCTCTCTATCTTGTGATAGTTGCTCAGCAGACTTCTGTATTGCATGTGGCTGCCACAAAGAACGATGATGACACTATTCCATATAATCCCTTATCAGTGTATGCCAGTAATAGAGCTTTGAGAAATAAAATGAGTATGAATTGCATTCTCACTAACTGATACATCCCAATTTCATAGTTATGGATTAGAAGGTGGCATGTGTGGGCTTTTGCAAACTTTATTCTCAGTAGAATGAGCTAGTGAGAAGTTTCAGAAAATAATGGATTTCTTTTTCCGAGATTATGCTCACAAGCTGCAAGTTACATCAGCTGTGCTGGAATCTCATCTCTCTAACAAAAATAGCAGCAGATAAAATTGCTCTTCAGCTGTGTTAAGTCAGTTTGACTTAACAAGGGATCACTAACAATATAGGGAACACAGGAGAAATAAGTGGGTTAGAATGATGTTCACAGCCTCTTGTTACTTTATTGGCTTTTGTAAAGCCTTCCAACTGGAAGAGAGGGCTACCACTGCACTCGCAAATAAAGAGCAAAATGATTCTCAGCATTTCACTGTTTTCTTAGATAATATCTGCCTGGATATACAAAGCTCACTGCGCTGCTCTGAAGCAGTGGAACCACTTCCTGCACCTATTTTTGATCGTGCCGGAAGGCAGCAGGCTACGCAAATGTTTCTGTGCAGCTGCTGTGTGTAAGAAGCAACGTTCCTCTGCGCAGAAGCACATTTTATAAAGTCACCTCAATGGCAATCTGTGAGAAGCAGACTGGAGGAAAGCAGTGTCAGTCCAATTAAGGTACTTCTGATATAGTCAGCTCCTATACCCCATCATCTGGCCCTACAGCAGCCAGCCATGGAGAGCAATCGGCATTCCACAGGCGGATCGGGATAAAGACACAGCTCTTTGAATGGTGCTACTGCCGCCTTTGAAATTTCCAATTGCTCACTCACTTATTACTCATTGTAGGGAATGAGCTTGGTAAAGAGTTTTTGTGCCTGCCCTATTAAATTGTCAGGAATGGTTCTAACATAAACAGGCAAGCAAACAGAAAAACGCTCACAAGGTTTTCAGAGGCTGGAGGCCGCCACCTGAAACTCCTGCCGCGCTGTAGCTTATTATTATTAGCAATAACAGCAGCGATGGGAGTTGGGTTTCTTGGTGTAGTTCTCCTGAGCTCATCAGAGAGTCTCAGACAGACTAGCACAACAGCAGTTCTCACATCACCAACGCGATGTCGGATACTGCAGATGGGATGTCTTGTTTTCAACCCTGCTTTTCTAAGAACACAGGATAGACCACACTGGGCCAGCCTGTAACCCTTCTAGCCTTGTGTCCCCCTGACAGCAGCCAGCAGAAAACGCTTAAGGACAAGAATGTGAACGCACATACATGATACCTTCCTAGTCTTCGGGCTTTCCCTTGGCTCCAAGGGCATTTTTGTCTCCTGGAACATTCGGTGGAAAGGAACTTGCGAGTAATAAACACAGTCTGGGGAGTAGCTCCTTCTGCATGTTTGAAACCTGCCATTTCCTAGCTTCATTTGCACAGTTCTTATCGGGGGGCAATCGCTCCTTACTCACTCTTTCCATTTCAGTCACGATTTTATCAGCTTCTGTTGCATTCTCCTTCACTTTCTTCTTTTCCAGCCAGAGCCCCTCCAAAACTTTGAACCACCTTGTTGCTTTTGTTTTAACCTTTTTCATTCTGCTTCATCCTTTCTGAGATCGGGGAGGGGTAGGAAAAAAACTGCACATGCCGTTTCAGATGCATCACACTGCAGATTTATGGAGGCCGACTGGTGCTTAGTTTTGTTTTCCTATTTCTTCCCTAGTAATTCCTAACAGCCTATTTACCTTTTAGACCACTCTTGAGCACTGAGCTGACATTTTCACGAGACTATTTATTGCAATACGAAGCCTTGTTCCTCTATGGTCAGAGTCAGCTTAGAGTCCATCATCTTAGATGTGATGTTTGGAATGTGCATCACTCCGCGCTGAATCCCATTTGTCATCTTAATGCCCAGTCCAGCTGTCTCAAAAGGTTCCTCTGCAGTTCTTCACAGCCAGCTTTCATCTCTACCATCCTAACTAATATCATCAGCAAATTCAAGACTATTCCTCTTCCCAGGCTATTTATGAATATGCTGAATTGTGTAGTCCCCAGGACACATCTCACAGATACATCACAGCAGATTTCCTTCCACTGCATAAAACGGATGATTTATACCTGGTTGCGCTTCCTATCTTTTAACACAATTTTTGCCCATGCAATGTTCTCTCATCCTACAGCTGCTAGAGGCTTTGGTGAAAGGCTTTGGTCTAAAGCCTCCCTGGACTCCTAACTGGCTGCCATTATAGCCTCATCCCTTTCCATCCACTTGTTAAGTCCTTCACAGCACTGCAATAGGTTTGTAAGACACGATTTCCTGGCACAAAAGCTGTGTTGACTCGTCCCTGGCATGTCACAGCTGCTCGGGCACTAACTCTTAATTACATTTGGAAGTCATTTGTCTGACTTCTGATGTACCAGTTTGTAGTTTTCTGATGCCCCTTGCAGCCTGTTAGAAAATTAGCCACATTTGTCACCTTTCAGTTCTCAAGAACCAAGGATTTTTATTTTTATTTTTTTTCCACCTTCTTCTATATTTCTGTGTGTAATCTACTTTAACCCTCCTTCCACAGACACTGTAGCATGTCAGACATTTTTAGTAATATAATCCAGAATGAAGTTGGAGCTTAATTGGTAATATCATCCTTGGTCAGGTCTTACACTCTTGGCCTGGTGGCAGGCACGCCGACATCCATTATGCTCCAGAAGATGACCAGTGCCTGATGCACAAGAGACCACAGTGTGGATGGGGGTGGTCAAACAGTCCCTACTGCATGAGCGTTTCCAGAGGTGTCCGAAGGGTGGGAGGTGTGCTACTCTCATGGCTCTCCACCCTCGCAAGTCCACTGCTGGCCTACTGATAAGGAATGCCAGTAAGCACAGACCTCAACATGGGGCTAATATTTTACTTGGAGTAAAGGCCATAGATCCCTACCCACCACCTACATCTACGTATTCAGACTGATATTTAAATCTGAGCTCTGATAAAACACAACTAGCACATGTAACTGTACAGCTTTCCGTGCCATCAAATACTGCGACACTATTGACAAAACTCGCCCCGTACAAATGACTGGGTAGTGAATTATTGACTAATTTAACGGGTTTTCTGCTACCACTCAGATTATAGCAGTAAATTCCATATTAATTTAATTGGCCCCAAGCTGCAGTTTTTCAATATAATTAAAAAGGAAAAACATAGAAAGGAGAGGCAAATCAAGTCAGTGCTTGCTGACGTTAAGTGCCTTTGACCTGAAAAGGTATTGCTAACATTCAAAAGTGAAAATGAGAAAGATAACTGGGTTAGAAAGACATTTGCGAGCTGCTTGCACTCTATTGACTTTAAACAAGAAGATAAGGTTGCTTTCTCCAACCTTGTTACCCTGAAGAATGAGTGAACTGTCAGGAAATCCTTATGGCTTGTGTAAATCCAATACCCTGTATAGGCAGGATACAGCAATATCTCGCTTTTTAACTGCCCCGATCTATTTTGTCTGCAGAACCGTATTTATCAGAGGAAACAAATCCCTCATCTGCTGATGTATTTAATTCAGATATACTAAGAGAAGTTCAATACAGTCAATGAGCATGGGATGCCAAAGGGATAAGAATGTCAGCTTGGATATTATTTGACCCACAGGTTTTGCCTATCTCCTCCTGATCCAGGCAGTCCTCTGACGCTTTCACTGAACTAAATGGAACAATCTTTGAAGCAGTATCCATCTTTTTGGGAGGCAGTAAAGGCTATTCCTGTTAGTAAGGTAATTGGCTAGTGGCAAAGAAAAATCTCATAGTGAAGGAAGGAAAGGTCTTGCGCCTAAAAACTGAAGCTGGATGCAATGAAAAAAACTCTAGCCAATATTAATATTTATATAACTATTTAAATTTATATTAATATAAGAGTGGCTTCTCATATATGGAAGCAAACCTTCAATTAACATATGGTATCTTAAGAATTTTGAGCTATTTTGCCAAACTTATTTTGAGTTTAGCTTATTAGCTAAAGGAATTTCTGTTGTTAGGAACATGGCAGTTAGTCATGGTTAGGCTCTTGGACAAGCCATGAGAGAGTTTGTTCTCTAACAGTGAATTGAGCACATTCTTAACCAAAGCCCTGCCTGAACTTTAGCAACTCAAATGCAAGTCAAGCAGAAACACCCCGCATTTCTCAGAGCTCTGAGGTTTAAGCTGATAAGATAGAAGCAGAGAAGGGAGAGTTTTGTTCTACACCAAATAGCGTTAAACGTGCAAAACCAATTCTTTAGTGTTAAAAACCTGCAGACAGGAGGTGAGCAGTAATTTGCAGGTGGTGTCTCACCTCAGGCTCCCCGCAGTCACACTCCTCTCCGTCTTCCACATAGCCATTCCCACACTTCTGGCCACCGAAGGACTCCTTGACTTCAGGCAAGTTAAACAGACACATTCCCACTCCTTTTTCCAGGCTGTTTTCCAGGTCCTTTCTACTGCAGCTACTGAATACCATGGGAAATGGATAGCTAGCAGAAAAATACACGGAGACAAAACAAAAAGAGGTAGCATTATCAGATGAAAACATCTCTCTCCTGTCACACTGGTGACCTTTTAGCACATCTGTGCACAAACAAGATGGTGGTTATTCTTTTTAACCTTTTAACATAGGATTGAGATATAGTAATTCACTGTAAAATTGAGCCAAAACCACCTATAATAATTTCTGACTATGAGCAAGGGAATTTCCATCATTTTCACCTAAATTTGTAGCTGCTGTTCAGCACTGGAAGCGTTCGCATTTGAAATTCCTTTTCCCTCTTTTCTGTATGTAGTTATAGAGCAAACTTTGATCATGAACCTAAAGAAATGCTGGCCTTGCAACGAGGATTCCTACATTTGCAGGACTGCAAAACATCCTAATCCTTCTTGGAAAATTTAGCCTCAAATGGCAATTTCATTCATCTTGTGCTGCAGCATGGCAAACTTCCTGCTCTTTTCAGGAAAAAAAAAAAAAAAGTAGAGAAAAACTTGATAAGAGCCTGCTTCTGCAATTCATCAAAGTTGAGCTTGGGAACTGCATGATTAAAGCAAATACAGTTCTTATTTTAAATCAGGATGACTGCAAAGACACTACAGAAAATACCTGTATTTTGAATTCACACTGCTGAGAGCAGGATTTGGCCTGGCTGTGCAGGCACGTAGAGCATTTCTTTTGCAAAACTCACGGACAATGTTGGCAAGATGATCCAGTGTTAATACAAATATCACCAGATAATCTGTGCTTTTCTGTTGGAGGACTTAATTCCACTTTTGCTAGCGAATGTTTGCAGTTCGACTCGCAGAAATGAGACAAAGTGGCACCTGGATCTGGCCACCAGTGTCATGTCCTGAAGTCTGCTGCGCCCTCCCTGCACGGAGATGTGCACACGGTTACGGCGAAGCTGTATCACAACTGAGTCATAAAACAGCATCTCCCTTAAGACTTGGCACTTTCATCACTGCTGCTCTGGGGTCCAGCCGTAATTCAACATTATAGCAGCACAAGGAGCCAACCTGGTGACGACTGAACTTCACTCACTAAATGCTTTGTATCACTCACGTGTTCTCAGGGCATAATCTTTACAGACAAGCACGATAATAGATGGAAGTTCTCCACTGCTGAACTTCAGGATTTGATTAATCTACTGTTGTTTCTAATATCCTGTAATGAAAAGCTTGGTTTGTGAATGGTGATGCTTATAGGTATCAGAAAGGGATTGTTTCTATTAAAAAAAAAGAAATGTTTGAAAATTACAACTGCAGTAGAGCTTCCGTAAGGAGGTTAATCAGGATCTTCTAGAAAGGCTATGGGTACCTTACAGAACAGAATTTATTTTGTGCCTATTTCAGATTACCTCTTTTACAGATTTTTTCACAAGAAAACAGCCAGCTCATTGGAAAAGAACATAAACATGACTCTGAAGAATGAAATATTTTTTGTGTATCACCATAGTGCCTGTCTAGTTAAACTAAACAGTTCCGTGATTCACTGACATATGACTTCAGAAAGCTAATAGACATCTTCATTTTAAAAGCTGATTTCTGGAAAATACCAATGTTTAGGCAAAATGACAGAGTCCAAGATAAATAAAGAAATTTCAGAATAGCATGAGGTAGGAGTCAGGCTGCTAGCTGCAGCTCCAGGCCCCAAGGGGAAACAGGGAAGGTACTCGGAGTAATGGAACAGAAAATAAAGGCACTTGGAAAACCTCCTACTGACCACGTTATACTGAGCGACTGGAGATGTTCTTAACTGGACACCACAAACTCCTGCCCTACTTGTAGTTTGATTGGAAACAAAAATAAAAACCAGAAAATTTTGTGTACATGACTATGAACAGGTAGATGGTTGTACACTACTATCAAACACCAGAAAAAAAATCAAGAAACCCAGATACATCTGACTGATAAATCCTGCACAAAATATATGAGTACTTGATCTGACATAATCCTCATATCAAAGTATGAATAAATGAATACTGTGTCATCCAGGCAATATCCTTCACTTCAGTGACACAGATTTACTTTGATACCCACTGAGATGAGACAGGGAGACATACACACCTTACACAGACTGAAATCAGTTCAGGAACAGAAATACTGCATTTTTCCCTGTGCTATATGTCTCAGCCACGCACTGATCATGAGCACAGCTCACCAGTCAAAGCTGTCAGTATTTCAGGGCTGTTCCTTTGTATCCATGAATGCTCAGGGCCATCATGAATGTGAGATGAGTCTGTCCATCACCAGGAGAACAGAATCCTTACTCTGTACCAGAGGTGAAATAATGTCATTGTTAATGAATGAGCTTTCTGTTTCCCTCTCAAAGGAACTTCAAGCTGTTTCCTATTTTGAACTAAGAGATCCATTCATCTTCTGGCTTTTCCTGCTCTTGACGCTGATTTCCTCAGCTGACATCAGTGCGGCACATGTTATTTGATGAAATTTTCTGAAAATACTTTTACTTTACCAAGTAAGCCCAAAATAAAGCAAGATAAAATCAGAGGTGAACTCAACAAGTGGAAATATAGAGCAACTGAAGGGTAACCACACCGTGCAAGAGAAGATCCCACATCAATTGATGCCAGTTGGTATTTCATTGGAAACACAATTGATCTTTAATACTGTGATGTTCTGACACACAACCATTCTTCATTTTTTTGACCAAAAAAAAAAAAAAAAAAATCCCATGTAACAGCCACAGCATTTGATCATTGTGATTTTAGGCTACATTTTGGCTGTCTTTGCAATTTTAAAGCTGTTTCATCAGAAGCGTGAAATCCCTGGCAGATGGGAAGGGAAGCTATAGATATCAGATGTCAGTAGCATTAGGCATGATGTTTAAGTGAATCTGGAGCTTGTGAAAAGCGATGAAGTAATGGTCATGTGAAAGAAATCTGTCCTCTGAACAAATGTAGGAAGTTTCCTTGCACTACCCAGTTAAGGGGCTTCAGACCTCACCTGGAGGGACCTTTGGGTGGGAAAAGCTAATGGGGTCTCCACAGCAAACTCAGTCCTTGACCTGTCTCCAAGATTTCAGGAACATGCTAAACAGGGCTATTTGTGCTTTCTGTGGTAGCTCAGACACTTATCCTACTGGAAAACCCCTCAGCTACCAGCTTATATAGGCCATTGGAGAACCTTCCAGAGCTAAAAAATTCATTAGCAATCAGTATATTCCATTATCCTTCACTCAAGACATCTTCTGTTATAGATCCCTATTTTTCAGCAGTTCGGAAGAGAAAGGAAACCTTAGGTCAACCTAATTCCTATTTTAAGATTCAGAATAGCCCACACATTTCCTCCACTGTTTGAATCTGTTGATTTAATACACAATGGATCATTTTGTCAAATCATTCTGGCTGTGGGTACAACTCTAGAGAAATCAGATCATCCCCAGTGCTACACACAAACCCAGCAGTGGGTTTACAGCAAGGAAAACAATTTCAGAGTCTTTCTCCCCCTCCTGAATCCACAGCGTTCCTCAGTGTCTTCTTGGCGTTTAAAAGGTGTGCTTAAACTCAAGCAACAAATATCCCAGCAAAATAGCTTTGACTGCTCCTGCAAATGAGAGCTTCACAGTAGTAAGAGGATGCCTGGTAATTGATTCCTTTAGAAACAGAGTCTGGTCTTGTCCCGCTCATTTATATTTCAAGCACTCGTGCCATTCAAATGCCAGTTTGCTTTACGTAGTTTTGCATTTAGTCTGCATTAGTCTGCCACTAAGTGAAGCGGTACCATCGCCGTGTCAAGTTCCTTTTAAGAAGAGTTATTTGTACGAGCACCTAGGTTGCCCAGCACAGACTTTTTTTTTGTATGAACTATAAAAGCTCATCTCCATCATCTCCATTTCAGAGGCTTTCCCCCTCTTAATGGGCTGAATAACAAGAGAGTACAAGCACAGAAAGAGTCACTGCCCCAGAAGATTACAGCTCAGACAGCCAAAGAATTCAGAAGAAACAGAGCAGTTACTGATTCACACAGGGTAACAGAGTAGATCAGTCACAGACCTGGCACTGGCACCACTGCTGTGCCATATTCGCCATTGGTCTCTCCCACTGCTCAATCTGTAAAATGCCTGGAGGGACACTGACATGGGCTGCAGGAGATCTTTCTCCATTCCAAACCCTATCAATGCATTGCAGCAATACCTTGGGAGAGCCATTTGAAGAGAAACTCCCTTGGTTCCTCCAAACCGTGTCTATCTACATCTTCAGGTGTCTAAACGTGTAGTACTTTGGATCTACCTCCTCCACATTCCTCCACCATAAAACACAGCATATTTTGCTGTTGCTCAAGAAGCAGCACCGAAGCGGTAACACCATCAACGCTTCTGGCAATTCTCTATGCATTGCACAGGAGGATAAACTGCAGGTTCACAATATCTTGAAAACTAATATTTTGGTTATTATGATTATTGCTATCCAATCTCTTTTTTTTTTTTTTTATTCGAGAACCGTAGGACTTTTATAAATAAATTGCCTTGTTCTCTCCAAAACACTGGCATACATACACACATACATTGTATGTATATATAAATTAGATATCTATTTATAGGGTTCATTTATTCCAGTTCATACCGCAACCTGATTATTCAGCATTATGACAATGTTTATACAGAGCCTTTTACCAAAAGGCCCTGAAGTGTTTTACAATTATTCACTCAATTAAAATGCACAACAGCCCCAAAGAGCTCTATTAAGTACCACCAGGCCTTCCTCCCTGAGGTAATATGATAATTGGAGATTATATTAATTTTGAAAGGTCATTTTGATTTTCCGGAGCATACTTATGGAAACAACTGTTGACTAGCTAATTTCCAAAGGTGCAGAAAACTGGGACCGGGCTTTGCCCAGAATGCTTGAAAAAATCAAGCCTGAGAGGCCATATCTGGGAACAACTAAGGCATCAGCCATGCTTTTTAGGAGCATGAAGGTCCTCGAAGACAAGAGGGGTGCCGAGTCCCAGCCCTCTGAGTCAGACATTTCACTAGTCGAGCACCTGAATTTCCAACACGTTCCATGACAACACCTTGTCTGAACTGAACATCGTTGTGTCTTTGTGTCTGTCTCGACTCTAGGACCCTTTGAGATGCACAAATATGAATACTTACTCTTCTTAGTCTCCGAAATTCTTGATTTTTGGCTGCACAGTGGCTCACTTACAACTTGAGAGAAGGAGAGCAACTCGGATCCTTTTATTGGAGGTAGAAGATGTGCGTTTGAGCTCCCTCTCATTCAGACTGTACAGAATGACTTACGCACAAATGGGTAGGTTTTCTGTCGCACATCCCAGACTTACATAGGAACCTAAAGATAGGGGTTTTTAACCTTAAAAAATAGAGGTAAGGTTGCTTTTGTAATTCAGGTATAAGTGATTTTCCATGGCAAAAAAATTAGGGAGTAGAGAGAGTAACACAAGAATAAACCTCCAGAAGGTAGAAGCTCAAGCAACATGAATGTTTCTAGACCCAGCGAGGTGTTGATTTCAAGGAACTATGACAGTTTTCCAGCCTCCTCTAACTCCTGATCTAATTGACATAATTCTTTCCCACTAAAAAGCATCCCCCTTGGTTTTAACCTTCCAGACATTATTAGTGCTCTCCATCTCTTGAAAACAACTTTTTATGGTCTCCAAAGAGATATGAGCCTACCAGAATAAAACTGAATTTGCTGTTAGATGACATTTTTTGACACTTCATCTATTCTGTATGGCATGGATGTTAGTGAATTAGTAAGCATAAAGAACCTCACAGAATTAGGTATTAAGCAGGAGATAAAATCCAGTTTTCTTTGATATTGAAATAGGTGTTCAAATACTACAGATCCCCTCGTGTATCAAGTTCTGTCATTACACATTATTTCATACGCCTCATGTTTTAATAGCAATTGTTTAAAATTAGACAAGTGCCATAATATGGAAGGGCTTTTTAATCTATTATTTAAACAATATCTTAATTTGTAAGTACTTTTGAGGGAGAAAGACACAAATGCAGTTTTAAAGTAGATCCCACAAGCACAATCAAGGGAGACACTAAATGTGACTGCCGTTTCCCTCTCACACAAAGCTTTTGCCAATGGCAAACACTCAGATCAACTGGGACGAGGGGCTAAACTGGAGGACCCTTTGGGCTCCTGGAAGATATGCAGGCCCTTGCAAGAAGTGCACGATAGAGCTTTGCACAAAGACACCAGTCCCAGCGCTGAAGGGGCACGCTTTCTTTGTCAGCGTTGGAAGGATTTTGCTAAAAATGTAGAATGGTTTTATATATACATAAAGTATGGAAATGGGAAGTTTGCTTCAAAAGGCACTAGATGTCTGACAACTCACACTTATTTTTCTAGCCTATTTCTCACACTCTGGCTCCTTTTTTATAGTTTTAATCCCTAGAGCATCAATAAAGTAGAGCACGGAATTGGGCCGTGTAGTTATACATGACATCAAAGCTCTTGCTGTCTGAGTTCATGGTCAGTGATTTAAAAACAAGCCTAGATTTCTCCTACAGCTTTTGTCGTGTTCACTACATGGAAGTTTTTACACTTACAATAAATAACTGTGAATATGTCACACCAGTGGTTAATTTAATTGATGTGTAGTGGCAATGGCTTGTTGTGCTACAGTGAGATTTCCAGGGTTATTGAAAAGAAAGTCTTTCCAAGTAAATGTTTAAACTTCACACACAAATGCTTTGGGTTCATTTTAATTTGGCCCTGGGGATAGTACAGCTTCCCAGAATGCATTCAAGTCATCTCACTTCAGGTGCCTAGATTGGATTGTCATAGCCCCAGCTGAGACTTGACCTCTCCCATTACACCGAAGGTGAAAATTTAACTACCTGAAATATTCAAAAAGGCAGATTTATAACACCAAATGTGGGGCTTCGGGGCAGAAAGCCGCAATGAAACAAATGGCTGGATGGTTCAGAAAAGTACTTTCTGCAAAGGAACAACACTTAATGGCTTTATACAGTATACACTGTCACGGCCTGATATTTCTGCAGTCACAAAACTGCCAAATAAAACGTTATTAGCAGTTACTTTTACTTTGACAAATGTTCGGTCAGAGAAGTTTTTTCTTGTTGAGAGGCCTGTTGTGACTTCCATTGCTGCTTTCTGGGGGTGAGGCAATACTACACCAATTTATCAATCCTGACAGTATTCTGACTACATGCTGGAGTTATCTGCATTGCAAAAGCTCTATGGGAATTGAACTCAGACAACTGTTCTTCCTGTTGGAAACCAGACAGCCAAGGCAAGTAGCTATAATCAGTTTGAATTTGCCTCTGGCTCATCTTTTGCTCTGTTTCCTTTTAGACCACTACCTCATTAATAAAAATTTGCTGGATTGCTGAGAGCTCAGGTTTCACAATCTACTACTTAGAATTTGAGGTTAATCCAATGCTGACTACAGTGAAAGTAAAAAAAAAAAGCAACAAATAGCAGAGAGAGGGATGAAAAGGCCAGGTCAGGTCTGGTCCCAGGCTAAAGAAAAGCAGGGCAGCAGGCGTCCCGTGCCTGCCAGCGGTTGCCAGCAATGAAGGAAACAGTGGATAAGCAGCACAACCAGAATGCCCTGAGTTTAAATTTGTCACATGAAACACAACATCCTCAGCACCTGACAAGCAAATAAAGACAAATAGTCCCTCCCGTTGCTCAAAATACCTTGCTGAGGATCAGCTTCCTACTGATTTCTGGTGAGATAAAAGGCACTGCTTGACCTGGCTCAAAATGCCAGGGTGGTGCTACGTCATGATGATGCTTCATTTAGTTCCCGACGTGATTTTACAATCAGCTTTTGTTTTAGGCAGTTACATTCTGATTTTCTCCCTTGAAAAAACCTTGAAATTGTTTTTTAAATAGGTCAGGAGCAGATTAGGAGTTAAAAATAACGAATCTGACTTTGGGAACTCAGTTTTGAGAGGACGGCTTTATAGAGAGCACGTTTGGGTGAATGAGAAGAACAAAATTATTTTTCAAAAACCGAAGCAGGCCAAACAAAAGGGAATATCAAACCCAGATTGTAATACAGAAAAATCAACCCAGGACATTTATTTATGGACATTTCCTCCTTTCACCAGTACAAGCTCCTGTTCTGCCTCTGCGTATCCTAAACACAACTCATGACATACTGCACCCTAAAGAAGAAAAGAGGCATACACAGTTATTCTGCGAATAACATGCAGTTATTCCCCAGACGATGGGATCAGTGTGACCAGCCTGATTTAAAGACCTGCCATACTGCAGGTACATCCAGCAGATGGATTTGGGCGAGGATGAGCCTGCACATCAGTGAGCAGCACAAATGACAGCAGGTTAAGGGAAGAGAACTCTGGGGAGGGCTATACACCACAAGGAGGAACCCAGGCCAGGGAGAAGAGGTTTGGGAAGCAGCCCTCTCTGGACAGAGCGTGTGAAGAAGCTGCCCACTGGGAAAAGCAGTAGCAGAAGCATTAAGAGGACGAAGCTTATGGGAATGCCAGTTGGTGAGACGTGGGTGCTAGAGGGAAACGTCTGAGCCCTGCACACCTGGAGGACAGGCTCATATTGATTTCACTCAACATCTGTACTACCTGGTCTCTTAATAAATCAGGACTTCAAGACAGGAGTATCTGACTTGCAAGCAGCATGGCTCATTTTTTTTGTGTTTGTTTTAGAAGATCCAAAGAAAAGACAAGTGAGGCATAACGGTGCCAGAAATCAGGTGGCGTTCCCCCAGCATTTCCACCTTCCCTTCTTCTGCAACAAGATAAGCACCGAGAAAAAAAAAACCAGTTTATCCCATATCACCTAAATCACCTCAGACAAATGGAAGTGGAATTCTTTAAAAAAAAATTCATAAATATAAAATAACACTGAATCACTTTTTCTAGCTTCCCTTTTCCTTTGCACAGAGTTTGAATAAAGCAAATGAACTAATTAGTAGCACCATTGTATGTAATCATTATTTCAAGCCACGAGAAAAGATCCAGCCATGATCTGAGACTTAGGGATCGAGCAAATTAAAACTTCACTCACAGGAATGAAAGGCTTCTGAGAAATCTAAACGAATCCGTAGGTATCCTGATGAAATCCTGGCCTTATTGAAGTCCATAGGAGCTTTCCTACCATCTTTGAGGGAGCCTGGATTTCACATCTAGTGCTGGTCGGCTGCTAGGAGAACATCAATGACGAAGATGAACGCAATTTCCACGCTATGTTAGAAGCAACCAGAAAGGCTCCCTAAGACACCAAAGTTATTTCACCTCTTTTCAGTGACTTTACGCTAAAATAGGTGGCCCCTTATCTTCATCTCACCTCTGGGGCTGTGCCACTGAAAAAAAAAGCCGAAATGGAGCCTACCTGCGTTTCTGCCACAGGAATCCCACAGTAAATGCGTTCGGGACTTTGTAACAGGCTTTGCCGTTAGAAAAGAAAAAGAATGGCTTTGCAGGAAGCAATTGTTGGGGTAAAATGGACATCTTCCCTCTCTGAATTTTAAACATTTTGCACATCTATCCCAGGCACAAAAGGCTCTCTGATTCCCATGACAACTGTGGCAAATGCAGCTGTAGGCATCATTTAATTACAGTGATTCAGCCTCCCAAGTCAACATCAATTCCTTAAAGTGCTTCAGGGCATACAACACATGTTCAAAAAGGAGCATTCATGTGACCTGAAGAATACGCCCTTTAAGGTATATTTCCATTTATACTCTGGGAATTTGGAATTCATTAATACCAATTAAAACTGGACATTGTGTGCTTAATTCTCCATGCAGTGCACTACAGATTTATCCCTGCAGGTCGAAAAGTATTTTTTTTTTGATGAAACAGAAAGCTGAGATAGAGGGAAATGTCCTTATATGATTTGTTCTCATGGGTCATGGCAACAGCAGTACTGCGGGAGAAAAATGTCCTTTACAGAGCTATATTTTCTGTGGATATTACACTGACGAGACAAAACGCAGCTGAGCTCTCACACACCAGCACCCAAGCCAGTAAAACCATACCCATTCTGGATACACCACATAGTAGAAACCATGGCTTGTCCTTAAGTATCTGCTATAAATAATCACACCAGAAGTAAAATGTGTTTTCATTTGAGAAGTAACCTCTCTCCTTGCCAGCTTCACTTACAGGAGATGCATGCTGTAAATCTGTACGAGTTCTCCTCTAGAATACACCAGAACAGCCAAATATTTTCGCTTCTAACAGCACATCTACTGAAATGTGAAAGACTAAACTAAAATAAAAAGCAGTATTTCTTTTTTTAAGACCTGCCCCGTAGCTCCGTGTGCTAATTGTTAACAGTGACACACTCCTGTAAAGCGCTGGGAAATGTGCAACACATTTCAGCTGACGCTACTAATTCTTCAATGCAGATCTTGTTTACCACAACAATTAAATATATCTGTAATGTATGGAAATTATTAACAAAAAAGGAATGCCAAATGCACTGCAGACATGGGGCTACTTGGAGTTAAGTGAAAGACTGACATAAATCTATTCTGCAATCTCGTGGCTGTTTCCGACTAAAGGAAGAACCAGAATGCAATGTGCTAAATTACTAGGGCATAGGGATATGTTGCTTAAGTTTTTTTTAAAAAAAGCAGTTGCATTGCTGGCGCAACAGACCTAGCTCTGTCAGAAGCAATTTATTACATCAGTATATCAACTTTATTAAAAAAAGAAAAAGACAACAAAGAAGTCTGCCTTTGTGCAGAGCTCAGCTCAGACTGGTTGGGAAACATAAACAGCTTCAGACTTTAATTAGAAACTGTTTACATCTTAAAGATAATTTCATTTTCTTCAAATTGTAACAGAGGCAATTCCAGATAGTTCTGCTGACTCCACAGTTTAATGTCTCTAAGCTGCCAGACTGAAAAATGCAAAGTGAGGTCTGCACAGCTGAAAACAAACTGAGAGGGGTCAGGAAATACTGTGCTAACTAATAATGGCTTGATTAGATAATGTTTAACAGCTCTGCAGCTACAAGATGCTGTGAGATGTCTAGAAAGGAGAAGAGAGAACCAGTCAGAAAATTAAACTGTCCTTTCCCACACTGTATTTCTGATTTCTGTCCCATTTCTAGCATGACTTTTTGCCTTTTTTTAATCTTTGTAAATTTTATTTATTTATTTATTTATTTTTTTAACCCTGTGAAGTGTTGGAATAAGTGGTTTTCACTTCAAGTTGATTTGGTACCAAATCCAAGCTGCTGTTTCCATGGCATACCTGACTGTCTCCTGAAGCTAGCATGCTGGAAGTCTCTGGAGGGTGTATGTTTTTGTAGCCCGGTTCGGTAGACTCCAGTTCGGAGTCTGAATAACCAAAATCAAAGTGACCTTGTATCCTGCTTCCTTGAGATCATTTTTCACAAAGAAGAAATGTGATTGAAACTAATACTTAATACAGCAAATGCTACATGGGATTAGAACTTTCCTAACTTGCCCTTAATAGATTTTCACTATGTTTTATTTATTTAACTACATTTTTATAATGTAGTTAAAGATACTTTTTTTTTTCTGTATGGCAGTTTAAAAACAAAAATCAAACAAAAGCAGATGACAAAATAAGAAGACTCCCCACAAAAGCCTTGGAGAGTCAACCCTACTGAGCAAAACGGTTCTCCAGGAGACATCAGCCACCCATCTATCATGCAAATATATATTTATGCATTATAAAATCAGCATTACTGTTACTAGCCGCCTTTTGATGTGCAGTCCTAAATCTCATTAGTGGTAATGGGTGATACACGAGGGAAGAAGAGACCTTCAGCACCATCAAAGGACATCAGTTGTGTAACACACTCTAACGATAGGGACGGCCCCCAGACGCCGCCCTTGGTGGTGAAGGCAGACAAAGAAGCTGCTGAGCATCTCCTCACCCTGACCCAGTCCTGCTGTTCACAGTTACCCCAGTTGCATCGGGATAACCGTGAGCCTGAACTGCCAGACAGATCGCTAAATAATCCTCCGTGGTACACATGCTTCTGCCCCCACAAGCCTTGGTTTTAATCCAGACGATTCCATCACCTGGATTATCACATAGCCCCACAAAACGCTATTCCAGTTCACCAGAGGTGGAAGCAAACTGCAGCACAGGAGAAAAATCAGGTTGGGGGTTTAGGTCCACAGGACGGTTCGTCTGCCCAAATCTGTATTTCGTGATGTTTGCTGCAGGTGTAGTGTGATAATCCGAAATATCAGATGGCTTTTGGATAGAGATCCTGTACATAGATTCCACAACTCACATGCCTGTGACCTACCATTTAATTTTACTTTAACACAGAGAACAAATACCTAATCCAAGACGAGACCCATCAGTGGTTGTGGGAAGCATCTCCAGGAGCACCCTTAGACCCCAGCACTCTGAGGAAGAGGGAGCATACCAATTGCTGCCCTCCTGACATACTAGCTACCTGTGAGTGCTAAAACTCCTACTAGCCCTACCCTTACATTGAGCACGAACACTGGAGAAATCTTAAAAGCCTGAGCACTGCAGAGTCTGAACCAGAGCATTTACACTAAGAAAATCAGGAAACAAAACTAAGTAAGACCTTCAACAATGTGAAAGTAGCATGAACTGGGGATGGGAGGAAGAGGACAAAGCAAAGAAACAGCTATTTTAGATGTCTCTGATAATACACTTGCTACCCCAGAGGGCTGACAATAGAGGGTAGCCAGTAAAACCATTTTTCCTTTGCCAGCAGAAATGGATGCTATAAATGACACGAACCAAAGTATAATGCACCTCCCCTTTGCCACTGAAGGTAATGCATAAAAGGAAAGTGTCAAATATAACTATTTCTCCCCTGCAGAAAAGCTGCCCTTCAAGCATAGCTGCTTCTCCCAGATCATACAGCGCTATGCTTGCAAAACAGTTGGGAATTGGTCTGTAACATGCAACAGAGAACAAACGTTTCCTAACCTAATCCTTGGACTCCTGGGCCACTTGTATAATGAACCTATGGATCAGCACGTCACCAGTGGGGCAAACGGGAATGTTTGCATTTACAACATCTTCTGTGCAACTCATGGTCTTGCTTGGTGTCATTTTGTAGCTTCTCATAGACAGCTGGTACTACTAGTCATGAAAAAACACTGTGTTTCCACTTAAATACTTCAGCCTTATTTTAACTAACGTACTCAGTGTTCAGCGCAGAATACCTAATTGTTCCTAGAGGGAATTAAAGTATAGTATGTTCTTCTTCAGTGGTATCTGGAAGAAGCTCACCGGATGGCCCTTCCCGTTTTGACTTTTTCCCCATTTCTCCTCAGCAGTACTTAGTTCGAGTCAATTAGTTTAATTTGGGACTGTCACTCAACTGATTCTTAACATATTGTATTTTGCTCTCACTCTCATTCACAAATATGTAGCTTCCCATTGGCTATCTGTTTTGATTCTAACATAAAGATTTCAGTTTCACTTAAAAACACACTGATAACAGTGGGGTTTTTTTGGGATTGGTTAAAAAAAAAAAAAAGTCTTCTCCAAATTTTAACAATAAATGAACCGGTATTTTTCCACATACTTTGTACTATTTCTATGTACTCTTTCTGTGTTCCTAATCGTTCTCCTCCTCCAAACCCTGCCTCCAAAAACTCAATAATTAAAGTGAAATTGTGTACTGAAAGGCAATTACTCAAAATTAGCTGTTATTTTCTACCGAGAGGCCCAGTTCCATAAAAATCCTCTAAAATGATGGTCAATAACTGAGAGGTTAAAGAATTGATCTCAGTTCCATTTCTCCTTTTTCTTCACTTACGATCACTACACAAACCCCAGTCCCCTGGCTGGAGCTATCCTGAAGCACAGGCAAAACACAGGCATTTCCACCAGCACGAAGTCACAGTGTCACAGTCCAAGCTGCACTTCCCTGTAACATATGCAGTCATATTTATCTGAGTAAGTTGAATTTAAAATCTGACTGAATCAGAAAGATATACTGACTTTAAATTCTACCTGTGAAAATGGAAATGGTCACAAGAGATCCAAGATAAGAACGAGACAAAAAAAAAAAAAGGCAGGCACAGAGGGAATCAGCTCATTCTTTGACTTTTCAAAAGGAACATCACGCTAAAAGGAACGTGACAAAGAGGAGTTGTGCAGAGAAGTTATCACAGAGAAGCTGCTTGCTTGTTATGTCACTGACCCAGACCTTCCTGTGTGACACCCAATGGCTTTCTGTCCCTGTGCTCCGTGCCGTCACTGGGATGCAAACTCCTGCATTCCTGGGAACTCCTGGAACAGGGAAGAAACAGGTCTACTGGGGACCTAGATTAAAAGAAAAGTTTCTGAAGAAATATTCTTTCATCCAAAAGTCTGTTGAGCAAATAGCAATAGCCAGGCCCTTTCTCACCTACCAGGTTTTGGACTTCTTAAAAATATACCACTTGTTTTATGTCTTGAAACAGCCCATACGGTATTTTTCTCTTCCTAAGGATTTGTTATTTTAAATTATTTAATCGCTTCTTCATCAAGGTCTTTGAGGAGAAGCAATTTACAGCCAAGGTAGAAATAAGAGTTGAAGCAGACTTATATGACCTGCTGCCAGGCTGTGCGTGATGTGCAGCAAGGTTTGGAAGACTGGACACGAACTGATGGTGCTTGATGCTGGAGTTCAAGGGCATTTGAGGGCGTGCCCTCGCAGACACCGTCATGGATCCTCAGCATAACCCCCTTCTGCCTTCCTACCACCGCACTTGTTTGCAGGACAAACTCCAAGCTGGTTGCATTTTCCATTTGTAGTTTCAGTGCAATGGGATAACGGAGGTCTGCTGAATGGGTGCGTAAGAGCCCCCCGTGATTTGGAGCTGTAAAGACAGCTTTCAGCTGCTGGTTAAAGCATGCACCCTTCCAGGTCAAGATGAGGTGTTCCATCTCATGGTACATGGATAGAGAAAGAAATGGGGTGTGGACAGTAAGACAGATTGGGAGAAAAAAATCCATCATTCCCATAGCCAGATGCAAAGGGGTCTGGAGGAGAGACTACAAAGCTGCCCTTTTCCCGTCACCCTCTTTTCTATCAGCATGGTAAAAACCTGCCTCTGTCTACGGAAGTGTGAAGAGAGATGAAGCAAACGGCCTGATTCTAGGAGCCTGCCTGGCATTTCAATTAGCCGTGGCTGGGATGATTCAGCAGCAAGAAATGATCCTGGTAAGAGCAACACGCTCCTGTGGAAAGAAGCTTTCAGCACAGCAAGTCCTGGGATTCCGCAACGGGATGGAGACTACAGTAGGATCAGCATCGGAATGAGCTTGGTAAAACCAGCCGTCCTTAGTCGATTCCTGGCCTCTCATTAATACCTGAACTCAGCAGGGGGGGAAATGGGAAGGCATCAAGGAGTACTTTCTGTATGAGGGAAGCGAGAACATGTTTCCAGCATGCTCAGCTTCCCTGATGGCAAGTCAGGTGTGTAAGTCACCTATATATAAACTAGAAGAGCACGTTACTGGCAAGGGCACAGACGTGTGGGTGAGGGCCCTTGGGTTTACAGGAGGGGAGAAGACTGATGATAAAAATTTTGCTTCCCTTAAGGCTGGCAAGAAATTTCAAGCATATATGAACTCTTAAGCTTTCAACTACTTTGGGGGAACTCACCCAATTTCAACCCCCATGGAGATACTGGTGCTCAGTTTTGATGAAGGAGCACATAAAAAGTGCATTTCCAAAATTATTTAATAAACAAGCACTGCTAATTGGCATAATTTTGCTCTGCAGTTTGTGCTAAATTCTTGTTTTAGTTGCAGAGGTATAAATCTAGACTAATGCCTTGGGGTTCACCAGAACTCTTCTGTATTTATCTAGCTGTCAGGAAGAATATTTTCACTCCTAAGAGTGGGAACTTCAGGGAGATACTTGGAAAACAAGTGGAATACTGAAATGACCTCGCTGGTTCAGTCTAGTCCCTTAGTTTTCAGATATTGTGATCTCAGTAAAACGATTTGCAAATCTCTTTAAGACTCCTTATGCCCTTCTTTTTCATTTGGAACAGTCTATGGTCAAAGCAATAGAAAAGAACTGGAGAAATATCATTAAAACATATGCATAAAGAGGGGAACAATATGTTATTATTAAATATTTCCTTATTAATACTATTTTTATAGCAAACCCCCAAACTTCTACAGTGGGATTTCTATGATTTCCATAGCAGATACTGGAATCTCTAAAAGGCCTGGAGTGTCACAAATTTGGGGTTTTATATGCTTAATTTCATGTTACACAAAATATATTTTGCTCTAGTAGCCGGTCTTTGAGGCATTTGTAGCTCATACACAAGTGGTACACATCTTGCTGGTATCTTTTAAGAGTAAAAGATATAGGAAGCTCATTAAAGGATATATCCAACAGAGTTTAAATTCCACACTGATCCCTGGAGATTTTTTCCACCACAAAGTAATTTCCAAGACCTCTTCAAAGACTGAAACATAAGAACTGAAAGAATTGGCAATAATTAATGAAATCACTTTTAAGTAAAAAGCCTTAAAACATCCCCTTTTGCTGCACAATCATACGAATGACCCCGAAGTTGTTCACAGATGCTTTTCTGCTATATTTTCTATTCTTTTTAGATATCAGATAAGGACTTCTCAGGGGCTTACGCTTTTTACACTAGCTTCAACCAAGGTTGTTTTTTTTTCCCTTGCACTTGTTAAATCTACCTTAAACCAACAGAAATTAGAAGAGCACAGAGTGAGTGCCAGTGAGTATACTGAGAGAGCAGGTTGTCTCTCTAAATGCATGTGGCTTCCATGGGATGCTCTTTGCTTTGATGTTTTTGCTCTTCTAAGAATGCATTTCAGGTAGGGAATATTCATTTGGTCTTCCCTTAACAGAAACACACTTCCAGAGCTGAAAACTCTCCAGTGTTCCTTGAATAATGGTGCTCACAGGAATACTTCTATTGGTCAGATGTTGGGTAAATATTCAAAGTGTTAATTTTAAATTGGTAAAATGCAGTTTGGCTTAAGGCATAACGTATTCTTCCGGAATACTTATTACAGATTGACAGCACAGTATGAAGGTAAAGCCTAAGGCTACAAACCTGATGTTAAAATTTCCATTTATAAATCAATAATCACTGCAAACAAAACAGCCTACTTAGTTCTGTGAATGCCACAACTCCTCCTCAGGCACAAGCTGAATATAAAATTTGGTAAAAACCCAAGGAGAGCATTACAAAGTGGAACTGTACCTGATGGCCCCCTCCCCAAACCATCAAACCCGTGGGGTGCTGGAGTTGGGCACGCTGTTGCTGAAGGAAGCACAGCCTTTAACCTGGAACGTGCTGCAGAAACCCCAACATGAAGTGAGCTGAGCTGCTTGGACACATACCTGAGGAATACTCTGAGTGGGTACAACCGTGTTCTCTCTATGCCCTGAGCCAAGCCAGAGCCAAGCGTCTGGACTGGCAGAGGACACTCAAAGGACTCCAGTGCAGAGGGCAGAACCAGGAGGGAAAAGCTATTTAATTTCAGGTTAGAGATACCGTCACAAGAAGAGTTCAGAAAGTGTCTAGAAATTTCTATCCTGAGAGCATCTCCTGTATTTATTTCCAAAAGTGGAGTAACCGTATGCCCAACCAGTAACTCGGCTGAGATGACTAAAGCTTGCACGCATCTTCCAGGAGCTCAGAGTCCAGACCTGGCTGCCCATTGCTTACCACCTATCACGTCACCTCACCTCAGAGCCCTGTTTCCAATTTCAGTTTGTTTCCACAGTGTGCATAGGGGCCCTGATGTGCTGCAGAATGCCATTCCATACAGATATTTACTACCTGTTGTTTTAGAAAAGCCAAGTTATTTTTCTTTTCCAAACTGCAGAAATCACTCTCATTCTCCTCCACACACACAAGTCTCTTTTGTTTGTTTCTTAACTTGCTGTGCTTGGCCTCTGGCCAGAATCTCTTTTTCTGCCTTGAAGGAGGGTGACAGCACGCCTTTGAAGAAACGCCAAGGCTGCTGTTAGGCTGACCAGCAGGGAACAACCCTGCCCAACACTCCCTGGCCTCTCCCAGATCGCTCTCCTTCTTTCCCAGAAACAGTCTCTCAGAAGGCAGAGGTTGAGCTGATCATAATTCCCAGAAGAGATTTTTAAGCAACAGATGAAGTTCAAGCACACACAGAGAATGCTGGAGCTGGAAGAGACATCAGAAGATCATCTAGACCATCCCCTTGCCCTAAGGCAGATCCAGCTGTACCTACAAGACACTGCTGACAGATATTTGTCCCACTGGTTCTTACCAGCTTCCAGTCACAGGCAGTAACATTTCTGCAGGCAGTCCAGTCCAGCACATCACTTACCACCAGAAAGTTTTGGTAAATAAATCTAGTCTCTCTTATTTCAATTTAATCCTATCAGTTCTTGTCTGAATATGGATGTGGAGAACTCATTCATTTTATTGTGCAGTTTCTAACAATACTTTAAAATACAGAGAAGAAAGCTGTAACTAGTTACTGTGGTCATGGCCTGTACTTCTCATGTCTGCAAAAACACCACGCTTCTCCGTTGACATAATGTCTTTATCATCAGCAGAGTAACTGTTGAGCACTGACTCAGAGAGATGACCGCAGGTTCACTGGCTTTATTTCCCACTGTGCCTTATATTTTCCCTTGGAAGTTCTCCACCCGGCCACTGAACAGCCCTAACTCCACTGACCTTATAGATTTAATTTGCCTACATGCTGAAACTGCTGTACACTTATAATAACAAGGGGTGAAACGCAAAAAAGTTTGTGCAAAACCAAAAACCATCTCTGCACAAGACAAAGGCTTTACAGAGAGGCTAATAATATATTTCCTGCATTATTTTATTTCCTACGCGTTCATCTTAGTCTTGGCCTTGGCATGCTGCTCATTTCCTATTACGGCTGATCCTCAGTTGGCAGGATGAGAAAAGGTGAAATTCTGATTCAATACTCGCAATGCAGTTTTTTTGGTTTTGTTTTAAATTAACCGGTTGCTTACAGCATTTTTGTCTCTCACGCTGGTAACACAGAAATGGAAAGGTACAATGGTACATGTTGTGCTCTGATAACATGTTTAATTGTTTCAGCTTGAGGGGGATAACAGCGAGAAGTTTTGACAGGTGTTGAAAAGGTTTTTCTTTTTTCCCTTTAAAACGTTCCTGAGATGATACAAAATGAAACTAAAGATTTCCCACTGTAACTGTAACTTGCCAGTGCTTACCCTCGCACTTACCCAGTAGACGGGTTCATGATGCAACCCCCTTTATCGGTAGACGCTTTGCAGTTACAGCCCCTCTCCAAGGTATCATGATTCATTCCAAAATTGTGTCCCAGTTCATGAGCCAGCGTGACTGCTGCACCTAGAGGGTTTTCTGAGTGATCCTTAAAAGAACGCGAAAGAACTAGTCAAGTCAACATATAAAACCAATTCAAAATACACATTCCCCCTCTAAGAGCCTATTGCCTGTCCTTTGAAATGTTTTATAAACTTACCAGCTGCAGTCACACTGGTGTTAAATGGACACAATTGTAAATTCATTCACATATACCAAGCACAGACTGGGAATTTCAGGACAGCCAATCTGTCCTGGCCACTCAGTTTCCCCAGCACATTAGACATTTGAGACCGTCGGGCAGCTTCGAACATCTGGGCCATCCTTTTATTTAGGGCTTAAAATACCCTTGCTCAGTAAATTCCACAAACTCCCAGGACATGGCAGTGGCAGAAAACAGTCATCCAGATGTGGAGTACCAGGAAGGGTAATCATTTATGGGTGGGGAAGAGTGTGGTGAGGGAACAGCGAGAAGATCCTCCATGTCAGGACGTAAATTACAAACGCAGAAAGAGACGTTACTCAGTCTATTTACCAGTCTTCAGACTGTTTCTTTAATGCCAGAAAGTCCAAGGTTCCATGAGCTTTGTAAGAAAAAGCAAGTAAACCTCCTTTTTAGAATGAAAAGACAAAGCAAGTCGAAATCTTCGACGGCCTCTTATTAACACCTACAAATATTGTAAATGTTGGAAGTGTCAAACTGAAATATTAACATTAATCCTCGCTGAAATGCTGATTTTTGGGACAATTATTTCTGAGAAATTCACTACATGATCTGATTACAGGCTGCTGACCAGACTGATGTTTTGGCTTAGCCACGAGTAAGAGACCTTTCCACATCGATCATTCTCCTTGAGGGAAAAAAAGATCCACTGTACTCATATGAAAGCTTTCCCTAAAGGCATAAACATGTAATATAAATGCATGATCCAGTATTTATCAGTCAGTAAATGGAATTACTATGTACAGCTGCCTGTTCTAAAAGCATATATGAATATCTTCAGTTTAAATAACTCTTCTAGTATCATCTAAGCCAACCCTTCAGACTAAAAAGAAGCGAGAGGTAAAACTGTCTAAAACATTAGCTGTATATTAATGAAGCCCTTAGTACATGACTTGGGGCAGATTTAAGAGTTTCTTCTTTCATCTTTCTGTGCTAATACTTCTAGTAAATAATTTCTCAAACAGAAAACAAAATCAAAAAGAGAATACAGCCATTCTGAAAACAAGACACTACTCCTGCATTCGGAATAAACTCAAGAGGATTTTATCTGCTAACAAAGGATCTCTTTTTAGTTTTTCCTGAATTTTAAATTTTTAATATAAAAATCTTGTGACTAACATAACAGCCAGTTACTCTCACTCAACTGGAAAACAATCCCAGACCGAAGATTAAGAAAACAATGAAATAATTCCATTTAATTTACCAGTGACACATTGGAATGATGCCTTGAAATTAGGGCTATGTGGTCAAGACAGAAAGTTCTCTGAGCTTTGAGCTACCTAGGCAGACCACAAACTAAATTCAGTGCTTCTTTATTTTGTCAGTATCTCTTCCATTTACTGAACAACTATTATATTTGTCTGTACCCCTATAAAGCTGGCAATTAAAAATAAAGCAAATAATTCACACAGTCCACTCCAGAACTGGAGTAATCCATGATCTGAAATGTAATTTTGGTCTTGAATAGGCAAACAATTATTGCAGCCCATGCGGTTCTCATTACTTGCTCAGATCCACTTGGAATGCAATTTTATCAGTTTCTAGTGAGGGTTTTTAAAACAAGGAATGCGATGTCTCAGCAAAAGAGGTTATTTGAAGACCGCATAAATTAAGATTATCAAAACAAACAGTGACATGTCCCATTTGATACTAAGAGCATTTAAGTATCACAAGGACTGAAGAAATGAATAGCAATGTGACTTTGATTTATTCCACCAGGGTCTTTTAAAGTTAACTTGAGCAGTAAAAGTCATTACCAAACGGTTTCACAACCACTGAATAAGCAACCATCTACTGTTAAGACATCATAAGCTGTTGCACAAAACAAGCAGCTGCTTTCAAGCGAACTCTGCTTCATTCCACTGAGATTCAGATCCAATTGTAATAATAAAATACTGTCACCTACAGCTAGAACAGGCAAATGCCCCAATCCTGGTACTATCCATGCAGTTTCAATGTTATAGGAATCAGTTTCCTAAAACGCAATTTTATTTCATTTAAGCAATTCACTGAAATGTAAGTGCCTCAGCTCCACACTTGTCATTTAGCCTAACTTCCCACTAAAGTCAATAAAAATTCGACATGAGTGAGAATTCTGCATTATATTACAGCAATGTAGTTTTTATTCTTAAAACCATGAATTTAATGGGCAATCTTTTGAAACGGAAAGAAGACTGAACCATGTGTCAAAGACTTGCTTTAACGTCAACTTTTGTTTGGTCTTTCTACAGCACAACACAACCACCACAGTAAAATAAAATGATAATGCTCTTGATACACCAAAAGCTTCTCATACTCAGATGCCTCCTCCTCCCCACATGGAGTTTCTCTTAAAAATAGTGGAAGACAGCGTGTCACCTACCACTGAGAGTTCAGCCCCACAGAAAAGTAAAGAGGGGCAGGCTTTCAGGGAGGCATGATGGAGGAATTGAGATTATACAGTAGAGCTAAGAAAAAACAGTCAGTAAAATCAGATCAGGTAAGGATGACTCCAGGTTTTGTACTAAACGTTATTTCTCATGCAATCACTCCATTGTCTCTTTTTTTTTTTTCAGGAGAGTTTTGAGAGTGTAGGAGCTTTTTGGTGTGGTGTGTTCAGGGTGCGATGGGTAAGAGGTTGGCTGAACTATAAGAGTGGCCAAACGTTCAGTTGCCCAGTGTGGAGATGGTTGAGCACTATAGACTCCCACGTTAACATCCATTCTTTCATTTACTCCAAACTTAGAGCTTTCTTCTGTAGCTACCAGTATATACAAAAACTTTTTTTTACTTATACACCTAAATTAGCCTTTGTTAACTATGGGGGAAGGTTGGGCAGCTGCCCATTTGGGTTTTGGGGGGTGAGTGTTTGCTTGTTTAGGATTTGGGTCCTTTTTGAGGATTTGCTTAAAGAACTGGAAAACATTTCTAGTTTGCTGTGCAAGCCTCGAGCTAATTTGCACCTCAAAAGTTTCAGTTCACTGAGGTGGGAGTCTCTGCGAAACTTCGTGCTCCCCTGCACGACTGAAGCTGCAGCCTGGCCCATGAGTCATACACAGACACTGGGTTTCTCCTGGACATATAAATCAGTCTCTCCTCTGTCAGAGCACTTTAAAGAAATGCTGATTCTTGTTTTCTTGTTACTGAAATGAATTATTTTTTGTTGTTTCTGTTTAAAATCACAGTTTCCAGAGTGAAGTGAATTGACTTTGCAGTAAAACACACTGTAGCATATTTTAAAGCTTAGGCAAAAAATTAAAAGGACAAAACCCTCATCATTAAGGGCATCTCTGACTGCAGAAAAAGCCAAAGCAGTGACTGCTGGCCTGAGGGTGAAATGGATACAGTGAGGCTGTCTGCCTCATACATGCTTTTGCCAAGATCTTGAAGAGCACTGGGAGACTTACACAGCTGCTTCTGCTTCTCCTCCTCCTTTTTCTTTTGTACCTATCCTCCTGGTATCCTGTGAGAAGCTGTAACAAACGTCAAGTAGAGACTCAGTTTCTAAAGCTACCAAGAGACTGAAGCCTTTGTGTTTTCTACAGTTTTATTACTTTCTCCGAATTATGTGATTTGATTGTTCTTTCCCACTCTTTCCTATGCCTCAGCTTCCCTGCTCATCTGGCAAATCCCCCCAATCTGAACCATCTATACATCGTCTTCCATGAATGCACACGTCACCCCAGCTTGGCTTCTTGCCTACTTATCCAAGAGACCACAAGGGAGCCTTGCATTGTGGACCAACCTCAGCTTGCACGCTAGTTAAGAAGGAAGGAAGCGTAAGAGCTTCAAGAGGTTGTATCTCTGGGATTACCCTGCTACGTGGATCGTCTTGAAGCAAAAGCCTTATTGTCCTGGGCTCCAGCTTAGCCCCATGAAGCTTTAAAGGACTGGGAACTTTGAGACCATGCAAACTCCGAACGTTGTGCGTTCCTGAGCTCCCACCTCATTTATAGAGGGATCTGCAGCTGAGGTGCCCAGCAGAGCTGGAGAGAACCACCACACCACCTAAAGTGCTGGAAGTCTAGACAGAGCTGTAGGAAACATAAAGTTTTTGAGCATGTGCAGGTTGAACTCAGAGAAAATCTAAGAGGTTTTTAGGGCTCCTTGGCTTTCTGCTGTGGAGCTGAGCTCTGAGGTCAGCAGCTGAGCCTGCTAGTGGCCTGCAAGCTCTGGAAGTCCACGTCTAATTTTATTTAAAGTAGTTCTATTGCAAAGCTTAGTTTACGCAAAACTTCTTTCCCCCTCTTTTGCACAAAACAGTTAAAAATTGGGAAAAAAAAAATCTGAAAGAAAATATTCCAGAACTACTTCTAGAAATTGGCTAAGATGTTTGGTTGTATATTCATCACGCCTAGCCTCTAACAACTGCATTACCGGTGACGTATCTTTGAGACAGGCTCAGGTAGAATAAATGCTGCCATTGTTTGTTCCCATTGTCTGGCAATGCAATAAAACCCCTGTGCTGCAAAGATGGAAAATAAGGGCTTACACAGGAAACTCTGTAAATACAGAACAAAATCAATACAATAAAAGATTCAAAAGAGACTGTTGTTGTCTGTAACACTAGTATACCCAAGGGCATAACCGACATATCTTCTGGTTCTCTTCCTTCACAGCACCTCAGCACCCAATTTAATGATAATTAGGAATAGAGGATTCTCTCAAAGAGGTCATGTTATGTTTTAATGTCATATTTTGATTTTTTTCACTATGGAAATTATCATTTACAAGCCATGTGCATGTAGATATAGATAATAATGAGACGGAAAATGGGACAAATGGGGCTGATGTTCTAGTAGCGAACACAGTACTATGATACTTGAGATTGTGTCGCACCAGTTGGGCCAGTTTCAAGTCCTGTGCTTTTACCACTTACCATGACGACCCCTCCGGACTGCTCTGCAGTGCACATGCTCATTATGGGCGCCATGCCAATGGTCGTCCCTTGGAAGTACACCCCGCTGCAGGAGGGTGGGAAAGGAGAAGAAGAATCACAGAATCACCGTTCAGCGCCAAGATACCACCCGATTATTTTCAGTCTTGTATTTCTGCCAATCTCAAACAAAGATCCCATTTCAAATGTGTCAGCTTCAGACATTTGCAGATTTAAAACAATGGAAAGCACAGATTAGTCATGCTGACTTGCCGAACTGACAAGGACAGCACGCCTGCTACGAGAAAGATCCATTTGATCACCATCCTTTGGGTTTACTATCGTAACAGAACCCTTCTTTCCTTTCTTTTCTCCCTGACTGAAGCTGGGAATAGAAATAGAAACATCAAAATAATGTCTCTGGCTCTAAGAAGGGTTATTTTAATGCAGTGGGAAGTTTATATGCTACTTGTTATACTACACAGCCTAGAATGTAATATTTCCAAAGAAACGATTATTATACATAGAAAGTAATCAAATAACTCATGTGGGACGGTTTGGAAGGGCTCACTCTATTCTTACACAGATAATGTAAGAATAACTATGTAATGAGTAAAGACCTCCTTTTCATTACTAAGACATGAGATATGTTTATCTTCATAGTATAAAGAATAGTTCATTGATCAAAACGATACCCGATTCAAGAAAGAGGTGTTTCTCTTTTTTTTTTTTTTTTTTTGAGAGCTTTTAATTTGAGCATGTTTACTCAATTATTTTAATCCAGGAAACAATAGCAGGGAAAAGATACATATGATTTAATTTTTAAGTCACAAATGCAAATGAATTGTCCAATTTAGACTGCATTTTAAAGTTTACTGAGGCCTTTCTTCTAACAAACAGGCTTCACATGGTGCCCCCTTAGCTCTACATTTGGGATGAGGGCAGGACTGCCTTTTTCAGCAACAATTTAGACTGAGACCAGCTTAAACCACTTGTAAGTCTATACCCTAAGTATGTATCAGCTTATTACACATCTACACTTCTACTCAGTTCTATTCAGGAAAGGCCCGCGAGTAACAGGGCTGTTGCAGAGCTGTGGAAGGAAATTCATCTGAAGCATCTGCTGAAGGGCCCTGCAAAGCGCTTTTGCGTTTGATGTTTGCAGAGGGGAAAGACAAACCCTCAGGAGCACAGATGTTCCTCCCAACAGCTCAGCAGCTGGGGAAGAATTCAGTACAGTCAGTCTCAAATCACTGAAATCCCGGCTGATATCGAATACTGTGTCAAATCTACCTTATCAGCTGTGCATTGTCATGGGGTTTACGAGGTAGTAGTTTTAGTTTTCTCCAGTCCAGAAACTCATGAAGGCTTGTGAAAGGATCTTGAGAAATAGAGCACTTATCCATGTCATTCCATACTTCCACTCCAACCAGAGCTACTCGAATATTTAGTGGCCTATAGAACTAACGAGAAAAGAAAAAGAGAAAAACGTCTTTAAACCCCAGTTTAGACCACATTGGATTAGAGTATTTCAACAGAATATAATGTGCATATGAACCTTTCTTGCAGACACTTAAATGGTCTCTTCTCCGTGGCAAAAGTGAGCACCTGATAGGACTGACTGAGACAAAATATTTCCATGACTTACAGAAAACAGTTCTGACCTGACTAAGTATGCATAAGGCATTCAAAGAGATCCAGAGATATGCTACTTCTCTATGTCCCACCTGAGTTTGGTATTTTTCTTCAAGATGAAATACTGCAACCACCTTCACATGTCCTTCACTTCTGAACAAACTTGTTGCTACGGCAGATGACTCTGTGGCTGCCCTCGGTCAGTTCGTACCAAAGTAATACAAAAGGTAGAGGCAGCTGCGCTGTACTGCGGTTCTGGTTCAAAATAGGAGCTGAAAATTTAGCCAGAGCCATCCAGCCTTGCTCACAGCAGATAAAACGAAATGATTTTAGCACTGTGGGCTACATACACTGTTATCCCACCAGTAAATGCCACAGTTGCTACAAGAGGGGAGCCGGAGCAGCATTAGCAATGGAGCAGAGATAACAATTCTGATGTGAGACTAATGTGAAGAAGGATTCAAGAATTGATCAAGTCCAGATTTGGCTGACAGTCTGAGAAAAGCATATACTAGATCTTTGTCTTGTTTATAAGCATTACAGTCATTTGGATAACTTCGGCATTTGCTGAGCATAAATTAAGCATGAAACGTAAATATATTATAACATGCAAAATTAATTTTGAGCAGGTAACATAGAAACACCTGTCCTCCAGTAATAAGTCAGCAAGACAATTATGGAAGAGGTGGAGGTGTCTTCCGCAGCTTGTTTTTAATCAGGAATGCTCCTCCTTGAGTTATTGCCCTTGAAGTATCACTTGATTATTTCTCAGCTAAATTAAGACTCCCTCAGTCATAATTTCACTACTGGACTCCTAATTTTTTCTGGCCATACAGCACAATAAAAATAAGCTTTAATTTGTTCAAAAACCACTGTAGAGGACTCTCAGTGCTTATTGTTTATTGTAAAGAAATTACTTCAAATTAAAAAAAAAATCCAGTGTATGTCTCTTTCTTATTGCTCTTACTCAGCCATCAACTTCTGCTTCCTTCAGCACTGCATATTTTTAACTCTGCCATCTTCCTTGGGCTAGATATCTTATTGACTGTGTCTTCACAGGCCCTTTGTTGGCCTTACAACTGGACTATCCCTTGCTGCTGCAAAGGACTTTGTTCTCCAAATTCCTCCTCAATCCCTTTTCTACGGGCTGTTCCATATGTGATTATCCTCACTGTCTTCCCAGGTTAATAAAATCCTGGGGCTAAATTGTACATCTTAGGAATAGAGCTTCCACAGATATATGCATCCTATACAGAGCAGAGCAGAGCTCACAGCTTAGTTTGTTGAAGGGCATAACGAAACGTTTAAGTTTACTTTTTTGGTTTTACTGGTTGGAGAGGAGCATTGCTCTTAAATACTGGAGTAGCAGAAAAGCAGCAGGGTTACCTCCTTGGAAAGATGGGTGGCTATGGAGATGTGGGAAGGGTTGTGAAAGCTGCTGATCTGAGCATGGCCGTTTTCCTAATATCTAGTAGAAGAAACATAGCTTTCAAGCAAGGTCCTTCAGAAAGCGCAGTAAGTTTGGAAAAGGCAAAATAATGCTCATGTTCTTACCTTATCAACATAGTTTGCAATTTCTATCAGCCTCTGCTTAATTTTCTCCACATCCTTGCCTTGTCTCTGAAACTTGGAATGTAAAGGATCAATGTACCAACAGCACAAATATCATAGACTTTCCTCCCAACAGCCACCTTATGCTGCCAGCATTGTCCATGATGTTTGGGACTTACATGGTGCCACCAAAAGCCATCAGGGGACTCCTATTGGCTTCATGGGACCACGGTCTGCCTCCGAATAAGCACAGGCTATGGGATAGGATTTTGGTTCTCACAAAAAGATTATAAAATCCCTAAGTGTTACATAGGGATCTTTCAGGAACTAATCTTTTGTGAAAAAAAAAGACGACTCCTGTTAGTTATTTTGGCTCTTGCTGCAGAGTGACTGTAATTCCCTAACTAGCAGCATTCAAGGAGACAAAAAGAAATGTAAGTAGCAAAATAATTCAAACCAAGATTTAGATCTTTGGCTGCCATTCAACTCACTGGAACATTTCTACAGCGAGTCCTGGCTACTTGCTTTGAAGCTCTCTTTGCAAACCCTCAGGAAGGCAGTCGCGCTTCACGCAATGCGATGGTAAAATGCTGCTTCAAAAGTAAGGGTCCTACTGTGTCTTCCAAGCAGCAATGGTCCCGCTGAGGACAGAGTTAATGGCAGTGAAGGTTTAACTAGCTCAAGGAGATCCTGGGCAGTGAATTCATATTTGCCTCTTTCATTTACTGTCAGATATCCCAGGTATTTGAGAGTCAAATTCCTTATGAAGTATTGCAAGAAATTTTACAGTTTACAGCTGTCGTATCTGAATGCTGCTTTCCATTGCTTAGACCTAATTAGGGAAGACGCTTTACTTTTGAAAACCATCATATTACTGTCTGAAGCGCATTGCTTGCAACACCATGGTAGCTGAACTGAGCTACCCATTTCCTACCCACGCTTCTCATAACTTTTTAGCTTTTAAGTTTCTTACCTCACGATTATCTGCCACAATAACAAGCTCCACGTACTTTGTTGTCTTCAGAGTCTCCCTCTTGTACTGCCAAAAAAGATGAAAATAGTTGTGGCTTTTTTTGTTTGTTTGTTTTTTTTGGTTTTTTTTTTGCAATAAGTGACCCTTGGAATCAGCTCTGCCTCAGCCCAACAAAGCACTTGCAAGAGGAGATACACAACATCTCAGACTTCCAAAGATTTCACGACATACAAATTTGTACTGTATTCCTTCTCCCCATGGAAATTTTCCTTTTATCTACTAGAACAGAGATAGTATACACGGTAGTTATAAAAAAACCATCAGGATTTGATTGCAGCAAGCAGGAAAGTGGTGCAAAGTCTCTCTCAACCTTTCAGCTTTCTGTAGTTGAAATATTCCTCTCAGGAGAACATCATCTCTAGCAGAAAGACCTTTGCTATTGCCAAGGCACATTTGAAGAAATCATAACTTTTAGCTAACATTTCACACAATAGACAAAATGGCTACTAAGGAAAATGAGAAATAAAGGGATATTGAGTGAAGCAGAGAGGAGATCAAGTGGTCAACCGATAAATTATGTAGGAAGAAAAACAGCAGAAAAAACTAGAACGAACTGTCAATGTCTGGGGAAGCAAACTAATACTCCAGAAACGGAAGGCATACATTTAATTTTGTATCTATATATTCATATAAAGCAGCTGGTCGTGCTACTTGCAGTTCTAAATTCAGGTCTAAAAGAATCATAACGCTTAGCTGCAAAAAGATCACTGAAGAAAAAGAAATGATTTTGTAATAGCACTAATCATACTACAGCTCCTCTGCTACCCTAAATTTAAGTGACCTATTAATGCCTGTAAAAGTTCTGTGATTTACAGCAGCTGAGCATCTATTCTATCATCCCTCCCTTCTTCTGGAATAAGACAGTTGGGGAAAAGAGGTCTCAGCAGCATATCTGAACTTCATGCCAGAACTTAAGGAGCTTAAGCAGATGTCTGACCTACTAATGACCATGATGTATTGAACGAAACCAATGCTCTGTAACCTGAAACACGACTAAAGCTTTCCAAAGCAAACTGTTCCAAGGCAAACTGTGGGATCCCCTAAGCTAAGTCAGTGCTGGACATCACCTTCCAGCCAAGTTTCACAAAGTTTTCTTCACATTACCGAAGCGTTCCTCTTTGTTATCTGCAGATTAATGATTTTGAATGTTTTGCAAGGAGCATTGTGCTTAGAGGAAAGTTACAGATGTAACCTTTGGTAACTCTGACTTTCAAACTCATATTTAATAGTGTTACACAGCCTTCAAACTGCAGTAACTGGAAAACAGTTAAGTTCCATTCGGACAGTATTTATGAACTGAGAAAGCAGTAAAAGCTATTGTTAATGAACTGAACATCAATGATACAAACACTTCACAGGATTACACTTATTAGGGGGTCTGGCAAATGAACTCAGGTAGATATTCTTACAACTTCTCCTTGTATTGGGGTTCTTTGTCACCTTCTTGTGCTCTACTGGGGGCAACTGTCACCACCATGGAGTCATGGTGTGTGCACAGACTTGGTGCACATGCCTATGCCTTGTCTGGCACACAGGTCATCAGCAGTGCCTGGTGATATGCCAGCTGGGAACCAGGACACCGGGGAGCCAGCATGACACCTAGAACAGCAGCAGAGGCAATACAAAGGGTCTGCTGTGTCTCAGTAGACTTCAGTGGAACCTACAGTGCTCTGGAAGAGCTCGAGTCACCTCCATGCAAAATGTTATCTGACATGAGTGAGGTGCCACATAAGGCAAATGACCACATGGGTGGTGTTTGTGATGGAACAAAGGCAAGTGCAGGGTCCTGCACCTGGGGAGAAATAACCCCACGCACCAGTACAGGTTGAGGGTCAACCTGCTGGAGAGCAGCTCTGCGGAGAAGGACCTGGGAGCTGTGGTAGACAAGTTGACCATGAGCCAGCAACGTGCCCTCGTGGCCAAGAAGGTCAGTGGTATCGTGGGGGGCATGAAGAAGAGTGTGGCCAGCAGATCGAGGGAGGTTGTTCTCCCCCTCTGCTCTGCCCTGGTGAGGCCACATCTGGAGTGCTGTGCCCAGTTCTGGCCCTCCCAGTTCAAAAGGGACAGGGAACTACTGGAGAGAGTCCAGGGGAGGGCTATGAAGATGATTACGGAGCTGCAACATCTCTCTTACGATGAAAGGCTGAGGGACCTGGGGCTCTTTAGCCTGGAGAAGACTGAGAGGGGATCTTATCTATGCTTATAAATATCTAAAGGGCGGGTGTCAAGAGGAGGGGGCCAGGCTCTTCTCAGTGGTGCCCAGTGACAGGATAAGGGGCAACGGACACAAACTGGAGCACAGGAAGTTCCTCTCGAACATGAGGAAAAACTTATTTACTTTGAGGGTGGCAGAGCACTGGAACAGGCTGCCCAGAAGGAGTCTCCTCTGGAGATATTCAAAACCTGCCTGAACAGGATCCTGTGCGACTTGTTGTAGGTGAACCTGCTTTAGCAGGGGTTTGACTGGATGATCTCCAGAGGTCCCTTCCAACTCCTACCATTCTGTGGTTCTCTGAATTGATCTCTCAGATACTAAAAGTCTAACATTAACCTGAAATATATTACACAGTCTTGACCAGAGATGTACGCCCAAGGTGTCTCTAGTCTTCTTCAAAATCAAGAGTAAAACATGAGACATGAAAATCCAGGCACAAAGATATAAGAAAAGCTCTGCTGCATCAGTTAGTTTAAGCCATTTATTTTTTACCAAGAATATAACTATTTGGACGAGGGAGAGTTAGCCTGAGAGAAATTGGCTAGCATGGTATAATCATGTAAGTCTCTGGTGACTGACTTGCATAACAAATCCATTCCTGTGATTTGCCCAAAGGCTATGTGCATTCCTTGGATACAATATTTATTCATAAAGTATACCTAATTATGACTTCTTTCAGCTTGCTTTCTGCAGCCAACAGCACAAGCCATTGCCTAAGTTAATCCTTCAGAATTAAAATGAAGAGTCAATAATACAGCCACGCTAGATATACACGATGGGAGACAATATGCTTTGTTCCACTGCCCGTTGTCTTTCTCCCCTGCACCTACCACACTTGATCCTATCACAAAACTCCTGTCCCAAGCCCTGTAGCCCTTCCTCATGCCCCCCCTGCCTAGGAATTGGCATGGCTTGGATCCACTCTGCATTCTTGCAGCCTCTCTCTTTCTCCATGATCCACTTGCCCCAAATGGCCCACCTGCCTGGTCTGTGGTCCATCAGCACCACAAAAAAGGCCTTCTGGGTTTTTTTGTTTTTTTTTTTTTTTTTTTAATTATTATTTGTGGCAACAGAGAAAAAGCCATACTGTAGGGGCTGTCTTACACATCAGGCTTGCTTTCTGTAGGATCCTATCTCAATGGAGCTCAACTGGAAAACACACTCCTGCTGCAATTTGAGGGTCTACTGAGTTACAGAATGACCTGATATTTATAGAGAACCAGCTACAATGGGGCAAAACGTGTCTGCCCAGATCTGCTACATTACCTGACTTGCTCTATTAAATCTTCTGTCTGGATCTGGGAAGCTGAGTCTACTGTTTGTCCCCCATCATTTATCTGTATTTATATCTAACCCAAAGGCTAGTCCAACTTTGTGGTATATCGATCTCACATTTCAGCTCTGCTTAGTAAGAATTCAGTGTAGGCTGTTGAGCGAAGGGTCAAGGGAAAAAAAAACAACAAACAAAAACCTGTCATGAAACAAAAAAAATTCATCACGCCCCGAACCTGAGACTGGATTTCTGCTTACTTCTGTCACCCGGTGTAATTCGGAATAGCCTTATGTCTCCGTACTTTACAGGTCATCTTTATTCAGCGTGTCCTGACAGTCTCCTTAGCTGATGACAGCATTGAAATGTGAAAACTCACTCCACACGTTACCTCTGACAACTTTCAAAATTCATACATTAGACGCGTATCTAACATACTCATTATATATATTGTACCTACCCATATGATGTGACTGTTGACAGGTTTTATAATTATGTCCACTGAACCACGTCAAAAATATTTTTCAGACATGTAAGGTGAATTCTGGCACGTAGTTGAAGTCATCCACAAAATGTGAGAACCATGAGGGCAGCAGTAAAACCGCTTTGACTGTATCAGCTAGTTGTATGCACACACTTTATTTCAGTTTCCTAGTGTTGCATTGATTACTTCAGTGAGATTCAGTCAAGTGTCGCAAAGACTTTGGGGAAACCTTAATAAAATTGTGAAAAGTACTTTTCCAATGCTTTCAACCTACACAGATTTTTAGAAATATGCTTAGCCCATAAAATGGTATATGCAAAGGCTAACACATTAGATGTAACGCTTCACATTCCTAAAATGTAAAATAACTTAATTCCACTACATAAATAGTATCTAGGGATGCCATTTAGGTCGCTTTCCTTAACAATTAAGCTGATACAAAGGCTCACATGCAAGTACATGCAAGTATAAATCCCAATATGAGACATTTAATAAATGCTGAGGGCAGATGTGCATCATTGTCTAATTTCTGAACACCTAAACTAGTCTTTTCTACAATCCTCATCCAGTATGCAGATGAACTTATTACAGTATTTCCTTTTCCTGCTTTTTAGCTCATTTAATTTTCTACAGTTTCCATTAGCTAGATGCATTTCACATTAAGTGCATTTCTTCCTACATAAAAACAACTATAGTAGTACTTCTGTGAAATAATATGGTGAGAATTTGTTTTGTCTGCATAAGATACTTTCCTACTAGAACATAAAGGTGCAAAACCTAATATTGGCAATGCTATCATGTTCTCTTCCATCCTGGGTGGGCAAGAACTTTTCCAGACACCGCTTAATGTTCTTATGGGGTCTTAAATTCTGGCTATAATCACACATGAACTAAACTGTATTACCATAACATGAAACCATAAACTTTTCTGTTCCATCCCATTACCAAAAAGAAAGTAAAACGCAGGTTATACACACAGGATCAAGAAAAAGTAACAAAGCTTTAGCAAATCATGTACGTATATGCTTAATTTTCAGCATGCACTTTAGCACAAGATGTCAACAGCAGTTGACTATATGGTTTAATGTTTTACTCAGTAGGGACTGTTGGTAACAAAGAGTTATGGTAAGCACTAATATGGAAATGCTACCAGAGATGTGCTCAGCAAACCAGAAACATTGAAGTGCATCATCCACCTACCCTGCCAGCTTGAGAATGGTGCGATGTCTCGTTGTCATCAGCGCTTATGGCAGAGATGTCCAGCTGGTGGCCACAAGATCCTGGAGCTACTTTCAAATTCTCCGCTCGGTAGATCTTGTGTTCACTTGTAGCACCTTCTAACGGCTCCAGAACGTAGCTTTTGTTTTCAAATACAACAACGCCCCTGTTACAGAAGAGAATAGGGTAGGGTGCATGGTTTCCAAGAGGTAAGGTATGTTTGTCTACAACAAAGTTACAACGGGTTTTAATAATGACGGAGTATAAACAACCAAATGTTGATTTACAATGTCACGGTCGAATGAAGCAGGAAACATCAAAGCTGTGTATTTGTCACGGCAGCACACTATACTTTTAAAGAAGCATTGACTCAAAGAAAATTTTCCTCTTCTGAAGTGCTGTACTGTAGAGCAAAATTATATTTGTGCTTTATGTGCTTTCCATTCTCCCAGTGATGCATTGCCACTGCTGAGTGGAGTCAGGATGCGTGTGCTTCTGAGGACCCACGGCAAACAGTAATGAACAGAAGTGTGGTGAAATGCTTTTGTAAGAAAAGGTACAGACTGAAAGTATTCATTATGATCTGCAGTGTGCATTATACCTTTCAAACCAAATGCTGATGCAAGCATCAATTCTGCCAGATGAAAGAGGCATTGCAGTACCGAAATGGATTATTAAATATCACACAGTGGGGCAGCAGAATGAAGCTCAGATATATTAACCAGTGAATTCCTGTTTAACTCATTTTACTAGCCAAAATAATAATTTTTACAGCAATACTACCTGCCCTCTGAGGATCTCAGAGATTTTCCATCAGTGAAAGCACTCTCGTTGTGATACTTTAAGCTGCAGTATGCAAGAGGAAAGAGGGGTTTAGGAAGAGATACATCTTGCTCCAAGAAACATGTGGAAGAACCTAGGACATGTAGCCAAGTCTGAGCTTCACGTTCTGCCTCCTGACCATAAACCACTCTCCCTGTAGACTCCAGAGAACTCACCAAATAAAAGCCATGCTTGGGTTCTTGTGCTGGGTCCTGCACAAGTATTCTGAGCTGTGACAGCGAAGCAAAGTTGACAAAAGGTTGAGTGTCTTTCCGATTCCTCCTGCTGAGGAAGCTGCTGGCATAAAGCTGCTCTATCAGCTCAGCACAGGACATATAGGCAGTGTGGCATGGGTGTCCATGCCCTGCGCAGGCTGGAAGAGGATTTCTGGTACTGTATGGCATAAGGTAGGATGATCTCCAACAGTACTGCTGGAATTAGTAATCATAACTGCAACTGTAGGACCACAGAGTGAGAAGACTGCTCTACTGTACATCAGGTCTGGCATGGCGTAAGAAGGCACGAGGTAGGTTTATGGACAGGGCTCAGGTAGAAATTACTGTAAGAGAAAGGAAATTAATACTCTGTGCCTAACTTGCAAGTGTTTAACTTGCACCCGGAGCACACGCTGCCAATCACACAGGAGGGTCCTGGGTAATTCCTACAGCGAGCTGGACATCAGGTTTTGTTGGGGAACTGTATGACCAGAGAGAGCCACCCTTTAAAACCCCTTTCTCTTCTCTAAACTAGGGATAAGTATTTGCTTGTGGGGTGTTGTAAGCATTCATTGGTTAGACACTATGCTGAATAGTGCACTGCACTACTAATTTCTCCCCTGTCTTTAAATTATGAAGACATTAACCCTTAAGCACTGGCAAAGGTTCAGCAGCAATAATTAGAATCTATCTATCTGGAATTCCATGAAACTTTTAATTGGCCAAGGCATTCTTCCTCAATTCCTCCTCAAAACTACACTGTACTGTCTATATATGCTATTAAACCGCAATCATTTTCAGCCCAAGGCTGGCTGTATTTTATTAGTGTGTCTTTTTGGTGTATAGGAAGTGTCTGCTCTTTTTATTTCTGTCTGTACTGCAACAAAGGTAAGATACTAAAACCACCGTGAGACCGATACGTGTGTCTACACAATTCTTCTGCAGAAGGCTAAAAAAGGAAAAAAAAAGAAAAAAAGGAAAAAAAAGGGGACGGACCCAGAAGCAGGTTAATGACACCATAAAGACCGATTTAAAAATAAAAATTGAAATTATTAGGAAAAAGCTGCCCTAGCTGTTCTATTCTTAGAAAGATACGATGAAGAAACTCAAAAGTCTTTGGCCTCCTAACCAGTTAACTGAAATTTGCATTGCAAGCTGACTGCAGTTTTGCTCCAAAAATCGTTAGCATCGGTTCAGCCAAGCCAAGAGATGACCATTTTACTGTTAACTAGAACGGCTAGAAGAGAGGAAAAAAAAAAAAGCCTGGGAACCCATGACATTAAAGGCTGTGCGACAGCAGTTGCAGGAGCCTGCTTTACTGCTCTGAACCAAGAATCAGGGTCTGACAACTCATTTGTAGCTTCCCTAGTACCCCTGGCAAATCAGGCAAGATGTATTATTTACCCATCGCGCAGGCATGCTGTGTATGATGGATCACAGTTGGAAAAGCAGGACTGATTTATCACAGCACAGCCAGGATACACTATAGGATGCATGACATATGAGAGACCCCCGAGCAGGTCACCCCATGATTTGAGTAACCTTACACCCTACGGCTCTAAATTATTTTCAGATCTGCCTTATTCCTTGAAGAATTTAGGAAACTAGGACAACATATTCCCTTTACTCGAATAATCAGCAACTCTGTAATCAGCACAATCAAATAAGGATTGTTGTCTTTCCCTTGTGCAATTAATCATCTAATTTTGGAGGCAGCTGGAACCAGCAATGGAGGCAGAAGTCCATTAGTCACTGTTTGAAATGGGCCAGCCTGACCATCTCCCTTTATTGACAACTCGAAACCAACATAAAACCATGAAGGGTTTTATTTTTAATGTTAAACTTTATCCTGCTTAGAACATTAACTCAAAAAAAGTATAGACTTAAATAATTTTCTTTAATTATTTACACTAGAAAGGGAGAGAGTAGTATCCTTCTACTGGGTAGTGTTCTCTCTCTTTTTTTTTTTTTTTTTTTTTTAAAGCCAGCATTTGTTGCCAAAAGTTCATATCGAAAACATGCCCCAGCAATGCCAAGTTTCCAATGTACCCCTTGTACACCTGGCCACTGTCTAAAATAACTAAATAACCATTTATCTACCCCTGATTTTCTTTACCTGCAGAGGATAGGGGCATATGATCAGATACCAGAGTGATTAATTTTGTTTTCTACTGAGCACACCAGAGCCAGGGCAGCCTATTCAACTTGCCACTGAGACTCCCATCCCAAGTGACAGCGTGAGCCTTCAAAAACAGTTCCGCCTTTGCGTATGAAGCAATCCTATGGTAAAAAAAATCTGCATATTCGGCATAAAGGAAAATACACTTTTCATTTAATGCACAGTTCTCCTCTGAGTGCTGCCTACAGGATATCAGCACTTGGCTTGTGACCATGTGTAATAAGATAATGAATATCAAATATGAATTTTCTTGGCCAGTTCTCTATTTTTGACTAATTTTCTTTTCCTACAATTGCATTTTCCCCCTATCAATCAGCGCCAAGCACAGCACCTTAAAAATGTAACTAGTCAAAAGCTACGGTTTCTTTCTTCTTTTGGTGTGGCAGGATTAGATGAACAATACCCACCAATCATCCAGTACTAAGAATTTGATGCAAATAAAACAAACCCATAACTACTTTTTCCTTCCACTTTCGTCACGTGTTTCAAAAAAGGCTCTGCTACTCATACACCACTTCTGTGTCTTCCTCTTGGACATGGTTCTCCCACACTCCTGAGTCACCCTGTGTTCTCTGAAGAACAAGACAGTGCAACATTTCAATTTTTCAGGAGGCATTAATGTTAAATAATAGAATGTTTTCCAATGTGGCAAACAGACAGTATATTAAACTACAAATCCCCAACCAAAAATTATACAAGGAACCCCAAAGGGGTTTCACCAACTCTGTGAGTACTCAAGAAGTGGTTATTCTTTAAGACCAACTTCTACTGAAATCTTTGGGATTTCTACCATTACCTCTACCAGGCAAAAGACTACCAGAATTCCCAAGCTTATAAATACTTGGGAAAAATGCAATATAAAGTACACATTGTTTGATCTCCAGGTATCTAATTCACGGCATCTGTGTTTTCCCCAGTCCAAACCATACCGGTGCTGGGAAGTCAGAAAGATCTTGCAAATGAGTTGGGCAGGAAAGACAAGAGACGATCCAACCCCTATCTAAAACTATCGGGCTGTCCTTTTCATGACTGGTAGCAGAGAGGAGGAAAAAACCAATCTATACCAAACAGCACGTCCAGACATCAGCTCACAGGCTCCAAGCCAACTGGAAGCAGCTTCAGCGTGGTCTTGAGCCTGAGCTAATATTTTACTCTACCTCTCAACTGAGCTAATATTTTACTCTACCTCTCAACAGGGTTTGAATCCTGCTCATGTCTGGTGGTCAGCACCAGCTAAACCACCTCCACATTGCTGTTAATCAGCTCTGAATATGAACAGGCCAGTGGTATTTGCCTACTGTACACCATTATATACTGTATGGACACGTGGGGAATGTGTATATGAGATGGCCCATGATGGGAGAACTCTCTCCATCTCAAAGAAATTAAAACATAAATTAAATAATTAAGTTGTTATTAATTGCTGTTTAACTTGCCAGGGATGTCTCAATAAGGGAAACGCAATTTAATGAAATAATTCCACTATTTAAATTGTCGATAAAGTCAAACGTGACTTTTTTTTTTTCTCTTAAAAAGAAAAACCAAAACAAAACCTAACGCAAGGCCAGTCGCATTTCATAAATCAACAGGCTTCAGGAAATCTCAAAATATAAATGGGATTTTTCTTTTCCAACTTGTCAGCAGAAGCAAAGGCCCTGCCAATATAAACCATCAACGCATACTTGTCTGAGAAATTGTGATGCTGAAGTAAAACTTGGCTAAGACAGCATTATATGAAACTGTTATATATTATTCTGCTGTATTATACAGGGAAAGTTAAGTAAATCAATAAATCTGATATCCATGAATGCAATTAAACATTTGGTTTTAATGAAGCTCAAAGTTATACTCATTTCTAAACAATAATAATAAAAAGCTCTATTACCACTGGAAGAGGAATGTAGATGTTTTCAGTTTGTAAGAAATTAATTAGACTACAGAGGGCTGTCATGCTTACACACCACAATTCACATTAAGTCTGTCTCTGCCCACAGACATGGCAAAAGACTGTGCAGTTCTTACGCGCCACCTAAAATCCTACAGGACTTTCATTTCATAATTAATGCTACTGCTTCAAAAGTAAAGAGTCTGTTCCCACAGCTGTACCACCAATTTCAACGAGAGTTTTAGGCGAACAGATAACAGAATTGAAGCCTCGTGGCCCTGGAGTGTTGTTCTCACGATGGACGTACAGCTGTTACTCACCACAGTGTTTCTCAACATGCATGATATCAGAAGGCGATCCGTAAAGTGACACGGCATTTTTATTTATTTTTCTCATACATCCTGAATACTCGGGATTTTGTATAACAAATTCCCAGGCAGGTGAGCAGGCAAACAAACAAAAGAGGAAGAAAAACGAAGCAGTGAATGAAAACTTCACTTTTAGTCTGTTTTAGTAAGTTACAGAGGAGTACTATTGGGATAAATGAACAAGATGATATGTCGGCTGTCTTTCTAATGGGCTAGGTGGTCTTTGGATATTTTCCAAAGGGTTTGGTGATTCTTTGACTTTAAAAGACTGGGAAATACAGAGAATGGGAGCTGGACTCCAGAGGTGGAAGTACTCCTGTCTCCACCACTGCCCCTGGGCAGCCCTGGACAGGCGATTCACCTCTTTCTGCATCAGCTCCTCACCTCTAAAATGGGTAAGTTTTAGCAACCACAGACAATAATCATCTACGGATGAAGAGCATCACACAAGACCCAAGCAATACTTTTATCCTACTATACTCGACGTCAGGATTCCATTAAAATAATGAGTCCGACCTAAATCAACAAAGGGCAAAATCTGAAGGGGAGGTTAAAGCAGTAGCATTATTGGTTTTACATACTGGGGCAGTGGCAGAGGTGTTCTCACGCAGACACATCATTAGTCACACACGTTTTATTCCAGCCAATGCCTTTCATTAACATGAAAATATATTCTATAGCACAGTGTCTAAAATGCAGTCGTACCCAGAGACTACTGTAGCCCGCACTTAATCCTTTCTCAATGCAAGACAGATTTGTCCAGAGTGAATGCATATTGCTCTGCAACTTTGATGCCTGGAATTTAAGCAGGGAGTTACTTCAATTGGAAGTGATAATGCAATTTCATGTCCAGCATTTGGTTTGCAAGCAGCAGTAATTGTGTTATCAGAGAAAGTGTCACATGTGAGCCCAACTGAGAGGGTGACAAGAGAGAGCAAGGAAAGCAGAGAAAAATGAAGAAGGAAAGAGGTGTTGGCATCAGTGCCAATTTAGCGAGCACGTTTTATAGCACCGTGCAGCAAGCGGTGTAACAATAAAAGAAGGCTTGATTCAAAGTTGAACCTCACATTAAGGCTCATAGGATGCTTTTACATCTTACATATTTACATGCAAGGCACAAAATGTATAAAAATACTTTTACTTTTAGTTTTTGTGGGGGGTTTTGTTTGTTTGTTTGTTGTTCTTTTTTTTTTTTTTTAAATTAAGTGCTCTCAGACACAGACTTGACAGAGAAAGGGCAGGCTCCAGCAGCCGGGTACAGATCATCTATCACGCTTGTCCTGGCAGTAGCAGTGATGCTTGGGAGATTGCTGTGCACCTGGGGACAGCGTGCACACAACTGTCAAAGAATGGACATAATGTTCATCTCGGATCACAGAGGTGATCGTGATTCAGGAGCTGTTTACCACTTGAACAGACAGCATACAGAAGCTACGAAACACCCAGAAGCTGAATGCTCTCTAACGTTAAGCTCAAAAACCTCCAGTAGTTTCACGGTCAGATAACTTACAAACCATGCGAGATGTTTATATGAACTAAAAGCTCTTCAGAAAGTATGGAGAAAAACCACACATCCAAACCGGTGCTTTTCTCAGCTGGGATTTTCTCCTAACTTTTTTTCTGGATGAAATCTCCCCTTCTGTGGGGAAATCATACTTGAGGAGTCATGAGGAATTTCAAATTTTTTTTTCTCACTGGTTTCCTACTTCCATTCCTTTTTTAAATAGTTGATGTCTGGAGTGTTGTATTCAAATCCCCTCTTCAGCTGACTGTGTCTGGGACGCAGTGAGTTCAGCCAGACCATTTGAAAAACGGATGGCTCTAGTATTGGCAGCCTCGTGTAGCATAACTATGTAATCCCATTAAAAATGCCTCTCTGTTCAGTCTTGGGGCCTTATCCCCATCACTGCCACTGTGGATACAGCATCTTTCAGTCGCTCATGAGGTTGGACAATGACTGAATACTTTTTGTATGTGTGGATGGGCTTGTCATCTAGCAATTGGGTAACTCCAAGGGATTCTCGGGATTTTCAAAAGCATCAAGAAAAGGCTTCCTGGGAGATTTGTATCCTTAAACTACCAAGGCATTTCTGAGAGCACCTCTCGGGCTCCCTCCACCAGACAGGTCACTGTGGATGCCTTTGTAGCTGCACATCCCTGTGCCAATATCCTCTGCCAGCCCCTGGACAGTGGAGATTGTGCTCTTCTTCAGGCTGCATTTTTGTGTGCATTTGCTAGGTTTGGCACTTGCAGAGAAAAAAATCATTCAAGTCTGTACAAATTTATCACAGAAGATGTGCGTGGTGGCTACAGGCCAAAATTATTTGCTAAAAACTTGAAGAGCCTCCGAGCTAGATAAACAGAAGGGTATTTCCTGAGGACAGGAAGGAAGCGACTTGACTTTGTCATACCTTCTCCTTCCCACAAGCTTTGACAGTCTAATTGGTTTTCTTACCCAGATGGAAGTGCCGGAAATCCTGATTACCCATTGTTCCCATTTCGTGCATTCAGCATTTACCATCTCCTCTCTGCCATTCAGCTCTTCCTCCGGAGGAGGAACCAGCAGGATACAGATTATGGCATGATTACATTCTCCCCTAACCTGCATTTTAGGCAGCTATCAGTGTCAATCCAACTATTTATGCCATTGAAATCCTCCGTGAAGCAAGGCACTCAAATGTTATGTCTGAGAGGATGTAACATAGCTGGAATACATGAGTGTCTGTGTATAAGAAAGCCGAATCTACTTCTTACTTATCTTTGTATCTCACCCCCTCAATCTGCCTGGAAAATGAGTCAAACCTTAGTTTGCAGATTTTACCCTTAATTCTTCCTGTAGCTCATCATCGAGTAATCATGTCATATTTACAATCTTCACGTGCTCAGCCATGTGGCTGCACTGTAAGTAAGAACTTGATGGTCACAGTAGGTCAGAGCAAGGTTGCTCCAGCTCAGCACCTTGGCTCTGGCCCTGGCCAAAAGCAGATACTTAGAGGTAAGATATAAGAACATAACAAGTACACCCCAGTTGGTACCCCCAGCTCTGACAGCGTGAGTGTCAGGGCCACCTTTGGGTTTGACAGCCCTGGAGAAGTTCCCTTCCCCAAATTGTCTCACCTTTTTTGAATCTACTGAAACTTTTTATATTGAGACCCACCTGTGACAGCGAGCTCTATGGCTTCATTATGTGTGAATAAAAAAGTACTTTCCTCTGGTCTAAAGTTTCATTTGATGTCTCCTAATTTGGGGGTTATGAAAAATATTCAGTAATTGTCCCCTCTTCAGCACGACATTCAACCTCGTTTCATCATACCCCTTTTCTCCATCATCTCCTTTCAAAAGTGACAAATCGTCGCCTATTTTCTCTTCTTGGACAAAAGCTGTTCCACAGCTTTGATCATAATTTTTGCCCTTCTCTGTACCTTTTCTGGATATAATGCTTCCTTTTTCTGAGATGGGGATGGGAAAACAAGAACTGCATGCAGAATTCAAGATATGAGTGCACTATGGATTTATAAAGTGGTAATGAGGGGTTTTGTTCTATCCTCTATTTCTGTCTCAGTAATGCCTATGATCCTTTTTGCTTCTTTGACTACTGCTGAGCATTCAAGCTTGAGAGCACACTAAGATATGAAACCTATTCTTTATGTCTAGTTTCATGTCTTTTAATGAACTCTCCTAATCTGGGGAAAAAGACACAGTCCCTACCTATCCTCACCTGGAACAATGCCCAGGGGCCTGTCTAGTAGGAGTGGGAGGATATTCGTGCTCTGAGATTTCAGTGATCTAACAGCTTGCACTTCCTTCCATTACATGTTTTTCAGACACTTAAACTTCAGCTCTATGCAACAGCTGTGTGGGGTAGGTAAGAATCCCTGAATGAATTTCACAGATGGAGAAACTGAGACAGAGAGATTTGTCCAATTCACTTAGAAGCTGTCACAAAGCCAGGAACAGACCCTGAGAACCAGACCAGTCTCTCCTTCCACCGGCTGCTGCAAGTGAAACGGCTGCTCCAGGGACTGTCCTTACCCAGGGGTCCATGGCCACATGATGCCTTATGTCTCTACCCCTTCAGCTTGCAGTCTTCATCATGCCGTGGAAAAAACAGGAGTCCTTGCTCCAGCAAGTTGGTAGACAAGTACATCATCCTACCCTACCCTACCCTACCCTATCCTACCCTACCCTACCCCATCCTATCCTACCCTATCCCATCCATAACTATTCTTTCAACCTGTTATACTAGTGAAGTTGCCAGCAAAGCAAGCCGTGAAGTAGTTTTGAACTGTTCTGTTTCTCCTTCTATTATTTCAGACCGGATCACGTGTAGGAAATCATAGAATCACAGAATGGTTTGGGTTGGGAGGAAACTTTAAAGGCCATCTAGTCCACTCCCCCTGCAATAAGCAGGGACATCCTCCACTAGATCTTTCCACCCAAATTCTCGGGGGATGAATTGCCACAACAATGTTTTGGTGGCAGCGGTGACCTGTGGGCCTGATTCTGGGAGATGCTTAGTGCTGTCAGGACCTCAGTGCAGCTACTTGGGATTTCACACCACCTGGCCTTTTGCTCCCAATCAGTTTTAATGAGAAAGCCTGGATAGTTCAAGCAGCTGATGGTGCATTACGAAGCCTTTCAAATAGATATTGCTGGCTCAGATCAAGCACAGGTAATAGCTGGAGGTTATTACTCTTGGTTATATCAGGCTGAGAAATGAGTTTTGTGGAGTAAGTCAACAGGCACCCTCATCACAAACTGTTCTCGCTCATGGGCACTCTCTTAACCAACCTCAGCAGTGAAAGCAGTAGCTAAATGGGCACAGGTACTGAGATACATCCTCAGTTGTTCTCCTACTAGAGCAAAACATGCTTTGGCAGGGAAACTCATGAAACCTTGTACTGAAAAAGATGCTGCTACCCTTTTCCTATGGGGAAGGAGCCCAATCCTGTCAGCTTGCACTTGGGGGATTTATCTGCCATAGTGCCAGATGAGAGAGAAATGTCACTGCCAGCACATGTTGCCTTGACGGATCTGACTGCCTAAAACTGGGAAACGACTCCGTAGGATCCACAATTGTAAAAAGAGCACACTGAAGATGAAAGAAAATGCTTTTAAGGTGGTGAGGAGCAATTTCTCTTGAAAGTTTTTTAATTCTTAGGTATCTCTTTAACAAGGCATTGGTGAAGACGCTACCCCACACGGTGCAAATTTTCCCTGTGGACCCTGCAGCGATGCAATCCCTTCAACTAAAATGCCGAGAGCACTGTGTTACATTTTACAGACTGCCATTGTCCATGCCCATGGGTTAATTAGAGTAAACTTGTGGAAGACGCCAGATACATACCGAAGTACCCATAAAACCCCTCTCTGTGTGGGAATGAGCCACAGGAATCCCATCCACTACAGCAAACAGGGAGAGGGGTCCTGGTAACAAACTGTTTGCTCAGTCTGCTGCTGTCTGTCCCAGAGCTCCGTTATAAAAGCCTTGACAATACCACTATTGCACAAAACGCAAAATCAAGGGAAAAAGACTCCAGCTACTCATGCTGTTTGCAGATAAATTAAACAAACCCAGAAAAGGTTGAGACATCTGGAAATCTGACAGGAAAACTGGGTTTTCCAGGGAGAACACTAGAGCCAATTTACAGTTAATTACTGTGATTTGGAACAGCTCTGTGAGTAAATACCAGTCTCTGATTGTCCAAGTAAGGACGATAATTGTTTCCTGAACTGTGTCCATTGTGTAGTTAAAATGTTGTCAGGCTGCTCCTCTGTCAAACTCAGAAGAGGTTTGGTTTTCGGCAACGTGCATCTGAGCATTATACCTGCCATGAACGCAGCTTATTGAGCTCCACAGCCATAGCAATAAAGCAATCTCTCCCAACGAGGAGGCTGCTGGACGAGGCATGAGCTCGCAGCTGCAAAGCAGTCACTGCTGCCATCACTGGTGAAACAGCTCAGAGGCCAAGGAGGACTGGTGGGCTACCGGGCACTGCCAGCCCCAAAATGGGCTGAGCATCGGATTGCTGCAAAAGCTATAGAGAAGGGTGGGCAGCAAGAGAGAAGGGACAGCATAGAAAAAACCCCAAATTGCGTTATCTATTTCTTTTTTTTCCTCTTCAGAGTGACTAGAGGGAAAATGTTTTTACAGAGATTATACCAACATTTGAAAACCTGATATCGATACCTTCATTAGAAGGCAAACCAAAAACTCAACAGGTACTAGGATGGTTTCTTAAAGAGCTCAAGTATTTAATACTGAAATATTGGCTCACCTGAGTCCAGAGCAGGTACTGAGACTAACTGAGGAGTCGGGGTACCCTTGTACATTGCCGTGGTAATAGCAGTGACCCTGATTGCAAAAAAGAGAAAACATTTCAATAGTCACAAACGCTCGTTGCTCTCTAGTTTTCTCACGGATTTCCATCCCCTTTATTTCAAAGCAATTATCAATTTCAGGCTAGAGTATTCAGAACCACACTGACAACACCTTTCCTGTCCCGCTAAATATTCACCATATTTAACAGTCCAAACAGTTCCTAAATGGAAACCTTGGGTGTTTTAAACGACAAATTTTGGGAAGGTTTTGTTTCGTTTTGTTTTGTTTTGTGGTTGTTGCTTGTTGTTTTCTTTTTTAAAAGAGATTCAATGGTGTTTAAATTGCATGACTGAGAAACTTTTTCTGTGATACTTTATTTAAAGCTACAATATGGAATATTTTATAAAGTTAATCAGATGAACAAATTGGCTAACACATTTTACTACTTTCTATAGAGACACGTATTTTTATTGAAGGACATTCACATCTATGTTTGTCTATAGGAGGTAGACATCTATAACTACCTAAAAGGAAGTTGTAGTGAGGCTGGTGTTGGTCTCTTCTCCCAAGTAACTAATAACAAGAGGACAAGAGGTAATGGCCTCAAGCTGCACCAGGGGAAATTTAGATTGGATATTAGGAAAAATTTCTTTACTGAAAGAGTGGTCAGACATTGGAACAGGCTGCCCAGGGCAGTGGTGGAGTCACCGTCCCTGGAGATGTTCAAAAAACGTGTTGATGTGGTGCTTAGGGACATGGTTTAGTGGTGGGCTTGGTAGTGTTAGGATAATGGTTGGATTTGATGATCTTAAAGGTTTTTTCCAACCAAAATGATTCTATAATTCCATGATTCTATGATTCCATGATTCTATTATAAAGAGAAATATGAAGAAGCCAATCCCAACCCTATAGTTTGAAAAAACTCACAGAGCAAATGAAGGGGAACAGGTTGGAAAGGAAACCTTTTATTGAATTCCTCAACCAAGTGGCTGCTTGTTATTAAGAACAACCAAGAATAAGAGGGTCTTCTATTTTGAGAGGCAACAATCCAATTTCATTTTGTGGCTAGGTTATTGTATTTCCTTAATAACCCGCTGCTTGCAAAAGGCACCCACAACAGAGATACTTTCCCAGCACACACACATATCTGTCTGGAATCAAGGTTAATTTTATTGTTGACTAAAGGTTATATTACATTCCCAGTTATGTGACTGGCTGGAAAGCAATGATGGTGTCACGTCCAGCATTTCTTTTCTCACGGCTCCTTTGAATGCCACCTGGAAGCTGAAAACGCTGTTGTAAAAGGTTCCTATCTTATTAGTGCGAAGGAAAGTTATCACTCATGCTTCAGTCTGACAGGCATCTCACTGTGCCTTTTTATTACTCGGTTCATTCACACCCATCTAGCTGCATTAATTAACCTTTTCAGTTTTGGGGCATGGCTTTCACTTATAAAGCCTCACATAGCAGACTTCTAAAGACCACCTTGATTTTGTTACAGAAAGCAATAGCCATGAAAATGCTGGGCAAGATGGAATAATTCGGATATGAGTTTTCTGCAAATAAGGTTACACCATGAAAAATATTTACTTAGAGCATTTGTATTTTCAACATGAGCAACTGAACACAGAACAGTAACATTTAAGTTTCTAAATACAAATCTCAATAGCTTTTCTCAGTGAAAGAAATGACAGGAACAAAGTAATAGTGTTTTACTCTTGGGTATTTTTATCATCAGTACTCATAAAGAGTCAGTAACGCATTAGCAAGAATAAAGCCACAACAGAAGGGAGGAAGTCATAGACTGAATTTTTGGGGGATGATTGCTTCAGTCACAATTGCTATGGATGCCAAAGTTTTCAGCGTGAGTCTACTATTTCACTCTAGTTTAATATTATCCGTTACATGCATCCAGTTGATAAGACAGAAGAAAAAACCAACGCCCCCTGCCTCAGCACTGACTCTCATACAGCGACCCCGAAACATTCTAAACCCAAAAATAAAGTAGGTTTATTCTCATCACTTAAAGTAAGCATAAGGCAGAGGTGCAGTTCAGAGCTCTTAAGGCGGCAGTCCTTGGGGTTTAGCATCACCACTGTTAAGCACGGTCCTCAGTGAAACGGGGAGGGCGAGCTGGTACCTCGCCCCACACGGGCTGCTGCTGCAGTCTAGCTGTCTTTATCAAAGAGTGAATTATGGCAAAGGGCTTGATTTCTTTCCCTCTCTACACACAACTTGTCATTTTATTAACTTTGAGCTCCTTGTTGTGGCCCATTGCACAACACCGCTGAGATCCACAGGCTATACGATGCCAAAGTTCAATACCAAAAACGTAAACTTATCAGACCATGGCTTGCAGCTGGACTGGTAGAAAATTGATTTCTAGCTCAGTAACTCCACTGAACTGCAGGATTTTTTTTTTTTTTTTTTTTTTCTCCTATCACATCTTTTTATCCCTGTAAACTAGTATATAAAAATGGATGACCCCCTAAAACGAAATAATTACCATGGCTGATGGGTCATACTTAAAACAGTACTCTACCCTTACTTGAGATCATTTAATAAATACCAGCTTTTGACAACTGCAAATTTTTCAAGTGCTGTAAACCAGAAAAATAACCTAGACACTGACTCGTGTGCTAGAGAAACTCCCCAAACGACAGCTCCACAAACCTGACTTGGTTTGACCTCCAAGCAGAATTTGACTAAGCAACTTTTCAATGGGAAATTGGATTTGGTTTCAACTACAGACTATATTGATGTCCTCAGTGAGGAAGAGATATAAAAAGAAAATCACAGAGACTTATCTTTTTTAAACCATATTGCAGCATTTAATGAAAAAATGGATTCACTGATCACTCAAAAAGATACTTTAGGCAGCAAAATGCACTGCCTGTATTAATCATGACTTACTGCCACTATGAAAACATTTTTTTTTTAGTAAGGGAAAGTCTACCTGTCATTAGCTGGACACATATTCACGCTAATATAGGTTAATCTGTCAAAGGCTTGTGTGCTTCATTTCTTTCCTTTTGCTTCCTTCAGGAGCCTATACGGCCTTCCTGTTTCTAAAACAAATGATTATTTTCTAGTAAGCTGATTTTGAAGAAGATATGAGCACCCAGCAAAACAGAAAACACTGAAAGCTTTCAAAATGATTGCTTCACTTGGGAGGTCTGGAGCTATAATGAAGATGCTTTTTGAGAAGATGTTATGCATAGAAATAATGGCTTTCACGGATAGCAGCAAAGCCTATCATGGACGGGAACACAAAGCACGATGCCTCTTCTGACAATATCAATAAATAAAGAAATAATGTATCACAACAAATAATTTAGTGGACTCAGGCAGATAAAAGATAAACTTTCTAACCAAAATCACTTGCTGCATTGTTTCTAATTAAGATGTTCATTCTGTCAGAGGACAAAATCATTATTGCTTTCAAGTGCTTTTTATTTATAAAAAGCACTTTTTAATTAATAATTTTAAAAAGGATCATATTAGCCATATTTTTATATATATATACCCTTAAACATAAATATACACATACATACATATATATATATATATATGTATAAAGGGTATCCATAACAGTCTTTCGGTTCGGTTTAAAAAATAAACCAAACCAACCAACCCCCTCTCCCAAACCCCAGCCATGGCTTCCCCAGCGTGGAAAGACACCCAAGCCTTCAAAAACCTCTGATGTGAGCTTCTGCACTATGGAAATCAGATATTTAGGGCTTTCTCCCTAACTGAACCAAGACTTTCCTCCATAACTGATCAACAACGGCTGCCTTTATTATAAAATTTTAATGGGTATTTTTCCAAGAAGCCGAATAAATCTTACAGATTTTAAAAGTCACCTGGTTAAAACCCCACAGCTTGCCTTTAAAGTCTCTCTCTAAAAATTCATGTGCAGGATCACAGCAGTCAAAAAGGTACTGAAGGCAACAATAAAAAAAGATCACACACCGAGTTGTTTCATCCCATGGCTCAGATCCCGGCAGAGAGCGCTTCGGGTTTTAACGATGAAGCATCATCTACCCACGAAACACCAACCTTACCGTGTAATTGCGTGCGAGAACCACATCAGTGCCGTCTCTCAAATAATGTGTTTCTGTGAAGCTGCTGGCTAACAGGCCCCTGAAAAAAAATAGAGCACACTTAATATTACGGCCACATCACCTTGACTTTGTCCTTTAGCGGTTCTGTTTGAGAAAGTGATCAAAGCCAAGCATTAACAATACAACGACTACCAGGGCTATGTGCGAAATACGGAAAAATATAGCTGCAAATACCGAAGCTGCAGTACGTGAACGCTTCCTCGTTAACTGTGAAAAGACTACACGTACCCACACCGCTTTCTCTCCCAAATGAGGACTGCATGTCAGCACATTTCAGGATTGAATCTTCCATGTAGTTTTCAACACATTTTACATTCAATCTGAAATCTATACATTTGTGCATTGTTAAGTAACGATGGTTTGTGGAAAAGGAAAATGTTTTCCCCGTGCTACTTATTTTACTGTATAATGTGTTGTACTCATCAGCAGGTGACAACCCAAAGACTAGTTTAGCTCTTGGTAAAGCAAACGAACTTCTTCCATTGACATTCAAGGAAAAACACCACATTACAGAAGTGAGAGTACTGGATTTATTCTGGTCATCTGAAAAGGATATTCTTGAATGGAAATTTAACAACTTGAAATGATGTATCAGGACATGGTGAAAGACCACGTCTGTGATAAGATATTTTGTTCTCATTCTCTCCACGCTTCCCCTCCTGCCATTGGCAATGATAGAAATAATTCTGACTTGCAATTGCCATTTTCCAGAAATCTCCAGAGCATGTGCATGACAACTATGAAAATTTTTATTTTTGTATTAAGCTCATGGAATAAGGAAAGTAGCATCAGCCTTTTTTAAAAAAAAAATAAAGGAGTCTTGCTATTGATCTATTTTTCAACTCCTTATCTAAAGAGCATTTCTTACAAGGCCGGAAGGAAGAATATGTGTTCACCTTTACTCCTAACATAGCAGTACAACATACTCCTAACATAACACTTAAGCTATGCTCCTCGACACAAACATGCTTGAGTTTTGACAAATAGTTTAGTGAAATGCAAAAGCACAACAGAGAAGAAACCAAAGATAAATGCCACCATCATCTTCAGAAAACTGGAGAGCCTGGACTACTGAAAATCTTTGGCACAGCATTTCACAATGTTCTTTCTGTTTCACTTCAAAGACGCTTTTCTCCCTTGGGTCGTTCATTTGAAAGAACCAGGTCCTTTCTTTTATTTAAAGCTGGTTAATGCTGCATTCTTGCATATATATGAGTGCACAGTCTCGGTACGCATTGCTTGCACTTTATACAAACGTTAAAACTACAACATGAACAAAAATTTAATTTGCATTACTGATTTATTTCCACCACATTAATATCCACGACCAGGACCTGGTTGTGCTAGAAACTATGCAAACACTTACTAGAGAGAAAATCCGTCTTTAAAAGCCTCTATCTTAAAGTAGAAAAAAGAAAAAAAGATGAATGAAACAAGCCAAAAAAAAAAAAGAAAAATAAAAAGAAGGCAACAATGTAAAAAGAGGAGGACAGTGAAGCCCCAACACAACGAGTATTCAAGCACAGATTCTCACTTTACATTTTTCAGCTTGTGGGAAATATCAGCACATTAATAGCTACAGAACGTTAAAACACTGCAGCGTTTGGCGGGTTGTACAGGAACTGTTCTGGATCTCGGCCAACCACCACACCTACAGCAGGATCTGGTTGCTCAACCAAGCATCTAGTGTTGATTTAGATACTCTATATATTTCACCAACCAGCATGGTCGGGACACCTCATACCCCCTGTGGTGTCTCGGAGGGCACTTGACACCAATGTTTATCTCACCTCTTGTGCCTGCAGCCTCTGGAAGGCCTACCTGAAACAAAGTGTGCTCTATCCGTGCTTCCTACTGTCTCATTATCACAAAGAGCAGCTGCTTTCTTAATTAACATTGTTATTTAGATAACAGCCCTGCTAAGTTCTGCCACTTAGCAGGCATTAATTACCTGCAAAGGCAAAAGGTAAGATCCCAACCTCGTTGAAGCCAACAGAGTTCTGCTGTGCACTTTTTGGAAATGGGATTTCATGAAGGATACCAGAGCAATTTTTGTGTAATAGGACAAAATACAGGCAAGGGATAGGGTAACAGATGTAGCATAAGGGCAAAGTGATTGAGCAATATAGCTTTGTGCTCTGCTATTTCCAAAGTGTTTGGCAGCAGTGATGATAAAGGTGACCTTTCTGCTTCTGCTCATTCTACCCTCAGGCACAGATTTAGAAAATATTTCATAGATTCATGGATTTTAATACCAGAAGGGAGCGCTGTGATCGGTAGTCTGACCTGCCACATTACATAGGTCATTTGACTTGAATCAATCTTCTAGTACAATGATGGAACCAGATCCATTTTCTTACTGTATAGAGCCCTTGCCTAGATCTCTCATGATGAAGAAGCTATCACAGAAGGGCTGTTAAGTTTTTAACAGTTAATTAAGCTTGATGTAAAAACACTGCACTTTGTGTCTAGACTGACTCTGTCAACATTCAGTTTCCAGTCACTAGATCTCATTCTTTCACGTCAATGCTTCATTTTCATTTGAGTCTTTCATGGACAGTTCTACTTACTAAAGTGAGGAAATTCAGCAGGTAAACAAATCCCTGCTGTAGCTGGCATCAATCTCTCTATCAGGATGAAAGTTGGCTGTCTAGCCTGGTGAAAATACTGGCTGAACAAAAGAATTCCTAATGCAAGTAGTAGAAGTCTGGTAAGGGCACCGAGATGAAAGTCTCGCTATTGGACTAATCTAATAGAATAAAGAGTATGCCCCAACGTAGAGCCAAAGTAGGATTTCAAATCCTGGAAATTTCATTTACCACTGAAGGACCTTTTTGAGAAAACGAGAATGTCTTTCAGGAGTCTGCATTAACACTCCTTCAGTTTAGTAACTAGGACATCATTGCTGAGACATCTGTTTTCCTGCCACGTACGGCGCTAGGGCTAGTTTGAGAGCAAGCCAGAGGAAAGGTTTTCTCCACGCTGTAGAGGCTGGGGACCTCTACGAGACACATTGCCAGGGACTTCAACAATTTCTGGCACCGAAAGAAGCTGTTATTCCCACTTTCAAAACTTCTAATATCTTAAAAGCTGTATAGCCGTAGAAGCATGCAGCATTAGTACCCCGGGACAGCAAGTCATGTACAGGCATTTTTTGAAAGGTTATGAAAATCAAGTGTAACAATCACTCAAATTCCACAACCAAGTGTGCACCACTTTACTTTCCAATTATGGCAATAACATTTAACACACCGAACAATGAATTCAACATATGTATCTATTAGGTAATTTAATTATCCCCATCCCGCCCTCCAAAGATATGCAATGTAATAGATTGATCTACGTTTCTGGTTTTGACCCATTGTAAAGGAGATTAATAAAGGAAAGTAAATTAATTTAGATGGCAAGCTACTTAACCTAATTGGATCAATGTAATTCTGAAAGAGCAGGGATCAAAATAACATTAATGTATCACACTGCAATTCATCATCACGTCCATGTTTCAAATGTTGTCAGCTACAAGGGGCAGCAGTACCAAATGATTATCATTTTTTTGCACCGCATAAAGAGGCAGAAACAAATGCTACTGAGAACTATGAACTGGTGGATACTACCAAAAAAAAATCAATTGAAGCAACATCCCAACTTTCTTATTTATTCTCCGAAGATGCAAAAGTGCAATTCTTGAGTTAAATTACTTATGTACTTAGTCACTGTGTTTGCCAGCACCGTGGATTTTGTCACATTTCTCAGAGCCAAATTAGCACGTTGAAGCTTCGATGGCCCAGAAGGACAGGTTTTATCCCTCCTGGTCTATGACAAACACAGCACAGGCTTCCTCATCCTCTGTAAATCAGTAGCAAGCTTACCTGTCAGATTTGCTGAAATGTTTTCAGGTGTCAAGCAGCTTCCACTAACCTAAGCCTCAGGGAATATGATGAATGTTGTTTAAACTTCTAACCCTCACCTTCCCGGCCCCCTGCAATGTGAAGCCTTGGGTGGTTTGTTTGGAGATGGGGAATATGTTCTGTTTTAAACACATCAAATTTTTTACTCAATCCATTTAATGACAGGAATGGTAATTTAACACACTGCCTCTCACTTGCAAATGAGAAAATCAGTCTCTGCTCCTCAGGCACCAATATATTTTTTCAAAAGGTTATAATGGCATTTCATCACCCAGAGAGAGTCAGAAAGACAGAGTCACAGAAGTTACAGATGGAAAAAAATCCAGTGGATCATAGAGTTGGCTTCCCTGGAAGCCAAGTATGCTGTAGATCAAATTAGGTTCTGTCTCATCGAGCTTCAAATGTCAGAGCAATGCTGATCCCACTGCTTTCAAAGAGAGATTACTTTGCATTCCAACAGATGTTACTGTCATGATGCATTTCCTGATATTCAGCCTTTTATAGTTTTTCCCAGTTACAGTTCTTTCACTAGCCGAAACAACTGCTTTTCCTTCTTGGTACATATATTGTTCAGATAGGTGCAGATTATTATCATATTCTCCTTTAACCATCCACGTGCTAAGTATAGAACATCGGGTTATAAAAAATGACAAGAACTGTGTACTTTTCATGTTAGTGCTACTCAGGAAAAATCTAAGCACCATCACAGTAGGAGCAGACACCAGGGTTTCCCTTGGTGATACAGAAGAAACCAGTAGACAAAAACATCAGGAGCAAATCTCTTTCTAACAGCACACAGGGTTGTTTTTCAATCTCTCTTTTAGGATGAAACTTCTTTCGTTGCCCTCCCTGTTCCAGGTCATCCTGCTGCAATACAGATACAAGAGGGAAGACACCAACATTCTTATGCATCAAAACGGATCTACAAGGCTCTCAAAGCTGCTCTGTGAGACTGAAGTGACACCCAGCAAGTGAGATTCAACAGCACTGCTTTAAAGCCAAACAAGATGATGTCTGGATGGTCTGGTACACATTTCTTCAACATCCTGGGTGGTGTGTGGCTCACTGTTTGACATCTCAGAAGGACTACGCCTTGCTCTGGCATGACATGGAGAATAAAACTTGACCTCTGCTTCAGCAGGGAATCAGGGCTGGCAGAAGAGACCCAAGTTTTTACAATAATAAATCCCTGCTTCTGCTAGCACTGTCTGATGGTTAGTGCCAGCGAGCAAGCAGGGACCTGGGCTTCTTCTCTGGGGCAGGCACTCTGTGGCATACAGCCCAAAGGCACCCAGCACTCCCAGGGATGTGGCGTGATCTGCCTACTGCCATCTAGCTCTAACTAGGACTTTAAGATGAGGCAAAGGGAAGCAGGAACTGGACAGTTAGCTAAAACCCCATGCCTGAGATAGAAACACCATAAGCAACTTCTAAAAGCAGCATTGTGTTTTCTTTTGAAACTCATGGAGGTCTAAAGCAGCCTCAAACCAGAGCTAGAGCTTTGTCAACCATTCGATCCTGAGGTCTGACCTGCCTAGGAATGAATCTTGGGTACTCTGCATATACATTGCCAGACTCACAGCACTGAGATGTGTGATCTGATTTTTGTTTCTGCAACTCCTTAACCTGTAGAAAGGTTTGGAAACGCAGCCCCTAATCTTCCCCTTAAATCTTTTTTTAGATACGGTCACACATGGACATCTCTGTTCTGGGGTCTGACGTCACAGCAACGCACTCTTTGGTTAGGAGGTTTTGCAGGGTTGCTTTTAATGACATAGAGAAGGTGCAGCGAACCTATTGAGCTTTGAAAAGGAACATACACTTTTCATGCTCTTAAGTTTGCCTTTCTTCTTACTTTTGGCTTTGATTAACATCTCAGTATAGTTATACTACTTCAAGAACGGATGTTCTAGGAAGAACGTTAAATATACCTATGACTTCTTAAATGACGACAGCCAGCTGTCTACCTGCTCTGTGGGAGCACTGATCACAATAAGCCACTGGTAGCGCAAGGCTGACTCAAACCTGACTGTGGTGCTTCGTACACTGCCTGGAGCTCAGACAGACATTTGACCTTTACTTCCACTCGTTACTCTTCTCCTTCCAAATGATAACGTGCCAGTTTTCTCCCCCATCCAAGTACCGCCTCACTCTGTTATACCAATTCTTATTAAAAGCCCTCCAGCTATGCATTTTAAACCTTGCCTACAAATGGGGGAGGTGAGGAGAGTGAAACAGGATGGCATACAGGCAGTTATAAAAAATGTCACCCAATCCTCTGCCTGCTGACACCAGCATACTCCATTAATTCTTAAGCATCTCAATTCAGGTCATTTTGACCTTTAGACTGGAATTAGTTGTTATTTCTTCAATTGTGTTATTTCTTCGCAGGTATATCCAGAGGAATAAACAAGTCTGTTAAGCCTGCTGCTTCTGCAGTGGTGGTCTCAGTGCAAGTACCTCCTGATACTCACAAAGGCGATACTCACAGAGGCGTTTTTCAATTCTTCTTTCTCATTACAATATAACGAATGAGTGAAGCATGGGTAATGACTTTCCCATGCACAGGCATCTAACATCATCCTATTCACAAAACCGCATATTCTTTAAACATGCCACATTCTTTCCCCTTGTTTAATTATCTTAAGTGATTTGAAATGCTTTTGGACATTTTCCCATTGAATGTCTCCACTTCATAATATCCTATCTGCTACACTCCAGTGTGCTGCCATAGAGGGACTGCAATGTCATAATTGAAGAACCTGAGAGACTGAAATTCGCAGAGCTTAATTAGCACAATTCTGAGGAACACAGCAGAGCAAAATAGAACTATAATAGCCAGGAAATCAACCAAGCATCCAAAGTTTCAATATTAACTATGGTAGCAGCCTCTGGCCTATTTCACATGGTCTGTAGACAGAGAATTTGAGCTGATCACACACTACATTTGAAAAATAGGTATCTGTACTTCTACCCGGTTCTTTTAATGCAGAAATTCATATATCCTGTGTCTACTGGAGTCCGTGTTAAAATCCCGCTCCCAACCCCTTGCAGGAGTGGGACAGTGTCTGGCCCTAAGAGACCAAATTTCCATAAACACATGTTACAACGTCAAAAGCAAGATCCGTGCTCTGAGTTGTCCCCAGACAGTGTGTTGAAACACAGGTAGCTTCATCGACAGCTCTCTCTGGTGTGCTGGGGACAGGCAGACAAGACGGACAAGCATAGCATCTAAAGCCTACAAGCATCCTGTCTTCAGAACTGGTCGCTACATGTGGTTGCAGCGCACAGAAACCCAAGGAACAGTCTAAGCAAACGAATCGGAACTAAGGGCGAAAAGCACCTCCCTAGCAGGCAGTCACTGAGTGAATGAGAGCTTTGTTGTTTCCTGACCGCCTGGAAAACACACCGTAAACCTCACCTCCCCAGACTTCAGTAGGAAAAGATTGAAATTAAACTAAGCACATCAGCGGCCTCCCATGCTGTTCCAGGCTCTCAATGCACAACCTGCTTCCATCACTCATTGTGATGTTTATGACAAACATTTACTTGCCCGAACTGTAGCATTTATTTTGTCATTCCAATATCAAAACGTTAATGAAGAGACTACTGCTAAGCAGTGTCGCGGTGAAAGCATGTTCTCCTTTGGAAGAAGATAAACAGCATGTTTTCCAACAAAGCAGATGGGAACAAACATCTCTCTAAAATGGAGAGCTAGGCCAAAACCCTCGGGGCAGTCATAACAGGACAGCATCAGGCACCCTGCACCTCAGATGGTCATTAAGGGAAGAAAAAACCCATGCAGCATGTGTGGGGGAATGAGAGGAACACCAGCAAGGTTCAATCCATCTTTGCAAGGGAGCTTGGAGACATAGCAAAACTTCCCCGGCAGAAGAGGGAATGGCATTGTGTACTTCTGTGAGCTTTGACCAAAACTGCTCATGTCGCACACACTGAAAGCCAAAGCCAGAACTGGTTTCCCAGCATCCCACCCATGTTAACCTCAAAGGTGCTCGGACTTTGTTTTTCATCCACCAACTCCAATATACCAGAGCAGCATTTGATAGTTTTCAGCATCTCTCTCACAGAATTATCCTAGGAGAGCTCCTAGGAGGAACATTTTAGATTACGTCCTTGAGCTTCCCTGTGTAGAAGAATAACAGAAATCAAGTTATTGGTTCAGCTGGGCAGTATGCCATGAAAAGCAAACACCTTCATTAAAGGCTTCAGCCTAACACCGGCCACAAATCGTTGTCCAGCTATGCGAGATGACAACACTTATTGGTTAACTGATTTTTGATGGAAAAATACAATTCTGTACATTTAGGCAACCTGTGTAAGCTGACTGCTTTAGAGCTGCTTTACTGTGTGAGCTACATCAAGCAGTTTTAACTTAGAATAACGGAAGTGGCTGTGAAACCCTGAAGCAATGTGCCAAAAGTTAAAGCATTGTGCTGGAAATAACCACTGAACTACTACACCTCTGAAGTATCCACGGCAAAGATCAAAAGTAATGTGCACTGCTACGCTGCAGGCTGAACCCGGACAAACTTACACAACTCAGCATTCTGAATTGGCTTTGGCTAGACTAAAGACTAGTACAGCTCTGAAACTTCTGGCTCCCTTTCCATGGGTCTGTTCCTCAGATGACAATACTGTGGTTTCTGATGAAATGCATACTTCCTCTTATTATGCCTCCACTAAAACTCATACAAGATAATCTAGGGGCTTTTTTTTAACAATCTGATCTTGCATGCAGAATACAGAATTAGAGTTACAGATGTAGGCAACACAGACAGCCCCATAAAACCATGGCTCAAACAATTCACTAGAAAACATTGAGACGTCTCAGAAGCTAAGAAGTACATATATCACAAGTGGTAGCCATAATATTTTAATGCATTATTTTCTAACAGCACAGTGCTGCCTTTCATAAGACAAATTCTTTACAGTCCCTGTAACGCTTCTAGGATAGCATATTTTCGTTAAAGAGTAAGTATGGAGATACTGGGCTGGAAAGCTGTCAAATTCTATTTGAAATGTTTCATTTAATTAAATATGTCATTTATAGCTGAGTAAAATTATGCTGCTGAACAGATGTCATCGGTCAAATTGTCTGTGCTTCCATCTGAACATTTTCAGACTACTACAGAATTCTATTTAAAACATCCCAGAAAACTAGTCCTACCATGGAAAATTTATAAACATAGAAATTTAAGCAATTCCAATGAAATATCAGAACTTATTAAAATATAACTAACAAAATGTAAATAGAGCCATGGGATTACCAAAGGTTATATGCAAGTGTCTGCAATATTTTTAGAAAGCCAGGCTCTTACATTAATGAAAAGTCCCTGAGCCTACATTTATTCCTAGACTCTAACCAACAATCACATCCTCTCTGTATCTTAGTCTGGCTGTTGAGCGTGTGCCTTTGCATTTTTAATTTAAATGAAGTTGCCTTGCCATTTCTGCTAGTTTGTTGAAACATAAAACAGAATTTTTGTTTTGCTAAACCCGCAATTTTTTCCTTGCCACAAGAATGAGCCGTTTGCTCTAGGTAGGCTGTGCCCATTATTTCACCTGCAGAACACCATTGACTTCCACTGACGTTGTCTCTCTCACAAACCTTTTAAAATTCTGGATGAAGAGGGCAGAGATGCGTAAGGATATTTGTGTGCGAAAGCTGTGTTTAAGTCTCAAGCCTCCAAATCTGGTACACACGCTCATCTAAAACTAAGTAGGTGCAAAAGCCCTAAAACTGGCCACAGGCTGTCAGACCAAAGGTCCACCTAGTCCTGTGTTCTGTCTCCAACAGTGGCCAATAACTAGGGAAATAAATCCTGAAGAGGACAAGCACGCTACACTTCCCTGAAATACAGCTCACACTCTGCCTCCAAAGCCTTTATGAGCCAGGGACCAACGTGAAGCGGTGACTCTGCGATGAAACAAAACCTCACAGGGGTGTTCTCGCTCTCCCCTGACACTTTCCCTTTCCAATCAAAGCAGTGACTTCCATGAAGATCAATTAATTTGATAACACAACAAAACTGCAGCTGCAGATTTCGGGCAACGTGTTAAGGCTAATGGCAGCAATTGCAGCGTGGTGTGCTCGGAAGTCTGCTCCCGTGGAAGTCGATGGGTAAGGCTTTGATTTCAGTGCCTGGCACAATTTTGCTGGGACCAGCCACTAAGATACCCACTGTCTCAGTAACCTGTATGCTTTCGTTTGGAGGCTGACTATGAATGCCTGTGTGGTTTTCAAGTGTGTAAGGTTTATTCTTACCTGAGCAGCAAAGCTGCAGGAGATCACAGCCTCCTGTTAATGCTACTCCGATCCAATGAAAATAAAATTGCTCTCTGGCTTTGCTATCAGCATCATTTCTTGCACGAAGGTGTAACCACGTGTTTTCTAAACCACTTCTGACACGAGCACAGTGTCCACCGTGCAGGGTTGAAGATGGTGGGCTGCTCCTGCCCCGTACCAACTGCCTCAGCCCCTGACCAGGGAGTGCATCCCAGACACCGCATCAGCTGTTGGCATATGGCACTTCAGGTGACTTGGAAAAGCCTGGAGTGATTTTTCAAGTAACGTTAGGCTCTACTCTCAGAGGATGATCGCTCATTTCCAACTAACTCTGCTTCAACACATGACTTGAAATGGGGATGAGGTGATCTGGGTGTTTGCAGAACAAAAGCATGGGCCTGAGGTACCAAGCAGTGAGCAAGTTTATAGTGTGGAGGCATGTGAGAGAAAGGATGGGGGCTGAAATATTCCTCCTTCCTTTCCTCTTTCTTACCCATTACTCTCCTACACTCCCTGCATTTTACCTCACCCATTCTTCATCATCTTTCCACTCCTTCTCCTTTTCCCCACATTATGCCTCCATAGCCCTCCTTTCATCACCTCTTACACGCCTATGTTTAGTATTACATGCTAAACAGGAGATATGTGTTTCTTAGTAAGCCAGACACAAAAAAGCAACGCAACCACACTGGTGCTTTTCTTAAACAAACCTCAAATCTGTGGGTACCACCACATGGTATATGAGGCTGGCAGTTGCCAGGGCACCAGGTAACCAACTCGACAAGACGTGACTTCTGTGGGACCTCTAACAGAGAAAACACAGATCATCAGCCCTGTTTGTCAGGTCAGGCTCCATGTTCATGTTTTCCAGGCAGGAAGGGAAGAATGGCCAGTGAAATCAGGACACTGGGGTAAGGGCAAAATAGGTTTTTAGATTTTTCTTTGATTTTTTTTTTTTCCTCACATCTCTCTGCTGCATCCTTCCAGTGTACCTTAGTTCTTGACTGCCATGTGTCAGCACCCTTTATGGATCAAGTAAACTCATTAATTCAACAGAAAATGACTGCAGGAAAACATCAGACCGCCACCCATGGCTTTGGCTAGGTGAGCTGGCTCACTGCAGGCTACGAGCGTGGCAGAGCTGCAGCAGACAGACGTGGGAAGGAAGGGCAGGCAGCGGGGCTGGGGCATGAGCATCCCTCCTCCCCGGTCCAGCAGCAAGCCTGCAGTCAGCAACACGAAGAGAAACCGCACGGCATCAGCTGCTTCTGCTTTTACTTATTTAGGAATTGATTAATGTCAGAAACAGATTCTGACTTCTTGCTACGGTAAGGTTTTTTGCTGGCCCAGGGGTCCCAACTTGCTTCTCACCCACTTTGAGGGTATCTCATTGCACTGACGTCGCTGAAGATATGCCGGTAAAGAGCTTGGGTGACAGAAGGATCAGACACTGTCTTTTAGCAGTTAAGACACAAAATTATAATTTTCTTTTCAATTCAAGGAAGTAATTAGTTTATAATAACATTTAACATTTAGTTGCTGACAGAGATATGACACTTATCTTACATAAGTCATTTTAATTATTCCTACTATCCAAGACTTCAAAAATATTGTCTAGTCTAAGCTAACAATGCCTTTCCAGATATTTTTGGTTCTACTGTCATTTGAAAAATTGATGCCTAGAGCACCAGCATTTATCAAGCTCATTATAGATTTCATCCAAATGACTACAGATAATTAAAAGTATGCTTCATTTTTATTCTAATGTTTTCCCCCCTAACATTGCAAAGTAATTCTGTTGTTGCTCAGGGTTTTAGGAATTAATGTAGACTTGTCTGTCAGAAAATAAAGCTCCACAGGATTATATACAAACTATTCGTACATACAGACATGAGTCTGACATGCAGAAATGATTTGTACATACACACACTTTGGAGCACTATATGCATTTGCACACACATAAAATAGTCTTAAAAGTGAACGGTTATTTCAGACACTTGGGTAACCATCCTCTGAAAATCAGTCTTCTCTAAGGCACTCGGTCAAGACCCCTTTAGAAAATGGTTGCTATACTTATCTTTCACCTATATGAAACATATGCACCTGATGCCCCATCATCTTACACCACGCAGAACTACTCACACTTAACAAAGCTTATGCACACCACAACTGCAGACACAAGTGGAGAAATCTTGGCAGCACATTGTTTCATTCTGCACAGGCATTACTAACTTAGAAGACGCCCGGAGAGAAGAAACAAATCTTTTGAGAAACTATCCAACAGGATTCTGGAGAGCCACCCTTCCTGAGCTAAGATTTAAGTGATCTATCGAAAGGTGTTTAGTGATGTAAAACCCATTAGGAGACTGGATTGCTGTACAAATGCAGGGCATGCATGTCCACACAGCACTGAATTAACATCAGTTTAAGTATTTTTTTTCTACTATGCATAGATCAGGCTATGTCTGTCATACCTGGAGCCGCTGTAATTGTTAAAAATGCTCATATAAAACATGTATATGATTTTTTTTTTAACTGTTACGAGTTTGCAATAATTAGTACAACACTGAGTTTGACTTGCATATTAATTATTAATACATTGCACCTAGAAACCTTCTTCATTCTAAGCTCCTTAACAGTACTTAAAGAATATCATGTGTGATGAATTTTCCTTGGCACACCTTTATCATCAAATGCTTTATGTTTTTACATGACTTTCCAGGTTACTTTGAAACTAAAATTACCCATAAATAGCAATTGCATTAAAAAGCAATTACAGATACATGCCATTTTAATGCTTCTATTATAATCCACATTCTGGTAAGTCAGACAGAGACTATTTAATGACACAGGCACAGAAGAAACTCTGATGATTTAGTATTAACATCCATGTGAAGCAGGGCTAGCAGGGGGTTGGTGAGGTAGTTTCAGATTGAGGTAGGAAAGAGGAAAAAAAATATAATGAGTAGAATCTGACATAAATATTAGGAAATAGATCTATATTTTATAAAGGCCATTTTATCCAAGACAGTTTAGGTTTCCTCCCACTCACAAAATGAATTCACAGTGAATAAACCCTTGACTCATGAGAATATTTCACATGCAGATTCAGATTTTATGTAAATTATTTAAGTCTGTTTTAGAAAGTTTGGGCAGTGATGTGGAAATGTTCCCCTGCCTATGCACATCAGTCAAAGAAACAGCACTCGTCACCAAGGAATTCAGAAAGGTAAAAGTTTTGCCAACAGGCTTAAGACTAGACTGTGGCATGGAAAAAATGAGATGACATTATTCTATCCCTTAAATTTGCTTCCTCCTGACAGCAGTAGGAGAGGGCAGTGCCTTGGGTGGGGCTGTGCTAGCAGTACAAACACCTCTGCCCAGAAGAGCACATTGCGAGCTGGGGAAACCTAAACTCAGAGAATGTGAAGACATACATTAGTGCCAGTCAATATCCAAAAAGGAAATTTTGCAACCTTCACATCTGGACTACCAAAAGCAAGGTTAATTACATGAAACGGTAAGACTTTTTTGTTTTATCCCCTGGTTATTTCCAAACCACCCAGAATTATCTTTATTTTATCTGAGTTACACTCAAGCCAGGACAGGTTCCTCCGTATTTTAGTGTTGGATAGTATCAAATAAGGCAAGAGATTGGTTTTAACAACAGAGGACTAAACTGACAAAACCTCTACAGTAAGCCCCACAAAAAGAGCTCTCCAAAGCAGAACTGCTGAGACACTATGAGAGGCTCAAGGTAATCAATGTATAATTGTCCACTGCACTGCAAACACAAAAAAAATTCCGTTTGCTTTCTTGCACATTGCTGAATTTTTACTCTTTAAATTTATTTATGTCCAAAAAAATACATACAATATTTTACTGTTGTTGGCCCTACCTAAAATAAAGGGTGGTTTTTGATTTAGGCTGAGCTCTGCCGTTAGGTCAATACTAACAGGGAAATCATGAGGCTGTTTTATACTTGATGAGAGATGTTACACCGTGCTGCACCATGGCAATGAGCTACAATGCTTCCCTAGCAAAAAGCAGGAGATAAAATTTTATCAGTACTGTGCCAGCTGCCCAAACAACGCAGCAGACGCTGAAGGCGCACGGAGACTTTCTACCACTCGTGTGTCTGTCTGCTACCCAAAGCTGGACAAGCCTACAACAGCGCTGTCGACAAAGGTTAAAGAGAAAGCACACGTTACAGAAGAGATGCCAGGTTGTCAGGGAGATGGAGATAATACTGAACAAAAAAGCTCTAACCCAGCTCAGTTAGGTGAGGGAAGAGAAGACACAATTGGAGCTACTAACAAAATAGCAGGGAATTCAACAATTTGGGAAACGTGTAACGGGATACTGAGCCTTTCTCCTCCAGACTTCTGGGTTTAATTAGATCCTTGTCCAAAATAAGGGAAAGGTTTTTAGCAACTGATGGCTGATGTGCAGATTGCAAAAAATGAGCTGGCCTGGGAATAGACTGTGATATCACGGTACAATGCACTCAATCTAGCCACGTTCCCCTTTCCCCCCTCAATGCTGCCAACTATCTGCTTTGTTATCAGTCTGAGCAGGAAGGTGATACCGTATAAATTCCCAACTATTCTTTTGCTATTAGGAGACAGGAGGCAGAGACCAACTGAGGTAGATGAAATGGGCAGAGTATAGAAGAGTGCAGTAAAACTGGCTTACACACTCTGCATGCAAAGTTCATCAATCCCAGGGATGTTAGTCCAGCATCTCAGACAGCTAACCAATGCAATAAAAGGAATAAATGAAAATGAGAAACAAAGAACCACCTAGGAAAATCTAAGCCACCAAAGAAGTACGTAAAATTTTTCTTTAATATTTGTGGGCATTTTCCAGGTGCCGTTAATGCTTTGGTACATCCTTCTACTGCGTTGAATGTTTTTCTTCCCCACCTCCTGACTGTTTTTTATGGGAAGCGGTCGTTTTTTCTTAAAAAAACACCTTAATTGCATTCACATTTTGGCCTAATTTTCCACAGAGGAGTCAGGTCCTTCATTTCAGCAATAAACCACATGTACCCAGCCACAGCTTTTAGGTTGCATAGAAGTTTTTATGATAACCACCGTTATCACAGCCGTAACATGTTTAGATGCCATTAATGAAATACCTCTACTTGATTCTACCCTTTAAGGCCAAACTGGTTGGCCCTTCATTTCCCCTTGGTCTGCTCCAATTTGTAACACTCCAGAGAGGACGAATATTCCAGTTGCACTTCGGAAAGTGCAATGGCTTGCAGTTCACATGACCTTCTGAGACATGCTGTTTCCCCATATCACAACACGCCAAGCGAGCCGAGCTTTGGTCTGCAGCCCAAGACACTGGGATTTTTCAGCATCAAGAGCTATGAGGAAATCTTCCTTGGAAGATGTTCCTCAGTGCAGCAGTTCATTCTTTACCTTTTTCTGAAAATCTTTACTCTTAAAGAAGAGATCTTGTTAAAGATCTTTAAATCTTTACTCTTAAAAGAATGCATCAACTGATGAATGTACATACTTGTTTCATAAGTGTATTTTGGACACACCTAGAAAGTCCACAGGAAGCAGTATTTCATAAATATCAGTGCAAATCAGCAGAACCTTATTATCTCCTGCTGAGCTATGGTGATTCATATCAGCTGAAAGAGATATGACAATAAAAAATAGAATGCAAAAGATACCGTGTCCTTCAACTAAAATCAGGCAGCAAACAAACGAAGCTGAGTTTTGAACTCAATGCAAGACAGAATTGTAGCTTATGAAAGAAGAAAAAAAAAAACATCACAGCACTGGAATTCCAGAAATCTGCTCTCCTAAGAGGAAATTTTTCTTGTCCTTTCTGCTGGATGAGAGTCTCAAAGTACAATGTCACTGAAACAGGAAAGTAACTGCAGCTACAGAGACCCAAATCTGCCAAGATACAGACAGCGCTGCCAAAAAGGCATTTTAAACTTTAACAAGACCTGACCAGAGACTATTTGGCTTGTCTCAGCTTCCTGATCGTTAAAAGCTGGAAAGGTAGCAGGATCTCAGCAAAAATACCTGGAAAGCCTAGGTGGCAGAAAAATAGCCAGGAGTGTGTCTGGAAGGCGGAGGACACAGGAACATCGTTGTTCAGTGAGGTTTCACCACTGGACAGTTCGCTGATACATACAGAGTTTTAAAGATATTGTTTACTTGAAAGATTTTCTAAATATATCAGCCTGGCTTGTGACTCTACACCTCAACAAACAGAAGCCAAACTTCCCCCAACTCCCAAAATGCCCTTCCACATCTCACTGAGCTTAATTTTGTTCATATTTCTTTATATATTGTTTTCTTTGATGGTCTAGAAGCAAGAAAGTCTTATAACTTTTTGAGATGCAAATGGTCCCAGCAGGAAAGCAATGACCAACCACCCAATGAAAGGATCAGCAAGAAAATGTTGACGTTTTGTATGTTTGTATCTGAAGAATCCCCATTGCCAATTACAGTTGGCTGCTGTCAGACAGCATTACCCCTAACAAGATCTCTAGAAACACACAACGAACATGATCTTGAAGTTTCTAATACTCCAGATCAGTAGAAAGCTTGAGGACAGTGATATCATGCTGCCAACAGCTGTCATAAGTAGTATGGTTTCATCTTGTCGTTGGCCTAACAACTGTCTTTTCCTTTTCTATTTCGTGCTTCAGCATATCTTCAGCTGTCACAACAGATACGTCAAGCAATATTACACTCCAAGAAATATGAGTTCAAATTACTTCCCAGAATATTCCTCTTCTGGCCTCTCAAAAGCATGAGTCTATTTTCTCAACTGCAGTCAGTGCAATAGTAGAACTAATTCACTCGATATCAGTGTATCTTTTCCATCAAGTACCAACTTCAAGATGTCAAAGATTAATCCGAAAGGCAAATTCATGTAAAATTGCTAAATCACAGCACTTATGTGCCGAGTTTCTATGCAAAACTTCCCAGCTACAGGAAGAAAAGCTTTGCTTACGGCACCAATGCCAAGGTAACAGAAAGATGCGCTCTGCAGCCCACACCGACTGATCGCCCTCAGGCTTTTGCCCACCAGCAAAATTAGGAATGTGCAATGCTCTTTTTAAGCTTTGCTCCTTCCTAATAATTATCTGCTCCTGGAATCGCAGATGTGAAGAACGTAATGGTTTACAGACAAATCCTCAAGAAAACAATACTTTTCCAGTGGTATAGATCTAAACGTGTCTACAATAAACCATCCAAGTTGGGGGAGGAAGGGGAACGGTCATTCTAAGGGCTGCAAATCCAGAAAAAAGCTGCCACAGGTAACAAACACATTACAGGTCAGCCTGCATTCACTGCTGCAGCTCTCGGTGGACTGTTCAGACCTTTTTTTCCCTATGCAAACATCAGCGCTCAGGAATCCTGTTCTTTCATGAAGACACAGCTCTTGCTGTAGCAGAGCCTTGAACCTTCCAAGTATTTATTGTAAGGTGTCAGTTGTGGGTAGCAGTGAAGAAGAAAGGCTGACGCAACCTCTTTCTCGCTTTATGTCTCTATGCTAAAAAAGCAGGTGTGCCACAGCATGAATATTTTATTTCCGCAGAGAAATTATTTCCTCATTATAATGTACTAGCTGCTCAGCACAGCTGATTTCACACTTGGTTGCTGTAGATGATGCTACGGGTCATACAGTCGCTTTCTGACACACAAGACAAAAACCTGTCTGCTGGAGTCAAAACACAAGCTGTCTTCATCAGGGTCAGTATTTTCACTCCAATTATTACAGCAAATACAGTTTATCTGTAGGTAGAAGAAGAAGGAGAAAGCCAGCAGACAGCATTCGATCGAAGACAGACATCCAGAAACATATCAGATAATACAGAGGAGAGCTAAATTGTGTCTGTACAGAGGTAGACATGCATCGAGTATCCCAACAGTGAAGCGCTGCCAAGAAAATGAAGTCGAGTCATTTTAAATTGCAGTAAAGAGTATTTTCAAGTTTTCTCTTTTCCCTTTATTCGCCTGCCAATTGTGTGTGGGGGGGTACCATTTCATTTTCCTGTTTTGAAAAACATCTCCTCCTCTTCCCAATGGGTAAAGCCTACCAAAACTAAATAGGAAACTGCAGAATTATGGCTAGGATCCAGCTGAGATTTCAGCACTCATTTAAGTAAAAACACATGCTTATTTCCAGTTTTCTTCAGAGAAATCTTTAAGCACATGGCTGAAGCTTTTCAAGTGGTTTTTTTTTTAATTATTAATTTTTTTAAACTGTTGGATAAAAGTAAATGTTAAGTAACCAAGCCCTTCAGAAGAGAAGCAGCACTCAGGTGTGTAGGCATTAACTGGGACTTGTACAGCACGTAAGCCTAGGTTTGCTCAGGGCACTTTCTGCCAAGACATTTCTCTATCTAGAAAGCCAACGTGCAACGAACAGGAAGAAAAAAATATGAACTGTCCTTCATCTCCTTTGTGCACAGTAACTGCTGAACACATCCAGACAGCAGCATGACTTTTAAGTGTGGCCCATTTAACAAACAAAGAAATCATCCTTAAGACACAACGAGAAACCACAGAGTACTAGCGCTCAGCGTACCTGTAAAACGGGAGAGCCCAGTTTGGACTGCAGCGGCTCTTATATCCAGGAATAGACAGGGAAACGCTGAGCGTGAAAGCAAATCCAACACCAAGAGCAGAGAGTACGGCAAGTGCCACCCTATCTTATCACGAAAGAAGACGGACAAGTTAGCAAAGCCATTCACTAGGCACAGGCAAGAAAAAAGTGTTTTCATTAAAAAAAGGCATTCAAAAGAAAATATCAATCTTTCATCTCTATTCTTGCTACTTTGGCTGTTCTCTCTCTTCAACTATCCTTAGGCTTCTCACCTAAGTGGTGAAGAAATCAGTGTCCTCTGACCGCTTGGCTCCTGCCTCCCAAAAACCAGGCAGGTGCTAAGCCGCTGAATGCCAGGCTGGTGGGTCACCAGCAATTTGGTTTCAATGGTCTTTATGCTGCTGCAGGACCTTTGAGGCACACAAGGCGAGGCCAGCTTCTGCTTGCCCCAGGTATTCATGGTCATCCATGAGTATCAAAAGTTTTCTGCCTCGCATCTGATTAACTCCCATACGAGTCTGGAAAACACTACAAAAATCTCCATTGAAATAAAAGAAGGGATAACTTATTTTAGAAGAGTCCCTTAGACACCATCATGTTATTTACAGCTCCAATATCAGCAACTTCTGTACTCCAGGCAGAATGAAATCCAATAAAATTCACTGGAGGAATTTCAATATATGTAGAGAAAATGGAAGAGACAAGGACTACGGCTGTGAAAAATCAGAAGACTGCAGAAGCTTTAGAGATAAAGCATAATTTACAATATTCTCGGTTTATTTATAGAAATTTAAAAGTATCTGGAGACTGCACCAGGAAACTGATGGGTTGCTTCTACAGCTCCTCACCTGTCTGTCTTTTCCAGGCCAACACCAGGTGCTACCGAGCCCAGCAGTCTGCGGTAGCAGCGATCCCCATAACAGCCAGGCTCTCCAGCATCTTAAGCCAAGCTGTGCAGAACAGCAATAGAAATTGTGGTACAGCACAAGGGAGGATCATTATCCTATATAAGTGGTCCAAATGGTGCTCTGAGGTGTCAGTGCTTACACAACTTCCAGAATACAAACATCTTTTCCATGCGGCCTCCAAAATGCTCATAACCAGTTCAAGCCAGCCACTACGACTTATTAAACGTGCGACTGCAGCTGGTTCACTATTTCCTACCACTTTGCACTCTAATGTTAGTATTTCAGGCTTCAATAATACTGTGACACAGCGTTAAGACTTCTGTGTGTGTTTGTAAAGTGCCGAGTCACTATAAATGGATTTAAAACATCAACAGATAACAGGAAAGGATTTTCAAAGCAAGCATGAGAAAAGAAAGAAAAAGAATGAAAGTGGCAAGAAAGGCCATTAGTCTCACTGCTCTAGACTGGGGAGGGCATTCACCCTGGGTACAGGCTTTTGTAAAGGTATTGGTCCATCATTAGAAAATGAAGTAAGCCAAAGGGTTAAAGTATAAAGAGGTCCTGGCAGAGTTTCATTTATGGAATTGCGCTATGATTGTGTCTCGCAGCGTGAAGGTGGATGAGCGTTGCTGTTTTACGGGAAGACTGCTAAGGAAATTGAAGAGTACGTCTTTTGGCATGACTATCAGTCCCTGCTGAGGTTTGGTTTTACTGGGACAGACTTAACCCTTCTTTTCCTCACAAGAATAACTATCCACCATCCCTGAAATGCAGACTGAAGCTTCCTTAATATGATGAAGAACGGAAAAAAAAGAACATCTGATACTTAAAGGTCGATTAAAAGAGAAACATCTGAAATAATACTTGAGAGTAGTCAGTAATGAGGGAGACAAAAGAGAAAAATGAGCAGCAAGAACCCCTTGGGTCTACTCCTAACTCCTCTATACTGAAGCACCTCCAGGAACTCTCTTCATTTGTCCAACTCCTTAGTTTCCTCATCTGTGAAATGCAGTTACGCTCTCATGCCCCAGTACTGCAGACTATAGACAGTGGTACCTCTAGATCTTCAGCATTTATATCACATAGCCCTATGGAAAATGGTGGTAAAAGACACATATAGTTCCAGGGCTACACAACGTGACGTGTTTCATACTTAGTTTCAGCAGACTTCTAATGCAAGATCTTAAAGAGAAAAAAAATTCCTCATTAAAACCGAAGCATAATTCAGATACTTAACTTCAAGAGAGGAATAATGAAAATAAAACAAAAAATCTAGCAGTGTTAGGGGACAAACAGCGAAGCAAGGAACGTCCATGCTCAGATGAGTAAACCTGTGCAGCACAAAGACAGCTGAAGCACAGGGCAATGGGTTGGTGCAGACAGTAGCATCACGGGTATGACGGTGGAGTGCTCCAGTCACGGGAGGGAAGAGACACTTGTATTTATACATGTGTCTTGGCTACAGCCATAGGCAAATTAGAGTTGACTACATGACATCCCATACTATTCTCATGATGGAAAATTCTAGCCAAGTGGTTCGCCTGACTACTGTTAGTTATCAACAAAAAACACATTATCACTACATCAGTAGAGTTTACGACTATTACATGCGCAGGTCTTAAGAATACGGGAAGAGAACACAATTGTATTGTCAGGCGAGAGAGAAGATCCAGAAGCAGGGAAATGGGAAAGCAAAAACTGCTTCTGAATAATCCACCTTAACGTATGGAATTACAAATTATTTAAGTAATGAACTAAAAATACATTTACTGCTATCTGTCTAAAAATACGTAACTCTCTAGTGTTAATTCATTTTAGAATTGCATCAGTACCTCCATGTTTACCTTTCCAATAAACTCTACTGTAATCTTGTCAGACATGTGTCTTCCAACAACATATGTTGTAGTGTTCTGCTGTCAGGTGTTCATGTTTTAGCAGTTTTAGACTACCTAACCGCTATGATATTCTACTAAAAATACTTAATATTCATTACCTTTTAAAAAGGTTATTTAGCCAGTAAGAAACAATGAGGAACAGTGTGAGCACAGGTGAAGAGCCGGCAGCAAATGGCCTCTATTTTGTTCTCAGTCACAGTAAGTTTTCAAGCACTCATCTAAAAAGGATATTATTACATTCACACTCTTGTCAATCATCTTTGTCTGATTTCATCAAAAGGCAAAGCTCAGATTCATGTGATGAGTCACAGATAAATAACAATTACAGCTTCTTTCAAGTGTAAAATCTATTTTTAGATAAAGTATTGGAAAAAAAGGGAAAAAAAAGGATACTTGCGAAGTCATTTATTTTTCAAAGAAATAATCCTCAAACTGTTGGTTTTAAGATCAATTAGCTGGTTGAAAGAGAACCTACAGAGGAACTCGGCATTACCAGCTAAAATACATTAAATGTAACTCACCTTTTTTCGTATCTTATGTATTTTTAATACCTGTTTAAATTCATACCCTGTTCTTCAGGAGGATGAGGCTTTCAAGTGGTTGGTAAGGCACAGCCCTGTGCAATACAAAGGCAATACAAAGCAGCCAAACCCGGATTCTCACACTTTGAATGGCTATTTCTCCAGCTCTAGATTTTGCAATGATTCTATAGAAAGTGACTGCCTGTTCTTGCACTTACAGACTCTGTGATCTTATCATCTTGGCTGCATCTTACTGAAGAGACCTCTTCAGCTTCCCATTGTACTCGCTGTCTCGTAACTTCAGCATTTTACTCTCCTCAGTTGTATTCCAGCCTTTCTTCCACTCATGTATTCACTATTGTGTCTACCTGAATGGCACCCACTTGCTTCACACATTAGGAAACTGAGATTTTAAAAGGCAATACATGAGGGAAGTTCTGTCACTGATACTAAAAGGCTTGGTGACCAGCTGCTGAGTACAACTTAAGACCCTAAACTGTGCCAGTGAGGCACTGTTCAGCTGGCTAAACGTTACAGGTAAATAGTAATGATAATAATACAACTGTATTTCAAATCAAGACAAAAAAAAACATGTTGATGAGTCTAAACCAACAAGCAAGAGAAACTGAGATGGGGCCGTATTAAATCCAGGATGTTTAATATCCTGGCCTTCATTAATTTAAGAAGATTTCTTAAAGCAGCATCACAGAGGCCTCCATGTGCTTTATTTTTCTACCAGGGCATATTTCATACTTCTAACCGCCCTTCCGTTCTCTCCCCCATTAACAGATGGCTGCAGAAGACACCGAACGAAGAGTGACTTCCAGGTCACCTACTCCACTTTATGGAGCAGTATTAGAACATTATGCCTGCAGGGTTTTCACCAGGAGCTCCTCGCCCTGTCGAGAATGTAAGAGTTTAACCTCGATTCAGGAAGAAAGCCACTGAACCAGCATTTTAAAAAAGCTGATAGCTATAAAACCAACTATAAGCAAAAGGAAGATTTGTAACTGAATCTTTGTCAGCGCTCTTGGAGGAAAACAGGTCATGTCAAGCCATCCTGATTCCATTCATTGATATGATTATATGTCTTTATAAAGATCATTACGTGGTTTAAACTGTTGTAAAGCATTTTACCTCGTAGGTACAGCGTACTGACTAAAGATCGACGTACAAGACGTGCTAAATGAAACAGGGATTAGTGAAGGAGGAAAATTTAAAAAATGAGTATCAGTGAAGAATGCTTTTATTCAGTTCCTGGTGGGGTTCCACAAGCTTTGTAGCAGGCACTGTGTTATTCTGCACCGAGATCAACAACTTTCTGAAGTAAACATGAAATACGCAGTTTACTCAAACTTGGAAGGAATTGCACATGATGAGAAAGGACGGATCACGCTGTTAATTGGGCTGCTTCAAGGAAGATGTCTATTAGCGCAGCAAAACACAAAGACATTGATCCATTAGAAACATCTCCACATCAGCGGCGGTTTTCATTAAACAGGTACAAATGCAGCATACACCCATAGGGCAGTGGGAAAGAAGAGGGGAGCTTTTTCTTGGAAAGCAGTGACTGTAGAAGAATACAGGGTTCTACGTAACAACATGAGCCATCCAAGTCTTTGGACATGAGAAAAAGTGGCCAAATGAATGACCCAAACCTGAGAGAATCAGGAAAAGTGCCCCCAAGTAGCATAAAATCGAGACATTTGGGTGAGTAGTTCAAACTATAATTACAGGACCTTTAAGAATACGGCAAAGAGCGAAAGAGGCAGCTTAATAGCCCTGGGAGCTTTACAAAGGAAAAGAAAAATAGAGAAAAATATTGAAGGAAGATTTTTCTGATCTGGACTAGGACTCTCTGGAAGGTCTGAGTTATCTCACCAGGCATGTCAGGGAGCTCTGTGGCTGCCAAGGGAAGTCTGCACGGCGCTGCCAACTACAAAGAGTGCCCCGGGTTGACTCTGCCAACCGCTCCAGTACAGGCATAACTGAATAGCATCCAGTGGTCTGGAACAAATAAAAGGTCAGAATAGAGAATGTAACAGTTGGACCTCATGTTCTGCACGCATCTGTGTGCAAATACCCAACATGGAGGCAGTTGGATAGTTGCTACTAACGGAAACCTTGTGCCTGAGAGCAAAGAGATTAGATGCCAAAATATTTCAAGAAGAAAAAGGCTGCTGGGAATGCCTCCCCCAGGGCGACGCAGTGTGAACTAGGACTCGTGGATATGGGATGCTTCAGCCTTTTTACTGTACCCGTGGAGGGGACAGACAGCAGCATATTGAGTGGCTTGGAGAATACTGAGGTGCTTAGGACGCTACTAAGTACCAAAGTTTTAAAATAAAGCTTGTAGCAGTGAGATCTCAACTTCTGTGTCATACCAGACCTTCTGAAAGCTACATGTCTCTTATGCAGTGAACACAAAGGTGAGGAGCATTGCTGGCAACAAATCTGGTGACTGCTTCTACTCAGAGACCTCCTTCCTCTGAATTTAATGGAATCCTTCTCAATCACTGTTGTACACATTGCCTGTAATTTCTACACATCCATCAGGTTATTGTGATGCAAGTTAAAATACGTAGCAGGAAAAGTTGACTTATTGAAAAATTCATTTGTATTCCTATAAATTATACTGTGCTCTGAAAACACAATCAGTCCTTGTATTAATTTCAATAAGGACTTTTGCTCAGAATTAGTGTGAATTCTCCACAAAGACCATTTTTTTGTTTGGAGAAACAAATTGGACATTGCTTTTCAAATGGACAAGTAGCAGATAACAGCATTCAGAGCACTCTGGCTGCCTGGGAATGCAAGGTATTCCAGTATAATGAGATACTGCAGAGCATGAGACTTGAGACTTCTTTAACAAAACAGCATTTCTCTGACAGAAGTCTTTCAAGGTTAAGTATGTAGAGCAGCTACAATTTATGCGAACAAAACCTACCCTGATTCTCTGAACTGATCACATCTATCTTCTATCTCAAGTGTAAACTAAAAGCATCAAGACCATCTGAATTCCCTCTTCTCTTCCCCCTCTCTTTATTGAAAATAGTGGTGGTGCTTTCAGAAAAAGGTCCATGAAAGCACGACTGTGCTCAGAGTTCACTTGTGATTTTCAAGCGTGCTTATTTTGACAATGTATTTCTTACCTGTTTTCTGGAATATTTTAAAAACACTGAGCCATGTTGCAGTATATACCTCTCCACGCTAAAATTCACCAAGGAGCGAGTTAAATAAAAATGAGTTAAAGGAAATATTGGTATGTACAATACAAAATAAGTAAGGTGCAACCACTGGCTCTTACTAAACACAATCCAACTCAAAAGTTTAATCTGCTTTCTCAGTATGTTACCCTCTCTCTTCCAATATCCTCCCTTTCTAAAGATCTTCCCTTTACCACTACTGCAGAGCAGAAACTCTGGTACCATCGTAAGTTCTGTCATAATTTAATGTGTCCTTTAAAGCACACCTACTCTTCCTGCATGAACTCATTGAAAACATGATTTATTACCGTGCTTTTCCTTTCATCAGGCAGTAATCAAATTCTTAATGTGATAATATTAATGCCAAATAGATTTTCAGAGGAAGAAATATGCAAACAATTTGCATATGCTCCCTTATTCCTGTTTGTTGATTCTCACTACCTGACTGGGCGCAGAAAAAAAAAAAAAAACAAAATCTGAAGGCAATGTGCAATGCTCGTTTCAAAAGTTCTCAGTGGCGATGTAAGCAACAAAAATCCTAAGAAATAATCTCAGTTGTTTTCTAGCTACCCTACATACGAAAGCTTGAATGTTGTAAAGTTGGTAAATCAAGCCGATATCTGTGCTATGCAAGGCTTCTAGAGGTATATATATTAACCATCTACTTACGAGTTAACTCTGCCTTCAAATCACACATGATCACCTTGGAAATGAACAGGTTTCTACATATGCAAGGGAAAAAAATCAAAGGAAAACATCAAATACCAGTCAAAGGCACATTTGCTCATCATTGGAAGATGTCACAGGAAATATGATGTCAATAAGTACATTTCATTCCCTGCTCTACACCAGAATAAGTAAAATCAGTTAGTAGGTTGGCCCAATGGAGCGTCAGAATGCGAAATGGGAAAACTAGAAATGTAGTTACAGGTGTTTAATAGAACACCCTAAATTTAATATCATTTCCCCTGTTTTCTTCCGCCGGCAAGAAAAAAGTGAGGGCGGGCAGAGGCAGGCACTGTTTTCACTGGCTCTTTCAGTGAGACATTTGCCATCTGGCTTGTTGAGGTAAAGTGAGTCGAGAGAAAAAGCCAAGATGTCTCTTTGAATGTTAAATGGGTTGTTTCTGTTGGAGAGTAGATATTAAAATCTAGAACTGCCTGGGTAGAGGGTTCTTTCTCTTCCTTTAAACAACCATCCAGTTGTTAATACGCTACTCAATTATAAGTAATGCAGCATATATGAGAAAATCTAATGACACTATAACATTTTTAAGTTAAAAGCAAAGGCTTCATATGCCGACAATGAATTGCAGTTTTTATCTCAAGGTATGCTTACCCTTTCCAATGTTCACTTTCAATCCTGTAAACTATTTTTTCACATTTCATGTATATTTATGAATATACTATTACTGCCAAATTCCTAGCTTAGCTATCCTTGCAGAGCTTAATACATATTCAAAAGTCACAGCTGTGACTAGAAGGAGATGAGTATTTTTGTGGAAACCAATTTTTCTCACATATCAAAATTTATTTCCTTAATTTATTGTCACATGCTTGTTAAACCATATTTTAGATTCTTTTCCTAATGCATACTTATGTAGAATATGTATTACAGTTCAGAAGACTCCTACAATTGCAGTCTATACTTATTTAAAGAAAGATTTCCTTCAATTATGAAATACTGTGGGCAAAACACTGGCAATAGCATTTGGTGCTTAACTGGAATGCTTGGAAAACTAACAAAACTCTAAGATTTTATTAACATGCAGAGTGCTGATGACTCTCCTATAATATCTGTGACAGTTATTATGGCTGCTCTCAGAAAGTTCTAATTAAGTAACTCAGTAATAAGGATAAAGGATGACAACTGAAATAGATTTAATTCACGATAAAAATCCCTCTGGATACTAGAGAATATACTTGCACTTTATGAATTTTGGGAAAAGCCATCTTCTGAAAAGAAAACCGGGAAATTAACTGTTTATCATTCAGTCTTAATGGAAGAAATGACAATTTAAATCTTGATTTCACTGAAAAATGTGACTGTTGGGATAGCTGTAAATGTCTGAGGCACGTGATGCTACCCACGGGTAGAGTGAAACGGTATTGCTCCCTTTGGCAGTGATCCCATATAAAGGGAAGGCTGAAGTAGTTTTGTGGAATATGTAGATACTAATATTCTCTAAAAGTGCATCTAAATATTTAATTTAAAGTGCTACAAATTTCAGTTCCGTCAAATCTAGGTTTGGATCTGTAACAAAATGGAAATCTTCAAGTGGTCGTTGCCAGCACTGATGAACTTTCATGCAGACAAAGGCTACAAGACAAACCAACGGGACTAGTGAGGCCGACAGAAATGGCTCACTTAGCTACCCAGTGCCTGAATTATTTCCTTGCCAGGGGACAGAAACTCCCATTTATTCCAGTGGACAGGGTGGCCCTAACTGGCGCAAGAGCTATGTTCTTGCAGTGCTACTAATACTGTGCTCTAAGCCCGAGCTGGACAAAGCAAAAGTGTTACATGTTATTTAGGAATATGAATAACCAGCAGAGGGCTGGTAGATAGATTAACCAGCTAGGACTTCTTCTGTCTGTACCTGACAAGCATTTAGCTAGCGCATCTAAACTACCCATTTCCTCCCCTGGTCTGGACAAACTCGAAGAACAGTAATTGTCAAGTTGTAACAAGATATGCAAAGAATAAAACATCTGGCATTAAGATACAGTCTGTTCTGGAAAACAATATAGATGTAATGTTTTTGCATACTTTGCACATTTCTAATGGAATGGCACTATCTCTAGAGCATGGATTTTCCCCAATATCGTTTTCATCTGGTGAGCGAGCCAGAGTTTGTTAACCATCTGCATATGTGCAGTATAGATTTTAAAAGTAATTATTTTTACAGCATTCCAAATTGCTGTTGCATAAAATAGCATATATGTTTTAGTTAAACAGCCGGAGGTTACATAAGTCATAAAATACCATTTTGTGCTCATTTTAGCTTAGCTGTTGTGCAACTAGAAGATGGTGAATATACATCTTGTCTCAACGAAAAGCAAACATTTGGATTGAAGTTTTAAGGCCCCTTGGTGGTGACAGTATTTGAGGGGAGAGGTTTTGGTGTTTTGTTTTCATGCCTTTAGGGATGTACTTGGGATGATGTCTATTACGACCAAAGTTTACAGAGATTTAATTCAGATGGAAATTGTTCAGGTGGGGTTTTGCAGGAGAAGAGACGTCGTTTGGATACAGGACTGTCTTCTCTCTTTCTACTTTTTCCCACTCAATGAACACAACTGATATTCTGATTTAGAAAGGAAAAACAATGTCTACAACACCCATTTAAGGTTAATCATGAGTTGTGGTTGTGCTGTGGTCTTTGTTGTTAGGGAATGCTTGGGTTTTCAGGGGGAGAGGAGGATTCGGTCTAAAGCCTCCTGCTGTATAATTTGTGAATGAAGTCATTAGAAATACCCTCGGTTTATGAAATATTTACAAATATAAATAAAACAGGGCTGAATGGCAACTGAGTAAAAATGACTTGGCTTCAAAAGACAACTTTCAGCAGGAAGATTCACGGAGACAGTAAAATTAAACCTGTAGGTAAACTTTTGTAACAAAAACCTCCACTGAAAACTAAGTGGAGTCTAATGTGCATTTAAATTTTTCACGTACCCAAAGACAGAGTAATTTCTCTTCAGGATAGCCATCGCACCCAAAATAGCTGCTTAGACTGGCTGAGCTGCACCTTCACTAGGACAAGCTACTTCGGAAAGATCTCTCATTATTTGAAAGGTCAGAATGAGGCCGAATACCTTAAAAACCACCGAAAAAATTACAGAAGGCTTTTATTTTATTTTTATTTTGTTACCTTCTGAGAAGAGCATGACTGGCAGTTAAATCCACATGAGAATTCATACAAGGTTAGGAGGCTTCTGACAAGCAAGTCTTGCAAAATACTACACTTTTTTGGCCTCAGGCAAACAATTTTTTTCTGGTGGATAAACAACAATATCACCCTACTAACATGTGTAAATTCTATTCCTTCATGCACAAATTCCGTAATTATTTTTCAGGCTTTGATAAATAGCATGAATTCTATATTATGCATGGTCCTCCCCTGCAATGAATAAATTTCCTTTTAAAAGTCTGCAGCCCTAGTCACTGAATAGGGAGTAAACAAGACAAACAGAAATAGGAACTGTTTCAACAGGCTGATTGTGAATAAGGTTAAAAAAAAAAATAAAAAGGCAAACCCCCTAAAGTGTATTCCAAGTTTGATAATGATTTCCAAATGAGACTATTCTAAATGTAGCACCTTCAGACAGCAGTAAATTTGATCTACAACAGTAACAACTGTAGCAGTGATTTCTAATCAGGAATTACTAGCCCTATCATGTCTGGTACAATTTTTATTCATAGTTTTCTGTTTCTCCTTTAGCATCCATTTAAACAGAGGTGCACATTTTTTGAAATAAAATGAGAAAACTGTACTGTGGCTCCATCAATTTAAAGCAAATACAGAAATTAATATTTTTGCTTTTGAACTGCCACGCCAATGGAATTCCTTTTCCTTAACAAAATGTGTTCACCAGTGCCAAGAAAGTTTTAAAATTTTAGATCCATTTCTAGTATAGATACATGCAAATGCCCCTGCTTCCATGCCCTCACTCACACCCCTTGAAAGCAACCTGAAATTCGATCAACACGGTGAGGTCACAAAGAACAAAGCTCTGCCTGTATGATTCGAACTGCAGAAACTAGGAAATCGGATTAGGAATTAAATAAAACAAGGTGTATTAACCATATAGATGTGCACAAGCTAAACTTCCCTGAGCTTTGCAGGTCATACCTGATGATGGCATCAACCAATTTGGTTGTGGAAGAATGCACGTAGATTTTTTTTTTTTTAATTAAGAAAGAAGACTTACTAAAAAGTAGACAAATTATAGACACCAAACAGAACTTGCACATTGTATGACTGAATTCTTTAAGAAGTGTTTAAGTGAAGGGAACCCTATGATTCCCACCATTTGGGAACCCAAGTTGGTTTTGTATACCTGCATCGTCTCTTCAATGGCGTAATTATTACAAACCAAAAATTTCTTCTACTAAACAATTTCTCTTCAAAATCAAATGAAGGTATGGCAACAACATGCAAACCACTGCACTCTAAAGCTCTAAAAATATTAGTTAAGAAGTTGATGTATTACAGTGATCTGATCAAAATATCACTTTTATCAAAATATCTCTTTTTGTGCAAAAGGTAACCGCTTATGTCTATGTAAGCTGAGATCTCTCTGTATTTTTCCTCTTCTGAAAAAGTAGCACAGAAAAAAAGCCAGGAAATAAAAGTTTAAAAGCTGGTGATTCCCACCTGGCAACTCCTTTGAGTGCCACTCCAAAGTGCAGTGTAAGGTAGTGTTGCTACTAATAATCTCGTATTAAATCAGGATCTAGTTCAATTACAGCTGTTCTCCATACGATCAGTTCATTTCACTGGAGAGAAGGGATTTCCCTCCTCATCTGTTTGAGGCAGACCTTGTGCGCAATATGATTATTCAGCAGTGTGAGATGACAGACAGCTCAACTTTTGCTCAAGCAACCCCATAAATCTCTGTTCACATCACCCAGATCAACAAAACACGACTTAAAAAACACTGCCTTTTGTTACGCTTTCGTGATTTCATTCTCCTTTCTTGGTTTCCTGTTTGTTCTGGGATTTCTCTCTCTCTCCGCATAGAGTTGTATGTGCATGAGAAAAAGAGAATGGGAGGGCAAGGGAGTCTTGCATCGATACCCACGCTTCAAACAATAAAAGAGGGTTCAGAAAAAATTGCCAACCCTGACCTGCCATCTCGGTGCTTATATCCCCCCCGCGCAGAAGAACAAGGTTCGGTTCTGAAGTCATTATTTTTACAGACATACACCTCTCTTTGCCTTTTGACTGCCCCTCTTTTAGGGATGCCCTTAGGGCACACAAGTGCTGAAAACCAAAATGAAGACACAATTGTAATGACACTCGCTGTAAAAATCAGTCAAGTCGACAACACCGCCTCAACGGAGAAAAGAAGCAGCGAATCAGCCGTACGCCGCGCGGGAAACGCTCGTGCCCCACCACCAAACGTCAGCTCGGAAGAGCTAGAGCGACCACCAAACGCTGCACGTCTTAGCACAAAACCCTACAATGGTCGTTCTGGTTTCCCCCCAGCACAAGTGTTTTGCCCCTAGGACAGCGGGTATGCCAAGTTCTCTCTCCTCTCTTCCAACCCAGCCTATTTTCTTTCAGGGCTCAGTCCTGGGAGCAATTCCAGCGCAGCGAAGGGCAGTATGGCGAACACCCTCAGTCACAGGTCCCTGCCCCAAACCAGTGGGTTGCAAAGTCAAGGTTTTGCGTACCACACAGCACAGGGCCCCTTGGTCCTGCAAGGTTATCTGTCAAAGTGTATAAAACTGTTACAACTGACAGCTACTTATGTATGTGGAAACTGCATTCTTTTTCTGGTATATTTTGGTCTACAAGCCAAAAACAATTCTATGAATGTCTAAGGGTATGAAGATTGCAGCAAATTAAGGGCACTTCACATCTGAACGAAAGCATCTGCTGGAGGGAGGGTGGTGAGAGTGGAATGTAGATATTTTCACTTAGCCTGTATTAACTTCCTATTTTTTATTAATTAATCTTAACTTTCCGAGCTTCCCTGTGTAGAGAAGTCCCCAGAGAGCTTGCAAGAGACCATCATTCTTGCTGCTGTAGCAGCTCCTGTCACTGGAGGGCACACTGCTGCTGCTTTCGCAGGCTTTCACAGGCTCATCATAAAAATTTTTTTGGACAGATAATCTTTTTTTTTCTCCTTTGAACAATATTTTATCTCCCTAAATTATCTGAATGCACAATTCTTCCTTTTAATAGATCTATGGCTACCAAATTGTGCAAGACAAAAACCAAAATCCCTAAAAATAAAAAGCAAAAAAACCCCAAGAGTTTTTCTTTCCTGTGTAGTGTTCCAGACAGTGTACCTATTCATTAACTTTAAAGCATACAGTTTAAAATTCTGTTTTTCTTTATGTCTCAGCTTTATATCCTGGAGTTCATTTAGACCAAAACCAAATCTCTGGCTCTGATTCTACCCTTAATATTAGGAATATTTGGCTTCCATCCATTTAGGCTGTTATGCTTATTCAGCATTTCTTCTAAATACTTGAGGAAAAACCTGACCCAGGTAAAGCTCCTTCTTAAGGACAGTCATTGAACTCCAGTGAAAATCCTTTCATTATGCCTATGCTCCTCTGGCAGAGCTCCCTTGGCTGTCCAGTGTCCAGATAGTGTGAAACACTGAGCTATGGTGCAAAATAGAAAAGAATTAACAGGAAAAAAAAAAAAAAAAAAAAGTCCTCCTAAATGTTTAAAGCTCACCAGATAGAAATTGTAAAGCAACGAATTCTCTGAGACTACCTGTCCTATGCAACCCCTACATAGCATGTGGGGGTATTTGCAGCACCCCTGCGTATTCCTGCCAGTCCTCCACACGATGCTTTTGCTCCACCAGTCCTGAAGAGGGAGACCACGGAGGCAAATGCACAAGCAGATTCTTCCCAAGTGGGCCTTCTGTGTGGTTTCTCCTTCCTGCCACCGCCTACGAGATGCAAATTTGAGCCACCCAGGGCCAGGAAATATGTTTCACAATGCTGACGGGCTCCGCAGTACTTTTGAAATCATATTGTGACCCATGGCTTGGAACAGTTGGACACAACTACTGGAGAAGCTTTCTGGAAAGCAATTTCATTAGCACACAATATTGGCCTGACTCTGCCTGAAAAGTCAATAGTAAAACTCAAAGTGATTTTAATGAGAGAAGAAGTAGGTCAGTACTGGAAAATCTCATGCACAGCCTTTCTATTCTGTCACTGATTCCTTGTGATCCCCAGAGAAAGAGGAATAATTCTGAATCTCCACGAGCAAAACAGGGAAGTCAGTTTACTGCCCTAGCTGGGGTTTTGCACAATCTATAGAAAGGTTCTTTACAGCTTAAGAGTTTAACCGTGACACTTGCAAATAAATGGCAAATGCATCTGTGCTGCTGTGCCAGTCATTCAGACCGCCTCACTGTAACAAGTTCCCTTTAAAAAAAAAAAATAAATAAAGAGCCCAACATTAACCGAGTTTTAGATTAAGGTATTTAGAGTGCAGTGTAACAAGCCTCACGTAGATGTAAAAGCTGCTCGAGGACTCATTCGAGTGTCAACAACTCAGTGTCAGTCCCTACAAGGATCAATTCTTAATTCCCTGACCAAATCAGGTTATAACACAGCCCGCGCTGTTCAGACTCGGAGGGTTTCTTAGCTCCATTTACAGTCTGAGTTTGTCTTTGCCTAGAATGTGTGTTATTCGATCCTGCATACTTCCCAGCCCAGACCCTGAATGCTTCATTTATTAATCTGATATTATTTCCTCTGTAGGCAAATGAAAAGATTCACAGCTGATGATTCGGACCGGTTGCTAAACAGCTGGGTCTTCTTCCAAGCCTTTTTCACGCTGTGCCTTTTCGCATGCTTGAGAGTTCAGCTATAGCTACGTTATACAAACTTTTCAGCTAACGGAACGAATTAAAACACTGGAATCCAAACCACTTTAGATTGGCAACCACATACAATTGCTGAATCTCCCTAAGCCATAACAAAACTGTCGTGGAGATCAGACCCCTCTTTCCAAAGCCTTCATGGAAGTTTTCCATCGGTGCAGCGACACACCGATCCCCGCGTCCTTTCGGTGATGCCGTACACCGCCATCCCTGCTCTAATTGCAGACTTCATTGGCGTAGAGAAGGCCCAGCGCTCCCCACAAGGCTCTGATTTACCGTATGAGCACAGGTTGTATTCCCCGCTCTGTTCCCACATGGCCCCCAGGAAGGGGATGGTCCTGCACGAAGGACTATTCATCAGTCCACTCGCGCAACCCCAGAAGATGCCTCTGGAGAAAAAGCAGGTAGACATAAACCACAGCTCTGCCCTTCAAGGCCACACCATCCCCTGCCAGAAATGCATTTCCAAAGCATCAGCCTCCTACCAGTGAGGAACAGCACAAGAGAACATCTGAAATTGGATAAACATGGCCAATTATCAAGGGAATGATAATTGTGACAGTGAAATATGACGATCTACTAGGTCAAATATTTTCTTCAAAGAAACATGCTTGAAAATTATATTGAAAGCTTGACTTAGACAGATTGCAGGGAACTGATCCAACACTATGTTCAAAGATATTTTTCCCCTGAAGAAATCAGTTACTGCACTACAGAAGGCTTGCACGGATACAAGCACAAACACAAAAATAATGTAATGTTCTGACTTATCTTCCTGTGTTAACATCATTACCACTGATCCATACTGGAATATCAATCAAATCTTGCATATGTGTTTTCTTGCAATACAAGTTGAGGTCTTAAATGATATTCTGAAAAGTTAAGTTCAAGACAAGTTGAAAAATAAAAATGTTAATTTAAATACACTAACAGTGTATTTAAAGCACCAGCTATAGATAGTTTGCATCTGTTAAGGTAATATTTTCTATTCAGCAGATAAGACCTCCTCATTCTGCATTAAAAAAAGATGGAAGCTTTGCATTCAGGTGTCAAGGGTTGAGGCTGAGCCAGCCACTAACATGTGCCAGACGCTCTCTGTTAACCCCTCTCCCCTCCCAGAAGGGAAAGGGAGAGAGAACAAGGGAGAGGGACTTACAGCTAGGAAAAGAAAACTAAAACAGCTTTAATGAAGCAATAACAATAACAGAAAAGATAATAATAAAAATAAGAAAATAATGAAATATATACAAATACATACGTAAAACTAATACTGAACCCACCCCTCTCTGATGACAATATGTCACCACTGACACTGCAGGGCTGGTGCTGGGGCAGCCCCAGACTGGACTTGGCAGCAGACAGGAACCGGACGCAGGAGCTGGATTCAGGAACTGGATTCAGGGATGCACGGATTGGGATCACAGACAGAAGAACAGACAGAGTCCTCCTCTGACATCGGCCGTCGAAGAAGAGGGCTTAACCCTCGTGATTCCTCAGCTTTATACTGAACATGACATACATGGGATGGAATACTTAGTTGGTCAATTTTGGGTCACCAGTTAGGTTTGCTCCTCCCTGCAGGTGCGACCTTTTACGTACTTGTGACCCTTTTCACTTCTGGGACCCCAACATGAGGCACAAGATTTAGCAGTGACCTTGGTCGGTCTAGGAGCAGGACTAAGCAAGAGCCTTTCTGCACCCCATTCCTTGGTAGTAACTACAAACACCGGGCACTATCACTGCTAGAAGCAGACACTGTCTGGAAAAACATGCTCTTGATTTCAGAAAGCGCAGTTACTTAGAAGAGACTTGACTGAAAAGTAAAATCACTGAACAAAATTAGTTCTGGTTTAGCTCAAAGCAGAACATCAGGGAACCAAATATTTATAGGCTTAGATACCGTTCACATTCTACAGGCCATAAAGGTTCACCCAATATCCTAGGTCCCTGATCTTTACATTTCCACCCTCAAATGACTGAATGATGTTTTTGCTTGATAAAAATCACATGACATAATAGTTGCAAAAGAATTGCAGGAACGCGGGACTAGAAGGAATCACCTGCTAATAAATGTTCACTTTGGAAGGGTGTATGTGACATCAGCTCCATTCACGTCAGGTTGAGAAATTCCCAGAATCTTGTAATAAAACAAAAGCCTTCAGAAAAGAAGCTCGGGAGCCATAAAACTCCGCTGTGCCACAGTACAGCAGCAGAGATCAAAGGTATTGCCACTGTCTTAGACTCCTCCATCAGCAACAGATTTTCTCGCTGAAAACCTTCAGCTAAATTATCTGGAGACATTTGTGCTTGACCATCTACCTCCATAGAGGAAAACCTCTGCTACTGACTATTAAAACAAACAGACATTCTTAAAACAAAAAGTGTTATGTTCAAACAATATTTCTACAGATGATCATCTAGATAGATTATTAATAATGAAGGAAGTACAGTTGCATCCAGATACATTACAGTTGCATCCAGATACATTACAGTTGCATATCATTATCCACGTCCATCCAGATGTTCTGGAAATCATTCATTATAATTACATTCTGTAACTAGAGATAGTTACACTGCGTAAACATCCTGTGATTTCTTGTGGGTTTAACTGTGATAGCAGTTAACCTAGATGTCCAGAGCACATTTTACTGACCACGTCACGATGCAAAGGTCTTCAAATGTGACCAGGTTCGTAACCGTAGACACTTGAAGAAAGGAATCATCCTGTGAGGTCTCAGCCAGGAGGACACGGACTATCACGACTACAGACCATGGATGATATTATGGACATCTTTGGAAATCATGATTATAAATTTGTTAACCAAAGATGAGCATTAGGTCAATTAATCATTAATGATGAACTCTAGGTCACTGCATCTACTCTAATATCCCTTTTCTACTACCTGTTGTACGAGAGCACCAGCTACTGTAAAGCAACACAGCTCTGATACATTGGTGTAGGGCCATTGATTTTATGCCAATGACAGATCTGCTCTACTGGTTTCTTTGCTCTTATTTTTCAGCTTTGACTAACTTATGCTACTTACTTTGCCTGCCCCTGCCATGCTGCTTAATACTCTAATACAGTGTCATTCTGGCAAGCTGACGCATACATTAAAACACAGAAGAAGTAAGAAGATGGAATTTGTTTAAAAAAGGTGCTGGCAGCTGCAAGATGTCAGCTGTATTTGCAATAATAAAGCACTCTTCTGGGGAGCACGAAAACCACAATTTTCAGTAATTAATACAAAACCCAAGCTAAGTCAGTCGTGCTAGCCAAGGGTGATAACGTGAGCATATTTTATTAGTGGAACATCATCCATTTATTTTTTTCTGGCATACAACATTACTGCTTGCATTCTTTCATGGCATCTGAATTTGTATTATGGTCCTACATGCTACTCCACCCTCAAAGCACAAGAGCTCCTCTGTACATCATTACATGTCTATCTGTTCTTTTGGCATATCAAGCTTTCGTATTGGATAAAGGAGCTTTTTCTCCTGCACTGAATTCTCACCTCAAAAGTGCCCATTTGGGGAAACCTTTTAAATACATCAAGCAGCAGAGAGCGCTAAAAGAGTTTCTACCCTTCCCTGCATAGGGCACGCTACATCCCGCTGAAGCACTGATTACTGCAGACTGCTCCAGGAAAAAAAAAAAAAAGTCCCTTGTAAAAGATAAAGAAAACTGAGATTTCATATTAATACCAATAGACTTTGATCTAGCAATATATCAACCAAATGTTATTCCAGTATCACATTCTAAATCTTTGTCTCTAAAATGATGTGGATTGTCAGAACTTCATACATAAATTTATAAGAGACCATCTTTAATTTCATGCAAATGACAGTCCTAAATGGCCCTAGTAAAATAGTCATTGTCTTCCACTACCATAAATTTCAAACTTCTTTCAGTTTTTCATGAACTCTGAAGATGAATGACATTCTAACTGTTCTCATAACACATTGCTATGGCCTTGGCCTTGCACTGTGTTGCCACGCTGAAACATTAAGTTCCAACAAAAAAGCTGATATCATGCAAAAGTTTCAGCTGTTCTGAAATAAAATTCTCTGTAAAATCGGGAAATTAAATGTTTTAACTAAGCCCTAAAATGGCTCTCTTATTTCCTAGGTAAAAATGTCTGCCATATTCAGTTCAAAGTCATGATTATTTTGGAGCTCCATACACTGTACCTTGATTAATTTGTTTACCTGAGGGTTTTGTTCAGCTATCCCATTTTTATTACACTAATGACACTATCTACTTCTCCTTCCTGATTGAATGGCTAAATGTTTTCCTTCAAAGTATTTTCTTAGGAGAAAAAATAAGTTCTAGAGACTTTTTCCAGAAATGCCGGTCTTCAGAACAGAAACATAGGAAGACAAAGGAACTCCCAGCTCCACGCCTGTAACCATGCTGCCATCCTACATATTTACTAACTGTGTAGTGATAATGACTGTGACTGAGCTAGTTCACCACGTGGCCAGGCTGTGGGGTGAACTTACTGGGACTCAAACAGGGCCGTAATTTGGAAGACCCCTAACTAATAGATGAGTCTTAATGAGTCCTTTTCCATGCTACTTGTCTCTCAGGATTAAAAAAAACCCCTCAACTATCAGGTCACTTAGGGCAAGGTATTTGTTCTTGAAATGCAACCAGAACTGTGACACGCTGTAACAGTTGGGTCACAGATATAAATAGTTCAAACCAATTAACAGTATAGAGGTTCATTTATGGGGAGCAATTCTACATCCAAGCTACCTGCAGAGCTTCTGTGGGCTCTAGGGACATGAATCAAGCAAGACAAGAATCTCACAGGTCTTATTCTATCTCATTACAGAAATTTTGCTGTGGTCTTTCAGGAGTAAGACAGTCAGAAAGGAATGCTCTGTTGCTGATAGGGGTATTCAGTTCATTCAAGCCCACTGAAAAAATCACAGTCTCAAGGCTTTCCATAAAAATGTTATAAAAGTTGGCCTTGTTAGTCACCACTGTATAATTAGTACCTGTAATATAGAATAGAATTACTGCATGTATGGTTCAGGTTCCCTAGGAATACATGCAGTGAATTCCCCTATGTCATGAGAATAATAAGAGAAGAAATTCATAGATACCCTGTGAAGGAATGCGGAACCAGTAGAGAATCTGCAACTGTTCTTAAAAATTAATGATTAGTTTTCAAAAGGAGGAAACAAATCATCAGCAGAAATTAGCGGTACTAGGACACCTTTCACATGCAACAGAATAGAAAGAGAACAAATCAAAATCACTACTGGGAATATGAAAAGGATAAGCAAACCATGACTAAGGAATCACAGGAAACAAGAGCAAGGGTAGCACACACTCCTCTTTCCTATTTATCCATGGAGAGATTAAGAAATGAAACATTTCTTAACCACCACTTGATGCCTTTATTTGAGAATAAGGGTGTTATCGTCCTTCTGCATTTAGAACACCGCTGCTCAAAATACACTTGTGAGTGTAAATATAAGAATCAGTCTTTAAAATCTTTCTTTTACGTTGATGATAGATGTATCACATGAAGTAGTTGTGTCCTAGCAACAACATAACTCTTGCTAAACTCAGGCAATTGGAAAATCAGTCAAATTCAGACACAGTTAAGATTAAATGTCATAACTGACAAGGTATGAAAAATACTAGGCCTTTCCAATTTAACTTTTTTTTTATTCTCATCTCCATATCTTTCGCAATGATTCATGCAACGACATTAGTAATACACAGAAATAAATTAGGATTGACTTTCACTAAAATGTCTGAATAGTACATTAGCTTTTCTCTATGCGTGTCTGAGTGGAGTTCCTATCCTCCTCTCAACCAAACGCATGCAGCTGATACAAAGCACGAAGGTACCCAAGCTCCAAATTGGGTTATTTTAGTACTTAAACTTAAGTCACATCCTAAACCTCTTTCTAAGCCTGAAGGCTCCTAATTTTTCCTTGACTGGACCTCAACACCATTGCCAAGTCTTTGTTCATTTGCTAGGTGGATGCAAAGACCTCTGTCTGTGCTCCATTGGAGAAAATTCTGTGCTTCTGAATACTACGTTTTCATCCCTCCTAAATATAAGGTTTTCTTTAGAAAACAGTTGCTTCCTCTTCTATATAAGCTTCAACAATCAAAATCAGTTAGCCAGTCCTGATGAAATTGTTTCCTCAAGATCCCAGAGAAAATTAAAAATTACACATTATTATAAAATCAACATATTTTCAAGTCTCTTATCAGGTTTCATTTTACTTCTTTGCTATGGCATATTTTCCAGTAGTTTTCTCTTTAACATAAGTTTTGTAAAGTGAAGAATCTATCTGTGACCAATTTGTTCTCTCCCATTGCTACCTGTAATCTTCCTCTCTTCTCTTCTTCGAAAACATCTTTTTATTTAGGCAACTGAATGATATGGAGAACACACAGGAATTGCTCAGGGTTGACACTATTACAGCTTTACAAATTGAGATGACCTTAAATGAGCAACGTGTGCCCTTGATCTAACCTATTCTTCCTTTTTCAGTACAATTTTTAGTCAGGAATTACCATGTTGTGTCAATTTCCTTATAGCTCATTCCTGACATAATTTCCTAAGGGGAAAGACAGTTTTCCAGCATCCTCTTCCAACACCAGCTGGGCACTCTACCTTGTACCTGGTGTGCATCTTCCAGGGTTAAAGTAATTTGCATATTTTCATCCTATCAATAGTTGCACTGTCAATCAGACACTTGACATTCTTCCTTTGCTTGGACTGAGGTACTATCTTAATTTTTCCTTATCTCTGGATTGCAATAATCCCTTCTTAACAAATTCTGTTCTCAGAAGCGTTCCGGGAATGAAAACCAAAACAAGATTCAGCAATCCAGCTGGGTACATACGTGATCTCCTGACTTCCAGGGCTCACCACAGCAACTCCATTTTCATTAACAGCAGTTCCCGTGCAACCTTGTTGTGCAAAAAAAGGTTTTCTCTAGAAAACTCATAGAAAACTCCTATGCATACAGCTTACCTGCACCTCTCTTCTCTGCCATCCCTACACAAAACACACATCCACCTCCCTAGTGCTCCTGAGCCTGCTGTGACCAACTAGAAGTGGTGTCCGGGATGGGGTACTGTATGGCATCCACGCTATGTTAAAAACCAGGTTGCAATCACAGCCTTCTCTCATGCCTTCTTGGGAACCACCTCACTGCATGATTTCATGCCTCTGTGAAAGCCAGGTGAGTTAATTCTCTGATCTTGTGGCATCAGCAAGCCCATCTGCATCCAGAATGACTGAATCCCCCCAGATTCCTTACCCTCATAGTATCAGCACTAGATCTTCCAGGCTATTAATCACAACTTCTCTACTCCCTTCAGCTCTCTTTCATATAATCTTTTTTTTTTTTTCCTTTTATCACATCAATAGCATCAAGGGTTTTTTTCCTACTGACCTCTTCACATTTCAACGCTAAAACTTTACCAAAGGGGTCTCCGTTTCTCCCCTTTTCCCCTAAACCATCAATGATGGTAGAAGTCCTACTCCTTCCAAAAAAGACATGTTGTGTCCCAAATTGCCCCAAAATCATTTTTGCTCTCTGTCTGCATACAGTTCCTCTCTCAGACTCTTTTGTCAGTAGTCCACCACATATTGTTTCTCTACCTTTGCCTCATTGAAACTGTTAAACAAAGAACACGACAGTCTCATTTAATGAGTTTCTGCCCTGTGTCTGATATTCCCACTTATTTAACTTATGCCAAATATATTTCTGCTAACAATGCAGAGCGCTAGAAAAGTTAACTGGATTCTGATGCAGCCCATATCTAAAGTGAATTATTGATTTATATGCAAATGGAGATGCATTTCTGTTCAGTTACTCCCTAGGTGCTTTACGCTTCCCACAGTGAAAATACCCAAGCACTTTAGTACTCAAAAGCGAAATTTTAGATTGTTTCTTTCACCATTAGGACAATCTTCCCCTGTGCCACCACACTGTGAATCCAGCATGTCACGCGTGGACCTAGGATGGCATTCCCGAGAAGTGACTATCAGTCAAGGGCCTCAGCCCCAGTGGCAGTGGTTTCGTTTTGGTGTTGATATAAAGTTATAATCACACATCCCACATTCCCATCTCATATATTTGCTTAAAAATTGGTACTCTGACTCGTGTGTAAGCCACCCACAAGTCCTTTCTCGTGTTCTTCCGCCAACATTTCTGATAATGCACAAGTGCTACACCGTGTTTTACAATCCCACAGCAGTGTCAGAGTACTGCTCAAGGCAACTGTCACAAGCAGTAGCAGCCTTTTTATCCCTTTAGATGAAGTAAGGAGGAGGAAATTGCATCTGGCTGACGTTTAAGATTAATTCTATTTGTGCAGCAAGGAAGAGCTTGGATTGTAGATTGCAATCACCAAAATGCATTGATTTCTCAAAAAAAGTATACAGTAATGCAAAAGGTTGGAATCTTGTGGGATCTGCAGTTCTTGGGGATTTCAGTTACCACCTGCTGGATTTTCACAGACATCCCTGCCTTTGCATGGTCTTCAGGAAACATGGCAAGACCCACAGAGCTGAGATCAGGTCTGAGGATCTGAGTCTCTTGCAAAACGTGTTGTGCTGCAGGTTGAACGCTCTACACAGCCTACCTGTGTGGAAAATCCATACCTTTCCCTTAATAAGAGGATTATGGGAAAGCAAACAAAAAAGAGACTTTCTCCTTTCAGTTCTACTGCCAAAAATGAGAATGTTTTCCCCTGAACTGAAAATAGGTACGGTCACATCCTGCTCTGTTTTAACTCTCAGACAAGGACAGACCATTCAAAACCTACCTGGTAAGACTACTCAAACGCAAGGGGTATTATGGTTTCAGTGGACTGTGTAAACGAAAATAAGCATGAAGACCTAACTTAATAAAACTGCTACACCCCTAATTGTCTTAACAATGGGCGAGTAAATGTTAGGAAAATCTACAAAATTCACCCCAGTGCAGAAAGCCTGTGCAAAAATCCATGAACAGCAAAAGCCCTAGAGGTGTGGTTTCAGTACACTACACGATCTTGCACAGTCCCTCTACTCTTGAAGCGATTTTCACCTTGCTTGAACTTTGTAAAATAGGTGTATAAAGAAGCAAAGAAGAACATGTGAGATGCGAAAAGCAACCGTGTTATGATTAAAAATGTATGGTAATGCCAGTGCTTCTGGTGGAAGTATACAAGAAAACCAGCTGGCTATTAAGCCAAGTAAGGCTTGATGCAAGACAAGGCATCCACCTCTCTGCAGATTTCTAATACTGTAAGGACAGTTTCCAGGGAGAGAGCTAATATCACTGTAATACTTACTTTTCCCAGCAATATATATATGTTTTTGCAGAACAGTATTCACTTCTGAAGCTGTACCAACAAGTAAATTATTCATAACAGAAGAGATAAAAGACAGAACATTTCACAGAGTAAAATATTTAGACCCCTGTAGCTCTGAGAGTGTGATCATACTCATACTAACTGGGCATACTGGGAATCAAAATGAACCTAAATTAAGTGGTACAAACTGTGCATATAAAATACATAAATTTGACAAAAAAAAGAGAGCTCTCCTGTACCATCTTTTATGTTGAACTAGTTCAAATAGAATTAAGCAAAGATGTAATTAATCAGTGCTCTTACATTGTGCTACTTATCAATATGTGAGTGTAAAACTTCAAGAAAATAGGATGTTTAAAGGGCTGCTATGTGTATCAATATTCAATTAAATAATGTTAATAAAGCCATTAAAAGAGAATTAACAAGGGTTTACATAGGAAGTAACTCTGTCCGACATTAGGTGGCTCTTTAAACATTTTCTAAAGAAATAATGTAAAAAGCTATTAAAATATTTACGCAATGTTTGCATCAGTTCTATTTAACAGCATAGCAGCGATAATACCAGCAGTTTAAACTGCCTTGCTTCTCAGCACCACATGATTATCCACCAGTTATGAGAGATAAATAAATTCCCCGTTTTAGAATTTTAATGTTTTTCATTATGAAGAAAAGACCTTCAAATCCTTCATTAAAGCTCGTAGCTTCACCCAAATCGGATGCTTCCAACGGTTTGTTGGGAAACTAATATGAGCCTGCTGCAGCAGGAGCCCGGGCTGGAGCTTGTCACCAGGGCTCTTGCCTGCTGCTCAGCAGTTCAGGTAGCCCCAGAGGAAAGTCGTGTCTCGCCCCAAATCTTTGTTCGTTGTGAACTCAGGCCTCACAACAAACCTTTCATGGAGAGCTTAGAAAGCAAGGAAGATTATTTCATTCAAAGAGATTGTGCTGGTGCAGCAATTCTGGGGTTTGTGGCTCCTCCTCTATTACTGAGCAACAAAAAGCCTCCTAGGACTTGTTAAATTAGCCAATGTAATGAAGTCCAATTCTGTGTTATTTGCACAGGGACTGGAAAAGATTTCATGTTTCCATGTACATAAACAAAACCTGGCTCAGCACACCAGGGACTTCAGAGGTTTATAAAATATAAAAGACATTCACATTAATCTGTTAAACAATTCATTCTCTACCCTGCCCTTTCCTACTAAGTGAATTCATGACTTGTTAAAAACATGTATCTGCTGCTGGCTCTTTTGCTCCCAGTGACTCACTGCTGGACCCCAACACCTTGGGGCTCACTGGTGGGGCAGTGGTGCTGCCCATGGGGCACGTCCAGTGGCGGAGGAGGAGAAGGCACTGTGCTGGCAGCACAAGCACTGGAAGAAAATCGAAGATGCAAGTATATCTCTTCCTGTAATTACGAAGATTTGGGTCCATAAGAAGCAAGTAGGGCAGAAAGCCTTTGTGACCGCACCATTGATCTGAATTAAATTACTAGGAGGGGTGGAAATGAAACAAATGAATTCACCCCCTGGAAAACAAAAGTTAAAGCACTCCCTCTGACGCTGCCTAGACAATGGTGAGTATTTTTCTTCCAGGAATCGCTAAGCTGAGGGAAAATGCTTGTTTCTTGCAACACAGCTTGGGCAAACTTTGTCAAGATAAACCTATCTACATTCAGGCATCTGTGACCCCTCTCAAGGAATTTTGATGGACACTCCTTCAAATGTGTATTAAAAAATCATGTCTTTTTTTTTTTTTTTTCTGAAAACAACAGCATTTACTATTTTAAAAGATCAAACAGGTGCTACTACATCAAAATATCTTAACAAGAACTGGTTTTGTTTTTTCTTTTAAAAAAAGATCATAATACCAAATCACTATGTCTCTGAGTTCAAAGAAACTCAGATGCATGCCCTACTCGAGCATTATCCCCCCCAATAGTTTGGAAAGACATTAATTCGCCACAATTCACATCCACAAAATAAAGTCACAAAGACTTTTGAAGATGATGCAACTCCTCTATGAATAAAGATTGTGCTACTCTTCAGACCAAGTGAAAATAGTAGCTACTTTCATTTGATTGCTTTATTTACAGAAGACACTAATGCTACTCACTTCTTTAACAAAAACAAAAAATTCTTCCTATCACATTCCCTCCTCTCCTCCCCAAATATTTTTGTTTCAGAAGCATTTATATTACAATCTTTGCCATTTTTGTACTACCCCAACACCATAGCCCAGCTAAAAACATCACATTATCTACTTTGTATTTGGTTGGGTTTTTTTGCTGTTTGCGGAGGGATAAGAGTTATAGTCCATTTTTCATTTCTTGTGTGGAATTCAAAATCTCTGCTGCTTCATAAATTAGATTTTTATTTGTCCAACTCAAACTGCATAAGCTATCCAATAGGTCTGTGGAACAAGGTCAACTGTTGTAGCTTCCACCAATCCCATCCAATCTCCGACTAGATTAGTTGCAAATCGAATCAAATGATGATACACCTAACAGACACTAACCGGTCCGTAATGGGACATTTGCCCATTTTCCAGTCAAATGCAGTGGCTCTGAACCCTCTTATTTTCATTTTGAATCCTCTGCCAAGTGATCATACAGCCATCTTTCATCTAGTGATTGTAAGAGTGTCTTTTTTCAAGCCCACATCCAGCCAGGGGACACATCTAACACAGGAAATGGTGTTGCACCGGACTTGACACGTACTGCAGAGAAACAAATGTGTACGTTGAATTTATGAGTCACCCCGATACATTTATTAAGCATTAAGTTGTGCTTTTACAACTGGTCTTCATCAAAGATATTTCATCTGTTAGCCAAAGCGTCATCTTTTCTAATGACTCATAATGAAGACTCATTCCATTTAGCTTGATTTTACTGGCTCATCAGCCTCTTGTTCTCAAGGGGCTAAGCTGTTCTTTTCAGCATGTTCAACCCACATATAAGTGGCCATTAACTATACTTTCTCATTATGTAAGAATCAGCTAATCAAGACTGACCAAGAAATAACTGATGTTGTGATTAAAGAAAGAGAGACATCTGCTTGGAATTATCCAGACCGCTGTTTCAAAACTGATAAGGCATTTACTGCCTTAGTATTAAATTATAACAGGAACAAACGATTTTGGGTGGTGGTGATGCGAATGTGGAGTTCGCTTTACCTGTCGCTTGGAAGGGGAAGAGATGGAGAACACAACGTGCAAGCAAGGACCTATGTTGATGAGAAAATGCAGAACCTGTCTGTAAACTACATCAATACAAGTGACAGAAGGTAGAAGACAAAAATTCCAGGCTGTATTTGAGGGATTGTATGTAATATAAAGGGAAGTATTATTTCCACGGGTTTCAGAGCTGTAGTAAAGACTATGTTGCAAGAATATCTCTGCTTCAATCTCCCAATTCCCATTCAGTTTTGTTTTTTTTTTTTTTTCCTTTTCCTAATATCCAAAATAAAAATAACATTCATATCTACCAAATTCTTTTCTCTTGTAAGTAGGCAACCATTCCCCTGCAGTCAGAGTGGGCTGCATGTATGTATTTCTGGTTAAGTTTGACTAGGAAGCTTGCTTTAACTTCTTTCTAAATGTCATATGCAACTTTTCTGAAGCCAAAAGTTTAGTTATTTTGATCAGAGAGCAGGAGATACGTACTTTCTCTTATTCTTTCTTTTTACAGAAGAACTGTAATAGATAGGATCATTTTATACATAAGCACTAGCAAAACACAGATGCCAGAATGCTGCTCAGATAAAATATGTAACGTGATAGAGGCTGCATTGAAACTGAACCGTAACTGGAGCTGTAACTGAACATAACTCTTTTTTTTTTTTTTTCCTTAGGGGAAAAAAGAGCATCAGATAGGAAGAGGACAGTGTGCTTTTACTGGACTAAACAGCACTGAGAAAGTGCAAATATGTGGGTCAGATGAAGGAACAGGCAAGCTCTGCTCTCATCCCGAGAGGACTCGGAAAGCATAAATTTCCAAGAACAGTCCCATTTAGGGGGAGCATTACAGTGTACTCAAATTACCTTATTCATACAAAAAGCATACTTCTACACACAGCCAGGTACTCCATTTTTTTCACAGCTACTTCAAATGAACAAGTAGCAGGTAGTAAGATAAAAGCACAGAAATAAATTGGACCAATTTCTTGAAGGAATCTGTCTGGATTACTGAGGCCAGACATCAAAGAGGGGGAAAAAAAAGTGCCCTATTGCCAAGCTTATGTTTCCATATATGTATTTCCTCCACACTCAGACTCTTCATATAGACTCTGCTTTTTGAATCATCCCTCTTGGCCGATATTGCAATACTTAGCGCTCATACACCGCTTTTCATCTTCAAAACGCGAACAAATTAATCCTCAAGGCTCGGCTCAAAGGAAATGAAATAAATAAATACCGTGAGCCCTATTTCCCAGCCGGGCAGCCGGCGGTGGGGAGGTGAGCTGCCTTGGCCCGGGGCTAGCAGAGCTGGGTGAGCATCTCCCAGCCACGCGCTCCCACCCCACCATGCTTTGCAAGTGGGTTTTTATTCCTTCAGCAGCGCTTTCTGCCATCCTCTGCAGCCCTGAGAAACTGCTCTGTCACTTGGAAATGAACTGACAATTTCTGGAAAGAGTCTCAAATGTAGCGTCCAGGAAAGTATCTGCTTCTCCTCTGAATCCAGCCCTATACAGAGGATTCTTGTCCAGCGTTTGGCTTTTTCTCTCTTTCTTTCTTAATTTATTTTTTTCACCCTTCTTCTTTTTCTATCTTTTTCTTTTCTTTTCCTTTATTATTTTTTTTTTAAGGAGGAAAACCTTCCATAAGTAGACGCAGAGAAACAGCTGTTGCAGCAAGCAGCTCTGCAGACATGCCTGCTGCCTGAGTCACATACGCCTCTCTCAAAAAATGTAAAAGAAACCGTTACATCAGTGATGTTGAACCAGATCGTGCCCAAAGAAACAGCCAGGGATCATACTCTTCTCCTGTTGATGTGGGGCTTTAATTTTTTCCTCCCGCTGGCCCTCCTCTTTCCCTGTATTTTGTGAGACAGGAGCTCCTAAATATTTTTAGAGGGGGGTGGGTGCACACTGGCCTGCTTACCTGCTCCCCTGGCAGAACAGAAAAGCTTGAAATGCTGAAGGCTGCCCTACTTTGTCTATGGAAAGTCATACGCACCTGGAAATCCTTCACAAAGGAGGTTTGAAAAAGGGCAAAAAAGAACAGAAAAGGAAAAGAGAAAAAAAAAGATGTGGAAAAAAAGAAGGAAGAAAGAAAAAAGAAAAAAAGAGACAGGTTAGATCAAAGTGTATGTGGAAGTTCCTGCACTCAATTCCTGAATGAGATTTTTTAAAGGAAACTAAGGTACAAACTCTTCACGAGAACAGAAAGATGAACTTCTCTTTAGCCCCTTAAAAAATTCCTACACTCAGTTCTTCATAAACTATTGTTCTTTTAAGGCTATGGGGATGTAAAACCATGTCCCAGGACCTCATAACACAAGTCACTTGGGGCAGAGTGTGGGGGGAAGAAAAAAAGTCTCCTTAGACCTTCATGCCTCTAAACTCCATGACCACACATGGCAGAGCTGCCAAACCTCAGGATTTTACCATGACCGTGACAATATTATCAGCGGTTGGTTTTGTTTTTTTTTTTAAAACTTACAACGGAGCAGAAAAGCTTGAGGATATGAATCTTAAGTACCACAACAAAAGAGAAGGCCAAAGAGAACATCAAATACTTGCATCTTGCCTTTTTGGGTTTTCTCCCAGTTTGTGCTGCCATGGACATGTATTACCAGGACATGGGTCATCCTCCTCCTGCTCTCTGACCTCCCTTCTGTTGCGTCCACCACCCAGCTAAAATCCGAGGAGTGCAAACTCAGGGAATGGATGATTACCTGAATGAACCACGACTCAAACAGGTGCCAATAGCAGCAGCAATCTGATCTATAGATAGTCCACCATGTTAAAATACAGGTGTTTTAGGGAAACAAGGCAGCGTGCCTCTTCCTCGCAGATGTGTAGTTCATGCTTTGGAGATGCATGTGCTGAACCCAGCCCTGTGCCTGACAGGGATGCTGATTAGGTTCCCAGACAGGGATTGTGACCAGAACTGAATGATTCCTTTTGAATACTTCATTTCCACATGCAACATTAAATAATGGAGAATTCATCTGAGGAACTGTACTTCATTGTACTCTGTATTTACTAACTTTCTAAAAATAAATACATGAAGCAGTGAACACTATAAGCAAATTAAATAGCTGGCAACTTTCCCTATAGAATCTCATGAAGGCAACAGTGTCCTTCTCTCTGCAAAGCCTTCAGGAGAAGTTGAGATCCTAGGAACCGAGCGTGTGCCAGCAAAATGCCACCAGATGCAAAAAGACAAATTCTATTGACACTGGACATACTGTCACATATCTGCTTTTAATTCAAAGACACTGGACTCCTGGGACTGAGCATCAAAGTGAAAATATCTAACAGAAAATTCATTAAAAGCAGGTTCAGCCTCAATTTTGATTTGAAAACTCATTTACAGTCCTCCCTCTGTTTCTGAAGCCAGAAAGAAATATCCACAAATGTTTCTGAAAAGCAGGAGAATCCTCTTGGTTTTGGCTTGTTTCTCTACATGTGCTGTGAAAAGCAGACCAAACCTCCTGGGTAACGATGGGGCACGTGATGATGCAAAGCAGAATTCAGTGCTTCCCTTTCGCTGCTATCAAAACGCTGCTCACTCTCGTCAGAAACAAATTAAAAAAAAACCCTAGCAAACAAAAGCAATCTGAAACCTGCCCAAGCAGCAGATAGCAGAAACACGTGAGGAACACCCAGAAGGTTTGCGAGCAAAGCCTGGGTCCAGCTGGACGTACCCGTACTTCGCCTGCCAACCTCCAAACGACTCAGCGTTGGCTGCGAGGACATCGCTCCTCGGGCGCACAACACTTCTGCGCCCCGTGGGCTGGCATATGACTATCAGTGGGAGATTACAAGGTTTCCAGAAAGTTGTTTTTATCTCTTGTCTTTCCCCTAATTATTTATTTCACAGTCCTAGATTATTACATTTTGCCTGCGTGTTCATTGTCATCATGACCGAGCTCAGCCCAGCCTGCCTGCAGGAGGGAGGGAGCGAACATTCCTATTGTCTTCTGATAGCCAGCTCTCCTCCCCGACCTCTTTGCTGAGCAATGTCAAAACAAAATGCTGAAAACCTCATATTCTGCAGTATAAAGGGAGAGAAAAACACAGTTCTGAAAGTATAATATTCTACTGCTGCAATATACGTAGAGACCGAAATCCAAAGCAGGCACTTCTTTATTAAATTTGTTGCACAAGCAAGTGTACTTCCCTCTCCCTTATTGTTATACATTTAATTGGAAGGTACAGCTCTAAGGTTGCTCTGACTTGCAGACACTGAACAAGCAAAACCTTGTGTTAACTTGGTTCAAAGTTGTCAGCTGATTCAGCCCTGGAAACTACTATTCTCAGGGACATAATCTGTGCAGAGAGAACAGTACCTGTCCTACCCATCAGACTCCAGGTTTTTTGCATGTACAGAATCAGAGAAAGGTTTGGGTTGGAAGGGACCTTAAAGACCATCTAGTTCCAACCCCCTGCCATGGGCAGGGACACCTCCCACCAGACCAGGTTGCTCCCAGCCCCATCCAGCCTGGCCTTGAGCACTGCCAGGGAGGGGGCAGCCACAGCTGCTCTGGGCAGCCTGTGCCAGCGCCTCACCACCCTCACAGGGAAGAATTTCTTCCTAATATTTAATCTACATCTCCCCTCTTTCAGTTTAAAACTGTTACCCCTCGTCCTATCAACACACTCCGTGGTAAAGAGTCCCTCCCCATCTTTCCTATAGGTGCCTATGTGAACAAGGTTTGTAGTTCTGCGGTACATACAGAAATGTTAAACTTCCCCATTTCCCATCTGAGAAAGGGGATCCTCCCCCAAATCCTTCACATGTGCCAAGGCTGCAGGGCAAGGACAGAGCAGCACTGGCTCTCCTGATCCCACATACTCCCCTGGACCTGGGGTTTGGGCTGTGAATAGGACACGGCTTTCTTCTCTCCATTGGACCTGGCACAGACCCACTGCCCAGCTGTTTTATGGGACATGGGAAGAGAACAAGCTTGACCATGTTAGAAATTATGACATTCAGCCACAAGAAGCTCTCCAGAATAGAAATTCCAGTCTTTTTATCCTCTCCACTTCCAGTATATTTGTTGGCGTATAAATACCTTCTCTGATTGTTCTTTTCTGTTGGTGTATTCACGTAAAGAGAGGAAAAACAGATCAAGAAAGCAGCGGTTTCTCTCCTGAGGGAGCTGAACCCTTTCACTCCAACACACAGCTCCAAAACGACACAGACAAAGGTAGCCCCAACCACACAACCTTGAGTACCGTTGCTTATGCCAACCTATGCTAATACACACTTAATTATAGAACAAATCTTGATATCTCAAGGCCTGCACTAAGTATGCCATCCTTGCACCACAAAGCTACAGCAAATACCTGTACCCTTAGAGCCACAGATTGATGTCATCATTACTGTAGCTGCAATAGCTGAATCTTCACATTTCAGTGTGGTGTAGACCCCTTGACTGTTGCCATTACAGAAGGGAAACTGTTACTTCCATTAAAGTGAAACTTTTACTTCCACTAAAGTGAAACCCCAACTGTCAGCTCACGCTGAAACACCGCAGTACAGCTGCCAGCTCCAGCATTTGCAGATAAAACAGTCAGGGGTCACAGTTTTTTGGCTAAGTTACAGCAGAGAATTATAATAGCAAGTATATTGTGAGAGGTCCCATTTCTCTGTTTGGTATTTGTTTGTTTAGATTTGTTTTCCTCTGTCTGTATTTCAAGCCATTGATTGTATATAAGCGTGTAAATTCATTAACAACTTTTGTTAGCTATTTTCTTTGGCACTGGAAACAGGTTGTTTCCCTGCTAAATTAATCCAGCTAGAATGTCACTTGCACACCAATCAGCACTCTTACTCAGAAAGGTCAGGCAGAAAAGAATAGAGAACTACTTCTTTTCTTTTAGCCAAAAAAAGAATACAAAAGGTTTCTGAACATTAAAGCCTCATAGGAAGAGGTCACATTAGCACTATGCATGAAGATGCCTATTGCCTCCTTTTCAGACCAAGGGAATGCTGCTGGAACCTCCTCTGCCCTGGAGCTAAGCTTTCAAAGTGACCTCCAGTACTGGACCATTACATCCCAATGCATCCCTGGTACTGTGTCTCCGCATAGAAGTAGTAAACGTGGAAGGGGGACAGTCAGAGATGCTCTAAACTTCTGGAGATCTCTGGGATCCTAAGGGATTTAAAGGATAAGGAGGAGAATTATGCCATGGCCTGGGTGGATTTTGCCTCCTGATAAAACAGAAGAATTTTTACTGAGGGAACAACAAGCAGCAATCTAAACTCATGTATTCCCTATTTCATATCACTTTGTTAAAGGCTGTGTTACAAAACTGACAAAAAAAGAGCATAAAGTCATGGGGAAATGACTCGTGAACTCCGCTTCTCTAAAATCCTTGAGTTTTCCTTTCCATTTCCACATTTCCCTGGACACTGCTTGTGGCCCATCAGCCACATCCACACTGATCACACCCTCACTGCTCCCTCTGCAAAGCTGGGCAATGAAGTCCCACCAGAAGGAACCTGTCCAGCACACACCTAAGATGCTGCTGATGCCTATGTCCTCAGGGCAAAGCCATCCTACCTCCATACTTGCCTTCGCATGCTCTCACCTTATCTCAGATTTTTGTCTTTATCTGCCATAGACTTGTGCATGTATAGGAGTCAGCACGGAAAAAGCTCTCTAACATCTGCTCAAAGTTATATTTCTTTGACATTCATAATTATGACCTTTGTCAGCAAATCATTTAAGCATGAAATTAATTTTGAAAATAAGTAATTCCACTGACTTTACCTGGACTGCTCATATGTTTAAAGTTAAAAGAACACTTAAGTACTTTGCTGTATACAGACCTATTTCTGACAGAGTGTAAAATGTTTCCAGTTGCAGAAAACCAGCCAGTAGTCACATACCATTCCACTCTCCAACTCAGATTTAATCTTGCAGGGGTTTTGTTTCATTTACACAATAGTAAGCCTACTTTCCTCTAAGACCCGCGTGCTGCAGTCAACTTTAAAGGAATATATATGTGCATACATTACTGCCCCTTGCACAACAGAAGTGCATCATTATTATTGATGTAATGCAGACCAGTACAGTCAGCTGCTCTGAAGAGTGGTTTATCTTGGAGCTGATCGATGATTTGCTGATTCTGGAAATCTCTCCATATGACAAGTGTTTCTACAACATTTAAGGTACTACAGAGCTTAAGGTTCTCAAGAGTGCAATCATATTTTGCAGCTAAATCATAGTAAGAAATGAACTTGCAACATAAACTCACTAGCAGCTTTTCTGCAATTGATAGATTGAATTCACGGCAAATAATTTTGGTTTTGCAATTACAAATGTGCAATGCCTGAAAATTAATTTCTAAAGTATTTAATGAATATGTACAAAAGTAATCTTAACAGCTGGAAACCATAGAGATGATTTCAAACCCTAAGCTGTGAAGTTAGGTACCGGTAACTCTTCCAGAACTAATTTATAACATCTTGCCCCATGCATATGAACACAGCTTGCTGAGTCTAAATATCAGAAAACACCAAACTGACATTAAATATTTCCATAGATAACAGATGGTTTAACACATCAGTCCCCACTTGGGGTTGCCTAATACATCTGAATCATGTTTTGAAATACAACCCAAGGTTTGGAAAATCTCTAAGGTTTTCAATAAATGGAGTTTAATGTCAAGACTACTCAAAGCAGCTGTTTCTACTAACCATGGAAAATCACATCCAGTTTCTGTTTTGTTTTGTTTTTTTTTTCACATGACCCAATGCAGAAATTATGTAATTTAGGGGTCCCATCCACCTCCACACCCCCCCACCATTCTTCAAGGAACAACACGCTTTACATGAAACTACACCAAAATAACAGCACACATATCAGATCTTCGTATGTGCTGTCACTTATTACTCAAGAAAAGACGGTTGTGTTTAGTGCTCTACTTCTACCTAAAACACGTTGATTTAATGGCTACTCCAACGCTCAGCATCAATGCTTGCAAGATATTTGAGCTGCACGTTTCATGCCAACACCAGGAAGATGGAGCAGGCTGGAGGAGACAGGGTCTGTATGCACACCTCCTGGTCCTCTCTGCAGCCTTGGAGACTCATGGGCAGGAGCCGCAGTGTGAAACACTGCTCCCTTCTCCAGGTAGGCGATGACCTTCTCATACCTCTGGAGTCTACAATCTGGCCCAATAGGTCCAACCTGGCCCGCCGCCACCAAGTCTTATTCCCCATGCTCTGCTCTGCAGAAATGTATTCTCTCATTTCTCTCCTGGGCGTTATTTTTCACTCTGTGAACCTGCGGGAGCCCCTGGAAGCAGCAGCGCGTCCACACTCCTTGCTTCACGCTGCACACACCTCACTTCCTCCGCTGCCGCTTGCTCCTTCATGCCAGTGACCACACACCCAACACCATCATTACCAGCAGAAGGAATGCAGCCATCAATTTCCACAGACAAGCACAGAGGCCTTGAGATGGTTTGCCCTGGGGAGCACAGACCAGTCGGGCAGACGGATGCACTGCGTTATTTAAAGAAACAGGTAAGAAATAGACCTACGCACACACCCACCGAAGCAACCTCTGCACGGATTTCCAACACTTAGACCATTATTTCTTCTGTGTAAAGTCATTTCTTCTATATCAAGTCAGTACTACTGGAGAAAAGGGAGAAACGATTTTGCAAAACTAACACCAACTTCTGTGGTTTGGGATCTACGAACTGTCCCGTGTGCTACAAACGCCAAACACAGGCAAGGCTGATTGTACCCTTTTACAATACCACCTAGAAGTTCCTGCTAAGATGAGGAACCTCATGTTGTTGACACCATACACAACTCTTCTAGAATGCAAACCTTCTGGGGGGCATCCTACCACAGAGACAGGTAAACTTAAAAATAATCACTGATAAATACTGCATTTCTTAAGGAGCAGATCTCAACATCTCCAAATCTGGTTAGTCAGACAGATGCTCATGGAGTTAATTTACCGTACTTTCACGTCCTGCTTCTAAAAGAGGTGGAAATTGCATCTGACAATTTTCTAAATCTGACTTTATTACAGGTACAAGAGAGTTTGGTATGTTCAGCATTAGCAGTTTTATGTTCTTTTAATCACTGACATGGAATGTAAATAGTTTCCTCAATTGCTGCATACTTCCCATTCCTGAAGGAAGGCACACCCTTTGACAAAGATTAAGAGAATATAAAGTTAAATCCCTGTTTACTGAAGGAATTAAATCCTCCTCTAGTTACCGAAACAGAGCAACCTATGCGTGGGGGATCTACATACCCTCCAAGAATAGGAAACGAACAAGTAAGGAGCATTAAAAATAATGTCAAGAAAGCTCAAGATTTGGTCCTGATGTTGAATAATAAAGTGAACTGGATTTTATCACAGCTGGGTAATGTTAGGGTTCATCCAAAAGACTGGAAATAAAAAGCGTTTTGCGTTGTTTTACTACAGAGGTCTAAAGAGGTGCCCCATCCTTTTCCATTGAAGTTGTCCATCACCAGCCCGAGGCAGCATGTACCCGGCCTCCCTTGGACATTTGCTTTTGCACGTACACCCCTGCCTCTTAATGCATAAAGCTGCACCGCTTACATCTGTCATCTCTCTATTACAGTAAAAAAACCACCTCTGCTCCTTTTATTTCATAGCAGAGAAACTTACAGAACACATAGATCACTGCTAACGTTTATAAAAAGTTTTCCCTAGGTTGAGAGTGATCTTTGGTTTTCCTTTGACAAGCAGCAGGTAGTTGTCCTGATCTGGATTCCCACAATATGTTCTTGAGATGCTCTTAGAGGAAAAGCGGTTCAACAGTTGAGAAGGCAGACTAAGACTTTGACAACTTTGGCTCCATTTGTCATGTAGTTCCAGAGTCCTGCCTTCATTTCTGTACGGTTCTGTACCCCTGTGTAAAAAACTCTGCTGGGTTTCTGCCCATGGTACCATCCCTACAGCAGCCCCTTGTATCCCTCTCCGAAGCTTATAGACATGAGTGGGTGTTGTCAAGAGCACATGGAAAAAGATGCAATATTTACAGCCCACAAACAAGGGCTCAGGCTCGGCTTTGGTCATGGGCCTCACGAAGCGCACAAACATCCCATCATCAGCCCCTTGCCAGCAAACCCAGAGAGCTCGACATTTAAAAGTCCAGCAGGGGTTAAGCCCAAATGCTTGACCCATCTTCTCTGAGCAGACGCCGACAGCCACTGCACGGAGGCAACCATGGTTGCAGGCAGCGTTAGGAGGGATGAGTCCTCCAAGGAAAGTTCAAGACGGTAGGATTTTCCACATTATTGTAAATAAAGGGGCTTGCCACAGGAAAGGAGGACAAACCCAAATCAAATAAAAATAACGATCAACAGGAAAACACTGAGAGGCAACATGTCCATTTTCAGTCCCACATCAATCCAGACGACCACAGAGATTCTCGGTCTGTAAGTAGTGTGCAAATACACATTCCAAGCCAAAAGAAAACTCTCTTGTTAGGGGCCTGTTCCATAAGGAACCAGCAGCGAACTTGGCCCCAGGCTACTTTTAAACCACCACTTTTAAAATTATAACCCTTCCCTGACAACCTCCAGTACAAAGTGAACGTGCAACCAGGGTACTTACTCATTCCTCTCCAGATTGATGACTAGATGTTTACCCTCAGCTTGTATTACCAACTGCAGCAGCGCTGGGTGATTCTGAAAAAAGGAAAACAGAGTCGGCTGAGTCCAAACCCAGAGTCCATCACCCTGCACCTCGCTCTGCCAGGGAGCTGGACACACGTCCGTCGTTGCAGGCTCAGGCCCGGCTTGGGAGGAACAAGCAGCTACAGAGCGGCGTTTGCGGTGGAGCAGCTCTTTAGCCGCAGCTCAGGGGGAACAAACGTCGAGAGGCAGCGCAGCGCTGTGGGATTTCACACCCGGGTCTTGTAGACACCGTGGTGTGCCCTTGAGCAGCTGCGTCCCTTGCGACGTGGCACACCAGAGCGCATCTTGCCTGGGAAGACAAGCACAGTGATGCCGTACACAGCAGTTCCAGGAGACACCTGATACGGTTACGAATTTTCTCTTTTTCCTCTCCATATAATGGCATAAGTACATTAAACACTAACATAATCTCTTATTAATGCTCAATCTCGCTGTACTATTTTTTTAAAGGGAGGTGCAGGTAATTAGGTTTGGGCTTTGCATGACCACTTTCAGTTTCAGATATCCACGTTCAAAGCCAGTACCTCCTGCATTAAGAGCAGACCTCTAGTGCTGTGATCACAGTCAGCAGGGTGGCTCTAACAGAAATGGTTTTTCCCTTAAGGCTGAGTATGCTAAATATTTGCATATAGAACCACACACAAGATCTAAGACCATCACAGAAACTAAACATACAGTCATGCTGAACTATTTCCCCCCCCAAAGAGTTAAATATTTTAATATGTATTTTAAACTTTTCATGACGAAGAGCTAAGTTTTAGCTTCAAAAAAAAATAATTGGTGTTGGAGCAATTAGAAATATGGTCAATAGCTTTACCAAGTGTCTCTGTGAGAACCACAGACAGGGTATTTGTACACATACGAGTATTCAAGAGAATTTTCTAAACAAGGCATCTGCTGAGCACAGGGAAATCCCAATTGTGCTCCAGCATGGCGCTGGGATCAGGACATCTGGATTGCGTTTTCAGCAGCATTGTGACTGCGTGCAACCTTCATGTGGTCTTCCCCTGGTTATCAAACAAGTTCTTTCGCATCTCAAGCATCTGAAAGTAAATACACTTTTTTTTTTTTTTTTTTTTTTTTTTCTTTCTGGAAGCTCTGGAAGAAGATCAGAAAGGTCTGGTGATCCAGTTGCCCTCGGAGGCAGGAGGAAGTGGAGGCTCAAACACTTGCTTGCAGAAAGGGGCACTGCACCTGTATAGGCTCTCGAAAATGTACTTCAAATGAGAAAGCAGTTTATGATTTCCTAGTTACCCTTAATCCAAAAAACCTGAACTCACATATATCCTAAGAGTGTTTACACTTAAGTTACATTTCATTAAACAAATTTACTGGATTGCAAGACAGTATTTCCTTTTTTTGAAATTCCGACAGTAGCTCAACAAATCAGTTGTTCCTCTCTACACTTTGCTTTTCTGAAGATTTCTCTCAGCCAATAGCCGTACTGAAGCCGGATAATTTTAGGGTTACAGTGTTTAATTGACTTATTGAGAAATGTGTCTGAGTTTGCGATTGCTCCAGCGGTGCCTTGACGGAGCCCCAGCTGCGTGACAGCCAGAGCGCCCCGCCCATGAAATCCAATGATTTTTAAATGATTTGGAAAATTGCAGATGTTTATTAAAAAGTGAAATTATGAGGAGGCCGTCGTAGACTAAACAGAATTGTGATTTTGTTATAACAAAAAATAGCTGACAGCTCCCCAGTGCTCTCAGACGTTATTAAGCACAGATTGTGACTGAGATACCATTGCTCTGGTCCAATCGCCCTGCCCCACTGCTCGTGCAAATTCAAACATGCTTTCCCGCTCCCCATGCGAAACAGCGACAACATTGAAATTCTGCATCTATGTGAACTTTGCAGAAACTAGATCCCACTAGAATGCTAAAGAAATGCTTCAGACTATCCTTGGCACTCAGCAAACACATGGGAGTCATTTATTGGCATGAATATTTAGAAGCAGTGCTGATTACCACTTTAATATTAGTGCACTGGTTCCAAACCCCACAAGATATACATACTATAGAGTTCTGAGAGAGTAAAATACAATTAATTACAATGTAATACACTAAATAATTAAGATATTGCAGTAGCACAAATGGATTCTTTTCAGCTAAAGGCCCTCTGTTGATATGTAAATGATAACTATGTTTATTCATGAGTTCACAGTGGTACTTATTTGACAGTCAATTGATGTTAATAAGTCATAAAGTTAAAAAAGCAGCTGCAGAATAAAACAGACTGTTACAGGACAAAATCATCTCTCAGAGACTTCCTAGAGCTGAAATTTCTTATTATCAAGCACAGTAATGTCCCCAGTTAGGATGCTTTGCATGAGACCCAGGTTCAGATTCTCGCTTTACCACAGGTTTTTCTTTCAGACAAATGGCTCATTTCCTTGTTTGCCATCTGGGAAGAGATGAAACTACGCTTTATCTTACCCTGACTGGCAGTCATAAGCATAAATGCAGTAAAAATGACACACTGCTCAGGTGCTCTGGTGATTGGAAACACATAAGCACTTAAAATGATACACGGGAAAGAAAAGTATCATTCAGAGAGGGCGTCTTAGGTTTGTGGGTTTTTCCACTCCTTTTTTTAATATATACACTTGTGAAACAAACTCAGATCTTTTACTTTCCTTTTTTTTTTTTTTTTTTTTTCCCCGCAGTGGTGGAGTCTCCCCTAAAGCATTTGCACGGTTCTGCTACAAGACCTTAAAAGCTCATTTTGAATCTCATGAAGCGCCGTAATACTCTCCCCTTTTGCAATCAATATTTTCTGCACTCAGTTGCAAGGCGAAATGGGAATTACTGTAAATACAGATATTAGATTGCTGTTTCATATTTTCTGTTTAGAATAATCGAAAAAGCACGTTGTGAGGGCACATACTCTTCTGCTCAGAACATTTCAGAAATAACCGTTTGTTATAAATCTTCCCGAAGAACCACGAAAAATAATTTCCATGCTGATACAACTCATTCCCACATTGATCCCTTTCAAATTATCAAATGTGAAAGTAAAGTGAACCTTAGGAGAGCAGCGTTATTTAAACCATAATAAATAAATCTGTATGGTTCTACCTTCTTTTCTCTACAGACTTATGTTTTCTAGATCCCTCTACTCTTAAACTACAGTTGGCTGCTTTCTTTTCGCCAGTGTTTATTGTGGCCTAAGAGAAGATTCCATCAAGGCACACAAACCATTCCCTGATATCCTAAGAGGCAGAATTGATTTCAGGATGACTGAAGTGGTATTCGTCGTAACTTTGCCCTCTTATTTAGAGGATTTACTTTCAAAGTCTACATCAAATTGTATCAGCAGAAAAGGAGAAGTATTTCCCCCATTAATTTGCTCGTTGTTTGTTTGCTTGCTGAGGGATGTTTGTTTGAACTGGGATTAGTGACGTTTACTTAATATTCTGAAGGAACATTAAGTTAAGGCCAAGCAAGAATTCTCTCTGATAAAGCAGAACTTGAACAACTGCAACCTGGTGAGACAGTAGCCTATTTCTGAGCCAGAGAAGAAGTTCTCTTGTTTTCTTACAATGGAATTAAAATCACTATACACTAGTAAAATTAGCTTAACTAATACACGTTTTTTAAGTACTATTATTTTTTTTTCTGTTTTAAATGACATTGATCTTCATATAGAAAGAGAAAAGAAAGGCTGGTTTGGGGATTAAGGGCTTACCCTGTGAACCTGGAGATGGTGTTGGGAACCCAGCTCTACCAGACTTGTGTCTTGGCTGGAACAGCTGTGCTTCATTGTGGGAAACAGCAAAACCCTCCAGTTGAGCCACCCTGTTGCACCTCAACTCTTTTTGTGCTTCAGTTACCCATTCTACCTCTTTCCTCCAACTTGCCTCTGCAAAATGGACATGGCAATAGTTTTCATCCTCCTGCCTTTGCCTACTTAGCACGTAAACTGTTTTGAAGGCATGTTGCCTAAACACAGAGGTCAGCAAGTAGACCTCTTCCTTCTGGTGAAGGCATCAAGGCATTAGAAGAACTGTGGCTCAAAACCAGCAATAACACTTTTTTTTTTTTTTTTCCTTTAGTTGCTCATGTAGTATCACATCCAACACCAAGACAGTCTCAGTAGCAGATTTTTAACTCCTCATACTTTCATGGACTACTTTCTAATATCAATGATACGATAGCCTCAAAAAAACCCCAAACAACCAAGCCCCAAAAAACCAAAAACCAACTGGTTTATGCCTGAAATACTAGTAGCTGCCCATTTAGAGTAGATTTGTTCACCCTGGTGGGATACCTATTTGAATATTGTCACTGAGCATATTTTTCTGCACGGTAATCTAGGAAAAAGTCTTAATCATTGCTGGATCATCTCTTCCCTTGGGCTGTAGAGTTGGCATGCATTGTGATCACACTGCGGCGCTGTGAGCTTTTCCCTTGATACTGACGGTTGAGATTGGGATAGAATACTTCCAGTTTCTTATTACATTTGAAGAGACAGAAAACTGACGAATTGGACAGTCCTAATGCATTTATCAACTTCCTCTCTATAAAAGATAAAGGATTTTATTGGATTAAGATACATGAGTTACACCAGCATGCACAACTTTAAATAAAATTTAGTCTAGCAATTACATAATAGAAATAAAAGCAAACATCTGTAGACAAGGGAAAGAGTGTAAATAAACTTAAACCAGCAGCATTAATTCATTTGGAAAGAGAAATGCATTTTCAGCTGTATCAGATGTCCAAATCCACTGCTTGAGAATAGAGATCAGCACAAGGAATAGAACCAAAAGGGATAATTTTGCTTCTCTGGTTTCAAAGTTTTAAATTATATCCTAACGTGGTAGATTGAAATAGGCAGGTTTGTTTAACTCAACAAAGTGGTTTCCAGTCCCTCCAGAGCTGCTATTAACTTTGCTAAAGCCAACTCTGCAACAGGGTCAACTTTGCATGTGCGGTCGAGTTGACCTACACCCACAAAATGACTCTCACGTGCCCGACCACAGTTTGCATGAATTGTCCTGACAGGTCACTGGTGGGACACTCCTAGTCTGAAATGGGTCAAAACTGGCAAGATGGTAAGGAAAATAAGAATCATAAGGAGAACGACGGATTGCAATTAGTTGTACGCAACAAGGCTCCTGACATTCGACACAGAGTGAAAATAAAAACGCAGCAAAAACTCATAGACTGTCACATTTAATAATTAGTTGCCTGGGCTTTAGCTTGCGTAAGAGAAATCACATCATCAGCGACAAGCGTAGGAGAAGAGATTCTGGAAGCCACTCCAGCCTTGCACAAAGCTTGTCATCGCTGTACCAGACCATAGCAACCAAGTACCATTTTCCCACCGGATGCATAAAGAACATAGAGATGCAAGAGATGAGTGTAATTTATTTTGACCAGCTACCACAAAGCCAGCCTGGCTCTGATATGTACGTGTTCATGGACAGTAGCTTAACACAGTGTTAGACAAGACAGAAGCAAATCAGGGTTTGTTTATGAAAACAGCAGGAGGAGCAGTGAAGAGACATCTCCATAGCGTGGAGAAACCAGAAGACGTTTCTGAAACGTCAGCACGTATTTAGGACGAAACTAAACACACAGCTCATTCACGCAGAGATTGCCTCCTCACAACTGGCCAAAGACAGCCAATGAGGACTGTCACCTGTTGGTTACCTGGTGTCCCCCAGCAACAAACATGTCAAACCAGACCTGACGATGTGATAGGCAAAGTACTCTACCAGGGGATCGTTTGGGAGTATTTTTTAATCCAGAGTCTTAAGCTATGCAAAAAGCACCAACGTTTAATCTAAGACCCTGTTTCCTTTCTTCTCTATGGTCCCGAAAACAGAAATTCCAGCACAGAAAAGTGAGGGTCATAAGTTTATGTTATCTCTTAAGCATACCTCTGGGAATGAAGGACTTCTGAGATGTACTAGATAGTTACGTTACACACAGATCTAGTTACTTTTTCTTGTACCTGAAGAGTGAACATCAGGAATTAGAAATTGCATAACTGAGGAAAGAGTACATTCTTTCCAGGAGGGATAAATTCTATGCCTTTTTCTGTTATCTATATGAAAATACCCTTTCCCCCCTCTCTTATTTATCACACAGTGACATTCTGTGTTAGTACCTTCACAAGTAAAAAGGTATGTTTATAGGCATCAGATCTTTGGGCTGATATTACTCCTCTACTATCTGTAATACACCAAGAGGGAAAAGCTGGGAAATCTATAAGAAGTAAAGCCACCTAGGGAATCTTACCATGATAACTGGAATTCAATCCAACAAACACAAGCTGTCTACAAAGTATATACGTTTAAGGTAATTACAATTGGCAGTGAACGCTATAAATTGCACGCATTGCCTTTAAATCAGTAAGTATTTCTTCCTTTTCTTCTGGCTTCAGCTTAGATGTGAACACAAGAGGCTATGTTTCTTGCAAACACCTCCAAACCCAAGTGATATTTTACGTGGACATGAGAAGTATAAACATTAATTCATATTGTTTTGCAAGTTCCTGAGGGCAGTGAATTCAGCTGTGCTTTCCTTACTGTCAAATGACAAGCATGTATCCCTGTGGCTGTATATAATGAGTAGGAACAAACAACAAAGAGAACAGAGTGTTTTGCAGCCTTTTCTTTTTTTTTTTTAATGGCATAGCAAAGAATCACAGCCCCTTAACAAATTGGCTGAGCCACTCCAGCAATGCAGGGAACCAAAGAACTTCCAAGTTTGTTCCCAGCTTTAAGATAAAGTGATGTTTTGAAAACAGAGTTATCATACTCTTTCTTGCCGACTGTACAAATAGATGCAAGATTCTTCTATCTGGAAGGCATGATTTCTAATCTAAATTTCTTTTTCTTCTCCCCCCTTTTTCTTACCTCCTTGTATAGCAAATCCATCTGCTGCTTGGAGGTGGTCAGGCTTTTCCACCCTCTTCTTTTCCTGCTTCCTACACTGCCAGTCAGCTATATGTAACCTGCTGCCCACCACATGGTGCAGCAGAAACCATCACACATGGGATCCTAAAGCAGGGACAGGGAAACAGCAGCAGCTCTTCTGCCCCTTCCCCTACAGGAACAGAAAACCCCAGCATGGAGTTGATGTGACATGCATAAAATAGGAGCCTCAGGACAACCTTGGGAAGGACCCAAATTCAGCAGACTTCATAAACTAAAAAGCTTTTCAATTAAAATGTAAAAGAATAAAATTTAGGTGCACTGCCTGTATACCACTGGCAGTCCCAGGCTCTGGCCATCAGGTTGTTTGGCAACGTCTCCTGAAGCTCCTACAAATCTCTAGAATATGTTTAAATGAACAATTCAAATCTCTATAACAAATTCAAGTTAATGAATTAGTTCCTTGCAAGTTCCTTGCTTACTGTTGGTGTCCCAGAATCCCTACCCAGAGTTAAAAATCCAAGCAAATAATGCTCAAGAAAGAGGAAACTGAGAATTGTGCCAGACCAAAATCAGTAAAACTACACAGCTCTAGCACACAGTTTCCTGGTTTCCCTGCAGAAATACAAAGCTAATGAGTACTCTGGGAAAGGGAAAGCATGCTCACAATTTAGCTACATCCTTTTTGTGAGGGATTCCTGATTTACATTTTTTGAAAATTAAAGAGTAACCTAGCCAAAACATGTTCAAAACTTCATAACATTATGGATCAAATATTTCAGGAGCAAATCCAAAATAACCAGTTTGATGTTGATGTTTTAAATAAATCTGCATCTTCTGAGGCTGAGTTGTTATGCTATGAATTTTTTTGGTGTCAGTAAAAAGTCAGGCATGAAAGTTGAACTCAACTTTTACACTGTATTTTCATTATCAGGCTCTGAAGTTGCACTAAAACATATTTAGGTGCATTCAGCCAGCTAAAGAGGGATTCACAGAAAATTCAGCACTTCATACATTAAAAAAAAGAAAAGTAAAATGTGTTATTTCTTTCTTTTTAATTAAATCTAAGCAGTGCAAACAGGGCAGCCTTGGGTTTTAGAGCAGCTATTCAATTATCTGCTGAACTATATTGGTTAAAAATAGGTCAAAATCAATACTCCCCCTTTCAGGACAAACTTTGAAACAAAAATCTTTCAAAGGTTCCTAAAAACAAGTTCAGAGAACAAACATTAGTGAATTATGAAAAAGGGGACTGGTGTTGCCAACGCTTTGAAAAAGCCGATCGGGAGCGAGCTCCGCTATCCCGCCTTTCAGGATGTGGTTTGGGAGAAGGATGCGTGCTGTAACACAAACCAGCCAGTGCGAGGTATTGAAGCCCTTCCTGTATCTTCGCAGCAGGATGGATGCAAACCAACACAAACCACCATTCGGTGTGTATTTATTACACTTCTCTGCGTGCCTGATGACCTGCAAGGAGTCTGCTCCGCATCTGGGAAGGGGTGATTCGTTAGATTCACGAATCACAAAGGGAGGAAGAAAGGAAAATGCAGCAACATATGGTTTTGGCTGAATGAAAATGACTGCACCAAACTGTGAACTCAATTTTGTATTAAGAACAACTAATAAAAATAATAAAAAAGACGTATGCTTTTAGCCAGCACTCATTTATTGCGATGTACCCCAAACAGACCCCCGCTTAAGGCGCTGCCTGCCATCTCTTTGAAGGACTGTCTCCGCAAAGCTATCTAAGGCCACCGAATTTTGTCATTCAGGTGCTGACCCGACTTCATGGAGCACAGGACTTTCGACCCAAACCATCAGCACAGTTGGCAGGCCCTCAGCTGGGAAGCAGGTCAAGAGCAGTAGCGCTTTTTAACCCAAGTTTGATGGAGGGGTGTGCTGTTTGCTATCACACCCCATTCCCTAAATGACTCGAAAGACTGTGCCCTGCCTCATTGCAACCTCTTCGAAGAGGTCTGGTGGGAGATTGATGGCACCAATGCAGATTTTAGCTTTTTGAAAGATCTGCAAATATAAAGGTCTTCTTAATAACAAAACAAAAAAAAAGACTTGTTGAAGAGTCTGGTTAAAAAAAATAAATCCTCCCCTACGTTGTTTTTCCTCACTATGTTGCCCCAAAAGGTTAAAATAGGAATACCCACAGCCCTGTAAGTCTCTGGAGAAGAGTCTGCGTGGCCTTATATTCAGAAAAGGCACCTAGATACCACACAGCCTTGGAGGGGCGAGAAGCACGGGGCCACTCATCCTCCCGGTACCTGCTGCGCTGTCAGGCCTGCTTGTGGCAGCCTCTTGCTGTCACCTCTGGACAACGATGGGTCACTCTCTTAGGCGGATGTTTAACACCTGAACAGTTCAGTCCCAACATCAGAAATTTTCCCCTGACTCAAAAATGGACTAAGACCTGGCACAGGAATGAAATAACCTGGAATTTGCTCAAAGTAAACCCATAGTCATTACACAGTATTTACACTGTACGTATGAATCACAACTGTTCATTTTGCTATCAAACAGATGGGAGCAAAAAGTACCTCATTGTTGGAATACATTATGTGCTGCTTAAACAATGCTTTGTGGAGGGCTGTGCAAAGAAAACAGACATGTCTGTTCTGTAGTAAAGTGTTACAAAACAAAACTTAATAGAGCTGGCAGCTAGGAAGCAGTTGCAGTGGGTCTGGGTAGTCTTAGTTATTGAACAGGACTCGTTGCAGACGGTCCTTTGCAATTTGGGTAATTACATTGTGAATGAACAGCTGTTGATATTTGCCAATTCAAAATGTACGTGGAGTTCTTTGAGGACTATGCCATGTAAATTTAGTAGAACCCATTTGGGTTTAAAACTACGCGTAGCTTTAAAAGTAGAATTCCTCCTGTTTGTAAGGACACTGGGGACAGTGCCCTCCTTTTACCAGAAGTTTGATTACAACATTGTATTCTTCCCACATACTCAAAAAATCAAGGTCAAGCACGGACTGTGTCAAAGACTGTATGTCAACTAGGTACTCACTGTCATTATATTTTACACACCTTACCCCCCTTGTCCTGCCGTTCTTTCTGTGAGTATTCTCACCTAATAGCTCTCCATTTTACTACCCACACACCCACTGTGTTTTAACAGAGCCGAACGGCAAACCTGACCCTCTTTAGGAACACCTCTTCTCTCCTATGCATGTAATTGTCGCCGCATACATTTGTGGGGAACCCACAATACGCTGCGCGCTGCGGGGGTTAAGAATGATGACGATAATCACTTCCAAGTTCCCGATGATAAGAAACGACACGTCCTCCAGATTATATCTGAAAATGTTCTCCACAGTGGGAGCTGTCTGGCATGCTGGGGAGGGCACAAGCAGAGGAGCTCCATGTCTTACGCATGGGGAGTGCGCACAATGTATTTGTGTACGCTGTGGAAGCAGCAGATGAAGGGAACTGTGTTCCAGGGCCAATAGCAAATTAAGTGCATCACAACACGAACTGTGCCCGTTATGGACATTATCTGAGCCACCTGCCCACTCCTGACACCCTTTCAGTGTCACCTGCATCCTCAGAGCCTCCTGCGACTGCGACAGTCCCAGGACGGAGGTTTCTCCGCATCCATACAGAAGGGTTACAAAGCTGCTGAAGAGCGAAAGCGAAAACCATAGTCATCCCCCTCCCAATATTTCCGTGGTTCAGCTACCTGACACGGGAAGAACTAATGAAAAATGCAGCAGTAACTGTGTCCACTTAGAAGCAAACTGAGATGGCCACCCATTTCACTGAACTGAAAGTCAACTCAGAATGCTTCAAGAAAGCCCGTAAATTACTCTGTCACTGAAAGAGGATTTCAGATGCTTTTTGTCTCCCGTCAATACAAATCTGGCTGGGCTCAGTAAGTTATATTAAATGCACATGTATCTCCTTCAAGCCACATTTCATGCTCTCCAAACATCTTTCTCTAAATTAGATCCTTTCATATTTCTTGAAAAGCTCAGTTCTTAATTAGGAAAGAGTTCTGATTTTCCATTTTCATTAATTCATTTGATTTCAAGATTTTTGAAGCCAGAGTAATTGCAGCTAAATGAAACTTACTGAAAGGCAAAAAGATACCATCAGTTGCAGACAATGAGAAATGTAAGAATTTTTTTTAATGCAAGTAAAGGGTGAGTCTAAATGTCCTGGCTAAACTGAATCCTTGACAATGCAACAATCTCCAGAGAAGCAATGATATATGTTTTGCTTCTCCGAATGAACTCCGAGGGTTGGCTAGATTAATGCTTAAATCACTTAATTATTTGGCTTAATTCACATGCTGTTCTTCACTTTCAGATCCCTCCCGCTCCCCTCCAATCACACAGCTCCACTGCACCAGGTCTGTGCCGCGACCTCTGAGCTCAGACTTCTTCTTCTCTAAACAACTTTTCATATTATGTGTCTCAGATTAAATCTTCTTCGCTAATTTGTTATTGCAATCACAGATGTGCTTCTGGATTCAAGTTCCCTTTTGCATCACAAATACTGGAATGCAAACCAGAAGTGAGGAGTCGGTATCTAATTTCCACTCTTTCAAACTGTAATTTGTCTCTGATGATCTTTTGAAGACGACGAATGAGTTATACAAAGCCTGATAAAATATTAGTATTTGCTAAACTAAGGGAAGGTGAGATTTCACCTCGGTCTTGGGCTACTCAAGATAACTTGACAAACTTTCCAGAGCTGTACTTCCAAGACATATGAATCATTTTTATATCCTGGAATGTGCCCTAAGAGAAAGAAGGATCTGAAGGTTTCCTAGTAAAGTAAATGATATTGCAAACCCGTGGGCAGCATCTCACATTTTTCTACTTAATTAGAAAGAAACTTTACTTACAGATGCCCTGTCTATACATTTACATTCTCATAGAAAATAAATGACACAAAGTAGTGCGGAAAGCTTAGAAAACTTATCTAAGTACTCCCTAGAACAAAAACATATGTTTTATTCTGAATAATACCCAGAGATTTAAACTATTAATGACCAGCATATTTCTTGCCACAAAGGCAAAAGACAAAACACAGATGAAAATGCCATTACCATTAATATACAGACCAAAAAAATGTAAAAACAAATGAATCTATTAATTACAAACCACATTTTAAAAGCTATCTAATTAGGTTATAGAGGCCAATACGCATCTAATTCCTCCTGTAGATAATTTGCTTAAGTGTTTTCAATAGCTAACTGTGCTTATAGAAAATCTGTTTCGTTTCTTACTGCTCATAGGTTCAATAAGAATAAGCTATAAAATGAGATTTCTAGAACAAGCACTCTCATGACATATTAGATAAACTTGTGGGTCTAAAAAATAACCCCTGTATAGAGGTTATATAAATTGATATTAAAGCTCAGCAATGATCTGCTTTACACTAAATCACCTAGAAATAGCACACGCTTCCTTCATGGAAGGGCATGAGGTAAATAACTGAAGAGGAGGTAAAAACAGATAATCAATTACTTCAGTTGGCTTCAGGGTCAGTGCTGAAATTTTCAGTCCCTTAGAGAAAAAGCAAAAATCAATATAGCACAGTATTTTGAGATAACAAAGAAAGAAACATCTCAAAGGCATTTGCAATGTGTGATGAAAGTATAAAGAAAAGTCCGCTGTCACCTTCAGCTGCTCTACCACACCGTGTAAATGAACAAAAATATTCCTGTTTCTCTACTGAACTGACTGCACAGGGTTAGAAAACAGGAAAAAATGAAAATTCTGCGGAAGGCTCGTAAAACGTTTCAATTACCCAACCTCAGTCTCATGGACCAATGCAGCAAAACAGAACGAGCAAGAGTATTTTTCAGTTCAGCCAGCGGATGCCGGAGTCAAATACCCACAGGGCCTGTGGGAAAATAGACCTGACAGTAGCTTCGAAATTATGGAAGAAAGTAGCAGTTGTTCGTGCAGCTAAAAGATGAGAAGCAAGTGGAGTTATATGCCTCAAACTCTATTTTAATCGATCTCTGTGTAACCAGACCTCTTTCCAAGACCTGCCTGTGCAAAATCCAGGCTACCAGAGCATCCCATCATGGGAGAAGACTCTCTCTCTGCCTTTCCGGACAGCTTTCAGTTGCCTTTGTGTCAGCATATTGTTCAAGCATGTATTTACAATGTTTCCCTCTCTTCTTGTCTCTCCATTATTTGTCTGAGTTCTGCTCTATTTTGCCTGCCTTCCCCAACACCAGAAGCCAGTGAATCAGCACAGGTAAGAGAGAATAATAACGATCGGCTGAGACAAGTCTATTTTATACGGTTTTGCCTGCACAAATCAGCAAAGTTCTGACAACACACTGAATTAAATGTTGGTTATAGCCTCAAATTCTCTGTTTCTTATTTCAGAGATTTTTTTCCCCTCCAGGATTAAACTCCAGTGGAAATTTAAATACAACCATTTGCCCAGGGATGGGCTATGATATAGAACATTAAGGTATTTAGGCTAGATGAACTGTGTGCCATAATCTGTTGAATTTCCACCAGCTTTGGAGATTTATTGTCTTCTGAGGGAAAATTCTCACTTTTAGACACAGAGGAGCCTCCCTTTTAGACCTAGAACTACAAACCAATGATCTGGTGTAGGGAAAAAAAAAAAAAAAAAGGAAAGATAAAATGGAAACAGAAAAACAGAAAAATCATATTTTCCAGCTTAGCACTGGGAAGAGTTGGTAACCACAAAAGAGATATATTGCTGAGGAGCACTGAGTGAAAAAATGTGGTGAACACCTGAAAATTTCTAACAATAGGCCAACCACAGCACTATCTGCCCCAAACATGCCACACTCTTCATCCCACCTACTTCCTTCATAGCCACTAGCACAAAACTGCAGAAAAGATACCGAAAGGAAAAAAAAAAAACAAAACCAACAAACCCATCAAAAACCTCACAACCAGCTCTGGACTGAATATGTTTTCATTCAGATGATTCTTCAAAAAATAAAACCCTCAAACCCATCACCGCGACTCTGTTCACCGCTAATTAAAAAATAAGACAGCTCTGTGACACAGCTCATGGGATCTACCAGGACTTCACCACCCGAATGTCCCAGAATGTGTTTTAAATTATTTCATGCTTATTGTAAACAGTTGAAATTGTCATATCAGGATTTGGTCTATTTATGGTGCGCTGCAGTTAAATCCTCTCCTCCCTTCCCCCTTCCTGAAAATCTTTTGAAGCTTTGATGCTTCTTAGAGCAACAGATGACACGGATACGCATCTGCTGCTGCCACCCAACATTGTTTATGGCATCACACTCCCAGAAAGCCATTGAAGGACCCATGGTGAAGCCTGATCACTTCTGTGTAACAAGTTTTCCATAAACTCCAGGAAGATATACAAAAGAGACTTCACCCAGCTTTCACAAGATTAACCTCCCCATGCAAGTTTTGTCTGCAATATTCTATAGAATATACTTTGGAAAGAGGCAACAAGGAAAGTGCTTCTACAAGACACAGTCAACAGTTCACATGGACACCACCGTATTTTTTCATAACCTGTCTCAACAGAATAGCTTATGCGTCTCTTTCTTGAACCCCTCAAATTCCTCAAAGAAAGGATTTTCTAAGACTGTCTTTCTAAAACTATCTTGCATGTTCATAAGAGCCTGTGCCGCTGAGGGAACCTGTGCAACCAAGCACCTGTGAGGCAGAGATGTGCCACTATCTCCATTTACAGTTGAGCAACTACAGCACAGAGAAGTTAATTGATTTGTCCATGATTACATGGGAATTCTGCAGCACAGCACAAAAATTAGCAAGTCCTTCCAGAGCCGTAACTACTTCCTCCCTAAACCAAACCTCCTCAGGTTATGAACATCCCAACCTCCATGGCATCCCGATCCACCTCTGTGCTTTCAGTGCCCATCCTTGAACTAATAATAACATTTAAAAGCACAAAGAAAAGGCTCAACTTCTACTAGAGCATTTTCTCTTTGCCCTGTTGACACAGGATTATCGTTAACACTTCAGTTGTCTATGTATTATTTAGACTCTAGTTCTAAGCTGTGCAAAACTAATAATTAGAAGAGAAAGAAAAACCATGGGACAGCAAAGTTGTCACCCTAAGCAAGAAACACAAGTGTTCCCTATGAAGATTTAGGTATCTAAAAACTCAGAAAAATCCAACTCTTATCGTTTGAAATGTAGAGACAGCAAAAGTTTGCAAAGCAGGTTTTCATAAAGAGGGACGAATGGTCTCCACTTTACATCAAATCATAGGAAATGTAGCTTATGGGACCTCAGAGGTTCCTGCCCCATGTCAGGATCAACTGTACCTCTCTCATTAGCAGCTGTTTCTCTGGCTTTTCTGAAAATCAAGCACACTCTGAGAGACTTTGAAGCTTCCCTTCCTCACTATATGCATGTAAATACAACCTTTTCTCATTATCTCCGTTACTGAGCTCTTACTTGTTGCCTTGTAAGGCCATTCTTCTTGTCCCTGCTAGACAGGGAGCACATCTAACAGTGACACAGAAACTAATTACTCTCTCTTACTTTCTTACAGCATTTACGTACTGGAAGATTTATCACGTCTCTGCCCAGCCTCTTCCTCTCTAGACTGACAGTCCCAGTTCTTTGGTCCTCACTGAGGGCCATGATTTCAGACCTCCAACCATTCCCTGCACTCCTTCCTGTGCTCTCCCCAGGAGACCTGTCTCTCTCACTTCTTTTAAGAGCTGGTCGCCTTCCCAGTAATCACTCAATGAGGACCTAGTATGAAACATGTACTGTCTCCAGGGCTGCAGTCTCCTGTGAGATGCAATGCCTCAGCGGTCTGATCCGCAGCCTCCGACCCATCCTCCTGAGTACTCCAACCACTAGATAATTAATGAACAGGTTTGCACTCTATTGTTGCTCTTGAGCCACTCAATACATTATTTTTTTTTTCCAGAAAGCAAGAATTCCAACCTTTCATTGAGGTATGCACCTAAACTACTGAATTACCACTCCATTACAGCCCTTAAAAAAAAAAAAAAACCCAACCAAAAAACCCTTAATGCTGCACCATGTTGCATATTTAAATGAATTTCAACACCATGAGTGTATGAAACTTTGCCTGTTAAAACATGACATATAACACCAGACTTCTGGGTTTTGTACTCCTGAGCCATGTACGTTACCAGAATGCAAAGACAAAGGCTTCTGGAAAGGGTCGTTAGTGTCTCTATAAATAGCAAGTGTTTCCCAGATACGGGTACCACTGCGTTGTATCGCGACGTGTCAGCGAACACAGTATGTTTAGAGCAGGACTTTAAAGCACAGGAGCAGGCTAGAGTCTTCTGGCAGGTTTAAAAGTATATATAGTCTAGATTTTCATCCAGGCTCATCAACATATAAATAGAGAAGGGCTCTGCAGGGGTTCCCCCTACTGTGCTGGTTTCCTGTGATGATGATGAGGGAAGGGGCGTTTTCGAGCCATATCACCAAGCTTAAATGAGAAGTCTTGCTCACCAGAAGACTGAAGAGTTCCAGAGAGAAACTCAACTGGACAACTCATCGAGGTGGACAAGACAATAAAATTTGAGGACTGAATAAATTGGTTACACTTAGACAAAGAAAGGGAGAGCAAAGATGCCACATGTGTACTCATCCCCTGAGGGACTCCTGAGTGACTGACTCTGAACAGCCTTCGCTGAGGGATGCTGCATTATTCCTTCAGACAACAGTTATTTGCTTTTAAAACAGAGACTCTGTTTTTAAAGAAACCTGAATTTCATGACACGTTTGATAAAGAAGGTTTATCAACTGCCTCCCCAAAACAACTCAATCAAATTTTAGTTTGCAAATCAAAATTCACAGATAAGAATACCTCGCACATATAAACTTTACCTTAGGCTAAATACTCGGGACAAGTTATTTCCTTTCCATGTATCAAGGCTGCGATGGTGACATTGCATCAACAGACAAGATACAGCTCCCTAAAATTGAAGAAGTAAATTTGCACATACTGAGAGATGCAGAGGAATGATTTAGAGAGATACGTAAAGACAGCAATAAATTGCCATATGACTTTATTTTATGCTGAATAAATTTCTCACTAGCTCACGGTAGACTGTCAGGTGCCAGACAACACACCAAAAAAACGGATCATGAAAGTAATTTCACTATTGCTCTTGAGCAACTTTTGAAGCTCTCCCTGCTATGTCAAGAAAATATACGCATATGATATAAAAATGAAGAACGTAAAAATTTCAAATGGCACAGCAGCTGCTGAAAAAACAAAGCATTCCGCTGTATTTCCAAATCATTTGGCTTGACTGTGGTGGCTAATGTAAGGATTCACCTTCAGCTTAACATACCTTGCAGAGCCACAGCTTTGTGTTTTACCAGTAATGTATTGATTAGCCTTTCACTGAGAAAGATAAAGATTTTGCTGGAAAAACAAACCAACATTGTCTTTGAGGACTTCAAGCAGAAGCTGGACTCTTTGTCTAAATTGTTCAGTAATGAAGGCTGTGAATTTTTTTTTATATTTCTGTGCAAAAATAATTGTTCAATCTCCCTTTGTTACCTGCCCAAATTTATCAGAATTACAGGAAATATGGTTCAGGTCTAACACACAACAACTGGGGAGCCCCACAAGACACTTACTTCATATACATCAGCCAAAATGTCTGTAGCAGCTGATCCTGTTGCAATTTCTAAAGCCTTCAATGATGACACAGACAATTTCCAAACTTTCAACAACATAATACTGTTCTTATTTCTTTTACAACATGCTGGTTTTCCCACTGCCTAGTCCTAAAATTAGAACAACTCTATCCACACACATGAAGTTCTTGACATTGGCAAGTACGTTACAAGGACACACTGATAAGCTCTCTGCTTCTAAATGTAATTCCTTCCTAGAAACATGTCCTAGCAAAGCAGAAACATCGATAGGAATTTCACTCAATGGTATATATACTCCCTTTCAGCTACTTGATTTTATGATTTGATTTCAACACACAAGCTTGCTGTAACCTTATTCGGCCACTTTTTTTCTTGTTGCAAAAAATTTTCAGACCATGATTTAAGAGCTGAATCCTGAGACAAGGTTGGAAACAGAAGATCTGTATAGATAGAGATAGCAATATAGATATCGATACCCCTATACATCGATATAGACACAGATATACCCACTGGGAAATTCAGCAATGTGGCAAGGAAGCCTCAGGAATCTCTTTTAAAGAAATGCCTCAAATCTAGTTGTCGTTCTCTCCACCTCAAACACACAGATTTGGAGAAATTGCTAAATAGTAATTCTGTGAGGGCTGAAATTAGAGTTGATTTCAGTTCTACATGTAGAGATTTCTTTTTAAATTAGAGTCATAGAATCATAGAATGGTTTGCAATGGAAGGGACCTTAAAGACCATCTAGGTTCAATTAGTTAATAAAAGATGTATGGAAGTGTGTTAAAACCAATAAATTCAGTTTTAAAAATAAATTGGTGCTTGATGACTAATTTGCATATTTGAGAGCTGTAAAAATGTACACATGAAAGAAAACCACATAATGCGCTAAAATATTATTTCTCAAAATGTTCCTTAAAATAAAGTGTTTTCACGTCAATGTTAATCTCCCTCAAAGAAAGGTGATCGTGCCAAACTTGGGCTGATTTGCCCAATGACTCGTCATATACCATACAAATCTCAATTAATGTTCTTCATAGTACTAATAAGCTGCTCTTATATTGCCTCCAAGATCGTAACAGTGAAAATCCTTGTACACGGCATTCTGAATGCTCCTCCTCTTTAATTCTTTGAGAACTAAAATCTTGAAAATATTTGTTTCTTGTTCTGACAACACAGGCGTGATTTATCCACACATGCAAGACATCCCTCTTTCCCCGAGAACAGCAAATCCTTGCTCCCTGAAATTTGTACAGCAAGAGTACGAATACAAATAACACTTTTAATCTGAAAAGGCCATTAGCAAAATGGAATGGATGTCCAATGACTTGGATTAAACTTTATTCCCATTTTATAGATGGAAAAGGGCAAGACAATAAAAGGGGAGAAGTTTGACCGTACAAAGCAAACAATTTAGGTTTCCATCTTAAAAAAACCCACAACTGTTTCTATCCATAGCTTAAATTTGCCTTCTGTGACTTACAGCGTTCCCAGGCTCTGGATGCTTGGTCTCCATAGGGCAGCGGTTTCCTTTCCTCTCTCCCTCCTATGGGGATCCTGGGAAACAACCTCTTTGGTCTGCAGGATTCCCACAGATCACAGTTTAAACCAGTCCAGCCCTGATCCCTTTTTTTCCTTTATAATCAACATCCCGTGGCAGTAAGCAATTCTGCACTAAACTTGCAACGAAAAAAAGGAGGTGAGTATTTTGAAATACCTTTCTCTTGCAATTGAAACCTTTTACAACCAGAAACGCTGAAGTAATAAATAGAAACTCAATAGTGTATAATATAGTACTTTGTGTTTTATTACGGGCATTTAGATTTATTTCAATTTTTTACTTTAAATTAATTTTCAATTTCTCTCTTCAGGGTGTACTTTTGGGGTTTGGTTTTGTTTTTTACATATGCCACTCCCTTATTCACAGTATTTTACATGCCTCAATGTATCTCAATAGCTACTTCACTAAAAACCATGACATCTCTTGTCAATAAAAGGTTAAAATTCACTTTGCCCTCTGACTATAACAGAAATACCTTTGCAAGCTAATGACTGTAACAGGCTGGTCTGTTCCCGAATAAACATTCTAGGGATTTCCTGAGGTGTTGTTTTATTTTGTCTTTTCTTTCCCCGCCCCCTTCATCTTTTTAATTGAGGGAAAAGAATTTGCAGGGCACAGCCAGCTTAGATGCTATTTCAGTCAAAAATGTCTATATGCTGCCTTTCTATACACTTTTTAAACTGAAAAAAATACATTTACACAGCTTCTGGATATTCATTTTATAGGAAAAAAAAAAATCTTTAAAGCTTATCCAACTCATCTCCTTCTGCCAGCTGTCCTTGCCAACTCTTTCTTAGTAATGCCAGTAAATGCCAAAAAAAGTCTGGTTTAAACAATGTTTCTGTCTGTTGAAAGCAGGAGAAAGGCAGTTTCTGTTGGAGATACTTGATTTAGGGATCCCACTTTTTCTTCTGCTGCTGAAAATGCACCCTGGCCATGTCAGCGTAGGCAGAAGGGTGTGTGCAATGTTAAAACTGTAATATGCTAGAAGTTGCTTTGAGCACAAAATTACAGAGTTCCTCTCACTGGCTCTTCCCGCAACAAATTCATTTCCAGAAACGCCCCTCTCCTTTGAAAAAGGCAGATTCGGTATCTGCCAAGGAAACGGTCCTTTTTGGGGCAGGGATACTATAGCTGTTTAGATTAACACATCTAAGAGCTTTTGTCCCACCGTCACTTGCCAGCAGTTGAAGCAGACCTCCTTCAGCAGTGCTTCTTTTTCAGTACAAGTTGTACTTAATGTGAAAACATCTAGAGAAAGATGATGGAATGGGTGAAACTAAAGTAAATAATGTCATCTGAGAGACACCAGTGTAGGATTTCTTCCAAGATTGTTGCCCGAAGGAGCTTGCCATCTCCAACACTCACACAAATGAAGTGTGCCGGAAAACAGCATCCACCAGCGTGCAAAAACTGGGCATTTCAATGAAGATCTGATCCTCCCCTAGCTAGGCAGGAGCTTTGACTAAAAACGTTTGCTCCTGTGCCCGTTTGAGTGGCCTCAGGTAACAACTACAATTCTCCTGAGTATTAAAATTATCCATAGGCTTCACTTTAAACACACAATGTGAAATGCTGCCGCCTCAGAAGGAGGCAAATCACTCCGGACAGTGATGACTGGCTGAGAAGGGTTTGGCAGCTTCACCCCAGAAAAGACCATTTCAGTGCAGGACTACCGAAGCGCTCCTCAAAGGATGTGGTCAGTGGAGACGCAAGGAGCAAACAAGGAGATGAACCCTGCCAAGAAACCGCCCAGTAGCTCCTGGTGGAGGGAGGTGGCCAGAAGAGGAAAAGGGCACAGGTTCATTGAGCAGAAGCAAAATAAAGTTGATCCTAAGGCAGGAGACACACTAAGGGCAAAGGAATGAGGGCAGGACCTAAGAGCACTTCATTTCCTGAGAGTGATTCAAAATTCAGGGGAAACAACAGATTAGCATCCTGGGACCGGCGGCAGAGGATGAAAAGGCAATGATAAAGTCAGAGCTGGAGATCTGAGTGGAGTTTACTGCATTCTGGCTTGCTGAGGAGCAAGGAGAGGTCACAAAACCCCTCCTTGTGTTCAATGGCCCCGCCAAAGCGACCGTGTGTGTCTAACTGCTGTGTCAGGGTGAGCAAACACACACTTCAGTGCGACTAGCAGATTTGTCTTTACACTGACCAGAAACATCACAAGCACGTCCTTGCAGGGCAGGGATGAGATCAAGTCCAGTCAAAGGCCAGCAGACTCTGGCAGCACCCCACCACAGACACGCATCACGCAGATGGAAACGCATCGCACAAATTTATCACCAAATGCATTTCGACTCCAGTCTCACTAAGCTTCATCACTCCACCATGTCCACAATGCGGTAAGTTGTGATCATTTTGTTAAATTAAGCTTCGAAAGCCCAATCATACTTTAAAACTGCGTCCTTGAGGAAAGACAGTGCGCAAAAGGGACAGGCAATTTCCTCAAGACAGAAATCGAACACAGACTTTCTGCTACAATGCCACAATGATCATTTTTACATCATCTACACACACGTTTTTCAAAAACAATTGACAGATTTTTTTGGTCGTCGTTATACTTCTAGAAAAATAGCAACACTTTGAAATCCTTCTATTGTCAAGATATTACTACTGCATCTAAAATAGGCTCATTAAATCAATCCCTTTTTTTTTTTTCTTATCAAGCTTTAAACTGCATATAACCTCTATGATTTCTCATTACATTTCTGAGAAACGAGAAATATTCCTATAGAAGTGGTAAATTAACCGGGGTTTGAGTAAATCGTATTGAAACAGGATTAGAATTCAACAACAAAGGCAGCAGGCTTGTTAACAACAGGACTTAGTGGATCGACCAGCTAAATTTACCTCTTCATCCCTAAAATATACACTGAGTACATGGAATTTATGGCTTCCTGAGATAAGGGTCTTCATGACGGCATACGTCAGCAGCTCTCAGTTTCCATGGTCTTTCCGAGCTCAGAGGCCTTGAGTCCTTGAAAAGGGCCCAAGTTCTTCTGCTGTTACCTTCAAGCCCTCAAACGACTCCTGCAAGGAGCCGAACACTCCACAGACCGAGAGCACATGGTGGGAGTGAGCCTGCTCTAGGAATCGCCCTGTGTTCAGTTTGACTCAAGGCAGTCACAATAAGGATTAAGAACAAGGGAGATTCTCCTTTTGCCTGTAAAAAAACGGTCACATGTTCATAGCTGGAAAGCAAAGTATTATTTTAATCCAACACTGAAATTCATACCTTACGCTCGCAAGATCTGTTGCAAGAGACATGAAATAGCCAAGTATAAGCTAAATTAATTCAATATGAAAATGTCTCAGTACAAGCACTTTACAAACCCAGCATAATGCCGCATAATTGCAAGAACTTAGTTTTAGATTTTACTACCATGTTAGAGGGTTGCTACCATTAACTGCATCATTAAGATCAAAATATTTTTTCCATTTTATTACGGAAAGTATGATCTGTTTGTTTGGGGTTTTTTTTAAATACCAGTCGGAAAACTCACGTTAAAGAACATCGCCTCAGCCCCATCACCTTACAGGAAAACATATGAATGGATTCCTCAAGCTCAAATCTGAGACACTACCTCATAGCTGGTGGGTCACAGGAAGCCAATGCAACACAGCACTTCTGCAGAGCCCCGTCAGATACAATTGCTGGCAGAGGGAGGCCGGGTGGTACGGGGAGACAGAGCTCGCCCGAGACTATTGTATCACTGGCGATCTTTACTGGCCAAGTATGACAAAATTCCTCCCAACAGCTCAGCATGACACAAGCTCATGAAAGGGACTTTCACCCTACTGAGGGCTCCAAGATGCCAAGGGGGGCGGGGGGCAGGCATCTGGTGGATGGATACTATAAAACCACGTTTTCTGTTTATTGAAATAGCAATCTCTCTCGGTAATATCTGCTCTTTATATTGCGCATAAGCTATTGCTCAAAACGTTACAAACTTAACACGCTGTATCGCTTAAGCTAAAAATGAAATGGACCGTTTTCTGGGATGAATCCCAATTGCTTAACACTTCCCAGTATGCCCAGGCGTTTCAGGCAGGAAATGAATACTAGTATATCTAGTTGAAACTAGGGCACTGATTCAGTGCAGACAGAGAAAAGAATTTCCCCTACTCAATCACCAACACAAAGATTTTATTGGTGGTCCCAACTCCAGGAATTTCTACAAGCCTGTAGCTGCTACGTAAGATCCAGCAAGTCCCTAGAACCAGGATACACCTACCGACATTTCTAGAAAATTTCATAAATGAATCAGATCGAGTGGTTAAACACGGGTACGGGGCTGGCTGAGAAGATGGAAACAGGTTTTCCTCCGTGAGGACCTCCTCTTGCTCAAGATAAGGCGAGAGGGATAGCTTTAAGCTGCTTTTACTCACCCAGTGAAGCAATCCAGCCCCACTAGTGTAGTCACAGAAATTCAACCAAGTACCAGAGGAGGTGACACACTCCCTTTCCTAATAGCTTCCGTGCAAAAATTATGCTACTTCCGAATTAAACAAATGCAGAAGAGTTATTAAATAATAGAGCATATTTGAACTAATTAGCCCTCGCAGTGGCCCTACAAGGCAGGGGTATAGGTATAATAAAAAGCAAAAGCAAGAACAGATTGTTTACTAGGCTATTAAATTAATGACTACGAGGTTACTAATTAAAGGCTCAAGGAGCAGATCTCCCAGAGAATGTTATCGAGGATTAGTGCAGTTTCTCACACCGCCGAGGCTGCCTGTGCCAAGCTACATTCCCAGCTGATGACACAGCCTTAGCAGCATGCACAGCTCTGCCTCTTATATTTGATACTCATGAGTCATAAAAGTATGGAGAGGACTATAAATTCTGTTTATGCCTCTCTCTCTTAAGATATGTAAAACAACTATGTAAAAGAGCTATGAAAGCTGTCCTCTCGGTCTTCAAAGACTTGTTTAAGCAGCACTGTATGATTCCCCTTAATACAATTGTCTGGAAGTCTAAACTTTGGTAATTATTTCAAATGAGAAAGAACAGCAGGAGGTTCTGTTGAAGGGAATATAAACAATTATCACTTGCACGAAGGCTATGCCAGTTATGAAACAAACTTGAATGGGTTTGCTCTTGAAAACACTGAGCACTAAATTAATTATCTGACAGAGCAGGCCTCTCAGCTGTACTCCATGAATCAAACCCTACATTAGAGTCACGCGAGAACACCAAGAGGTGCAGCAAAGAGAGGAAATGAGAACGGCCACAGGCATCTTGTTAAATCGGGGTTCTTCTAGTGGGTGCACCAATAACTTCCTAATAATACTGAAGCTGGTGTGCACACCATAACTCCGGATGATAGACTGGACTGTGATAGACTGTGCCTATGCTACCAGTTTGCAAGAGAAATGCAGTAATGCAAGAGCATAAAGACAGGCTCAAACAGGTAAGGCTCACCCCTGCTTGGAGCTTCGAATGTGTTCTTGACATTCTCGACATTATTCTAATATGTTCTCCAGCATCATTCCTGTAACTTTTTAACAAATTTAAAGTTTTTTCTTGTTCCTTCCTATGATTTTTGGTTTCAATGGCAAAAATCTCTATTTCAGTAGGTGCCGAATTAGGGCCTTACAGTGAAGGCATGAAAAAAATGCAAAAAAGGTGAAAAGAATCAATGTAATATCCGATACAGTTGATAAATCTGGAGAACCATAAAGATAACTAACAACTGTCAGAGCACATGATACTTTTACAGCTAGTGGAGAGTTCCACATTGAGATTCAAGTAATCAGTGTCCAGAATGACATACAGATAATCAAGATTCTGATTTTTGTTTATGAACGCAATCCTTAACACAATACTTCACGGATGAGGCGGGCAGAAATGCAAAAGCTACTTCTTTGCAAGCTCAATAAGATGCAATGCGTGCTAAGCAGTAAAAAATGGTAATCTTCTGCCTCTTTACATGCAGAATCTTTTGAGCTGTGACAAGTGTACACTTAAAAAACAGAAGAAATACAGTCTAAGTATATATTTATAGCTGGCCTTCATCTTTATCTTTGCATTTCATTGCTAGAGTTTGTATTCAAAGTATAACACAACACCAAGAAAGAAAAAAAAAAGAGCGTTGCTACAAGAAAAGAGACTCTGTCTTCTCATCTTTCTTTTCTCCTTTTCTCTAAGTTTTTGATTTGCAAACCTGATTTATACCAGCCCAGCCCAAAGGAAGGAAACTGATTCACACTAGCTCAGGATCTGGCCTTGAAAACTTAAATCTGGTGAAGCAGTTTTAATGTTCCCTGAATCCAGCCCACCCCCCCCGAGAAATGAATTCCTGATTTATTTGGATTTCAAAGTCATCAGTGTGGGAGTCATAGCTGTTCTTCATCAGGGAACCCTCTGCAAGTCTTCCTGTGCTCTCTGCCCACCATGGGCATCTTTCTTTTCCTTCACTTGTCTCTAACCCCAAGAGCAACAGATCCAAATCTCCTAGCGTGTGGAAAGCCATCCAACATCCACCACCATACAAGAGGTCTAACTCTCTGCAAGGTTGCTTTTCCAAAATACTTCTTTATACTGAGGTCAGTGTCAGTACTTTAAAAGAGTCAGGTGATACCCACTGTGATTTAGATGGATTAAGGGTCTAACCCATTGACAGGTATACTGTGTGCATCTACTTTCTCATAGTTAATTACTTTAAAGAAGTTACACAGCAAAGTTTGCTCATTGTCCTGTATACATCATCCAAATTTAACGTTAAAAACCAAATTCTCTGCATCATTTGAAAGCAACCTGGACTGGTAACTTGCAAACTCAAAGCAACCTAAGGGCATTTTAGGGCTCTCCAGTTTGTCATGTGGCTCTTCAGAAACCATGCTCAGCTCCATGCTGCCTGGCTACAGGTCCTTCAGTACCTGTCCAGGTTCAGCTACATGCAAATTTGTCTTTACGAATGGCAATTGTAGCCTGGCTGGAGCCTACACCTATGTACAGAGCAGTTTAATGTCACACTCAGACGGATCCAGAGATCAGAATTATTAAAGCATTTGCATAAGCATCAAAAGATGCAAAGCATCACCCAGTAGGAGTTGCACCTAACTTGCTCGTATGCTTTTAGAAACATCAGAGGATTAAATCTTTCAAAGCACTCGATCAGCCTCATGATGATATTTAAGTCCTTGCAGGTGCCAGCAGTGGCGTTACAGATCCTGCACAGGCAAGGCTACAGGAAAATCCCACACCTGAGTGACAGATGCCACAACCTGAGGACTCTGTGTTTACTTGCATAACTGATCATGCCACTTACGCACAAAATACTTTCAATTTCCGAGAAACTTAATGTATTTTAAGATCTGGACCAAACCCTGGACACAAAGCCAACTACATTAATGAGTGTGCCACTCCGGGAGAATGAATGTCAGCTCAGGGCAATGCCACACTGGGATCCCCCCCAGCATTACAGCTATTTTGTGTCTGCCCTGGATGGTCTTTGGCAGACAGTGTTTCCCCCCAGTTACAACCTTCTAAGCACAGAAACGGAGCCAAGAAACCCTTAATGCCCATGTGAAACGCTTCCTGCGTAGCGCTTGTCTCTCCAAGAGAAGACACGTGCTTCAGGCTCCGGTCTAACACAACCAATATTACCTGACCTACAGCTCCTGTGATGCAGGATCTGGCACACATTAACCGGTGTGTGTCCCTAACAGGGTGTGAGGATAAAAGCTGAAGCCAAACAGATGGTCTTCTAAAAATCTTCCCTGAAGTGTTCTGTGTACTAAAACATCACTTACCCAACTCTCATCAAACTTGGCTTGATTTGCAAGTCTCAAGCCAAGACTGAAGAAAAATATTCAGCTGGAAACATGCAGGGAAAATAGTCTTTTTCCTGCACTTGAATAATATAAAAATGACACAATTTTGTTCAAACCTTAGAAAAACTTAAGAAAAATAGAGCCCGACCCTCTTGGGTTTAAACCAAGCACTGGGAAAAAAAAACCCAAACTTGACACAGAATGTAAAGTGATGAACAAATGAAAAAGAGGAGTGGAAGGAGAACTGGAGCTGTAATGTATAATGACCTATCAACAGATTCTATAATGCACACGAAATTTCAGCGAGGACGGAAATCACATCTGCACCGAATATGGGCTGCTATTGTTTGAAAGCTCAGAGCAACATTGCACAACACTTCAGGGCCCTGGTTTCGCTGTCACACGCCCACAAACACAGTTACTCATCAGTAGTCCTGACTCCCAACGACTGGATACTCAAAATAGTAGCCACTAATTTTAGCAGCGTGTTCAGGATTAGCGACTATTATATCCAGTTAATAAAAGAATTTAACTGGGCACCATTAAAATATTCCAACTGAAAATGACCTAAATTTTCTGAATTCAACAAAAGAGGCCAGGAGAAATGTTAACGAGCAGTAACGGGATGAACAGCACGGTGCAGTTGCAAAAACATACATGCATTTCCATAGTAACTTCTCTTAAGTATACACATTTTATTTTTTAAGTGTGCTTCACTATATAAAGTGTTTGTGTGAGCATTTGCATCTTTATAAACCAGAAAGAAGCAATAGCATTTCGAAAATAGTACTACCACAATGAGATCCTGGTCTTGGTCTCTTATATCTTTGACTTGGGGTGGGGAGGACAGGGGAAAAAAAAAAAAAAAAAAAAAAAAAAAAAAAAAAAATCGATCTGCTCAGTAAATTATACGTTCTCTCCAGAAACATTTATACTTAGGTAAACCCAAATTCTTTAAATAGAATTTGATTATATGTCTGATTTTAAAACTGGGTTTTTCCAACCATTAATTTGAACTGTCATTCTTAGGAAGTATCTAAATCATTAGATGTCCTTGACAAAGTATACACCCTAACAGTATTAAAGTAAAACCAGGTTAGAGCTAAGTAACTTTTTTATTTTTTTCTTCTCAGTAAATGTAATTTCATTGTTGCTGGTGAGCAGGTCTCTGTGTTTGTGCGATTAGTCAGCGCGACTCGTTTCAGCTTTTTTGCTTCGGCTCTGCACAGTGTACTGCATAAATGGCCCTCAACGAGAAAGTCATTAGCTTAATAATAATTCCTGACAGATTCTGAATGAGATATTCCAACTGATATTGCAGTGACTCCTGGGGTAAATAAAAGGACAGTTTTATCTTCAAGATGGGAAAGAAGGACTACGCTGCACTAAATGACTAGCATGGTTTCTCGGGGACTAATTGTTAAGCAGGAGTATTTACGATCAAAGGATTGGAAAATGCGACTATCATTGCGAGGCAATTATCTGTACACAAATAACTCTAATAGTTTGGCATTTTTATAACCATTACATTATTTACTTTACTATTATTCTATTGCAATACCATTCCCCTGGTTACAAGTACACAGTACTTCATACTTTTACTTCATATAAAATTAAAATAAAATGGAAGAACACTTTGAAATGAGTTGAGGAACAATAGGTCCTATTTAACCATCAAATACAACAGTATTTAACTGTCATGCTTTTGATCAATATTTATGTGACAAGCTATTCATTACTCCTCTCCTCTACCAGTTTAATGGTGCTGTTCTTCCCACAGCCTGATCTGCACTTTTGTGTATTTAATTTATAACAGTTTCCATGGAAAAGAAGTATTCAAAGAAAAAAAGTGCTGATACAGCATGTGGATCTTTCTACCAAACCACAAATCTTTTCTAATGTTCATCTTAAACTGAAAGCAATTCTGGGAAACAAATTAATGATATAAATCACATTATCATTACTCACATAAAGATACTCTGTTGTAACTCTTTCAGAAAGCTACAGTGAGTAGCTAAAAGAACTCTATATGGAGAACGCCTGTTTCTAATTAAATGATCTAAAAATAGGGTTGCACATACATCTAGGACCAAGCCATCTGTGTTATCTCTCTAAGATAAGCCATTATACACCCACAATGATACCCCTTTCATCACTGCAGATAGTACTAGAACTGGCCCTTCTTTCCCATTTAGGAAGGGAAAAAGAAAAAGGAAGTAAAATTTTAATCCAAACAAGGCTTTGTGAAAGTCGGATCCCTTGTTTTGAAATGTCTTTTCACACCTACGTCTGTCAATCAGCAGCATGGTTCAAAACCTTTTCCCACAAATGGTAGCAGTAGCCAAGCAGGATTTCTCCACGAAACGCTTTCCCAATGCAGTGAACAAAGTTGTTTCTAACGGGCTGTCTGCATTCTTTGTCTGTGATGGGTTTTGTTTGTTTTTATTTTATTTTATTTACTTATTTAAAAATTCAACTTTTTTCTCCTCTTTCTGACAATCAAAAGGACAATACAAAAAGTAAGCTGGAATGAAACACGCTCTGAGTTAAAAAGGTTGGGTCAGAGATTCCCATGACAACTTTGGTGATAATAAACAACAGCAACCTGTCTTCGTACTTCAAGCAGGAGAACAAGGAGACAGAAAACAGTCCTTTTCTCCTAAAACCAGCTACCAAGGTCTGAGGGGAAAAAAGGAGGAAAGGTTATCAGGGCCTGCCAAGAGGGGGAAACAACCTTAGTCGGAGCCAGGGAGAGGTTATCCCATGGTTAGGGAAAGGGAAAGCGGAGCATGAAGGGAGACTCTCCCCGATCCCCCCGCAGTGCATGGGATGGCACTGGGGAACCATCTCCCGTGATGGGCTCCAGGTAATGCCTCAGGCTGGACTCAGAGAAGCAACATTATTTACACGTTTCCTTAAAGTTCTTGCTGTCACGCTGTATTTAATCAAACAAACGTGTTCGTTGTATTTGCCCCTCCCTCAGTTTTGGGGCTGTTTTCCTGTTGTGTGATACAACCTCAAGCCATGTATGTTAACCTCTTTAAAAAAAATTATTTCATTTTATTTCACTTCAACCTTCCATTTCTGCCATCAGAAACAAGAATGCCACTTTACAGTAAAAAGGTATTAATTTCAACCAAAGACCTCATCCATTTTCTTAAACTAGGTCAGTAACAATTTTATACAGCAGAGTCTCTACAAAAATATAAAAAAATACTCGTATAACCAATGTGATGAAGTAAGTGCATTTACTTTCCCCTGCAGCCTTCCAATTGTTATACACCTTAGAACAAAATAACAGGCAAAAAGAAAACTAACCTTTGAATAAATGCCATTTACTGGTCTCCACCGTTCTCCATTCAAAAGGAAGGGAATTGTTATCTCATAATCTTTTGACTGGTCCTTTGGCATCTGCTGTCTTGAGGACTCCAGTTTGCTGTCCACATTCTCACCTAGGGATAGGGAGAAGCACTTCATGTTAACCGGGAACAGCATTTGACAACGTGAACCTTGTTATTTAAGGGACCTGGCAGCATATTTCAAAAGGAAATAATTCAGGAAAAGAATTAAACATTAAAACATAGTGGGATCATACTGTCAGTGTCAAAACCTCCACAAATTTCTAGGAGAGCTGGGGTTCTGGGAGAGCAGTGTCGAGGATGATTAGATGGTGCGCTCCTGCAGCAGCGGAAGACAAAGGCTGCACATCAGGAGCGGAGATGCCAGGATGCAAAGGCAAGGAGTTGGGATGCAAGACTTAAAAAAATCGGACAGGTATTGGCACTACTATTTAGAGTGTTACGTTGATAATCATCCTAGAGTTTGGATTATTTTTTTTTCCATAGAGAATGATAGCAGGGGGGAACGCAGCAGGTGGCTGTCTCTTCAGTGTCATCCTTAAGAGAGTGAGCAAGCTGCAGAGATTTAAAAGAGATAAGATTTTATCTGGGCTATTTTTCTGTCATCAAGGTAAGAAATTAGCCTTGATCATTCTACTCCCCAGTCCCTCTTCTCCCCATCCCTCTTCCCAGATACAGTTGCACCGTATCAGATTCAAAGCTGTGGTGGTAGAGGCAGGGGACAGTGCCCCCGGGGATGAACTGGAGCCCTACCCTCCCCGGGTGACCTAACCCTGTGCTTGCATGGCGCAGGCTCCCTAAGGGCGGGCAGTGACCCCAGATTCTCCCTTACGCCCTTCCCATTTCTGCCACGGGGTCAGTTGGTCCTCACGCTTCGCGAGTCGGGGTCACGGCATGGATCTAACAACCCGGTCTGCAGTTCCTGAAAGCTCCAGGTTTGTCGCACACAGCAGACCTACCATGTTTGATCCTTGATATTTTACTATCCCCCCAAACATTTCTTAATGGACCACCTTACTCTGCTAAACATGGATATGTTCAGTTGTACTCCATTTTAACTACTCGGAACTGTGTACAACAAAAGACTGAATATTCACTTAGCAGCCTCAGCATTTCCAGGTGGACATACAAGGAGATCATGAAGTACAGAGAACCCCGTTACATCAAAGATGCTCATTCTCATCAGTGGAAAAAAAGAAGTCTGGAAGACAATAGAAACTCTCATTGAAATAATGCTCTACTCCTACACAGTCAGATGACTTCAATTCATACCACAATCTCAAAAAGCTATCTACATGCAACATCTATCAAGAGCTTTTTCCTCTCACTAAACATCCTAATGGTATTGTGCCTGCCAAAGCAGAGTCCTAAAAAGCAGTAGCATAGTACAAAAGCTGGACGTGGTATTGAGAATAAATCTTAAAAAAGAAGACAAGGGTGGTTTCCAGGTGCCGTGGGACAGTGAAAACGGTGGCTGGGTTTGCCACACTCTTGACCCACCATCACACTGAGCCCTCTGGTGCACCTGGACCCCACAAGGACAAGACCTGAGTCTTTGCAGGTGCTCTAGCGATGTGCCCATCCTTCATTAAGATGGAGAAGGCCATCATTACTGTTCTTCCTCTTTCCCCCCATTGCCTTTGTGCTAGGAGGTGCACAGAGAAGGTGATGGGGCAGCGTTTTAGCAGCTAAACCATGGCTCAGGGCTGAACTATGTACGGGAGCGAGACAAGAGCTGGAGGGTCAGACCTGCCAACACAGCCCAGTGCTCAGTACTGCCATCCCAGCAACTTGACCTACCCTCTCTGGTCACCTAACACTTGCTGAGGATCAGGAGCTATATTTTGAGCAGAATGACCCCCATTTAGTCACTGTTAGAATTAACTTAAAAACATCTACACAGTCATTACGGTTAAACAAACATAAGAGGAAAACAAGTTCAGTGCTTTCCAGCATGCTTTTAAAAATAGGACACTTTCCCTAAAACGCCCCAAACCCCCCCCCCAAGATAAAAAGAAAAAGTATATTGGGGAGATGAAAGTTGCTTGTTATACAGATGTTCCTGTAGAGAAAGGGTTCTCACCCCACCCTCAGCGCAGCCCAAGCCCAAGTGACAGGGGCCTGGGAGGACGCAACGTCAGCCCTTCGAAGGGATGCTCCAAACCCTGCGCACGATTGGGTTCGTCCCTGCGGAGGCGTACGAGATAACATCTCATCTGCCTCGGAGGGTCTAGACAGAACCTCACAGCTCTTTATTCTGATTATCAGGCATGAAGCTCCCTGCACAGAACAGAAATTTATGAAGCATATCTCAGAGAAATGAGAAAAGTTTGGCTCTAGCCCTGATTTTTTTTTCTTGGCTCACTGGAGTCGTCCCAACTATATGAATTAAATGACTCGGGCCCTTCTATTATTCTGTAGGATTTGCATTCATAAAGTTTCACAACATCTAGATTTTAAGAAACCCTATGAGCATACTTTTCCTCCCACAGATGCATCGTCTACATCGCTACCACGCGGTCTTACACCGTGGAGCTGCAGCTAGATATCAGGAAGCATCAAAGTCTTTCTGGCATTCCTACACATGCAAGTTGCCTTTCTTATTAATTCTGCAAAGCATTAAAATCACAACATTACCCAAAACAGATTAAAAAGGGGAGGGGGCGCGATCAGCGTTTGTGCACAGATGTATTATTCCCTCATTACACGGCACGGTCCAGAAGGTGCAACTGCTGTTAAAAAATACCATGGGAAAAGGGAACAATATCTACACCAAGAGTGGTTCAATTTTGCCACTCCTGCTTCTATTCCATCGTGACAAAGTGATGCTTGTGGTGCGTAACAAAGTCAGGTTACAACAAGCAAATTTAATCTCACACACATGCTTATTTATCAGCACGCTGAAAATGCATATTGTGCGGAAGTGTTGATAGTCTGGAGACAGACATCAAGACAGGTTTATAGGCAGCAGTTATATCTTTATTGGAAAAGATAATTTATTTGGGGGAAACAAAACAGACAAGCTTTAAGGTTTGCGAACTCTTCTGAAACCATAGCATTTATAAAACACAAGATCAATTTCTGTCTAGTTGCTTGCCTTCTAGCCAAATATTTTGCTGCTTATCTGAATGTTTTTATTTAAATTATTGGGTGTGATAAAAATCACAGCTTCCTGCAGAAGGCAGAGAAAGCACTGCAGCCCAGTCATGGGGCCTCATTCTGGAGAGCACTTGGGCACATGCTCAACATTATGCACTTGCTTAACGCCCAGCTGTCCTCAGTGTGATATTTGCACATTACGGTTTCTTTTGTAAGTCAAATAACAATGTTTTTCTGATTTAAGGTGATTATATTCACGTTAGATGCATATTTCTGAAAGACGACAAAATGAAGAAACTCTTTAACTGATAGGTAAACTCTAGATCAGGCTTTAAATATGACAGCAGGGGGAAAATAAAAAGGTAAATCCTTTAAGTAGGGTTCTGCAGCCTGATTGCAAAGCTTCAAAGAACACATCGTAGAAAATAAGGGATCACAACCAAGGAAAAGCGACCCACACATATCGAGCTGAGATGGCAACGACGACAGCATCTAAAGGGCCGCTGAGCCTGACTGAACAATGGGACACAGCCATAGGAGACACAGGTAGAGGAAGACTCTAAGTCAAGAGAAAAACCACCACAAAAACTGTAAGAGAGTCAGGCCAAAAAACCATAGGCATAGAAATGGAATTGTGCAGGCAACTTTGGAAAAATGGGACAAACAGATGCGCAGCCCCAAGGCAGGCCTGAGTCTGAGCAGCAGTGTGGGTTTCTGGGTAGGCACAAAGGTGGGACGGCTGCTGGCCACCTCGGAGAACCTTCAACATGCACAGCCCTCGCCTCAAAGTTGGAAACACTGAAGGATTTGTCCCAGTGAGGGATACTTCACCCAGTCTCTTGCACAATGGCTGAACAAAACACACTCCCAGATTTCCTCCGTCGGTTTTGGGCCACCCATCTCCAAGCATAAGCCCAGCCCTCCCAAAGAGCATCCGAGGGGCACCGGGAGAGGAGCACGATGGGATGGGGCCGGACATCTGCACTAACGATGGGTTTCCATCACCTTGATCACATCCCGTGAGCTCCCAGTGCTGCAGTTCTTCATGCGCACAGACGTGCTGGTATTTCCTCTCCGCCACTCTTCATCTCCTTTCCCCATTTTCATTACGATTTCTTTGAAGCCGGAACCATTAGAGTTGTTTGCATTACATTAATAATGAGGCCTCTTCTCTACGGGGACTCTTGGTATTACAGCAATATAAATAGTGTAATAATTGAAATCAGAGAATTTAAATTTCGGTAACGTGTCATGAGAGGGGAAGAAAATCAGGCCATCTGTATTACCAGAAACTTTTATTAGACCCAGGTTTCCTATCTTTTGTGTCACATGCACCTACTTACTCACCTACTTATTTTCCATTTCAGTGAAATTCTGTCCAGTTCTTCCTGACGCAAGCTCGTCTCCCACTTTTTCACATGAAAAACTTCACAGTTGCGTCTATCTGTTTTCTATTTTCAGCCTGCACTGAAGGTAACGCTTTTGATCCACAAGCAGCCCACAAGCTGATGTAGCGTCCTTTATTCTTTTTTTTTTTTTTTTTTCCCAGTAATATAAAAGATACTTTGTACAAACAGTGAGATGAGTAGTTGTTATCTGTCAGTGACTTTTGGGCGGCTTAAATATTTTTCATCTGCCATGTACTTCTACAACTTTTCTTCTTTGCGCAGTATCATACAAGGACTTGTTGGCAAAGAAGTTAAGAACAGTTTTCATCTTTTTGCTTTGTATTTCAGTTCCTCCGAGCTCTGTGCAAAATAAACTCCAAGCATGCAACGTGACATCTTTGTTTAACGGCTGCTGCCTCCTGAAGAAGCCCAGACACACTTCAGATTTGCATTTACTTAAAATTGATAAGCTTTTAGTCAGGCAGGGCAACGTTTTTGTCTGTATAATAAACAAAAAGGTGAATGCTCTCAATAGCGAGTGGGTCTGGAGCAAATGGGCTGAAGCGGAAGGAAAAAAAGAACATGTTCCCCCAACACCACATCGCTGCTGTCCTGCTAGTGCTGGTTTTGCTCCGCGCTCCCCCGGCACGGCACAGGAGAGGGGAGTCAGCCCTGGGGTGGTTTATAGATGTCATCCATCTGTTAGCATGCAGATTCACAACAAAGCTGGGATATGATGCTGTGCTTCCTTCCCGTTGTGGATGGGCACGTTCCAGGAGTCCCATCCAAATGTCTTGTCCCACGCATATTAACAGGATTCCGTCGGGGTCCTGAGGCACCCAAGGGCTCTTACCCCACTGAAGGCCAGCCCAGGGCCGATGGTCCCAGCCCCAGCGATGCTGCAGGATGCCCATCTCCAGCCCTGACCGCAGCCCTCTCCCCAGCACCTCAACACCCTTCACATCACCCACTGCAGTTACTGACGAGTTACAAAAGGAGCAGAAGCGGGGGAATAAAAAAAAAGGCTAAATTAGATTAAATTATATTATCCCCGTGTTACCTTTCGTATTACAAATGGGCTCAGAACTGTAAGTCACAGCCTATCTATTTTTTCCCTCTCCAACAAAACACCAAATAATCTTAGGATAGAAAAGAATAATAGGACAGGGTAATCATTCCACAAACTGAAACCAGCTCACGGCACTGCTCTGTATCACAGGCATTGGCAGCGCTGTGGAAGACGGAAAGGGCATACTTTATCCATTTCCCTCCTCGTTTTCTTCAGCTTCCTCAGCTTAGTTCACAGCCAGGATCCGTGATCTGGATGGGTTATTCCCGGCTACGGAGGAAGGGCTACAGACACGGCTGCACCCAGCACTCACCGCACCACTGGCCATTAGTTCTGAGGCAGGGAACGGAGGCGGCCCCACAGGCTCTGCTGCCAGATGGCTGCCCCTATAGCCCAGGATACCTTGAGTCTGCTCTGTGCCACCAGCTCCAGCGAGCTGGGCGGGAATCCCAGCGGAGCCACCACTGCCGGCATGGATGCCCACCAGGTAGAAAAGAGCTCTATCCCCACCCCGCCCCTGCTTGATTTTCTCTCATGTCATATTTGGGACGATTCTTTTATCACCTCCAGAGTCAAAACACAACGTTTTAATCCAAAATTACCACGCTTACACGCTGAGAGAGGAGGGCCAAGCATTTGTCCTTTAAGATGGGCGAACTTAGGAAATTTAAGAAGGGGGTGAAACCGGGTAAGGAGTGGAGACCACCCATCAAGCACATCCCTAACCAGGTAAAGGAAGGTTTCTACCACAGTTCAGTAAGAAAACGTATTAGGGTCAGTCTTAGTACTTCTATCAGCAACCTTTACTCAATGTTCACAAGTGTCCTCCTGAAATCCAGTGCTCCAAGTTAGGAGATGATGTCTGCTCAGAGAGGAACAGGAGTATTACAAAAGAATCCAACAATTTGCAGGCTGGAGCAAAGACTTGAAACCAAGTAGTACTGAATGGAGGGTCGTGCCCTTAGGGACTAGTAAGTTTTCTGCTCTAAGTCGTTATCTTCAAAGGCAAATGACACCAGAAAGACCCATACATGCTATTCACTATAACGTTGATGTCACATAAAGCAAAAGACAGTCCTGAAATGATGCAGCAAAAGAGGTGTTTCCATTGAATAACAGATATTGAAGTTACTCCTGAGAGTTAGAGACACATCTGGAATACTGCGGGCATTTCTCCTCACCTGCTTAAAAAGATTAATTCAGCCTGGAGCTGGTGGACTGGAAAGGCTGCCAGGGTGAGCAGGGAAGTGGAAAGACTGAATTACAAGAAGGGAACTAAAAGAATTATTTTGCATAATCTAGAAAACCAAAGATGACAGGACCCATGATTGTCCTTTAGCTTTATATACCTCTTGGCATTTATCTTGCCAGTGCTGATATATTTATAGAGTATAAAGTGGCTGTACATAAAGTTAGATAGTATTGCAATATAGGACTTCTGAGCAAAGAGGATAACATCCAGCTCTTGTGCATCAAGGAAAGAAAAAAATAAAAATCAGCTTGCTTTAAATGGAAATGGACTCAGACTGTATCATGCCAAAAAAAAAAAAAAAAAAAAAAGCGTCAACTATGCAACTATCTGGCCAAGGAGTGGGGATGTGTGCTTCCAGGCCTCTATTTCACTCCATCTTCCAGCAAAAGGCAAAACATTACCCAAGCTAAACATTATCCAGGCACAGATCTTGCTGAAACCACCTTCTAGAATGGTATCCATTCTGTTTAAGACAGGAAAAATAATAAATTGTCCCTTATTAATAGAACAAAAATGTAAATTATAATAATATCTGACAATAAATGTGGAAATGCTGCAAAATAAACCAGTACAAGATTTCCAGTGCATAATGGTTAAAGAAAGCCCAGTAACTTGCATAGGGTCAAATTAGCAATAGCTTGCCTTGAAGTCAATCGTCCATCCACGTTAAGTTTTATACTAACTGCCAGCTGAAAACATAGACAGCCTCTCAAAAGAGAGGGCAAAAATCAGAAACTCCACCACACTGATAAGGTATTTCCCATTATCCCACCAACAGCATTTACACAGCCTTAAAAAAAAAAAAAAAAAAAAAAGACAGCACATAACATGCCAGACTCTGCTCTCATCTGTATGGAAGCACAAAGTCTGGTCAAGATTTGACTGTGCATAAAATAAAAATCTTATCTCCTGCAGTAAAGTTTTTATTAGTTCAAAATCATAAATTATTTTTCCAACTAACCTTTGCACATCTGAGCAGTACATTGATTCTCTCTACAGAATCTAGTAAAATTAGTCCTTTCATGGTCTGCCTGGAAAATAATTATTAAAAAAAAAAAAAAAAAAAGGCAAGCTACCTAACTAAACACAAAGTTTTCCTTGTTTTCTCACTCCTCCCCCCATTCCCAAACCCAAACCCAAACCCAAGACCTCAGGCATTTAAGCACAAGTCACTTTTGGAAAGCAACTAATTCCATGGATCTTCTTGGGCTGGAATCTCGCCTTTTCCCCTCATACTGCAAAATTACTACTCATGTACAAAATTTCAAAAAAAAAAAAAAAAAAAAAGTCAGCAAAGGTCTTTGATGACCCTGAGGACAGGGAGCAGCAAGGCAACTCCATGCATTTCTGAATTTCATTTTCTCTTCTTTCTGCCTCTAATGGAAGAAGATCCTTTTTCCAGCTTGACAGGTCTGTCAACTCTGAACGGATCTGCGCGCGACTTTGCAGCGTGTCCACTTGATCTTTCGCACCAAGCAGCTTCCCGAGCGCTGCCTGCTCCGATGAGAAACAGGACTAGGAGACGCACTGATCCCCTTTAACTAAACAGCATTAAAACCCACGCTTTTTAATATTTCAGTTTTATAATTCTAGGAACTATCTCCTGTCATCACTTGCTCTTGCCTGAGTTATTCCCTTCCTAAATCTAATTCTGCTGATGAAATAATCTGCGACAGGAAACGGCCCTCCCACCCCTCCCCCACAAAATCCCGTAAACTCCATGGAAAAAGTCATGTGTTCACCATTTTAACGTGGACATGGGAGCGAAAGCTTAAATTTGAAGGTGACTTACTCTTCTTCTCCCCCAAAGGCTCTGCGGCCAGTGTCACTGCGCGACCAGCTGAACAAACTAATGACACGTTTGAAGGTGAAAAAATAGAGAGAGAGGGGAAAAAAAGAAAAAGAAAATGTTCATTGTGGAACATACCCCCTAAGCAGTTGGATCATCTTAATCTTCAAGCTTCTGTAATACAACTGTTGGAAGGCTCTAAGTCTGCGCACAATAAAGTGCTTTATTCAAGGAACCATATGACTCCATCAGTCATTCAAGCACATGTTTGGCACAGATTGAAAGTGAAAAGCATAGCTAAGTCAAATATTTCAAAACTGAACTTGTCTTTCTAACACACATGGTTTATATATTGGTGTAATATCTATATAACTTTTCAGTTCTCATATACGGTAATGTCATGGCTAAAGTACAGGATGATGTCTGCTGCGCCAGGCAGCATCGCGCTTCTTGGGAGTTAGCGCATGCCAAAAAGCCATTTACTAGAAAATTAAAAGGGAACTATCACGCTTGACAGGTCCTCAAGAAAACGGTAAAAATAGCGTTTGTTCATTCTAATTCTTGGACATCTCCTTCTCAAATCAGGATGCTACACCATTCTTCGCTAGAGAGCTGCGCTGTAACAAATCCAGGACAGCCAGTTCCTTCCTCATCATGCGCCCGAGATCTGTCTCCTCTGTTTGCAGATGAAATATTGCTCGTCATACAGAGTTACTCCCGCTGATGCAAATGCGATTAAAGCAATCTTGGGAGAGCACAGTGTGATTAAAGCATAAGTAATGTGAGAGGGATTTGGGCTCTCATTATACAAAATACATATTGAAATGCACTCAAGGAAAGAAGCCAGTAGATCTCAATATCCTCCCTGTTCTCGAGAACAAAATGTGACAAGTGGAGTTTTGAGAACAACATTTGCCATTGACTGCAGGAGGGGGCAGGGAGGGTGCAGAACTTCTCAAATCGTGAAAACCAAGCTTTATTACATGGATAGAATATATACATATACTGTATTTGGGAAACAGCTGTCCAGCCTCATTTGCAATGTTGTTTTGTTTGACAGAAGAATTACTATTCAGGAGCAGTCCAAAGACAGAGCTGTCTTTTTTTTTTTTTTTTTTTTTTGCGTAGAAGAGAACATTTCAAAATATGAGAGAAATAAAGCAGCGAAGCATTGAACTGGAGGGCATTTCAGCACACCAGGTGACGGCTATGTACCAAGAGGTTCCCCCCATGGAAGAGCCCAGCGCTTGGAGGTCATAGAAAAGGGCAAGCTGCAAATGCAAGATTCAAACCCAAAGTAGCTTTGAAAAGTAAGTGACATAATGGCTGAGGAGAACTTCTGTCCCCTTGCTGCAAATCCTGTTTTAAGCTTGCTTCTTTCCCAGCTCCTGATGTACACTGTATAAATTGGCCCAGTCATTCTTCCTCGTGAAAACAAGCAGGACGGGACTAGTAACAGGTGAAAAATATCGAGGGCTGCACAATGCCTTTCCCACAGGTATTTCCAGGATGCCATCGTGAAGGGTACCGCATCTTAACTCAGCATCGCCCCAGCATCATCCCAGCATAGGCACTACTGAGGCACATCTGTTTCTTCCCAAGCTGCTGCTCCTTCCCAAAAGGATCCCAGTCCCGGAGATTCTCATTTTGGTTATAAACTCAGCCTCACACCTTGAGCATCAGCGAGGCAGCACCTAACAAAAGCATTTCTTCGAGTACAGAAGTAATAACCTGCGCTTTACAAGCACAGGCACAGCTAATCCACAGATTGCTCCAATGTCAAAGAAAAAAAGTACTGAATATATTCACTTTTCAGCAACGAGTCTCCATAATGACATGAAAATCTAAATCCAGTGTTCTTCTCCAGCTCCTCCCCTCCAAACCCTCAAGAAAGACTACTTTCCACTGAACAAAGTTCAAAATTAGTCCCCAAAATACAATTTCCACTCGGTCTTTTAAAAGCTACAGTACAATCCTTTTCTGCAATGATTTACCAGCCTCCCTGACTGAACACAAGGAATCCTTAGCATGGCTACGTTGAGGGATGCTCCTTCCCGTACAGTCATCGATGAAAAAACCTACTGAGTGGGATTTTGAGTTGTGCTCATCGCAGGCACACGCACACGAATGATTCATTCAGACGTTCTCCGGGAAATCACACCGGAAACACGGCAAATCCAGCTGAAGCAAATTTCAGCATCCATTTAGGTAAACGTGCATGGGAAATGATTTGCAGCTCTTTCCCAAGCCTAGCAAATGAGCTGGTGGGCTGAGGGGTTAATATCCATCGTGCATTTTTGTTTGTACGGGGAGTACCTGCTACTCACATTACACAACAGCAGAAAAAGAAAAATTAGCTGCACCTGTACTAACATAAGCTGTCACTGAAGTCTGTCCTCCTATTTTTTGAAACAGGAATGAACAGAAAACTTAGAGTTACTTAATGTTCTTGAAGCCACCTATCCTGCTCAGGTTTATGCGTGCGACCTTACAACAGATGTCACCATAAGCACTGGATGGGTCCGTAACTCCTGACTTTCACAGCCTTCTTCAGGAGGTGAGCTACAGGAGTAAGGAACATTTATTTTTTACTGTTTCCTCAGGGCAGGATATCTTCCCAGGTCTCTAACACAGCTTTGCTCATCTAGCCTACGCATCCTCTGATCCTGTCAGGCAGATTTTAAATGAATAGTACAGAACATCAGCGCCAGGTTGTACCAAGGAGCCAGATCATGAAGGCGAGACAATTTATCCCAGCTGAGGATCAGACCCACGAACAAGGAACATTCACGGCACAAAATAGACAGACAAGCTCCTTCTTTCTAACGTGCAATGCCCCCGCACTTTCCCCTCAAGACAAGTGTTCACCCAAAGTATCCCTTCAGTGGGGTGCATCTTCCTGAAGAAATAAATACTATTTCACCCGGAATGCTTACCTCATGCTTTAAAATCTGCCTCAAAACGCAAGAGCGGTTTTTAACCTGGATATAGTTTTACGACCTTGAAATCAAAAAGGAACACGGATCAGAAGTGAGATGCTGCATCCTTCCCAAGAAACTGCAGAGGCCACATTTTATTTTCAGCTGTAGCTCTGTCACTGCAGGACTCGCAATGGCAGAGAAGGAATGCAATATAGAATGAAATTACCCAGACTGAATAGTTCTCCTCCACACGTTTTCTAATGGTTGAGGTAACAGAGGAGCTTCATCACGCTACCATCGCTGCATGCAGACAGTGCTGCTGAATAAGGAGACTGGCAAAGCGAAGCTCCACGCGTGGTCAGGCCCACGTGCTCCCCCTATTAAATGTAGCATTATGACAAAGTCTAGATATTTTTTTTTTACATTACTATATCAAAACAAAATCCCACGAACACTTGGATTCAGTGAAGTTTATACTCTAATATGTTCTTTCAAAGGTAAGCAGTCACACGTGAGGTTTAATTCTCTCGCTTGATCAGCTGTTTTCAGAATCAGAACACTTTCAACAGAAGCAAGAGAAGAGCAAACTTTCACCATTGTCAGAAGAAGGTTTTTCACTTAAAGCATATGACATATACTATTAGACTAAATTTACAGGGACTGACACAGCTCCTCTTAACAAATGTCTCAGAATAAACTAGTTAAAAGATTCTTTTGTGCCAAATTCTGCATCCAGCTTTTTATGCCTTGCCGTGTATTATCTAGCATGGTTAACAGGCCATGAAACATTCCTCTTCTTGCCTTATTAGATCATATATTTTGGACAAGAAAGAACCTGTTCATCTAATCAGCATGTTCATCCTGTTGGCCTTGTGAATGGACAATCCCCAGTCTAAGCGAATATTTCTCGCCCTAGCTCCAAGTCACGGAAAGCAGGAAACTCATTTATATGGGGTGTAAAAAACTGATGAAACAACATGAAGTGATTTAACAGAGGAGTCAGCATTTCTGATTAGATGATGCAGTTCGTCGAGTCACTTTCTGAAGCACTGATGACAACACCCAATATCAACGTAGTTTCAAACTGTTACAAGAGAAGGATCAGCATCCTGGAGCAATGATCTCCTAAGAAACAATACCTTTTCTCAGTTAATGTGATCCTTTCATCAAAAATAAAAATTTAATACAATCGAAGCACTTTGCTCTGTGTTAGCCAGAAACAAAAGGGATTGTCCTTTTGGACTCCACTGTCCTATCAAGAACCAACTGCAACCCTCTAACAGACTTACTCAAGCCATGGATTTTTTATTGTTTGTCACAGATTTGCCCTGCAGAAGCAGCAGGACCTGAGAGAAGCCTCTGCAGGTGGGATTTAGGCCTTTAGTGCTCTAAAATTTTAGAGATAATGGGCTTTTGCCCTAGGATTAATCTGAAATCTCCTTGAAATGCAAGTGCAATGTGCATGCAGCAGGAAGAGCAAAATCTGAGATGGAGTAAAACATCAGAACCTGTAGAGGAAAAAAAAAAAGCTATCAGAAAAACGGGTTCAACCAAAAAACCCTCCAATATGAATGGCATCAAGGGCTTGGCGCCCTAAGCAGGACTGGATGCTGTGTGAGCTACAGAGCTGGGGAGATCCTGGCCGGATAAACAGAACGGTATTTCCGACCTGACTGCAAACCCGCTAGAATTGTCACTTCTTGCTTTACAACTCTCACAGCAAAAGTCAAGAGAAAACCCAGCCCATCGGCCCTCAAACTCGCAGTCTCCAAAAGTCAGGCTCTGGGAGAGGAGGCTCGGCAGCCCCCGCCAGCAGGAGCTGGGCTGTGAGAACTTGCTGCTCGCCACCCGCAGGCAAGCCCGCAGCCCCAGTGCTGCCCAACAGGCTGCAGGTGAACACCAGTAAAACGAAGCCCAGCTGGACGATTCGCACTGGCAAGGTGAGACGTGTTAGAAACAAGGGGATCGCGAGTGATAAATCTGTCAGGGAGAGGACACGCGAGGTCTGAACAAGGGTGGTGGGGGGCTCAAATCAGCTGCTGCGTGGAGTCAGCCTTTTTAAAAACAGAATTTCATGATCAATAGCCTCGGCGGCAGCTGACAGCCTGAGTGGAAGCAACAGATAAACACAGCCCCGATGGGCTGCGGTCACTCGCGTGGCGTTAGAAAAGAGCCACCGGGGCAGCCTCTGTACTGCCAGCGGGATGAAAAGCCGCCCAAAATGTAGCCTGTCAATCATTAGTTAAAGGATGCTCTCTGTGGGCTGGATGGAGACCTTTCCCAAAAAGCTCAAGGAAAGGAAGAGGCGAGAAGCTCGACAAAACACCAGCGAACAACCCGGCAGCTCCCCAGCGAGCGGGAGAGTTAATGATGCGAACATGATTTGAAGAGTGGGCATAACAACCTCAGCTGGTGTATTTTGGCAGGGATCTGTGGAGCCCCACGGACAGTGACAGCTCATGCCAGGCTATCTGCAGGGGAGCTGATAGGGATAATCGTCAGACAAGAAGGTGATTATACACAGACAGTAAATATCTGCCACAAATGCTGGAACAGTTTGAAAGAAGACAGTATTTGAAAGTGAGCTCTACAACACAGAGTGTGCTGGAGAGATCAGTTTTAAGGCGAGAGACAAGGAAAGATTTCTTCTTCTGTCATTTATTTCCATTACAGGCGATGCAGTTGCCATCACTAACAAAAATAAAATCTGACAGAAAAGATATCTTAATTGAAGATAAAGAATTTTGGACTGCAATTTTAGGATTTTCATTTTTCCACTGTTCTTTCAGCTAAGACCTAATATCCAAAAGAGATTTCAGAGTTTCCACACACGCACACACACTAATCTGGAGTTTACCTTTATACACCATCACTTCCACTGTCTGCCCTACAGCTATAGAAGGCCTTGTCTCTGCAAAAAGCTTATACAGATGTAGATTTTAAAGGCATTTGACTAAATCTAGAAGATTAGATCTTATCCTACCAGATATTATCCTCCACCAGGATAGCAAAGCTAATCTTGCTTTGTTGAGGCTGGTACTTTAGTTAGTTTTCCTTTTTGTCCACGAGGTCCTTCAGCCAGCAACCAGAGCTAGCGACACTGAGAACTGGAAAAGGCAATTGTAAACCCATAAAAATGGGAAAGGACACTCATGCTAAAAGTGAGCGGCAAGGCAACTTTTAAGTTGTCTAGCTCATAACGTGATTAATTTCTGTTTAATATCAGAGTTGCTACTAGGGCAGTCCCACATTGTGCATGTCTCTTGCCACATTTCAGAACCGTTTTCAAGGCACAGAGTAACTTAAACTTCCGTCTTAATCGCTAAGCATGTGTTTATGTAAAAATTAAGATGTCCTGGCAGCACCTCAAATCACCAGCACCGGGCCCAGAGCAGGCGCAGCAGCAAAGCCAGCTGAGGGAGAAGTTGCAAAGCTTCAAAACCTCCGCTCGAGACGCGTGCCAGCACAGCTAAGAGGACTTTTCGTCACCGGGCAGCTTCGCCGGGTCTAGCAGCACGCGGCTGTAACTTTCAGCACCTCTGCGACCAAGAAAGCAGCACATGCTCTGGCAAAGCTAAAGCTGTTCTCTACTTCCACAGGAAAAAAAATAATAGGGAATTAAAGGAGAGGATGCTCGCTGGGCACACTGGCTGCACATGCAAAAGAGCAAGTTATCGACACGTTCTGGAAAGAAGAGGAGTAGGAAAGGTGTGGCAAGGCAACCCCAAAATCCAGCTGAGCTGCAAGGGTCAGAGAGCACCGCTGTTGCTCACGCTTAGGCGTTGAAAGATGGGCACCACAAAGCAGCTGACACAAAGTTCACAGAGCGCTTAGTTCGTCAGTGCAAACGTAACCTTAGAGCTTCAGCTTGGCTCTTCGAGAATCCCAAAGCACAGGAAACAGGATTTCCACCCCCACTCGCCGTTCCGCTCTCTCATCTGAGTGGCAGAGCTAAGTCACCTGCAGTTTGCCCTCCTGTCTCGCTGTAGGGACGACTACTTTGGGGAATGTTCATGTCTTCACTTCTGCCATATGGGAATGCTTGAAGCATCTTACCTCCAACTTCCCTGGATGTGCAGTCAAGTTTACCCTCCGTCCCAGCACACCTCCAACACCTGGAGGGGCCTGGCCAGCCACAGCGGCTCCCGCGCTCAGAGCAGGGGCATGTGGTGCCCAAACCCACCCTCGACCCACGCAAAGGGACCAGGGGACCTATTTCTCCTCATCTACCTGAGAGTTTCTCCAGCCTTTATCCCCAATACGACGATGTGGTGTAAACACAGATGTCGACGAAGAGAAAATTAAGACCCCTCCCAAAGGCAAAGCAAAGCTGCAACTCCTGTAATTCATTAACATAAATCCCAGGCGCTCGACTAACCGCAACAACTTGCCCCGTCTACCCTAGGATTTCAATGCACTGGCTAACATGATAAATATATCTCTATCTTTCTCTTAGCAAGCCCATAGCCAAAGCCCCAGTGAAAGTCGCTGTGCATAAATCTGGAGACAAGCAAACATTTACAAAGTTTAAAGTTACAATGAGGAAAAAAAAACAACAACAACAACAACAACAACAAAAAAACCCAAACAAAAAACAACCCACGACAAGAGTTTGTAGTAACACACAGGGACACACGCACTGCTCAGCGCTGTTACATGTATTTATACAAGAGAATCTCCCTTCCTCTCTCACATAAAACATGCATTGTCAGCTGCTGCTTAATGAAGAGGACAGGGCCTGGGCCCTCCAGGGATTCCTGAATAAGCCCCAGACTTGCCGTACAAAGAGACAAGTCACTTTTTCTAGGCTCTGCCTCCACCTCTAACGCGGACGGCTCAGAGCCAGCACCGCAAAACACCTTTAAAACCGAAGCCACCGATCCCAGACTTGGGCTCGCTTTGAATGAACCCAGCGGCGAGCGAACTTGTACCCAGCCAGGACGCTTTTACCATCAATATTTGGCTTTTTTCAGGCAATTCCTCCCGGCTGGAAACAAGACTCTGAACTCCAACAATCCTCCTCAAACCCCGAATTCAGCCCCAGCCCGCCGGGGGCTGTTGGCAGGGAACCCTTTGGGGATAACTAACTGCTCCCCCGACCTGCCTGTCCCGAGACCCCACGGGGCACCCACCGTCCCGGGTTGGGGGATCCCCGGGACCAGCACACCCCCACACACACCCCGGGGGGTGGGGGGGGGGGTCCCCGGGACCAGCCCCGCTCCCCCGGGGCAGGGACGCCTGCGGGGTTGGGGGCTGCAACGCGGAGTTTTCCCGGGAAGGGCTTGGAAATCCTCACGCCGCGGGAGTTACGCGGTCCCCGGCCGGGCTGCCCACCCCCCCCCCCCCCCCCTTCCACCGCACCTCGGAGCGTTGCGGAGCGGGGGAGGCCGGGGGGCAGCGCAAGGAATGGGGCGGGGGGGGGGGGGGGGGGGAGAACCGCGTCGGGGGGCGCAAAATCCGCGGCGGGAGCGTGCGGGGCAGGCGAGCGCTGCTGGGTGCGCTGAGTTGGGGAAAGTCCTTTTCTCTGCTGTTCGTCCCCTTAAAATGGAGTGGAAGGTGCAGAAGTATTTCCGAAAAATAAATGTACACAGCGTTAACTTACCTTGGGCTCTGGGTGATGCTAAGAAGAGCCAGCTGAGGCTCAGCAGCAGCATGGAAATCTGGGCTGGGGGGTGCGGAGGAGGGAAGCGCTGCTGCTCTGCATGGAGACGCTTTGACATCTTAGCCCAGACTGAGGGAGACAAACTTTCATCAGCTGGGGCTGGAGAGCAGCACCATAATATACAGTTACAGAGAGGAGCGAGCTGGGACTCAGGATGTGAGAGATTTCCTGCATGCAGTTAACTCCAAAACCCCTCCTGCTCCTGCATGAGCTGCTGATGAGTTGGGCTCTGCTTGCTTAGGGGAGAGAAAAAAAAAAAAAAAAAAAAAAAAAAAAAAGGGGGAAAAAAAAAAAAGAAAGAAAAAAAAAGAAAAAAAAGAAAGAAAGAAAAAAGGAGGGGGAAAAAAAAAAGAGGAACAGTTTGTTGGGTTTTGGTGTGGGTTTTTTTTTTTCTTTTGAGAGGTTTGTAATTTTTATTATTTTTTTTATTTTTTTATATTTTTTTTATTTTTTTTTTTTTTTTTTCTCCCTTGGCAAGGAGAATCCTGTTGGCCGTTGGGAGCACCGCGCAGCCCGTCCGCGCTGGCTTGCGCTCACCGCGCTGCTCACCGCGCCACAAACGAGCTCCGCCGCCGCCCCGCCGCGGGGTCCTACCGCCCGCCGCCGCGCGGGCAGCGCCGAGCGCTCGGGGGGGTCCCCCCGGCCCCCCGCAGCGGCTCCTCCCGGTGTGTGTGTGTGTGTGTGTCCCCGCCAAGGTTTTCCCCATTTCTGCTGCACACGCAGCCCTGGCTGCTTCCTCTGGAAAGTCATCTGCATACGTTAGAGCTCGGGGATTATTTATTGGTTTCCTAATTATTTCAGAGTCGTTTCTGGTGCCTCCGACTTATTTTAGATGGTGTTCTTTTTAAAAGAAATAAAACAACAACAACAACTAAACCAACACACCCACAGAGCTCCCAGATGCATTTTTTAAAATCCTCCTCATTCAAATTATTATTGCTGACTGTCTGGGAGAATAACCAAACACAGATTATCTCCTCCTTAACGTACCACCAAAACACGTATAATGCCCACGGTGTGCAGAGTGCTATAGAGTGGTAGAAAAAAAAAGATCCTGATCCTGTAAATTAAATCCTCACAGAATTTTATTGTTCAGTTTTACTTTTAATTTATTAAGATTCTTCCCAAATCTCACTGTTTGGATATTGATTATTTAATTAATTCTGCAGATTGGCCCCATGTTCCTTGTGCATGAAACAGTTGGCAAAACTGGCCTAACACGTGCCTGTACATCAGCAGGCACACCACCATGCAATCCCACTGATTTTGGAACCACAGGTTTAGGTCTCCTCTGGAGCAGCGGCTATTCACAGTGACCTGGACTATGCCTTTCCCCAGCTGAGAGGATAAATGAGCCAGCCGAAACCCGATGGGTGCAAAATGAGGCGGTTCCTGAGCTGGAGCCCTGTGCCATGCCCTCTGCGTGCCTTTGACAGCATCTCTGGACCTCCCCAGCGGGACAGTCCCATCCCCAGGGTAACAGTGGTAATGTCAGGTCATCCCAGCACAAATAAACCTGGAAAAGAGCTGGGATTGTGAAGCATCTGCAGAAAAGCCTATCAGCTGCTTTTCTTCACAGTTAAAAAGTGCATTTTCTCCCCTTACCCCTCCGCCCACAACTAGACCCATGGGCTCACCTCCAGTTGCTCTGAATTTTGAACTCTGTCTACGTTTCCCCCTCAAGTCTCACCTCAGCAGCACACATTTTCTTCATCAAGTGCCTTCCCAGGAAACCCCTATCGTTGTGAGCAGTTGGGGATTATCCTATGTGTAGATTCAGATACACAAATGCTAAGCTTTCCCTACTCCCCCGGTACCAATTACATTCTAACAGCTGTAGTCAGCAACATTTCATCCCTTAAAATATAAACTAATGAACTCTATCGACTATCTCATTAAGGACATACGTGCTCCACACAGCACGTTGGTTAAAAATGTTAAAATTAAACCAGAAGACTCATTTGCGCAAGGCCACCATAAAAACCGTGTAGACATCTTTATTCTTTGAAGGTATTTTCCCCATTAAAAAACTCAGTCAGAGGGAACTAAAGACTTCTAAACAGAGATTTGGTAATCCCACATGGTTTTTCACTTAAATGCTACTATTTTTATTTTGAGTAACAATATTCGCTAATGGCGAATGTGAAGCCAATTATATCTTGGTCATTCACTAGCATAAATGAACTAGACATTATCAGAGTTCCTTGTCCTCCCCCAAAACTTAACCGGAAAGGAACACTTGCATTTTACCACACTAATTTCGTGGGCCTGAAGCTGATAAATTGATCGTTATCACAAAAAAGGCCCAAATACTTTATTAACGACATCCATGTAGGAATGTTCCTGAATTACAGTTACCTCTGGCTCTGGAGAATAAGGGTACGATTACACAGCAGTTTCAAAACTCTTTTGGAAAAAAAAGAAAACCCTCAAGGAAAATGGAAATGAATCTGAAGTGCCCCTGCTTCACTGCTATGTGTGTAAGAGAGGCCAAGCCTTGACTTTTAATTTCTCATGTCAAGCCACCTCCCACAATTAGTTTTACGAGGCTTGGGTTATCCGCTTCAGAAGAACAAGGCTGAATTTCCCTGCAGGAAATGAAAATTGCATCCAGGTTGTGTGGCTGCTTCAAAGGGGGCCTGATTCTCCAGGTTATTCCCGCGGGCGATGGCTCTCCGTCCATCCTTCCCAGCTTTGTTCTTTAGCACTGTCAGGGGAAGAGGAGTGGGAGGGGGTGTCGTGTGGAGGTGTCTCACTGCGCCTGGGGTTTTCTTTACCTTTGTGGCTTTTGCTATTGCTTCTTTATCCATCCCCCCCACCCACCCTTCCATTTTTTTGTCCTCTTTGTCTTCCTTACTCTATATATTGAGTTTTTCTTTACTTCACCCACGAGCAGCTTTTCTTTCCAAAGCAAATGCCCCACTTCATGCTAGTTTAGGGCTATCCTGCAATAGAAACAGCATATGAGCAGATAAATAGTCTTTTTGCTCCTTTATTTTTATCTCCTCGGGAAAGAGAAACCTAACCCATTGCTATTTCTTCTCTATTAATACAGACAGAGGGTGGCACGTGCTGGTGGCTTGGTTCGCGCTCGGCGTTAAGCCTCAGCCTCCGCCCTGCAGGAAAAGCAAGGCAGCCACTCGCTCCGCGCTGAAGAGCACAGATCCCGCTGCTGCAGCACCTCTGAGATGTGCGGATGAAATGTCTCCCCCTGCGGCTGTGGGTCACCCGGGGCTAGAGGAAAGACGAAGGAATGAAGTGACAAGGGTCTCCCAGATCCTATCGGGACCCCTCTCCAGGCGTGCCTTTCAACTGCGTCGCCCCCACTTCACTGCAAAGCGGTTTGGAAACATTTAACGCTCCTCCTTTAAGCTGGACACTGAGAATTGATAAGGGTTACAGGGTGCTCAGGAGTGTGTCCTGCATTAATTGGTACGTCCTGTCATTCACGAAGCAGGGCTTCAGCTGAGCATCTTTTCCTCTCCAGCTCGCATACCTGCCTCTGACCCTGTCACTGTGTCACGGTAATGGGTCAAGTTGAAGGAGCTTAACATTCCGTTTGCATTTACATATGAAAGAAATTTGATGTAAAGAGCACTCGTGATTTTTAGCAGTTAATATGTGACTATATGACAACACAAGGAGTTGGCCTGGACTCTGGTTATCAAATTACTAATTCATGCAGGAGCTTTAGTTGACGTGGCATTGAAAAGGTCAATTCAGAAGAGAGCAGTGTGGAATAACTTACCTGGAAACAGGCATAACATAGGGGTTAGTGCAGACACAGGAAAGGAGGAGGATGCACTGAGGGAAACATCAGCTTCCATTAATTTCCCTTTGGTTAAAGAAGAAGGAGTTTTGAGAAGGAATTAGTGACTAATGGAGACAACATGGGAAAAAAAAAGGAGAAAAGAGAACCTATACTAAGTTTACAGCCTCCAGACTGTGATAACTGTATGCTTTCCTGACGTTAGATGGAAGGCACTGTAACAAACCATAGTGCTTGTGAGGTGGATTATGGTATGCTACAGGATATGGAGCACAAGAAAATAAAAAGGAAAAAGAAAAAAAGGAAAAGGACAAAGGAAAAAGGAAAAAAAAAGTAAAAGGAAAAGTTAAAAAAGGAAAGCTATGTCTGCCACCCTTCTCTGCTTGAGCGGGAATTGCATTTCTGCGTTACAGTCCAAGTGAAGGGAGGATAAACCACCTCAGAGAGCTGAACAAGCTCAAGATAAGAGGTTCTGGTGGGGAGAAAGCACCTCTGTAACACTGTTCTCACATCTTCCCAGATCAGCTGTTATCTCCGTTTGGATATCCAGGAAACCTCACTGTAATCACAGCATCGAGTATTATCCCGAAATCCAACTCCTTTTATTCCCATACGCGCCAAAATGCATGAAGACTTGTCTGGGCTTAGCTACAGGGATCTACAGTTTTGGGGCCTCCAGGCAGAAGTTTTTGCTTCTCAGAGTAAACAAAACAAAACAAAAAAGCTTTTCCCTTTGAAATCTGTGTGTCCCCTAGCCAGCTGCTGAGACTTTGTGTCTCCAGTCCTCCCTCACTTCATTAACTCTCTGTAAAATCAAGATCCAGCTGAATTGTGACTGCAGTGGCAGATAACAGTCCTCTATAATTAACAGGCGTAGATATAGCATAACACAGCGTGACCTTTAGCCACAGAGCTTTGCTATAGACCTCTGTCACAACATTCAGGCATAAAATAGCATGCTCCCGAGAATAGCCCGCATCAGCTCTGCATGCTGAAATAAAATACTGGCTGTAAATGTTGTTCACGGCACATACTTGGGGGGGAAGTTGCATTCTATAGATTTCCTAGTCTACGAGGGCAAGTTTCCATCCTCCCTATCTTTAGCGAGCGTGCGCTCCAGCCCGCCTCGCCGAGCCGGTGTGCTGTCCCGAGCGGCACAGCGAGTCTGAACCGAGTCGTTAAGCCCATCAAACGCAACGCAAGGTCAGCAATCTTACCTTTCGGTTATCGGTAAATAAATCCCCACCTCCCCCTCCACTCCCCTTGCAGCTCCCTGTTTTGATTATGACCTTTTTCTCTTCCTCTCCTAAAGGTACCAGAGCATCGAATTTGTCTGACTTTTCTGCCCCGAAGCTTTGAATTCACTGGTGCGGCAGGGAGCAGCAAGCAGAGGGCGAACCAGCCAGCGCCTTGCTGCAGCCAGACCCGGCCTCTCCCCTCCACCAGCCACGAGGCCGTGGTCTGCCTGTTTGCCCGAGCTGGTGGCCTCCCAGTGCCCAGCTGGTGCCCCATGAGTTTCAACGGGGCTCAGTTTAATCCCGGGGACAGGCTTCTGACTTGGAGAACCAAGGATTTACTCAGTTTCTGCCTGGTTGCGCACATGCAGGGACGTGAAGTTGGGGTTTGGTTGAGTGGAGACAGTTTCTTTCTGAGACCTATCCGTGACCTATTTGAAGGAACATGGTCCTTTGTACTTGTGGAGAACCTTGAACTGCTACAGCCGATCGACAGGATATAATACTGAATTAATTTTAGCATGGATCACAGAATCCCCAAACTGATATGTTTCTGGATACCTTTTTTTGATAGAGAAGAAACTAAACCAAGACCTACCTTTTTGGAATGATAAAGCATAACATTATATTCAAATATAAGTAAAATTGACACCGCCATCCTGAAGTTACTTATCCATTTGACAAACGAGATGCAATATTTTTAGTCCGTGTCAGGGATAAAACACAGACTAAGGGAGCAAGCCCCTTCCATTAAGCCATGTTTGGAGAGCACTGCCTGCTAGCATCATTCCTACCTGGAAGAAGGGTAGCAGGGCTGATGGCGAGTGGCACGTGCTCATGACATTCCTCTCCCCCTGCCTGCACTGCCCAGTTCGTCCTGCCCCTCCACTGCAACATCATTTTGGAAAACAGCTCCTTTCCTCTGACAGAGCAGGGGAGTAAGCTCTGCTTTAGTGCTGATTAAGCTCCATATACTACTTTATAGGGAAACTACACAGAGACTGTTGCAGGCTGCTGTAACAGGGCCAAGGGTGAAAAAGCCAAGAGGAGCTCAAGCAAGAGCAAACAAAGAAACCCACCGCTCCAAGGATACAGGACCTTAACAACAACAACAGCAACCCCCTAAATTCTTCAGCAGTTAAAGCACAAAAACCCAAACCTCACACGGTCCCCAGTTACATTCTTTTCCTGTAGCATAAACCCTCGGTCATGCAAACACAGCGCTCTCCACGAGCACAGCCACCACCGGCAGCTGAGCCTCCCGTGCCCCCACCCCGCAGCTGAGCCTCCCTTGGGGCACCCTCCCTGCTGGTGGGAACCCCCAGAGCACCCAGCAACCCTGACCCAACAGCCTCGATGTGCTGGGGGATGCAGGGCTCAGCTCCTGGCTTAACCCCACACCAAATTAGCCATTGACATTTTCCTCTTCAAGCCTTTCTCCAGGAAGAGGAAAAAAACAGGTTAGCTAAACTTTCTTCGGGTTTAATAACACATGACCAAATACTCATCTTCATAAATAATACATAAATAATCTTCTTCAGCAGGTCTGCACAGCCCTAAAACTCTGCTTTTCATCCTGGTGCTGCCATTTCCTTACTCAAACCCAGCTGATGACCCCGGCTCTCCCTTCAGCACACAGTGAGGACCCATGGCGTGCCAGCTTGGTTAACGCTACCAGACAGGAATTAATATTCTGCAAAATAAAAATAAAAGGTTGCACTCTCTTCCCATCTGGTGCTCTGCTGTTGATCAACCCCTGTTTACTGCAGTGAGAAGGAAATTCTGCCACGCGGGAAGAAGCACCAAGGTTTTTCTGCCCAACACTCTGCTGCAGAAAAAATCCTGAAAACGTCCAAACTAGAGTAATTTGGGCCTGGATGTCCTGTATCCTCTCCCTGAGCACCTGAATAGCTCCTTATTTTTCAGACCACCTGAATAGACCCTTATTTTTCCATGGTGGAAGAAAGACCATTTTAAGCTTTCCTACTAATTTCGATACTCATTCTGAGAAGTGATGATTCTCCAGCAGGATCCTTATATCGGACAGGACGTTTCTGAGAGCATGGCAGGAGGGTGTCCTGTGCTAAAATCCCTTTAAATACAACAAATAACCCATTAAATATGGGATTTCTTTTTACTGCAGACCAGACATTGAGAATAAGCACTTTGATCTGTTGCTACAAATTTCACTGTCTCCCTGAAAACAAAAGAAAGAAAAAACCCCACAAATTTTTACATGTCTCAGTAGAGTACAGTATTCAACTCAGACTAAAAATTATGAAGTCATGTATTTTTAATATTCCTGTCTAGCCCTCTGCAAACCACAAAACAATGCAACATCCATTGCTGGGACAGTAAATTATGAGGACAGCATATTTTTTTGGGTGTTTTTAAAGAAAAATAAATAATCCTAATGGGAAATTTGAGACAAATAACTAAAAAGTGCTGCGGTATACATCATGGGAGAATGAAATCAATTAGGTCTTAATCTCATGTTATTTACGAAGGGAAGAGTGAAACAGAGTTTCTTTTATTATAGGCATTTTCTGACTGTTAGATCCTGTTGCAAAACTTCCATTTGCTTTGGGTCACAAACACAGCAAGTGAAACCTCTCAAAACTACAACAAATAGAAGTAAAATGTTGGTTTTGTAACATCAGCTAATAGTATTAGATAGAACAGCCAGCCCATAATTATATATGTTTCATGCAGTTTAACTTATGCCATTACATAATTAAATTTAGACCAATGAACCCTCAAAGTTATATTTTTACATAATAACAAACACAAAAATTATATATGTGCTCCCGGTAGCATTACAAGTTAAGTATATATTTGGCGACACTTTATAGTAAGTGGGTATTCATTACTAATTCCTCTGGTATTCATTGTAACAACATTAGTCACGAAGGACTAATGTGGATGTAATATTTGAGCACTGGTTTATTTCTCTATAAATTGGCAGTTTAGAGTATACTGGTAATTCCCTTTCCCTGACTTCACTGCGACACTGTTGAAGACCACACCGCTGTCATGGGGGGATTATTCAAAACACGCTGCGTTATTGTCATGGAGGGCAACGCGTCCAGCTGCCCTGGCTGGGCAGTCCTCATGCATCCAGCCTGATATTTATCCGTGGAGAAGAGCATTGTCCTTTCCTCATTGTTTCTCCCCCAAATCATGGCACGTGTCCGTCTCCAGCCTATTTCCCTGTGTCCTCCCGCGCACAACTTCAGAGGAAAACCCAGTTATAAATCAGACGCGTGTCCTCAATATTTTTAACTCCATGGCCACAGTTACATATCACAACTCATTACAATGACTGCTGAGGGACCTTTCTTTTGGACACCATTCCCAGGTAGTCTTCTGATTGGTCCAGTTTCCAACTGGACACCATTCCCATGACCACCATTCGGTTATGATCTTTATTAACTTCCCCCACATCACCCCAGAAGAGAATGCAAAATGCTCACTGACTTTAGGGAACAAAAAGTTCTAGAAGAGCGCAGAAACACAAAATAAAACCGGAAATCTCCCCATTCTTCAAACACAACTTTGAGAGCCGCAAGAGCACATTAGATGGGGTATTAACAGGTGGCCTGAGCGAGAAGATGAAGCTCAAATGGTCACGAAAAGGTCTTTGCCATTTTCTACCGGCAATTTCTCAAGCTAGTCGCAGACCAGCAGTACGTCTAGCACCACGGAGCAGCCTACATGTAATGGGTCTTGGCATAGGGATCTTTCTATGATCATGTATTAACTCAACTTTAGCCATTGTAAGATACTGTAGAATATAAAAATATTTAGAAGATAAAGTGTAAAAATACATCGCTGTGACCGATTACTAAAAATAAATAAATAAATAAATCTTTGCAATTAGGGGCTCGTTTACATTTTGCTGTCTATACAACATGAACCTCAAGCAGTTCATCAAGCAGTTCATTGCACTTTTCCCATTTACTAATTTTATATAATTGTGTGTAACATGAGCACATTTGTGCAGTTTTTTCTCCTTTTTTTTTTTTTCTTTTAATCACTTTGCAGCTAGTAGGGAGAAAATACACCTCATTATCCTGTTTTGTGGGTCATCTAAAACGTAAGTAATTCTGCCCCTTACAGCTTCGGTACAAAACCAAGGAGAACTAGGAAAAGTAAGATGCCAGTTTTTAACAAAAAGGATGCTTTTTATTTTCAGCATAGAAATGTGTTTTCGCATGACATGCTTCTTTCAACAGGTTTGTCATAGCTAAACAAACATTGCAAGAGAGAAAATCATAACCTCCCAAAACACCTCCAGGTAGTTCAGCTGGGAGACAAGTTTCACTTCCAGAGCCCAACGCACTAGTATGCCATTATCAACAGGAAGACTAGAACCACTCAACGAGCAACGCAGGCTCCTCTCTCTGAATAAGGATTTTGGGCAAGGATTTATGTGATATCAGTAGATGCGTATTTAAATTGAAGCTTAATAAATATTTTCATACACACACTGAGCTTCTCTACCCACAGTATATTTGAAAGATTTTCAATGTCACCTTATTAATCCATTTTTATGCTCAGGTATCCTCGCATTTTAGTTTGTGCCACTGCTTTCTAATCACCTTTTATTCAGAAGACTGCAAATTGGGCATGGTCTTGGCAAGGGTTCGGACTTCTCAAACCCCCATTGCCTGGTGCTGACCTGTGGCCGTGACAGCGGGGGAGCAGAGTGAGGGCATCTCATAGGCATCCAGCCGGCCATAACCCAGCTCAGCAAGAAGCATACTGAGTAATAAACGACACAGGCTTAAGTCATAGTGCTTGATGAAATATAACCCTGCGGGACAACCCTGTGTGCTGACCTACTCTGTCAGTGAACAAGTGGCCAGTCAATGCTCCTGGAAAGATAACTGCCCACCCATCAAAGCACACAGGCCTTTTTGTCCCTGAAGTCAAAGGGGCAAACCTCTCTGCAGACGAGGCAAGCTCGGGTATTTTTAGCCATGGAGCTGTTACTGCGGTGGATGTATTGGGGAACGGTTTCCCCTGGAGAGAGCTGCCAGAAACTTTATCCCTGTTTTTCTGTGTTGTTTTCCTTGTAAATCAGCTCTCTCACAGAAAAAATTACACTAACATGACCAATCCCAGATACTCAACAACAAAACTCCTAAAAAGTCTCACCCAGACAGTCTCCTCATCTATCTGACCGGCTGAGTAAACTCGAAGAAGTAACTAATGACTTGCGTACAAACACACAGGAAAATATTTGGGTTTAACATAAATCCTCAGAATACTGTAACCCCCAGTGCTTTATGTTGCAACGGCTTCCAACCCTTAATGAGGTATTTCTGGCAGATGAAATTAATGATGCCAGCAAGCAGACAAACACCATGTCCTGCGCACCTAAAACGCTGCGCGTTCCCCGTGTGGGCTCCGTTTTGAATAATGCAAAATGCCAACGCTGCTGAGAGGCTTTCTGTTCTGGAAGGAGAACGCTGAGTCAATGTGTTGGCAAGCCTGCGCAGGCTCTGTGTCTTAATGCCCAAAACCATCTCAACATCTCAACATCTCACCCCAACCAACGCTCCTTATTAAATACCGTATTGCGGGCACGTACAAATCAGCAGGTAGAAAAGAGATGACCCGACAAGACAGATGGGAAACAAATAGCAATGCCTGTTACCAGAGATGTTAATCCTTGTATGGTTGTACCAGTGGGGAAATGTGTCCCTCCTGAAGACACTTGGTGTGGGCTGACAGCCAGAGAACCTGAACGGAAACAACATCCAACAAGAAGGAAATTTCCAGTATTTGACAAACGTGGGTGATCTCCAATGTAGGTTGAGGAATTTTCTGTGTCAAGTACTATCTGATGGCAAAAGTATTCTTTATTTGAAATGCCTGCAAGTCCAAAGTGAAATAATGCCTTTTTTTTTTTTCCTAACTTCATTGAGCTGATGCCTGCTTGTATAGGGCTAGGCCTGTGAGGCTCATGTTTTACTGAAGTAACATTTTCCTGTACAGTATATTTTCTATTACAATGACTGGATTGTAGAGCTGAAATGAATGTCAGAATTGTTTGCTGGATACATTACCAGATACCTTGTTTTCCGAGGCCCAGAAAGAGAAATCATGTTTGCAACAGAGATCATTTTTGGTTTTCTGAAGCAAAGGTTTTATATCGTATAAAACATTCCCAGACAGTGATTTGCATTATGCATTTTACTCACTAGGTACACTCCCAAGCTTATTTATGCAAGAGAATTTCCACCTCAAATTGCCACATATTTGTCCTGCAGATTTTGAAAATTACACTGAGAGAAAATAAAAACATCTGGAGATAAACCTTCTACGACCCCAAAAGATTATGTGAATAGTGCACTGGCTTTAAGCCTGTGAGAGGATGGAGTTACTCACGAGCCAGAGGAGGCGAGGATGCAGCAGGCTGGTGCAGTACCCTGTCTCCAAGGACGGTCAGCAGCAACGAGAGGAAACCAGGTCCGTTGAGAAGCGTCCTGCCCTGGTCAGGGGGTGCCAAGAGGCAGAAACCAGGCTGAGCCGTGTCACACCAAGCCTGCATCATTCATCTCAGTGGCTCATGTGGTTCATTTCCTCACAAAGACCTGGGTGCCATGATTTCCAAGGAGGATCAGCTTCTCTGTTTGCTGTTCCCATCCAGACAGTGAGAAGCATGTCAAATATGCGTCTATATTTCCATGCATTTACATATACATATAAAACTGCATGGGCATGGAGGAAGGATATAGTCTGGAAGTTAGATTAAGCAATCTCCTTTTAGTTCCTGGGCGTCCTGCAGGACAAATGTCTGGTTTCCATGTGGAATACTCTTTCGCTCCCAACGAGGAAGACTCTGGCTCTTCCACTGTGCCAGAGAAGAAGTGGGAGATGTTTTGGGGCTCTCTTCTCTTGGTGGCACTAGGTGTCAGCCCCACACCAGGGGACATCCCTGACCCAGGCAGTGAGTATCTTGCTGTGTGCTTCCTGATACCAAATACCAAATGTCTTGTCTCTGTACCAAAACGTCTTGCTGTGGCTCCAGGGTAAGACTAAAAGCAGGCTTAAATGTATGTAGTAAAGCAGGCTTAAATGTATATAGTATTTCTCTACAGAAGTGTGCAGGGAATATGCTCCTGAAAGGTACAAACTTGATGAACCCAAGCTGCATTTCTCTGAAGTCAAGAAACTAGAGACTAAGGAACCAAGAGGGAAAAATGATAGGTTCCTACTGAAATCAAAGGGGATTTTGGCACAGACTTCTATAGGAAATGTCTCTAGTTGTTGTAGTGAGCTATAACTGGACGAAAGCTTGAAAGGTAATCCTTCAGATTCAGTTTAGGAGACCATATGTGTGGGTGTGTTTAAGGCTATAATTTATCACTCTGTGGTGGAGACCCAGAAGTCCATCAGAGAGAGAAAGACCCTCCTGTTTGAGGCAAGCCACATGTTTTTTCCTGGAGAGCAGCAAGAGGGATCAATGAACCCACAGGAGAGCAGATCTACGATGCAGCTGAGCTGCAAAGCTTGGAAGATACTCCTTCTTGCAGTCCCTTTTACAAGTTCTACTTGGAGCCATTTGTAGCCCAGCCCTGACTTTGGTTTCCAGTACAGCATTACTGGCTTGGTTAAAAAGACTTTTTGAGGGAAGAACTCTGGCAGTTTCTTCCTCACAGCCAGCATTACCTTATCATACATGTCCTTTCAAAATGTATTGAACTAAATGATGAGTTTTTAAAGGTATCTGTGATGCAATATATTTGTTCAATAAATCTGTCTTTTCTTGAGCAAAAATTAACACTGTTAATCCTACTTTACAAACTGGGAAGCTGAAACACAAAGAAGCAAAGTACCTAACAGAGACAGCCAGAGCACAAAACATAACGAGGTTCCTTGTGTCCAGCACAGGTCACACAGCCGGAGGCTATCTCAGTGGCCAAAGCCCAGCTCACAAACATGTCTCTTCCAAAACAACTGACCTTACATCTCAGGCTAGATTAGAAAAATAAAGCATAGATATCAAAGGCCAAATTCCAGCCTCACTCAAACACACTCAGCTGAGTGTTCGTGCAACAGAGGTTAATCCTTGCACTGAGTTTTATGGGCAATGTTTTTTTACCGTAGGATTTGTGGCATACAAAGGCATGACTTCCATAGCAGTTTCAATAGTTGTGTTATATTTAGCAGCACCAAAGGAAAACATAGCAGTTGGATCAATATTATATTCATATTTTATTCCATAAATAAACTCCATTGGTTTGTAAACTGGTTGTTTTTACTTCCAAAATGTACAAATAAAGATTTAAATATTTTTGGAGGAAACATTACAGATGGTTTTAGTTCTGCAGTTTTGATGCAAACACACTTCTTGGCACCACTTCTTAATATGCCGTTTCTATAAATACTTAATGCTCACAGAAGTGGAGTCAAATATATATTACTATGAAAAACACAGAAAACAGCATTATAATCAATTTTTTAAACATCGCTCTTTAACAGGTAAGCTTGCTATGTAGATCCACTATATAAACAAGAATGGAGCTCTTCAGAGAGCTAAAATATTGGTCCCTTTTGGTATGTTAAGTATTAATGTGAAACTGCTGCTGCCATGATTATGTGGTAATGCTATTTCAGCTAGTTTCTAAACATAACAAATAATGATACTCATTTTTCTTTACTTCAAGGATTTAACTCACAGGAAACTGATTAATAGAATACTTCAGAGAAATAAGTTTTCCAGATCTTATAAACCCAGTTCTATTGCTACAGAGACGTATACTTTTTAAAAGATTAAGATAAATAATACCACTGTAACTCAGTATTTGCATTAAAAATTCTTAAAATTATTTCCTCTGGGTAAACTGACCAAAAGGTGATGCTCTGAAACAGCTGTGTTCCCTTTTAGACTGTTTTTGATTACTTGAAAGTTGCCTTAAAATTTCAATTGAAATATAAATGCTCTTTCTTTATATAAAAAGCTACAGATAAGAAAAATACCTCCAGGTAATTGAGATAACAGTAAATTTTATGGCTTATCTAGCAGTCAAAGGCATTCAAGATCCAATTAGGATGATGGGCAAGAGAATCCTTTGTCACTCTGTGTTTCTTTGAAGAAGCCGGTCCAGTAATTGCTGGGAAAAAAAAAAAACCAGTGCGAAACAGCCTTAAGATACTGTTAAAATACATCATAAGGTGGATGTAACTAGAAATCTTCAGTGACACTGTGGGTGAGATGGTATTAGCACTCTCAGACTTCCAATCTACTGTCTACATTGCTCAAAATAAAAATAATTAAAAAAAAAAAAGCAGGGAAAGCTTTTCCATCTTGGACAGGAAGGATGTAGTTAGGTGGAGAAACAAGGGAATAGAGCACTTAAACAAGGGAAAACTGGTACTTCTGTGCAACGTGGGGCAGGATTATCTGGGAATGCCTGAGATCCACACCTGGATTAACCACTAACGCAGCTTCCTACCACAACTAACGACTCATTTTTACGAAACAAAAGCCTAGGGTGCTTATCCGCAACACCGGGTTCAGCTGTTAGTTTAAAGAAGCACCTGACCCCAAGGACAAGATTTAAAAACCATCCCTTGCTCTCGGGGTTTGCACATGGTTAGCACAGGCTCCCCGGGCAGGTGCTGCCTCTACGGACCCCGTTCACCGGTACCAAAGGGTTTCAAAACTGTGCTTGGCACTCACAGTAGATCCTCACCTTTTTAAAGATCTCCACTCGCAACCTGTTACTCTGGATGATGATCCGTTTCCGCTTTTCTTCTTGTTTCTTTTTCACTTCAGGTAAATTGTCATAAATCCTGGAATGGATTTAGAAAGTTAACTTCACACGCCATCCCTAGGACTCGCAAACCATTTGTTTTTCCTATGGGAAACGTTTGCTTTCAATGTAATGTTGTCATTAATGGGCGTCTCTAAGTACTTGAATTAGATTTATGACACGGGAATTACAAATTATTAGCAATAATGTTTTTATATAAAATCTGACTTGCTGAAAAACACTCCTAATTTGGAACTAGAAAGTAAAGCAGGAGGCTGGATCAGGTTATCTCGATGCAGCAGCATAATTCTGGAGTAGCTTCTAATGAGCACAGTGGAGTTGGTTTCAATTTATAGCAACATAATTCAAACCAGAACGTGGCCTGTACACTTTTTTATATTTATGACACAGAATTAATACCAAGCGATTATTTTCAAGTATTTTTCTAAAATACAAGAAACTCATCATTGTAAAACTGTAGACTGTTAACATTTTTTCACTGCCGTTAGGAACTCTTTTTACCAAGGAGAACACAATCTGTCCATTTTAAAAATAACGTGAATTGCCCTCAGAAAGGTGACTTCTGGTCTGATCTGTTCCATGGAAGTCCTTGGATATTCCTTGGATAAAATTCCCAGTGGCTGGAAAAGAAAGTCAGACTTTCCTTCACAGCAGTCCTGTTCTTTGCATGCGTACAAAGCCTGTTTAGTCATGATTTTTCCTCATAATATTTTTCAATACTGAGTTCTTAAAGCAGCCTGTTTTGGCTGGGGATTGTACTTTGGAGAAATGCGACACATCTTGAGCACTCCTAAAAATGGGATGAATTCCGCACGGTAGCCATTTGCAGCTTTCCTTGCTGTAAGCGATGGCGTGAAGTGCAATGCAGTCGAAGATCAGACACCACCTTCCTAACAGTTTGCTGTAATTCCCATACTATGTGCTATAATCAGGGTGAAAAAAAAAAACCCAAAGTGACTGTACTGCTTACATTTTCGAATGTCCAACATAAGGTACCTGTCAGGGACTTAGTTTTCACGCTATGGGTACCCTGCGCTGTCTGAAACTGCTAGAAAAGGGTAAGGCTGCCCCAAATCTTCCCAGCTGATACAGTCAAAGAAAACCATGAGCGTTGCACAAGAACCTGGCAAGCAGCATGACAGACCAGCCCTCCAGCGTATGAAGATGACGTGGAAATACGCTGCCTTAGGCGTGAGATGGCAGGGTTTCACAGCGAACTCTAAACTGAAGCGATTTGTACCTTTTCGATCTCATATGCATCTCCTTCTCTGGAATGAATCTTTCCTTTGGTTTGAAGAGGTTATCTAGCAGAGGGAAAATAAAGTTAATATTGAAGGAATTGGTATTTACTGAAATTTTAAATGTCATATAGTCACGATATGCTATTTCTGATTAAATTTTTGAGGGCTTAAGGCCGGATCCAAATCTCCACAGGGCAATGGAAAGGCATTTAACGCCCTTCATCTGGAGGTGAACCGGTTCCTGCAGCTGCCCCACAGAAAGAGAAGGATGGGTAAGACCCATAGCAACCACCGTCAGAGTTCCTTTATGTTAAATGCACATGCCTTTTGTCATTGTCACCTGCAGCTGCGTACACCCTTTATTCAGACCAAGAACCATCGATGATTTCTGCCGTATCGAGTGATCTGTTTTCCCCATGTGCTCATGCAAACGATTGCACCCGGGCACACTGGCCACATCCTCTGCTGATGCGTGTTGGGAAACTGGCCTGGTATGATCATTTCTGGCTCAATTTACACCTGTTTTGCAGGGTGGTGAATGATGATGCCGAGCATTAGGAGGAGGAAAATTATATTACTCTTTCCTGATCAAATATGAAAACCTCTGCAACAATTGTAATCAGCATTTCCCTGGATAAAGGAAAATAATTACCAGTCTTATCAGTCGGTGAGTCTCAAGAACAGGTGATTTTAACACCTCCCTTGCAAAAATGGTTTCTGAACGGCAAGGGATGATGTTTATACAAGGCAGGAAGCCAGTAATTATGTAAACAGAACTGATTCTTGATGTAGGAGACTGTGTCCCACCATGTTTATCAGGGAGAGGAGGGAGGAGAAGACTGCTGCCTGCACAGCTACGCTGTTTAGATTTACACCAAGATGATGAAAGAAAAAACAGGGAGACGGGGCAGGTTCTCCTCTCCGTATGGCAGGACACATCCAGAGGAGGGGAAGGAAGATCCCTGTGGTGCATGAGCTGTTGCCCTGATGCACACAGGCGATGTGAATAGTTGTAACTTGAGCTTCTCACTTCAGGTGTATGAAATAAATGGGGTTTTTTAACATTCTGGTCTCTGAACACAAGGATGACCAGAACGTTCCCTACACCCAGCCAGGTCCAGGCGGTTTCCCTGGGGCACTGAGGATGGGGGGATGATGCCCTGTGTAGTCACAGGAATCTGAACATCAAAGATTTTTGCCAGTATCTTTGCAGAATATGTGTATAAGATAAATATATGTGCAAACTTTTAGGCCCTTCCATTTTCCAGGGAAGTTTAGAAGACACAATATATACCACAGCAGGCACCACATCAGCCTCTTTCTGCCATCTCACTGAAGAGACAAAATACAATAAATAAGGCAGAGAAGTAAATAAAGAGAATAATTCGTTCCAGAACTGCCCAGTGCAGATGCTGGCCCTGAGCGGACCCAGTGACCACTGCCCCAAAAAAAGACCCCTTCCCCACCAGGTTTGCTTCCCCGCTGCTTAAGACAACAAATGTTTCAGGGATGTTTATGGGAGATGTCTCAGCAACCAAACAGCCCCAAGCAGCTTGTGGGGCTACACCCAGAGGCAAAGTCATACTCAGATTACCGTGTTTCTCAGGAAAATGCTACATGTGCTTTAATATCACTGGTGTACCTTGATGTAAAAATAAAAGGGAGCTTTGCAGCAGTTCCTATTCCAAACTGGTTCAGTTTTCAAATCACAAACTGAGAAAGGAGGAGAATCTGCAAAGCCTCCTCTGCCTGAGGAACAACTTTTCTCCACTCAGCGGTTGTCTACACTTAATCAGGCTTATTAAATCTTCAGTACACACAAGCAACATGCTCAGTTTGCTAGCGAAATATAATTTGCCTTTTATTTATTAGTGTTTTTCTGTTCATTTATATGTGCACTAACTTAAAAGGAACAAACACTTGGATGCTATTGCTGCCCAAATAACCCTAAAACTTAAGGGAGCAGATTGCCTGTGACCCAGATAGGCCTGGTGAAGGCCTGGGGTCCAGGGTCACTGATTTTCTAGGACCAGTGTGGATCCCAGCACACTTTAGAGCAGCCTCAGCATAGCCCCTTGCTGCTCGAGGTTGCACACCTCATTCTGACAGCTCCGGGATTGCAGGATGCCTCCCTTCCCGCAAGGCATGTCCTCTAACCCGGAGAATGGCATGGGAGCAGTCTGAAATTGTATAAACCCATCACTGTGGGTTCTCTGCAGTGCTGAAACAAAAATAGGAGGCACTTCATGCTGCACAGCAAATTCAGGCATCTTTTTTGTCTGCATGGTAATATGGTCCTCAGTACGAGATCCCTGGTGTGACAACCAGTTCCTTCCATGTTCCCACGTCCTCGGGCACAGAAGACCAGCTGAGGGCACTGGAAATAACACCCCAGCAGAAACTGCACTACCTGCACCAAGCCCTCACGCAGTGAGCCAAGGCAGACCTCCTGCAAGATGCGCTACGATCAGGCAAGCAGAGATGATTCAAATTTCAGATGATTTCCTACGCACCACGAGTGACATCTGCTCAAATTTACAAACTTTTATTCCAGGAATTCCTAGATGTAGGATTTCTGAAACAAAACTAATCACTTTATGGATCCTCTTCTATTTCCCTCAATAAATAAATGACACATTAACATTTCCAGACCTCTGTGTGCAGCCACCAGAACGTGTGAGGGATGAAAAGCCCAGCCAGGGATCTGCAGGCCTGCAACCCATCCAGTAAAGAGTGTGACAAGCTAATCTCTATTTTTTTCTACGAGTTGCTAAGACAGGCTGGCCTCTGTGTTCGAGTGCTGAGAAGCACCGCAAAGAGCGAGAGCTGTGTGGGTGCTGGAGTGTACGGCTGTTCCTCCAGAACAATCCTCTCCTGATGGCACGGAAACCTCACGAAGGGCATCAGACCCATCACTGCCCGGGATTCTGCCTGGAACTATGAATGTGGCTGTGCTGGCGGCTTTGAAGGGAAGGATTAAAAAAAGACTCTGGGGAAAATACCGCAAGAAAAAAAATAAATCTACCTTGGTTATAAAAATACCCTTTGTATTGGAGTCAAAAGGTTAACACTTAGGGGTAAACATTCATATAGCATCTCTCGGCTCACTCTCAGGTCGCTATGTATAAGAAAAAAAATCACATGCAAGCATCAAGCAGAAATAAGGCTAATCCTTGATGGATTTTAGGATTAGAATTAACTGAAAAATAAAGTAAAATTGGTATAAATGAGAACATAGAAATAATATGTGCATTTAAATATTTGTTAATATTCAATACCGAGAAGAAAGCACGTTTCAAAGTGGAAGAGGAAACACTTCATTGGTGTTTTATTCAAACCCTGTGAAACTACTGAGCTGGTACTTACACCAACACTGTGTGCAACAGTGGTCTGACCTTCCCATAGTGGGAAAAAGAAGCCACTTCAGCAAGGTGTAAATGAAGGTAAATGGATCATCACTGTAATATATTTTAACTAATGCTAAACTGCACCTCAGACAGGATGAGTAACTTTCCTTCTCGGGAAATTAGTAAATGTTTAGACAGAGAACAGATAAAATAGTTGGGTTGGAACTGTCCCCTGACTTCCTATTTACTACTAAATAATTGTAACACTTAAAAAAAGAAAAAGAGTAGTAAAATTTATCAAAGGCTAAACTCTGCCTGTCAGGACGTACATAGGTTTTCTCCTAACATAAATGCAACTTCTCAAAGTTTGTTAGGACCTAAAATGTGCCTTTGAGGGTGTGTTGCCAGTCCCCAAAAAGCAAAGCACTGATAGTGGTGGTTCTCTAATTAAACAGCTTTTTTTTTTTACTGAACTGAAAAAACAACTCACCAAAAGCCTGTTCACCCAGAAAAGTCTTAAGATATAAGTGATTCTTTTAAATCACCAGTACCCTAAAAAATAAATTAGCCTCAAATCTAAGATAAACGTCAAGGTGGCATTCAGCTTTGCATGCCCACAGCGCTTGACTGGGAATTCATCCAGAGAACACAAACTAGTGCCTACACCCAGGGGTGCTGCCCAGACTTTTGCACATTATGTGCCAATGACTTCATGCAATGAATTACTTCAGCTGCAGTCAACAGATGAGGGTTTGGTATTATTTATAAAAAAAAAAATGCAACAACCAATTAGTTAAAGGTTTGATGGTAAGACTGCCTGGACTTTCTGCTCATCTCAGAGAAATGCTGAAGCTCAAAGGTGGTCCTTCACCCAAGAGGATCCACAGGAAGGTGGTTCACAGGCTTTCCAGCTGTTCAGGTCTGTCAGGCTATTGAGACTTCTGATTCTCAATATTTCAGCTTCACAATGGAAAATATCACTAGAATATCTAAAAAAGCCATAAAGTTTGCAGGTTTATGAAAACATTTTCATACTAAATTAATTTTTAGGGATGATGCAGGAGATTTCAGTCCCCTTTGTCCAAATGATACTTGAACATTCATGGATTTCATCCAGAAAAAAAATTTAATTAGCATCCCACCTGTCCTTCCTAAATCATTCTTGTTTGATGGGACCATGTAGTCTCGAAAAGCATAACATTTATTTCAAAAAATAGCAATTAATAAAAAACGTATGACAGATCTCGGTAAATTCATGAAAAGATTAATTTAATCTTTGGTAAAATTTGCATCAGCTTTTTAATCCTGACATCTTTAGTTTCAGTTTCTAGTCATGGGTGAAATAAGACCTTTTACTCCTGGATTAAAAAATCCATCATCAAAAATTCAGTTTTCTATTTGGCTGCTTCAAGACTCCAATGAAATTATCCCCCAGCAATTTGACTGAACGTTGTGAGTCACCCATTGTAAGGCACATTGGTTCAACCTGTCATCATCCACACAGAAAACTCTTCATATTTGAAAATTTTCCAATTTATTGCCACCTTCCTTGCACAGAGGCTGGCTATTTCCTCCGTTTGCGAGGACGAGGGCACGGAGGGGACGTGCTCGTCACCTCATTCACTGCGTCACCTCCTCCCCTGTTGTCACAGTGAGTCCGAGCGTCAGGCTCCCGAGGGACCGTGTCACCCACTGCCAGTGACCTGCAATGTGCTACTGCCTTTAGCTGACTCATAGGCACTGCTCTAATTGATGTGATGAATAATAATATCGTAAAAATGGGTCATTCCTCTTCCTAATTCAATTACCTGACTGCAGCTTAGTCTTTATTCAGAGCTGTCAGCCCCAACCAAGAGGCCAGGTGCCAACAGGATCAGTGGCACTACTGCTAGCTGTGAATTTTGACAGGGAAAAGGAGCCCAAGGAATGGCACAACTAAAGTCACACATCAACAGAGATGGGCTGGTGGCTGCAAACATCTCATCAGCCACCGATGGCATCGGAGGACCACGACGACGCACGTTAGCAGCTGCAGGGTTTGGTGGCTGCACACTTATTGCAAATCCTCTGATTGCCATCACCACCTCAACAAAAACCTCCCTGGCGCAGAGCTTCTCGAGAAACCAACCCACTGAAAACACAAACAAACAAACAGCAATCCTCGCTGTCCAGGCTTTTGGGGAAAAAAGCTTTTTGGAAAGATTTAAGAGCACGACTGAGGAGGTATAAACCTGTTTCCAAAATGTTACTAAATATACAGGATTTGGATACAAAACCAGAGAAACACAGCAGGCACCGTGATAGGGGTTGAATGGTAACGATCAACTTCTATTGCCATTTCCAACGAACCACCGCCCTCTCCAAGGAAAGGAAAATGGAAGGTATGAAAAAACCGTATGTGCCTGAGAAATTTTTGTAAACCTCTGAAAGTGCTTGTGTACACTAAGATCACAAGGCTGTTCATTATGCAGATTTAAAGGCCTATAAACAGCTGGTAGTCCTGTCACTGAAGTAATTACATTACGGTTTTCGAGATTTAAATCCAGTTATTTGAACATTGTTTCTATTCAGCTCGTCACAGTGGGATCTCTAATTTGTTCGACATAGTCAACAGCAGAGTAGTCTATCTTGGACTAATTAGCACTCTCGAAATTCAGCAGTACACATTACACAGCACAAAGGCTAGCGTGAGAGTTGCAGGTTCTCTGCCTTCAAAGTGCTCTTGTGGTGATAAAACCTTCTGCAGGATAAACATTTTCCTTTTTTCTAAGATTACTTTCAGCGTTTGGTAGAATCCTGCTTGTGAATTACAACTTGAGGATGAGAAGGTAAATGGAAACTGCACAGATGTTGGTATTTATATGGAAATGATGTCAAATGGCAATTATTTATTTGCTCAACAAGAAATTAAAGTTGTAACAACACGGTCAAAACATTGGAAAACCATGCTAGCCAATAATTTCATATTATCAGTAGAGACAATTCAGTCTGATAGAACAATCTCAGGTAGAGAAAAATCTCTGAAGATCATCAGTCTTTTTTCTGGGTGAAAATTACTGAAATAAAAGCTGCAAGTCCAAAGTGAAACACAAGCTTATTTCAGAGAGAGATAATCACAGCAAACTTGTCAAGTGCGGAGGGAATCCTCTCGGGCTCCACTTTAACCCCACTGATGCCCGCATAAAAGCAGGCTGCCCGAGAGGGCAGTCCCACCTCTCCCCCTCCTGTGCCACCTTCCCGTGTGGACACAGATGTGCAGTTGGGGAACCAGAGGAGGGAATGTCCTCTGGTGGTGGAAACTAATCAGATAACTAATGTTACTGCCAACGCTCGTGACAAGTGTGCTGCAGCGACCTGCTCTGCGAGCACCTCGGGGTTGCACAGAGACACTCGACGCCTGCCCAGCCACAAATGCACTTATAATCCATCCTTGGGGTCACTGTGTCGGGGTCAGTGGAAATTAAACTCATCAGCTAACCTGCTTTTGTGAAAAAGGCCATTGGAAAATGTATGAGGGTGTGCTGGCAATGAGCCCTATGAACCTCAGAGCCATAAAGACCTCTAGCTCCACAAATCCCAAAGACATCAGGAAAGAGGAAAAAACTTAGAAAGTAGGAAATGATGAGACTGAAAAAAGCAACCACAAGATCACACCCTGAAGCCTAGAGGTGCCATCCATGCAATGCTGCATACTTAAGCAAGTTTCCAGGTCATCATTTTACCCTCCTGGGTTCTTAATTTCAAATGTTGTTTCAATGTGTGTTGCTGTGAAAGAGCAGGCAGCCTCCTGAGACCAAGAAACCTGCAGGCGGGCTGCATTTAGCAAAGATTTTATAAGACAAGCAGGGAGAACAGGAGAACCAGTAGTACTGGTACCAAATAAAATACCAATGGCTATGGGGACATGGCAAAGTGACCGCCCTGAGGGCACAGAAGTGTTTGGTGCTCAGTTCCCTTGACTTCTAATGACAGCTGAGGTCTAACATCTGGTTTGGCCTTTACAAGTGACTGCAACAGTCATAGGCTTCCAGATGGCCACAGGAATGTACATGGTGATGCAGGGCACGTCTGTGCTCTCTGCTGCTGCCCAGTGCCCCCGGGGCAGCTGGACCGTACCCTGGAAAGCACTGGTTGTGATGACACGACGCTGAGCCTCGGCCACCAGCCCCCGTCCCCAGCTTGGGTGGCACAGGCAGCTGCTCGTGGACCACGACTGACTCGCAACCAGGTATAGGCAGAGGTGGAGATGGCATTCAGGATTTTCTGTGTTTGGACCTACAAGATATTTTTCCTTTTCTGGGCGCTTTATGCCCTGCATATATTCCAGACTCTCTACCACTTGAAAAACTGGCTTCGAAATATGTGGTCAGGGATGAACCCTGCCATGTTTCCTTTGCTCAGCCAGCTTGGGCTGGCAGGCAGCTTCTGGTGTCATCTCTGCACGGGTGTGGTACACGAGCGGCCTGGGAGCTCTCTTTGGGAAGGGTACGGTCTCCTTACACCCATAAAAATGAGAGGCTGGTGCCAAGGGAGGTGGTGCTGCTCTCCTCCCTCACCATCTCCCACCCTTCCTCTTGCCTCTGCCATACCAGCTCATCCGGTCACGACACCGTTTGATGAGCTGGGTCAGTCATTTGATCTGATAAAAACTCAAAGAGGGAAGCCTAACTTTAAAAAAAAAAAAATAAAAAATCAGTTCCTGTCAGATCTGACTGAAATATGGATGGGCCGCGCACAGTGACAGAGCAGGCGGTGGCACTGCTGCTTGTGCCCACAGCCTCTGTTGTGCCAGGTTGTCACGTGAAATGGCGTCCTCAGATCACCGGGATTTTGATGTCCACATCCCACCTCAGTAAATGAAACTCTGCTTGCGACGCCTACCTGGACTACAGCTGCGTGTTCGTTTCATTTTACTTTTGTTTTCTAAAACATGAGACAAAGTCCTTCCTTGCTTTAAAAGCACATTTTACAAGCTAAAATGGCTTTTCCAGAGAATACAGGATAAGGATGGGTAATGATAACTTTGCTTCCTTCCAGTTTTGGGGACTGGCAGAAAGGAAGGAGAAGGCTGTAACCCCAGTGGGATGGGGATGTCATCAGCAGAGACATCAGAAGGATACAGGCATCCAGTGCCCTTGGTGAGCACGAAGGGGAAGCCGTGGTCTCTTCTGCAAGAGGGGTTGCAACTAGAAAAGCTTGGGAGCACCTGTAGGAAACGAAGATCCCCCACTCTGGGACTCATTAATGATACTAATCCTTCCGCACAATAGCATCCACCAGGAGAAGTCCTAAAATACCAATTGTCAGGATTCAGAGCAAATTAAATACGCTCAGTGCACTCCTACGGGTCTGTTTACGTAGCCCGCTGAACTGCAGCCTACACGGTTGTGCTTTACCAGGGATCTAGGATTTCCAGTATCAATTACACTTAAATAACAGAGCTGACACTACTGTCATTATAAAAATATTATGATCTCACAAACAGAAAATTACATGTGGCTCCATGAAGGCAGAATTACAGAAACTAAAGATTCTCTTTAGACAAATTTATCTTTAATGACCAACCACTAAAAGAGGGAAATAGTAATTTACTTCAATAATTAATGACTATATTTCAATATTATGCTTTTATTACTCATTAAACAAGCATAAAGATTAATCTTTAATTATAATTTAAGGAGAAATAGGTTTAACCTTTCATTTTTTTGTTTCGTAAACTATTTGCAGAGTGGTTCGGGGACTTTTGAAGATGACCAACCAAGGGGGAGATATTTGCCACTGCTAAGATATATGACCAACTCCTGGCCTGTGCCACTGCCTGCTGGGAGGGCTCGCTGGTGCTGGCACAGAGTCCCCAAAACCGCAGGGCAACGTGGCCCTGAGAGATCTGAACCCAAGTAAATTAACTTGGATAGTGGAAGTGGTGAATGAATTTTATCAACTCTTTAAAATATGAGTCTTGTGCTTTGCTTAGTTACGCTTATTTAGCTCTTACTACGAAAAGCCATTACGTGTCTGATGTGAGGTAGATTCTGTCATTACCACAACCAATGGCACAGATGTAGCTACAGAAATTGGTACTCTCCAACGCAAAGCATGCCAAGAGCCCCAAGCTGGGGACTGCGCCCAGCTTTCCTGCACCCAATCTCATTCCCCAGGGAGCAAAAAACATACATGTGTTTCTCACTGTTGAGGGCATCAAAGATTTTCTTTCCTGCTTCTTCCAGGTGACCCATCTAGTTGTTTACCGTTTTCAATTGATTTAGTTTTCAGTAGAATAATGTGGCTTCAAACACGGACAGATTTAAAACCAAAATGTAGAGAGGAATGCCAATCAATCAAATAAATCTTTTTCTTCAGTCAACTGAATTAAATAACAGCCAGATGGCAATCAAAAAAAAAAAAAAAGAAAAAATAAAAGAAAAACAGATATTTGTTTACCATCTTGTGCCTAGATAATATTTACAGACGTGCTATTGGGAGGAGCCCAGAGGGAGCTTCTCAGAGAACTGTTTTACTCACTGGATATTGAGTCTGTTTACCAACAGGGTAATAAAACAACCTAATCAACTCGAATTAGGAAATCACAGAGTTTAGATGCATTGATTTAGCAGCCTTGCATACAGCTGCGGGCAGACAAGCGTTCTCTCACAGCTAGCTCACTGCTGAGGGCTTCATGAGTCAAGTGGCAAGTCCACTCCTGAAGCTGCTGAGAAGACAGGGTTGGGACTCCTCCTCCCAAATCCCACCTGTCCCCCTACCTGTCACTTCTCTCCCCGAAATAGTCTTTCTGTGAGCTGTGACAGGTATGAAATGCCACGTACTGCTATCACCTCTACAGCTTGCAGCCACCTGCATCGTGCTGAAGATCACAAGTGCGTGTGACAATGACAAAAAGTCCCCAAGGGAGATTCCTTCCGCTGCCACAGCGACAGACCCGCTGCTAGTCACAGCTCAACTTACCGCTGAGTGGGTGAGGAACGGTGTATTGCTTTTTTTTGCTTGAAGTGGCTGTTGAGGAAAGCTTGCGAACAAGAAGTGCCCCTTGGTTGCTTGCGGGAGCATCGCTCTGCTGGGCTTTCCTCAGCTGGACCATATGTTCAAGTCTCTTCAGCCTTTCTCGTGAACGAGAAATGAACTGAGGCTTGTAGATTTCTAGTGCTTCCTAAATGAAACGGAGAAAGCACTTTGTCTTAAAAGAAGTGAAGAAAAAAGTGTGATGTGCATCTAACTGGGTTCAGTAAGAGATTATCAGTGAAAAGGATTGCGTGTCTGTATGAGAGTCAGCAAGTTGCCTTCCTATCTGCCTTTTGCTGTTAGAAAGCTGCCTTGGTGTGAAATTTCCAGATCAGACAAAGGAGAATTTCTGAAAACCCCCCAGCTTTCAGAGAACACATCCAAAGGTTTTGAATTACATATTGTTATAAGTTATCCAAATCCAAGTTCTTGACGTTTTGCCTATTTCCTTGTCTCACGCCATCGCTGAAGCAGCTTGTCACCGACAGTTCACAAGCTTCTCTGTTTATTTAGACTGTCATGCAGATCTATTCATGGATGACCCAGAAAGAAAACGCTTTCCAGTCAAAGGCTGCTTCAACATTTAGGAATGTCTTAGGACAGAAGACAGCAGTGGAGATTGGTCTGCAACACCAGTCGCTGGAGGAGAAGGCAGGAAAACACGTTGGCTGCTGGGGCTTGGTATCAACCTGGGGTCACGTCCTCTCCGACAGCCACCACTCGTGGTACTGGATGTCATGCACATTTGGGAAACTGGCAGTTTCGAGGTACAATTTCAAAGACACCTTTGGGAAATTTGTAAATCCCCAAACTTTTACCACATTCCTCTACAGGAATGGCAGACGGGGCTTAGGATGGGGAGCTTTTACAACCAGACAGCCAAGCAAGTGTGGGCAGCTGGTGCAAGCTACAAAAGCTTGACTGGAAAGGAGAAAAGTCAAGGAAATGCAAACTTCTGCCCTCAGCCACTTCCCAAGAAGCAAGCACCATCAATGAAAAAAAAAAAAAAAAAGAAAAAAGGGGGAGAAGAAGGGAAGGGAAGGGAAGGGAAGGGAAGGGAAGGGAAGGGAAGGGAAGGGAAGGGAAGGGAAGGGAAGGGAAGGGAAGGGAAGGGAAGGGAAGGGAAGGGAAGGGAAGGGAAGGGAAGGGAAGGGAAGGGAAGGGAAGGGAAGGGAAGGGAAGGGAAGGGAAGGGAAGGGAAGGGAAGGGAAGGGAAGGGAAGGGAAGGGAAGGGAAGGGAAGGGAAGGGAAGGGAAGGGAAGGGAAGGGAAGGGAAGGGAAGGGAAGGGAAGGGAAGGGAAGGGAAGGGAAGGGAAGGGAAGGGAAGGGAAGGGAAGGGAAGGGAAGGGAAGGGAAGGGAAGGGAAGGGAAGGGAAGGGAAGGGAAGGGAAGGGAAGGGAAGGGAAGGGAAGGGAAGGGAAGGGAAGGGAAGGGAAGGGAAGGGAAGGGAAGGGAAGGGAAGGGAAGGGAAGGGAAGGGAAGGGAAGGGAAGGGAAGGGAAGGGAAGGGAAGGGAAGAATAATAATTTTAAAAAATCGATCCCTATGTTAACAACAACAATAATAACAAATTGATATTTTACCCGCAGTGTCCGTGGGGCTGGTGGGTTTTCCTGGGGCTGGGAGCTGGTTTCTGGCTGGGCGAGCATGTCGTTTTTCTTGCGAGTAACATCTGGCGAGCGAGCCACAGACAGTGTTCCCCTGCTGGCTGGCTCCCGCTCGTCCTCCTCCTTGCGCTCCTTTATTTTGTCACTTGAACCACGGAATTCATAATCACCTTCGAGAGATTTAAAAGTTCGTTAAGAGTGCATGGTTAATTTTTTATTGGGTTCTCCACCTCATTAGACATAGAGGGCAATTTCTGAAATAAGAATGCCAAGGTATTATTAATAGGCCTCATTAAGCAGAATAGATCAAATCTAATCATAGGTGCTACTCACTGCCCTGTGACACCCAGAATATCTTTCATATTAAGCCAGACATCGCATCGAAGCCTAATTAAACCGCTCAGATGCTGAGCTCCATTTGCTGGTATTTGCTTCCGAAAAGCAAGACACTTCTGTGACGCAGTTGCATCACGGAAAGCAAAGGATATCCTGCTGCAACTTGCAGTTCGAGCTCATTTCAATTTATTGCACGCTCTGTAGGAAATAACATATTGTTATGGACTTTAATGACATATCGTTTCTCTTTGACCATGCCGAGGCTTTCATAAGCACTACTCTTGTTTTTCCCTCTTTGCTGATAATATGGTTTGCTTTCTATCATTTCTATTTCTATATCCTATATTCATATATTCATTAGCCAGCGGAATGACTCCATGAAAAAAAAACCCACAACAAAAAGTTAATATGCGTTATAGCATATTATTATGAAAGCTGTCAATTCATAAAGTCCTCGAGAACAAAAAGATTATTTTCTGCACTTATAATTACACTTTAATGCTCTATGACTGATACTCCCTGCACAAATTAGGACCAAAAGAGGCTATGTGCTCAAAAATCAGAGTTGACAAGATTCTCATTTAGAGGACAGAATTAATCCAAAATAACAAAGGAACTTCGGAAGAGCTCCATATGAACTATTTTGAAAAGTCACACTGGATTGCTTCTTCCTTGCCAAATAATTTGATTTCTAGAACTAAATATCTGGGAATAAAGCCCATAACTGTTTTATTTCAATTTTTGGTTACAATAAACTTAAAATATTTTCCTCTTTATGACATGTTGTACATATTATATTGTACTTAAGAAAATATTAAAATGATCTGTGTTGGGTACATTTGCCTTATAAAAGCCTGAACTGTATTTCCTCCCTAATACGGTTCTTGTTAACATTTTTGGACAAAAACTTGAAAGCTGTGAACATGAAATTGAACTCCTCGATAAGCCAGGTTTACAGAGGTGTTGATTAACTTTATCTTTGATAGATCTCAGTGGATGCTTCACTTTTGTAAAACTAAGTCACTTGCATTTAGTGAAACGGCATGATTTAACTTCAGGCAAGGAAAGCAGAACGTAGGCTTCTCTCATCTAAACGGGTGTTATATCCAGTAGCTTCATAGTCGGTAATGAAAAAGTTTTGCCTACCTGTCTACAAAAAATCTGCAAGAAAAAACGCTGAAAGAGAAAAGGCTGTATGACCATTATAAAGTTTTTAAGGTATTCTTGGAGAAAATTTCTCTCAAACCTATTGATACTAAAGGCAAATTAATCTATAGCGTATATCAGTTGTCTTCTGCAAAAATACCTTACGTGTGAATACGGCTGCTTGCGTCATCTCCAGTTTAGCTATGTGAACAAACGTTGGAAGTAAGACCTCTCAACTGGTGCTGAACTACAAGAAATTATGTTTTACATGCTGAAACCTTGTTGATAACCAATTGTTAAACCTTTTATTTATTTTTTTTTCCTTCATGATACTCTCTCCAAATGAGGTATTTCATGCTATACCTGTGCACCACATAGTTCAGGTTGTTGTGTCAAATAAAAGTGATTGCAGAAGTGATAGAAAGGTGTTAGAACAAGGTTGTGAAAATAACCTCACTTCTGGTGTTTCTTGGTTGGACTGTGAATGTTTGACTCTGCAATTTTAATGTTCTTTCAAGATTTTCTTGAATCTACTTACAAAGTAAGCCTATCTTTCTTGTTTCAATCTTGTTTTCTATTAACCATAGCAATGTATACAGTCAGATTAGTTGATTGATCTCTCACCAGATGACTCATACTCAGCACTTAAAGCTGGACAACGACGGACTGACTTTCCATTATTTCACTTTTTGCTTTGAGACTGATCTCATCGTATTATTGAAACCATATTCCTAACAACCACAGTAGGATTTGTACCTTACTTTTTAGGAGCTGGTTTTGCCCGTGAACATTTTCTTCCAAGAGGATTCTTGATGAAGCTTTTATATTGCACATACTACTGGAGACAGACATTTTTGGTTTCAGGATGCCCTGTGCTTGGATCTCTTTGGATTTGGAGGTGGCTTTGGAGTGATCTCTCTTTTTCAATGAGCCATCAGTAGCAGCAGTGATTGCCTTGCTGGGCGCTGTGTCTGGCACAGAGTCAGAGGCTGTTGCGCTGCTCCTGCCTGTGGTGCACGGCTTCCTCTTGCTTCCCCTCAGCGTTTGTGTTTCTGTGAAAAACAGAAAAAGCAATCCCAAATTCTATAACATAGGAACATTTTTCTTCCCAGCCCTCTAGTCCTCATAATTTTTATTTCCTGCAAAACCCCTTTCAGTCGTATATTTTAAAAGCTGTAACTGATAGGAATTTTATCATGACTGCCATGCAGCTCTATTGCAACAAAATGTTACTGATAGAAATAATCAGAGGATACTCCTCATAAAAATAAACTGCCATTCTAAATAATATATACACACTCTGATGGGCGGTGTGGAAGGAGTCAAGGTACCTCTAACAAAAACATGTGCTACATGGCTTTATCTTGTCTTGTATTCCCTTGAGAGGAACATTTATGTTGGTTAAACCTGGTCAGAATTATGGTTATGCATCCAACGGTGGCTGTGATGACAACTGATGTCCAAGCTGTTTTGGGATCAAGGTTTTAAACCCTCTGCAGTGGAGTGGCTGCATCTCCCGTCTCCAACATTTCTAGTGCCCTGTTCTACCTCTCTGCAAAGCCACAGCAGGAACCAGCAGCAAAAGGGCCCAATTTGCACACGATATGCTTTCCCCTGAAATTGTCTTGATGAGAAGGATGTTGCACAGCAGCTACAGCTGCAGGAACCTGCCATGTCAAGAGCAAGTCAGGTAAGCTCTGTACTACACACCTCGAAAGACGATTCTAGCTGACCACCACTACTGCCAGCAAAACCCTAGAAATCTGAGAAGGTGGGGAAATAAGCACACAGAAGTGTCGGTTTTCCAAGGTGCATTTTGGGCAGAGTTTTGAAGGTAGAATGGTTAAAAAAAAAAAAAAAAAAACAAACCAAAAAAACACCAAAAACCAACAACAAAAAAACCACCACAAACCAGAAAATGAAATCTGAAGAATTAGGGACAGCATGGAAAGGGCATCAAGATCAGCAAAGAGGGGGCAGAAAAAAGGAACAGATGGGAACCATTTGATGTCCCTGTAGACCACTCAGCAGTGGTCCCTGGTAGGCAGGCACCCACACAGCCATGCACACAGCGTGACTCTGCTCTTCCTTTTTAATCATGTGCATAAATTGCCTATTGGCAGTCCTTGTCACAGGCTGACCTGAGACCTAAAGATTTACGTAGATGGAGATGATCAATCGCTATTAAAAAACTCTGAAAGAAGGCAACTGAGAGATTTGGGGAGTACAAGGGAAAAAAACCAAACTGGTTTCAGACCTAACCATAAACCCAAACAAACCAGGCAGGGATTGTCCCATTCTATATTATGGACATAAGACACTTAATAAATGAAGGATGTTTAATGACAAATACTTTTTTAAAAGCAGCCATATAATCCTTTTATTTCTTGCAGACTCATTCTCAGCAGCTGCCCCTCTCTTGGTTGAGGACAGAGGGAAGATTAGAAGAGTTTTTCTCTATTGATCCAATCCTTGAGAGAGGGTGAGCTAGCACATTGTGTGAGACATTTCCCTATCTCATAGTCATGAAGTAAAATTAGATCCTGCAGTGCAGCGTGGGAAGTTTTCAATCCACTTTCCCAATCCTTAGTCCACTCGCAACAGATGAGAAATATTCTTTGCCACAAAATGATGGTCTTCTACACATTTCAGTGATCTGAATGGCTCACGTTTCTTTTCGATCATCCTGTATTTCTGAGGAAATCAGAGGCATTAAGGTACAGCATGTAGTGGTTTTCCCTTACCATGCAGATTAGAAAGCTTTTAACACCTTAAGTTCCTTTCTGCTAACTGCCCATACGACTTCTCAGGGTTTCCTCTAGTAAGGGATTGCTAAAGATCAGCATAGACAGAAAAAACCTTCCATTTCTTTCTAATTAAATTCATTGAGATGAACCTCTTCCTAAGCAATTTCACAGCCATACAGAAAATCTGGTCAAAGCAAGGAAGTGCACACAGAGCTCCCAAATTCTAGGCTAGCATCCAAGCTCTCCCTCTTCTCTCTGGTATATTTTTTTTTATCCTTGCTTTTCACACATTGCAAATATTTGCCTTATCTTTTGTCAAAACTTATCTCTCTTCTCAGATGAAAACAGTTTTGATGTAAATACTTTCAACAAAGTGGAGAGACTCAATTTGTACATACACTCAGCTGGAACTCATGCATATACAGTGATCTGTTCCTTCATTCCCTGACTGATCCCGTACCTGCCGTTACAGACTGTGTTTCTACAAATGTTTTATGACATACAGAGGGAAAAAACATTGGGACAGATTAATGGGGTCATGGGCATCAAAGAGTGTTTGTGGGAGGAGGTAGAAACAGGCAGCACAGTAGGAGAAGATTAAGAAAGCAGCAGGTAGCGTTAAGTAACTGCAGAACGGCAGAGAAGGAAGTCTTTTCACAAAGGCAGCCAAGATACTAGAAGGATAGAGGGGGAAAAAAAAAAAAAGAGGGCAGCTAAGCCACAGAAAGAACTTGAATGGAAAACAGATTATCTCTTTAAAACATCTTTTAAATTAAAATAGTTCACTGGCCAGCAGAAAGCAGAGAGAAGAAAAGAAAGTGGAAAGGAGAAAAGAGTTTCTGCTCATCCAAAGCAGCATCACAGTCGGAGATAATTTGCCTTTGTACCAAGAAACGGTTTGTGCAATGAATGTACGTGTTGTGAAGCCAAACAGCTCCTTCACTGAGATTATCAGACTGCTCAAACCACCACTGTGTCACCAGGAGAGGCTATTTGCTATGGCTGGGCATCGGTACCCAAAAATACAGCATGAATCATGGGGGTGGTGAAAACGGGCTGCAAGGCAGCAGAATAAAACAGTGGAGGCCACAGCGAGTGACGGAGTTGTCTCTAAGTCACTTCTCTAACATTGTAGGCTATGGATCTGAACAAAAGAAGGAAGAGTTGCCTGGAGTATTCACACTCCATTTACTCCTAACTACCAGACTATCTATTTGTGGATACTGGCTTCCAAGTGTAAGTACAGTAACCTGCAAGAACTGAGAATTAAGCCCCAGGAATTTTCTTACATATAGTGCAAATGGAGACAGTCTTTCCTTCTGCACTACACCATTTCCCTGCTAAAAGAAATGCCACCAGTGACATAAGGTCTGGGGAATCCCTGCAAAGCTGTGGATTGGAGAGAAAGAAAAGAAAAGGGATGAACATAATTAGGAATGGGGCCTAAAATAAGACAAAGGTGATGGCTGCTCCTTAGCATGTTATGGCAACAAAAGGATGTCTAAGAAAGAATTTTTAAAAGCAATATTCCTTATGAAATTCAGGTATAAACCCACTGCATTCTTTCTGCATGAAAAGTGTCTTCCTTAGATCTTGTACTAATATTATAACTAAATCTTAACCTTTATTAGATGCACAGTATGGTGGGGAATTATTTTTTTTAAATTAATTATGGCAATAAGAAAAGGTGCACCTTCTTTATGTCTAACATCAAAGGCAATCAGAATAATCACGGAGCCAATTTGGTAAATTCTTTCCTCTAACTCCCTTTTGAATTAACCTTTCGGTTGAAAAGGTACACCCAGGCACAGGCAATTCCCAGGAAAACACAGCAAAACAAACCATACATGGGCTCCAAAAATCAACTCACTCATCCTCAAAGCAGCTGTCAGTTACCTTAGCTGACAAATGCAGATGCAAATGATATTTAGGAAAAAAGGAAAAGGCAAAGGTACTTAAAGGTAAGATCACAGACTTTCACTCTGTACATTCTGGATCAGTTTTTAATATACTGTGTGGGGAATTAGGACTGTTACTCTCATTAAGACTATCTGGAATCGTATATCTAAATCCCCACGCACCAAACTTGAAATATATATGCCCCTCTGAGAGTAGCTAGAATTGCAACTGGATGACTAGCAATATATGTTTTTTCTATTATCCCAGCTGAAGAAAGGCTTTAAAACTAATGAACAAAGACATGCAAGTGTAATGCTTTGGGAGATACAGGAGAACGAAACTCGAAGAAACAGAAAGCTGAATGATTCCGTTAATAAAATTCAGCGGATATAGATCCTAGTTGTAAAACTTCAGCTGCTTGTAAGAGAAAAAATTAAGGAACAAAATCATAATTACATTCAGAGTAAAGTCCTTTTTGCCCTATACAAGAAAGAAAAAGACAACAGTTCAATTTTTAGATAATGACTTAGTGAAAACCGTATGATACTGGAGGAGTTAAAAATGTTCTGTAAAACTGGGGGTAAGTTTTCAAAAGCTCTTTTTTTAAAGAATCCTTGATCTCGGAGTAAAATAAGTATATTGTTTTACTGTAAAGTATCTTTTTACATTTCCCTCCCTCTCCCTTCAGGGGGTTTTGCTAACAGGAAGTGACCCTGCATTACAGCAGGTTAAACTCGCCTTTCCTTGAAACATGGACAATTCAGGCAAACATACCCTTTTCCATTGTTACTTCTTTTTTTTTTTCCCCTTTTCGCTTTACAGCGGGATAATGCAGCTTTTCATACTTTCGTATAACATTCTTCCTAGCATTTCAGCGTGGATTTTTGACAAAGTGCTGCTTTGAAATTGGCCAAAGCTCATTTTAACAGATGCATGGCACCAGAAATCCTCCACGACCACCAAGCAAGCCAGACAAGAGGCAGCCGGGGAAGGAGACACACAGCGCTGATTCACTGTGTGTCATTAATGCGATCAGACATCACCACTGTAGGTAGACTTTACATTATAGACCACCTGCTGGGTTTCAGGGTTTTTTGTTGGGTTTTTTTGTTTTGGTTTGGTTTTTTTTAGCTTAATAAAAGCCCCGTGCCCTGGGCTGTTGAGCTCTCCCAGACCTCCATGATGGGAACTGATGCTGCCAATACCCCAAGCAGAGAGGACCAGCAATTAACGTTCCTTAAATGTAAGAAACTTCTACCTTCTTCAAGATTTAGACCCAGGCATATGCAGGCGTAGGCTGAACAGAGCCCACACATGCCTCAAGCAGCGATCCATAATCCAAACCAAGACTCCGGCCTCCTGATGACAAAGACTGATGACTCAATTCCTATCATGAATCAAGTGTTACCACTCCCAAGCCATACGATCTTAGATATAAGTAAACGGACCACATCATCTCAGCAGCCTGGTAACACAGAAAAATGGAAACACTGAGAGCAATGACAATATTATTAGTTATTTCAGTGTTTGTCAAGAGATGGAAGATAGGACAGATAATTTATTGTTCAGATCACTGCCAAGGAAAAGACATCACTTTTAATCAGTCAACAAGCTGCAGTCAGCAAGGAGTACTAGAAAATTCAGATGTTTTTACTAAAATTTCTGCTGACCAGCAGTGAGACCTATGGCCTTAACTGCCTTCTGATGTTTGTGAAATGACTCGTCTGCAAGAGGCAGTGTCAGCTGCTCTTCAGCGTTAGCATCCATGGAAACTATTAGAATTGCAAAAAATCCTGACAGTAATGTAGCTCTTCCCATGGTCCCTAATCAATATGTAATGCTTAATGAGGGCTTGGATTTACCTTTCAATAAAAACCTGGGACTGGATCCTGAAAAACAGGGCTGGGCCACGTCCTCAGCTCCATTCCCAGAATTGTCAAGACCGAAAGTTGAGGTGTGTTTGCAAGCTTGAACGGAGCGAATCAGTCAGATTGTTACTCCTGATGAACATGTCATTATACCTATACTAATGCTTCTCCAAACAGCCCTGCCTGGTGCGGATAAGGCTTAATTATCTCAGCTATATCAATAACACCTCAAGCTAAGAGTCTAGATTAAAAAATTATCTCCAACAAAAAAGGCTGTTTTTTTTCTAACTGTCTCTTTTGGGCTTTTTTTGAAATGACGTTGACAGCTGTGGACACGTTTCTCAGAAGGAAGGTGCTTTCTTTTCAGAAAAGCTAATATTTGACTGTAGAAAGTTGTAATCATTTAAAAGAGAAAATTTATCAAGTGTACCCAAGAACTATTAGGCTTCAAACGTATAATCAGTCCAAAGTAGGAAGAGCCTCTTGATGTCAAGAAACAGCTTGTTTACAGAAGGCTTTTGGTAAAATGAGCGTGGTCCAACACTTGGCTTCAGACCAAACAATCCCATAACGCAGCTAATCAATGGCACCTAACAATGGGTCTCCCTGTGGCAACTGCCAATTTATTTTCTCAAAACGTTTTGCAAATAATTGATCAATCTTCTTCTCTTGGTGTTAAATAAAGGGCTGGCGCTTATTTCAGGGAGCTAACGGGTAGCAAGGTGCTGCTTGGGACAGGATGTGATGCACCGGCTCCGACGGAGCCGCTTGGTGGAACAAGAGCGTGATTTGCCATGACTGCACCAGCAGAAAAGGGAACGTTCCTGCCTGGCACCTGCAGGAAATCATCTTACACTCTGAATCATGACAGTGTATTATTGCTGCAGAATATTTTAGTGGTCAGGAAATAATCCACCCACATGATTCGATTCGACTGCTTGCACCAGTGAGTTCCCAATACCCAGCTGGTCGACAATAGCGTTTGTATATTTTGCTAACATATTTCCCCTTTGCCTCCTATGTGCTGGGACGGGATAAAAGGAAAAATATTCCCTTTTCATTGAACCTTTCATAATTTGGAGGTTGGTCAAGCACCTGGTAATTATTTTCTCATTGAACATAATCAGTCTTAGATTTTAGACTCATTCCTTGAATCATCATTGTTTTTCTTGTCATGCCTTTTTGGGCACGCTATACCAAAGCCAACACTCCCAAGCAACTGCTCCTTAGCCTGAGTAGATCTCTGTTCCTATTGTTAAGAACCATGGAAGTGGTTATTGAAAATACTTTGAAATTTGCTGCTGCGCTTTTGAGACATTCTCTGCAACATCCACCTAACAAAAATCTCAGAGTTAGACGTCCGTGTTTGCATTTCGAGGACGTCACACTAGAAGTTATTAGGCGCTATTGTAGTGACTCAAGGAGTAATCTGATGCAGTGTGACTTTAAAAAAAAAAAACCTGTTCAGGATGATTCAGAACATTTAAACGGTGATTTGCAGAGTAAGAAATGTGTCGACCACTTGGTATTCTCATCATGTCAAAGACACCTAGTTGTTCAGCTCTTTCTGATAATTTACCGCAGCCAGACTGAGCCAAGTACTCATTTCACAGACTGCAGAAGAGTTGCTCCTAGTTTAAACCAAGTGTGAATAAGGGGAAAATGAGGCCTTTTACTCCAGTGGCATAATGCAGTCACTGAATGCACATAGCACATTATTTTAATGATTCTAGTATTCAGTCCTCCACTGCTTGCCCTGAGTGCTAACGAGTGACTTGCCCCCTCCAGAGTCTTTCACTTCAAATTGTCTCACATTTTTACCAGCTCTGACAGCTCAAGAAAGAAATGTCCACCCTGAACAAGATGGAAAACAGTGGAAAAAAATCAAACCCTTAACTTTCACATGCCACAGCAAGAAGAGATGAACATTAATTTGGATCTTCAGCAGACAGTATGTTCCTCTTTGGGAAAGGTTCTGATTTGAGTTTCACTCATAGAAAAGCTGTCCATAACGTCACTAACAGGGCAGACATCCTTCGGTCTTCTAGGGAAACTATGGCTTTTCTATCCAACAGCTTCATTGCTATGCCCCATAGCATAAAACTGAGCCTTTAATCTGCAAAAGGCGTGCTTTCTGAAGGTGAGAAGCTCCTTCAACTCCAGTCAAATTTTATGGTCATGCCCTTAAATAAGTGAAAACAAACAAACAAAAACCTTCACAAAAAGAAAAAAATAAAACAAAACCCAAGAAAAAACAGCTCTCCCCCCAACCATCCACAGCTGCTTGTTGCCTAAAACCTCAGAGAAATTGATAAAGAACCGTTAGCTCCATAGGAAAATACGAGTGCTTTAATCACAGCCAGGGTCACCATGACATCACAGTGCCACTGAATCACCCGTGGCATCACTGAAAACCAGCCTAGGGGCAGCTTTGGCTTATGCGACCTTGAGCATCATCTCTGCCTCTTGCTTACATCTGTTGCCTACGACCTCCAATGGTCATCCATATGACAGGGCAGAAGGCCACATCACTCTTCTGAGTCGTGTAGTTTTTCTGAATAAGTGGAGTAAGAACGAAGTCCACTCCACACTGATCCCTTGCTTCTCCTCTTACACCCAATGAGTCAACACCCTTTCCTTTGTCTCACCAGATGATGGAGAAACCGGCAGCAGGCATTTGAAGAAAAGAGCAAAACTCAAGAGCCTGGTACTCCATAAATGTAAAAGGGCCCTCTGGAGAAGAGGAGGCTTCCCCTTCCTTCTGCAAACGAACTAAAAAGCTCCAAGATAAAGAGAGGCAACTCCTATTGCCCAGCACACAGGTTAGGGCCTGTCTTGAAGGCTGCCAGCATCTTCCAGAGTCCCTCGTGATTGAGGACTGCCAGTTCCTCACTGAGTGTTCAAAATCTGTAAGGACTGACCCCTCAATTTCTCAGCATCTGATACAGTACATGAAGGTCACATTGCAGTGTGACACAGACCCAGTGACACAAAACGTCTAGACTAAGGAAAATTGACAGCCTCCTCCATTTTAAATTTATACCAGATGAAGTGAAACATCAAAGGAGCTCCTTTTAATGGGCTTTTTGGCATGTGGTCCTTTGTTCTTAACAAGTCAGCACCAGCTGCTATGTCCATAATGCCAAGTCAGTAAAGTCCCTGGCCAGATTCTCGGCTGATGTAAATCAGTGTCGCTCCTCTGAAGGCAGATAGTTCTATTGGTTGACATCAGCTGAAGATTTGGCTCCTCACGCTTAGCAGGTGCAAGCTAAAGTAAAATCTTCTGTGCCATATTTCACATTTCTCCTGTCTTCACCATCACTACTGCTGTACACATTCTCAGGAGGGAGAGTTAATTAGCATCAGCTGTAGCTACTCAAGTTTCTATACAATAAATTCCATATTGTAAGGAACAGCTTTCGTCTAATTATATCTTGTTGATGTATATACATATATATTTACGGACACACACAGATCTTGTACTCTGGGTTCTTTCGTGGTGACTTTCCCATAAACGGAAGATGAGGTGAGAACAGCAGATAGGCCACATTCATTCATTGCAACATTCCAAGTACTATTTAAATAACTGAAAGTAAATACTATTAATAGTCTTCAGACTGCCTGCGTTAGCCCATCCTGATTACCATGAGTATATATTAGTTTAAAGGTGACCTACAAATAATTTCTTGATATACAAATGTCTCAAATACCAAGGGCTTTTCAAAATGTATTTAAAATGAAAACGTTCTTTTTTGCTTTGCAGGTAGCAGCATGTCAAAATCCCACAGCCCTAACTGTTCTGATTTTACTCCAGTACAAGTATGTGTGTATATATATACACACACACACATGCACACTACATAAAAAAATTAAAACAGCTCATTAAACAAATTATAGTTATTTACCTCTTAGGAAACCTGCTGCTGGCTTCAGCACTTGTTAGTTAATAAAACTCCCATTTAAGAATGAAACAGAAGGCTATAATCACCTGGGGCCATTCAACACCCCAAAAGCCCAGATCCCATCTCAGTTTTCCCCATTCGCTGTCTTGGGTTGCTTTAATTAATTAAATCATGCTTTCAACTCACCTGCAGTTCTCTTTGGGAAAAAGCATAAGCAACTACAGTACGAGCTCTCTGGTCTGTCTTGTTCATTGATTTAAATGTGTTCTTCCCCTTCTTGAGGGCTTAATTCCTGAATTCTGTAGGAGAAGGGACACACCGGCAACGCAGCATCCCCCGGACACCCCCTGAGCTGGGCCTGGCTCCCAGTGCCCACACTTATTGCTGTGCGATATTCACCTTCCATACCTCATAATCCTGATTTCCCTACTTTTGGGTAGTTTGCATAGGAGTGTGATTCACGAGATGTGCTTTCCTCATCTCCCCCCCACCCTCCTTGCGCATCCTCCACATCTGTATCTCAACGCAGGGCTGCGGGAGCCAGCGCAGCACCCGCCATTCAAACCAGATTTACATTTCTCTCCACCTCAGCTGTTCTTCCTTAGTAACCCTGCACAGCAATTTTGGGCATGACAACAAAAGAGTAGATGTTATAAAAGTTGAAGTGTCAGCCCAGATTATTTCGGTTTATAACATAGCTGAGGTTTGTGAAGGTGCTCAGGCATCAAGATGTTTATGATTATCTAAGCTTAAACGGGTAACTGTAGACATTGGCATTTATAATCTTTCATAGTACAGTGAGGATATTGTTTAATCAAGAGGTCAAAATGAATTTAAAATTGTCTCATTTTCTTCTCTTTGCCCCTTTTTAATAATTCAGCATAGAGCCCAGAAGGTAATAGATTGTAAAAGATGGATGGAAAACTAGATATTCATGTGGAATATATTCTTCATGAAAGGCAGGTGAGAAATTAAGATTAAAAATGCTCCTGACTTCAGCAGAAACAGGACTAATCTTTTCATTTTTAACTTACCTTGTATTTATGAGACATCAGCCACAGACAGTAAAGGAAATAGCAGCATTCACTTAAAAGCAGTGTTAGCAAGTTCTGACAGCTTGTTAAAAGCCATGACCGAAGGCAGGGTGATGCACATCGATCACCTGTGACAAGGACCTCACGGAGCTTGGCCCAGGCTTACCCTTGGTCACAGCTCTGAGGTGGGTCATGTGGCTCTCAGTGGGCCATGTCACATTAACAGGTACACGTTCCTTAAGCTGCCCAAGGGATATGAACACTGGCCACTCGTTAAAAATAAACAAAATTATGTCCTATGACTCTATGCTCTCCCGCAGTTCAAGCCTGACTTCACGTGTGACGTGGATTTTCCAGCACTTACATCCAGTTTCTTGCCAGATAATGGAAGTAAAATACCCAAAGCAACGGAGCCAGTAGAAGATACAGTCCACAGCGGTGAAATCACAAGATCATATTCCATCCTTGAGATGCTACAGCATGAAACATGGCTTTGAACACCAACCGAGTCTGAGAGATTTGGATGTCTAAGTATAATTACCATCCATGAGCATGGCCCAAGATTTACATTTCATTAATATTCCTAAAATAGTCTTTTCATATGTGGCACATTGTGGAAATATACACCTCTGGAGATCATCTGGACCAACCTCCTGCTGAAAGCAGGGCCCTAAATTAGGTTATCCAGGTCCATGTAAAGCCAAGTCTTGAATACTTGGGTTTGAACATGAAATAGTATGAGTAATACTGTGAGTAGAGTCATCATTACTTCAGTGAAGCCACATGAAAAATTAGAAAAGAGACGCTCCAAAGAGGCCATGACTCAACCGGCCCTATAGGAAATAGCAAACCTGGCCCCAGTACCTGTGAAGCAGAGAAGTATTTGGGTGCTTATTCCACTGCAGATCCTAATAAGGCAGTCTATGCATCCCTGGAAACTACATTTACAGATTTCATACAGAAAAGTCTAGCCTTGAAAGTAATTTTGGCTTTTTTTTTTTTTTTTTTTTTTTTCTGCCATGGTGATGTTATTACCACTTGTATTTCTGCTGGCAGGAAGCTATTGCCTCCAGCTGCAAACTAATATAAACTCAAACTTTCTGGGTCATCAGAAATGTGACGGACAAAGCGCTCTCCGCAGTTCCTTAATCCATAAGATAACTATGTTAAAGTATTAACACGGTGTCAAAAATTGTTCGCTCCCCTTTCTTTGCGAGTTCTTCCTCCTTTTTAAACATTTCATTTCACAAACATTTCGTGGCGGAAACATACAGCAGACCAAAGCTCAACATGAATGGATTTGAGATAGTAAACTTTGGAGGAAAAAACACCTAAAAGAATTGGGAATCCGCAGTGGTATAAAGGACTTTGCTGATGGGGTAGTTATTTTGCTGCGTTCATAAAGCAGCATCTTGCAATATAGGTCTTGTAATATTCAGCTATATACATAGAAGTGCCACAGCAAAAGTAGGAAGGCAACAGCGTCCCATTATAGCTTGCTTTAGATATTTAAAACTAGTCCAGGAAAAAAAAAACACAAACATACAGCAGGCTGTAGGACTGAATTTGCACTAGAATAGAGTATTGGACCTAAGAGATCACTTCTCTCCCTCACTTCACCCATTTTTGTAACGCAAGGGAACTCACTTTCTCATTTTCTCCCAGGTTAAAATCATACCAATTACCTTCCATTCTATTGGGCAGTGTGTCTGTCTCATGCATTTAACAAGGTTTCTTCTGATTTGTCACATTTAATGGCTGACAGCTATGCAAGAACTCGTTACTTTGGGGATCCTGGTGAGAAAGACTGTTGTTCTGAAGCATTATTCTGGCTGTTTATACAAATTTCACACAGGAAAGTTGTAGTAAGCTGATAAACACCATCTTATACATTACAAAGGGTCTGATCAAGAGAAATATATATCTTTTCATTCTACATACATCTGCTTACACAAAAGGTGGAAGCAGTCAAAAAGTTAACACTTCCCATGTTTATTTACACCTGTATTCTTGTGTACACAAATGGTGGAAGTCATTTTTCAAAAACCAGCATTTCTCAGCTGGTTACCTCATTTATTTCCTCTTTTCAGCAAAACTGTGAAACCATGAGCAGTGTCCTATTTCACTTTTTAATTACTTCCAGTAAAAGTGATTGTTTCATGGCTACCACTTCAACACCAAGCCCAGACAAGGCTCAATATCATTCTTATCCTGGTTCTGTGGTATACCACAGAGAGACCTTAGATGGTGATGGACAAAGCCTTGAGTACATACTACTTCCTATCGAAACTTCAGGAGGACGTTGTTATTAGAAATTAGGATGGTATGTGATGGAGTTCAAAGCTGAAACACTTAATTTGCTGGTGTCAGTTGGTGCAAGGTCCTCACCAACCTTTACGTATCCCCACCTCCCCCAACCCTTTAGCATTGGTTGGTATCTTCTCTCTCCTGCTCCCCACTGTGCCATCTCCCCTTCAACAACAGACAACGTGGATTACACTTACAAAGAAAAAATTTATCTCAGGCTTTCTTCAGCAGCCAGCCTAAGGGGTGCTTCACCCTCTGGACCCACGCGGCTTTCATTTAAGAGCCTGACTGGAATTAGTGACAGTGCCAGTTTCTCTGTGGAAAATCCTGTCTCTGTGGATAATTTTCTTACAGGTTACAGCAGGAGGCCTCCGAATAAAGCAGTGACTTCTCGCTGTTTGCACCTTGATATCTGCAAGAGCAGTCCCACCAATTCCAGGCATGGGAAAGCGAGTGCAGCAGCAACGGCAAGGTGCAAAGGGATGGTGCAGCCTGGGTTTTGTACCTTGTCCAGCCCGTGAGACAGCATGCAGCCTCTCATCTTTCTCTTTTTTTTTATTCCAATTGCACGCTGGGAAGATGAAGACACAAATGAATCTTAGGAAGTAGCTTATGTTTGTATACTGACCCTTAGATCAAAAAGGCCACATAAGAACAGGGTAATTGCAATTAAATGTAGCCCAGGGTCGCAGGATACGTAGGGGGTAAGTTTTAACCTTAGTGCTTTTGGTAAAAACCAGACTCACTCATCGACATTCTTCCCATCCACACTCCCTTCCTGGAGAGTCAATAAACTCAGCTGTGGTTATTCAAGTGCACTGTAAAATAGCTGCTACAGCCCGGTGCAGCAGAAGCTATACCACTCTGGGCATGAAGCAATCCCCACGGAACCTTTCCTTTCCCTGAGAGCAACGTTGCAAAGCAAATTTTATGTTTTCAAAATGCTTGGAGATGTTTGAAACAAATATGTTAAAGATTTGCAAGCCATTTACCTGGAGCCATTAGTTATAAAAGCCTGGGCTTATTACTAAAGCCTTCCAAATAAAAGCTGGAAACAAGATCGGTTTTAATTGCAAGGAGCACGAAACCGAGCTCAGTGCAACCATCCCCTTCTTAACCTCGCACCTAGAAATTCAGCCCTTATACAAAGAAAGACCTGATTATTTTCAGGGGCTAAGTGCTGGCATGTTGCTAGGAGAAAAAAAAAAACAAACAAAACAAAACACTGTTATAAATGGTTAAAAAATGAGGCTTCATGCAGAAAACACAAGCAGAGTTTTCTCTGATGAGCAGCATGCATCACTAGCATGGCAAACGTATTCATGGTAGTCCTGGAACTGAAAATGTCTAGGTTGTGCTCTGACTCACCGTGTTTTTGCAGAAGCAAGGATTACCACTATCTGCTCACATAAATTCGTCGTGGTGGGTCTGTTCCAGCCTGAACCTCTGCTCCTCCAGACTGAGGTTTAAGGAAATTACTTACCTGCTTCATCACTTGAATTAGGAAGCTGGAGAGACAATGTAGTGTGATAGCTGCCAGACCGCATATCATCATCTTTCTTTGTTGTTACTCTGTTATTAGGTCCTCTGAGAATATCCACAAATGCTGGAAGTTCAGAGACAAAGACAATTTGCAAAGGGTATTTACTACCCAGATAACCTTCATTTGTTTTCTCTTTATTAATTACATTATTTTCTGTTAAGTCTGCACTCAAGTTTGATCTGAGTAGAGTCTTGTTTTCTCCTAGGAGCTTTGTTTGAAGTATCTCTTCTACTGGCTCTCCATTAGCTATGCCATCTACTCCATCTGCTGTTAATCTAGACGAACTGCAATTTATATTGAAGGACAACGCCGATCTATGAATTTTTTGGCATTTAATTCGAGGTTGGTCAATGCGCACGTTGAGCGACTTGTCTAAATAATAGATGGTGTTTGGACACTGCTGAGAAACTTGAAGGTGGACACACGAGGTGAACAAAGGTGGTACTTTCTCTTTCCCATCACTACTTTGAAGACTCGCATCGTTCTCCTTGTTTCCAGGGTCAAAGAGCCGCTTTCGTGGCTCTTCACCTAACTGTGAGCAAAATTCAGAAATCTTCAATGGAGCTGCGTGATGGTTAGCGTGGCCTGGTGGAGGCCAGCGATGGAGGGCAGCAGGAACTTTGCTCGAGGTGCGTGCCACACCATTGGGCTCCTGCACAGCCCCAGGTCCATGTGCTGGGTCGCTGGAGTCCACAACGACACGCCTGGCAGTAATAGTTATGGAGGCAAACCCTTTCTGCTGGTTTTGACACTGTTTTTCCGCTGCGATGGGAGAGTCCAACGGAGACGTGGTGTCGTCTAAAGATGCCTGAATTTCTAATCTGCTAGGAAGTACCATAAATGCTCTGTTGATGTTGACTGAACCAGGGTTAGCCAAAGATTGCATCGTGCGATAAGCACTGGGCTGGGGGATCATGGACTGCATAGGTAAAGCGGGCCAATCTTCTTTTGATTTATTCTCATCAATCATCTGTGAAATGACTATCGGTGAAATCAATGTTATATTTTGTGATGACAGAGATTCCTGCGAATGAAAAGATTCAAATTATCAAGATATTCTATCATAATATACGTAACTGTTTCTCATCTACCATCTATCACACCAGACAGTTTTGTTCGAGGTTTCTTGTTAACTTTCTATTCATACTAACTCTTTTGTCATTTAAAAACACACGCTCTTGAAATCAGCTCTGAATTGTCTGGGAGACTTCAATGAAAACCTTATCATGCTGGAGCAGAAAAAAAATATTAAAATTTAAAATGTGTCTATACTATTATTTTCAGTATTTAACCCATCATCACGGTTGAGATTTGTGGCTGCTATGCTTGTTTAAAAATGGACATGTCAAAGGCAGTTGCCAGTTTCAGACTCTAAACAGCTCTTTCATGATGGCCTGCTGGAATATAAAATGCATTTAAATATATAATGGATCATTAGCCTGAAGGCCCATGTGTGCCATCACATGCTGCAGAAGACATGTAGGCACCAGGGTCACGACTGCTCTATAACCTCACCAGTTACAAGCCTGGAAAAACTTCTCCATGGTCCCTGCCACCAAAGTGATATAATTACCTATAAGGGCTCTGGGTACCATTTAAATTCATTAGTTCCCTCTTGCTTATGATTACTTGGTGGCACCTATCAATTATGTAAAACCACCTATGTCCAAGACTGATTGACAGTGGCCCCGGATTCATTCTTCCAACCATGACAGTAAACATCTGTCTTGATAGATCATACATTTCTTCACTCGGTGTGACAAAGGGGGTGCTTTTACGTTAAAGCTATCTGACAAAGAGTAAACCTGAGTTTAAAATCTCCTGCTATTATTATCCACACGGCTGATCACATAAGTCACATGCAATAAAGCATCTGGCCTAGTCTCATTGCTGCTGTAAATTGACTGATTGGATTGGTCTTGCCCTGTGTTCCTAGATCTCTCAATCCTAATAGAAAAAAAACCACTGAATTGGCATGCAAAGTCTGCAGATTAGGTTCATAATGAAAGCCCATCAAACCCCTAGCATTCTGTGACTCTGTTGAGGTGCCATTTGCTATCTGTACTGCTCCTGCTTGTTACGAATTCATCTCAGTTGTATCTGGGCGTCCATCATCTGATAATCAATGCCAGTACTTGACAAGTGCTTCACAAAGCATAATATTCTTCTTCCTCAAGGAAGACTATGTGAGTGACAGAGTTGTGACCTCCCGCTTGCCATGGTCACCCTTCTCAGGGCTTGGGTGCCAGAGTCAGGACACTGCACTGAAGCCCATGGGAAAAACCATTCCTGGGCACCTGTCCTCCGTGATGGAAAGAACACAAGAAATGGGCTCCTTTGTAACTCTTGGGAAGGCTGATTTGGGAACCCAAATAGGTAGAGGTACATCAAAGAGTGTATTAAGAGGTGAAATGTCAAGTAAATTTTATCAACTCTTTGAACCAGCTGCCTGTGGTTTTGACAATTCAATAATTTCACGGCCCCAGGGAAAGCATTTTCTTCCTTTTTTTGTTTCTTCCATGGTTTGTAACAACATTCGCCTCATATTTTCTGCACTACATTTACTTCTACCTGCAGGTTTAAGACCTTTGTATGCTTTCCAAAACTCTTGATTTCCCCGAGATTTCTACAGGGCACCAAACAAGAATGTTCCTTGAAATACTTTATTTTGGATACATCTCTCATGCTCCTGTAGTTAATCTGACATTTATGTCTTTTGTTAAGGGCTGCACAGATGGAGGCATCCTGCAAGAGTCCAAAGGCATGTCAAAAATGTTCCTGATTAGCTTCAAACTCCTGCACCAATATTTTAAATCATTTACTTTTCCTTTTTCTGCTTGAATATATGTATTATTCCCTCCTCCCAATCTTGGGAAAAAAAATGGATCTTTAAGGTTTGACCAGCTGATCCTACGCTCATTGGGAGCTTTCAAGCTTCACTGCATCTTGTGAAAAAAATACACACTTACACAAAGTAATGATGGTGAACTGAAAACCTCAGCTTTATCTTGAGAACATCTGAGACAGAGTGTACCGATACTTGGGATACCACTTGATTTAGTCTCTTGGGTTGTTTTTAACAACTATTTTTCAGCCACAAAACACGCAATCTTTTCCCCCCTCACCAAGAGCAAGCAGAATCACATTTAGCCACCATTTTATTTGGCTTTTCTGCTGCCTAAGCTAAGCCTAGCTAAACAAAACCAAGCCCAAATACACCGCTCAGCAATCGGCGATTGTTTTTCAAACCTGAATGCATTCTGCTGACCGCGATCTAAACATAATTTATTTATTTTACCTTGGTAGAGCTTGATTTTCTCTCCGCAGCACTCTCCCACTGAAGGCCTGTGCATGTCCTCTGACCATCAGTGCCCCATTGCTTTTGCGTCACTTCTGGGGGAAAAATGTAGAGAAAATAACATTGTTTTCAGTGTCCTAGAGGAGATGAGTTAGAAAATGTGGGTTTAAATGCAATGCAAACTGGAGCAAAAGAGCTACTGTAAACGATCGGATTGCCCTGGGATCTGGTTATCGGAGGGGTCCTATTTCTTCCTCTTCCCAGGAGAGGCACTTGAAACACCCCCGGGATCCTGTTGCAGAGATGTGTCTGTGGACAGTCTCACAACATGTTCAGGGCTGATCCAGAGCTTGAATATCTCTGCTTTTGATTCCCGTGGCTTCAGGCATCAGCGTGGAGGAATTGGGGAAGATGAGAAACGTGGATTTCAACAAATGTCGCTTTTGTGTAGTCTGCAGAACTGGGAGCACAAATGAGCACATTGATGGGCTGGATACTGTGAGTTTGATTTCATTTGAACTAAGTCACTGTCCCATTTAAAGAACTACAGTAATTTTAAATCGTGTTCACATATTACATCATAACTTTTCTAGTTCAGTGATAACTATTACATCGGTACATCAGTCTGTGATTTTGTCATCTTTTCCATGAGCACTAGCCTGTCTGCAGCTTTTTACACAGAGCTAATTTCCATATTACATGGAGTCTGGGCTGTTGCAACGATGCGTACACCTGCTGTCAGCAGTTTTGCCAGAAATTACGTTACTTTCTATTTTGTAATAAGCATCGAAAATTAATTTTCAAAAATTATCTGTTTGGACTAAAATCTCTCGACATGGCTGGCTGTTGCTTTATATCAACAAGTCACACCACCAGTAAGACCTTTTGTACTTTTTTTTTTCCTCTTTCATTTAGGCAGCCTGCCACAAAAGGTGATAATTTTTTACTAAGCAGAATTTCAGTTTACATGTAACTTTATATTAACAGAGGAATACAAATCAGCGCCACTTTAGGAAGTGTTCATTAAAGCATATCTGCCATAGCAGGCTTCATCTCCTTGGGCGCAGCTAAGAAGTAGAAAAGGAAGAGGGGGAAGGCATCAGGTTTATCCCCCATCGAGAGATCTCTTTGAATCCCACCACGGAACAGCAATCACAAAGCACTAACAGGACGTTTGATGGACCTTCTGCTTTAATAAAGTATGCTAAAGTATACTTTAATGGCACAGCTCCAAGATGCCAGTGCCGCTGTGTATATTCATACTGGCATGAACAAAAGAGGTTTGCTTTTGTCATTGAGCAACAGAAAGTCCTGAGCAACAGAGAAAACAGCTGGACTCATTAGCCACAGTATGGGAAAAAAAAAGAGAATCCAGAAAATAGCCGGAGCTGAGGGCCCACTACACATTTTTTTGGCAAAGCAATAATGCACAGTTGCAATCAGCGAAAATGCAGTGAACCTGATCTAGCACTGGATCATGGTAACTGCTGGCACAAAACACGGGCGAGACTCCTTTGGAGCCTGCTCCTCACCCTGTTGTGGTACACAGTGAGAAGGAGGTGCTGAGCTTTCAGTGAAGGACAAACCCCACCTGCATCCACAAGCAGTGGGATAGGGGTAACTGCGGGGGGAGCCTAATGGAAAGGTTATTTTCAGTGTATCAGTACTCTGATGAATTACATGCAAATACTGTCACGATGGAGAGCTGCTACATATGCTGTCTTATTTACTTTTTAAAATAACTAAGTGGGGAATAACTTGCAGAGAAGGATGAAGAAGAAAATCTTGTATTGAGTTAAGGCAAGGCTTCAAAAAATCCTAAAGTTTTTTTTTTTTGAAAAAAAAAGTATGTAATTAAAGTGAGAACTTCAACTAAGATATCAATATTTTCCTCAAATGCTTCAGTAAGAAACACAGTTGTCTCAGATTGAGCTGGAAAGCTACAACAGCAGAACATCAACTTGTGAATGTCAACCAGTGCACAAGGAAATCCAGAAGGCTGGCTGGAGATAAATCAGATCCAGACAGGCATGTTTTTCCAGATGGCCTTTCACGAATTTCATTCAAATGTACTTTCAGCACAAGAGAACCACTGAGTACTACAGGGTCAAACAAGAACAAGTTGTCAAAGTCCACACTGTAGATTACATAGAACATGTAAGTTATTCTTATCAAAGTAACCTGTGATCAGCAACAATCTGTAGGTAGTACCTTCCAATTTCCCACAGATCCTTTGAAATAGATTGGTTAATTCTTGCTTGTCTAACTTTAAAAAGTAGCTGTTTCTGGAGCAGGAGAGATAGGAAGAAGCGAGGTGAGAAGAAGAAGAAGAGAATAAATATTTATTTTCTTTGCTAGATCATCTAAAGTGGAGTTTTGCATTGCATTTTGTACCATATCGTGTGCAATGACATTCTCATATTGCTATGGGAATCCTATTGTTGGAAAACACTCAAATTTTGCCAAGTATTTAATCTAGTTGCTGACATAGATTAAATAGCATTGGTGGCAAAATCTTCAGTATTTTTCATGATATTATTAAATCTGTTCTTAGAAGCTTCATATTTGTTAATTCATGTCAACAGAACAATCAAAAAAGAAAACCAAACCCACAAAAAAACAAACCCCAAACCTGTAAAAAGAGCTTGAATCTGTGTTTGAAGTAAAGACACTTCAGGGAGCACAAGGGTTTACCCGAGATGTGTCACGTACAGAGTCTTCATACAAATTCTCATTGCTGACAAAACACATTGCACTGTAACTCTTGTTACACAACAAAATGCAAAGTTCAGTTTTTCCCTGGTGCGAAAGCATGAAAGAAATGGCATTTCAAGTTCTTTCCATCTCTGTGGGGAGTACGAGAAACTTATTTCTATCCGAGCTGAAATCCCAAGGATTTGTTTAACCTTCCCAGACCTTCCCTTCCCACCGTGACCTACCTCTAGCTTACAAACAGGAGATGCGATGAGGAATAGAGGAGCAATTGCTGGCATATGAACTTTGTCCTATTATATCTTCACTTTTTTTTTTTTTATTTTTTTCCTCACAAATACTGTTTGTTGAACCAAATGATACGCTCCTTGGCAAGGCATCTGGACATCCGGCTGCAGACCAGGGTTTTCCTAATTACGGAGTGCAGCTGGAACCGATTCTCCCAGTCTCGAGTGCCTGGATGTCTGCCTCGGGCCAACTGGCAGCCGGCTCAGATAATGATTCAGAAAAGATGTGCTTGTAAATCAGCTTGCTAAAACACAGATAGATTGCAAAGGTGAGGGTGCTGGTGAAAAATAGTGTACTGCAAATATTTGGCACGCACAGGACAGCCCAGTTTGTAGCCAGCTGAGGTTTTGTACAAAACTTGAGACGCACACGAAAACAGTCCATGGATAATGTTATTCTGCCAGTGTTTCAGGTCTTTGCTGGACATATACAGACTGCCACTCTGGGAGGGTTGTTTGATGACATCCAGAGTGGCGATGGGCAGAGCTGGAATAACTGCAGACCACTGGCCCTGGCCTCATCTCGAGTTTTTGTCATGAAAGTTGCATATTTCGTTCATTTACTATTCATATGCTGACAAATTTCAAATGCATGTCAGCACTTCTCATCTCCTCCACTCTGCTCCAAGCCCTGCTTACTCCGCACTGTTCAGGTCTGCCATCCCCTCCGAGCCACCAGTGTCACCTCAAAATGAACTCCTCTGCAGGCTCCAGGAACCTCCAGCACTTCCCTCAAAGCACCACAGAACAGCACTGCAGAACAAATACACCAGTATGAAAAGGGGAAAACTTCTCCAGTTTACCAAAAAATTCTGGGGTTTGTTGCTCCTTAGCCCAATATTTAATAGACCTGTGAGGGGAGCTGGGCTCTCTCCCAGGTCCATGGCAGCCAGGGTCCCTACAGCCCCCAGGTCAGCACCGTTGATTACCCAAAAAATGCTCAAATTCCCCACTTGGGACCTGGGAGCTAAAGGACATCAAAGGCTTGGCTGCAGGGTCAGGCATGAGAGCGATCACTCAGGTAATACAACGTCTTTGGCATCAATTAAAACTTTTTTTTAAACCTTTTTCTCCTTCTATGCATTATTCCTACTGTAAGGTATCAGTAGATAAACCACGCCATTAAAATCCGCTTGGAGGAATTTATCTATACTTTATTCTGTTTAAAACATTGGATTTGTTTAAAATTTCTTGTGACTTTTTTAATTCAAATACCTGAGGAAGCCTTGAGGAAAAGAGTGTCATCATTAAAGATTCACCACGGTCCCTCTCAGTAAGGGCTGGGAGAGATCATAATTCACTTCTTCAGATCTGAAGTGAGTCATCCAGAAAAACCATCCGGACATTACAGATATATCTAAGATGAAAGCCAAGTCAGAATGAACACTAGAACCAAATCCACATCTTCTGGTCTTCTTCATGTGTCATAAAGAAGGAATATCATAAAATTGCAGAGATTATTATAATCTAAAATAAAACAGAACAATGAAGCTAAAGTTCATATGCTCGATACTAAAAGGGGAGACAGACGAATGCTAAAAATCCCACCTTATACCAAAGTCCCTGCTGTTATTAAATTATTTATAGGGAATCTACTGGTGAATGTTGTGTCTACTTGTCAGTGGAGAGACTGATGCATCTCCAGAAAGCCTTGGCACAGGCACAGCCTTGCCATCCTTCAAGGACGTTATCCTCAGCCTTCAGAAGCGATGTTAAGTTCAAGAAGAGGTGAGGTGTTGCGTTGATGATGGTCCAAAGGCAGCACCCCAGCGAAGATGGGGTGCAGGAAGAGCAGCAAGGCAGCCCCATAGCCACATATGGATTTTACTCTTACAGTCTCATAAAAATACACCTGATTTTCATCTCCGCAGGATTTGACATTTGGCAACCTTCAGGTAAGACTAGACAGGAGTTTTCACTAAGGTACTTAAGGAGAACACAGTGTCATCCTGATAGTTCGAACACAGGTAGAAAACACACTGTACTTACCCATCAAGAGATGATGACAGAGGGAGAGTACATCAGTCCTGTTAAAGCATCTTTGCTGAACTTCTTATAAGAAGTAGCATGCCCCTACTTACAGTGGGTCAAACAGCAATATAGATTTAAAGGAGGAGAAAGCAGCTGCCAACTCTTTACTTGAAATCTTTCATGTCATGAAAAAAGCTAAACCAATACAAACAAGTACTTTGCCACAAAAGAAAGTACTTGAACACGCTTGCACAAAGATAACAGCATTTTAAGGCAGCTTTGTCAGGAAGATTTTCAAATCAGAGTAAGCAAAACAGCCTGAAATCATTTCAGTCTGAACAGGATTCATTATGTAAACAAAACAGAAAAATATTTTTTTAAGATGTCAGGATGGATTTTCTTCTATTACAAGTAGCATCATGAGATTTGTTAACTGAATTATCTTTCCCTGCTTGCACACCTTGAAGCTGTAGCTGGCTGCCTGCAGAGATGATTACACGATCCGCCATGGAACGGACAAATGAGTTCTGGTCCGCTATCAAAAAGCCAGAAGTCATAAATCTCTCATTATCCGTGCCATTAGCAGCAAGGTGCTCATCAGGAGGCTAGAAAGAGCACAGGAATTATATCTTGAAACCCATGCATAAGAGAAAAAATATTGTGTTTTCATTATGTATTGGTATTATTCCTTATCTTCACTTAATAAAATAAAGTGAGGAATCACCCTTGGCATATCAATCACATGTACAGAGACAAAATTAAATAGATTCTTCATTTTCTCCTTTTCCCCTTTTCTCCTCCTCCTCCAAATTTTATTTCTTCCTTTTTTTTTTTTATTTTTTTTGCCTTTTTTAAAATTTCCAGTGATGTAGGGAGGAACACAGTCCTAGGTTTCTCTAGGCAGCATAAGCTTACACTAACAAATCTCAGCTATTAGAAGCAGTGACAAACTCACCAAACCTGTCCAAGACCAGCTGTGTGGACATAACTCAGGTCAAGGACTCAAATGGGAGTACACGAGAAGATTTAACTGACGTAGGTTTGATTTCTTCAGTCTAAATAACATGGTCTGTCACTGGAGCTCCCTGCTGGAGCTCTTCTGAGATCTTCATGAAATGTAGTAGGAGGCGAATGGGAAGCTCAAAACCAGGGTATGACAGGGATGATATCTGTAAGGCATGGAGTGGATCATGAGGGATAATAGTGTTCAGTAGCCAAATCATTCTCTTTCATATATCCTCAGAAGTTTCATTGTAGAGAAGGAAGAGATGCCATACAGGTCACAGGCTCCTAATCCTGTGGCAGCGAGTGAAAGAACGGGAGACAAGGAGCAAGCCTTCAAGCTCCCCAACACTGATGAGCCACGCAATGGAGGTCTCAAAGCTTCGTGGTTCCCGCCCACTTTGGTGGGACAGGATTTCACCCATCTCCACATTGCTAAAAGCGATGCGTTATTGCCCGTATATTTCAGTCTGATTCTGAGAGATAGATACTTTTGTATAATTTGGACACATTTCCTTAAGAGGATTTTGCAAAGCAGCGAGAGATTGTGCATGAGCAGCAGAAATCCCAAACTCTCCTTGGAGAAGAGACGTTGTACTTAGGGACATGGTTTAGTGGTGTTGATAGAGCTAGGACAAAGGTTGGACTCAATGATCTTGAAGTTCTCTTCCAACCAAAACTGTTCTTTGATTCTAAGAGGACTCCCCTCTCAGTGATCCTGGCAAATTCTGATTTCTGTGTGAGGTTCTCTATTCTCACACCAAGGTAAGGGGCAGCACAAGGGAGAAGACACCTTTGGTTTCTTGTCAAAATTCCTGTTTCACGGCCATCTCATTCTTCTGGAAACCAGCTGATACCAAAAAGTTATTTGGGATTCTTTAAACAAGTCCTCTTGTGGGGTCTCAGCAGCTCTAGGAGCAGCACCTGCAGAGGAATCACCAGGAGGAGTTTTGTCCTCGAGGTGACGTTTGCGACCATCTGGGAAAAGGCAGATTGATGGTGACCAAAGATGTAGATGAAGGGCTGACAGGCTCTGAAAGTCTGGCACTGGCATGGCACAGGAGGCAGGAAAGGAGAAAAGCCAAGAGCAAGGCGGTCGCTGGAGGCTGTTTCACATAAGGAATATGTAGCACTGACTTTTGGGTTAGACAAACTTGAATAAAATGTTTAAATATCAACACTAGACGTGCCAGAACTTTCTACAGAAAAGAAGGTAGACAGGAGATTGAGACAAAGAAAAGAGGTGAGTTCAATCAACATCAACATTTATATTTTTCAGGTTCCACTTATCTCAAAGTTTAAGGCATTCTGAATGCTGTTCCTGGTTCATATCCTGTTGTAACATTGTTGGGCTTATTGACCACCGAGCACCTAAGGTACTCCTAAAATAAAGATGTACCTGAAACATTTCATACAGAAAGAGCCATTGGAAGGGATCCTCCACCACTCTCAGAGACCCCTTCACAGCACGTTATTAAGACATCCGCATTTTAGTGACCACGTCTGTTCCTGAAAGTACGAGACTGTTGGAGATAGCCAGAAAATTCTTAAGTGGCTGTAAACATGACAAATACTGTGCATAAGCAAATAAAGAAAAAGCAGTGCTGCGGCCAAAAATTGTATTTATGAAGAGTTATTTTAGTGTTATTATGTGTATTCATGTAAAGGTCATAACATGCACAGAATTTGACAGCACAAATGGGTTTTGTAAATAAAAAATCCACCCATGTTACTCCGAACTGGTAGCAATTACAAAGCGTGCGCATTTGCCTAAAGGTGCTTATGCATAATAAGAGCTCGAGGTAATTGTTTGGCCTCAGCAATTCAATATTTCTTACATTTACCCGCTTTTGTTAAGAGCATAACTTTATGACAGGGAACTGTAGAGGAGACAAGAGAAAAACCCGTGTGCTGTCTGTTATGCGTGCATTTTATGACTCAATATATACCCTGCTGCAGGGATGTTTCACCATGCTTTTGCTTAATAATGGTATTTGCTTTATTGATTTTTCTTTTTCCCTTTTAATGCTCTTAATACAGCAGAGGCTCCAGCAAATGATGTGTGCTGTGGGTACAGATGCTTTTGTCAAGACATCAAAGTAGCAGTTCTAACACACACGTCTATATTAGTCCAAGTTTGTTTCCAAAACAAAGAAACAGGATGTTCACACGAGCCAAACTTGACACTGAACGATTTGTACAACGGAACGAAACTCAGTGGAGCACCAGTCATGCCAGATTTAATATAGACTTTTCATGTTACTTTTGTATAACAGAAGCATTCATTTTTGTGCAACACTGGGGATATTATTTCTTTCTGGAAAGTCTTTCACATTAACTGCTGTGATTACAGACATCAGAAACTGCTTGATAATAGAGGATGCAGTAGGCTGAAACCAGGAGAGAAAAAAAAAAATAAATCAGTGTTCACAGGATAAAAGCACAGTAGCTAAGTTTTAAATAAGTATGAAGCCTAAAAAGTTAAGTTTCTGTCACCAGTCTGATCACAAAGTAAACAGTTTTATTTTGCATCATTTAAGAACACTGAGCTGCTCCCACTAATTTCAGTGGCCACTGACTTGCCTCGACTCTAAATCGAACAACTCTTCAAGCAGTAATTATTCGACCACGTCAAACCTTTCAGTTGGTGAAATATCATCTACCTTCGCCTTTTTGAAGCGAAAGTGAAAACCAAATCTCTATTCATAGCATGCTTTTACCACGCAGTCGGGATTTGTTTAATCTTGGAATTAGCCCTTTTGAATTCCATTGCAACAGGTTTAAAAAAAACACAGATCATGCTAGAGATTAAAATAAATACAAAACAGGGCACAGTGGATTTTGGTTTTTTTCGCCAGATTCAACAAAAGATAATTGGTAATTGCCTTTTTTTACATTTTTTTTTAAATCACTTAGGCTTTCAATTCAGAAATGGAAGGTGTAGAAAAGCCTGGAATTGATGATTAAATATTAAAGCCCTCAAAAGCTTAACTTTTGGCGTCTTTTAAATACTGCTTGGCAAGGGATGAAATTTAGAGTTCTCAAGCTCTCCTTTGGCTGCGGATGTCACCTGAATGAGAAGGAGCAGGGCTGGGAGCTGTCAGCACCCACTCGGCCCCACCGGCCGAGCAGCCCGGCTGGACCAGGCAGCCGTGGCTGCTTTTCCAAGAAGCAATAACCTGCTGCCTAGCAACAACCCAAAACTCATGATTGTTTGTCTATTCCATTTCTTGTGCAAAACTAAAAGCTCAGATCCCAAATTATTGTATTCAGCAACATCAGAGCTGCAACAGATGGATAAGAAAACGCATTTTCCTTTGCTTGCTGAGAGATTCCCTTGCTCTACAGTGTTGTATTCGTAAATATACACACATACCTCCCCCCCCCCCAACATATTTTGGTGCAAATCTGAAAAATATTTCTATATGTGAATAGTTATTTTCACAATAGTTGTCCCCTAGGAGCTACTTCCATGAATAAAGTCATTCTCATACCTATTCATTTTAATGATGAGGTCACTAAGACTGATTTAGGGCCAAACACAACGGGTCATGTTCTCTTGGGCATGAGTATGCTGGATAGTGTGACACAACTATGCTTGCAGGAAAGTTGCCCCTGTGTTTTAGAAGTCCTGATTTTTTTCCTAATTATTATTTACTGCATGTGAAACAAAAGGAAAAAAAAAAACAACAAAAACCCCCACAACCCTTTAGTGCTGCACTCTCTGCTGGGATCAATTTTTTCACCTGATTTCCAGAAGGAATTTGATTTATGCCCTATCCTTCTGTCTGTCCAACCTGGGGCTTTTAAGCTTATGTGTTGTTTCAAGCAACATGACATAAGGGTCGATAGCTGATGTCCGACCAGCTTACTGCAAGAATCAATGGCTTTGTAGAAGTGAGAGGCTGCCACGCAGAGAAGGTCACCAGGTCTCCCCTGTTTGATCTGTGGACAAACTTACCAGTCGGCAGGACATCTATAGTGCTGCATCGCTCACAGCAGGTGCTGCTCCTTGTCCTGGAAGCAGCAAGGAGGCACGAGGGAGCAGATGGAAGAGGGGATGGGAAAGAAGATGCAAGGAGGAGGGAGGAGCACCAGGGTGAATCTTGGGGCTCGGGGTATCGACTCATGGGCTTCATCAGGTCTGCTGTTCACGAAATGACCTCTTTCTTGTCGGCCTGCATTCTCAATTTCATCTTTTTGTTTTCATTTTTCAAAAAATACGGAAATCTCGTGCTATGATTATGGAAATTGAGAGGCTAAAAGAAAAGTTAAGTGCTGGAGGCCTGTCTAATGGTGCCATACTGCTGGACCCCAGTATTGCCGTACCTTAGACGAAATCATGTACATCTGTCCTGTTTAAAATCAACATTTAGCAAATCATAACCAGAGTAGTCACCTTCCTAAACATGCCTACTATGATAGACACAGCATAGGATACCCAGATTTTACTACAGAGAATACCTTGAATAATCCATAGTGAAGTAGTAACTGAAGAGCTCAGTATAACAAAATGCTGAAGTAACAAAGGCAAAATTAAGTTGTTACGGATGCCTTCCACCACCACCACTTTGTTTGTCCTACAGTTGTGCTGTTCAGCAGCAATCTCTGATCCAGAGCTAACGCATAAGCCATTAAATAATTTAGCTTCACTCTTTATCCAGCACAGCTCCCCCAGCCAAATTCTAGCCCCTCTCCATTTTGGTCTTTCCACTGGGTGCTTTGGGATGAGAATTGATCCCAAAGGTCTCTTCAGGTCCACCAGTTACAGGAGGCAGACTTTGCTGAATGTGCTTTCAAAAACCTCTTTGGTCATTATCGGTATTCTCTGTAACATTAGCTACCATTAAATCCTCCAGCTAGAAGCTGCAGAATGACCTATAGGACATTACCGAGCATTTTCAAGCTTAACAAGGAGTATGCTAAGAGCTCAAAATGCCGTACTGGTGACACCAGTGCTCAGGTGGGACATGACCAGGTGATGATCTGTCTGAAGCCAACAGCAACAAACTTTGCGTTGGGAGTGGGGGAGATTTGTTCTTGTGCAAAGAGCCAGTGCAAGCCTGGGTGCTTTGGCAGAGGAGAAGTGGTGGAATTTTCTTTTAGGAAACTTTCAGCTGGAAATTCAGTTTAGACATAAGACTCCACAGTCTATCTACATTGCTACGGCCCTCATGCGAGCTGGGAGAACTCTCTCATGATGCAACACAACTTTTCCCTCTCACCCTCTCTAACCCAAGCAAAAGCACCAAAGAAAAATTCCTCGGAAACAGTCGGCATTTTATGGAATAGTTGCAATTATTAACCTGACCTTCTTGCAATGGACTTGCACACACACTGTGCCAGAGGATTACTCACTGCCAGTCGCGTTAAATGACTTAGTTAATCAGCAAAACACAGTAACTACTTCTACCTGGCTTCTGAACCCTTGTGAAAATACAGTTCCCACCCTTTTTCACCCCACACCCATGATCCTGGGGTAACCTCAGGTATCTAAAGCATTCTTGTGGATATACTCGTCTGTCACTCTACTGCTTGTCCCGCACTGGCCCGTTTTAGGATGGTGTCCTGGCCAAAGTCCCAGTCACAAAGGTAGCTGTGAGAGGCCTGTGAAGTACTTTGCAACTAGCAACTTCCAGAAATAACAATTTCACTTCCCCTCTGAGTAGCACGTCCCCTCCTCCCCCCTTTCTCACAGCACAACTACATCTTCTTTTTAATCTCATTTTCTTGGACTGATAGGCTCAGGTAGGTGTCTGTGTTTGGATTAGTTGAAGTTACTTTGGTTAACTTCCAGTGTTTTTGAGGATGGATGGGGTTTTGGCTGATCTGCTGATTGCTTTTTTGGTTTGTAATGGACATTTTTTTACAGCCACTCAAAAAAGTTACCTTGCTGACTTTTATATCCAGAGCCGAAATGGAGAAGGGTTTGGCCTTGCTGGGGCACGTATAAATGCATGCCGAGAGCTCTCCGGCAGCTGCCCCACCACGAGGAGGCAAACAGGGTCACAAGACAGTAATGTTTTATTTTAAACCGTGGACATCTATTCTCCTGTTGGAGCTCAGAGATCCTGTATTTTTTTTTCCCATGATACCTGCGTGCAATTTGGTAAGTGGGAATGATAAACAGATGTATATGCACAGGTATTGAATCTACAGAGTACTGCATTATTCAGGAAATCTGAGACAAAAAGGTCAATTTTTACAACAGAAGTATTTACTGTAAATTAAAATCCTACCAGTTGAAGCCAAGTTGAGAGGATTAGCACAAGATTCACGTGCTGCTTTAATCACTCAAAAGACTAAGCTCAAATAATGGTAAGAAAGAAGTAAATTCAGGTCTACTTTTTTGTACGTTACTCAATATTTTCCGGTAATCTCAATCCTATAGCACATACTGGTGCTGCACATGGACACACACCACAGGGATACCTGCAACGGCAGGTATGACTGCATGCTTCATCTTACTCTCATTTGAGTTAAAGGTTTTGGCCTCCTTAAACAAATCAAACCCCAAGCTTTCAGGACAGTGCCTTTTTAAGAAGAAAAAAATTAAAATACACTCATAAGTAAGTATAGTATCCAGATGTTTAGCGGGATAGAACTCACCTATGATAAAAAAAGAAAAAAAAAAAAAGAAACAAAAATTTCAGCAAGTCATTCATGTTGTTTTAAATAAAAGGGCAAAAAGGTTTCTCATACCCTAAATGGAAAGCATTGTTTTGGAAGATTAGTGTAATTTGTGTCATATTGATTTAGGACCATCTTATTAGTCTAATATTTGGATTAACACCTTAGTCAGAACGTTAATGCTGATAGGTATATAAATGCAGATTTACATACTCCATTTAACACTTAAGGAAAGTTTATTAAGCCACAATTAGGTGGTGGGTCGTTGCCTTTTTTAAAAGATTTAAATGAAGTACTGAAACTGAGCACAAAATGTTTCAGTACCTGTGCTATAAATTAGCGTTTCTGGCTGTGGCAGCCATAGTGATAACACTAGGATTTTCCCAGGAATTTCAAGGTTGGAGGTTTGGGGGTTTTTTGGTTGTGTTTGTTTGTTTCTTTGGGGTTGGTGGGGTTTTTTTTGTTTTTCCCCAGACAGCACTGCAAACCTCATTCCCTGTCGCTTTTAAAAAGTAATAGAACAATAAGGTGCTATTGACTTCCCTGAAAACGGCCAAGGGAAAGTTCCACCATTTCCAGAATTTATTCTTCCAAAACCCCTCTTCTTCTACCAAAGCTTCCAGTTAATGGTTACATATTGGCAGAGCTGGATTAAGATCTGGAATACACTAAACCCAAATTGTTGTAACTTCACGCTCAGATTCCCGGAATAAACTCCTCCTTCGGGGAGACAACCCCAAGGTTAGCTCCGTCAGGCTGGGTCAAAATTAATAGAGAAAGAAGCAGGGAAGACAGCCTGTGTGGTATGAAGTAACGCTGTAATAAAATAGAATATTTCCTTGAATGAGGAGTTTCCAATACCTTCGCTTACAGCAAGTTATGATAACAGCCACGGCTTTGTATGAAGAAATAAACAGCTTTATGTTACTGACCTCTATCACATATAGCCATGAAATCAGAGTGCAATTGTAGTTATTTGCTGCTTTTTAGATATTCATTTCTCTTCCCCGGTGCTTAAGAGGGCTGGCTGAAGGCAGTTTCTACTAGATTAGGCTTCCAACACCTTCATGCATTATAGACTTCCAAACACAATTTTTCCCCCTCAGAAGGTGAAAGTGTTGAGTCATTTCTTTTAAAGATCTGATGGAAGTTATTGCTCATAAAAACAAAAAGTGGTTCAAGGCAGGATGAAGCAAAACACAGCCAGGCAGCTGCAGCCCCGGTGAGCAGTGCCCAACTGTCCCCGGGACACCGGCTCCCCTGCTTTGCTCTGCTCACCCTTTCCTGGCTTAAATCAGCCAGGCACTAGCAGTTTATCCGAGATCATAATGTGGATTAACAAGGGCTCATTGGATGGAACCATGTGCCAGAAATAATTATGGTTTAAAATGCAAGCGCCTGGCAGGAAGGGATTGTCATTTGTGAAGCCAGTCCATTTAATGGAGAAATAACCCACATATTACAGTAGAGGATAATTTGGCAGTTACAGTTTCAGTGGCTCAGAGACATAAAATACAGTCTCATCAATGTGTAAGATTAGAAGTAATTAGCCCCTATATGGTAAAGTCATCAGTTAGAAACTAGACTCCATCTGGGGACTTTTTGTAATGATGCCTCAGGGACAAGTAAGATGGGACCTTTGACTTACATGATTTGGAAGGGACTGAGACCTAATTAAATCTGCAAAGATGCAGTAACTGCAGTAAAAGGGATTTTTAAATATGAAACATATTCCCTTTCTCTAAACAAACTAGGTATGTTACACTCTGGAACAGGAAGAGAATTAATCAAAAGACAGCAAGCAAACAGCTGCTGTGAGGCTGCCAAACAGAAGATGATACAGGATTATACAGAGTTGAAGAATATTTAATAAGAATTGAAGAATATTTAATAGTTCCTTTTTTAAGGATAAGGTTTTATTTAATTGTGGTGAAAATCAAACACACAATCCCCTTCATAAATCCCAGAGAGTATATTTTTTTAAAAACCTGTTTCTCCAAATGTCTAAGTTATAAACACTGATTGCCTTAAATAAAAGCTAATTCTCTTGCAGAAATAATATACAATTTACTTTTTCCCTCATTGCAAGAAACCTGACTTGCAGCTTTTCCAAGAGGGATACACAGAGCTATTACATTTTTGCTACTCAGTTCCATAAAGCCCATACGATCTTCCATTTTCTTTAAAAGGCTTGGCACTTTGTACTGAAGAAACACGAAATTTTAAGTTAGCTTCTCAGCAATGATTCCCTCATTTACATGATCTATCTTCTCCCAAGGAATAAAAATATAATCACTGTATGGTATTAACTTTTTTCTATCATAACTCAATATTCTGCACTTTGTCAATGCAGAGCTGGATCATTAAAGCCCGGGAGCTGAATGGAAAAGTATTTTAAGGCCACGAACTAAGAGTGGAGCAACAGAAATATACTGATCTCAAAGAGAAAAGACTACCAAGACGACGCATGCAAGTTTACACACTTCATCGTGCTGCTTAAAAAAGATAATTCAAACAGCATCAAACTCTTACGTAGGCAGGTCAATGCTAAAAGAAGTTACTACGTAGCCAAAAACTTCAGTATTTTTTTTCCCACATTTGTCAAAAAGTCTTAGAAGCAATTTGATCCTTGCACATATGATGGTGGTGGTGCTATATTTTTAATGTATTTATTTCCTAAAAGAACCATCTTCAGCCATTTCTGAGTCAATTTAGTGTTTTAATCTACCATAAAGCATCTGTGAAATGATACCCTATTTGGGATTGCCTGTAGAACTGTGAACTCAGTAATCCTTAGTTCAGCCAGGCTGGGCGAAAGGATATCAAGAGTACAGCTATAAATACGTTATCCCATACAACACATCCAGAGTCAACTGTAAAACAACTAAACCCATGTTGTTAGCATGATGACCAAGACCATCCACCTAACAGAATGAGTCCTGTACAAACCAGCCGCTGACAACGAAGGAGTCACCACGGCATCTCACTGGGGATGTACAGAGCTATCGTAACGCAACGCTGCCGTGCTGGGCTGTGAAGATGAACCAGCCATCACAAGCATTTCAAACCGGATTAGCGTTTTCCTTTAACTACAGTGCACACATAGGGAACAGTTTCTCGTCTGCATTATTCAACCGGATCCACGTGTCATTTCTGTGGATATCCATCCGTGCATAATGCAGTCCCACCAGCAGCTATATCAAAGAAGTTCAGTGGACTCTTTACAAGAAAAGCAAATGTAACCACTCTGGTTTTAGTAGAAGAGCATGATGAGCTTGATGGCTAGTCAATCACTGTAAGAAAAATCAACAACAACCTAAATGCTCAAGTATTTCAAGCCTTCAAGTGACCTTTCAAGAGGATTTCAGTTTGAAAATACAATATGAGGAAAAGCTATGGATTTTGGAATTCATCTTGTATCCAAAGCCTTTGCTAAATGTCTCTTAGAGATTGCTAGAAATGTAAAATAAACAGCAGTGGGGATCAAAGCTAGGAAAAAATGAATTAAGGAAAAGGTGTCCGGCCAATGATCTGGGTCAAGCGACATATAGAACTATTTGTCTTTGATTACATGTGTTGGAAATACCACTCAGCTTTCAGAAGGAGAGCAATCTCTCCTCGGTCAGTCAGTCAGACAAACTGGGGAAGATAGAGGTGGACACAGGGGGAAAAAAAAAAAAAAAAAGATAAACCCTCACAGAAAAAAATTAGTCCCACCCTAATAAGAGCAGTCCCTGTGCAGGAAAATGCAATGGAGAGGAGAGTTTTACTGGGAAAACCCTGGGGACTAAGGAGGAGGCCTGCAAAGAAAGCCTGGCTCCATCTGCACCAGAATAGAACAGCACAGTTAATGCTTTTAAAGCTGAGAGAGTTTTCCTGAGGTTTTTTGTGGGTTTTTTTCCCCAACTAAAAGCTGAAGAAAAGTTGGTTATAAAAGCCTCTGTAACTTCGGACAGAGCGGAGAGGGAGAGTCTCAAGTTAAAAAAATTAAAAAAAAAAAAAAAAAAGTGCAAAGAACAGTCAAGACAAGGAAGACTGCATTTATACACAGAGACTAAAAATAGCAACCGAAGCAATATTAACTGTGCGAGTTCAAATAAGAATACATAGCATAGAAGCGCTGAGTAATCCACAATGCCTGCTTATTACTAATAACGGGATATCGATATCACAGGCACCTCAGAAGTATGATGGGATCAAGATAAATCAGTGGACACTATGAAAAAAACCCCTGTATCAATTATACAGGAATGTCAGAAGACCAGGCTGACAAAGGAGGAGAGCCAAGAACCAAGGAAAATACACAATAAGCTAGGTAAATAAACCAAATACACACAGCAGTACCTCAAAATCTTCTTAAACTCAATATCCAGCCTGAAAGAGCAGAAGTATACTAAGAACTGACATTTTTCCAGAATGGCGCAGAAAGTAGACCGTTACTGCAAAATACTGACACTAAATAAGCTGGGATTTGTCAGCAAAGGTCAAAAAAGAAGCAATATGGTAGAGATCTACAAAAATCACAAACAGCTTTCATAAGATGCATAGGAAGAGCTATGGAGACATGTGAAACTACTGGGTAGATACACACATGTTAGAAGATATTTTTCTGCATAACACGTAATTAAATTGTGAACCTAAATGACCAGAATCAGAATAATGAGATAACTGGATCCTTGCTCTGACCCAGTGTCGCTGTTATGTTTCCATCACAGGGCCTCTATAAAAGACACTGTGGGCATTCTTCAGAAATATTAAGGAAAATTAGACCTTAAGAAATAATGCAAAGGTGGTTTTGGGGTGGGGTTTTGGGGGTTTGGAGTGGGATTTTGTCAGGGATTTTTTTGCGTGTGTGTTTACTTTCCTTTTGTTTGTTTGTTTTTTATTTTTTTTTCACACTCCAGAATTTTTGCTGATATTGAAAGCACTAATGATGGTAAACTATGCACAGCTAAATGGTGTATTCATGGATGTGAGCAACTGCAGTGTTTTACTGTGAGATGAATATCTAGGAGATTAAGCCACCTTTCACATAAAGCCAAGCGGCAACAAAATTCTACCCTTTCCAAGGAGTAAATTGTTCAAATAGCTCCACTATCTAATCATTCTAGCATTTATAAATTGCAAAAACTATAACAAAAGGAGTTCATAGCTGCTGCTCTCGTTGATGTATATTTACAGAGGAATCCAATACATTACCAAAACAGAAACAAGTTTAGAGGCCCCACTTCAAACTTATTTGTGCCAAAACAACACGCACCAGGCTGAAGAAGAAATCTCTATTCTAAAATAAAAGCTAAGCTGTTCATTGCAAAAACAAAGCAGCACATTCAAGGCTCTTGCCCATCCCATATCACGGGAGAATACTCTAAAGAACAAGGTCATAAGTTTCATAGTCTGTACTGTTGTTAGGAGGCAATGACAGATTTATTGTAAAGATTAGTCAGCAACAGGACTGAGGTCACTGTGCCCCAAATGTTCATCTACCTGTAACCCTATCGCAGGCTAAACATTTCCTTACCCAACATTTTGGCTTGAGAAAACATCTATTTACCTTATAAAGCTGTAATTCTGCATCAGCATTCAGCTAATTGGAGGTTTACTGTCATTAATTTAGATAATATACATTCATCTTACAAAAACAGCTTCTAGCAGCTTCTTTAATTTAACCTTTCTTCTAGCCTTCTTTTTCTACTGTCACACAACTAGCAATTCAGTGCTCACAAATGACCTCCCATGCCCCAGTCACACCACAACAATCAATGGTAGAAAATGCATAAAACAGATTAAATTCTACAGTGTTTGCTTTGATGAATTAGTAGAATTTGTTCCCTTTAGCTACTCAGAGTTAATCTTTGATTTTTATCTGAGTGCACTGCATCGGAAGGAGTAAACTAGGGACACATCGTATTTTTGTTCCTTACACGGCTGTAAAGGAACTAGAGCCACAGCATCCATTGCATTAAAGCTGACTTTTAAAGGTTTTTGCTGTTTATCTCTGTTATCTCACTACTTTACTCAAAGCAATACATGAGAAGGAACTTCCCATGACAAAATGTTTATGTACAAAATTTGAGATTATTACATTATACTGTAATGATTACACTTTCCTACCTGCTGTCACACCATGCCAGAATGAGGCAGAGCTGAGGATCATTTTCCCACAAAGCTTTAAAGGTGGCAAATGATCCCAAAGTAAAAAATTAACTCCATCGCTGCAAATCACATAACATGTTTTCTTCAACGTCACATTATTATTCACCATCTAAATTAAGGATTGCAAGGGAAATTCATTCTGAGCTTTTTCCATTTCCCTCATACTCACAATTTGGCTAATGAACCAAGAAACCAATTAGAGAAACATCTCAATTTATGGCAGGTTGAGGTAATCTTTAGCCAGGGCACAGTTAAGACTCCTGCACTGTGAAAAGACTTTTCATCTTCAGAACCAGCATTGTGGAGTTAATGAGCCCTCTTAATACAAAGCATCAGCGATGGCACGGCTTGCCCAAAGACAGAGACTTCATCTTGCCCCGACAGCACCTACCAGGACGCGGCAGAACCTGGGTGAAATCTCTACGCAAATACAACCTTTACTTTCTGTTGACATTTTGTGGATCTTGGGGTATTTTGGTACGTGGATGTGCAGCCCGTGGGGGTGCACAGCAGAGGCTGGACGTCTGTGCAGAGCTATGGGTTTTGGGGAAGCTTCATTTTCACCTAGCACTTGTCCTCGTGCAGCTACAGGCCCCTCCTTACCACCATCCCTCGGTTCTCCATCCAGGGCGCTGTGCTGAAGACTTTCTCCCAATTTGCAGCCCTGCTCACCGGGTACAGCCACTCTGGCTGATCTGAGCCTGTGGTTTGTGCATGGCCAAGGAGAGGGACTACGATAGAGGCCGATTTCCAGCTTCAGCACTGAGCCAGGGGTGTCCTCTGAGGTGCCCTGGTCCTATGAACCAATGGAAAAAGTCTCCCACTTTAGAGACAAGAAAATCAAGAGGTTTGAGGATTCAAAGAGGGGAGGCGGAGGGCACAGTGCTCAAACCAGCTGATGGGCTAATGGAGAGGGCATAGCTCAAAGCCCACCTTCTTCCCAGATGCTAGGATCCACAGCTCAAACCCACTCCTTCACGCCAGATGTCTCAGTTTGTTTCTCTAGTTACAAGTAAATGGCTCATCAAAGGGCTAAAGAAACAGGAGGTGGACTCTAGACCCGAGATTCGGAAGTGTATTTTCACAGTTCTCAGAACAAACCCATTAGCCAGGCTGGAGCGTGGTCCAGGTAAAACAATAGAGGGTTCATGGGATAAAGGAAAGCACAGAAAGGAATAGGGGAGGCAATCCACTGTTAAAGGAATTCTTTGCTCCAGGGACTGCTCATGCATTTTGCACTACGAAAAGTACTTTAATAAAGCGCATTAAAAAATAAGAACGAAGAACTGCAGTCCAGTCATTCCCTTCCGAGGCTGTAAAATCAACATAGGTAGCACTAAGAACTGTAACACAGAATACAACTTTGTTTGCTAAAACACGCTTCTTCCATGGGTGTTGCCATCCTATTACCACCCATTTCTTAACATTGTGTTACCACCCTTGGTCAAACCGATTAAGATGTATGTTCTGTACCAGAAAGGCATGTGTGCACAAGTGCAAGACACGCATTGATGGCTTCTTCCTCTATTAAACCATATCAAATCCTTACACACCTACCTAGGACCCCAAAACGTTTCCCATCTTCCAACCTTCCTACCTCCTCTCACATGCCTCAATCCTCGATACCACCCTTGACATCCAGAAGTCAAATCCAACGCCACCTCTTCAGGCATCAGCCCAAATGCTTTGCAGCTAATTGGTGTAAGGGTCTCAGAGGGGGAACTCACCTAAGCTGGAAGAGGGGTAGAGTAATAGGGGCACAGCAAAGACCTCTACAAAATATGGATATTTTTTCAAGGTGCCTATGGAGGCATTTACCTCATGCAGCTTGGTTAAGCACTTCTACAAAGGCATTTGGAGCAACCCATCCAATACTCTAGCAGCACTACAGCGTGCACTTCACAGTTTGGGTATCCCAGGTTTAGAGGACTTTCATCAGCAGGAGAGCACTTTCAGGGATGACCCTCTGCCGATACCCTTCCTTGCCATCAGCCTGTGCGACCCCAGTCAGAAAAGGAGAGAAGCAAGAGAAGGAAAGCACTTCTACTGGAAGTGGAGCCTGCCTGACACATGCACATTTAATGAGTTCCAGAATTGGACACAGTTCAGAAGTTGTATATAGACAGACCCAGATCACTACAAACATGAAGTGCAAGAAATAATTTGAACTACTCAAACATTATTGAGCTGCAATCAACTAATCACTTGGGAAAAAGACCAAGAGTCACGTACAGCTTAATGTAAACATCTTTTCCACATGCAAGAATAGGCAAAAAGGAAAACAAGTATTAGGCTGCACAAGGAACAGAATGCATTATGGAAAATACAGTAGCACTAAACATAAGCTAGTGGTATGCTAAAGTACTGTGTCTACTACCGATTCTCATCTGTAAAATTTTAAGGGGACCCAAGTTGTTTAGGTATATCTGTTATTTTTAGCCTTTATGTACCAGGTGTTCTTATAGCGAGGATTTGGGAATGGGCAATAAACATGGGAGGCTCTGTTCTTTAAATTCAGTTCATCAATAACCATCACTTTGCTGAGAAAATATTTAATTCAAATTCAACCAAGAGTTCCTCTGAGGCTCAGGGTCAATTCAATGCTAGGTGGTAGAAGTCAGCCACTTTTTCCTTCGAATAGTAAAGAAAAAGGAGAATGAACTTGACTTTATTTACAGCAATAGTAATATTACGAGAAGCGTGAGACTTGGTAATTGAGTCAGGGGTAGAACTGGAAGTCTCCTGTGACAGCTGTAATTGTCAGAGCTCCAGTTAAATTCAGCAGAAGCGGATTCAAGGACTATTTCGGATGGCTGGATAGTACCTGTATCAAACCTGGCCTCCGGACCTCTAGAGATTTCCTTCTCACTGCATTTTGGTCCTTCCATTTTAATACAGCAAATATTCACCAGAAAAATGTATCGATAATTCTCCACTACATACTAAAAATATTTCATATATAAGTGCATAAAAAATTCCAGCCCCTAGCAACTGTGAGATCCCCACTTGAAATGGTGATGGGAAAGATGGGGCTCCAGGAATGTTAGAGCCAAGCATGGATCCTGTGGGTGTGAAATTGTTGGCAATCCTGTCTGATCACTGGCTGCACATGTTTTTGCTGAATGCATTCAGATTTACTGTAGAAATTGGCCTGAAGTATTACTGAATTCTGGGAGCCCCGATTAAAATAAACCATGTTCAGGACACATGTACTGCATGTCTTTCGAGTCCAGGGAGAGCTCTGCATGAGCGGGAAGCGTCAGACACCAGAACAACAACAAATTAAAGAATCGAATTGTCTCAGGAAATATTATTGCTGGTTTCTGAAAACAAGCTAAAACGCAATTGCTACCTGAGGAGCACAAAGGGGAAGAGAAGCAACATTAAAAGTGATAAAGTGGAATTCAGATGTGAGTGAGAGGCAGTAGATCCAGGCAGTAAATGAGCACAGATGATTCAGACAGAGTCATTACGCTGTAACCTGCCATGACCATCGATCAGCTGGAAAGGTTGCAAAGGCAGTCCCAGCACATGAGAAAACGCCCCTTGCTCACTCTTTCCTCAGCTGCTTCTCACAGACCCAGAACAGGACTCCCTCTACCAGCCTGTAAACGCAGACAGCAGCGCAAGTTGGCTCGCTGAGCTGTTCCTCAGGTTTCTCCCCGCTGCCCCTTTCTGACCTTTTTTGCTCCCCGAGCTGGATGAGCTCCTGGAAGCAGCCACCGAAACAGCTCTTTAGCTCTGCACAAGCCTATCAACCCCCCACTCGGCCCTCTTTCCTTGGATGCTGCCCACGAGCATTCCCTGCGCAGTCCCACTTGTTCAGGGAGAGCTTTGCAGGTAATGACACAATTTTGGAGTCGGGCTCGCTCCAGCCAGGCGCTGCGGGAGCCGCGTCCTGCCCTGTTGCAGCCCTTGCACCCTATGCCAGCCTCACGGGGTGAAAGCAGCAGAGGTTGTGCAAGAGGGGGCTGTTCTCGCAGTCCCCTGATGAGCCTCGAGCAAGAAAAGACCCCCTTGTTCTATGGAAGAGGGCTCAGAGACCTTTATCTCTCCACCTGCAAGAGAAAAGGGACGTGCAGTGCCGTTTGGCTCACGCTCTCACATCCTCCTCCCACGTACAATAACCAAGTCAGCCCACATTTCCCGCAGGAGGGAAGCACATGAAAGCCATTGCCAATAGCTCAGCTGCTGGTGGAAGGCTCCGTGAGCTGCCGAGGGAGGTGCTGGCTTCGGGCAGCATGGCTGCGTAAATTGCCATTGACCGCAAAAAGATGAGTCGAGAGACCAAACGCAGGTTGCTGGCTCATAAACTTGGTCTCCTGCCTCCACGGAGGATGCGAAAAGAAGATGAAACCATATTTAATGATCCCACGTTGCCATTGTGAATGTGGGTATCAAGGAGACCACATAAGGGATGACTCCCTGGGCCGCGGCTGAATTTTGCATCTAAGGTGAGGAACAGAGGCTCTTTCTCCCAAACGTAAAAGTACTTATCCTTTGAGCACAGAAGCGTCTTCCTGCTATCTTACTCGTAACATTTAGATTAATTTGCTGTTCTAAAAGGTTTGTAGGTGATATCATGACAGTTTCCTTTTAAACGGGTCTATTTTACAGCTAAATTGCTGGTTTGTATTCTGAAATCTCAGCTACAAGGTTCCACAGCTTTTGGGGGGGTCTTGAGATTAATGTGCTGAATTTCTGTTTCTCAGACTGTACTGTCTGCTTTTTTTAGTCATCGTGCTATGAGGCATTTCTCCAAGGTGATTTCCCCTCCTGCTCACTGTATCTTTGGCAGAAAATGCGTTTTTAGTTAGCTAATTCAATACAGTTGCATTGTACATCAAATATCAGTAATAATATAAGGCAGTAACGTTATGTCTACTGTGAGAACAGGTTGCAATACACATCGTATCTGTAATATATCACTGGGATAACAATTTCATGCAGCTGTGCTGTCAAATCTTTGCTTGGCACAGGGACTGGTAAGCACCAGGGTCTGGCAAGTAGTTTCTGGGAAAGAGGATAATGATGAAGACAAGGATCCTCCTCCGTGCACCTTCCCAAAGATGATGCAAAGCCTTGACTGCACAGAGAGCCCGTGGAGCCACAGCCCAGGCAGCTGCTCTGCTCCCAGGTCCAGCTTTTACCAGCACTCAACTCAAACGCACCCATGTGCTGTCCTTCCCTGCGTTTCTCCTCCCAGCCACATTTCCAGTGCTTGTGAGGCTGCGTCCTCAGCTTTCTGCTCCTCCTCTGGCTCTCCAGAGTATTAGCGACTCTTCTTTTCTGCATTCTACATCAACTGGCACAATATAAATAAAAACTCCCCCCGCATGTGCCTTGTATGAGTATGTTCTCAGTAGGGCACGCTTATGTGTACATCAGAAAATGCTACTTTTTCCCCATTTTGCAACTTCCTTAATATGAACAATTAAACTTCTACACAGATTGACTACTAGTGTATTCCAGCATTTCAAGATCTAATCAACCTAAAACAGCTTATGTTTCTATATATGATTTTTTTTTTTTCCTTGCAAAGGATTCCAGCGTTTTTCACAAGCTGCAATTTTAGAATGATCAAAATTAAGCCCTTTCAGGAGCAGTCAGTAGAAGGCATATTGATAACTTGCCTTCACTACCCATTTCAGTGCAGTAAAAGAGGGAAATCTTAGCTAAGCAAAGCAGCTAAATGTCAACCAAGAGAGGAAATCTGTGGGATGCTCAAAATGCAGTAAACGTAGCCAGTGTTTCTTGCAATGTGCTGAGAAGTAAATGAAGATATTTTTTTGTGAAGAAAGTTTACATTGTTCCAAAAAAGCGTTCTCTTTTGGAGCATGATAAATCTAATACCTTCATCAAGTTATGATCTGCACCGGATGCGTAATACCGAGAGTTCTTGATGACCCACTCGTCTTCTACCACTGATGCCTACAAGTCACCAAAAATGGTGATGAAAAGAAGCAAAAAATATGAAGTATCTATAAGCAGAGATGAGCTCCTAGAAATTCGTACCCACGGCCAGGTTGACATGGGCACTGGAGGATGCAAGCACAAGGCTAATATTCATCTCCATCAATATTTTTAGTTGAAGCTTAAAAAACAGTAAAACAATCTAAGCTGTAAGAGAAAATACATACTAGCATTTAAATTAACAGTTATTATCCCTATTTCCCATCACCAGACAAGAGTGAAATACATGATGATGGTTTAAGTTTTTTTTTCAGAAAGGTTCAGGGCTGGGAAACACTGGCCTGTGAGACAAATGGCACTGGCCCTGACATGTGCTGCATATCCTCAATACATCTGGACTCCAGTTGGAATTAAAATTCATATTGCAGTAGCAATTAAAAGACAGAACTAGGTCATGAGCTGTTGTTCAAGGCAATATGCAGGCAAAGAAAGAAAAAAAACCCCGAAGCAAGCAGCATTTGCCCTAAAAATTTCAGCACTAAGAGATTCAGATACACAAGATAAAAAAAAAAAAAAAAAAGAGGACGATACAGTAGGAAAGTAACAGTTTGAGTGATTTAGCTGCGTGCCCACCTTTTCACCAAGCAAGAGCCGTGCTCAGTTTGCATTATGACAACTCCATTTTAAGGAGAGGACAGGGAATGGCTGAACTGGTGATGTCCAGCACCCACCAAGCACGGAACACTTGCTGGTGTGCTTGGCCCTGTACACATGAGCTGGTGCTGCATGCGTGAGGTGTTTCCTTACACCTACATACAGCATTGCTGGGAAGAGTCATTTCTGTGGCTGGAAGATTTTTGTAAAAGAAACCATAGCAACCCTCCTAAATCTATGTCCATTCTGGTACGCAGCTTTTTCTTTTCTCCCATTAACTTCTGCATCTCCGTCCAGCTCTTTTATTCTACGTGGAAAGGACTGCATGGGACGTATCCACAATGCACTCCATGGTATATCACACTCAGTGTGGCAACGACCATTGTATTATCCGCATCCCATTCTAGACATAGAAAGTGAGACTGCAATCACATCGCTTCCATTCCTTTTTGAAAACTGCACTGAGCGATTTTGTGCTGTTATCTGTTAGCGTGGAACCTCGCTGCAGACTGCTTTGCTGGTTTTGCAATACTGCACAATATTATTAAGGCAGGCGAGCACTGGGTTTCGATTTAACGGGTGTCTTGTGTTCATTCACTCTGTCACGTGAGCAAAAAGAAGGTTGAACAAACCTTAGCAGTGAGAACTAACCACAAAGTTGTTGATTAAACCTTGTTTTCAGTATCATTTAACCTAAAGGTGATCAGCCTAAAGCCTGATATTATTGGGAAAAAACCAACCAAACAAAAAAACCCATTTAAATGCATTTCCAAAACAGGCCTTGCCACGCACGAGAGCTACGGGTAGGATCGACTGACACGTACAGTCACCCGACAGCGGTGAACGTGTGCGTTTCATCTACGTGGCCGAAATGCTGGATGTGAAGACAGCTGTACCAGCACCGCGCTGGTGACACAGAGAGGAGAGCGGGCTCCTTCCCAGCATCCACAAAAGCAGCAGTTGGCTGGTTCAGAAGTGACAGTAGGCAGAAGAGTTGCAGAGAGTACCTGTCCCTGTGCGGCCACGGGCTCCGCCTCGCCCTTGCTTCCCCACGGGGGCTTCCGAGCCAAGCCGCCGTGCAAGGCACCTCCCCAGCCTGCCTGGACGTTGTGTACTTGACCTCCCAACTTTATTTGACATGTATGCAGCAACAAGAGACACTAGAAGTCCAGAGCAATAGAAGAATAAAGAGAAATGCAACTGATGAAATTCAAACAGGTAGATTTGAAACACAATCCCAGAGGTGCTCCACGCCACCCAGGAGGACTGCAGCTCGTGTTACCTTCTGCTCAGCTCTCTGCTGTTAAAAACACTACTTTTTTTTTTTTTTTCCATATGTTTATCCTGGGCTATACTACAGATACAAGGGAAATTGTATCTCTATTCTCTCGCCTCAATTCTTCACCTTCCAAAAGATGGCCAAAATAACTGGGAGTAATTAATTTTCTATGTTTATTCTGCACCATTATGTCTTCTGTCCCTTATAATGCCTGCACCGACGGTCTTTAATCATCAGGAAAGGTTCACATAAAGGCAGCAAAACCATATTTTTAGTTGTTGGTGATGGATGCCTATGCAGGACCCTAATTATTAATGGTAACACACCATCAGCAAGTCACGGTACCACACTCAGCGAGAGGCTGCATATGCTTTGCGGGGAGTGGAGGAAAGATTACGCATGTTCCAAATAGGAGCCATCGTCACATGCCCAACAGTAGTTGATGCTGAATTTTCCCAGTTGCTCCTGGCGGACTGTCAGGTGTGTGACTGATGTGTTACACCATCACACGACCGTGATTAATGCGTGTTGCATGTCACCGATGGAAATCTGGGACGAGTGTGGGCCTGGGACCACACACATAGGTTTGAGTGTGACTGTCCTCTGGTCACCTCTCCATCTCTGGAGAGATACAGAGACAGAAACGTCACATGAAACCAGAGCAATGCTGTATGAAAAAAAGAACACTCTTGAAACACGCCCTGGGGACATACCAGCTTGGGGCTGGGCTGGACCACAAAGCGGGTGAGGACTGCCGCTCCTCCAGGCCTGGCTGCTCCCAGACAGAACGGGATTTACAGCAAAGCAACGCACCGAGAACAAGTAAAAACCTTTCTTTTATGCAGTTCATATGCACTGCAGTTTTATCTGTGCTGTTGTGCTTAATATGTGCAGTCATACCAGCTCAGCTTTTCCACTTAGAAGCCACTAGGCAGCTACTAATAAGCATATAATTAAGGTAGTTATATTGGTTTAGTCTTTTGTTAAGGTTAAAGACCGAGTCAATCCACAACGTCTTGTGGTTCCCTTCTGCTGGAGACTATTCCCGGGTCACGCACGTGGCACTGCTGTCCCCAAGGTCCTACACATGACCAATGTGGCAAGTCCCACCCCGAGGACACGCTGGACCAAGCAACACGTCTCCTGCTCCAGGCTCTGCTCCATATCAGTGGCCACATCCTGCTACCCTAGCTGAAGCTTGCTGCGTGGCCCTGACCTGGGGGACCAGTACACTAAGTGGTTGATGTTCAGCCAGTGCTCAGCTTTCCCAGGGCCACGCTCCCAGACCTTGCTCAATCCGCACGCTGTGCGGGCCGCGGGCTGGTTTTTCCAGTCTTTCTGCTTTCTCTGCCACAGGCTCCCACACAGCTCCAAAACAACAGCTAGAAAATTCCCTCTACCTGTACTTTAAAACTTGGCTTTTAGTTTGTGAACTACTTGGGCTTAGAACTGGAGGCTGGTAGCGTTTCAAATATCTTAGCCCAGCAGAGCTACCATTTATACAAGCCCTATGGTGGAAGCCCTAAGGAGGAAACCTCAGCACGCTTCCATGCTGATGCACCAAAGTCCATCAACCGTAGCGATGCCCGCAGCCAGGCAGAACGGCCACAACGCACTGCCTTTGTGTCACCAGCCCCAAAGAGCAGCAAAACACATCTTACACAAAGGAGGGAACGCTGCCAAACTGTGAAGAACCTGCTCTCACCGTCACTCTTACCACCTTACCACACCCAGAGCTCTCACAAACCTTCTAACCTGGGGAGATAGCGGAGACTACACATCCCCCTGCCCTCCGCCTGGGTGGGAAGCGAGGAGACATGGGCATCCTCTAATGAAAAGAGACACGAGAATGACGTGTCAGCGATTATACAAAACACCTCCTACTGTATGTAGTTTGTGTGCACAAAGAAACAAACAACAGGCTGCTCCAAATCGCCACATGCATGATTTCTGAGGCAAAACAAGATGAACCATTCTAAAGCGCTTCTTTTTTCATGAAGTTTTAAGGACTTTTCAATAAAGTGGCATGAACAGCCACCTCCAAAATTCACAAAAGGTAATAAAAATTAAAACAGGCACCTGACCTCTGCCCATTGCAGAAGGAGAGCCTTAAAAACAGCTGCTTGTGTTTTAGTTTGGTTTTTTTTAATTCCACAAAAGGAGAATGGATGTAGAAAAGAAGTACCCTCAAAACTGCGGTTATAAAGTTCAAGTTAACGTGCAACCAATGCTTGCGGGCTTCTCCAAGGATTAGGAATTGACACCATGGGCAGGGGTCAGGGGACAGAAAAGGACTTTTGTGAAGAGACTTAATGCTCCTGCTGGGACCCTGCATGAAGTAAGTGAAAAGAAATGCTGCTGCCAAGGGCCACTCCCCTGTCTCTCCCTGGCAGCAGCTGCCAGTCTGTCCTTCCAGCCTGTTGGCACTGGCCATTCCATTGCCTCCAGTACTCTACTGTCCGTAAGAGCCACCTAGCCTCAGCATCAAACTGATCCTATACGATATCTCTGTGCAAATAGATATTACTAATATAGCACACCTCGTTTGCAAATGCAAACCACCAAAACCTTTGCCATGTAATGAAGCTGATTAAAGAACAATCAGTTCATTCTCAATATCTCAATGCCACCAACAAAAAGCCAACGGGTACTTAATACCAACTGCACCGAAGTGTAATTTTTGTGTACCATCTGGAGCCATCATCCATGGCATTTTCACTTCATTTCTACTTTGGCCCCTTCAAGGTCTACACAATATTTCCACAGAGGAAGCACTTCAACGCAGCAATGGTTATAGGATAACATCCCTCTCCACACTACCACTGCTGGCATCCAGCACAAGCACAGGTCGATGGCTTGCAGAGCACCAGGAACAGTTCATGACTATTTATAGTTCTCAGCCCCATTGTACCAAAAGCTTTTAAGTAATTAGTTTTCCCTCATTAACAGATCACTGCCTGGGGAAGGGCACACAGGGGCTCTCAAGCCCCATCCTGGATTACAAGGCAGCACTACACCGTCTTGGGAGTGGAAAGCTCAGAAGTGCCACGCTGGGCTGATGAGCAGGGTGACACAACCACAACATTTATACAAATGTGTTATTCCTAAGGCAGAATTGCAGGTGTTATTTTGGCACAATCAGAGACCACATATAATGCAACAAAAATATTCACAGGATGTTATGTCAAAACCCATGTCTTTAAATCAGAAAGATGAAAAATACTTATCAACAGCACTTTTATGGAGAACCAGATGTACTTCATGAGACATCAGGTGTCATAGTGATTTTTTGCTAAAGTTGCATCCCAGCCTAAAAGGAGCAAAGTTTATACACCTCATGTACCAAAAAGTAATCTACAGTCACCAGGGCGAGTAGTGCTATTCCGCTGCAAGTACATCTCTAATGAAATACGTGGGGTTTGTACCTTCCTACTGCCACATCTGATACATTATTCCATTTTTCTCTTCTATACTTTTAGAAGCAAACCAGACATTTGATAAAGTCTAATTTAATATTATCACTAATGCATTCAAACACATGACTAAAAACCGTGTTGCTAAAATTACTTTACAGAAAACCAGGTAAAACAGACACTGTTATCTCCTTGAAAAACATGGGCCTTATGCTACAGCACCTACTGATGTGAGTCTATTGAAACCAACAGGATTACTTACGTGAATAAGGATTACTCCCATGATTAAGGAGTGCAGGATTACATCCATTGTTTGCATATCTCCTGTTATTTACATATCCTTATTTTCACCTCTTGTTTTTTCCCTTAAAATACAGGGCATTTAATTCCTGTTAGCACTAGATATCATTATGCTGTACTTTCATCCCTTCAAAATTTGACTGTCTTTTGGATGTCAAATAAAATGCTTTCATGATCAAAACAAAGAAAAAGTAGAAGCAACAGAATCTGGACTACGTAATTAAAAACAAACAAAAAAAGGGAGAGCTTGCTACCCACAATCAAAACTTATTCATGATTCCTTTCATATTGACACTCCTATCCATGGCCTCTGCTTTTGGGAGCTGATTATTTATATCAATTTTTTAACTGTGCCAAGTAGCGAGTTACCCAAGAGTTCTCAGGCAATGCTGATAGTATCGCTGCTGGAAAATAACACAAATCAGATAAACAAGTGTTACAGGTAGGTATACCGACAGTGAGCAATAAAGCAAAACATTTTGACACTTTTCACCTTACAAAGAAGTGGTAAGTCTAGCCTTAGTTCACCACTGTCATATGCTTTACATACAAAATGCAACCCCTCCTTAACCTTAGAAAAACTGGGGAAGTTTTTCAACTTCAATCATTTGGGAAAAATTTTTCAACTATTTTGTGATACAACAGAAGAGTTAATGCACGGTAAGAATGTTATGCAGGTCTCAGTTCCTGTTCCCAACCCAATCAGAAGCATATTTAGCTGAATAAAGAGCAACAACACAAGTTACACTTATAACAGGGAGCCAACATTTCTGCTGAAAAATAACACACGTTCTTTCAGATTCTGCAGTTTGACACTGAATTACATTAGTCTCAGTTTGGGTGGCAAGAAATCAGACTCGGATCATAAATGTATTTGTTCTGATAATGTGCCACAGGGATTTGAAAATTTAAATAGTATTTAAGAAGGCTTGATTGTAACTTTAGTGTCAGTGCTGTAGATACCATTTACATATTTTCCAGAGTTAAAAATAAAAGACGTTCCATGCCTTTTCAGGCTTCTTTAAGTCACTGTAAAAGCAAAAAGAATGCAGACTATTCTTAGACAGGCTGCTAAAACACTGCACATTATAGTTCCTGTGAACTGAAAAGAGCTTCCTGCGGATTCAGAAAACGCCAAAAGTTGCACAAACTTACCGAAGCAACCTGTTTTCTTCCAAGAAGAGTAGTTTATGGTCAAGTACATTTGAGTTACAAAAGACTGTGCTTCCCGGGTCCATTTTACACAAGGCTTAACCTGAAAATCCACGCGACTGTGGCGGGCGCAGCAGCAGGGGGGTCTTCCCTCTCCAGAAGGCATCTCGGTGCGACGTGCGATGGCCCGAGCGCGGCCGGGACAGCCACCACTTGTTGCAATGGTAACAGGGAAAGCCAGGGTCTGCCAGCTCCGGCTGCAAGGGCATGAATAATTCATGCCTTCCACCTCCCCGCATTAGCATGCTGCTCAGGCAGCTCCAATGAAGCAATTCATTTTGTCCTTTGTCTTCAGGAAAAAGCCGGCTGGATTAATGAGGGTTATCTGTGATGAGAAAACCTGGGCCTGCTGCGTCGGATTGGTTGGAATTTGTGTCCCTAAATGCAGGTTTTACGGCCAGAATATAAATTCAGCTGTGCATCCTCAACCTTAGGCAGGTGCAGGTTGTTCGGCTGCAGCTACAAGATCTAGCTGCAGCACAGGAGCGTTTCCTTGTCTTGACTTAAATATCGAAGCTGGGCTCTTTGTTTCCGAGTGCTTCTTGAGCAAAGTTAAGAGGAAATCTCCAAGTGCGCTGCTCGCACGTGGTTTTGAACATATTTCTGTAATGACCTCTTGGACTGCGAAATAGCGAACACCTGGCATCAAAATGTTTGTGTTCTAAGTACAAGATATGGGGAAAAAAAAAAAACCCACAGTAACGAAACCCAGCAATTTTATCATTTACTTGTTGAAAAAATTAGTCATCCATTGAGCTATTTTTAAAAGAAGGTTTTGAAGGCGATATTTTTCAATGCGATATTTAAATTTTTATTTAAAGTTTTAAAAATAATTAGTAGTAGCATCATTGATTTTCCTCAATATTTACCATCTAGAAATCTACAATAACTGAAAATGGTAAGAATAAAATAATCATATTTCTGATTAATTGATCACAAAACTAATAACTGAACACAATGAAGGATTTTTTAAAATTAATTACCTAAATAGTTATGGAATGCAGTATTAGGCTGCATAAATACAGATTGTTATCATTTTATCTGATACTGCTAAGAGCAGCACTGGAACATTGTGTTAGTTTTGATATCCATACTCTAAATAGACACTGGCAAACAAAAGCGCAGAAAATCGCTGCAAAATTTATTTGAACTCACTAAGGAAAAAGGTCTTGAAAATATGTGATTCAAGCTGGTTTGCTGTCAAAAAGGATATTGAGAGTTAACTTGAGTGCAGTGTACAAACAGCTTTACAAGGAGAAATTACCTCGGATAGAAGCACTTCTCTGGTACATATTTCTAATGGAGAAGGTGATTACCTACTACAAAAATCTACTGAGTACACTAGTGACCTCTACATTTCCTAGATACCTTTCTAGAAGGAATGCTTTTGCCAAACAAACAACAAAAAGTTACAGGACCCAGAATGGCTTTAAAGACTTAAAATGTAGAGAACACATAAAAACAAATTCCTTCCAATCCTTTTAGCCCTGGATTGTGTTCATGCAGTTCGCTGAAGTCTACAGTACGTATCCTCCTACCAGTTGCATATAGGGATTTTGGTAATCTTTAAATCAAAACATTTTGCAATGATTCCAAGAATTTGTCCAGAGAACCGTTCCGCTGCGATGCGAATTAGGCTGATGACATAACATGAGATAAGATGATTTCATAACTTTTGCTGCTGAGCCCTTCTAGGACAACCCAGGTGGATGCACTTTTCCTCCTGCCATTTTCTCATCATTCCACTTAGGACAAGAAAGAAAAGCAGCTTGGAGCACATGGATATGAAATGATTTGATTTTGCCTGAAAACTTAGAAGAAAAGCTTATTTCTGCCTGTAATATTCTTATTCTAGACTGTTTTAGACTAAGAAGCACAACTTTATTCCACATTTGATGTAGATGGGATTGAATGACTTTTAGGACTTAAAACTGCAGCAGGGACAGAAGAGTTTGTGACAATCTGCTAGATTTTGGCACAAACTAGAATTTGCTGTTTCTTCCAGATTGCAGGTGCGGTAGGGTTTCAAGGTGGTGATTACAGAGATCACTGCTGAGGTCACCCCCTCCTCTGGCGGACTTCTAACAACGGCCAAAAAAAAATGTTTTCACCTGAAATAACACTACTTCTTCACCTGCACTAGATGTTGAAAATGTCCTTTAGGATATGTGCAACATGAAAGGAAAGGTTAGGCAGAGAAAAAGAAGATAGCCAGACAGATACTGGCCAACTCAGTCCTGGGAAACATTTCCCCGCAGGATGTACTGAGACCAAATTTACTCTTCGTTCTGTATAGATAATGGTATCTCTGGCTGCAGCTGTGGAAGGGGATTATGCAGGTCGATATCAGCAGAACAGCTTCAGCAATGAAGTTGGCATGTCCTGCAGCTTCTCTAGAGGTCTCCCGGTAGATGGTGAGCAGGAACAAGTGCAAGAGGTACAGAGAAGGGAAAGGGAATAGCTGTCTATTGATGTTATGCGAGTTTTGCCTGAAAAATTGATTGACACAGTTGTAGCTCAGACTAGCTATTCAGCCAGTGTCACGTATGCAAGTCAGTGACAAATTATGGTTGACCGTGCTTGAAAGGTACAGAAATGTTGAGTAGCATGAGCAGAAAGATGGCGTTCCTATCCATTGCCATCAAAATATCATCTTTTAGTGCTGTTGACAGTTTAATAGCTACTTCTGTACGTTGGAGAGCATTGTGAAGTACTGCCACTATATTATTAACCTAGGCTGGAACTTTCCTGCAAATGCAGAGATAAAAACCACACAAATGGAGCTTCTGAAATAGTTGAAGATTAAAGGTGTGCTGTTCGCAACATGAATAGTATCTCTCTAATTGCATTTCAGGAGGCCCCAATAACACTTTAACCCCCAATTACATTATCATATATTTTTTCAGATCAAATGGATTCCATTCAGTTTTAAACATCCAGGTGATGGCATTCAGTTCAAATTAAGCATTTTTAATTCCATTTGTATCCTCTAGGCAGCTGAGACGGGATGTGGATATGAGGGAGCTACACAGCCTCCTGCTGACCTGTGAGATTACAGCATGTAGTGGCGGCTATCAGAGACACATCTCTTTACTAGATCTCTCTTGCTTGCAAAAAAAGGTGCTTTTGTGCAAATTTGGATCCACATGTGTGATTACCTGAAATCATTCCTAGAATATACTAAGTTGCATCGTATCTTTGAAACGGTTCGCATGGCCCCAATCTGTCGCAGTTCAAAGACGACGTGTGTAATATCACACAGATTAAGCACACCGTGTAGCTGGGGAGGGACAGGGCGATCGTGTGACTGCAGAAAAGGTTTGGGATTCAGGACATTGGAGTGTGACTGTCTATCGATACCTTTAAATTAGCTATCACTGTAGTATCTGGTTTCTGTCAAGGTATTGCAGAAAACCAGTGAGATGCATCCAGGAGGTTAGTGAATCAATTCACTGCTCTGCCCACGGGCTGACCCTTCGCTGTTGGCTGTCTTTCAGCATGTCACCTCAGCTATCTGGCTGCTTTTTTTTTTTTTGCTGTTCCTTGGCATCACTGGCAGGCCACGTGTTCCCCGCTGAAAGGCATGTCTATGGCTGCCACCTACCCAAGGTGGCACCTAGCCAAGGTGGCCAAGCTGGCTTTGGGATGAGACACCAAATGACACGTGGCACCAGGAGGGGCAATGCTCCATGACAACCAAGGACAACTCCATCAACCAGCCCTGGAGAGCCGTGGTAATGGGGTGGCAGACTTGCCAAAGCCAGGGTTCTGTATTTTGCTGTGACATTATTCCCCCATCTGGTTTTTTGAAGTACCAGAAAAACAAAGCATTACAAAAATGTCAAGCTGTGAAAAGAAAAGTCAAAAGCCAGAAAATTCAAAGTTAATGCTGATTCTTTTAACTCAAGTCATTAACTCAGAGGCATGCCTGAAGTCTGGGCAGAAAGGCAGAAGCCTTAGCTGAACTCTTGCTGGTTTGTGTAACCAGCTGAGGAGTCACACATCCAAGGGGGCACAGATTCATATAGGAATATAGGAAGGGAACAGGGACTGGCTGAGTTAAGAGGCTGGATGCCACTGGTATGGGGAAAAAGGGGGGCAATCGAGAGACAGATTTCCTGAGAAATTAGATAGGGGGAGGGAGGAGAGAGAAGAGATAAGCTCATCCCAGAGACTGGCAGAAAAATAAAGCTTAAGGACACTGACAAATGAGAAACCCAAGAGAGAAGCCATGAATTAAAAGGTGAGCAGGGAAAGAAAGAATTTCAGACAGGAAAGACAGGGAATAATTGTGGAAAAAAACCCCAAACAAACCCAGAGAGTGAGAGGAGAGTGACTTGGATAGGGATCTGGTATCGATCTGGCTCAAAGATGGGGACTGGAGTGAAAATGGAAGGAGGACAACCATCTCTCAGAGGGGGACAAATGTAATTAGGACTGTGAGAGACCAAAGAGGAGAAAATAGCTCACATTTAGTGGCAGTGGACAGAGGAGTCAGGGTGTATTAGATTTGTTCCTCTTTGGTAGCCAGGATGGAACAGGATTCAAGTCCCCATTCCTCTCTGCCCAGGACGCTTTGCATATTGAACCTGCTAGCCGAGTCCTATCCTTACTTTCTGCTTATTGTTTCAAAAATTCAAATTACACACAAGAAATAGAGATTAAAACAGTCATTAAGGCTGCAAATGAAACACCCTAAAGAAAGGGAATTCTAAGACAACTGAGGAGGGAAGGCTTTTGCAGACTGTGATACGTATATATATATATATTGCTCTTCTGTTCAAGATCTTAGAGCATTTTGGCTCTTTGAAAATACACACAGCTGGATACTTAACATTTAATTAAATAGTTTTTAAGATAATGACTACAGCAGCTTCAGCATAATTCACAATTAAAAGCAATCAAACCCAAAATTCAAAATTACTCTAATTCAAATATGTAGCATCAGTAATAGCCTATACAGTTTTCAATGAAATGGGAGTCATAAAACTACATTCCAGAGTTTACAGTTGTAATAAGTACAGATTTATGGGCAATAAGGAGGTATCTATGTGTACCTTCTTGTGCCTCTCATTTATTAGGCTAAAGCTGAGGCATCCCAAAAAATGCCTTTAATTAGTTTTAGCACTTAATCTAACAAAACAAGTGGTTTAAACAAATACAAACTGCTGTTCTCCAGCCCCCATGTACATGAAACAACTATTATTTTTGCAAGATTAATAAAGTCACAGGTGATTTTGTAACAACCTATTTAAAGTATAATTTAAACCTAAGAGCAAGGGTGTTTCTGCATCAGCACCAAGTCAAGGGAAAGAAAATATTATCTGCTAATAAATACCGTAGTACTGTTTCTGCGTAATTCCTCTTAGTTTGTATTATGTATGGAGACCCTTCAGAAAGCCAGTTGCATTGCTTATAAAGACACACAATAAAAGTACTTGTGTAATTTTTCCCTTGAATAAACAAGAACATATTTTCTGTTCCATCATGTAGTCCATGCATTAAGGAAGAACAGTGCGATGATGAGAAAATAATTGAAGTTAGAAAGTCAGGAAAAAATACTGATAAGCGGATTGAGGGGTTAGTTTGCTGGCTCACATTTCAGATGCATTACATAAAGGGGCTAAATATTTGTATGGAGTGTAATTAACTTTTTTTCCCCCTATAGTAGAACATTGCATTACAAAATACTAAGCACGTTCAACTACACTAAAAATCAGTGGGAAATGAAGAGACCAGCATTTTTCTCAATACAGGTCAGAGCCCTTTTGGCTGCAATCCAGCACTGGATCTCTCACGAGCCCCCTTTGTCACAGACAGGCTCAGGCAGCGGTTTTTGACAGATGAACGTGGGCTTGGAATTCCCATTAGGGGGCCCAACTGAGGGGCCTAAATTCCCACAGCCTTTTGTAGCCATCTCAGGAGATGGCAAAGTTTCTTTAACTTATCGATAGACAATCCAAAAATTGGATTGATGGTAAAAGAAGGGAGTGGCAGTGCAATTTTGCAAAATGGCCTAGAAAATGCGAATAGCCAATGTCTCCCTGATAAACATTCATACAGCAACAGCGAGCTGAGCATTATTTGTCCTCCACAACTCTGCAGTTGTTCCCACAGTGGTTTCTTCCCATCATTATTCATCAAGTTACTTCTCTAAACTTCATTTCGGTATCATTCCGTGAATACCATTATTTGAAGAATATAAATAGTAATTGGTAACTTTGAATACCTGTTGCATGGACTTTAAAATTCTAAACACTGGCGAAGTGTTTTACTGCAGTTGAGAGTTACTTTCCCAAACGTCTGCTGCAACACGGGTGAAACCTTGGCTCTTTCAGAGGCAATAGCAGATCTGCCCACACCTTCATAGGTGACCAGACTACACTGGAAGCCTTATTTGCCCCATCCTTTCCATTCCATCCACTCATTACTCAGATACGAGGGATATCTTTCTGTTACAGACCTCCACAACGCCCATCTCTACGGGCCCTCATTCTTTCTTTAACACTTATTGAATAAATCATTAATCACCACCACCCCAGCTAAAGAGCAAGACTTCAGAGCTCGTGGTAGATAAGACACAAGAGAAAAACTGCAGTTGCCTTCAGTTGCAGAAGCAGGACCTCGAGATCAGCAGCATGGCAGAGACGTGCGCTGATGCTTCGTCTGACATCCTCCACCAGAGGCCCTGATGGCCAAGGAAGGCCAAGCAGAACTGCTGGAGTGGGACAAGGAATAAGGGAGGGTGACTCATTAAATTTCCTGTGAACTGTGCTAAAGGACAACTCACAGACATGAGAAACAAAAGTCTCTGTTCACAAGTGTCCTTAAAACCTGGAGGGAAACATCCTTTCCTTTTTATTATTAAAAAATAATGCCACCTAAATTCTTCATTATACTACTTTGTTACTGCAGCAGAGACTATGATGAGGAACTGTCTGCATTGCACAGCCTGGACCATAGCAATCAGCTGCACTGAGCAACTCTCCTGTACCGCTTAATGCTTCGCTTCAGGGGCAATTTGTACAAAGAGGAAGCATTTGCTTTTTTGACTCATTTTAGTTTCTCACAGTAAACAGAATAACAAATTGACACGCCAAGTATCTAAACTGAGAAAACACCTCTAATAGCCTCCATTTCCTCAAATATTTCGCTCTCAAACATTTTAAAATTTGAACATAAGCTGTTTAATTGTTAATAAACCATTTGCTATTAATTGGGTTCAGTAGTAAAACAGAAATACATTTGGTAACTGGCTGTGCTGTTCACAGGTCCTGATTAGCAGTACTGCTGGCCTTGGATTATCTCTTCATCATTGTATCACCAACAGAAGACTATTACAGTTTTAAAGAATCCTACACACTTAAATCAGAACAAAGAGAGGGAGATGAAGTTACAATCTCTCACATAAGTGCAATCATTTAATATTGCCTTCCCAGAGGCAGTATTATCCAAGTTTATGGGGAGACAAGTCCTACCATTGGTTCATGTAATTTGATGTAAGCTCAACTGGAGATAGAGTCAAATTCTGTGTTTTCTCCTGCATGACATTTCTAAGTTCTTTCTTAAACAACAAATATAAGGGATTTGCTTCTTAACTGCACATTGCAAAGCGCTCATATTGGTCTTAATTAACCTCTGTTGGGGACTACTAGAAATGTCTCTCTGACCCTGACAAATCTCAAACCACCTCCCTTACAGCCATCCTTCTTTGCAGATGATTTTTCTGGCTCATTACTTCAGCCAAATGACTCCTCTGTTCACAGCCCTCCACTGGCTGCTCTTCCCTATTGCTTCAAACACAAACTGTTATGGAGATGTTGAGCCCTGCCTCTGCTCTGATCCCAACACAGGCTTGGCTGCTGCTGCGTCCTACCTCTCAGTTCTGAACTGCGTTTCATGCCAGTCTTAATGGACTGAAAGAATGTCCCCTCAATGTCTAAAAGGAGACCTGATTTTCCCCTTTCCAACCCTCCTTAGAGGTCACCTCTGCTGCAACTCCTGCAGAGAAAAACCACCAAACACCTTGATAACAGTCAAGGAACTAAAGTCCCAGGACAGTGCTCGTGATCCTCACTGTGACCTTGTATTTCTCTCCATTTTTGCGAGACCCACCCCTATTTTCCCAGCTTTTACTTCCACAGTAAGTTCTCTGGCACCGTTCTCACATTTCAGCTTCTGGTAAGTGCTTGTCCCAATGAGCTGAGACGCCTGGCCCGCACCGCAGTACAGATGGGACTGTGATTCTCAGTTTGGCAGCCACACTAAAATAAATAGATCATTTCAGAACAGATCAATTTAGTGCTTTCCCTTTCATATTTTCACGGGTTCATTCAGGGCTCACAAGAGAGGTCAGCAGAAAAAGTGCTACATATGAAACAGGAGCAAGCCCTTACAATATCTGTAAAATTTCTCAGTCAATGTTTAGGAAATTGTCCTCTCCACACAGCTCACAGGATCCCAGGATAATCCTGGTGGGAGGGCTCACATCTCACCCCTGCCCCAGGCAGGGCCAGCTCCAGGGTCAGCCCCAGCTGCTCAGGGCTTTCCCCCAGTGGGTCTTGAAACCTCTGAGAGCGGGGACAGCACAATCTCTCCAGGGAGCCCGTCCCTCAGCTCCGCTGCCTTCGATCACAGTAAATCCACAGATCTAACCGGTTTGCTCCAAAACATGCAGATTACAGCCCAAGAGGCCGCACTGATTTCTAACAGAAATCTATATGATACAAAAAGACACAAGAGAAAAAAAACCCTGTTTGCCCACTACGACTTTGGAATCCCTCAGATAAAGGAACAGCATTAGATCACAATTTTAGGATTACCTGTGCTGTTCAGTTCTCTCATCATAGTTTAAACCCAGAAATGGTTAGTTTTTTCAAGTAAGTTTATGAAAATGTACATGCTAAGCATCAGAGCAAGCCCAGGACCGTATCCTGCACTCTCATCTACAGATCACCACTTCCTACTGCTGTACCTTTGGGTCTGTTTTAGTCAGAAGTTCTTCAAAGCCATCCTGGATGACATCTCGGCCTCACTGGAGCAGATGGAAAAGTCTCCCATCAGCTGCTTCGAGGTACAAATCCTGTATCATCTTTGCTTTGCCATGTAAATTGCTAAGGCTCCCCAAGCTGTGTAGGTTTTGATTACTTGGTCTTCTGCAGCAACTGTGTTTCATATAAAAGAAATTTACAGGCACAGTAACCTGCTTGACCCGAAAAAATGAGCAACAAAAAGTAATTTCCTTGCGTAGCGTATGGGGTTTCACGTTTTCCCTTAGCCATAGTGCCACCTCCCAATACAAGTAAGCAAATTAATTCCCAGATACAAATTTACAAAGAGCTTCTTTCACTTCTCGGTGTCTTGTTGCCCGATTTTCTAAGGAACTCACGACCTCTGCAAATAATACAAAAGGGAAGAGCGAACCAGGAGACGACAGAAGTTTATCTGACTGCAACTGTTGCTAGGAAGGGTGTCGTTTCTGAAGAGGTCACATTAAGGGCAGGCCTCTAGTAAATTAAAACAACGAGGTTGATGGCTACAATTATGCACTGGAACCTGGGAAAACACAACAGTGGTTAAGGATAGCGCAAATGCTATTCCCATCTCTAAGTTGCAGGGGACTGCATTTTAATTTTTTAATCATGATAAAAATAAAGCATCTGAAAATGTCTTTTGCAGAAATTAAAAGCAGAGGGATCTGTTACCTTAAGAAACTATGCCGTGATTCCACCTTAAAATTTTTCTGCACTTAAAACAAGTGATTAGACAGCAGGCAAGGAAGGAACCCGTGTTTCACAGAGGATGGCCAGCAGATTGTGTCCTCTCAGACCAATGTGGCAAGACACTTTTGGTCTAGAGGTCTGTTGGCTCATCCTCGTAGGTAGGTACATTTTTAATGTACATTTTCTAAGGGACAGAGTTCATGCCAGATTGTCACATGAAAGACTGCTGAAATATGTATTAGCAGGCTAAAGCATGAGATAAGTGTATATGTATATTTAACATACAAGTTCTAAAACCTTCAGGTTAATTAAATAGTTTGATCACGTACCAACAAAATACCCTTCAGTCTTGGAAGGAGAGCTGCAAGGCTCTGTCTGCAGGATGCAAGCCTGCTGTGCGCACACACAGAGAGTCGAAAAGCTAAAGGGGGATCAGATCTGTGGCACAGTGGAACATCTTCCATCGAATCATGACGGTAAACATACGAATGTAAAAACATTCCTTCTCTCTTTAAAGCTTCCCATCAATTTCTTATAGGAACTGTACACATTTTCCCATTGTCTGCTCTGGTAACAGCTATTTAATTAAGTGCTTCTCCTTAATGCACTGTTTCAGATGCTGCTGGTACTGAGCAGGCCCTTCCAAAAGAAGCAATCAAACCACTAGATGGTTTTACTCAGCTGTGGCAATTCTAAGCTGATTTAAGCAGTCTGTCAAAATTGAGTGAAATTAATTCACTAGAGAGCTTCACCTTCTCTAAACTTAAATAAAAGTGATGCCAACTGGAGGTTATCAGATCCACGTTTTTCCAGGCAGAGTGATCTAAAATACTTTAGCAACACTGAAACTTGTACTCTTTCTAGTACAGAGGGGCAGATCACTGAAGACAGGATACCTCTCTACTGCAAAAATCCAGTGAAGGACCACCTTATCCCTATCACACTGGAACAAATTTCCACCTCAGCGGTGGCTTCTGCATTTCGGGTGTTCGGCTGCACCACGCAGACCCCGTCTAACAGCCCAGACTGTTGCAGGGCTGTGAAGAGCATTGCAAGTACAGAATAAACGACAATAGTAGCTGGATTACATCCACGTCCAACTGTCGGAGATGCTGAAGCGGACAATTGCCTTCTGGTTCTTATTAAGGCTTTTTCAGGTTTTAAGTGCTTCCCTGATAGCTTGGTACACAATTATAGGTGGATTAGAGAGAATAGTAACAGGGTATTTTTGGTCTAATCTTCACTCAATTGTTAATATTAATTAAAGGACTTTTCCACTTCATTATACAATAAACACAAAACACTTCTTAAGAACGAGCATTTTAGCTTACTAGCTACTTAATGGTGCTTTTTTTCACTTTTTTTTTTTTTTAAACAAACCATGCTGACTACTAGGAGGCAGAGACCATTGTAGGAGCATGGCATACATCACCATTGGTGATGATGACCTCATCGTTGATATCACATTCAGAACTGGCTGCAACAGCTATCTCCGAGTTGGTTTTCCCCCCAATACAACTGTTAAAAACTCTCACACAACAAGACAGCAAAATACTAAAAGTAATCAAGCCATTTCAGCCAGAAACTGGGAAGACAGGAGATAGAGAGTTGTTGTTCTGTCTGAACACTTGAGGAGGTTTTCAATATCTCTGATAAAGCACAGATTCCCATAAAGAGTGGTCCTATGGCCATGTCAGAGCCGATTTGGCTGTGAGATACAAGCACAGCTGGCCGTTCTCTTTGCAGCCTTGCAGCATCCCATTGCAATCACAAATCACCGGGTTTTTGTGTTATTTTAACCATACCCGTGATGTGAATTACGAGTGTTGGCCAAGGTAGATGGTTTCATAGGCGAGTTTGCAAGCTTTTACTGCAAAGCAAACACCGAGTTGACATTTATTACATACTCAGTCATGATTTGCTAAAGGGATTTCCCAACTTGCTTAGGGAAGGTCCCACAATACAAGCTAGCTTTCAGACTTATTTTTTTGGCTACTCAGATAGCATAGAAACTAGAAATAAATAAGCTACAGAAAGAAGTAACAACACACCCCCCACTATTATTAAGGGCCTACCTGTAACAGGGTACAAACAAGGTGTGGACCCAGTCATGTATCGGGAGATTATTCTTGTAGGTTGCATTAACTTTGGTTTAACTAACTAGGTGAAAAAACACCCCACCTTTTAGAAAAATAATTCACACAATAAGCTCTCTCAGTAACGCAGGTAGCTGGATTAACGCAGGAACAACAGCAGCCTCCATGCAAACGCCACTGTGTGCCAAGCACACACAGGTGCAAAGGTTTCTGAAGTTGCTTTGGCATCTTTTGGGCATTGGCAGGGAAAGAAAGAGAAAAAAATTGGAGAAACGGCAAGAAAAGGCAGCAAGGAGGCATTACCCAGGGCCAAGAAGAGCCGGGGAGTTGCCCAGAGATAAAGCCAAGACAACATCACTGGTACCAAACATTGGGTAGAGAGGGATTGGTGCAGTGAGCGAGGAAAGGGTCTCCTAAAGCTTGAGCCCTGCTGCACTCGGGGAAATGGGAGTGTGAACAGGCCCTACAAACAAACAGGGGCTCAGAGGACCACACGACTACCATCACTTTCTCTTCCTAATGGAAGCAACCTGCAGGACATCAACTATCAGCTCAGTGCTCAGAACAGAAGGGCTAACATGGTTATTACACAGAGCCATGCCGTTAACTCCTGGAGTGCATTACCTGTGACTGCTTCTCAGACAATAACTTTTTTTTGTTTCCAATGCCCTAGGAAAAAAAATGGATGCTATTACAGATTAGAAAACAGCTGGGGTCACCATATAATGAGAAAAGAAAGGAAAAAATAAATGATAAATGCATGAGAGGCAGTAAAGGCTAAAATGTTAGGGCAGAAACACCAAAGTAGTTTACAGTAGTATAATTTATAAAGTTATAGATATATTATACATCTAATCTACCTATATACAAATATATAGCTACATAAACAAACTGTGTAAAGTGAGAAAAACAGTCTTGAAGAGACCTTTACAAAGATTTTGGGTTTTGGTTCCCAAATGGGGTAAGAAAGAAGCATAAGCGCTTCATAGCGTATCAGAACAAAACCACTCCATTTCTGTCCTCAAACCACTTCCAGGTCACCTGCTCCAACTTCTGTTTTTCAGAGGAAAAAAAGCTCTTAATCCAGCGAGCTGCCTCGCTTTAGACACAAAACGCAATGAAAACCGCGCGCTGAGCATCAAACTGTGGTGACTTCTGGAGCGCTGGATCACACCCAGCGCAGTGCAGCAGCAGATCAAAATCTGAACTTCCTCAGCATCGCCTTACAGAGGTGGGATGCTATTACAGAAGTTGTGTCAGAGCTCTGGTTTGCTTTTATCTAGTGCCGTATTTCAAGCTCCTTCTCCTGATAACAGTATCTCAAGGATTGGGACTATTAAAGTTATCTAAAAGCGATAATGGTTTTCTCTACAGGGAGTACGTGATACTCTTCCTTTCCTTCCCTTCTCTCCTATCATTTCCCTCTTTGTTGATACCTCTCCATCCATCTCTGCAGTTTCATGCCGGCTCTACCTCCAATAACCTCTTTCTGTACATCTTAATTTTTAAAGGCACCCATCTCTGTCCACTTGTTTGCCTCCGTCTGCAGCATGACCTCATTTCACTGTAGGCTTGCCATAAAATCATCTACTATTGCTTGTTTACTGTCCAAACACCTGCTGTGTGTTCCCATCCCAGTGAATCTGCATTTTCCTTTCCTTCCCCTCCCCTGCTTTGTGTGCTGACATTTTTCCCCCTAATTATTTTATTTGCACATATACCTTTTCCACTCAGTGCTCCCGTCTTCACAATACCTCTGTCACAGAGTCACTACTTCAAAATTCACTTTCAATATATGCAAAAAGACCTTGAATTTTTGCCCATTTGTGGATGTAAATGAGGTGGCAGGATGTGTTACCCAGCTTGCGTAGATGGAAGCCTTTTTAATCTAATATCACTAATATGAAAGTCACCTGTTACAATTGCAGTTAAATGCAAAATTAAATGAAAATTTGTCAGTTTCTGAAAGACAATCTGAGAAATCAAATTATCCAGAATTACCTGTGCTTATGGCTTGTTGTCTGAGGGTGCTGTAGTCCATTTCTCCTTGTAGGCTGGGGTTCCACATCTGTGTCCTTTGCAGTCCAGGGAAAGCTGAAATGGGTCACAAACCTGTGTGGGCGCTGGTGCAACATCTGCCCTAGAGCACAGGGATGCTAAGAGAGGCCAGCACTTGTCTGAGCTTCCCCTTCACCAGAAGGCTCTTGTAAGGGCCTTGATAAGTAAATTTCTCCTGAATAAGCAGGGAATTAATCTTGCAGCAGGTCCCAAGCCTGGTGCTTCCAGGTGTGCCGCCTGTGTCAGGCACAGGCGACCGGCAGCTCAGCAGGAACCAGGAGAACATGCTCTTGCCATGACACAGCGCTGCTGGAGCCCCGTATAAAAGTCACTGTGTAACCACACGCCTCAAATGTGGTTGCAAAGCTAAGGGAAGCTATGCTTTTTCAGCCTTGCTTTATCTAAATTAATTAGGCCAGGGAGCCCTCACTTCACCTTCCTGGCAGCTGCAGGACAGAGGTGCCTGGTGTTGCAACAGCAGCGATCTGATCCCTGCTGCCTGCAGCATCTGTTCTCCTGCCTGCATCCAGCCTCTACCCAGGGCGAAACTCCAACAGTTGCTCCATCACCCAATGAGTCCTCACCAGCAGGGAGGGGAATTGGGAAAAAAAGAGAGCAGACCCATGGGTTGAAGTGAAACAGATCTAATGAAAACACAACCAACACCAACAAAGACACACGGAGTTATTATACTCAACCAAATGAGCATCCAGTCATCACAACTTACCAGAAAGCAGTCCTCGAGAGAAACCAGGGAAGGAGCAGGAGAAACCTCAGCAGGAACCCCACAGGAGCTCCCTTTCCTCAGCAACCCTTCCCCCTTTATAACACCCATGACATTACGGGATGGGCTACCCCTGTAGCTCACTCAGGTCAGCTGCCCTGGCTGACTGGAACTGCTAACGGCCTGCCAGCATGGCTGGGCTGGGATCCTGTCCCAGCCAAACCAGGACACCTCCTTACTCGGTCAGGACTTTGGGGGCAAATTCTGCACCTCTCCAGCAAAATCCTTTAATTGTCTCTCTTGCAGTAGTGCAGTTGCTCTCGGGATCAAAATCTCCAGCCACCCCACCTGGTTATCCCCCACCTTTCACTTGCAACCCAAAGAGAGCAAGAGCAGTTGAAGTTTCTTCTATCCTTCTTACAGCTCCCAAAGGGCAGCTGAGCAGCCTATAATTTCCTAAGCTCTTTCCCAGACACAAATCCTCTCTTGATTCTCCAGATCCATCTCAGTTACCTTTGCTTTTGTGGAGAAGGAGGCTGTCTGCAAGGGGCAGACTTAGCCTAAGGGCAAGATGACCTCTCCAGAAGGATGCAAGCCTACAGCAGATCTTGTGAACTTATTAACTTTAACTTCCTTGGAACAGTTCTTAGGACTAAAGGATGGAGAGAAACAAAACCCAAATGAGGTAGGAGAAGAGCAGGAGATCATGTATCCCTCCAAACAGCCTTGACTGCATTGTCTTTATGGTGTACCAGTGCAGAAGCCCTGAAGAAGTCTCCTTTCTCCTGCTGCCTCTCTTCATGGCTCTCATACAGGCTTTCTCCATAGGATAGCTGCCAGTAAAGCCTCAAAATCTAGAGAGCAATCTTCCACAAGGAGTGTGAAAGCCTTAGCATCCTACATAGCTAAAGGCAGAGGGGACAAACTTCTAAGCAAAAGAACAAAACCACCAACCCCACCACAGACAGCAACTCTGCAGCTTGACAAGGTGTTATCCCAGCTCTCTAATTATACCTCTCCACTGAGTACAACAAGCAGCAGCTGTTGTGTGAAGACTTTTTTTTTTTTTTTTTTTTTGAAAGAAATTATTTCTCATTGGTTAAAAACTCTGGTGGATGGAAGGAAAAAGATTAAAAAACGAAAGGGAGAGAGAAAGAGAAGATACAGCTAAAGTTCAAATGAGCTCAGCCCTCACATGCCTGATAACATGTCTGCACTCTGGGTCATTCCTGAATGTCGAAATAAACACTCTGAGCCTGAGCTTAATAATTTCCCTGGAGCACCATTGTCCTGCAGAGACGGTTTGCCTTTCAGTTCTTGGCTGCTGCCAAGGGAGAGGTGAGGGAAGTGAACCACTGTATTTATTGAGTTGGTTGTTGTAACAATTTAAAGTAAGCTCAGCATCACTGGCAGCTTCTTTCAGGTCAGTCCCGGGAATTAGCAGGTTTTCCTCTAGATCTGCATACTGGAGTCTCTCTGGTTTTATAACACAGTTTTGTCCTGGCTTCAAATACATCTTCTAACCTGAGAAAGGATTGCTCCATCTTTGATATCACAATTAAAATGGATCAGGAGGGGGGAAGTAACGATTGATCCTTCAGCCATTGTGCTGATCTGCTGAAAGTGCTGACTTATGCCCATGAGCAAAAACATTGAATCACAGGGATCAATAAACAGAGCTGTAGTGGTGCAACTGCTGCGGGCTGCACTGTTAGACTTGTACTGGCAATTACAGAAACTGGGTTGGCTTTACAACTGCTTCAACAAATGCCCTATAACCCTGATTCTTCCTATGCAAAACCCCCCTAATTTTCCTTCAGATCACCAAAGCAGCATATGTTTGGCAAATGCTTACAGCTCTGTTATGCTCATTTTCATTTTCAACTAACAAGTATGAAGATAGCTGTTCTTAAATCCAGAAAGTCAGATGTGCTGTGTGTAGAGAAGGTTTATACATGAATAAATGATTCAACTCTTTGCTTTCTGACGCTGCAGGCAGGCAATTAAATGGGATTGAACTTCATAGTTTAATAGTTTGGAAGGTCTTAATATAGATTATCACAACTACAAAATGCTCGATGAATTATAAAAGAGGGCAAGGGACAGCTTGCTATAGATTTTATGCCTCTAACGGCACTTAAAAACTACGCCGGCAGGAGAAGATACTGTGGTCTTAGCTGTGACCTGACTGAAAGGGATGTTAAGACTAAAGGATAAAGGCAGGTAGAGGAGGCTTTGCGTTGCATGTCATACTCTGGAGAATGAACACATCCTCAGACTTCTTTAATCTACATTTTTCCCAGCTGCAAAATCAGAGTACTGCAATGATGTTCGTAATTGTAATGGGTGTTGACTGCAAGGCAAGACAGGGAGAGACAAAGTGTCGTCTTCCCTCTGAGATCAGCTTTGCAAGTCAATATTTACATCCCTTTGCAAGAGTCAATACCAAATATTTGGGATGAGTATTTCATTGGTAAATATCAATACCAAATATTAGGTTAAAACATCCCAACATCCCAAATATTTGGTAAAACCCAATTCTACTGCCTGCAGGTCAGAATATAGACAGCTAATGTTTTAAAAATAATCTTTAATTTTTCATGTGTTATTTTGACATGAAAAACCAAGCAAGTTATCACTGTATTTTTTGATTGAAGCTGGTGCTACATTTACTCCGAATTTGCAACCCTTTTCCAGCTTTTTAAAAATGGAATTATTTTTTACAATCAGATATTCACCCAATAAATTATATTCCTCTGTGTAGGAATTTTATCTGTTGGCTTTAGAATAGAAGGAAAACTGAGTATGAGATCAGAGCCCATCAAATCACAGAGCAGAATCTATTCATCTGAGAACCCTCCTCTGGTTTGCTGTTTTCGTCCTTTTTTTCATCTTGCTAATAACTTCCATTCATTTACCCAAAAATATTGCTATGAAAGATTTCACCCCCAAAACTTAAGAGTACTATTGGATATTTTTGCCTATAAACTTCCACTACATGGAGCTCAGGGAAATGGCTTCTGTTGATTTTTCCCATGACAGAATAATATGTGGTTTTAATGGAGTATTAGTAGCATGGCTACATTAAATGTCATTTAAAAACTCTTTCGAATTGGTATTGATTGCGTTGAAATGAGACGATGTAAAAATCCCTGTGATGGGAAATAACGGATGAATATTGTATTTTCATCAGAGGCAGAATTTTCAAACTGATACAGAAATCCCTAAAAAACATTATCAATATAAAGGAGCTAAAAATAGACTAATTGCTATATTAACACCAAAAAAAGCTTCTAAGTAATTATCAACTATCACCACGTGTTGAAATACCATTTTGTTCCATAGCCGTTTCAATCAATACACTATTTATTTTCAAATAACCATGCACTAAGGATCGTTTGGACATCTATCCCATAAATACACATTACTTCATTATTGACTTTTTCTATCCACTGCTGCATTAATAACATTTCACTAAAACAAGCAATCAAGCAGTAAACAGTAGGAATTTATAGCAGTGAGCGACTGTAATGACTCTTACCCAGTAATTGCTCCCCCAAAATATTTTGGTAGGGATGACCAGTTATTATGGAGACTATGCCCCCAGGAATTCTTTTTCTCTGAGACATCCTTTACAGATAGGTAAATTTAACCAGTAAGCCAGTGGAGTGGAAAGAAATACAATATTTGCAATGAGCTGTATCAGGGAATGTACACAAGACAGTTAAATTGTACTTTTTATCCAAGGATCCTATCACTTGCACATACATGAGACTGCTGAATTTCAGTTCCAAAAAAACTATTGCTTTAATCCTATAAATCCCATTTCTGCAGTTGCTCAATAGCCTAGAAAAGAAACCAACCAGCCAACCAGACCCTGAAAGCAGAATTGTTTCCTCTCTTTACTTTTGGTAGTGCACTGGGGGCCGTGCTCTGCCAAATATGCAGTGCCATCTTTATGCAACTCATGCAGGGAAATTATCCTCCTCCAGTATTGTGGGATGACTGATGGCTTTCTCATAAAAGATGATCTACTCGGGGGCAATATCGAAGGCTGCGGTGGCAAATTGCCAGGAGCTTGAGGGCTGCACCTAATTTGCATGTAAATTTACATCAGTTTTAAAGCCATAAAGAAGTGCAGCGGTAGTGCTTGAATATTTCTTGATAGGTTTAAAAGCGTGCAGTGTGATCGGCAGAAATAAAAACCTGAATGTGACCCGCGTTAGGGCCTTCCACGCCGAGGTCAGGGCTGGGCCTTGAACCCTCTGATCTCAGCAGCAGAAGCTCAGCATCCCCCGGGACCCTCATTGTAAAGCCTGAGCTGTAAAACCCCGCTCCCACCATCTTCATCTTAATGCCACTTAATATACAGTAGCAATAAAACTATCTGGGCAGGGATTGAACTGCTGAGTTTGCAAAACACACTCCCATGTATATATTCTATAGTAGCAAAGACTATCATGAGCATATATACGCATTCCTTCGTTGCATGCACTGGCACAGCGATGCAGCTCTGGGAGGATTAAGTGCCTTTTGCATGAAACCAGTATGAACTGCAACAAGTTAGGGGAGCAGGTGGAGGGGGGCGCTAAGTGGAAAACGACTGAGAGGGGGAAAAAAGAAGATTGAGAGGGTAGAGGCAGGCCCGTGTGGTAGCTGGTCTGCAGAGGGAGTAAATAGGAAGGATGAGTTCAAAACTTTGGCTTTTGGGTTTGGACTGAGGAAGGGAATAATGCAGAAGCTCCCTGGCAGCCCCTGGTTGCCTGAGGCCACAGTGGACATCTGACCACGGGAGCTGCAGTCAAGGGGATCTGCTGGGCAGCTGCCATGTTCGCTTTATTTCCAAGCCTTGCATTCACGCTCCTTCTGTCAATAAAAATCCCCGCTGGAACAGATAGGCTGAAGCCCAGCGTTTCTTTAAGCGTGAGAATCCAACCCTCTGCTTCAAGCTCTGTCCTCCTACGCTGCTTTGGATCATTAGGAAATATCGCCCAAGCTGATCCACTAAATCCTGGTATTAGCCTGTGCAATTAAATCTAACGCAGAGGAAAGAAACAGGAGCTAGTGGGGCTTCTCAGTGGCGTGGGTTCCAGCTCGGGAGCTGAGCGGCGCCGAAGCGGTGTGAAAAGGCCAGTTAGCTCACCTTCCCAGGGTCATAAACTGTGCAACTGGATGGATGAGGTGTCTTAGAAATGCCTGCAGTACAGCTACACAGCACTATCCTGTATCAATACTGTATTTTGCTAAATTATGTTAAATGAGGTGAAAGAGAAAGGTGTGTTACGACGCTGGCGAACCCAGCATTGTGATAAGCGTAACACCCCCGTGTGCTTACCTGAAAAGCGCACAAGCAACAAATTAGAAATGGATCTACTTGCAAACCCTAAATCATTCTATTTTCAATTGCTTAAGAAAATGCCCAGCGTTTCTCCAGATGAATTGTGGAATACCTTGAAGTCAGAGCATAAATCCCAATGCTGTCATTCTTTTTCTCCAAGGAGTTATTAAATGAAGCATTCAAAATAAAACGTCAGGCTGTTGTGCTTCTAGGATCTTCCTTCTCTGTCAGACGTAAACTCTGTGACTTCTGAGTTTCAAAACAATGTCCTAAACATGTCAACCATTAGCAGTGGTACTTAATGAGATTCGCAGACAACCCCTTAACAGACTATGTAGTGATTAAGTTAATTTAAACAATTCATCTCCACTGCAGCCTGTTAGACTGGTACGTAACAGTCATTTGCATAGCTATAAAAATCTCTATCCCTCTGCACAAGACAGTTTTATAAAGACATTTCCAACCTTAATAATGTCTGCACTCGTTTGTTTGCTTGGAAGTTCCGTTTCACTACTACTTTTTGCCAGGTGCTTATCCTGGTACACTAAACGGGAGGTCTCACAGAGAAGTGTCCCCTTCTGCAACGCCACAAACAAGTCACTTATCAATGGCATTAAAAGCCTGGCTGCGAAGAGCTCTTCCAGCTGAGGCTTCGGGGTGAATTTTACTTGTGTGGCATTACTGAAATTGCTACGTGGCCAAGGTATTAGCATTAGCACTCTGCTTTCACACATGCATGCACACACACACACACACACGGAAGAGCCACAGGAACTCTAATGAGCCCAATTCCGACGACTGTGTCAGTCTGCATTAACCCAGGATTCAAGCTCTGATCTTGCCGCCGTCGGAGTAAATTGCTAAACTTGCTCCAACTTTAAAAGGTGCAAGATCAGATCCGTACATCTGAAATAAATCAAAGGGAAAAGCACTGCCAAGTGAATCGTTGGCAAGTTTTTGTACTTTCTGGAAGATCTTATTCCCTGCCGCATGGAGCCACTCAGCCAAGTCAGCCGCAGCAGGCGGTGATACCGCAGGATTGTGTAACGTGCAAACTCCCCGTGCTCCCCCCCAGCCCAAACAATTAATGATTAATTGAAATTACTTCTCCTGAACTGACCTAGAGCCATATGGATTAAAACAGATTTCTGAATGCTAATTACTCTACATCATTTTCCCAATTATTTTTAAAATTGGATTATGTACCGGGAGATGGGATGTTTGAAGCAGCCACTAATGAGCAAATCATGCATAAAAACTTGTTTGTTCTGTTGATGATTGAACAAAACAAGGTTGCAGGCACGATGTCGTGTCCAAACAAACAAGAGGAACCAAAGAAATTCTGAGAGTAGCACCCATCCGCAAGCTGTAATTTAGGTAGCTTCAAAAGCCGTGTTGAAGCCAGAGAATGGTTTAAGAGTATTTTAACAGAGATTTCCCTCGCTGGAATAACTCTAGGAGGGCAACCACAAGGTCCACCCATCAGGCTGGGAGCTGAAGCAAAGATGGGCAAGGAAATAGGTAAACTTGAAATTCAAGTGAAGGATGGAGACGGGAGCAGAGCAGGGAAGCAGGAGGCACCAGAGGATGCCTGTGTGCTGGGAAGTGCAGAAGCCCTGTGATCATTAAACTGTGCAAGTGAGGGAAGTACTAGTAACTCATGAATCATACTTTTATCAAGCAAAGTAGGTGCAAAAAAAACCCCATGCTGCACTACTGACTCCATCCTGCTGCATCCAGAGCAACAGGGACACGTTGCTATCGCACACAGTGAATGTGTCGCTGTGATTGCACTGCTCGATGGGGTTTTCTTCCTCTTCCTCTCATTTTCCAGTAATGGCTGATGTTATTGCTGGGTTATTGGGGGTTTCAGGGTATTTTCCTAAGAAATGACTGTGTTACCTAAGTGACCAAGTTGCTTATAATCCATTTTCAAAAGTTGCCGAGGAGCTTAAGAACATAAATCTGATTATCAAAGAGGCTCCAGTATTGCATTTTTCTAAACGTTTACCGCAGCTTTCTGATGTAATCAAGACTAACACAGTAATCTAATTGCAACAAATAGTCTATATATTGCAGGAGCTAAAAGTCTTTAAGTTCCCTGCTCAAATATTACAAACTTTTGGTTTGATTCCTTTGTACATTTCTGGCTGAACAGTTCTGCTGTGATCCCAAGGCAGTTCAGGGCAATATTCCAAATGGGTTTCCAATCCCTGAATAGATCTGCAGATCAATCAGTCCATCTGCCTACCTGTCTGTCTACCTACCCACCTATCTTCAAGAGGCCATCACACTGCGTGAAAAGATTTATAGCTACGTTTTCCCAGAGATTCTTAGAATAGCATTTCACAGACAGTTTCAGCGTTGTATTTTTTCCTCATGAAATTAAGACAATTACTGCTTAAAAAAAAAAACAAACCAAAAAACCTCCCAAAAACAAGAAACCCCAACAAAACTCAAGCCATATATACAGTATGTAAAGAATGAGATTTCTAGAGCACTTGTGCCAAAGCTTCAGATTTAAATCTACAAATAGGAAATAATACTCATTTCTCAACAACACAGAATGTATAAGTCAAGATGTACTTACCTTAAAACCTAATTTTTCTGAGCATCATTCCTAAGAGAGAAACTCTGAGCTTTTTGCATCATTTGAAATAAGTTTTGTATCTCTTCGAAGGACATAAATTAAAAAACCAGACTTTCAAAAACTCTGGATATTTTTACTCCCTGGATGGATAAATTTGGTGAGCTGGGCACCATCCCTTCCTCATTCACAAGTCTCCTTACCATTTTCAAGGTCTATATTGCCCACGGTCTTTAAAAATCTCTTATAATTACTGAGACAATTCTTTTCTGATCTAACAATTCCATTATAACTTTGAAATTTAAGTTAAATTTGTGTTCTGATATCAAAAAAAAAGGTGTATAGCAAGAAGAGAATGACATTATAAGTCACTTTTAGAAACAATCAATGTCTTTGAGTCAATCTCCCATTTACATATTTTTAAACTATTTTCTCTGGTAAGCCTTAAGACAAGACTTCCATAGCAACAGAAACAAGAACTAGCTCTACATTGTAACGAGTGCTAACAAAATTGCAATAAGAAAAGAACAGCGGTAGATTATTTATTTTTAAGTTATTTGAATGAGGCACAGTTAACCTCAATGAAAAAAATCCAGTGTTTTTCTTCAGCCCAGACATCAATCAAAACCTAAATAGCATCTTCTGTTAATTGCTAAAAGTATTCTCACTATTTTCAGTGGAGTGAAAGGGTAGAGAAGAATTCTTGTGGTTTTTTGTTTGGTTTTTTTTTTATTTTGAACCTGAGACACAAAGTTCAGTTTCCTCCTGATGAAATCCTGACCCCCCTGAACCAACAAAAGGAAAGTTAAAGAGCGTTCTGCCACTGACTTTGGTGACCAAAGCTTGGCCTAGAGGATGCATTTGTTTCATCACCTTTTCTTCTCTGCTCTGGTTACCCACAGAACCAAGCGGGTGCCCAGGAATACATCCAGAAATCAGCATCACTTCCCAGATTTCATCCTGAATGTATTAAGGGAAATTCTTTACTTGACACTGACAGCATAAAGGAATTCAGTGGCCCACAAAGAAAAATTAAGGGCAAAACCAGAGCCCTTCGCAATTCACTGATTGCATCTTCAAACAGCTAAAGCCGGCTGGCGTGGGCAGGGTGAGAGCTCTGACGGACGAGCAGAGCTCGGGAAGGCTGACAAGGTTATCGCTTCCTATGACCCACCCGGCCGACGAGACAGCTCAGCTCCTCCTCACCCGCACGCTGCCATCCCGACCCAGCGTGTGGCAGAGCTGCTGCAGCCAGGACGGCCACCATGGCCCCCGAGGCTGGTGCTATTTTTCCCAGCAATATTTTCTCTGATCTCAAGACTTTTCTGGAGGGGAAGCAGCAGATCCCGTCACTGGCAGAAAGTTATTCTCGAGCTGGTGAGATTCCTTTGACTCTTGTGCAAGGCAGTCTGTGCCTGGCAATGCTGGCTGCCTTTGACAGTGAGTTTTGGCCAAGGGCAAAGCAGTCTCAAGAATGAAATGTTTCATTCTAATAAAAGGTTTTGGTGGTCTTTTTTCTGTGTTGATATCACCCCCATTTCTCATTGATTATTTCGGTTTGCACAGGTTCAGGTTAAATGACCAGCAGGTCTTCAGGAGTCTTAAAGCAAGCGTAGGAATGGGAAAGGAAAAACCTGCCTGAATTATTTTCAGAGTTCATGCTCAAATGTTAGGCTGAGAAACCAGCCATCACTTTCTGCTCAAGAACATGTGTATTGCTTTCATTTCAGGGTTTGGATGTGTTCTTTTTTTCCCTTTGCTGCCTTCTGAGTTACAAAATACTGCTGAGCTAGCTGGTGGACTAGTTGGGTAGATGCTTTTTGTTCACGTGAACTGTGGATGACTGTAGACAATAAGATAACACTAAAGAAAGTATGAGTCTTTTCTTGCTTGTACTTGCCTGAATGCATTAGCACAGAGCATCTTGGAGTTTCATTAAAGGGATGATGCCCAGAGGTTTCAGCATTAGAAATTTCACTCAACCATCACCGCTGGTGGGTGGTCACTAGACCATCAGTGCGAGTGCTGTCTGGGAGAGAGCTGCAACAGGCATTGTACTGGCAGAGCCTCACCACCTGTACGTTTTCCCACAGGATTCAGTTTTACCTGTTCTGGGGAATTTCATGGAGCTCATTCCTGAGGATTTCTTTGAAAAATATGAGATGAAGAAGGTGGCATAGCGTTGTGAAATAACGTTGCATCACTTAGAGGACTGTCTCCATCTCTCATTTTTTTTTTTTTCCCTTTCCTTCATTCTAGTATTTCCTCTCTTTGTTTCTTTATTTTTTAAATTATATGCTAAATAATTGTATATGGAAACCCCATAAATGCAATGGGTTTGTACATTTTACCTCCTAGCTAACACAACATTGCTTTTTTTTGCCTTTCTGGTAGGACTTAAATAATTGCACTGTTTGAGGCATCCACAGCTCCTGAGACTCTTGAAAAGGAAAAACCACACAGAAAAGCTATTGCTACCTGCAGTTCCTTCCCTGCACGTAACCTCTCTGCCCCTAATCCGCTCGCTCTTGTACCTATTGAATCACAACTTGGCAAAACCAGGTCGAGCAGACCTGAAGGTGTGGGAGCGCAGACCCTACAAAAGCACGAGCTCCCCGGTCAGCACCAGGGCAGAGATTTTTGTTGTTACAAAAAGTTGCATAACTCCCATCTGTGGTGCATATCCTTCCATGTTCCTTGGAGGCTTAGTCAGGGCATGGCGATGGAGATGTCAAGCAGAGAGCAGGACAGATTAGTTTCGGAGGGTAACAAGGATTGCCTGCAAAAACAACCTTCCCGTCCCATCAGGGAAGTCCTTGTCCGTCATTCGGACCTGCTGAAAAGTTCTCAGATCTTCCACAGTTTGAGATGACTCGCTCAGCGAAAAAAAAATACAAGTCCTGGCTACGCATCTTGTTATCCACCACCTGCCTCCGAACTGAAACATTCCTTTAACCCCGCAGCAAAGTGTGACCACGTGTTGGAGAGTTTGGCACACGCAGACGACACCGGTCTCATTCAAGGAATGGAGTTGGATTTGCAAATGATTTACGCTGACACATGAAGTGGATATTACTGGTCGTACAACTCTCACTCGTGTCACCGTGTTTCAGTGATGCCAGTGTGCTGCTACAGTTATTTTTTTAGGTGGTTTGCAAGAAAAGATTGTCATCAATATTTAAAATTCATTTTTTCATGAAAATTTAATTGTGCGCTACGGTGATTTTAATCCAATCCAGTCAGCGATCTTCCGATAGTCCCAAAAGTCAGCAACAGTACCGCAAGCGACCAAAATTTTCCTTGCGTTGTTTTCCTTGTAACTGTGTTATCATTTAAAAATGTTTTGCTTAGAAATCCAGGTTTACCCTACGCCTTGTCATCGCCATTACATGATGCTCTTTATGTGTAAACAGAGTGTACTTCAAAGAGCATATACCATTATTAATAGTTAATAAGAGAAATGGAAATAAAAGCTCCACAAGCTGGTCTTGTAGCTAGGAAGCAATTCACCACATTTTATGGGAAAGGCTTTCGTTTCTGTCAGCTGTCTTCCCGAGATGAGATGACTCTCTTGCAGGGACATAAAAACAACCCCCTATTTTTGCACTTACTGGATATGTAATCTTCAAATAATGAGTATCAGGATGAAAACAAGTCAAAGAAGTATCCTGGAGCATTTTCACCTTCTCTCGCTAAGGACAGCAGTTTTGCTTGATTAAGGGTTACAGGATCACACTCCCAATAAGCAGTTAGCTGTGGAATTGAATGCGTGATACATTCCTTCTCCTCTCCCCTGAGCTAACTCTGCCACGAAATGAAGCTGGGATATTGAAGACTTCAAAGGAACTGTAAAAACTAAGCAACAAGCCACGATCAACCAACACACTTAAATACTCCATGGCAGAGAAAAACTGTTAGAGGGGGAAGAATGATTTTGAGTCCATGGTATTTTTCTACAAGGTGTAATGAAGCCAGCAAGGTTGTATACCCACAGTACACAATGCAGCAGCATGGGAGAGGTGAAATACTATATATTCACGTTTTTGTTAATACACTTATTAGCTCAGCAGGAGATGCTGCATTTAATTTATAATCTAGCTCACTGTGGGTAGTGGCTACAGGCAAATGATCAGAGCGAACTTTTGACTCAACCAACCCCCACGAGTCACAGGACTTCTGGGGTTTCCCTGAATTACAGCAGCTCCTTGAGGCCTTGCTGGGAACGGGTACCCCGGTGCTGGGCAGCATAAATTACATTTTTGAGGCTGAGTTTTCCAGCGTGCTGCATGCCCGCATTCATTGTTATTCAGTGACTACGGCAAATGAGGAAGCTGTCTGTTATCTGGTGGGGACTCGAGCAGAAGTCCTTGATCAAAGGACAAATACCTTTATATTTAGCGATCCCCTAATCATTCTCTTGAAAAGGTTTAACACCAGCAGGCATCTTTGGCGATGGGATATTTATTTAGCTGTCTATATTGCTCTCTTCACATTAATGACATGCTATTTTTCCTTCTACTTAATTAAGACTATCTTCAAAGAGACCCGTTTATAAACAAATTAGGGTTATCTGGCTCAGAATTTAAAACAGAGCACTGTTTGATCAATATAATTGATTGAAGAGATCTAAACCCATCTCTGGGATACCTTATTTCTGTCTTGGAAACTTTGGAATGCCTTGCCTAAGCCGAGGTTGAAGTGTGTGACAGCCTCCTACACCATTAGCTGGACACTTCGAGAATGGGGGCAAACAGCACTGAAAAAACCTTCAAATGGAGCCATTGCCTTTAGATAACACTGTGTGAAAGGGAGGTGGGGAACCTGTCATGCTTTTAGAAAGATTAGGGATCATGGAGAAGATGATGCTGATGACAAGACACCTGCTCACGTGTTTTTAGCTTCCACAAGATGCCATTTGACAAATAAAAGAAGGAAAACACAGAACCCTTCCTCCACCCACACGTTTGCCCATCCATCCATCCATCCACTCATCCATCTCCCCATCCACCCATTCAACTATCCACCCATTCAACCATCCATCCATCCATCCATCCACCCATCCATCCATCCATCCATCCATCCACCCATCCATCCCTCCCTCCATCCCTACCTGAATACCAAGTTATGCACTGATTGAACTGGAAAGACCTTTAATCTATCTTTCTGGTAAAGACAACAGGAAACTCAGATTGAGCCTGTCAAGATGTGAAGGTCTATGTAAATTCAGACACGATGCATTAGATGCACTATTAATTTATATTTCTTAGAATGCAGTCTTGGAGTCGCAAATCTCATTTGGGATGCTTTGATATTGCCCTCATTACAAATAACGTTGAGATTGCAGTAAACTAATGAATTTAAAGAAATGTTAAGTATGTCCTCCAGGACAACTTTTCACCTTGTTGTATACCTGAACATTTCATCTGTATGTGCGAACTTCCTAACCAGGGTTTCTACATACACCTCTTATGTCCGTTTCGTGATGCAGACCACATTGCACTGTACAAACTTCTAAGCAAACAGTCTAATTACACCGCAGACCTGCAAGCAGGTAAATTTAGCCTAAAGGAGGAGCAGAAAAACAAGCAAAAAAGAAAGTACCCAAAGAGTTATCAGACACAAGGAAATGACATCTTTGTCTCACTAATTCAATACGGCTACAAAATTCATGACAGTAACTAACAATTTCATGATAGTTGTCCACCAGCTCACCAGCAAATTATCTCATTCTAGAAAACAGCCAGTCATGCCCGCTTCTGAGTAGGCTTAGAAAAATATTACCGTGTCTGTACATCACTAGTCTCTTGCTTCTCATTTATTTCAGTAGAAGATGTACATTTTGCAAAGGCAAAATTAGAGTTTACGGATATACTTGCTGGATTTCCAACACCTGGGTATAACGGAAGATTCTATGTTCAGGCTGCACGAGGATCCATTCCTATCCTATGGCAGTAATCACTTCAATACGATATTGATAACATACATTTTTGGATGGTTAATTTAGTTCAGATTGATCTGTGCCAAGATATCGAGCTGATAATTGATCTCCAGCTTTGTTCTGCAGCTTTAATTAAGTTTTAGAAAAGCTTACAGCTCAATTTATTTCAGTTAATGCAAATCTGCACCTATAACAACACAACTCAGATATTTATCACTCTACTGTGATTCCCTTTTCATCCTTCAGCAATTCATGTTTACATCTGGTTTAAGTTTTTCTAATCTAAAATAAATCAGCATGAAAAAAGCGTTTGATTTCTCATTTAGATTCTCAATTGCCTTTTATTACAAAGATAATATCCCTTGTCTGATTTTAAATGGCAGAATTGTTAGGTTAAAAATAATGAATGAAAATGTTGTCACTCCATAGTTTTTGCAACTAGCCTGAGTTTTATTTGCCTTTAAAAAAAGTAAAAGCGAATCGGGGTTTTTTCTACAGACAAGATAATGTAACCTTATTTAAATAAAGCAGAGCGCTTGCATGTAATTTCAGCTTTAAGCACTCACTTACAGCTGTAATATTTAGATGGTCTTTATTTTATTTTAACCTAGGGGGGCCAGACTGGAAATCAGTATTTAGAAAGACGCTGCTGCTGCTGCACTGAGACGAATTGCTTTACACACGCTGGCTTTTCCAACGGCTGTACCCAGACCATGCCTGTTATTCACCTCAAATTGACACAGCATCCTCATTTCACATGGGTAAGAGCCTCTACAGCAATAAACCGACAGCTGCCTGGCATCTCTGAGGGGCAAACCCCCTCTCCTGCAAACACTGTGCCCGAGCTACGCCTGCGGGTTTGAACTGCACGGAGATTTGTGCAAAATCTCTGTCCCGGCTTGTGTTTCAGCCAGTCTGGCCACAGCCATGATTAAGTTCTTTGCTCTGACAGTATTGACTTCAGAGGCATTTAAAAGTTGACGTGAAAAGCTCCTCGCCTGACTTGACTTCGCTCTCGCACAGCCCTTCAGGTGTGGATGGAGGAAAAAAACCAAAACAAATCAGTGGCAGCGGCATCAGGTTTATAAACTTTTCTTAAAATGCCAAAGACGGCTGTTTCCAGGTGGATGGAGACCCTGCACGGGGAGCCCCGCCTCACGGAGGGCTTTTGTTATTTTTTTGAGTTTTAAAGACAGCTTCCATTCGCCCTAAGCGGTGCCCAGGGCCGGAGGTAAACCCCACCAGCTCCCGCCCCACCTGCGTTTTGGAAATAGCACCTGGGGCAGCTTTGCGTGCCTGTACACGTTTGTGGCGTGTTCATGGCACGTAACGCGGCACTTCTTTCCCTGCAAAGTCTTTCATGGTGCTAAAAAGTCACAAGTATAAAATGTCTCTCAATTTGCCCACCACCTCCTGGGCAGAGTCACTGTTCCCTCAATTCTGTTTCAGAGCTTTTACATGCATCTAAATCCAAGCGGGTCACAAAGACCCTTCAGCACAGCATGGAAAAACTCTGAATCAGCTCTTTTCTCTGTAACCCCCATTTTTACCTAAAGTTGCACATGTCACAAATACTCATTTAAATACTTTTGAGGTATTTCTATAACAACAGAACTTCATGGGGGAGAAAACACGTGCCCATCTCAAAATTTTTGCTGTAGGAAACTTAGATTTTCCTCAACCTGTATAATTTGATATCTAGCATGACACAAGGGAGGAAAAAATAAATCAGTTTGTAAAACATGAGCTCTCTTTATTTTTCATTAGAGAATTTTATGTGCATTGCGTTATGCCAATGAGGTGCGATTTGTCACATAGTTAATGGGGCAGGATACTGCTAATTAACCAGACGAGAAACAAGACAGTAGATCCACCTTTATCAGGGGCAGAGCAAATGGCTGTAAAGATTTTCCCAAAGTATTAGATTCTGGGGTTTGCATAATGTGATATGCCTCTGCCAAGTGCTTGCTGTGAAACTGTGGCCACAGCCAGCGCTGCAGTCACTGAAGCAGGGCAAAGAGTTAAAGGACGCTTTCTGAAGAAATTGGTGAGGTTTTGCCGTGTGGGTCTCGCCTTTTTATTTTTTACTTGACCTTTTCTGTACATTTCAGTGGGGTTTTTTTTATAGCCCACTCATCCAAAACCCCATGTAGATTCTGCACTGTCTTGATTTTGTTCGTGGCAGAAAACGCTGACCGAAGAAACAGAATAAAACTCTACTCCTCTTAGCTTTTTACAACTTCCATTGGTTCACGAGGGTCAGAAGAAAATGCCGTACCCCACCCTCTATATGACTGGTTGCTTGGGAACTGGTGAATAATTTTCAGATTGTTATATACATCATGAGCTACTGTTCAAACAGCTCCACGGTTCTAAAGAAAGACTGGCAAGACCAGGAAATTCAGGTTTTGGTCAATGATTTTTTTTTTTCCCTGCTCCCTGTGATAATTTTAATCTGGATGTCAGGGGCATATTTTAAGTGTGCCTCTCCACTTCCACCATCTGCTTATCTATGCAGATCAATTATCAGCAGGAAGTCTTAATTCAAGAACATACTACTGCCTGCAAAGCGCCGTAATTAATTAGTCTTTTTATTTTGCATTCAACTTGTGGAGTGGGTGAGAAAACAGGTACATTACACAGCACTTGTTTTAATCTTTATGAGTCAAGCCGCAATTTTTATATCCTATCTGGAATTTGGGTTGGATATTATTTTCCCTAAACTAGCTTAGGCATAGTGATAGCACGGATTCCCATTTCTATATTTGATGGGGTTTTTTAGTATGCAGTTTTAAAACCAGGAATAAGACAGCTGAAAGCAAAAATTTCACTCTAGCTTCCTCTGGCTATAATATCTAAGGCAGAGGACCCTCTTTGAAGCAATAAAGTGCTTCAGCACAGCGTGAAAGGCACAAAGTGCTGAGGGAGACGATGCGACGCACCCTCTGCTCCTCCTCAGCTACTCCCAAAACATGGGGCAGGAGGAAGAGCCCAAGCTCCTCTCTCTTGTGCAAGTTTGGCGTGAAAGGACGCGTTATACAAAAAGAATCAGCAAAGAGACAATCCTTGTTGTTTCCTTCTCCTAAACTATACTTTCCCTTCTTATTTTCTAATCCAAAATGTTCTAGGGTGCTGTTCGCATGGAAGATGATAAAATGTTGTTCTGTTCTTTAGCTTTTATTGACAACTTTATCCCTCTGGAACAAAGGCTTAATTTATTTTTTCCTACTAATAGGCACATTCTTACAGTGTTTGCACAACTGTGGAAAATGGGCACCACAGCGTTATTTTTTTGTCTGCTTACTCAATTATTGCCGTACAAAAAAAGCCTCAAACCTATTTTAGAAATGTCTTTCAAAGTAGGTCAGGAGAGAACTACATAACCAAGTAGCCTGTGAGTACCTTTCCAAAAATAAGTGATATACCCTGATGTGAGGGAGGTTCTGGGTTTCTGAAGACCTCATTGGCTATAGCACTGCATTTAGAGGGATGTTAATTAGCAGGGTAAAACTAATTACCTTCAGCTGCCTGCTCTGGAGCTGTAGGTGCTGCTGACAGCAGGGCCCTGCCAGATGGGCAGTGGTGCAGCAGCAGTCGTGATGGTAGAGGTGATAAAGCGTAGACTGTTTTGTTCTCTGTTTCTGATTTGCCTCTTTTGGAGTTGTTTTGGTTTCTCTGTTTAGATACTCTAGCAGATGTGCAAATGTGACTTTTAGGGGATATTCTTCTCCTTCCTTGTCCAGAATCGTGAAGCTACCAAGGGGGATGCCGAAAGATTTCAATGAGATATTGAATGAAGTTGGGGGTATTTGGTGTTGGTATTTTTTTTCTTTTACATTTCAGAGCATCATTGGGCATGTTAAGACCTCCACTGATCTGAGTTTTGGTTTCTCTCTGCATCAGTTCCCTGCCTGTAAAACAGATTAATCACATTTACTCATCTCACAGGAGCACTGTGAAAACACATACGTAAAAAGATTGTCAAATGCTCTTATATGATTTAACTGGGAAATAAGGGTACCTAATATAAACATCTGAAAGCCTTCCTGTCCAGGGCAGAGAAATACAAAGAACATTTTTCCATGCTAGCAGCCAGCAAGTAATTTTGAGAGTGAGTAATTCTTCCCTTCAGAGACAAGCACCAAACACATCCACTGAGCTGTAGATTTAACTGAAAATGTGTAGTTATCAAATATTCCACCAAGTCAGGGGGCCCGTAGGCTGATCTTGCTCATTAATCCCAAATTTGGCATAAAAGGGATCAGAAAGTAGCATGGGTTTTTAATTGTTTTTTACTCTGATTCCTTTCAAGTCCATCCTTTCCCATTAACAGTCTTTAAAGCATTTCTAGCCAGGCCGACACTGGGAATTAATCCCCCTGATAACGCGGTTTTCTGGCACTGCCGCGGTGCTGCCAAGTCTCACCGCTGCAGATGTGTTCCGAGCACTGCGCTCCTAAAGGCGAGGGACTGCGCTCTGTCCTTTGCTTTCCTGTTCTTGTTTTTTCCTTTTTTTTTTTTTTTTTTTGTTTCAGGATGAAAGTCTGTTCCAAGCCCCGACAGTCGTGCGTGCGCTTCGAGGTTTTTCGAGTAAATGCATCCTACACACCCAAACCCAGAAAGCAATTAATATAGTTTCCTTTGTTACATATCTGTATGCATATAATTATCTTAATCCCATGATTTTTGAGCCAGTCACTTTTTTGTGGACCTGATCATGATTTTAATGGAATTACTGCTCTCACCCTGCATATTAGCTACAGCTTTACTGCAAATGGAGGTAAGAGGAGGAACTTACTCTCATCTGTAGAACAGCACTGCAGAGCCAAGTAGATCAGCTAAAATCTCTATCTGTATTTCTGCACTCTTAAAATGAGAATTTTGTGTGGCTAACAATTTATAGAGGTTTTTTTGGGAAACATGTCAGAAGTTTTTAAAGGTTAGAGCACTGCAAAGGACTTCAATGTCCTGGATGCCTGAGGGACACTTAATTAGGCCAAACAGCTCTTTGGCGGCGTTGCTCTTATCATGTCTACATGAGGACTAGGCCAATGACACCCTGATGGTACCGTGGCTTTTAAGAGGCTTTTTTACCATAAAGCAGTGTTATCTAACTTGTTTGGAGGTTTCACCAATTTCTAGCTTATTTTGAATGTATCTGTTAAGTTATCAGCAATAGCTCGACTTTTCAATACTCTAAAGGCATGTGGGAAAACTCTTTCGCTTGCTCCCCAACTCCTCAATTCCTTTCCAATTCCTTCTGGCCAGAATGAAACCAGAAATCAAAAGAAGAGGTCTAGGCTTGGGGATGTTTTGTAGCAAAGTCCTTCCCTACCTTGTCAAGTGAAATAATCATTGCATTGTCAAGCAAATTACATCTTCTGTTTCTGTCCTCCAGCTGTTTTATTCAGCAGGAGACTTGCGTAATTCAGCCATCTCCCACTCTCCTTGCATCCACCAGCCCACGCACGCTGGGCTCACCGCACAGGGCAGGCTAAACCAAGAGGAAATTTCTCAGAGAGGCCAGTTTACCAGCGTAATTCTGTTTCACCGCTGGTATTATCACGTCAGCACTTCCTCTGCTGCTCAAACGGATCCGATCAGTCAAGCAACGACCCAGCCGCAGGTGAGGACACGCACCCACCGCCCAGCCTAGCCTCCAGGCCCCGGAGCCCGTGAGCAGGTTGTGCCATCGTTCCTCCAGCGGCACCTCTCCGGGCAGCTCAAGCAGCCAAGGTTATTAAAACCTGCAGTCAGAGGCGCAGACAAATGGACCTTTCAGCTCCAGCGCGGTATCGACTGCAGTGTGCTGCACTGCCCTTCAGGCCAGCAGGTGGGCTGGTGTTGGAAAAGCGCTCTGGCCCCGTAATTAACCCGAGCAAGGAACAGTGCACGTCACAAAATGCTGCTTTGCCAAAAGCTCTTTATCCAGCCTCGACTTTAAATAAGAATATCAACGTAAGCCTTCGCATTTCCTTCAGATTTGCTTCTTTCAAAATAAAGATCTAAAAATCCTCACCTTTAGATCGCAGTGCCCTTTTTGCTGCCAAGTAAGGAAAGCAACAACGAAGAGCACACCCATAATTTCAACCGCATTTATCAGCAAATGTTCTGTAACAAGACATGCCTATATTGCTTTGTAGCCCCATCAGACAAGACATTAGCAAAAACTACTGTTGCACAGGTACTTGTGAAAAGCTTCCAGCAGCCCTCTTTGCCAGCATTTCACAAGTGGGGATTGTCAGTTCACGTATGGAGTGCCAACCTGAGATACTTAAGGAGTTCTTCCCTGCCTGAAAAATAGCCTCGCTGGGTGTCTGAAACAGATAAGTATCCCAAGTCATTTATCTTCAAAGAGTTTAGCCATGCAATATGAATTTCTATCATCCAGCACAAATAAAATAACTTTCCAGTAATTCCTGTGGCTGGTGAATTAGGACTGACTTCCTTCCAAATAGGGCACCGACCACGGGTCTTCTATCCTGACCGCTTTATAGCATTATTGAAATTACCTGAAACCTTTAATTCTTTGACATTGAGCAGGAAATTTATGACAAGACTGATGTCTAAAGAAAGTTCATTTGTACATTACTGAGCAAGTCCCTCCCCAGGAAGGGGGCTTGCTTGCATTCAAAGAGACACAGAAAGGTCTTTGAATGCCTGTCATCTTTCAGAATAACCGCATCAATATGCACGAAGGTTAATGTCTCACAAAGGACTAGGAATCTGCATATTACATTTATCAAAAGATGTGTAAATGAGCCATATAGGAGTCTACTACAATGCCTTGCATAATTTATTCCATGTACAATAAAAAGCTGATCAGATTTCATGCATGTTTACGTTTTGAAAGATAACTGCCTGAGTGTTCGAACTAGCTATGGAATACAAATACGGTTCAAAGGAATGTGTTTATCTCCCTGACATTTTAATCTTGAAAACTTTCTTTTTCTCATTGTTTTGACAAAACGATTCCCTTTTGTGAGAATAATCTCTCCCAAACATGAGAGGACTTGCTTTGTTTGAGACATACAATATATCTGAAAGTTTATTAGATATGCAGAAGTGAAACAAAAGACCCATAGTAAAAGCATCCATAGTTCTGATATTGTTTATTTTCTTTCTAGAACTTTAAAGGATAGAAAATTAATTAAATCTGGAGTGACAAGTTGAAGTTTTAGAAATAGAGAAATCCTTGTTTCATAACTAAGTGACAACATGCAGAGCCTCATGCTGCAATCCTTTGCTCTTGGAGCAAGGTCCTTGACGACTGCTCGGCCGTAAAGTTGGGCCCTGGTACAGCCATTTCCTTCTCCATGGTGGTAGATAGCTACTAATCCAAACTATCTCACATTCATCGACTTAGTCTAAGTATTATCCAACAGCAAAATGCAATTTAAACGTTATATAATTCAGGATTTGGCACTGCTGCGGCATCAATTAGAGGTCTGAAGCTTCTGCTAGTGTCTACGCATTTCTGATTTCAACAGATGGGCATTTTACCCTGCAATTATGAATTTACCCTTATCTTTACCTTCTACTTGCTGGTTGTTCTGTCTTTGTTCTCCAGCGTCTAGCAGGTGCAGACGAAACTTTTGGTTTTTTCAGTTGCTTTCCACCAAATTGGTACTCGCCATATGAACCTCTTCGGATTCTGTACAAGAGGATGGCACCCGGTGTTTCTTGAGCACACGTTCAGCACCGCCTGAAGACTTTGAACACTTCACTGCAACAGATGCAGCAGAGTTTCACGAATCCTTCATGCTAGCGGGAATGCTGTTGCTGTCGGGAAGCCTGGCAGAGGAACAGACCACTCTTTGTTTTCGGTTCAAGTGCTGAAAGCTTTTTGGAGCTGCTGTTAAACTCTCTCATTTGACCTTCCCGCCCAATTACTTTCAAACTGTGAGATAAAGTTTTCAAGCTTGCTGTATCTAAAGCTCAGGAGAGATATTTTGGCATGCAAAAGCCTCATTCCCAGCACTACACTGCCCTACCAAGTCCTTGAGAGCATTGGTTGGCCCACGTTTCACCCCTTGTTTGTGGTGCTGCTCCATCGTCCCATGGTTATCAGATATCTCCCACCGCTCCGGTTTCAAAGGCACGACCTTGTTTCACACTGACTAAGACACACTGAAATGGAGTAGCTAATTGCAAACAAGTAGCTGTACTTTTCAGCCTCAAACCTCTGGTTTGAAATGATTCTTAAATGTTTTTTAGAGTCTCCAGAGCACTGGAGTTTTGCAGAACTCTGAAAAAGCTTTTTTTCCTTAACACGACTGATAAGTGAGCGCGCATATAATAGATGCAGTGTCCTTACCGTTAGAAAAGACAAGATGTACACTTGAGTAAGAAAAAACTTGCCACACAGAGCGCGTTTTGTAAAAATTATTCTTTAATAAAAGAACCTCATGTGTAACAATGCTGCAATAATGAATTCTGTATACTTTTGTATGCTTTCAGGCCAGCTGAATTCTTACAAATTCATGGAACTGTATTTGTAAATAATTCTTCTACGCTATTCTGATTTACAATAACAAAACCTCTGTTCTTAACTTACATTATCACTGATGCTTCAAGATGATGATCAGCATCTCCAAGAGGCCGTGTCTTTACGCGAGCGTTGTACCCAAGCAAACAGCTACGGCTTCAACAGGTCTAGAGCAATAAGCCCAAACGGACTGCATAGCCAAAGAGGGGTCACAGCAAGAAAAGACAAGTGAAGCCTTGGTTAATACTGTGTGCTGATGATCAGTGAAACTTGTTTATGGTTGGAGGAACCAGGATTTTGCTGCCTGCTATAGGACATAAACTCTCTCAGAGCAGAAGTGCTGCTGTGGCTGAATTCCAGGGCGGATGGTCCAAGGCTCGCAGCCGTTGGGCCTACAGGGGAGAATTCAGTGCCAAATCCAGGCAGATTCACTTAAGCAGGCAAAATAAACAGACATCATTTAAAGTGCCTGGCAAAAAACCCACCTTAAAACAAAAAGCCAGTCCTTTCATCGCAGTGACTCTAGTGAAAGTCAAGGTTTGCCTATCGCTGGCTTCATCAGGTGAAACTGGCTTTCTTCAAAGACAGCCAGCATCTCCTTTGCATGGCTCATCTCATTCTCCCGTGGCAAGTCTTTGTTACACGATTTTTTTTATTTTCAGGACACATGGGCATTAGGGTACAAGTAGCATTTCTTCATCTGTTCACAAATGCTCACAATTCAAATGTGTACAGAGAATACTGTCACATGTCTTGAAAAATGTCAGTCATTCACATCAAATACTTTCATGCTACAATACGAATATGTCAGCAATACTTAATTTAAAAAAAAAAAAAAAAAAGAAGTAGATTTTTTTTTCGGAGAGGTAGACTTCATGAGGATGAGTAGAATGACCTTAACTAGCAACCATGGAAACCCTATAGAGATAATGCTGTCTCAGGAGACAAATTTATTTTTCTTCCAAATTTAGAGGACCTATTAAGGTTTGTGGCTTCCTCCTCCAGACTGCTTCAGTGGGAGACCATTCTTGCTAGTTTATATACAAACCTAGAGCTTCCAGATAATGCATGAGAAATTACACTGAACGTGTATTATATACCTTAAACACAAAATCCCGTTGAAGCAGGATCCCTGAAACACTTGCCTTTTATGTGAAAAAAACTGCTACAACAGTGTTTTATTCTGGGAGACCAATTGCCTCTGTGTGAGTCATCAGAGCAGTTGAAGTCAGCGAAAACATTTGTGATAATACAATGAAGCAGCAGAACAAGTTTTTCCACAATGAATGTATTCAAAAAAAGGCCTGTATACTTACACACAGCACACTCTGGCTAGATTCACAGTTCGCTGCAAGATTCAAGATTCGATGCTGGTGTATGTCTTGCTTTGAGATAGATGTTGAGCTATTTTGGGCTATTTTCCATGCTAAAATTGAAAATGGCCTAGGAAAACCAAACAAACAGATGAAAAATACAACTTGACAGGAGTAAGTCATACAAATGGAGAAATATATTAATACTGTTCCACAAAATTTAAAGTCGATGGTGTCAAAACCCTGGGATTTCTGTGCTGGAACCACTCACAGGGGCAGAGATTGCTGCCCCAGGGCACAGCCGAGGAGAGAGGGTCACCTGGCGTGCAATCAGTTTTGGGGATTGTAGCTTCTGAATACCTGGGGAAATCTGCTCTTTCTGTCAAAAACTTTAATTTATAAATGTAATTTCTGTAATAGCATTGTCCTTGTGACTGTTAGGAATGATACAGCCTGTTCCTGAGCTGCCCTCGGACCGAAGCTGATGTACGGATTTATTTCAAAAGGTTCTGCAGGGAAAGAGCTTTCCTGCCCCTTGAGAGCTGACCATATTCTTACCCTCCTGCTTTTTACACACTAAATTACCAGGGCTGGCTACTACGTGTGAAACTTCCCCCTCCGTGCTGACGGAAAGGCTTTCCCCGCGAGCTGTGAAATGCAGCATTTTGTTCTGCTCTAATTATGTCCAGGATCTTGGGCGGTGTTTCCGGGCTACGTCCTTATGTTCCTACTGACGGAGGAAACCAGCCAAGGGCTAATGTTGGACAAAAAACAAGGCAAAGACATCAAATCTATGATTTGGTCTGCTTCTTAAAGGAAGAGATGTATTGCTCTGTTAGAGCACAGTGCGAGGGGGGCAACGGCATTGCAACAGCAGCTTCAGGGGAAAGAGAAGGTTTGGTGGTAGCAATCACCGTGTATCTCTCACCGAGTTAAATAAGCCCTGGGTAGGGTTCAGAGTGGGACAGGATCACTTTTTTCTCTGCATTTCTCCCTGGGGAAACCTACGGAGCGACTGCATCAGCAGCCTGGGGTCGCTCAGTCACGTACGGCGTGCCCACTGCGTGGATGGGCAGGGATGGCCAAGGGGCATGGCTTTGTTTTGTAGTCCTCCTACACCTGCACTGAACCAAAAAAAAACGTGTCATCTTCCAACCTGTTCCCTAGTTTGCCCTGTCAAAGTAGAACCTATTCAAAATATATTCACACACATATTTCAGTGTATAATCAAAAAAATAAGCTCCAGTGACTGGGAATTAATCTAGTCTTTTCCTCTTGCAATGCAATAGAACTTGCAATATTTAATATGCATTCAAGCATTTAAATAATGAATTATTTAAAAAAAGAAGAAGAAAAATCATTACAGGTGTTCTAGGCCAGATATTTATGCCTCTGAATTCCTAATCTATTCTATAATGAGATTAACATTCATTGCTATGAAAGATCTTCCACTGCAGGTTGTGCAGCATTTCTGTGCTTATCTGCAGGGGGCCGTGCGGATCCAATAAAGCATTAAGCGGCAGGAAAATAGATTGCTCTGAATTCATGAAGTGATAACTTAGTTTCTTTTGAAATGCTGATGACATGCAGTTTTTTACTTCTAGGTACTTCATGGGCATAGTCAGGTATGTGGCTTCATATAGTTTGTCACCTTCTCAGAAACAGAGTCCGCGAGGCAGAAAATGCAACTAGTAGTGAGCGCTTTTTACGACGCCAAGGTCTCCTTCAACTGTAGTTATTTAATTGCTGCATCAGCCAAAAGTCTCTCCAAGCCTCCTCAGACCCGTTGGGAAACAATGGTTTCTTGTTTTTTGCAAGAATCGTACTGTGAATCGGCACCTCCAGACACCGTGGTGCTCGAGGTGGGTGTTGTTACTCAGAACCGAGAGAGACAGAGAGAAGGGATAGATAATAATTTCCGCGAGAGGGCATGAACTAACTCCTCCTTGGCTTGTTGAATTCCGTTCATGACTGAAATCCTGATGCATCAGCTAAGGAAAAGTAATGCCTTCTTGTCAGATAAATAAATTGTGAACAGTTTCAGTGTATATGACTGTCATAAAATGAGAGTCACTTCCATGCTTTCCCGGTTGTGTTTGCCTTTTAAAGAACAGAAATCTTTTAAGACTTCTAATGCTTTTAGCATTTTGAATAGAAAATGTGGAGATTTTATTCTCTGGAGAGGATCAGCTGTAAACACTAAAACTACCGAGCACTCTAAAACAAAGAGATAAGAAGCGCTTTGCTCTTGCTGCTCTCACATTAAGCTTCAAGTGAATTCAGCCACAGTCATTATCGTATTTAGGAGTTTTTCTGTCCAACCTTTTTGCCTGAAAACACTTTCCTTTTGGATCTCTGACAAGCATTTTCTTTGAAAGATTCTGCAAATCACTTAGAATTTCTGAAAAAAAATCTCCTGTTGAGAATCTCTGAAAAAGTTTACTCTTTTGCAAACAATTGACAGCGTATCACGAATCCCAGTACAAAAAAAAAATGACTCTGTGTTTTCCCTCGGTGAACAAAGGCAGTTCTGTCACCAGGGAAGGAGCGAGTTGTGCAGAGGACTACTGTTCCTTCGCAGAAAGCAGGGTTGGTGTCATCGTTCATGTTGTTCTGGTTCTGGTCCCTGGGAGAACAACCATTGCAGAGATTTAGATACAGCTGCTCTCATTCGCTTTTGTTTGCTCTGAATTAATATTATGTCGTAGCAGTTTTAGATTTGGATTTGGGGGCTAATGAAATGTGGCGGGATGAGACAAGTTAGGTGTTCAAGCTGCCCGCTCGCAAAATGACCTTGTTTAACTCTCTGAGTTGCCCCGTCAAAGTGCCTCATTGAATCCCAGAACTGGCCACGGCCCTTCACATGGTGAAAGAAATGAATTATAGAATCATAAAATCATTAGTTTGGAATAGATCTCTGAAATCACCAAGTCCAACCGTTGACCTAATCCACCGTGTCCCCTAAACCATTTCCCAAAGTGCCACATCTACACGTCTTTTGAACACCTCCAGGGATGGTGACCCCACCACTGCCCTGGGCAGCCTGTTCCAGTGTCTGACCGCTCTTTCAGTAAAGAAATTTTTCCTAATGTCCAATCTCAACCTCTCTTGGTGCAACTTGAGGCCATTTCCTCTTGTCCTATCGCTTGTTATTGGGAGAACCGACTGACCCCACCTCATTCCAACCTCCTTTCAGGCAGTTGCAGGGAGCGATAAGGTCTCCCCTCAGCCTCCTCTTCTCCAAACTGAACACCCCCAGTTCCCTCAGCCGCTCCTCACAGACCTGTTCTCCAGACCCTTCACCGGCTTCGCTGCCCTTCTCTGGACACGCTCCAGCACCTCAGTGTCCTTCTTGCAGTGAGGGGCCCAAAACTGCACCCAGCGTTCGAGGAGTGGCCTCATCATTGTGTTCAAACCAAAATTGGTTCTAAATTTGGCCTCAAAATTATTTAGTTGTTGTTAACGAATCAAAAATACTCTACAAACCCGCTATATATTCTGGGCTTTTAATCAAACTTCTGGTTCAAAAAGGAGGAGGAACTCTTTCTTACCACTCACGGATTTAATTTGGTAAACTGCTTTAATCACTGCTGGTTGCAGTGTCTTTACAACATGCACACACCTACCGAAAATGTCTGACAGCCTCAGGTTTGCAAACTCTTTCTTGCTAAGAATCAGGCCTGACACAGAAAGCTTCTCTACAGCAGGCGAGACACGGAGTTACAGCAAGTGAGGGCAGAAGACAGACTCTCACCACCCCCAGATCTTCACATATTGTACCTCAAAAGGAAGGAGTAGTTATTAAAACTGTAATCCTACAATTAAATGTAGAAAACTGATGGACCTGACAGAGCAGAAACCACGAGCAGAATGAGGCCAAAGAGGTAAAGAATTGCAGCTGTGATCTGTTAATTGAACTAGAAATGCAGGCACTCTGAATCCACCTCATCTCATTAAAAAATACACGTGTATATAGATACATCCATTTGAAAATTTCCATTGCCTACAAATGGAATTGCTCCCGAGCTCGCTTCAGCTTTCTGTCCAGGCTCTGCCTCCTCCCCTTGTATTACACCTTGGCCAGTATCAGTAATTTCAGTGACCTTTTTGTTGGCATGCCATTCAAGAAAGGGTGGCTGTCTTTGGTTGTAGACACTTAACTTACTGCAAGAGTGATTTAATTTAAAATTAATTTGGTATTGGGTGTAGTAACACTAATCACAATGACTTTATTTGTTATAAAACAGGACAGGGTGATTAAATTCACTTTCATTTCATTGTAATTGAATGAAGTGCCAACTTTCAGAATTGTTTTCATTTATGGCATTGGATGGTGTAGTATGTTGTAGCATGTCACATATTTGGGTAAGAAAAGAAGGAATCCTAATATATTTGGCCATTAGGAAATGTATCTTGCCATTTCCTTGCCATTTCCAGTATACCCTAATCATCACAAGGCTTTGTTTAGAGTATATTTTAGTCATTGTCATCACAGAAGCTTATTCCTTTCTATGCCAAATTTATAGGGAAAGATGACACAAGTACTTCCAAAAAAAAACCCCTTTCGCTTTCCACTGACAATATCTAAATTGCCTTCCATATCTCCGTGTTTGCATATGCAGTGGTTATGTACACGGGTTACAGCAGAACTGAACCGACACGTGGGTGTTCCTGACATCAAGGAAGGGAGAACCGTCTCTCTCCTGTTATTATTAAAGCCTAGATAAAATATTATGCAGCTGGTATTGTGTTCATGTAGTTCTTAAAGCACTACTTCTTAAAACAGGCTATCCATGTAACCTTTAAAGCAAAATAAGTTGTAAAGAGCAGCAAGGATGAAAAATGCTAGAAGTAAATAACGCTGAGAAGAATAAGCTCCTCTGTGCTAGACTACCTTAAGCGACTTGATTGATACGACAAAAGCAAGCGTTAGACAAGATAATACAAATGTAGAGCTTAAGCCTATTAATCAGATTAAAAAACAACATGAAAAGCAGCACAGATTCATAGACTGAAAGAAGAGGATATAAAATGCAGCTATAGTTGGTCATCCTAGCAGGAAATTGGACAATAATAATGGGCAGTTACTGAAGACTGAATTATTGAAGAACACATAGCAGCAGATCAATGCTGATCAGGCAGGGCTCTTGTAATGGCAGCGCTAGGGACTTGACTGGTACATACCTTTTGCAGTTAGGGAAAGTCCTGGCCTTTGGGGTAAATTATCGGTTTTCCACATGCGGAATATATGATTCAGGGCTTCAACTTCTGCTGGTTTACCAAGTCTTACCCTGAAATAGCATCTGTCAGGGTTATAACGTCCATGGAGCTTCACACTGCATTTTGAAGACAGTATACCCCGCTGTAGCAAGCCACAGGACTTGAACTGTCCCACCTGGGGGGTTCTGTCCATTACTTGGCCAAATTTCCCCTTCTGAGAGATGGAAAAATGCGGGACCTGTCATGCGTAGTGTTCTGCACCATTAGAGAATCCAGACTTGACCAAAACACCCCCATCTTGTTCACATACAGGGTCAATAGCTGGATAGGGCACATGGACTGGACCTGGGAGTCACAGGGGTGTGAGCAGAGAGGCTGTGGTGTGTACTGGTTTGGCTGGGACAGAATCCCAGCCCAGCCATGCTGGCAGGTTTTTAGCAGTTCCAGTCAGCCAGGGCAGCTGACCTGAGTGAGCTACAGGCGTAGCCCATCCCATCATGTCATGGGTGTTATAAAGGGGGAAGGTTTGCTGAGGAAGGGGAGCTCCTGTGGGGTTCCTCCTGCTCCTCCTCTGGCTTCTCCCTGCTCCCAAGGCCTGCTCTCCTGCTGACTGGGATGACTGGATACTTGTTTGGTTGGTATAACTCTGCACACCTTTGTTGGTATTGGTGCTGTTTCATTAGATCTGTTTTTACTTTAACCCATGGATGTCTTCTCCTTTTCCCGATTCCCCTCCCTGCCTGGTGAGGAGTCACCAGGTGACAGAGCAACTGCAGAGTTTAACCCTGGGTAGGGGCTAAATGTAGACATGGAGCATCACAGGACTCTGGCTGCCATAAGCATCATGTCATGGGTTTTCCTCTCAATGACTTCAATCTGTGTAACGGCAATAGTGGAGCTGCTTCAGCCGCCTTCCTTGTCTACATGGTCTGTGCTATAAAACAATTTAAAAAACGTTTTTGCAACCATGCTCCCTCTGAGTAGGTTCACACGTACAGCCAGTGGCACCTTCCCCTATAAGCCAGTCATGCTGGGACTTGGGTGTTTAACAGCTCGAATAGCTGTTGTGCATCAGTGGAGGGGTCACTCCATGGGCAGGGCTGGAAGTTTGTGTTGCTCCAGGTCCCGAAGCCCTGGAGGGAAGAGGGTGGTTGGTTTGAAACCACCCCTACCTTTGAGGCATATCTGTTTCTCAACTTTAATTGGCTCTGGATCAAATTCTTGCTTTCCTCTGATTTAAGCTATTTCTTAGGGACATGTTGTGTACCATTAGCCCATTTGCCAGAATTCAGAACAGAAAAAGCTTCTTTTTCTCTTCCCTAAACTCCGATGTTTGTAACTTGGAGAAATCATTAGGTAAGTAGTTTGTGAGTTAATTTCAGCCCCAGCATGTCAAGATGTACTTCTGCCTTCCCAATCTCCTTTTATGCCTTGCCTAAAGTCCTAATTGATGAAAATTTGTTGAAATTATGAACAAAATAGAATTAATTCTTTCATTTTGTGTATAGCTGGAATTTATGTCTCCTTGCCATAAGATACTGATGAGGCTGAGTTTAATAAGCTTTAATGAGGACACTTCCAGGGATGGAAAGAACACTTGGAAATATGTTAGATGGGATAAAATTCTGCTTAAGGCTATGTCAAAATAGCTGTGTTGGGAAGAAAACCCATGGGCAGCATCCTCCTTTGGGCCACAAGGATGCTTGCTCTGCTCTCACTCCCACCATGGGAAGCACCAGTGGTGCTGTGGCCCGTTGTGGCCAGGGCCATGTATTCTCAGTGCCATTTGGAATGGGACCTCTCTGGTTTTTCTCTTGGTTCAGAAAAATCTTATTCTAAAGAAAAACAAATTAGGAGTTGACATCAATACTATTAAGAATAAGACTTGTCTCCCTACATGCTCAAGCTAGAAGATATTTAAGCGCCAAACAAATCAATGATGACTATTTACATGCTCAAATTTTACCTCATTCCACAACAGAAAATAAAGCAATGAAAATCCTACTTTTTAATATATATGAAGGATCCATCTCTGGCTTGCTTCTTGCATTACTCATGAAGCAAGCAAAATGTAAGAATAATGTGTGAACGTAGTTGTGAAATGATAGCATACAGGCAGGTTAAGCAGATTGTCTTGAGCCCCACTGTCATTTACACAGAAATAAAATTGTAAAAACCCCTATGCATCACATTAAACTTAGTTTTCTTTTGGGTAACAGGTTGTAAAACATAGGTCTTACTGTTTATTGATAATTCTATACCTCACTGAAGCAGGTACGGAGAGAGACATCAGGATCAATGGGCAATCAAAAGGAAGATCAGTGCTTAAAGAGCATTACAATGTTTGCATCATATTGATGGCAGAGGAAAAAAGCAGATAAAGGCTTAGGAAACCGGTGGAGCTTTGTTCCCATTACAACTGCAGCTTCAACATTTGCTTGAAGAGAATGAGGATACCTTGAAGCATGAATATAAAATCACTTATTTGGACCAGTAAACTATAGGGACAAAAACTAGGAGTTTTTCGTCTGTAACAAATTACTAGTTTTGTTCTAGGATATTCTCCAAAGGAGAAATTCTACATTGCTTTGGAAGTGTTTTACAGCCAGCATAGAGTAGGGCCAAGACTGCAGGCTTACAGTAATTAAATACATGCTTATTATCACCCAGTAAACAAGGTGAGATACTGCAACAGGAACAAGCATGCAGCCCCAATATGGCCGCGCCTGTTTTCTACAGATTCATCTTCTGGTGTTCAGAAGCACTTTTATGTCCTTATGGAGCTGCTGCCTACAGATTTTTCACGTTTGTACCCAGCGTTGCCTGATGTGGCTGAGCTGATTTCAGCTGCTGGGGTAGCAGGTCTGACTCTTGCTCACTCCAAGGCCATTTAATACATGCAACCTATCATTCAGCAAATCACACAAAACTTCCACTTTTTCCCATTAAGAGCCCCTGTGACTAACTTGAACTCCTTCCTTGCACATCTCTATCACTTTGAAACTTGATTGTGACTTGAATCTACTCAATATTTAAGACCTGAATCTGAGGATAACAACTGAAGCAGTGAAAGGACAGAGGACCAAGCTTACCTATTGATTGGCTGGAGATGAACAAAGTAAGGGTATTGTACCAAAAAGAGGAAAGCATGCATGTACATCGCTACCCTATCTTATACCAGTTTCTTTAAGCAGAAGATACTTTCTCAGAACAGGATTTTTTTGAGGTAGCTATGGTAATACATAACCTTTCTCTACAAGCATATTCTATTCCCATAACTTCCTTAGAAAATACTCCTTGTATAAAACAAGTACTTCAAATACATAAATAGCACTAAGGCTCCCAACAGTAACTTTGGAGTACACTTTTTTTTTTATTGGCAACATACTTGACTGATTTCAAGAGAGCTTTGTGTGGGCAGGAGGGGTATTTGATTGTGAAGCCCCCCAAAATAGTAGGAATAGTAATTATGTGCTAATTATTATAGTCTGTACCTCTGACTACCCAGCAGTTGTGGCCTCACCGAGGGCTTGGGTTCACTTTATTGCCTACTTCACAGGCTCCAGTTACTAAAGAAATAATAACTCCTTTTCTGGAGAAATAATCACAGAGTTTAGCCTTTCTTAAGTGTCTGAAATGGATTTATTTACGACCCAGTTATTCCATTTCTGCTATCGTTGGAGATTTCATTTCTCAGCCATGCCCATCACCCAGCAGCAGCAGATAAGGGGGTCCCTCTGACAGCGCTCGTGTAATGGAGTAGGACCGAGGTCTGCGATAGCGGCGCTAAGTAATTCTGCGGCGAAGGGACGCTGCTCATCTGCCAGCAGCTTGGTGAGAGCGGCAATCAATCCGCAGGAAGGCCTGCAATGTAAATCACTTCTATTTTGGAAAATGATTTTTTCGTGCTCTGTACAGAATTATAAAAGCTCATTATGGAAATGAAAAATTAACGCACACTTAATTACGTGCTTTCTCGAATTAAGCTACACCCCATCAGGGACAGCGCGCAACGCACAAAGTAGCACCAGCGGCTTTTTGGTACCCTTGCCCAGAAACGGCCATCGGGGCCGTGGGACAAACACCCTGTGTGTATGGTCACTTCTCTATAGGCGCAACGACAAAACGATGGGAACCGACCTGAGCTACAAAGAAGACGCTACACACTTGTACCCAGTTTCTTGAAACTGGGCTTAGAAAGTTGGGAAAGGTTTACACACAAGTGCAACGTCGGGTTTTTTTACACCTGTTAGTGAAAATGTGTTTCGGTTGTAAGGACCATCTGATTATACACCTTAGTGTGTCGGCCGATGTGTTTACTTTGCCTACAGCATTTCCTTAATAACCTCTAATAATAATTGAATTTGACCTTTATTTAGTGCCAAAACCAGACTTAGCTGCAATCCTCTTATTCCACTGCTAGCACTTCTGGAGCTCTTATTTCTCTGTCATGCCTCATGAAAGTATATACCTTACTCAAAGTGAACACAGGTTCTTGTCTATCCGTAAAGATGTATCTTCAAGAAAAGAGAAGAAATGGAGGTTATCTATAAAAGCTAAACAGAGAAATTCAGTCTACCAGATAAGCTCATAAAAGCCAGTCATGCATTCAAAATCTTCATGGGTCGTTTAATAATTAACTGGATTCTAAAAAGCTGGTTGATGTTGTTTTTTAGATCAAGAGCTTGTGCTTATTATAGGCACATTTAGTGTGTTTGTTTGCTTAGCAGTGCTTTAGCAGAGGAGCATAATGCTAGAACACAATCTGTATTTTTTTTATTCTTCCCTGTGCAAAGAAAAACGTTCGTGTGCCTGAAACCCTTCGGGATGAAACTGTTTCAAAGGCAGAATTAAAGCTCAAATGCCTGGTTCTACATTGCCACGCACTGCATATGGTAATTTCTCTCTGTGCAGAAGAATGACAACGTGGCTATAAAAACTTTGATTTGGACACATCACAAGCTCATGCTGCATTGATAGGAAAAACAGAAGAAAGGGAATATAATAATGAAAAATGAGCTAAGCTTAGAAACTTAAGCCCCTAGTACTTACCAGTTAAGAAGGTGTGATCATGCTTTATCCCACCCATCACTTGAAAAAATGAGAGTATGCAGATATTTACTGCCACTGGGGAGCGGGTGAGGATGAAGGACAAATCCTGCCCAGACAATTATACACATGTGGAGTGAAACAAGCAGTATTTGGATGATGTCTTACACCGATGACCACAAATCGTACCTGAAAAGCCGACCTACGCCAGGGACCTGCGGGTGGACCTCTGCCCCGGTGCAACCACAGCTCGCATCTCCTGGACCAGCTGAACTGTGATGCCCTCACTTCACGCTGCCACCGTCTGAAAGTCGCCGTATTGCAATATTTTTTCCCCAAAAAGCTTCAATTTCTTCAGCTAGCACTTTCCTGCCACTGGCCCCGTAGAATAGATAAATTTTAACCTCAGAGGTCTGGTTTTGGAAACCTCGTTTCTCTTTAAATATCTGCCCAGATGATGGCTTTCCTCATTAGTGTTTAATCTTTCTCAACTGCTCACTCATTTGAATAACAGGATTGTAGGAAAAAATATTTTCCAGTTTTTCTGTCAAAAGAAAAAAAAAAGGCACCATCAGGAAAATTGTAAGAAATGAGTCTTGGAGAGAACTTAACAACAAAGAGCGTTTAATGCTTTGTCTCCATTTCTGTTTTCCCTGCGTCCATGAGATGGCCTCCTCCTCTGGTGCACGCAGGAATTACCTGAAGTTCTCTGGTGAAGCACCTTGTACTGGCCATGGCTGTGGATCAGCCTCAAATCATCGCTCCCTGTTTATTGTCATTTCTCCTGATTTTTCTCCTCAAAAGACAACCAGTATTAGTCCCTTGTTCCAGGAAATATCTTTCATTTATAGATTTCTAGAAGTATTGATAAAAAAATTAGTAACTAGAGTATAAAGAGATTTGAAATACAAGCATATTATTTCACTTTATTCTCTAATTATGAATGTTCATATTTGTAAAAAAAAAAACCCAAACATTAAATATCTCCAAGGAAAAAGAAGAATTCAGGCAATATGTTAAGCTAACTGAGGAATTACAGTTAAGAAACTTATTTTAGATCACAAACTATATTTCGTGATCGGTGTGTGGTCTGTGTATAAATCGCCTGAAGAAAGGTTTCTGTTTATTGTTGAAGACAAAAAGTGCTGATCGGAGGCAGCGGAGGAAAAGATTTTCCATTGTAAAAGCACACTGAAGTGACGCGTTAAAAGGCTGTCCTCCCCGAGGAGAAAGGGGCTCTTCCCATCTCCCATGGCTCCAAGGGCAGCGCTCAGCCGGGGCAGAGAAAAGCCCGTGCGGTGGCTGGGCGCAGGACTGAGTCCAAAACTGAAATCTCTATTCCTGGCCCCAAGTCACTGTTTCCTGATCAAGCGCCCTTCGTCTTGAAGGAATCGCGCCACTTCTCCGTTTACAAACTTCCTATTTGTAGAAGCATTTAATTCCCTGAAGTGCACGGGAGCAGGAGATGATATGCAGAAGGTTGTTACTATGAACGCTTCAGCAATCCATCTGCAGGTCCTGGAAATACCTCCCCATTTCAGACGGTGTGATATAGAACAAGGAGGCAGGTTTAAATTATTTCTGTCGTTATCAGCTGAGGTCCTTCCCTTCCCTTCTGTCATCAACTGACTATTATTGTGGTCGACCATCTCTGCTCCTCTCCGCTTGTCTATCAATGTATATGTACAACAAGCTTTGTAGGTCAAGTAGTTTACAATTTTAAGTCTGCTCTTGTGATTTTGCAAAAGGGGAGAAAATTTACAGTTCTAACACACATCAGTGGTATGTTGGTCAACATTATATGAAAACGTAATGGTCTAAATTTTCTTTTTTTCCCATATCTTTTATAAATCCTCCTTTGAGAGAGGCTCCTAGCCAGAATGCAACAGGACCCCCCGTGCCGTTCCTCTTCTCAGCGCGACAGTCCTGGCATCGCTGGGTGGCCGCGACCCACGCTATGGACTGCCCCCCTTGGTAACGACTGCCGCGTGCAAAGGGGCTGGAAACACAGTTCTGTCAAAATAAATCGTGGAGTGTAGGCTAGGGCAAAACGCGTGACAGTGAGATGTGATTTGAAAGTGTCAGGCTTGATGTGAAATGATAGAATGAGCGTGTGTTTTCTCAGGAGAGCATGTCATAGCCGTAGTTAAGGAAATGACGAACTGTATTTTGAAGAATTCTCGCCCCTTCTTTTAAATCAATATGGAAAGAAAAGTAACCCCCTTCCAGAGATGATTCCCTCCCCAGAAGCTGTTTACATAAGAAAAATGCATCAGGAATCAAATTCCTGGGGAACTTTTTATTCTGATGGGGATTTTTCTTCCAGTTTAGTAAGCAAGAAGAACTATATATATCATGCAGAAGTTATATAAATACTGGTCAAAATGAAGAAGGGATGCCTTCAAAAGCCCATAATTGAATCTCACACATAATTGCACGCTCACTGAACCTCAGGCTCACGTACTGCTGCCTTGCATCTGCAAAAGAGTTCAGCCTTCCTAACTCGCGCGTGGGAGGCCCGCAGCAGCCACGCGCCGCGCGCTCGCCCGCACCAACCGAAGAGCCTCTGCAAAGCAGCCAACAAAACCTTTCCCAAACGGTCCGCCGTCGCGTCGCTCCGGTTCCCCACCTTTTCTCTGGAGGGCCATGCCTCATTCTCACGCCAGCCGTGAAACCCATCCCAGCTGCCCCGGTCAGATTTTGTGCTACAGCATGTGGTTTATTTTCATTTTATTCATATTATCTTCAGATATTTCTGATATGTACAAGGGGAGGAAGAACTGTTGCACGGGGAATGGCAGCTAATCTAATGGGTTTGGGGGGTTCTTCCATGTAGCAGGTTTTGTCTGAAGCTCTGGAATATTCACCTCTTAAGAGGAACAAATGAAAAAAGGGAAATTATTATAATGAAATATTTGGAAGGTGAAGAATATTCAGGTCTATTGATATTTTAGTCAGTTTATAGACAGTTGCATATTTGTCAACTCATATGTGCCTTCATGTTTTACCCTAAAGCTGCTGTCTGACGGAGTTCCCTAGCACTCCCCCACTTCCAGCAGTCACCTCTCAGTTCTGCAAGTATTAGCTGCACTGAGATGCTTTCAGGTCTATAGTTTACATATTTTTCACATACTCTTTGCTTAAACGATTTCCCCACATCCATTTATGTCACCCTCTGGTACCCCAACATGAGAAGGCCACATACTGGGGGTCGGAGCAGAAGGGTCCCCCTCCTCCCCTCAAGCCAAGCCCCCAGCATCAGGTGCAGCCCCCCCTGCCTATGGCAAGCTGGGCACCTCCTAGAGCATCCCAGGAGCAAACCTTTACCACATGCATCCAGGAAGGGAACACAATATTGCCCATCAGGTCATTTATAAGTAAAAAAATATCATTAGAAGAGTTTTCTTTCGAAATATTGCAGTTTTCTTCCACTTTTCCAAGTAATAAACCAAAAAAGAGTATCTTAAGGTTATATCACTTCCCACCAGGGGAATAGACAAGATACAGAGTAAAAGTTATGATCTTTTTTTCTTTAGTGTCCCAGATAATGTGCTTTCATATTGCTGACAATTTTTACAAGATTTTTCTTCCTTGTTTCCTGGGAATCGGCAAAGGAACGTCACATACCAAGGAAGGACTCCATCATCATCTCAGCCTCCTTCCAGCTCTTTCTTTGTTTCATGTTCTCATTGTATAATATGCCTACTGCAAAATTAGTCTAGGGTTTCGGGCTGCCTCTCTCTATTATAACCGTTAGGAGACTGATAGAGCCTAATGCATCTCATTTTATGAGAAATACTAAAAGGATTTTTTTTGTTACATCCATAATCATTTTATTTTTCTGAGCATCAAGTGAAGGTGATATGGCAGGGTGAAATTGTGAAGGGACATTAAAATTAACATTTTTTTCTGATCCATGCAGCCAGTATTATGAGGTTTGGTTTGGGGGACCCTTCCCCCTAGGCTTAGGAAATATAATCTTTATCACTCTGTAAAATATTTCTGGTTACTGTGACTAAAATGTATACAAGTTACTTTAGCTTTTGTCCTTTAAAATAATTTTTCAAACCCTCTAATGTCAGCCAAACACAAGAATACTCAGAGTCCTTACACTTAAAGAAACTGAAGCCTGGTGACTTGAACATGTACATTAGAGATCCTCTGGCAATTTTATGGTTCATATATCTTTCATTCAGCAGAGTGTTAGCTGCCTCAGCCCCTCCCTGGAAATAGGAGAAAAAAAAAATAGAGCCACCTTGAACACCAAGGTAGGGGGAAATAAATACTTCATGAACTGGCCTCTCTATCTGCAAAGAAGTAAATTATTTCTTACATTTTAAGCTAAAATAAAAGTCAGGTGAGGGAGTGGAGTTGGTAGGACTTTGACGTTTCTTCTGGTGCTCTTTTGCTATACCTACAGTCTTTAAGCACTGACTCACCCTCCCCGAATGCCCATGCTCTAAGAAAATTCATAGCTGTCTCCAGTCTTGCCCGCTGGCAGCAACCCAGCGATGGAGCACGACCAGCACCCACCCAGCCAAGATCTGCAATGTTAGTCCCCCTCCCCGTTTCACAGAGCGCTCCTAAAGCACTCCTGGAGTACAGCAGCGAAAAGGCACCATTGCTTGCACCCTTGTGCATCAGATGACCGCTCTTCTGAACTCGCTGGTTTTTGGTTGAATGCCTCCAACGGTTGAAAGTCACTGCGTAGAGGTCTTGCCTTCATGCTGGAAGGGTGCAGCACCTTCCGGCCAAAGCCACGGCCCAGGTACGGAAGGAAGGAGTGAAGGGAGAAAACCATGGTGCAAAGGCCTTGGTGCTAAGAGCTCATGGGCTCATGTTGACATTACACAGTCACAGCCACCGGTGTGGCCCCTCATGGGAGGTATTTCTGTATTTAGGCCAGTACTGGGCACAATGAAATAACACACTGTAATTTCTACAGGTTTTCAGAAAAAACGTGCTCCACTTTACCACCCTTGTATCTGTACGCAGAAGAAGGAGAAAATTATTGTTAAAGGAAAGCAAGAAATCAACAGAAAGGAATTGAAAGGACAATTATAGATAAGTTCAATAGATGCATATGCAATACTGACCGAGAGTAACGCTGGAGGGAGGAAAATAGGGATTTTATGTCCCCTCACTTTTCTTCTGAGATCTTGCCCATTGTTGGAGGGATTTATTGCTAATGTCAGACCTCGCCAGACGAAATTCAATGTGGCCTTTGCAACGGTTTTATTTGTAATACCTTTCTTTAGTTAAAACCTGCAAGATTAGACCTAATTTTTCAAATGTTATGTATAGATTTGACTTAACAAGGTGTTTTGCTCTGAATTTGGGTTTAGAAGGAGACAATAATGTATATGGAATAAATGTGCAATCTGAGAATAGCACAAACATTTTGCAGTTTCAGTGATCCTGATATTTTATTGCATATGAGCTGCACCCCAGAAGGAGATAAGGGATCCAAGCTTTCTGGGTAGGCAGCTTTAATGAACAAGTTCATACCTTTGAAAGGGCAGGCGGTCTGTGAGGCAGTATGACTGCCAGCTTTTCAGAAATGCTGATTGCATTTGGTGGAGATGATCTGAGTCAGGCATTTGATTTTTAAAAACAAAAATTTCCTCTCTTAATCCTTTCAAGTGAGGGGGAATCTTCACAATAAAAAAAAAAAAAAAAAAGAAAAAAGACACATTGCGCTCCACGTGATACTTGAAAACATCTGCCATCTCCTGGGGGCTTGAGGAGAAGGAGAAAAGAAGCTCATGAAATATAAAATTACCCTGGAATCCATATTAATGACTACAGCTTTTTTTTTTCCAGTGGGCTCCACTGTACTCTTCACCCTGCGCTTTACGCTGCTGCTCAGGCTCCCTGGCACTCAGAGACAGCAAAGGGGCTGTTAAGAACCCCGTGGCAGCTCATTTGTCTTTCCTTCGCCGGAGTAAATCAGCAGCCAGGGTATGTCTGGAGAAACCGCAGTGTTTGCTGCAGCAGGCGAGGATGTATCGCAGGGCGGGTGCTGTGGATAAACACCGCCGTGTATCTCGTACGGTGGAGACCCTCCCTGCACGGGGGCAAAGGCAGTAATGTCCTCCTTGGTTTTGGATTCTTGCGTCTGGTCCATCCCTCAGCAACTTCCAGTGTCCCGCGAAGGAAGTTTCAGACGTGGATGCGCTGTCTCACTTTCCCAGTTGGGAGGCTGACTTTTTTTTCCAGTCATCTGGTACCTCTAGGGAAGCTTTTTGTCTCTGGAGGTTTAACCAAACCCAAGGGAAAATAAGAAGAATATAGTTTCTCATTTAATCTTATTTTACTCAAATATCCACAGATGTGGAGCTGTGTCCTAGATAGCACATCCAACATTCTGCTTCTGCTTGGATAAAGTTTGCCCTTAGGAACTCCCAGGAAATCTGTCTTCAAATTACCAAACCTACCATTATCTGAAATGATGTAGTTTGTGAGTTCCAAATCAGTAAGAAACTTCAGCTTCCTTCTTGGTTTGCTCCAATTTAGCTAAGAATAAGGAAGGTCCTTTGAAACTATTCAGATTAATTTTAAAGCTCCACTGAAGCTCTGCTCTTTCCCATCTGGGGCAAATCCGCTTCCACTCCTGGGGTGCCCATGCAGGAGCAGTGGTGTCTTTCCTTGCCAGTGTGCAGGGATCTGGAGCCCCTGGTGCTCTCTCACTTTCTGTACAGGATTGCTCCGACTCGCTTTTACATTGACCAAACCTGTGCATCTCCACAGGAAAACTTTACCCTTGCGCAGGACCTGTACACCAAAGGAGAATCTCATCCCATGGGAAAAGCAGAATGTAATTACTATATCCCGGTAACCAAGACATTCAAAATCCTTTTCCTCCACATCTCATCAATAGCTGGCAAATGCTGACACCCTTGAAATGGGCAACGGGTGAAGAATGAAGTCCTCCAGCCTCTTTAAGTTGTAATCCTGTAAGTGGGAAGCCCAGATTTTGGGGGCGGGGTGTTGGGGTGTGGGGTCAGGGAAAATGGGGTTGCACTGTACAAGGAAAATGCCTGAAAGAAATCAGAGAAATGCTGCCCGAGGTCTTTTTGCCTCGGTTCAGATAGCCGGTGAACGGGAGGAAGACGTGTTTTTTCATGTTCTCGAACAGCTCTCTCAACAGCCTCCAAAATAATTGAAACAAGATGTTCAGCTAATGGATTTTTTTGAAGATGCAATGGGCACCTCAAGGGAACCTGCCATCGAGCGATGACAAAAACTCTAGTTATTTATGAGAGAAATGAACATACCTCACTTACCTCTGGCGAGTCCAACCACGACAGAACCAAGCACATACTCTGAAGCACTCTTTCCCCTGCTCCTTCACAGTTTGCAGTTACCTTTCCTTCTGCTTTCCTTAACTGAAGCATCAGGTAAGTTTTATTTTCCAATTCGAGTAAACAATACAAAGGATTAGACTGTGTGATCACAGATTTTCCCCTTTTTCATGCCTGCTTTGACCGCTCAGATAAGCCTCAGGGACTGCCTGTACACCCCAGGACGGGCGTGCAGATCTGTAGGCGCGACGACAGCATCGTCTGATCTTGACTGCGGGAGGGTTCCTTACAGACCCTCTTTCTGATTCGAGTTTTGGGTAAGTATTCGTGCACGTTTCACAAAAGAAGTGATCTCTACCTACCTTCCGTTTCTGTCTGTGATAAATGACCAAAGAATACAGTTCTAACAGTCTGCATGGTAGCAAAGGACAGAACCTGAAATACTTAGAATGGATAAGAACATATAAAAACAGTGCTGATTTAAAAAAAGAAAAAAAACAGGGAAAAATAGTCCTAAATTTTTTCTGCTTTTGAATCAACCCCTTTATTTGTACCACTCACAATATTGTGTATCTATAAGAAGATACTTGAGTAATGAAGATGTAACCTGTTGAGTAGAAGCTGTACCACTGTTGCCAAAAAGATGCAATTTGGGATTTCCTTGCTCTGCTTAGCATGAGGTGGGACACCCTCGGATATCGTTATGAACCTGGAAGAAGGTTATTACAAAACCCAGCTCTGGCACTCTTTCTACCCATTCCTGCCCTTTGTCTGGTCCCTGCCTTCCCCAACTCAGCCTGAGTTTCTACGAACTCTGACGTACGAGTGAATCCAGCCCTAGGAATGAAGGCTGCAGTGATGTGCCCTGTTCAGCAGGGATCCTTTTCCCTGACAGACATTTGCCTGATATTGTCATAAAAATACTTAAAGATGACAAAGGACCAATGATGCTGCTGCATATAGCCCAAGACAGCACCACATGTAAGAAGGCACTAAGGTGCTGGGTGGGAAACAGGGGGAAGGAAAGATGGAGACTCAGAGGTGTCAGGTGTAGGAAGAGAATTTTCAGGAAATAGCACAATCTAACCTTGCTGAAATCTGATGGATTTCTGCCTTAATTATAACTGACCAGGACACAGATGCTCACTTCGAAGGTCAAAGTGGGGCAGTGCAGCCAACCGTCACGCTTTGATTTTAAGAAAGGAAAAGCCAAAATAAGTTACACCAGAGAAATGCTCTCCTCACGTGCCCAAAAGCCATAATTAAAATAGTAGCTTGGCCATGTCAGAGAGCATAATACAGTTAGAAATAGGTTTATTACGGAACTGTGACCGAACCCATGCTTTGAGAAGAAAACTACTGAAGGACCAATCCCAAAATTTCTTTTCTGGGCGTATTCATTTTTGGATACTTTGTGATTGATTTGTTCAGTGTTCAAACTGTATTTTTAGTTTATTCAAATGTCAGAGAAAGCACAGAAAATCCATCCACTGACCTAGATTTATCTGTTCTCAAAACTGAAATTACGCTTTCACTGATAAAAGATAAAAAGCAATTTACTGTTTCTTGAACTTAGCCATATATAATAGATGATTAATTACTTTAAAATGCATTAAGTTTAAGCGCCTTGTCATTTCCCCTCTAAGGTCAGGAAGGCTGTCTGTTATGTTGGTGATAGTACACAGAACAAGATACAGAAGTATCTCTCTGGCAAAATCGCCCTGAGGTTCCTTTCTTTCCAGCTGGAGTAGCTTTCTTTTCCTAAAATGCAAAAATTAACAGTCATTTCCCATTCATTCACTCCTGCTATTTTGGGATTTTTATTTTTTTTTTAAGATTTAAAATGCATTGAAATAAGTTCATGTGGATTTCTGCTGTAATATCAACAAGAGCAAACACAGATCTTTAGGCTGTTCAAAAGGATAATAAGCCAATTTATATGGAATAATAGTATTACAGAATTGGTTATATTGCTGAACTGGAAGCATAATATAGCTCAGGGGAACAGATAAAGCTGCTCTCTAATTCTCTGGAAAGATCCAGGGTCATCAGCTGGAATAAGGACAGGCTTTAACATCTGTGTCTGGTACCCCTCAAACCAGGTAACATAGGGTCGATGCTAGAAAATAACTGCAGACCTTGCCGTTTTGAGGACAATCCTGTTCAACGCTTCTCCTGTAGCTCTCCCACTGAAGCGGAATGGTATGCTGAAGAAAATTTCAGCAATTTCATACTGTCCAAAGTGTGTGGGAATCGGAGAACTTTGTTACCCACAGAGAGCCCAAGGGCTGCCCGACACGAAGGCGGTGCCTCGCTGTAGGGGGATGAGGGCAGTGGGTTTGGGGCCATGGAACGAGGGAAGACGCCAACGAGTGCTGTCGTTTGGCTGAGCGGGTACTGCCACTTCTTGCAGGTCTACAGTCATATTGAACAGGACACTTCCCACCTGAAAAGGGTCTTGAATTACTGACTGATGACATGGATGAATTTCCCCTGGCTCCACCAGCTGCACATTGCCCATCCGCCGAGCTTACCGCGGGATCCATCAAACCAAACTGCAGGCAACTGCAGGTCAAGATTTTTTTTGTTATTTGCCTTACAGGCAAGAGAGTAGAAATGTTGCAAATGGATATAATAGGTGGAATCTCCCTCAAAAAATTGAAAGGAAACCGAGTCGGGCAAGCATGCAAAATAGGTTCTTAGAACATCTGTGCATCAAATATATTTATAAAAATTGCTACAGTCAATCTTTTCCAGCTGAGTGTTCAGCAGTTAAAATATATATTGCAGTAACTGTTGGAGGGAACGGGGAAATAGTGTGTTGTCATCTAATGAAAGGAAACACGGAGCCTTAACCAGGGAAAACGGAATCGCATACCGCTCAATCTCAAGACACTACAAATTCTCCAAAGCAGTACATGGCATAACGACATGAGCTGAACTCCCATTACTGCTCTCTCTCAACACATTAAACAGGTTGATACAAACCAAAGTATCTCTTACAACCAGCGACGATTTTGTGTGTCTATGGTTTTATACACCCATGCACTTCGGTGATACATCTTGCTAATTATTAGCCTAAACAGGACTTAGTAGGTTGGGGGATGGTTTGACAGAGTTCAGTGTCATCAGAATAATGAAAAGCTGATAAGAATATCTCTGCTATTCTGCCCGGCAACTTCAGCTATATATAGAGCAGAAGTGGGAACGGGATGAAAGTCTGGAAGGGACCAGAGGAGTGAATCTCCTCCTCCGTGTTCAGCAGCTCCGGGAACTCCACACATTCAGCCAGGTCTTATGGACTTTCCCGTAGCATTGTAGCCACGCTGACGAACGTTAATTGATGCATCTATAATTGTACCTAATTACTGACACTGAATTATTTAGTCTAGCAAGAGGGAGCATAAGCAGAAGTAATGCGATTAAATTAAGACAGGGAAAAATTAGGTTGAATATAAGGGAAAATTCTCTGGCAATGAGAATCATTAGGATGGGTCCCAAGGGAAATGTTGGGCACTGCTTTGCTTCAGACATAGAAAATTAAGTTAAACCCATATTCAGGAAATTACCTAGATAATTTGGTACATCTTTTCCATTTTTAAATTATTGAACTCTTCAGCAACTCAGCTGCTGAGCAAGTTTTTGTAGGCAGTTCAGGTGCCAGCCCGTCTTACCAACTGATGTCTCTGAAGAGCTGATTGCCCTCAAAGCACTTCCACGAGAGCAGACCCTGCACTTATTCAAAGCAAGTTGTACTTAAACTTTACTGTAAAGCCAGCAATGCTTAACCTGTGGTTAAGTAGTGCTTAAATGCTCCCCAGGGTGCCTGTTAGGAGGTAGATAGTTGTTTTCCCATTCTGGGATTATAATTATCTCCTGTGCTCCCAGGTAGAAATATGCGATGGCAGGACATGAGGAGATGGGAGAACCCTTTTAGAAGAGGCATCCTTAATGCCTGCTCCTTCATCTCCTTTTATCATTTGACCTTTGAGAAGCTAACCGTAACAAGCTGACAGAAGTAACTGTGAGCATAATAAGACATATGCTGAGCGAACTTTTATCATGACGTGATTAATGATGGTTGAAAGTGCTGTGACTGGCAGAAAAGGTGAAGGAATCTGAACCAGGGAATGAATACGACATGTCCTGCCTGTAATGCCACCTCAAGGCAGACAAAGAAGTGCCAACCTTTACAGCCTTATTCGTTACCAATCCTAAATACGATTCCTTTTAGAATTGCCTTAAAACTTCGATGCAACGACAGGATCTCAGAAGACAGAAGAAATAACTCCTGTGGTCACTGAGACTCGCTACTTCTATTTATCTTCATCTGTTTACATTTAACAGCTGATGGGTTTTATTTTACCCTTCCGGCATTCAAATTGCACGTAACCAGCCTCGGGAGAAACTGCGTGTGCTTTTGGGGGTAGCTTGGCCAGTCCTCGCTGCCAGCAGAGTGTCAGCTGCCTTCTGAGCTAGTCCCAGGCTGCGGATGAGGCGATGACCACTCCTTGAATCATCAGCACTCCTCAGCGCGATCGGCACCACGGCACCACCGGCACACTCCACGGCACAGAGCAGGATCATTCCAGACTTAAACCATAACCCCTTGCACGGCTGAAAGTAAAGGAAAATTGCCCATATTGTGCAACTAAATAGGAAAGAACACAAACTCAAAAAGAAACAGGAAAAAAAAAAACCCTCATTGATTTTGTGTTCTGCAAGACTGGAAGCTCAGATAAAAATAGGGAAAATATTTCCAGGTCTTAAACACTCGCATAGCTATTTCTGCATAATAAATGCCCATTATTCTTTGTTCCTCTACATGCACGAGTACGTCAGCAAGCAAAAGTCACACTAAAACTTTTGTATTATTCCTATTTCATAATATTTATAAAAAAGAAAGGAAAATATTCTATTTCTTAGTACCTGTTGAACGAGTAAACCTTTCCTTTTCCTGAGTCACTGACCTCTGCTTCTCCATAAGCTGAAATACGGCAAGGTGAGTCAGTTCCTGAGAGCTATTCTGCATACCTCTTCATTTACGAAGACCAAGGTTTTTCAAGGTCCCGAATGTGCTTAGAGAATTTAGCTGCTCAAATCCTTTCATATCTTTTCTCAGAACTTTTCCTGATCAATTAGAAAGCTAATTTAAGGAGCCTTTTTTTAACCTTTATTGATGATCTTTGGCATGTGCCTCTTTAATTTATAACAGCACACTCTCCCAATTAATCCCTAGCAACTCGTTTTTCAGCTAACACCACCAATGTTGCAAAGTTCTGTGATCTGTGGCTATTTCCAGAACTTATTATTTATTCCACCTTGTACAGCACTGAGGACTGTGCTGCCCCTTAACCAGCAATGTTGTGTACTATGATTTAATTGCAGTTACACGGGGTTGGATGCACTTCTCAGAAACCGGCTCTCACCACTGAATGGCTTCGCCTTTCATCTTTCGTGAAGATGGAGCTCTGAACTATCATGCACAGATTCCCAATGGACTGCACTAGGAAAGATGAGTGGAACATAAAAATCTTCAAAGATTGCTACTTTAAACTCTAGCAGACTTGCATCTTCCGTTTTCTTGCCCATTTTCTCTCACTCCTTTTGTGTAACTCTCTGTTAATTTCCAGTTCAACTCGGTTTTCTTCCCCCACATGTAGTGGAAAACTGGCATCCAAGAGTGGTCTCCTGGCCCTGTATTAGGCTCTCCCATGGCTCACGTGGGCAAAATCTAAGCAAAAACTAGGTACAAAGCTAATATATCACATAGAGTAACCTATGTTGCGTGCCAGCTACAGTTAGGCACCTTTCCAAATATCACTCATTTCTTTAATCCCAGCACTATTTAGATCATGCATGTGGGTATAACGGAATTTGACCAGACTTAGGTTCCTGCAGCTTTTATTGCTGTTTTTGTTTCCCAGCCTGGTCCTCTACACACGGAGGCTGACAAAAGGTGAGGAACGATATTTTATAGCACTGGTTTCTGTTGCTGAGTGGGTACAATCTGATGCCAATGAAGTCATTAGGAAGATTTGCACTGAATCTACATGAAGTTCTGGTTGTAACTATAACTTTTTTTTAAAGGGCTGCTTTGTGGCTTCTGTGTCACGGGGATGCATTTCTCACAGGTTTGCTGAACTGTCAGCTGGAGCTTCAGTTTGCTGGGGGAGATTCTCACTGACACCACTGAAACCAAGATTTCACTTGTGTTTCTCAGCTCTGCTGAAGTCTGTTTGAATAGACTCAATGAAGTACATATATCCTTCTAACCTATAAAAGAAGCTATGAGATTAGGTTTGAAATTCATTAGAGCAACAACAATCAAAGATTTTAAATCCTTATTTATTTCCCAATCTGTTAACAACAGTGCTCAAATATTGAGAGTTACAAATCTCTCTGTAATTTTATCTGGTTTTGTTTCTACAATATTCTGACTAAACAGTAATAGAGATTGCAAAGTATGATGTCATTCTGTGTCATACCCGTAGCGTGTGGGAGGGAAACAAGGGATATTTGCTGCTTAGAGAAAGCAAAGCCCACTAACTCCTCTGATAATGAACGGATTTATTTTTTCCATAACTGAGAATGGCACAAAAGAGCAGTATAATACTACGCAGTTATTCTCAATAAATATTTGCAAGTAACTTAAAGACACTATTTCAAAATAGTAATAACTATACCTTGAAAGAAGGCAGACAAGACTTGAGAGACTTAATTTCCTACAGCTGATTACTAAAACTGACTTTATTTTCACATTAGTCTGTACAGGATCATGCTTCCCCCTGCCCCCTCTGCCATTTTCTCCTTCTCTCCTGCCTACTAGAAACCAGTGAACGTCTTGGATCCTAAGAGAGTCTTGCAGAAAAACATGCCATTTTTTAAATCAGCAATTTTTAAAACCCAAGGAAGGGGTGCAAGAGGGGGTTGTGTGGTGTGTATGTACGTCACTGGTGATCTCCATGGACAACTGACATAGTCCCAGCGGCCCTATGGCTCGATGGCGTCAGAACAGCTGGAGTTTCAACAAGCTGTGATGGTCTCATTTCAGGCCTGTCATACGAGTGTTTTTCAGGATCAGAAGAAAATTTTGGACTATGCTGGCGTAGTTCATAACCTGAGTCCTGAGATGGAACCCAAGGAAGGTACTACTCATTTTGAGTTCAAAATCGAATTAGCTGTTATTAGCATACAATAATTTCATAAGCATAAAAGATGAGTGAGGAAAGATAAAAGAACTATGTGCAAAGTTACAGTTTTCAAATAAAAGAATGTGTTTAACCACCGTTTTCTATCACACCAGTAGGTCTCTGCTTTGAAGGATCTGTTTAATTATCTTCTTTGTTTAAACCCTTGAGGGTGTAAATTCAAGCATATTTTAGGGAAGAGCACTTCCAGAAAAGCAAAAACTTCTGGCAGAAAGTCAATTCTACTCGTATTTTTAATATACAGTCATGCAATTTCCAAAACTATAGTTATGGTTATGGTTCCCACCAAAACATCCATCCTGGGGGTTAATAGAGCAAGATTAAAAAACTTGACTTCCAGCACTGGCACATGACCATTATTTGGCTTCCAGCTCCATAGTGGATATGGTGCAGGGCAAGCCCCCTGTCAGCAATTCAGAAATAATGAATTTAACAGAATAATCAATATTGATTAGCAACATTCATTGCTGATAAAATGAGTCAGCAAAAGGCAGAGATGTTGAAAGTAATTATAGCCTAAGCAATCCACGGAAACAAAGTCAAAGCAGTCATCTGAACGAACTAAGCCTGGGACAAAGAGGAGTAGACATGCCCACGGCCACACAGAAGAACTCCAGTGGCGAGGAAAACTCTGTTTAACCTAAGCCTGAAGTTTTGCCATGGCAAAGGGGGCCAGATCAGGCTCACAGAGACTCTTTGCGTCTTTGCATCTTGCCCTCCTTCCCATTTGCGGTCATTACTGATCCTGCCCAGTGCTCTGTTCCACACAACCGGGGTGTACATCCTGCTGCCTGTCTTTCAGCACTTGTTTTTTTAAAAAAAAGCAACCTACAAATTAAGTCTGGAATCTGCAGGGCAGTTTTGCTGACAAGATTTTGGGAGAATGACCCGTATCCAAGAGAGGTAAAGAGGTCACTGAAATTGGAAACCCTTTTCCCCTGGAGGGGATGGAAGAGTAGGAGAAGACTGACTGATGGAAGTAAAAATTTCTGATTCTAATCAGAGGGAGAGCGAGGGCAGGGTGATCTGACCCGAACATGTGTGCTGAGGAAAGAAGGCAGCTTCGCCCAGGATGAAAGAAAAAGGAGGAACGCTGCGGTTGTGCTTCCCGTGAGCCTTGTCTGTCCTTGGGCTCTATCCTTTCACCTGTATTATATTCAACTGTCTGAGGTTTAATCTTAAAATCTAATATTCCTAAATACAGGACAGAATATTCCTTGCAACGTTTTCTTTTACTGTCTTTATAAGCATATGTTTCATTAGTTTTGCTGTTACTAGAGGGAAGTACTTCCCCCAACAACGTCTCATTCAGCACACCACAGTGGCAATTGCTGTTCTCCCACTGGAGGGACAAAAATATTATTTATCAGCCCTGTCACTGGCTGGGTAATACTGATTGCATATAATATTTTTAATTTTGGATTTTCCTACAACATATTAAGCCGGTATTTTTCAATATCCTCCTCATTTAGGTACTTGAGGAGCTATACAGAGGATATATGACAAGGATTGATTTATTTATTTAGATATCATCCAAATTTTTCTGATGCATTCCATGAAAATCTCAAATAAAATATTCTGGAGATTGTCAGTCAATATTTTTGATGTTCTACTTAGGCTTATCAAATACATAAAATACCATTTTTTGCAATGAAGAAATCTTTCCCACATTAGCAAATTGCCTTATTTTACATATAGAAAGACATAAAGTCTGTAAGTTTGAAAGGATGATAACCTTCCATTAAAGAAAAAAATCTTATTATTACAGTACTCTCTGTGCCACATAAAGTAGAAGCATATCTTGCACATGACTGCAACAAAATTACATGCTGAATCAAACATGCACTGCTGCCGTACTTTAGCTCTCTATTTCTTTTTTAATTTTAATGTGGTCCCTAGTAGAGTGGTCAAAATACCAGTAAGTTTTCCAATGGGAAAGCCCTTGAAGAGTGAAAGATAGTGGTGAAGCTGGAGAGGAGGTATGTCTGTACTGCGTGATTTCCTTCAGTAAACAACTAGCAGCTCACGTAATTTGTTCCTTGTTATTCCCCCAAATTGTCCTGCATTTGGAGCCTCAAGGGGAAAGAGAGATCCTCCTCTTATTTTCAGTGAAAACTCACTGGAGAACCAATTTAAGTAATTTCAGCAAAGAAAACCTCTGGGAATGTGTCCATGACAGTACAGTTTTTCATCCGATGATAAAAGTTTTTCATTTTAAAACTGCAACAGCTATACAACGTTTTGTTACAGGCTTTGAAATAAGAGATGCTGGTGCTTGCCAGTAACCGTGTGCCAGACCTTGTAATTCTTTCACAGCCATAGGAAAGAAATGTTCAAGAAATTCAACTTTCATTCCCAAAAGGTTCCCTTTGTATGTGGGTAGTAGCAATCTTTCGCTTCAAAATTAATACTTCTGATATCTTTGAAGTTACAGCTAATTTTCTACAGGTTCTTTACCAAGCATTTTTGGATGTACTTGCTAGTGGTGAAAGTCCTCATGGGATAAAGAGACATTATAGGAAATATTAAAAAAAAAAAAAAAAAAGGATAATACTTTTAAGATGAAATAAGTTGAACAACAAAAGACTAAGTCTGTTATCCTTGGAAACAATCAAGATACTTTCTCAAACATCTAATCCCCTGTACTTCCTTGAAAAAGATATCAAGGCCAAAGTAAAGTATTCTGATTTTTACACAAAAAGCAAAAAAAAAATCCCGTATTTTGCTAGTAGGCACCTTGTGGCTTTTCGAGGTTAACAAAGACCTGAAACAATTTAAATGCGTTGCAGTTATGCATATTCACAAGATATGCTGAACAGATAACACAGCAAATGATTTAATTGAAAAATCAGCCAGTGTGAATATTTTTTCCTGTGAATCATGGAAATGCGACAAGATCTGTTGATTAACATAATCTCATTTATTTGACATTATTCTTGTCACTTAATATAATCTTCATACAAAGAGTAAAAAATGGAAATTACAAAAAAAATCAAAGAGAAAAAATAAACAGAGAAAAATAGAAAAGGAAAGAATGCCCCTGGAAAATGTAAAAGAATATAGGTTACATGAACCACTAATATGAAAACAGAAATATAATGAATGAGAAACAAAGCAAACAGAACGCAGAGATAAAGAAAAGCGAAAACGGGGAGGAAAAAAACCCTCAGAATGTTCAGAAAGTGCTTAGCATTTGTGAGCATAAGGTAAGAGCTTCGCAGCATGCTGGAGGTCAGATCCTTCACCAGCTTTTGGCCTGGAAATTTTTTACTTTTATATCATCTTCTTTTAGACAGAAAGCGAATGAAGTTCCTCGGTGAGCGTGAAGCAGCGCAGTTCCATAACCTACCTGAAGCTAGGAAGAGATGCTGCTTGGTACCAGCAGAAGATCTGGCCCCAAGGATGAGAAACACAGCAAAACAGATGCACCATAACACACTGCCTTCGTCTGATCTGTTGTGAAATTCATATGACTGCCCTATACGTTTCATTTTGTTGATTAAAAATGATGGTTATGGAAATCTTGGTAGTGGAAGTGCCCAGCCAGGACTAAAGAGAATTACCTTCTGTTCAGGAGTTTGTTGTCTGTGGCACCACTTTTTGTACTTCATTTCCAGATGTCCTCAGTGGGTACAATGGGTTGCAACTGTACAGCCTTTTATTAGGAAAGCAGCTTTTCCAGAAATCAAATGGAAATATGATGGTATAGAAACACAAATGCTAACAAGAAAGGAACTTAGGAGAGATACCAAACCTGCACTGAAATCTCTTCAATATGTAACGTCCAGTTCTGTCTTCAGATCACTTGGTAGCAGAGGAGGATAACATTTCAGATTAAGAAAAGCAACACGAATCTGCTGATACTGCTGTTAGCATCAACGATACAGTAAGGGTCTGCTTGGAGAACCCTGCTGGCGAGCGGCGTGTGGCCAGGGCGATGGAGGGGAGCAGGGTCTGCTCGCAGGGGAAGCCAAAGAAACCAAACTCAGTGTGAGCCCTTCAGGAAGGGAACGTCACGTAGTAACCACTCCAGACAACCGCCCGGGTAGATTGATCCTACCCTCGTGCCCACAGATCTGCGAGCGGCAAAATGTGTCGCCAAGTGGTCCAGCCCCGGGCTCCTACATCCCCGCTTCGCGGCTGAAGCAGCGCGGGCCGCCTGCTCTTGACGGCACACCACTGCTGCCGTCAGACACACCCTTGGTTAATCAACACGGCAGCAACGGGTGAACATTATCAGATGCGTCTGAAACGGGATCCAAACCAGAACGTTGGTCCTATGTAACGGAGGGACCACCCCTGCCACCTGCTCTGTCTTAAAAGCAAATGTGATTTAAAGCCAAAGTACTGCTATTCTGTGCCTTTAAATAAGTGGGTGTTGACCCTTCCCCACTTTTGTTACGCTAGCAAAAATAGGCCAATTTATTCTCGATTAGCCGTATTGATCTCTTTCCAAGAAAGCCCACTCCACCGTACACGATGCTCCTGCTTGATTCGGGTCTCTGTTGAACTGGATTCCACACAGCTCTGCTCCGTTGGTGCTGTGGAGCCCCAGCATACGTGTTCCCTCTTCAGGCCTCTTCACAGCCCTTAAATGTCACCTTGCCAGGTGAGTGACACATGAAAAAGACATTTGCGTGCCTATTAGGTATTATTTCTCATCAGGTATGTATTTCTTAGGTTCTCTATACTTTTAAGTAGCTATAGGGTGGTTTATGAGTCAAATTAAAGATCTTCCTGTTGCTTTGTTTAATCTTACATCTGAAATTCCCCTTGAAACTGAAAAAAGAAATTGAACAAAACTAGGAAGAAAAATGATGTTTTGGACCTTTGTTCTGAACAGAAAAACATGATTTGGACATTCATGTAGGTATCAAACCTATGCAGTGCCTATGTTGGTGGACACAAATTCTGTTCAAAATGGATGGCTTTTGGTCAGCATTCCGTCATTGATCTTCCTTCCTGGCCACCACCTCAGAGACCATCTCTGCTAATTAAATTAAAGAGAAATTGTGAAGTGCACTGCGTGAGAATGAAAAACTCCAGCGCTCTCCTATATGTTGTTTATGATCTTCATAAAACACTTGTGAGTTAGGTGTAATTTAAACTGTGAGCTCCTGATAAAGTACCATCCGTACTTATGATGCTGTATAAATAACAGAAAGGAAATAATGCAATCTATCAAATGCTCAAGGCTGAAAACTCATTTAGTCCTAAATTATTTCAGTTATTATGACCACAGATATTTAAATATGAGATAAATTCTTATAGAGTCAGTTGTTAATAGACACTATTAACTAAAATTTATATTAGTAACTGTAGATATTATTAACTGTGTGAACTGATAAAAAAGAAAAGCCTAATTGGAAAACAGAGATTAACTTCATTAGAGAGAACATAATGATGTAACACATCTTGTTTGACTTTTCCGAATAACTAGACCTTACAGCCAAGTTGTTTGGAATGAATGTGCTCTTCACAGGTCAGAATCTGAGCTTGTATCCACGTTGTACTGCTGAGTAACACCCACGCAGCTCACAGCAGGATAAATGGGAAGAACCCCCCTGGAATTCAGTGGAGATACACATGGAGAAATCCCACTTTTAGTGCCAATGGAAGCAGGGAGGGAGGGAGGGATGGATGGATGGAGGGATGGATGGTTGGATGGATGGATGGACGGATGGATAGATGGACGGATGGATGGATGATATGCTTTCAAATTGTACGGGAATAAGTCTAAAAATAACCAAAGCTGAATTAAAAAAAAAAAATTACAGAAAAATTAAATAAAATCCCTGCATTGAAGTCTGGCAAACAAAATCCCCTGAAAGTACTAAACGTATGTGAACTTTAAGATTTGTTTTACAAAGACTTGTTAGCACAACTCATCAGTATATATAATTTTTCATGAATGTTTATTATGATACAATGCTCTTTTAAAACGCATATAAGCAATGGGCAAAAAACAAACCTTGAGAGCTTTATGACTGCTCCCTGCAAAGTCCCATTTATCACCAAGACTGAAGAGAAATAACTTGAAGAGAGATATCAGAATGAACAGGCAGAGGAAAAATGAAGAATTATTTTTTATTTCGTTATTTTCCCAAGTAGAAAGAAAAAAAAAATCAGGAAATGCTTACAGTATTTGTTCTGTCAAATGACAAAATTCTCATAAAAGCAAACGGTAACACACTGGATAAACTATGGAGCTTTTTATTTCACAGTATTTTCAGTCCATTTGAATAGAATCTTGTAAATGCATGTTCTATTTTTACCAGATTAAAAACCGATTTCAATAAGGAATGCCTGAAAACTGCTTTCATAGTCCCAATGTTAAGCCCTTTTACTTTCTTTATTTTATGACTATGACTCTACTATTCACGTTTTATATTCTCCCTGTGAGACCACCATACACGAAATAGGATTAAAGACTGAACTTTAGGAAGTCTATCTGCCCTGTTTAAATAGAGACTTCTCCAGGCTGTACGTTAATATAACGTAACAACTCCGGGCAGTATTTAATCACCCGGAGGAAAGACAGACGGCTTTCAGAGAGATGTAAAATCTTATTTTTAGCAAATTAGGGAAATGTCCACTTTTCAGGCTCATTACTCACAACTGTGACCATACATTGCTCAGCGCTGGTCCCTACTTGATCTAGAAATAAAAATGAAGCATACTCGATCGTTAGAGGTCCGTATGCTATTCAATTACCGAATACCGAGACAGCTAATTTTTTTAAGGTACTATGAGTGGCGATATTCATCTATGTTCATCAGCTCAGGGCTCATCTCTGCAGTTCACCAGCCCAGGTGGACTCAACTGTGGGCAGGTGGAGCTGGTTTACACTTGTGGGAATCAGAGAAAGTTTAAAGCAGCTCCCCAAACCCAATGCTTTTCCACCAACCTGTGATTACTAGAGTGAAAGGTATTAATCAAATTGATTGAAATACTCTGGCCAAATGCTCTCCTTTTATATATAAAACATTCTCATCTGAAAGGCTTCTTTCCACCAGTTTAATGCTGGTGGAAAGAATCCCAGAATACCAGGTTGGAAGGGACCTCAGGGATCATATGGTCCAACCTTTCCTGACCAAAGCACAGAAAAGCTTTTCCTACAGGAGGAAAATATTTTTTTTTTATTTCATGAAAGAGTTGCCACCAGTTTCTAAAGTTCGACCAGCTTGATCATATGTGTTAAAGAATGTAATTTGCACAGCAGAGGTGGAGTCAAGTCTATGTGAAGACCCCACACGTAGATCCCTGCGCTACAGAAGAGGGGAATGACAGGTAAGACAAAAACACAGGGGAAAAAACAAAACAAAAATAGCATGTACCACTGTCTACAACCTTATTAGTAAGTACACCAGAGCTGAGGTGGGTAACAAAGCTGTCCAATTTTGAGAACTGCACACACCTCCGTCGGCTGCTGGAGCAGGTCCCTGTTGGGTGCAGTTGTTTAGGCCAACTTTACGCAATAGAAAAGGATGGGTTGATTTATATCACCTATGTGACCTATTTTGCATGTATTTTAAAATTAGATGAATTAACCTCTCCTCACTGATTGCTGAGGGAGACTAGATGAACCCATAGACTAAGTAATTACTATTTGGACTGGTTTAGGTAGATGAGGTATATCCTAGCCAAGCTGTTCTGACAGAAACGGTGAGAAGGGTCCTAGACCTTCCTTCCTAATCAGAGTTGCTGCCATAAATACCAGTAAATTGCCTGTAAGGAACACATTTATCCCTTGTAGCAGAATATAGGGTCCACAACCCACCCCACATCGGACGCAGTATTTTTTTTAATCCATCATAACTGATGGAGCACTTAGATAAATACCCACAGCTTTCTGTACTGCTCGATAGACCACTGATGCTGTAGCCTGAGCACTAAGATACGGCTTTTGCTTCATTTTCATCTATTTCTATATTCCACAGGGCTGACCTGGCTGTTGGGTTTGGGTTTTTTTTATCTCCTGTCCTGCTCATCAAAACTGCGTTGTATTTGCAGAGCCAAATTCACCACCTCTGCACCCGCGTAATCATTTACCCTAGAGCAAAACAGTATAAAGGGAAAACTGGGACCACAACCCCAAATTGCAATACTTTGCGTTCTGTTTGCAGGGCTATAACTAAACACAGAAGGTGAAGCTGTGAAATAGGCCAGTTATTATTTTCACCCCAGCCTGTTGCTTCCTTGATATCTAATCCCAGCTCATACTTGACTCAGGTTTGCTCTTCACTGTGAAGGCAATCACTAAGCTGACACGTAGCGACTCACATTTATTTCTCGTCTAGCCTTACAGCTCTTGTAACAAGGAAATTTTTCTCCTCCATCGTGATTCCTAGCGGCCAGTCAGCAGGGATATGCTTGGTCAGAAAACTCCATGGTCTGTAGTTACCGCTGCTCTGTCGGGAGCAAATATGATGGTTTAATTAGTATTTTCATGGGTGAGCCATGGGGAAACAGCTTCAAGAGGTGACAGCCTTGCATGGGAGGTGATGTTGGGCATTGAAGTCTGTCTGCAACGTTGTAAATCAGAGGAATAATTCTGCTCAATCAGTAAGGCTCAACAGATGTAAGATAGGTATGTATGTCACCAGAGCCAAGGTCTAGATCTCTGCTGCCCACCAACACCTTCAGCTAGAGAAGGTAGCACTGACTGCAGGAATTAAGGAAAGAATATTTGTGTAACTTCTTGATTACTCATTTCTGCCAGGTACCCAGCCCAGTGAGTAAGTTAAATTGTTTCTGCAACATATCGCCAGAAACCTCGTTCCACACGGTGTAGTGAAACCCTAATAAAGTCCTGCGTGGGACCAGGATTTCACTCTCATGTTTATCATTACTCCTTAGTACATTCTTCAGCAAATTACTTGTACTCATAATTGCATTTCTGCGTAATCCATTTTGATTCATTTGTCAAACACAATTTTGAGACACGCCGTGTCAAACGTTTTAGTAAATTCTAGATGCTTTAATGTACTTCCTTCCCTTCCACTAATTTAGAGTGTAATTAAAAAAGTAATCATTTTTGCTTGGCATGATTTGTTCTTTACATACCCATGTAAGCAATACTATTTTTAAAAATTAAATACAACTGTGAACCTTACATAACCTCAAATGTTTTCTCTGAGGAAGTATGACATTTCAGTGAACAGTATTTGTCTCAAGAGTAAAAACACTTTATATCCTAAAAGATCCCCAATGTTATTTCTATTTTGGGGGGATTTTCTGGTGTATTTCTATCACACACCTCATTTTTTGAAGCCAAAGAGCAAAATGGCGCATCATTATTACATAGTTTTAATATAGTTTTAGATTTTTACTCCGTATGACCCAAACATAGACAGATCTATATAGAGTGAGATCAGGCTTCTTTTTTATCATTAGTGAATGTCTGTTTTATTAAGCTGAACACAGGTCCTGGTTGCATAAATCTCTCCCCAGCAGAAAATCTTTTCACTTTATACACATATATTCATCCCATAGAATTTTCAATTACTGGTAGGTATAGTTTAAGCATTAGCACCTGAAGAGCTGTCTGGCCTATAGTCTGTATAGACTAAATAGGCTGTCTAGTTAAGGAGAAGGATGGGCACCATTAGGAGATGATTTATCCCATCCTGATACACCCGGGACAAATGGGATGAGTGCTTTCTGCAGCCATCTTCTTTCTCCACCAGCCATGAGGTATCCTAGATGACTTCAAGCAGGCTCCAAGTCTTTCAAAATAGAGAAGTTCTATACAAAATTCTTACCTAATAAAACCAAAATCTGTAATACCAATGATCAGAATTACTCTTTGAAACCAGCCAAACCTGCAGACAACATTCAGTACTGTGATGACTTTGGTTTGTCTGAAAGCATCTGCTGAAAACGGAATAATTACAAAGCTGAATTGGAGTCACCTTGTTATATCTCTAGAACGTATTCATTTTTCCAGGAACAAACTTTAACACCTTTTTTAAAATTTGCCCTGAAATATAAACATTAGCAAACAGTTTGTCACTGAAGAAATTCTTTATGCATAGCACCTCCAACTTCTGTCAAAATAACTTACAGTAAATACTAACAGCAGTCTTAAAAACCCAAAGAATGAGAAAATACATGTTATTTGTTAGAACTCCTGTATCTTTGTAATGCAGAAGAACAGAATCAATATCATGTAGCAACGGAAGGTCTAGTAAATAATTTCATACATACCAGCTCATATTTACTTATAATTATAATTCACAGGAGTGCATTCCTGCAATCAAGAGACAGGGATGCGCAGCATGAAAAAACATTTAGCACAGAGCAGACTGCATGAATAATTGCCTGTCAGAGTGGCTTATTAAAGGGAAACCACAATTTTACAAGACAATTCTTGTATCTGCTTGTATTGGGTTTGCGTGGCAAGATTTTGGTAGCGGGGGGGGTTCTGTGAGAAGCCGAGAGAAGCTTCTCCTGTGTCTGACACAGCCAAGGCCAGCCGGCTCCAAGATGGACCCGCCGCTGGACAAGGCCAAGCCCATCAGCCATGGTGGTAGCACCTCTGGGATAACGGATTTAAGAAGCAGTAGAGGGGGGGAACGTGCACGGCAGCAGTCAGGAGAGAGAATATGTGAGCGAACCAGCTCAGCCAACACCAAGGTCATGAAGAAGGAGGAGGAGGAGGTGCTCCAAGCACCAGAGTAGAGATTGCCCGGCGCCCTGTGGTGAAGACCATGGTGAGGCAGGCTGTCCCCCTGCAGCCCGTGGAGGACCATGGTGGAGCAGATCTCCACCTGCAGCCTATGGAGGACCCCGTGGTGGAGCAGGTGGATGCCTGAAGGAGGTTGTGACCCCTTGGGAAGCCTGTGCTGGAGCAGGCTCCTGGTAGGACCTGTGGCTCCCTGGAAGAGGAGCCTATGCTGGGGGAGGTTTGCTGGCAGGAGTTGTGACCCAGTGTATGAGTGCAATCCAAGAAGCCTCCCAGAGAAGGCTGCTGCCTTCCAGGCAGAATCACCAGCAGGCACTTACTGGGATGACTGGAGTCTTGCAAACCAACATTTTCCCTCTAAATGCCTTACCAAGTCCTTCAACAAGAACTTTGTGTCCCAATTTGCCCCCCCTCGTTCCACACAGACCTCCCTAGCATCAACACGTGTGCACAGCCCCTGCAGCGGGCGGGCTAGGTGCTCCGTGCTGCTTGAGGAGGGACCGACTCCCGACACCCGGTGCTTCTGTGGAGGCAGGAAGCTCATTTACCTGGAAGGACTAACTGCTTTACTCATCTAATAAACGGGTTTCATTTCCTCCTCTCTGACTGATGGAGAGCTTCTTAGAGAGTAGGGAGACTGACATTAAAGAGAATTAAATTTAGAACAAAATAATGATGGGGGGAAGACTATCAGGAAAATTCACTTTAAAAACCCATCAATCCAAACCAAAAAAAAAAGGTGTGGCAAATGAACACGTGGCCTTTGGTGGTAATTCAGCTTCATACATCTATTTCTGCTTTTTAAATGCGTCTTAGCATTCTTGTTGTGCCTTTGAGGTGATCCAGAGGTACACACCCTGAAAGTGGAAGAAAATACTACTTTATCATTAAAATGCATTCAAAAATAAATGAAACTATAACATTATAGGCCTTAGGAACAGCACCTGCAGTGTTGTTCAAACCAGTAACATTTTGTCAGGCTTGGTTTAATGCTTGTGATTGAGAGATCTAAAGCCTGAAACCTGTTCATGCAAGAGCCAGTCTCATGCTGGAGTCTCTCCATTGATTTCAGAGAGCTTGGACCAAGGCCAGGGTCAAGAGAACAAAGGGAGCAGCTTTAAAAATGCTGCTCAAAAATTTCTTACCCTTTCTTCTGACAACTACTGCTGAGACTTTAAGCCATGTCATGGTCTCTGCCTGGACGCTGTGACTGTCATAGCAATGGCAGATTCGATAAGGGTCATAATCTGGATTTTCCAGCGTGAAATACACCGAGTCATTTTATATATAGTAAGTCATCATAAAAATCATCAGATGGAAACACCTCACAGTCATTGAAAGAAAGCTTTGTTCCTTTCCAAGTAAGACACTTGATAATGTTTCACTTGAAAAAAAACTAATAACTTTTTTTATAACAATCCGAGAGCGCTTACAGCTAACGGTTCTCTCTGAGAACATTCAGACTCCAGGAATATATGGCTCGGTTAAGAAAAATTATTATCAGTTCTCAATATTACAAAACTGATATGGTTTCCAGAAAAGGTTGTAAACAAATTATTGGGACTTTCTGTTCCAGGGAATACATTAAACACATTCGAAGTAAAAAAAATTAAGTTGGCCAGCAAGAAAACTGTCTAGACAAAGCTTCCATTATATGATTTAACAATCCCCTGCAAATGCTGCTTGAAGATAAAATTGGAATCCTGCCCATAATATTAATACTTTTATTGCAGTTTATGGAAATACATGTATTTTATAGATACACGTACCTATTCATATACAGATAGATGACAAACATTCAAAATAGTCTGGAAAATGGTTCATTTTATCAGTATTTCTCTATCAAATAAGTAAATCATCATTTTTCAGGCTGTGGCTTCTGATGAGGAGGACGATTTCCTCAATTTCAGACAAGGACTTCTGCATTTCCATTTCAACCACCATCCATGCATTGATGTGGGCAGTTGCAAGGGGTGACAGAAACAACTTACGGTTATAGAGTGAGGAACAGCGCTCACAACTTGCTGTTTCCAAACAACTCCACAGAAACAGTTTGCAAGCTGAAGTTTCGGCACAGCCAGCGCAAGCTCAGCAACACAGAAACCAGCTTTATTGTATTTGATTCATCTCATGAAAATAAAAAAGTGACATTTTTCCAGCATGACAGGAGAGATTTTTGAGATGCTTTTCAAAATCAAACAAAAGGCAGGCACTGAGAATTAGATCAGCTCTTCTCTCTTTTTTCTAGGCGTAGCAATGCACCGTTTAACGTTTGGTAGCTAACTGCAGTGTAATTGCAAAATAGCTCCATGCCCAACGTGGAAAACTGAGCCTGCCTCCCACTTGAGACCCATGTGAAATGCAGGCAGTGTCTGTCTTCACTTTTCCAGGATCCTGGATCCTGTATGATTGCAATAAAACTGCAGCTAGTTTCAGAGAGCAATATTTAGGCCTAACTAAATTTCAAAATTGTCCTGGTGAACCTGGTCACGTACTATTTTATATTTAACAGCTAACGTTTACTCTCAGTAGCCAAAAGGAGACTATATCAGAATTACTGAGAATTTGTGTGGTAATATAGGCAAGAAAAAAATTTAAAGTTAAAATAGTGTGAGCTAGTAACCATGTCGGGTTTATCTGGATAGAGAAGCTCAAAAAAAGCTTCTTTCTTAAACTTTCTGACTGTGCCAAAATAGAAAAAAAAAACAACCTTGGAAAGAAAAGCTAACATTTATAGAAGATCAAACGCAAGTGCTTGCTGTATGTTCCCAGGTGGATAAACAATACCTCATTTTGGAGAAGCTGTTCTGAGCTATTTGAATCAATTGTGAGGTACAAGGTTCAACGGAAACGTTGCGGGTTTTTTCCCAAATCGAACTGGACCCGTCATGTCAACACGGCTGGAGAGTGCGGAGCCATCAACCCATCACCTAGTCTGACAGCAGCCGAACGGCAGGACTCTATCCAAAGCCAGGGGAAGCGGCAAAGGCTGTTACTCTGCGGTGCATCTGAGAAGGATTCAAAAGGCTCTTTACAAAACCAACCTTCCCGGCGCGGAAGGAAAGCCTGCCAGTCCTTTCAGGGGAGAAATACATTTAGAAACCTGGGTTTGGAGGCATGCCAGCAGACAGACAGCTGGAGAGATAATGGGGACCGCTTGCCCCTGGACCATGACTATCAGTGCTGCACAATTCCCAGTAGCTGCCGTTGCAGGGGTTTGCCGACTGCTTTAGATCAAGCCGTTGTCGAAAGCGATGTCAGCTTCTTAGGCTACATGCAGTCTCCTGGGCACCCTCCCATCCCTTCCCAACTTGTTCTTGTAAGGGCTGAAACGGATATACAATTTAGAGAAGAAGCTGAGAGGATGTCTTTTATTTTTCCTTTAAAAATTAACACTTCTTTATACACGCAGGCCGTTTCTGTGAATCCCGGTTCTTTGTTCCCGCAAAATCATTTTCATTGTGGCTTCAAATACTTCATATTTCAGCAACTACTTTCTCACACCCTATAACAGGTGCTAGTACATCGTGTTCTTCCATTGTCATTTCTCACTGTCACCTCATATCGTTCATCAAAAGATGAGAGGTAACATTGCCCGCAGACCGAGGAAATCATAAAATCTAACCCTGCCCCGGCTAATGTGTCACTTTTGGCCTCAGGAAAATCACATAATCAAGAGGTGACAGAAGTGGTCTGATATTCTGAGTTTCTCAATTTTTGAATGCCTGTCACATTTGTAAAAGCTGGCCTTAGCTCAGCTGCCTCTCCGTTGTAAATGGAGATAAGGACACCTTTCTGTCTCACAAGAGAGAGTTAATATTTTTTCAGTGCTTTCAAAATGTTAAGTGCTACATAAGTGCTAAGAGTTAATAACAGGAATAATGTATGTTTTCATCTCCAGCTCTTACTCTTCTACCTGATCATTATCTAGCTTCTAATAAATAACAATTTTACCAGAATATCGTCCTAGAAAATTTCTTTCTCACTCTTCTTGGAAAATGTTCCTCATTTTTATTAAGAGACTTGAATATAATGTGTCAGATGTAAAACCGTAGATCTGTTGGAGTTTAATAAAGTATAACTAACTGGTCTCTGGGAATGATTCTTTCCTAACTGGTTATATACATAATTTTGTTTTGCTGGTTATCTTTGTTTGCCAGAGAGTATGTAAATTGAGTTCATAATCTCATTTTGCATATAAATATCAAGTATATGAAAAATGTCCCAGCAAACACTAAATGGAAAATAAATCAAACACATAAAAACTTACACAGTTGATTATTTAAAGCTCTTGCAAATAGGAACAGGTTTCCACTAACCCACAGTAAACTGTATGCCAGCTTGCATTTTGGAGTAATTTGCACTACTCTTTCCCCCAACTGCCTGCTTTGGGCTTGACTGTAAAATTCCTAAAGATACTCCTGAGCACTTACTCATGGGTGTCCGTCCGTTGCTATTAAGTAAGGGTTAAAGTCCAGCTCGCATGAGGAACTGATGAAAAATTAAGTTTTGTGTGGTTTGGAGTTTACAACATCACACTCACGTGAGTGTATCTTACTGACGTTGCCAAGCATTTCAGTTGGAAATAAAAAAGTATACCAAGATTGGGTGAAATTTGGGGCTGCAGTGAGGCTGGATAAACCCGAAATTGCTAAGATTATCTCCTAGGTACTTCAGCTGCCTCAGTCCTGCAGGAATAAACACCCTCCCTGAGAAAGGGGACAGGAGGGTAAATACCCTGCCTCTCATTAGCAAGGCAACCCTTCCGTCCAAAGTTAACTCGTGATTTCTCAACGTCCAAGACACACACTGTCAATCAAATAAACTTATTTAAGGCGATGCCTGCCAGGCTTTTGACCGAACAAGATGTACTATTCATGGAAACGGGATTTGTGCAGAGCGCACAGGGATAGAGACTGACCCATCGTAAAATCTCATTGCACTTTTTCGCTGAAAAATGTAAAATCTTACACTCTGGCATGATCAGAAAAGAAATTTTCCCATTTTGTAGAAGTGAAGCCATTTACATTTATTGTAGCACTGTAAAAGTCATGTAATTTTTTTTAATTCTAGAGCACCAGATGAAATACCAGGGTACAAACTAACTGCATCTATGATAATCATATCCTTCCTAAACCACACTGCTTTGGAAACCCTTGTGTATTTACAAAGAGCAACTAGGAGACGTTCACACATTCGCATTTAAACATCAAACCTACTGAAAATTTCTTTTTTATTATAACATTTTCAGTATAACACAGTAAGAACAGTCTGAAGTACTTCCGAAGGAACACAACTTACGAAACAATCACTCTCATTACATAAAACCAAGCCTCACTTTTTTGGCTAAACCACAAACAGTGTAATAAAAAACCTACTACTTAATAAATTAGTATCTTTATTTCCTTTCTGAACTCAGGATCTTCATGTCCTTTCTGAACTTAAAAATAATTAATCAGCCTTTATATTGCTAACAGTCCCATAATCTGCAAATATAAAAATTCAAATGCAAGGAGGAGGTAAATGGTGATTAAGAGGCAGCAGAACGGGAGGAGAGGAGCTCTCTTTAGCCCATCTGAAAGACACTCCACCAGTGCAATGAACCCAGTATCTGTCGCAGTAGCTACAGAAATTATACTGTTGCCTTTGAATACTTCTGCTGGCAACTGAAGTCCTGCTCCCGGCACGCTGGCTATCACAAATGCCATCCTACTGGAAGAAAAGCTTAAGACACGCCCATATATAATCAAAACGCTTCTATAAAAGTAAAAGGGAGATTAAAGATTACTGAGTGTGCTTCAAAAACACAGGGGCAAAGCCCGGAGGAGCGCAAAACTTCCCTCTAGCTATTGTCAAACTTGAGGTTTATAAACGCCACACCTTGGCTGACTGAAGCCAACAGGAACATCAAAGGAAATTCAGTTCTGGCTGCTTAATTCTCCTGGAAAATTGTCCACATTCGTCTGCAAGAGATCCCCCAGATAATCAGACATGCATCTGGTGTATGTAAGACCAAGGCTGAAGTCATTTTTGTAACACAAACTCAGAAACTTAATTTTATTTCCATTCTGATTGAGACCAATATGTTGTAAAAAAATGAGTCTTTTTTAAAAGTGTCTTTCCATCAGGTATAAAAATCACTTTGTTTGTGTATACCCAAACATGGAACATCATAGGCAGCCATTCCTCACAGAAATGATCTAGAGCACAGAGGTCATTCACCCCAAATGAAAACTGTACAGCAAAAATAGATGATGGGTGTCTGGAATGGGAGCACTAACATTTCCAACGGAATATCTTTCACAGAAATAGAAAAGCAAAACAGTTATTGACGATGTGATTTCATAAGTCCTCCACATCACCTCCTGGGAGGAATATTTCCAAGAGGAATTTGCATTGTGTGTCTGGAATAACGACTTATATGTTGTGACTGAATTTACCTACAACGCCTGACGATGAAAAAAAATATATTGCAAACCCCGCGGTATTTAACTGAGACAGAACCAACATTCCTCTCGTGCAGTCCTATGCAATAAGTATGAAATACTTCTTGATCGCATCTGTACATTTACAGAGTATTTCTCGTTTATTGCAAATATATTTCATGCAGGGTAACAGTTCTGTTTCCACTCATCCTCTTCAAAAGATACTCCTAATCTCTGTGACAAGAATTTCAAATATCATTCATGGCCAAATACTGCATGTGGATTTCCTGAAGTTAATGTCACGAAAAGGAATGTTTCTTTGCTCCAAGAGAAGTGCCTCCAATTCACTGTGATGCATTTAAAAAAAAAATAAATAAAGGTGAGAATCCAAAGAGTTGACATAATGATGTGATAAAACTTTCAGATTTTATGGAAAAAAGCATTTTTCAGCTTCCTCTTCATAAATGAGAAACATATATGCACAGTGTGAAGAAACGTATTATGCCTAAGTATGTAAAGTATGTCAGCTTGAACATTTCACAGTTTAATGAAAAATATTTTTCAGGAGGATAATTTATATTATGTTTGCCAGAGAAAAATACAAATCTTTTACTTTCTCGACATTACAGTCCTATCCCATTACCATTTTTTTTCCTAGCTGTAAAAAAACCCCAGCATTGGGATATTTATGCACTGCGAATTAGGAGGAGCATTTTTTTACGGGCTATGAAAATTTTAACGGCATTAGCTCTACTTGTAACATGTTTTCATTAAAATTAAAATGTAAAAAATAATAAAATGGATAGAGACCCCCATCAGTATCAGTGAGGCTTTACGTTGGTCACGGGATTACTCGTGTTGTTTCCGTTACAGACCATGACCAGATGACAGGACAAACCTCTCCCCTCCACCGATGTCAAAATAAATGTTGCTGTTGCAATACAGAACACGGGTTCGATCTGTAGAAGCTGTAAGTAATTCTTTAGCTTTCATTTGATTGAATCCGGTACTTCCCGCCCAAGGAGTGCGCTCAGGTATATCTGATAACTCCCATCCAGTGCAGACATACACGTAAACCGAGACTACTGGGTGCCAACCTTTAGGGGAATTTAATTTAACCCTTAGTTCGCACCTGAGGAAAGGCTGTCAGCAGAACACTTCTCACGAAGGGAAACGTGCTCCTCTAGCCTCCCTCAAAACAGAAACAAATACCCCAGTGTGAGTTTCAGATTCGAACCTCCGAGGCCCAGAGAGGATAGAATATAGCGACAGCTCACTTTAATAGCTAATTACAGCTATCTGCAGGTTTAAATTAATATCAGAGTGCTGCTTTGTATCCCCTATTCACACCCCGTATCTGCAAAGGCATGGCACTCATGAAAGTGATTTCCTGGTTATCAGTGATCTAAATGAAAAGTCAATCAGGTTCCCTGATGCACAGATTATTACAGTAATAATCTTAGAAATCTCTAAACCATCTAATGCCTGAGCGACTTCGGCAGTTTTGCTGCACGTATCTAACAGCACCACAGAAACAATGCATCAGTTGTACAAAACTGCAAAATACTCATCATTACGAAGAAATATTATTGCTGCACTGCTTTTCCATTTCGCTTCTCCTGTCCCTTGCATGGAAATCCAAAGGTGACTACAGGAAAAGGGCAAGTACGTCCATTATTTCAGTTAATTCACTTTGATTTATCTTATAAAAATGCACCTGTTAAATCAAAGAGCTCGCTTGCAAGTTGTCTTTGGTAAAACTCTAATCATTTACCCATTAATGCAGGATGATGATGACGAGCCATGAAACCAACTTTGAAACCCTTTTGATCTTCTCACTCCTGGGCATAACGCATAAAGGTGCAGCAGTTTGCTCTGTCACAATGGCCTTTTTATTCGGCAGGACAGGAGCCATGAAATTTAGTTTGAACGTGTAGGCGGTGACCTGGGAAACAAAACCCAAGGATGGGGAAAGGGAAGGGATATAGAAAGAGAAGACGACTCCTTCAGATGTTGGAGCACTTGATCTCAAAACCTGGTAATTACGAATGCCATTGCAGAAACTGGCCTCTTGCATTACTAAGGATACAAGAAAATAAGAGGAGAGAAAAGAGATTCAACCCTTATCTCAAAAGAGGACCTATTGTCATTCTTAAATTTGCTGTACAGGGCTTCTCCTTTGGTGGAGGACTAATCCTCACACGATAGCCAGTCAGACACTTCACCTCCCTGTATGTCTCTTAAGTGTCATCCTCCTGCTTTCTGCTGACTCTTGCACGGTTTATTTTCGTTTTGCTAAAGGCTATTTTCTTTTTAAAACACGGTCCTGGGTACCTCCAAGAGTACGGGGGTGGGGGGGTTGGGATCAGGAAGCTCATTTCCCTTGCTCATTCTTTCGTAACTGCATAGTCCACACTCTAATTAGCCGGGAGATGTTACGTTTGGACTAGGTTTTTGATTTAGGTTTAGAAATCAGGAGGAGGTTCCTAATCTTTATGTCCCAGGAAGGATTTACTCGGAATTGTGCACTCATCAACATGGCATTGCTCAAACACTCTTCGGTATTATCAGAATCCTTGTTTCAGTGCTGCACCTCTGGGAATGGAGCAGACGGGGTGGCTGGAGGGATCAGAGCAGGAGCTAATAAAAACAACCAGGAAACTGGTGATTTCTGAGGAGCAAGCAAGCACCCAAGATGGGGATGCTTCTGCTGGAGCTGCCTGGCGATGTGGCACTGAGGACAGTCACAGAGCTGTAGGGGAAGGAACTGTTCAGCACAGTAAGGCCAAGCGTACCTGGAATATACGGCCACAATTAGGGGGCCCGCCAGGGAGGCCCCCCCCCCCCCCCCCCATCCCGCTGTCCTTTGTGCACAAACTAAAGGGGACCCGGCCCGCGTTCTCCCCTCAGCAGCGCCGGGTGCGACCAGCAGGACGAGGGGGGTCGTCTGGGACTCCGGCCCCTTCCCTCGCGGGGCGCCCGGCGGGCCCCTCAGCGCCCCGGCGGGCCGCTGGGGCCGGCTCCCCTGGCTCCTCCCGCCGCCGGCCCTCCGCCGCCGAGCGGGGCTCGCCGCCCCGCAGTCCCCCGCCTCCCCCGCGGCGGGGCGGCCGGCCGGCCGGGGCGCCAGGCCGCTGGCTCCGCCCGCACCACATGACTCCGCCGTCGGTAGAAACTTTTCCCGTCCCGCGGTTGGAAAATGGCGGCGTAGGAACGGGGCTCTCGCATCCCCGTCCGGTCCGGCCGCCTCCCCCCGCCGCCCCCCCAGCACCATGACCCGCTGGGTTCCCACCAAAAGGGAGGAAAAATACGGCGTAGGTGAGGACCCTCCCGGCCCCGCTCCCGCCTGTTGCGCTGCGGGGCGGCCGCGGGGAACCCCCCCAGCCGCGGGCCTCCCCCCTTCCCCTCTCTGCTCCCCCGGAGCCGGTCTCCGGCGGGGATCCGCTCCGCCCGGACGCTGGCTGCGGCCGGCCGGGGCCGCGCTTCCCCGGGCGGCAGCGCCCGGTACTTCCGCGCCGCCGGAGGGAGCCCCCTCGGCCGCCCGCGGGGCCGGGAGGGAGCGCGGCGTCCGGCCGGGCTCGCTCCGCCGGCTGCAGCCCCCGCCCGCCCGCGCCGCTCCCCGCGGGGCTTCGGCCGCCGCCGCCCGGCGGGGCTCTGCCGGGGGAAAAGCCCAGGAGTTGTCTGGGAACTCCGGGCAACCTGCGCTGGCGTCCTCCTCGCTTAAAAAAGTTGCCTTTTTTTTCTTTTCCTATGTGTTTTGCTTTCCTTCCGAGCACTACTTTGTCCGAATAGAAGAGGGCTTTGAGTTATTTTTACGTTGCTTTCTCCCCCCCCCCCCCCCCCCGCAGTTAAACGGGATCCGCTTCCAGTGCTGGATCCTTGGTGGGAGCTGGGCAGGGTGGGTGGGAAGCGCTGCCCTTCGCCGTGGGGATGCCCGGTGCTCCCTCACCTCGAATCCCTCCGTAGGAGAGGGAGGTTTGAAGGCTACCGAGGGGAAAAGCTCTTCGTTTTGCAGGGAGTGGGGTTTTCGTACAGATGAGGGGTTCCCCCTGCGTGCTGCTGTCTGGGGATCCATTTCGTACTTTGTTTCTTCTGTCCTTCTCGAACAGAAGGGGATTGTTCTCTGCTGGTGGTTAAAACATCCCCGTCTGATTAGACGGGTCCGAACTCTGGTGGTTTTGGGTGGTGGTGTGCCGAGAGGGCCCGTCTGGGTTTTGAAGGTGTTTCGTTTTGATGAAAAGCCTTCTTTAGGGCTTATGGGGAACTTTATTGGCATGAGTGAGAGCATTTGTTTTGGGGAAGGAAATGATAAATCTGACTATTCAATTTGGGAATACCAAGTTCAATGTCTGCCGCAGTTCTCGGACTCTTCTGGTTGCGAAGAACAACTTACTCTTCCTATCTGCCCGCAGCTAAGCCTTGTACAAACAACGTGAGCGGGAGAAAGGGAGTTTCTGGGTCTAAGTAGAGCCTAAGTGAATTTTAGGAATTAATTTTAAATTCTGTGTGTACACCCCTAGAAAATGAGAGCATGACTTTTAAATTACTAGCAAATCCTAGCTGGCTGGTTACACTGTGTGAGAGCGGTGAGTAATATCAGCGCTGAGGACGCAGGACAAATACAAGAAATGCTACGGATGGCAGTCGCTCATGAAGTTTTCCGAATACCCCCTTCGTGGGGTGGGTGGGTAGGGTGTTTCTGAAAGACTGGAACGACTAAATCGTCACGTAGTACGTGCTGGTGTTACAAACCAGGGAGACTCGAAAGCAAGTTCCTCTCTCGGAGGAACTTATGTCTGCTGCTGCGGTGGAGGCGATTGCCTGGACCTGGCTTTCCAGGAATTGATGTCTTGGAAGTGATTTTCAAAGGGTGACAGAATAAGACGTGTGGAATAAATGAAGTAATTTAAAATATACTTTAAGTATACTTGGATATCCAGGGTGGGAGCTTGTGGTAAGAGAACTAGGCTTAAACTTAAGAAAACCCCAAATGTTTCACGGTTTCAGAAAGCACAAGGTGATGTGCTCACTTGGTGCTCAACTGGGATTTCTTTGTTTGCCTCCACCGCTCTGGAGACAAGTTTGTTATGGTTCTAAAATAGGTTTGTTTTTCTATGATAGTTTCTTGTCTTTTTCCTGCGAGTTCGCCGAGAGGGATGATCCTCAGCAAAATTAGGCTATTTTTCTACGGAACTGCAGGGGTGTGAGAGCTGAAAGTAGACGTAGTGTTGCAAGGAGATAAAATCGGATTTGGAGCTAATTGATCGTTGCGATTCACTGGCCCGTGCTCTGCTGTTAGCCGCCGTTTTGGGAGGGATAGCTGCTTTGTGTTGTCGCTGGGTTTCCTCCTGAGGAAGGTGAATATTCGGTTGGGTTACACGTGTTTTGCGCGTCCTTGCGTTGTTAAAAAAGGGGCGCTTCTGTACGCTGCGAGACTGCTGATGTTTTATTTTGTGCTGCTTGTGAAACTTCCAGGTTGTGGAGAATTGATGCAGCAGTTACCCAGTCCCAAACAGAACTGGAGAAGGCACTGTTAGGCTGAATTGCTAACATACAAGTATTTTTCTTCCTAACTGTTTGCCCTGACCGGTCCTGGAGGCTGATGGTGGGTCGGTATTGTCTGACAGTGGAACAGAAACAAGTGCCTGTTCCCAGATAGGTTTGTTAATTGAACTGCCGTCTTAGTGACACTTAAGTGTAGTATCCTTGGTGTGTAGGCTTCGCTAAGGCAGAGAGAGCAGGAAGGTTCTGTTGTTGTGGGTTGTATTGCTTAATGTTGCAGCCCTGGGAGCTCAGAAATGTGTGTGTGTGTATACATATGTGTGTGTGTGTATATATAGAAAGGTGTGTATATATATAACAGGCACATGTGTATCTGTAATACATAAATAGACTTTTTTTCCTTCCTAGCGTGTGCCTGTGCACAACTGAGCTTTCTTAACACCTCAAGTCCTGAAGATTGGCTGGCTGGGATGCAGCTGGAATAAATTATGGCAACATACCCTATCCTGAAACCATGGCAGGACACAGGCGTGCCGCGCTCCTCCTGCTCAGCCCTCTCCACCTTGCACGGTGGGGTTTGCAGATGGCGCTGGATGTCCAGCACCGTGTAAACAAAACTTAAATGGGTTTAAACGACCCTTAAAATGCGGAGCGCTGCCGCGTAGGGCAGAGGCGTTATCTCAGCAGGCAGTTGTGAGCGTGACTCAGCTCCGCTTCCTGAGAGAATTCAGGGCTCGGCGTGCGGGGAGGTTGGATGAGGAATGGGTGTGGATATAATGGGATAACACAGTTACTAGGTTAACATACGGGGAACCATCCAAGACAGGAAAATGATCAGCTTAATTGAAGGAGCTTTTCTCCGCTCCTGGTGCTGTGTATCCTCCTCCTTCATCTCCGCACGTAGCTCCGTATTTCATCTCTCGCCCCGAGCGGTCACGTTGAGATGGGTGTACAGCTTCCTCAGTAGGGACTTTAGAGGCTCTCAGAGAGCCCCAGAAGCCGCTTAGGTTCGCTGCGTCCCCTCCGTGTCCCAAGCGGCTGCTCCATCTCGCATTTCCTGCTTTTAGTGTGGTGCAAAAATTGTAATTTTGGTGTTCTTCCTTGCGCCAGTGGAGAGGAGATGTCATGAGCTGCTTTAGCATGTCTGTGAGCCCAAATAGTGCTTCTGGGATGGCATGAAGTGGCTCTAGTGGCTTCCAAATCCTCTTGACTTCCACTGTTATTTGACCCTTTTCCTTTGAGCTTAAAACTGCAGTAAGAGGTAGAACTGGCGCTATGTGGTTACTACAAATACCATATTTAAAGTGCCTTTGTGTTCAAAATTATGACGTTAGACCACTACTGTGATAGTTTAATCCTTTTTTTTTTTTTTTTTAAATAAATGGTGAAATAAAGAAATAGTGCCGTGTGTGACCCTGCCTGGTCAGATGTAGGAGAACTTCCTGGCTACAGGGCTGGTGCTGTCAGATCCCGTTTGTTTTCAGGCTGCTGCCTCTACTTTCCTCTGCTTCTCCTGATGAGTCACTGGAAAAGCTTTTGGAAAGGTGTATATAGAAATATCTTCAAAGCAGGTATGCAGAAATACATATTTTTGCTTTTATTACGAGGGGAGGGCTATAACGAGTTGGTGGACTAACTAGTGATACGGAGGTCATGGTATAGAAGTTTCGCAGCTGCGTTCTGCTCTTGCAATGGCTCTTCAAAAGGGGGGAAAGGAATTTGGTGCCGCTGAAAGCACAAGAGCTCCCGCGGCCGAGCCCTGCTGCTTCGCTTCTGCTGCTCGAGGGAGGACTGCGGTGGTTTAGGACAGATTGAAGGCTTTTGTGGATTTACGCTCCACAGCTGTGGTGGGTGGTGGTGGTGGCACGTGGAGACTCTCTCTTGTTTACTAAGAGGGTTGGTGAGCTTGTGCTTGCAGATTCATGCCTTAAAGTGGGGAAGAGAACGGTTTTTTAGGGAATTGAAAAAGTTGCATCTTAGGAATTTGAGCAGTGAGTGAGGTTTGGAGCCGTCTGGTGGGACGGGGTGGTTACCTTTGCGCTCTGACACGTCCCGAACCGATGGAGTAAAAACCGCCCACGCGGTATTTGCTGATGTGTTATCAGTGTATTCCCGTTGGAGAAAGCACGCGCAGATTCAGTCTCCTAGAGGCAACATACCCTACTGTACACCCAGATTAGAGTTCTATTTTGTGCTATCTTGCAATACCTTTTAATTCCTTGCTGGCTGAGGGGACGCATTTCTGTCCTCCCCCGTCCTTGGCATCGCATGCAGCAGAGGTGAGGGACTGGTAGATGAAGCGTATTTCTTCCTAGGTGAATGACCTTGGTTTGACCGTGGGCATGTGCTTGATTACACACAGTTTACTCTGCAGCCGCTGTTGCTCCCTGTCAATAAACCGTTGTTGCAAGCCACAGGTTGGAGAGGCATAAGGGTGTTGGATAGGTGGAAGCAGGACGGGAAGTTTGCGTTCATCCAGGTCAGCGGGAACGTAACAAACTGGGATTGTTCTGAGAAATGATTCTCGTGGGGATTTACCAAAAGTACTGTTGTTTTGTGTGGGTTTTTTTTTCCCTCATGGAGCACATGCTGACTTCCTATAGGCAGCTGGCTGCCTATGGGTGTATTACAGAGCGTTTATTTAACTCTGCAGTTAAGTTTCAGTCAGTTTCGGGATTTTTCAGCTGTTAATTAACACTCCTGTTCCTAGAAAATAAAAGGGGGGGGGGGTGGGAGTTTTCACCAGACAAGGATTTACACTGTACATTGTACTCAAGCATGGAAGTGACAGTGGGATAAGGTCCTGATTTAAGGTTTTTTTGATTTAGTATTAATTAATTTCTGATTTTCCACCTGAATTTCAAGTAGTACCTAGGTGGGTTTTGTAGTTTTCCTATTTGTGTCTCTCTTGCCGTACATGATTGATTTAGGTGCACTGATGTGATCCTGATTTTAGACCGTTTGCCATAATTGCAGCTTGCTCTGTATGTCTCGATGTAAATGCATCTTCCTTTCTGCATAGCAGAACTTTCAGGGAAGGGGAAAGTAAACTGGACGCAACTTAAAGTCGATCCAATGTCTCCAGGAAGCCTTTCTGTCAGCTTACAGCTACAGGCGTAAGCATTGCAATGTTTTTTCTTTGAAATACTTGTGTTTCTGGAGTTTGTCCAGTATTGGCTGTAGAGCACGTGCAGGGTACGCTTTGTCTAATCCTTCAGGAGTCCTTCAGGACCGAAATCCAATATGTCTTGTTAAATACCTGTAGATGTGTCCAAGTTGAGATGAATAACTGAAAGCTGACTTATATTAATGAATTGAAGCTCAAATGAGGAGCTAGTCCTAATCCAGTTTTAAAGTATTCACTCTGTTAAAGATGTCAGTCTTACCTCTCTTCTCTACTTGCCGCAAGTCCGAAACTTCTGCAAAGCATTCAGTGGTGGCTAATCACTGTCTCTGAAATACGTGGGCTGCTGCTCTTTATGGGTCTTCTGAGACAGGGAGATGGACCACTGAAAAGTTATCTTTTTTGTTTGGTTGTTTTTTTTTCCCCCCCCCGTAAACTTAAAAATATCTTTAATTCTGTTTTCTGGCCTGTGGTAGATCCCAGGGCTATTCTGACAGTAGCCATTTCCTGACTAATGCTTTAATGAATTCCTTAATGAGTTACTGGAATACTTTCCTGGGGGGAAAATTGAAATCATGCCCTATCTAAACCAAAAGAATGTTCAAAAAGTGATAATTCTTGTAATTCTAAAATTTTATCTACGTTTTCAGGCTGTAGTGGTGAAAACATTTATATATTTATAGCATTGTCTTCCCATGTTTATGTAATTTGCGCATAAAATGTTATTTCTGATGTTGGGACTTGTAACACAAGAAGCAGCAGTTGCTGAACTTCAGTTTCATCAGCAAAATATGAAATATCTCTGGAAATATTTTTCCGCTCCGAGTAGCTTTGCAACTAAACTGAAATAATTACATTGAGAACTATTATGTGCAATCATGTGTCCATATACATAACAAAACAAAGAGTTGAATAACTGAAGTAACTATTGGCTGTGATACTTGAATTTTGGGTTTGGATTTTTTATTGAATAATATTTCTTAGCACTGCTGCTTTATTTAGAGTACTGTCTATATTATTTTAGCACAACTCTTTTAATAACAAGTTTTCAGAGGTTTGTGGTGGCTGATTTTACCAAAGGATGTTACAAGTAGCAAAATGTCTTTCTGTTACCCAGTAGAAAATACCAGCAAGTAAGTGATACCAGATTTGCTGTGCAATTTACGAACACGAATGGAAGTAAAAGCAAACTTAATTGGTATATATGGTTTCTTAAGGCACTCTGTTCTGTACATCTCTACTGTTGTAGTGGCTTCAAAGTTTCTACTACACAAATTAATCAATATTGAGGTTGAAAACCTGCTTGAGCAGCTCCCAAGCTGAGCTGAGTGCTGGGGTTACGGGAGCATACTGTAGTAAAGCAGGAGTCCCATCTGTGGAGGGCATCGTTGGTGGCATCGTGGAGAATTGTCTTCCTCGTGGCTTGACGCGGTGAGTTCCGAACTGATTCCTGGCCCAGGTCCTGAGCAGCTTTGGAGCTGTACGTCTGACAGCGCAGGTGGGCGCTTGGGACTGGTGGGAGCACGGGACTGGTGGGAGCACATGGACCGGGAAGGGCCCGAGAGCCTCTTCGAGCATCCGAGCACCTTTTGGAAGTTCAGCCTTAGGTGTTTGTGTTTGCCCAGCCTGCTGCCTTCTCCTCCGAACAAAGCGTGGAAGCGCTGACGTCACTCGGTTTGGAGTTGAGTGCACTAAAAGGACATATGTTTAGGGAACGTGGCTGAGTAACCCGCGGGTCCCAGGGGAGGGAGCCGGTGCCAAACAAGGAGATGATGACGCCGGACCGTACCCAAACCTAACGTGCAAGGACCTTCAGCTGGGCTGTGTTAGCAGAGGAGGGCTTTCCTGATTTCCCTCCGTGGAATTTAAAAAAATAAAAATTAAAAAAAATTCAGAAGAAATAAGATGGCAAAGCCTGGCGCTGGTGGAGCCTGTGTTCCCTGCCTGAGGCTGAAGGGAGTCGTTGGAGGGGGCAGGGATACGGGATCACGGAAAGCTCCGCTGTTACCTGTTTCTCCAGCAGCCTGCCTGCCTGCCTGCCTGCCTGCCTGCCTCCCAGCTGATGCTTTAGCCTTTAACATCCTCCTGATCGCGCCAGCTGGTCTGCAGGAAAAACTGTTGGCAGTGGGGAGTGGTTCAGTGGGTGTCTTTGGGTGCTTTTTCCAGCGTCGTGTGGTAGTGTGTGCATAGTACTCTCTGTAGTGATGCTTGTGTGTCGGGAAAGAAGTGAAATGAAAGAAACCGGTAATGTAAAAAGTATTCCTGTAGCGGACCCTGAAACAGAAAATATCTCAGTGCGGAGCCAGATGGAAGTAGCTGATGATAATTTCAGTTTCCAAGTCTTGACGCAGATGGCGAACAATTTAAAAGGATGCTTGCTTTCAAAAAAATCTGCTGTGCATATGACTTCAGTGAACAAATCATGACCCTGAAATGGCTGCGGGTTATCAAGGCAGTGACTTGGAATGTCCTATAAATGCTGTCCTCTAGAGGAGGGGTTGCACTGCAGTTTTGATGATGACGTAGAGATACGGTTAAGCATGTCGCTTGGGTCAGGAAAGTTGTAGATAAGGTTTGAAGGTTCCCACAGACCCTTCTCTTGACGAAATAGGAAGTTATTCTCCCAAAATACGAGCATATGAATAAAAACGGACATCGAGATGGCAAGAAGTGGAGTTTTTTACTTTTACTTTCGTTATTACTGTTTTTTGAGTAAAGGAAAGAGCTAAAAGAGGGTTTGTTCATCAGCTGTTGTTTGACTTGCATGGGCCTCCTGTTGGGCAGTGAATCTGAAGAAGGGACCAGCTGCAGGCGCGACTAAGTGCTTGTTCCCTGCTTATCTGCTCTGGAGGCTGTCGTGTGGCGAGCTGTGGGTCTCTCTGTCCTTGCTTATACCACCTGGGTTTGAAAAGCTTGGCCTCTTGGTTTCTTTGTGTTTTTTTCCTACTGCTTTGGGGTTGCACGGGAGCCCATTTTTACTGTTTTTCATCGGACAATCTAGGTCTCATTTGTAGCTCAAATACGTAGAAAATAATGCTTATACTCGAGCCTGTAGTATGCTCTGTGTAATGTGAGGTAATGGTGATGTTGCTTTGGGTCTGGCCTCTTGGCTGCTGGGTGGCGCGGTGGCTTCGGGCTCTGTGTACAGCAATGTGTATCTTTTGAGCGAAATGTGGTAATGGTACAAACCTGTCTGCAATTATACATGAAAGCTTTCTCGGTACCTGGTTATTTTCCTTTGCACGGTTTTTAATCTGTCATATGCTACTTAATTTTTAACGATTTCCAAGCTTTTTTTTCTTTATTTCTTGTGTTTTGTCCTTATACACAAACGCCCACCAGTTTTCTGCAGGCGTCACCCGTCCTCTTGTCGTCCCTGCTGGAATCCCTTCCTTCCTGCTCGCCTGGCTACCCCTGTTTCACCCTTCACGTTGATGGGAAATAGTGTTTATCTTTGGAGGTTTGTAACTGAGGCAAATGGAAAGTGTGTGAGCGCTGCTGTCCTCTCTCCCTCCGGTAACAAACTGTAAACTCCCTTCACTCATTCGCAGCCTGTGGAGGCTGAATCACTTCGCTAGCAGAGGGCGTGTGCGGTAGGTAGGGATGCTCATCCACCTCCTGCTGTTGTGCTGTTTGGCTCTTGGCTGTTATTTTTTTCTTGCTGTGACTACTAGGTGTTGGTGGTGTCTCCATCAATCCGTAGCCTTCCCGATGCTTCTTTGACCAGGAGTCTTAGGTGGAGTAGACTTGAGAGACTTTTTTTTTTTCCCCTCCTGTCTGAGGTTGATGTGTTTTGCGTTCTTGCGATTTTTGTTACGTTCTTTTTTATTTTTATTTTTTAAATTTGCTTCTGTGAATTCATCTCTGAAGTTTCCAGTGTAAAGAAGGGTAAGTGGTGTAATTAAAACAGTGCGTTTACTGATAGTGATTTTATTATAGTTGATTTAAAAAAAAAGTGGTTTGTGGCTTTTTTTTTTTTTTTTTTTTAGTTTAGTTTTGAGGTATTTGGGCTTTCATTTCAGATCAGAGTTACTCTGTAAAAGATATGTCTTTGGTATGGCAGTGTCTAACTCTGCCTCTGTCCTCGACAGCCCGTCAGAACAATGCCTCTAGCTGTTGACAGTCTGTCTTCCACCTCTGTGTCACCTTGGTCAAGTCTGTTCTGTACTTTTTTATCGTGTCTCTTCTGATGCTGCTCACTTAACGGTGGGGCATAAAGAAGACAACCTCTTTCTCATGGACTTCCCAGGCGATGGGCAGCAGTGTGCAGAAGGGCGACTCAGAATTGCTGTAAGACTGGGACTTGCTCACGAACACAGCAGCTGGCATGGACTCCTTTTTAAAGTGAATTTCGTGGCGTACAACAAAGCACTGGAACGGATTGAAGCAGTGGATAAAGATCCCTTTCCCAGAGTTTTCAGTTATTGAGCTCTTCTGATGAGAAAACAGTTGTTGCTCACAAGTGAAGCGGCTGGAGATGAGAACAGATATTTTTGTGCCGCAGCGGTATTTCTTAGGCAGGAGTTTCCGTAGTGTGTGAGTCAAACGGGACCAAACAGCAACCCCAAACTTTTGATGGAGAGCCAAATATTCTTTTGGTATTTATATATTACACTTTGTTTATTTTTATTTGTTGGTTTTGTTCTCGAGTGTTTCACTGTAACTAAGAGTCTAAACGGATTAAAAGCAGCATTAGGCATTTATCTGGATGATAGGGACATCTGCAGTTACGGTAGATTGGATCACTTTAACGCTAAGCATTACTGTCCTGAACGGCTCCAGGACTGATAAGGTGCTGACAGATGAGGGAATTTTTTTAGTGCTGGCTATTGCAGAATTGCCTGCCGTGAGGTCTCGGCGAGTCTCTAAAATGCTGGTTATGGGAAATGGACTTTGGAGATGGTTTTGGTCTCTCTCCTGCTGAATCGTGCTACTGGAGTGTTGGTGCAGGTAGCACACGTGCAAGTCTTAATGTGATTAAAACGGAGCCTTCGTTAAACCAGTGCCGCCTTGTCGCCGTGGCTGCGGCGTCGATGGGGAGTTCCTCATTCGGTCAGCGCGTGCTGCCTGCGTGACGGGAGGAGTGGCCCGTTGGCAAGGTTTTAGTGGGGTGGAAAAAAAAACCTTCTTTGAGCAGCAAGTGAGTCTTTGAGGAGTGCCTAAAGCAGCTCGCTTCAGCTCTGTGGTGGGAATTCTTACTCCTAAAAAATAAAGCAGTGAACTGGATATAGCTAGATAAGCACAATTTAATAAAGACTTGGGGGAATTACTCAGTGATGGTGCTGTTTACATTGTTGTAAGTTTTGTGTGGGTTCAGCTTCTGTTTGGTTTTCTAGTTGAATGTATTCTTGAAATGATTTATTACGAGATTTTTATCAATAACTTTTGCTGCAGAAGAGGCCTCTGTTTATTTACTGAACTGTGATAACTGGGTGATTTAACCGGTTCCGATTTGTGCTTTAAGTATAGAAAGTACAGTTTGGGCTTAATGTGACAGTTGCTGGTTTCTGCAGTTACAGTGCACGAAGGTGAATGTGTTCTCGGCTGAACACTGGAAGAAATTTTAATACTATTAGGGCTTGGATGTCTAAAATACTGGGATAACTGTGTAAGCTTTTACAGTCCAGGCGCATAATGCAGCGTGCTGATCTGGGAGCTGTTAGGTCAAAATATAAACTCTGAGATCAGGGTTTGTATAATATCGTCTTGATGCTTCCGTAACATTTATGTAAGGAGAGTAGAAAATATAAAATAGTTTTGCAGCGGGGAAATAGAATAATCGAATGCGAGCTCAAGTGTTGATAAGGTGGGTAGGGTAGTGAGAAATGACTGGGTAAACTTAATAAAAACTAAAATATTGGTGAACATTAGTGGAGCCGTGGGCTCTGCTATTGTGTTTCCCTTCTTACTGCGTCTGCACATCGCAGGCGTTTCTGTTGTTGCCTTTGCTTGCAGCAGCACAGTCTTCTTCTTGGGACACTAATGGACCAAGAAACATTTTTTAAGTTTAAACTGTATTTCTTCAGAACACTAAAGGCCCCTAATTCGAAGGAATAAATTGGATTCCTACAGGAAAACGGCAAAAATACTCTCCCCCTCTGCACGCTTCCCAACACCCCTCTGTCCTCACCAAGCAGGCTTTGGAGTGGGAGGAGTATGTGTTAAAAACGAGCTGTTTTTCTGGATGTGGGGAGCTTGATTTGAGCATCCAATGCACTAGCTGTTATTAGTTTGGTTCTTTTAATAGTTCTGTTTTGAGGTAGAGGTCCTGGAAGTGCTGAATGAGTTGAATAGCTGAGAAAGAACCACTGACTGCTGGACTAATGGGGTATTTTTAGAGTGGGGGAAACAAATGGTTTAAGGTGAAAGTGGTTGTGGAGGACAGATACGCTCTCCAGTTTAGCTCAAACTTGCGCTACCAGTTGGACCTGGCCAAATACAAACATTTGAGCAGATTTAGTCTCCTCTGTGTGGCTTCGGAAATCATTCCAGGGGAATGGTTCTCCTTAAGCCGTCGTTTCCAGTGGGGCAGGGCTAGAAACAGCACTGACTGGCACCTCTAGCCAGGAGCTGGCTCTTGCCTCCTCTGTTGGCTGGTGCTGCCCCGGGCTACCAGCGGGCATGTGCTGTGTGCTAATGCTTCACCCCTCTCCAGTGGATGGTTGGGATGATGCTGGGGAGGTAACACGGAAAGGAAAGAATTGTTAAAATGTTTTTTTTCTTATAGCAGCAGGTGAGTAAGTTACTGCTGGGCTAGTAGCATTAATACACGTGATGGTCAGTGGTGGTTTTAAAATACACTCTCCTCAGGTGGTTGTGCTTAGCAAGTAAGGTGTTAGGGCCTCGAGTTGCTCTGAATTAAGGAGGGTGATTTAGGGACTCGGGGGAGTCAGGGTAGCAGCTACAAGGGTTGCCTGTGACGCTGTCCTGGTTTGGGCTAAACCAGAACTAATTCTGTTTTAGTGCTTTAACTTTTCAGTTAAGTCTCCTCTAACTACCAGCACTTTCTGAAACAGCAGCCTGTTTTTCCAGACAGTGACTGCTCCAGCAGTGCCAAGGCCTCATGTTTATAGTTGGTACCAAGGAATGGGATGCAGAGAGGCCCTGGCTTGTACTGGTTCTTGTAGCGACCAAGGTCACTGCTGAATCTTGTACTCCATGTTGGGGTGCTGGGGGTGAAAAGGGTCGCCCCTGCAGGGAGGAGCGAACCGGACAGGTGACCCAAACCTGACCCACAGAGTGTTCCATCCCATAGACGTCATGTTCAGTGTAAAGCTGAGAGATCACGAGGGTCTCGCTCTCTTCCTCTCTTCTTCGATGGCCGACATCTGAGGAGGACTGATCCGTGCATCCCTGAATCCAGTGCCTGAGCCCAGCTCCTGCCTCCCGTCCCTGCCTGCTGCCCAGTCCAGCCTGGGACTGCCCCAGTGCCAGCCCTGCAGCGTCGTGGGGACGTATCGTCATCGGGGTGGGGGGAGTTGGGTTCGGTATTGGGTTTGTATCTATTTGTACATATTGTATACATTTCATTATTTCCTTATTCTTTTCTTTTATTGTTATCATTCCATTAAAGCTGTTTTAGTTTTCTTTTCCAAACCGTAAAGTCTCTCTCCCTTGTTCTCTCTCCTTTTCCCTTCTGGGAGGGGAGAGGGGTTAACAGAGAGCGTCTGTCATTCGTTAGTGGCCGGCCCAGCCTCAACCCGTGACAGACGCATTTCGGTAGGCTGAGGGGTGCCCTGGCAATGGGGAACCAAAGTGGTCACTGGGACAGGACTCAATGGCTGCTGGTGGCAGGTCCTCGTCTGGGAATTTCCCACATTCTTTTGTGGTGGATTATTGGGCTGGATCAACCTTAATTAGACTAGAAAAGGCTTTAGAATGGTCAAATTAACTCATGATAAAGCGTTGTGACTATGAATTTAGGTTCCTATTGCACAAAAGGGCACAGAGTTCAACATCTGGAAGCAGAGCTTTTGGGTCTTCCTCTACTCCTGTTTTCCCCGCTTCCCAGAAGTTTGTATGGTTGATTTATGGAGAGAGTAAAATGTGCTGCTGGGTCTTTAAAGAAGAGTAGTACCATATCAGTTAGATTTCTTCCTCCTTATTTCTTCCAGAAGGATCATAAAAATTCGTGTGGGTTCAAGGGGTTCCCCTTAGGTGGGACACATGGAGTTTGTGCGGGTCGGAGCTCCCTCTGACAGCGCCGTAAGGAAGCCCCGTTGCTTGCGGAGGGGGCTGACGGCGAGCGAGCAGCTCTGCAGCCTGGAGCGAGCCGGACAGTGACTCTTTGTTAAGGCTGGCTGCCGAGCCAACTCTGCCGCTCTTCTGAAAGCGGCACGAGGCATGTGATTTCTTACTGGTTCAGAGAAAAACAATTTTTCCCTGTTTTTTGCAAAATGCCGCTCTTATCTTTTAATGTATTCGGTGCTGTTTGACTCACTTCCATGACTGCGTTTTTCCATTAATTCTGGTGTAAGATACAACTTCAGGAAAAATATCACCTGTTTCCAATTTCTGCAATAGCCTAGCTGTTGTGGAAAAGAGGAAGTGTTGGTGGATCAAACTGCGGCTCTTAGCAGGCAATTCTTCTCTCTGACTGTTATTTCTAAGAAAGCAGAACAAGTTCCTCGGGGATTATTTGACTCAGGATCTTTCCCTGTAGTTCTTGCTGTTGGAGACAGCTTGAAGGACTGAGAGACAGATAAGGTGATGGCAAGTAAAAATCAATAAAGTAAGGTTTGATGTGTGAAAAGCCTAAAACTCCTTCCTCTCACTTCCCCAATCCATAAGCTTTTCTGAGAAAGCGACGGAGGAATTTTGATTTAGTTTTCCCTTGTTTGTAGAAATGCTGAGGAGGAAGAACAGTGGGAAATGAAAACTTCTTGCTGTCACCCCATTTTCCCCTTGCTTTAGGCTTTCGGCTGTGCATCATCAGCTCTGTACTGCAGTGAGTGCTGTCTTGCGGGGGCCATTTTTTTGCTATTTCCGCAGTAGTGCGATAGCAGTTTTATTGTGTTGAACTTGATTTTTATAGTCATTGAAATGGCTGTTAAAATATAGCTGTGACCTGGAGCTCAGTGCTATAGAAATGCTTAGGAAAAGACACCCTCTTTGCGAAAGCGTGTTCGCTGCAAGTATGAGACCTGCTGCAGTGGCGAGGGAAGAGCTTGAAGAAGCAGGGGACTGGTGCATCAAGCATCTTCAGCTGGAGCTAAGATGAGTGAAGTGAGGATTGGTTTTGTTACATCCTCGTGCAGATATAACTGGGCTTCATTCTTGCTGGCTTTTGCTTAACAGCAGCTGAAAGCTGAAAAAGGTATTTCCATAAAGGTTCTGCTTTGTCCTGTGAAGATGAAGGTACTGAAGGACTGGCTGTGTCTGTCATCCACCACCAGTCTTCTACCCAACCTGTTGCTCCCAACCACTTGAGAACCTACATGCCCTACTTGAGCACCAAATTGGCAACTTGTGATGGAGCGTTGGCGTCTGTGCAGACTTTGACCGTAATTTGTACTGGTTTAGCCTGGAGCGCTGTATTGGGAAGGACTTAGGGGTTTGCCTGCGGTGTACACGTGATTCTCATATAGTCCCTTTCATAAGCTGGTTTCAAGATGGAGCTTGTTGCGTCTGGGGATGTTTACACCTCCCTCTGTGTTTGGCGGGACAGTTTTGAACCGCGCTGCTCGATTTGGGACCATCTCCTAAGGCTGTAGTCAGTGTGGGGTGAAGTTGATGCTGTCGTCCACCCGTGCTTGGCCACGTGCTGCTGCCTTCGCTGCTCTGCCGTTGCTGGTTCTCCCCGATTGCTCAGAGTTACTTACGGAGCTGTTGCAGAAAAAGCACTGAGGTTTTGAGCAAGCTGAACTCCTTGTGACCGTTGGCTGAGGGACGGGGTGGGTGGCAGCGCTGGTGCAAGGGAAGGGGCAGGGACGTGCAGCTGGAGGCACATCAGCCAGGAACAGGCGTGGAGCTGCAGCGCTGCCAGCTTTGGTCACTTATCTCCTGGGGAACCTCTAATGATACGGTCTGATGTTGACTCATGATCATTTCATGCCCATTTGATCCTCTGCCAGCATGGACCTTCAGCTGAACTCGTTCCTCCTCCCCTCCAGCGTTTTAACTCTTTTGCTTCCTTCCTTCTCATGCCCAGCAGATACCTTGATGTATTTTATGCACAGCGATGTTGAAGGTTTTGCAAATTTTGCAGAGGCTTCAGGTGGAGGCTGTTTCGAATGTCAATTAATTAAAAGCACGGAGGTCCTTCCATCAGATACACGCTGGTAAGCGTAGTGCATGCTCAAACGCTGTCTTCACCTTCTTTGAGGATGTTGCCTGTAGGCCCACCATAGCAAGAGCTGAGGTATCACTTCTTAGTGTCCCCCAGTGAAATGTCAGAAATTCAAGGGCACACCAAAACTCACTTACTTTGTAATTCTGCGTTACCAGAAGACAGATGCCAAGACATCTGCCTCTAGATAATACCTTCTGCAAAAGCCAGTGTTAAGAGCTCGGGGTGGTGTGATTACTTCTTGCATACAATGTGTTTCAGTTAATGGACTTCTTAATATTAAAAATAGATTTGAATGTTCTTGAATGTGCTTCTTGTTAGCTATGCATTATGGCACATTATTAATGCTGTTATAGTCAATAATGATTATTATTTTTTTTTTTTACACTACTTTCAGCTTTATACCCTCAGTACTTAGTGGTGAAGTGCTCTGAATACAGATTAAGTAGCAAGAAGGAGGAGGGAGAAAGCTGTTAAAAGAGTGAGTTGGCATCTTACTTTATTTTTAGGGAGCTAATGAACTATCTGGCTTAAAAGGGGGGAGGAGGAAAAGCAAGAACCTGAACTTGGTGCTTGGAAATCTTGGATAGGTCCAGAACTCTTTTCTTTTCTTTTTTTTTTTTTTTTTTTTTAAATTAGTGCAGAAAGGACGAGTGTTCATCTTGTTCTGTCCTGCTTGAGCTCTGCCTGCAGAGTTCACCAACAGGGTGGTTACACTTCTGGAAGGCAACGTGGCTTAAGTTGGGGGATCGCTCTGGATTTCTGAAGTTTCCTTGGCTTATTAATTCATGTTGGGTAGTGATGAGACACCTGATGTGTTGCAAAACATATTGCTCCCCTGTGTTGCCATCTGTTAGAAAACGTGACGTGTCGAGTTGTGTTTATAGAGGGTTGGGTGGCCCTTTGCTCTTTCTGAGCTGTGCTCACCCAACAGTCGGTGCTGCACCTGTGCTGAGGTTCTCCTCTAAATGCAGCATTTATTCCTGTGTATGTTTACCAGCTTCCTCTCGAGCATTTTGAGTCCTTGCTTTGGAAGAGGGAAGGCAGGCTGTCGTTACAGGGATGATTTCAGTTTGAGGGGTGCCAGAGTCCAGGTTCAGGGTTCTCTCACCCTCAACAGATGTCCTGTGTGTTTCATGGAGGAGAGGCAGTGCTCCTGTGCTCGTGTGGGAATACAGTTCCCAGGTGAACCGAGGTGCGTTTCGGGAATTTGTTGCTCAGGTGGAGGAGCGGGGAAAGGAATGGTCTCCCCTTTGTAAGGGAAAATGAGAATGAATCCTTACTATCTACTTAAACTTAACTACTGGAGAGATGCCTGCGATGAAAGTCATGTTCGTGGATTTAATCAGTAAGATGTAGTGTGTTACTGGGGAGGAGGAACCGCGAGCTGTGTTTTCTTCGTTAGCTTGGTGGTTACTGTTCAGGTCTAAGAGTTTTTTTCAGGCTTCTCCTCTCGTTAGGAAATGTATCTTTTTGAATGCTTGAATAACTAGATTATTGAGACAGAACTGTGAACCAAGCTTGGTGGGACCAGGAAGGACAGAACACAAGGTGACTTCAGTAAGGCAGGAAGACCTACCCTCGGTTAATGCACATGTGAAATAGTGTCTTTAACAAAGCTTAGGTGCAGCTCCTGACCTGTACGCTTCATCTTACTGCTTCCTTCTCCCTTAGCCTCAGCTGTAGAAACTGGAAACTTGTCTGGGTAAGTAACAGAGGACTAAGGAGTCTCCCTAATACTGAGAGCAACCATTTTCCTTTTAGAGAAATTAGGAGGAAAATCTTCATGTTTCTTTTATTTTTAGTACTAGACAATTTGCGAGAGATTTTGCTTTCAACTCTGCGGTTTCTGTCTGCTTTTACACAAAGAGCACAATTATGATTTTGGAATTTTTTTAAAAGACACTGTAAAATAAAGCTGATAATGTGTTAAATGTAGGTTGCTTTCTTTTAGGAGTGTGGAATGATTAATGCAGCCTTTAATGCAAAGTAATTCCAGGGAATATTACTCTTAACATTTTTATGGTATGTTAAGATAGCCCAGCTTTCATACAGTTAGGGAAAAGCTTTTTCAGTAGATGTTGATGTTACCCTTGTTTGCTTTTTCCTTTTTTCCCCTTCTGTCACCTCTAATTCTTCCAGTATTGCACTCCTCATTTTTCTAATGGATGCAGATTAATGAGTGCAGTTCAGTAGAGGTGTTTGTTTTGTATTCTTTAGCAGTGAATGGGTTTTTAGTGCAATTACTGTAATGCCCTATTCATTGTTCCTTTCTTTATCAACTCCTAGAGTTGAAAAAAATTGCTCTTTCTATGCCCACGCTAATCCTTTGCTTTTGGCACTTCAGTACTTTTGTGTAGTTGCGCTTTGTGGTTGCGGTGGGAGGAGGAGGGGAGCAGGGAGAGCCTTTAGCCTGAGAGTCGCTCCGCTGAAAGCACAGCTGATGAGGAGGAGTATCTTTGGTGGGGCTGGAACCGGCTGTCCTGCGGGGCAGGAAGGAGAGGTGGCTTCGGGATGGTTTTGTCACTGTGACTTTGGTCTTTGTGTTTTCTCTTTTGCCATCCTAGTGCTGCTCATTACATCTCAGAGCTGAACCCCCAGAGTTCACAGATACGTTTGCTGGATGCTTTTCAGCCTTCACGTTGGCTAACTGCACAGAGTAGAGACATACAGACGTCCTGAATCCGTATGCTGCTGGCTATGTTCTGGGCAGATCTCAAGAGCCACGACTGTTCTTTATGCATCAGCAGCATGTCCCCTAAAATTACTAGGTACTCTCCCTGTCGTGAAGAGTTTTGGGTTACCTCAGTTTTTATGGGCAGGTTAGATATAAGGCTGCACCTGAAATGGTCTGTTCGGAAGCCAGTGCGAGCGTACCCGTAACGTGGTTGTCAAGGCTTTATGGCCTGTAGGTGTGATGTTGCAAATATAATAGGCCCCCACAGCTCTAGATTAAATCAGTCAGAGTTAATGATGCTTACACCTGGAAAACAGAGCTCTTTAGTTCTTTGTCCACGATTTTAAGAAAATGTATGGCCATTCTTCTCTGCAGACTAACCTTATAATTGGAGAACGGTCAGATGCGGGTGTCTGGGAGGTGCATAGCTCAGCTTCCCCCTTTATCTTCTCAAAGTCTTCTGCAGGGAGAGCAGTTGTCTTCTCCTGGAAGGAAGTCACCTTCACAAGTGGCTCCCTTGCTCATTTACAAGCTGACTGCCCTATGCTGGGCTGTATGAACCTGATACTTCATCTCTAGTACAGACCGTAGCCCGAGCTGAGGGAAGCGGCGCTGGGTTGGAAGAGCCTGAGCTAGCTCCTGTATTCCTTCTGTGGAAAGGCAGCGTGTTTGTAACTCAGAAAGCAACATCTTTCCTGAGCTCCAGTGACTTTGGGATCTCTTCTGCGTGGTCTCTTAAGTTACCTCTATCACAGATGTAGCCCTTAAGGAGAAAACTCATTGTAAATAGCATTCTTCTGAATGATAAGGGATGAGAGTATTCAGTTGCAGCAGGGAGGCTTAGCTGTGCATCTTCAGTTGGAGGGTATTAGAGAGGAAAGAAATAATCTGTGTATGGATGAAGAGCATCAGGATGCTGTATTGGTGTTAACCATGAGGTTAACTTGCCCTGGCTAGGACTTAGTCATAAATCTTTTGCTGCTTGAGTAACCATGCTCCTTATCTTGCTTGTGCATCGTAGCAAAGGGTTTTCTAACTTAGGAGGCCGCGTAGCTCCTTTGCCAAAACAGCCTTGATTCTCAGTGCAAGCAGGATGATGGGGAGGCCTGATGTTAGCTGGTGTAAAGATTCCTAGTGCCACATTTAGCTTAAACCTCTCCAAGCTGAAAATCTGTCACGCTGAGAAGTGGATTTTCCAAATGAAGCAAAAATTATTTTGGTTTAAAAAACCCCCCAACATTTGGAAGTTATACTTTGAGCTTATAAATATTTTACATGGTGACTTAGAATACAGCTGATCAGACAAAATGTAAGCATACCAGTTTCATGCTTTATTCCTCCAAATTTTGTCTTTTCCTTTAATTAAAGCCTTGTCGTTTGCTCGAATCAAAAGTTTCATCTGTCATAACATCTTTTGATGTCACTCTACATAAAAAAGTACCCTGAGAGAGAGTTGTCTGCTAGCTTACATAGGAGTGTGCAGTGTAGTCGAAGCCTTGTTTTGTAATCACAGGGGTGGAATGCACTTTATAGTTATTTTGGTTGTTTGCTTCATGATCTGTCAATGCTGCTGCAAGCCAAAAATGTGATTTTGTTGTTGTTGTTGTTTTGTTTTTTGTTTGTAGACATATTTTTCACGCATGTATATACTTTTAAAGATAAATCATCCCTCCATGGCCATTGCTCCTCACTCCATTCAGGTCAGTGGGAGCTGTCGTGGGCAGTAATTACCACTCGATGGCTGTTAGTCATCTTCTGTCAAAAGAATTGGTCATTACAGTGAAGCTCCTGTTACGTGACCCTCCTTGTTATGACAGACACCAGTTAGCCCTCTTGGTTATAAATTTTAATGTCTTTTATTCATAGCTGCCTTTGCTCCTTAGTGTTATTACAGTTAAATGTTTGAGAAATGCTTAGCTGAAGTGTGAATTGAGCACAGGACTGTTTCTCATCTATCATAGTGTGAATTTTTCCTGACTGGGATGTGTGGTATGAGGCAGCGAGATTGCTCATTGGGGTCCTGAAGGTGGAACACTCAAGTTGGATTCATTTTTGGACGTGTTGAGCACCCACGGGTCCTCTCGACTCTAGAGACAGCTGCGAGCATTGAAGAGATCTGAGTAAATACCCGAAGGATGGAGTTAGGGGTTGAACTCCAACCACACAAGTTTGGAAGAGTTAGCATTGACTGTGTAACTTTGTCTTCCCTTTGTCTCCAGCGCAAAAGCTGAACTACGAACTTTTCTGATGAGTGTTACCGAGCAGGATGGCCTGCGTGCTGTGTATTCACCATCATTAACATCCCTCTGCTCAGAGCAGTTTAAAATGTTAATTTTTGTTAACGTGGTTTTCGCAGAACCCTCTTCTCCTGCAGAATAGCAGTTATGGCTTTGAAATATTCTGCGCCAGATACCTAGGAGGGAGGGTTTATCTCTCTTTAATAATGAGAAAGTTAACAGAAACATTAAAACAGGAATAGCTAGCTTGGCTTGTTTTGGTGTCAATAAAACTATATTGCATTCTAAAGCCTTCATTTAAATACTGTTGATATTAGTCTCTGCGATGCATTTAACCTTTATTCTTTTTACCCTGAAGTGTCCTCTCCTCTATTTATAATCTTACACTGTATACTATGTTTTCTCTTCCAGATTGCTTTTTCGTTTTTTTTTCTTTTTTCATTTTTGCATTCACATGTGTGTATTTACTTCTTAACTCTAAACTCTGTAGTCTGTCAAGCAAGAGGAGTACCACAGAGAAGAGGACCAAGGCAACCCCCCATGTATTTGTTGTTGTTAGCATTGTAAACGGGAATTCGATAAAATCTGGGGAGAATAAATAGCAAACTGCTGGAGGTTGAAAATGAAGTCACGGCCATGGTTGGAGGCAGCGCCGGGGCACCGTGCCCCGTCCTCGTGGTGGGATTAGACCTTCTCACATGCCTGCTTGGATCTTTCCTGCTTGCGCGCTTGGGGCTAAACCGATTATCAGATCTGAGGTCAAGAAAGTATTTTTCTCCAGTTACCAGTTCTTACAGATGCCATTTACTGTCTTTGGTGTAATACAGGCTCTGGCCTGCTTCTTAGGAGTGCTTGGGAATAGGAGAAAATTGGGCAGGTAGGTGAAGATGCTCCCTGGGCCCGATGTCTCGTTGCCTTGATAACTGCAGCTTTTGGCCTTTTGCTGTAGGTTTTAAATTTGAGGTTTTTTTCTGGAAGTGCTTTATGGCCTGTAATGAGCGTGGCACGTGTCGTGGATGTCCTGTGAACTCTTTTGGTCTGAACATCTGTGAAGATTTCCTGTGAGAAGGGGACTTACATGTAACTTAGCCAGGCCTTTCTGTTCCAAGAACAGTATCTGAGAGTCCCACTGGAGCACTTGTGACCACTGCTGTGCTCCAACCTGTGGGGAAACTACTGTGGAAAGAGAAGGAAGTGGTTATCTGAGGGGTGGTAGAAAGCTTCGAGGTAACTCTCACACTCCAAAAATGCTTTCGCTCCCCTAAGAGTTATGACAAATAGGAAGAATTTCTTGTTCTTGGGTATTTTTAAAAAGCTGTGTTTTGACACTGCACTCTGGCAGCTGTCACTGTGAAGAGGAGGTCTGTGCTCAGAGAAGAACAGCCCTTTATCTGCTGGAACTGTGAAGGTGAGAAGTATCTAGTGCCTCACAGTGGGGGAGGTAAACTACTTTTGCCGTTTCGTGAGTTGTTAAGACTGGTGTATAACGCCCCTTTAAACTTGGTAACCTCGTTGCAGGGTGTAGCTGCAGTTGCAGAACCGTGCAGGAGCTTTTGTGGGTCCACCTTGACTGCAGGTCATTAACTTTGGTCTTGTGAAATGCTGCAGTTGCTGCCTTTGGTCATGAGGACCCTGCTTGGTATCGGAAGGTGTTTCTTACAGAGAGTTTGCTCCATATGAGACTTAAAAATCCAACTTTAGGAGTCATAGCTGTTTTGTTTTTCAGATTATTAATATTTTTTTCCAACCAAACTTAGTTTGCGGCGTTATTTGTCAGGTAAAGTTCTGGGCAAGGCTGATCTCGGTGCTCAGTTTCCAGGTTTTCTTTTGGGAGGGGTAGGGAGGAGCGATCTTTAAATTACTTTTTTTCGGTTGTAGATTGTTATCTTCTGAAGATGGCAGTTCTCAAAAATTCTTATTTCTTATCAGCTAGTTCTTTAAAAACCAAAAAAACCGCACCATGGTTTCTATTTATTGGTTATGATGTCATTTAATTGGTGAGTGGGGTAATGCTTGTTTTCCATTTGAATTATCTCTGGTAGCGTGTACCTGGCTACTGGTTTTTCAAAGCAAATCCATTTTTGTTCTCTCCAAAGTTGCTCCCTGGCCAGGAATGAGGCGTGGGTGAGCTTGGGCAGCCTGTGGGTCGGTGGCTGTGAGGAAGGAGCCTCTTCTAGCGGTTGCTCCCAGCATTCTTTTTTTGCGGTTGACTTCATCCGTGGCTGGAGGTGTTCCTCCAGTGCTCCTTCAAGGAAATAAATGTGGGTGGGCAGGGGTGGAGGCTGACCACTGGTCGGGGGGGCAGTGATGAGCTCCTCCAAGGGTTGAGCTGGAGCTCATGACCTACAATGGAGTCGCTTTTGGAATACACATAGCTGCGAGGTTTGCTGTTTAGGTGCATCTGAACAGATCTGAGAGTTTTCTCTCGGTCCAGAACCCTTTCTGCCCTGATTTAGGTGACCACTTGACACCAGCTCTGTATAACATGAAGGTCCTTCAGATCTCTCACACGTTGTGCCTCTTGCTCCTTGTACTGGATGGTAGGACTCCAGATGTTTTCTGAATTCAGCACTGGAAAGGGAAATGGTTTTCATTTTACTGTCACTCCTCACCCTGCTTGTGACTGGAGCCACTCGGAAATATTTCTGAAAACAAAGGCATTTGGTGAATTTGCAGGTTGTGGTGGTGCAGGTTGTGGATGCTGTCAGGGCTTGCTAATGAATAAATTATGGTAACTTGATTATAATACTATAAAGTGGGGGATAGGACAGTGTCTGCCATGAATAGAGTGGGTTGATGCAGTTACCCCTGGCACTCAGGAATTCTGAAATCGTGTTGCTTTTAAATATAGTATGCATGCAGCAAATTAATGAAGTGACTGAGAAATCATTCTTTAATATTAGTGGTGGGAATTCAAGGTTTCGAAAGGCACTGTAGGTTTTCTGTGTGTGGAGCTGACAGTGGAAGACAGTTCATTACCGAACTGCATAAAATCGACACAGAGTGCTGGAAGACAGGGAAGTACAACAAAAAAATTAATTGAATGTGTTGCTATGAAGAAGCAAAACATTATAAATGGAGTGAGGGCCTTCCTTTAGAAAGTGGGCTTGTGACTTTTTGAGTTTTGTTACAAGGGGAAATACGAATGGACATGGCCAAAGTTTTACAATTTTTTTTTACAAACTCCCTTACAAAACAGTTGAGAATGGCAACAAAAATCCTGGAAGCGGTGTTGTCTTGCCTGTGCTAATAGCAGTGTTTCCTCTATCCAGCTCTCTACAACTACGACGCCAGGGGCCCAGATGAGCTTTCCTTACAGATAGGCGACACCGTGCACATACTAGAAACATATGAAGGTAAGCTGGCGAGAGCTGCATTTAAAAACATGTTTTTTTTGCAATTGCATTATTTTTTCTGTTTGTGACCTTATCTTCTGGTGTTACCCGGTGATGAATGAATTAATTTCTTGCTAAAGGACAAAGCACATTATTTCTAATGAACACAGAATTAACCAATGCGAGATGTGAATGAAGACACGTGAGGTTGATGCCCGGTGAGTAACCATTTCCAGTTCCATGGAAGATGGATGTTCTCACAGCTTTATTTGTAGGGATCAATTGTAGCATCTACCCTACATTAGAGAAATGATAGATGCTTTTTGGACACCCTTGGGTAATGCAAACGAGCCTACTGCTAAAAGAAGTTGAATCTGAATTTGAAAGTCACCTGGGTCCTAAATTATTTATGTCTCTCTTACAAGGTGGGTGCATGTGTTACAGTGCTGTGGACTGATTTCAGGCTGTTCAGATGCTTTGCCTGTTTTGATACGAAGCTGTAGAAGCGTTACCCGTACCAAAATCTTTCCTCCTGGATCCATGTAAAAGGGAATTTGAATGCTGAGTTTGATAATCAACAGAATGTGAAAATTGTCATAACACTTTCCAGCTCTTGCTTGATCCAGTACTGAGCCAAGCAAAATATAGCTCTTTCATTATGTCCTGGACTTGAAATTTTGTGGCATGCTGCAGTTTGGAAAGGTATACATATAACTAAATGGTTATATTTAAATATATTATATTTATATTTATATTATTATAGAAAATATTATACTCCTTTTTGTCATGTGGAAATGTGATTTACTTTAATATATTGATTTAATTTGTTTGTTTCTCTAGACATTGATCTTTTGGTACTGATAAATTTGGTTTAGATATTGGCTTAATAGGATTTTTTTATTGTTACATTTACTGAAGCAAGCAATGCTATTTCAACAAAAGTAACAAGCTCTACTCATCACTGTGCAAATGAATTTTCTCATTGTTCCTAGGCTGGAGTTTTCTTGCAGAGTTCAGCTTGCGGCTGCAATGCCAAGTTTGACTCTAAGCAAAGGAATATTTCCGTTATCTGACGTTATATGCTTTAATAAAAATCTAATAATGCAAAAATTTAAAATGCAAATAGAATGATTTAAATATTGTGCAGCTTTGTACTTTTATATATAAATAGATGTATTTAATGAATGTGGGAGAAACTCTTGAATCCTGTATCGGGTATCTGAAACCATATCAAATGATGACTGCTGCCAACTAAGTGGGACAGTGGAGATGACTCATTTTTCCCCTAGACTTGAATAATAGAAAGACCTTCACGCTCTCATGGTTGTTAGGCTTCAAGCACATGGGATGAGTTCATGTTAAAAGAAATGCAAATAAGTTAATGTTCTTCCAAACATTTTATACAATGATTACTCATTACGTACCTGCTGTGATGGGAAATTAGATGCCATAATTCTCATCTCTCTTGTTCACAGAGCTGCCCTTATTAGGTAATTATTTGAGCTTTTTGATCTCCCAAGTTCCTCTACACAAAATTTGTGTAGATTGTGCCCCAGGAGGTTTCGTACCATATGCACTAACCTCCAGGTGTGCGCCTGGGAACCTCCCTGCCATCGGTCCTGTCCGTGCTAGGTGCGGTGGGATGGGCCAACCTGAAGAAAAGCCCCCTGATAATAGGAGCCTGTGGCAGAAAAGTCGTTACAGAGTCAGTAATGCCTTTTTGCTGAGGATTTGTGATTCTGCTTCTCAAAGGTCAACCCCTTTTCCCTGCCTTTGAGGGTGGGGAAAAAAATTGGCTTCTGTCCTTGATACCTGCTGTGTTATGCATTCTGCTCCTGGCATCCTAATGTAGAATTTAAGAATAGTTTTCTGCAAGAATCCTTAAGCTAGGCGTAGTTTTGAAGACTTACGTGTGTCCATGGGCTTTGAAGTGGTAGATTGTAGTTGTTTGGTTTTGGTTTGTTTTTTTTTAAATTTCTTCTGAATCTGCTTTGTTGTCAAGAAAAGCTTATGGTAAATCCTTGCTCAATAGGTCTTCTCTCTGCAGATGAAAGAGGCTGAGAAGCTGAGAGGGCTTGGTCTCATATGCATAGCCTAGAAGCCCTGTTTTGAGGACAAGCAGGTTTCTATAGGGTATCATGTTGCTACCATGTGCTGGAATGGATTGCTAAGACGGACTTTGCTTATGCGTTTAAAGTATTATTTATTTTTTTACCTATAGTCAGAACTTCTTCTGGAATTTTTTATTACTATGACATTTGAATCTTCTAAATTTTAATCAAAGGAAACTTTTTTTCCCTCTCTGAAATGCAGGAGAAAGTTTGTACAAGTAATTCAATATGCAGATCCTGTAAAGTTGCAGGCTTGTTGAAAACAGCCTGTATAGTTTTATGGGAGTTATGAGATTGGAAAAGCATGTGCATATTTCACTGTTAAATCTTAAAGGTTCTGTTCTTCCAGGAAGCAAAGCAAAGACGAAGCTACTTTCTGGAGTAATTGATGTTGAAAGCCAAATTACTATTTTTCTTTCAGGTAGAAATGTAGACAGTTTTATGTTTCAGTTAGAAAAACTTCTTCTCACTCCTTCTCACGTGAGCCTTACAGGAAAAGCCAAACAGCACAGCGGTAGGACTTGATAAATATCCTTCATCTTGCAGGAGAGAAGGATTGCATTTCATAGCAGACATCCCAAAACAAATATTTGCCACATTTTGAATTAGGACTTGCCAGATCTTTGTCTTAATTGTGTTTATTTGCATTATTTGGTGGAATGGGCAAAGGGAACATACAATCAATGAATGTGGCTTACTAAGGTGAGTAGCTATTAAATATAACAGTGAGCCAGCCTCAAAACCAAACTTCCATGTTTGCAGAGCAAATTTCTAGTGCTGCTGTGGGAAGGGAGTTTGGGTTCCCAAATAAGTATTTTCAAATAAGTTATTCCTGATACCGTGGGAACATTTAGTTGTTAGTTGCAGAGTGGTTTGGTTTTTTATTATTTTTTTTTAAATGCAGCAGATACCTTACCTGGGTTACTGTGGAGTGAATAGGTGCATCATTCAAGAGAAACAATGGCTGTCTTTTGCAGCTTTAACAGAGACACAAATATTTAATTGGTTCCTTGTCTACATCTAGCCAGTATCTGGAGCTAAACTGGGACAGTTGCTCTGTCACCTGATGACCCTTCACCAGCCAGGGAGGGGAATTGGGAAAAGAAGAGCAGCCCCACGGGGTGGAAGTGAAACAGATTTAATGAAACAACAGCAATACCAACAAAGGTGTACGGAGTTCTGCTGAGCCAAACGGGCATGCAGCAGTCAGTCGACAGGAGAGCAGGCCTTGGGAGCAGGGAGAAGCCAGAGGAGGAGCAGGAGGAACCCCACAGGAGCTCCCCTTCCTCAGCCAACCTTCCCCCTTTATAACGCCCATGACATGATGGGATGGGCTACCCCTGTAGCTCACTCAGGTCAGCTGCCCTGGCTGACTGGAACTGCTAACGGCCTGCCAGCATGGCTGGGCTGGGATCCTGTCCCAGCCAAACCAGGACATCCCTTTTCTTAGTTGGGCGTTTACACGGCTGCGTATTTCCAGCTGCTACAGAATCACAGAAAGGTTTGGGTTGGAAGGGACCTTAAAGACCATCCAGTTCCAACCCCCCTGCCATGGGCAGGGACACCTCCCACCAGACCAGGTTGCTCCCGGCCCCATCCAGCCTGGCCTTGAGCACTGCCAGGGAGGGGGCAGCCACAGCTTCTCTGGGAAACCTGTGCCAGTGCCTCACCAATCTCACAGGGAAGAACTTCTTCATCTTCTTACATGTCTGTGCACAGATTTCAGCCAGCGGAGTGAGCGCTAGCAGAAATACTTTGCCTTTTTTGCCTGAAACCGTTCATGGTTGTTGCAGCAACAGTTTTTGTTGATATTCCTCTGAAAGTGATGGAAATGCGAGATATGAGACCATTGTAGCCTCTGTAGGGAAGGGAATTATGATGGTGGTAGACTCCAGATTAAAGAAGATAGCAGTAACCATCGCCAAGTGATCGTGGGGGATGGGCTTCTGATGCAGTGTGAAGACGAGAATCATTTTACCTTTTTGCTGCTGGAGACCAGACTGAAGAATCCTTCGTGCTTGAGACTTTCATTTCTATTCCCAGTCCCAGAGTGTAGATGATGACTTTATCAGCATGTGTTTCCTTGAACTTTCTTCCTGCCCTAGTTGTTATCAGGAGTGGGACTGTAGGTTTTTTTCCACATCTGCTTTGTGATTCCCCCATCCTCACCTGTGCTGCTGTCTGGAGAGGGATGCTTTGCTGTACAAAACCCCTGTTTGCAGGGCTAGAGGGGGTGGTGTTGCACCCAGGCTCAGTCTTCCAAACGCTGCGGAGGGCAGCTCTGGTCACCTGGGGGGGCTCCCTGGGGTGCTGAGCGGGATGGAGCGAGCGAGCCGTGGCGCAGGCACGCTGAAATACAAACTAGCCCCAGCGCAAGCGTGCGAGCAAGCTAGCCCTGCGTTGGGGGCAGCCTGCACAGAAGATCTCATCTGCTTTCCCTGGCACGGTGTCTTCCATGAGGGAAACCGACTGTAGTTTGTAGGGTTGTGTTTTTGCGTCGGTTATCCGGTCACGCTGAAGCGGGATGGCTGGAGAAACGCTAAAAGCTGTAATGGTGATTGCTTGCAGATGTATCGTGAGCTGGTGGCACCATAAATGAGGCAGTTTTCCACTGGCCACCTGCCTAGGAGTGTGGCACAGGCTCAATAACCACGCGGCATCGGGGCTGCCGCGGGGTGGGTGTTTGCTGCCTCGTGCTGAATTAGGGCTGGAGGACTCCTTGCTTTTCTGTGGCAGTGTGTGAGTCGTAAATCTCAAAGTATTCTTGTTTTCTGCTGAGATGACAAATGGCTGATCTACGTTGGGAAATTGGCATTTGTAGAACTTAAATAGGTTTTAAAATCGAGCTTGTCAAACGGTACATTTTTGTGGAGTTAATGCTCTTTAAGTTGGTTTTATGTTGGTAAATTAGTAAATAAAATCAAATGAGTGACAATTAAACACATCGTGTAAAAGGCCAGCTCTGCCGTGTAGTCTTCTCCATCAGTTTGATTATCGTCACTCTGATTTTTATAGCTTCCAAGTAGACTTGTTTTAGCTGGGATATTAATCCTGTGGAGAATCTAAATTCAGGTGGAGTGTGCCTGTGTGTGTTGGCGGGGGTGAAGCATGATCAGAAACCATGTTAAGGTGCTGTTGAGCTGAGAAGGAACAGCTGGTAGGTGACTTTAATGAACTTTTTAATGCTTATTCCCTTTTCCCCTCCTAGGTTGGTACAGAGGTTATACGCTACGAAAAAAATCCAAGAAGGTAAGTGTTGCCAGAGTGGAGTGTTCATTTTTCTCTTGGATGGAGATGTATGACGGCATCGGGTGTGTTGTTACAGCGGAGATCTCAGGCATGTATTACAGTGCTGCATGGGAGCAGCTCACCGTGTGCCCACTGCTCTCTAATAACTGCTGGTGTGCAGCCTCATCCTCTGGTAAATGTGAATTTTTCAAGTTAATCCAACTTATTTTAGCAAGGCCTGAAAGCTGAGTTGCAGATCTGTTTTCTGCAGTTAAGGGTATATGTGCAGTCACTGTAGATGCCTTGATGTGCGTCAGCTTGTTTTCTGCAGTAACTGGTGTGTCAGAGCCTGCGCCTCGGTAAAGAGTTCAGAACTTTATGTTCTAGTTGATCCGTTTAGAGAGGCTGACTCTGCTTCACTCTCTGTTCAGTAGCGTATTACTCGTAAAATGCAATTGCATCTTGGAAAGCAACACGGAGCTCTGCGTTGTGATTTTCAGTCGTTCTCTGCAAGAGGGGGAGTAATCTTCTGCAGGGTGGTTTTGCCTGGTTGTTAGACTTTCAGTGTGCTTAAAGGGCTGCTGTTTATAGCAGCCTTTCTGGAATAAAAAGAAAGGAAACGACACAAATACTGGTTGTAACATTGTGGTTTATTTTTTGAGCATTTTACTTTATAGTAGTAATTAACCAGAATTAAGCAACTTCTGGTTTTGCTTCTTTTTTCGCTTAAAATAAATCACTTAAAATGCAATGTTTGCCTACAGAGGTGCATTTTGTGTTGCGTCTGCATGTCTACAAGTACAGAGCTGGGTTGTGTGGTTCATCCCACCCATTTCCGAACGAGCCCTATTCGCTTTTGTGTTCTATTTTGATGTTTTCTGTTTTTGGAAATACACCGAATTTCTTACGAACCGTATTTCACGAACGTGCCTTGTACAGCCTAAGAAGCAATTACACGTTCTTCTGGCTGAAATTAATTCCACGCGTTGCTGCATTTGTCTGACTGCTGCTAGATGTAGTGATTTGAAAAAATTTTTTAAAAATTTTTTTACTGGGAGAACAAGACACCCCCCCACCCCCTCCACCCCCCAGTTTCCATAGATTTCTGAGAATTTCATTTTTTGCATTCCCAGATGATAAGAATTTCCCAGGTGAGTCCCACACCTGCCACACCGCTGAGGTGGAGGAACTTGCTTTGTCTACTTGACTTGAATTATTTTTTAATATGAGCTTACGCTATTTTGAAACTATTATTGTATTTCTGGAGTCTCAAGATGAATTTAGATCTTTTTTATTTTCAGAAAAGCAGTACTGGTCTTTGGCAGTACTGCCTGTTGAAGAGGTTTTTGGCCTTGTAGCACTGTTGTAGGTTGGTGATGGAAGACACTACGTTATATATAGTCTCTGCTATGGGTTGCAAAGCAGGATACCTGCGTTCTGTGCGTGGCACATGCCTGGCTGTCTCCCAGAAGGGCAGCCTGGTATACTGCCTGTTCGCACACTGTGTTTATTTTAACTGGAAACACTGGAGAAAACACTGTGGGAACAGAAGCAACATCTTACAGCAGGGTAAGAAAGCGTGGTTAGGCGTGAGGAAAAGCAAGCAGTGGACCTGGATTACGGGCAAAATGTCATTTTGGAGTAGAACTATTTACAATCATCTGTCTTCTGTGCTTTCAAGAGCAAGTCTGTTTTAATTTGCATCTGTATATAATCATCCAGGGACCTGGAGAATTGTGGCAAACTGTATCTTGAATTTGGGGAGGAAATACTGCTTTCTAGGACCACTTGTGACAGGGCATCACTGCTGTTTTCTTTGATGTTGTGAAGAGAAGTTTAAAAACACCGAGTCTGTATTTGCTAAGGTTACAGTAACACCTTATTGAAAAGACATGCTGTACAAAATGTAAATGTACATTAAAAAGAAAACAGAACACTGTAACACAACTACTCTGATGCTTATGTGAATGGCTCTGCAGACCCGGCAATGTGTCTTGGCATATTTTTAGGTAATAAATAAAATGTTATATGCAACTGATTATTTAAAACATTTTTTTTTTCCTCTCTCTCCTTCTCAAAGGGCATTTTTCCTGCCTCATATATTCATCTTAAGGAAGCAATAGTTGAAGGCAAAGGGTAAGTTTGATTAGAAAATAATGAAAATCCATTTTCCTATTTGTATCTACGTAATTTTTGTGTATTATCAGATAACTTTCACTCGTTTCTAGTTAGTTAAGGAGCTGATGACAAAAATGTGTGTGTTTCTTTTTAAAAGTATTTTAAATTGGTAACTCACCTCAAGTTCAAGGGTGCTGTCATCAGCAGTGCTTCTGGCTAGTGCTGTCCTTAGCTGCATCGTCATATGGTTGAGCTAAAGCATAACTTTCTCTGTATTAATGTAAATGTTTCAGAAGAATTAATAATTAGCCTTTTTAAAAATATCTTTTATTACTATCTCGACCAATAATTACCTAGATTACCTTCCTCTGCTCCCTGCCCCCTGCTTTCATTCCAATTTCATTTTGTGATTTTCCTGCTCCCTTCCCTGATGTGTGCAACACTAAATGGTTTGGCCTGGTTTTTGTTATTTAACATCTGTTAAAGTTCAGGTCTTTATACATCAAATCAGCTTTGCTGGACATGCATGTGAAAGTTCCTAACACTGGCACAAAAGTTGAGTTAAAAAACAGGAAAAAACCTCAACCAAATCCCAGGGAAGAAAAAAAAAAAAAAAGTGGAGTGAAATTAATAAATAATTAGCCAAGTATGAAATGGAGTGAAACAGGATTAAAGTATTTTATTTCTTTGTGCCTGATTTATTTTTATACACTGTTAAATATGTAAATGATAAAACTACTAATCATGAGATTGCTGCATAATGACATCGTTCTCGCTGATTACAAAACTGCCTTTAAGTACCCTACTTCTGAAATATTAAAAGATCTAGGTGTTGTTTCTTACTGCCATGGCACAATTTTGAAACAAGTCATACAGAAACTTAACGGTAATGACTCACATGCTTAATTTTTCTTTGCCAGACCAATATTTTGAAAAACAATTACGTATTAGTATCATGGCATTGTAGGTTGTGCATCATCTTGGTTGCTTCTTCTTAAATCACTGTCTCAGTAACAAATGGTATGGTGAGGTATGTATCAAAATCCTTATCTTCTGAGTGTAGAAGTAAGGGGAGTGGAGGGGGAAAAAAGCGTGAGCTCAGCAGCATCGTCTCAGCCCACCAAGCTGTGGCCGTACTGGTGTACACTGCTTCTCCCGTATCTTTGTTAACTTATTTATAGTAAGTGATGTTATTTTCAATCCTGTCGTTATTGAATTGTCTTTGGAAATGAAGAGTTCCTTCTTAGGAATGATTCTACCCAAAAGTACTGCTTAATTCAAACTTTTTTTCTCTTCCTCTTAAGACAACACGAAACAGTCATACCCAACGAGCTCCCCTTGATCCAGGAGGTTACCACAACGCTGCGGGAATGGTCTATAATATGGCGGCAGTTATACGTGGTGAGTATCAACGTAGGAGAACATTTACAATAGTACATGGTTTGTGAAAAGAGTGGTGCTGTGAAAGGTAGAGGAGAAGTATGAAGGAGCTATCGATGAAATTCTGTGTCCGTTACGGTTTCTGAAGCCTACCTTTAATGCTGAAAAGCCATTTAGCATCTTCTGTGTTAAGGCACGAACCTCAATACTGTTTCTTTTGAGTGTTTTCTCAAATACTGTTTCATTCTTGTGCAGAATCACGTTTTTACAGGGTCACCTTGATCTAGCAACAAGTTGTTGAGCAACTATGACCCTTTTTTCATGGGGTGCTGTTATACAGAATGGACTGGATTTTTAAGATCTATATTAGATTTTTCCAAATCTGTAGAAAATTGTGTTAAAGAAAAGAGGAAAACGGTTTTGAGGGCAGTTCTTAAGGCTGTTGACCTGTGTTATGAAAAAAACCTGACTATTTGGTGTCAGATTTGAGGGTTTAAATTTAAACCTTTGAAAAATCATCAGCGTATGCCTTTTACCTTTCAGTATTCTTGAACTTGGAGTTGATTGTTCCCAATTTACACTGAGTTTAATTTTTAGTTTTCGTATGTAGAAGTTGCAAGCACATAAGAATATATTCTTAGAAATACTTCTTAATAGGCGTTTGCCTTGGTAGTCTCTCAGATGGGACATTGGAAAGATACAACAGCCATGAAACCACACAGATGAAAAGTGCTTGTAAGGAAGGTCTAAATAGTGTCCAAATGTACGCTTAAGAATGCAGTCAGGTGTAAAGCAAGAGCGTGCTGCAGGAGGCCAGGTATCCTAGATCAGACTTCTCGTGCTCTCATTGTGTAAGGTCACTGTAACAAGATAGGGGCAACGTGGAAGTCTTATATTTAAAGTAGGGTTTAATGCAGTCTCTGTTTCTTATAAATATGTTCGAAATCTTCCATCGTAAAAGTGCAAGCTGTGTAATGAAGACACTAACTGGAAATGAAGATGTTTGTGTTGACTGATGTGGTTTTTAATCACCACCATGAAAATAAAGATTAAAAATTTAGTATGCTGGAAGTGATGTAGTGTTGCAGTAGATGAGATGAAGGATAATATTTTATATGAAGAGAAACAGATTATACATTAAAGAGAGAGCTTTAATGTGATGTAATACTAGAGAGGTCATGTGTTGAGAAGCAAGGAAGACGTAGACAGGCAGAAGCAAGCCTGGAGGAGCAGAATTTAGAGAGGGCACTGAGTACAGGTTTACCCTTGGTTCCACTGGTAGGTGCTTCTGAGAACAGTGAGGATTATATTTTGACCCTCATGTCTTGTTTTGGGGATTACCCTGAGTATGAAATCACAGAATCACAGAATGGTGGGGGTTGGAAGGGACCTCTGAGATCAAAGCACCCACCACCAAAGCAGGGTCACCTCCAGCAGGTTACACAGGACGGCGTCCAGGCGGGTTTTGAGTATCTCCAGAGAAGGAGACTCCACCACCTCCCTGGGCAGCCTGTTCCAGTGCTCTGCTACCCTCAGTGCAAAGAAGTTTTTCCTCATGGTCAGGTGGAACTTTCTGTGCTCCACTTTGTGCCTGTTGCCACTTGTCCTGTGGCTGGGCACCACTGAGAAGAGCCTGGCCCCGTCGCACAAGACTTGGTTGCAGTGTACATATAGTAAGAAAGGAGGAGCAAGAGACGTTGTTAGATGTTTTCTTACCAAAACTTGTGATTTTTGTAGCAGTACCTTTTAGGAAATGATAAAATTCTTCTGGTGCGGGAATCGCTTGTTCTAACCATTCCTTAACATCTCATTTGTCATGCATTTGCTTCATGAAGACATAAGAACAGCTGAAGAGGACCGCAGTGCTTTGCTGATAACTTTGAGTTCAAGAGCAGGCAAGGTGTGATGCCACCACTGGCCTCAATTCGGTAGTGGAAGGGGTTCCAGTCCCTGTTACAGCTTTTGTCTGAGTGGGTAGATCACTTAATGAGTTTGTTTATGGTTTGTATCTCAAGGATATCTGGTAGATTATTTGCATGTGGTCAGCTGCCAAAAAGAGCATTGGTGCACTGGGGTTGCCTTGTCAAGGGAGGTTTGGTTTACTGGAGGTAGCTGGTTTCAAGCTGGTCACTCTGCAGACTAGAGGGATATTCCGTGTTGTCCAAATCTTGCATGTCAGAAGTCATTAAATGTCCACACTTATGCCATTATTCAGTTTGTAATTTGTGTTTGAATATTGAATAAGTATTCAGTTTTGATTTGCAGATAGCAGAGGACGTGGTGTGTCCTTCATCTCACTAGTTTACGATTGCCTGCAGCGTCGAAAATCATGAACCTCTTTCCCATTTGGATTTGTCTGTATTTAGCTTCCAGCCATATGTGCCTGTTGTGTCTTTCTCTGCTACGTTAAAGAGCTTTTAATAACGGGTATTTTCTCTCTGTGAAGGTTCTTACACTATAATCAAGTCAGCTTTTTGATAATCTGAACAGACTGAAGTCTTTAAGTTTCACAGTTAGATATTTTTTTCCCTGAGTCTTTGAATCATTATATTCTTTTCCTGCGCCTTCTGCGGTTTTTTGTTGCCTTTTATATATAGCGGAGAATTTTATTTTAATTATTGAATTATTCCAGTTGTTCTCAGTCAGATAAGGCCTAGGTGTAGTCTGAATGAAAGATAGCTATGCGTAGCCTCAATAATTCGTTGAAGTAAGGTGTTTAGAAGGATGTATTCTTTTTAAGAGTGTATTGAACTAATGGCTTAGATTTTGTGGGTTATAAAGACAGTAAAAGAGGCTGCTTCTGGGTAAGATCAAAGCATCCAGGGCCTTTGTGTTGTCTTTGTCTCGATGCTACCTTGCACAATAAAAATAGAAAGGCCATGGTTCTGCAACTTCAGTTCTGCATAGTGTTGTTTGTTTGCGTGTTGTTGTGTATATGCACTGTCCACAGTTTAAACCAACATGTCAAATCCTGGTTTGTGGTTAAAGATTTGATCTTTTGTCTCTGAATGCATGTGTCTATGGGGATACGTATAGAAAACGCCCTGGAAAAGAGGTTTCTTCCATTGTAAGTCTGGAACTTTATCTTCCCGTGTCCTAGCTTAGCTGAACGTTGCCAAGGAAAGTTTGTGTGTGCAGCTGGCACTGTTTAATATCCATAGTTCCAGCCTTTATAAACAATTAAGGTATTTAACTTCCCATAAGGTTTCGTGCTTTCCTGGTTTTTCACTTTCCTTCAGATGTTACCTGCGGACTCGTAGGATTTGCACACGGAGGAATTTTAAAGTGTTATTCTGAAGGTTTAGCTGGGGGGTGGGGGGAAGGATCTGTAATGTGTTGCAGATGGGGTATTGCAGAACTTGGGCCTCTTGCTGTTAAAATGCAGCATTTTTAGTCCTGTTCTACTCAGTATAGAGGGTCGTTGAACAAAGTTACTCTGTGAACCAAGAACAGGGTATCTTGGCCTTGCACGCCTGTTCTGAACACAGTATGACCTGGGTTTTGAGTAACAAACACAAGCATTTACACTTATTTAGATACCTAGGCAGCGTGTAAGACTCTTTGTATTCAGCGTTCTGTGCTGTAGAAAGTTGGGCTCCTATTTTAAAGCTATTTGTAGACTCTTACCCTTTTGGATTTGTATTTTATAATTGCAATTTATTATGTGTATTTAAAAGATGCTCAGCAGACTTCAAAACTAACTTCGACCCATCTTTTTCCTCCAAACAGCAAGACAACAGGGAAATGTTTCGCAGCGTACGGCACATGATATATGACCTTATTGAGTGGAGATCTCAAATACTGTCTGGGACCCTACCCCAGGATGAGCTCAAAGAACTGAAGAAGAAAGTGACTGCCAAAATTGATTATGGCAACAGGTTTGTGGAGGCTGTTTTCCAAGTGGTTATGCTTAAAACCAAATCAGCTTGTGTAGCACACGTTAGCTGTCATCCCCTTCTTGCAGGATTCTTTAATTCCTTTATTTATGGAGATGTAATGGTAGGATGTTAACAGTCCTGTTTTAGCAAGATAAAGCATGAAGTCGGTAGAGTGTTTTTAAAGAATGGTACAAATTATAACATGTAAAGTGGGATCCGTATGTAACTCTCTCCCTCGCTTGACAATGGTGTCGATTTGGTACCGGTAGGAAGTTGTAATTTTTAAGGTCAATTGAAAAGTGCAAGCATTGCCTCCATTCAAAATATAATTTAAACTCTACTTGCTTCTGCAGCATAAACAGTTGTCGCCTTCTCAAAACCACCAGCTGCGTGTGCCCTGAAGTCACTTAGCTGTAATGTAATGTTGAGGGATTTGGCTCAGAAGCATCGTTTAGCTCATTGTTCCTCTCTTGTATAGTATCCAGCTTGTACCAGAAGATTAACAGACAGATTTAATAAACGGAAGTGTCTGTTTAACAGAAGAGAATGGAAATTGTGAAGCAGATACTTACCAAAACGCCCCGAAACCGGCAGTATAGGTGGCATATGTTGGGTGTGTTAGTAATTCAGATGTATTAACTCTCCGAACAGTGGTCTGGATTGAAGCAACATTTTTTTTAAGTACAGGTTTTGGGTTATGGGTTGTCTGTACAGTTACGACTTTCCTTTTTGATTGAAAAGGAGAAATCATATCTTACTCTTCAATCAGGAAATTATTTGAAGCCCCGTTTTGAGTCCTGAGAGACAGCGTTGTAGCCCTGCGCACCTGGGGGGTGAAAAAGTTTTCAGCAAACCCGTCTTTAATTCCCTTGTGATGGAAATAACTCATCGGATTTCAGCTATTTGTGTTTTATTCCTTAAGAACTGCCAAGTTTGCCCTATTTCTGTTCGTGCACTTCACCAGCAAAAGCTGCGATTTAAATAAAAAAATAAAACCAATCATCAGTAACTGCATTCAGTCACTAATTTGCATTCATAATCCAAGATATGGACTGTTGTACCTCAGCAGACAATTAACCAGATGTTGTTGATATTATTTGTTTGGCTACTGTATTTTACCATCTGGCTGAGGAGTTGGTTAAAGTTACTCTGAATAACCTCCAGATGCTCAGCGTTCAAATACAATGGAACATCTTGCGCTGTGCTTTATATTCATAATGTTCTGATGGACTAATTAAGTGATCAGAACATTCTCTGTGGAGTACAGGAGGGAAGTGAATTTGAACTTCTGAGTAAATACTCACAACTGAAAGATACCATATGTTTCTAATATAGTCATACATTCGCTTTTGTCTAAAATAAGCACGAACGATGATTTCAATATCCAAAGAGAATGAATTCGTTATGCGTTTTATAAATGTTTTCTGCTCTAATCATATCCTAACTTTTCCTGTTTTGTGAAGTACTGATTTGTAAATAAGATTTTTTTTCTGTAAAGACAGACAACAATTTTACTGCCTGTTGTCAAAATAACCGAGGAAGTAAAAATGGTGCTACGAATCTGATTTTTAATATTTCCCTGAAATTAGGTCAGGTAATTTTGTTGTGAAAACATATTTTTTTGTTCCGTTGCAAAAAACTGTAACTGGGACGCTTAGGGAAAAAAATTTCGATTCTTTTCCAAGCATCATTTGCAAGTTAAAGGATAAAACAAAGACATTAAATCAAAGGAGCGTTTGCGTCTGTTTTATCTGACAGTCTGTGCAAACCTTCTTGTCCTGTTGGTGTGTCGTAGGCCGCGTGATGGGTCTTTCTCTGAATTTCTGAGTTACCTTTTCCTCTGGTCCAGGCAGGTGTCTCCTGCAGAAGGACTCTGCTTTTGTTCAGCCAGGGCTGACAGTGATGAGACAAGCGGTCAGTGGGTGCGTCTCCTGCTGTGGCTGCTGTCCAGGAAGCAGTAGTAGGGAGGAGGAGCAAGATGGTTTTGGCTGCTTTTCTGTTTGGTTTCAATGATGAAACCGTTTTCTCACAAAATTCATCTGGGAGCCTGGTGTTCTTGGGGTGCTTAAGAGAGTTTCGTCCTGACTAGGTCCGGTTACAAAGCAGAGCTTGTTTGTTTCTGAACTTGCGCTCTGCAGCTCGTTTGAGTGACGTTCATCCACCTTTGGATGCGAGCAGTGCAATTAATTGGAGGATTTTGTGCATTGACCCAGCTCAAGGCTTTTGTTTTAACACCTCCAGGTTTCCCTCTTGTCAGGGAGGGGAGAGGAGTGATCCTCTAAGTACATGAAAGATGTCTTCATCTGCCACAGCTCCTGTCCTTCTTTTCAAGCGATCGGGGGTCGTGTCCGAGGGGGACTTACTGTCAGATGAACTGTGAACCTCTGTGTGCTTTATCGGACGCTGCAAGTTTGATTTAAGCTCATTCATCAAACATATTTCAAAACCAAAGTTACAGCAGCTCCATCGCGAGAGGTGGCTGTAGAGTGAGAAGAAGAAAATAGGGACCGTTATGTATTGAAGCGGAGGTGAGGAGGTCAGTCTTGGGGAAGGTGGGTCCAGAAATGCGGGTCAACCTAGACCTGAGGTTTTTTTAATCCTTGGTTCTGCTGCCACCACTGTACTACCATGGAAAAATGTGAAAGGGCTTTCCTAAAGCTGGATTTGATTATGGCAGAAACCTTCCTCTCTGCAGAAGGTAATCATGGACGTTAACACCCTGCTGACAGAAATCTGGCTGCTGCTTTAAGTAAAGGGAAACGACTTACGGTTTCTTGTGTCTCGTAGGTTTTTGCTAAAACACGAACGTGCCTGCTTTGGGGGAGGATGTGGAGTGGCCCGAAATGAGCTGACCAATTTGCACGTGATGTGACTGCAGTGGTTGGTTGTTCAAACTGTCAGATGAATCAGAGGAAGAGACAAAGTCTCTTGCAAATTGAGTTGTTTAAGAAATTACTTCCCCAGCTGTTCTGTAATTTCATTTACATCGGTTCTTTCTGCGCTGTGGGAAAAAGTGACTTCCAGCCAGGGATGGTTATCTCCGGGGTTGGTGACATGTTAAATTGTTTTATCATGTATCAGATGATTTTTTCTCTATCCTATGTCAGGTGTGAGTGACTATAAACACTTGGCAGGTGTTTTTAAAGCATTTGTTTGAGCGCTGTTAATTCACAAGGATATTTTTCTGTTTCTTTAGAATTCTTGATTTAGATCTGGTTGTCAGAGATGAAGATGGCAATATTTTGGACCCAGAGCAGACCAGCACGATTAGCCTTTTCAGAGCACATGAAATTGCTTCCAAGCAAGTCGAAGAGAGGCTGCAGGAGGAAAAAGTGAGACATACTAAGCACTGTGGCTTTTCCTTTTGAAACATAAGATGCTAAACCTATGAGGTGACCATTATTTTTAGTGTTGGTAATGAAGAATTTGATACATTTATGAGGAATTATCAGGCATAGACATTTTGGAAGATCTTATATGTCTTAGGCTATTTAATTGTCTTTTCCATCCTTTTTAAAGGGCTTAGTAGAATTTATGATTAAGCCCTATATCAATAAGTTGGCTACGTTTATAGGTTGGTATCAGAGACGCATATGGAGCCAGTTTGGGTATTGGGTTGTCATGAGAATTTATTTCTGAGAATCAGGTAGAATCCTGTCCTCATCATGTTTGTGTGATTTCTGTACGCCCATCCTGAAAATTTGTTGGTTGGAAATTTGTTGGTTGGAAATTTGTTGGTTGGAAATTTGTTGGTTGGAAATTTGTTGGTTGGAAATTTGTTGGTTGGAAATTTGTTGGTTGAAATACAAGGGGCAAATTTAAAGGCATTCTCAGAGTTGAACAGTCAGCTGCTTTGCAATTCAAGTCCTTATTTTTGAAAGGACGAACATTTCTGTGGTAAGGAGTCCTGCCCGTGTCGGCAGCCGTTCGTGGAGCGTGGTGTTCCTGAGGAGTTGCTCCTCGGTGTGTTGGTGCAACTTGATGAATTACCGCGTCCTGCTGAGTTCTGATGGGCCATACACGCGCTTGCAGCCCGTGCCAAACTCGGTGTGAAAATACCCCAGTTTAAACGGGGTTGAAACTGTTAGATTTTTGCATCCAGTTGTTTCTTTGGCCCTGCCTCGGACGGTTTCCTTTTTGTCCCGTGTGCGTTCCTCCCTGCTGCCTAGGTAAAGTAGTTTGTGGCAAGTTCATGGGAGCTGAAGTCCGTGGGGTGGGTAACCTGTAGAAATGGCACTGTTTTCGGTCTTTCTTGGCACTCTGTACCTGTCAGAAAAACATCAGACAAAGCGAAGAACAAATGTCCTGGTTTTATCAGGTATATTTGAGGCTCTATTTTTTCCTCCCTTTGTTTACCTCGCTTTTGAGAGCTGTCTGAGAGGTTTTAGGAGAGTTTTTATGAATATTCGTTAGGCTAAGTTAAACTTCAGGTTTTTTTCTGTTCTTGAATTACAGTCTCAGAAACAGAACATCGACATCAACAGGCAAGCCAAGTTTGCTGCCACTCCTTCGTTTGCTTTATTTGTAAATTTAAAAAATGTAGTCTGTAAAATAGGAGAAGATGCTGAAGTCCTGATGTCTCTGTATGATCCGCTGGAATCGAAATTTATCAGGTTAGTGTACTCCTGAGCGTACTCCCTGATCTGTGCTTACTCAGTCGTAGGGACAAGATGAGAGGGTTGATGAAAGTCAAATTTCTGTGAAAGCTCTAGGAGAGGGTCGTCTGGGAAGGGACAGCGCAGCAGCACTTTGTCGCCGGCCCAGCATCAAGCAAGTCTCTTCAGCTTGGGTGGGTTTCGGGGCGGCGCCGTCCCTCAGCACGCTGTGCCTGTGGTTCCCCAAGTGCAGAGTTTAAATGAGACGTGAACGTGTGTGCCCTCGCTTAGCAGCAGCCTGGGCACCAGTCTCAGAGTTCGGTTTCTACATCCCCTGCTTCCTTTACAGCAGGAAGTAGGAGAAATTCTTACACTTGCTGAGGAGTTGCTTGCTTTTTGTAAATGATATCCACAAAGGGAGATGCAGCTCCCCACTAGGTAAATACTGATTTGTTTAGGATAAGTAGATCGGGTTTGAAATAGTCTGCTGTAAATTCTGAAGCTGATTTTATCTGCTGAGGTTAAAGGAAGCCATTTAAACAAAAAATATTGTTCTTGCAGTGAAAACTACTTGGTGCGATGGTCAAGCTGTGGACTCCCTAAAGATATAGACAGATTGCATAACCTTCGGGCAGTGTTCACCGTAAGTGCGTGCGCTTGGTTCAGCTGGCAAATTTTAAAGCACTTGGGTCATAGCTTGGGAGTAACCGAGGGATGTCATGGTCTGCGTGGACAGTGTGGCGTTACCCCTGCAGGTAATGATCCTGGGGGAGGCTCACATGAGGTGTTTCTCGTAAGTGACTGCAAAATATTCTCGATGCTGAAAAAACTAAAGTTGCTCTTTGAAGTTTTAGCTTACTAGAAATGATTTGACCTCCTAAGCAGTTATAATTGACGCAGAAGTCAAGATAAGATGTTTAAGTACTGTTACAAAAACTCCTTTACGCTGAGAAGAGCTTGCCCTGGTGCTAGAGGCTAGCACAGCGAAGGCAAATGCTAAGCAGCAAAACTTCTGCCTACTGAAATGGAACTTAAAATTCAATTATTGTAAAGTAATCTGACGAAACTGCTGTTTCTAGGACCTGGGCAGCAAAGATCTGAAAAGAGAGAAAATCAGTTTTGTCTGTCAGATCGTGCGAGTGGGCAGGATGGAGCTGAGGGACAACAACACGAGAAAACTCACCTCTGGGCTGCGGCGACCTTTCGGAGTAGCAGGTAACTCCTTCTTGCGTAGAAGGTTGGGTGTGTGACGCTGCTGTGGGGTTGTATAAACTCAAGGTTGTTCCCGGGTCCAGGTTAATCAACTTGATTGCTGTGTTGTAGAGCTTCCTGTAGCTTCCAGGACTTGTGTTAGCCAGAGATGCCAAAGGTTATTTGCGACATTCTACAGGGAGATTCTGAAATTGGGCTTGTTGGTAACTCCATCCCTCTTCCGAGTCGCCATGTCTTCCAGTCCCCCAGGGTATTCCCTCAGCACCCCTCTTCCCATGCTGATGACTTAATTCAGTATCCTTTGTTTTTGTTTTCAGTAATGGATGTTACTGACATCATAAATGGAAAAGTTGATGATGAGGACAAACAGCACTTCATACCCTTTCAACCGTAAGTAGGGAATGGTTTCAAGAATGAGCAGAAATGAAAGAGTTAAGATTTTAACTTTCATTTAAAAACCAAAAAAACCTTTCGATTGGAAGACGTGTTCTGTAGATACTCTGAAGTTAATTTATTTCAGTGTGATATTTTATCTTGATTAGTACTTACTAATCTTTCTTCTTGATAATTTCCTATTTGTTGTAGTAGTGATAACCCCAGAAGCTTTTGTTTTTAAGTCTTGAGTTTAAAGCATGCATTCCCAGTTTTGCAGTCTTGTTTTCTTTTTGTTTAAAGATGTCAGGGTGATCAGGCGTAGGAGGTGAAATGCTTTAAATAAGGGCCTTGCTGGTTTAGCTCTGCCGGAGATCGATAAAGACTAGCAGTGTTAGCGACATCCACTGCAGGTGACTTCTGTGAAATTAGTAAATGACAGCATTTATCTTTCTCTTAGTAGTAGATATAATTTCATAGTAGGAGCCACAGTAATTGGAGTACAGACAAAAGCTGAGAATTCGAAGGATGGCTTGATATACCTCCTGTGAGGTCTGCTCATTATTCAGCTTTATCTTGTGAGACTTTTACCAGAAACCTTAGGTATTTTGGTTGGATGGTAAGGGAGAGGTTGTGTCTGCTGCACGTACCTGTTATAGCTGGTTCACAGAATCAAGGAGACACATCTGGCACGTGGACCTTGTCTTACTTCTGGTCACCTAAAACTGCAAACCTTTCCACGGTGAGTCTGAAGGTGCTGACGTGGAGTTTGACAGATACTGTTTTACAATCGTTAAATTAGCTAATAGCAGATAGGGAGTTTGTGTCCTCTAAAGTACGGACATGTATGAATTTAATGTAATATCAAACATCAGTTTTGACTTCAAGCCACAAAATCGTATTAAGAAATATGGGTTTAATAGCCTGAATTTTTGTGAATAGATAGATGTGTGCAGAGAAAGTGCTTTTAGAAGTAAAAGCTTATTAACAAAAGAGAATGTGTGGCAAATAACTCTGTTCCATCCATAGTTCACAGGTTTTTTTTTTTTAGTTCCATGAAGGGATAAGTCAAATAAATGTGCATAAAATATGAATACTTAGTTCTCCCGTTGTGTGAAATGTTAGACTGCCATCCGTTCAAAAAGGCAAAACATAGTCATGTTAGCTAAATTCCTTGATCAATATTTTTCCGAGGGTTTTTAGTAATATTAAAAGAAAATAAGCTCGAAATAGCGTAATCTCAAATTAACTTTGTTTTGGGAAACTGACTTAATTCAGGAAGCCCTTGTGGTTTGCAGATGTAGGGCAGTGAGAGGACTGCAAGGTCTGCAGGCGCCATGGGGAGCCGAGCGGGGGTAGGCCTCGTGTCCGAAGCGGTTTCGTTTGCGTGCAGCGGTGTCGCTGGAGTGGTGTAGGGGGTGTTAATGTGAAAGTCAGAAGCACAGTTCCATTTTTCAAGGAGAACAGGGGTTTTTAGGGAGGAGTGTGTTCATGGTACGTTTATTGTGTGGTAAACAATAGCAAGCTTGTTTTTTTAGTGAGTGTGGAAGTATGCAATGAAAATGAATCTTTGTGTATCAAAGTGGCTGCTAATGGAACATCTAGTTTTCTGCTCCATTAACGCTAATTTGTTTTTTTTCTGTATATATAAATCAGCTTTTTGAAAAGATGTACAATGTGATTTTTTTTTTTTCTTTTCCGTACTAAATTAAAACATTCTTCTGAAAAAGTATATTCCAAAGAGTATGAATAATGTGAAAACACATGATGAATACTGGTGTCATTATTTCCAACGTAGACTTAGGCTGTATATATGAGCCACATTTTTCTTCTCGTCCCATGCTTTGCCTCTGTTGTACCACATGCAATTCTGTTTTCATATCTTTGTTTGTTTGTATTCATTCACTAGCCACCAACACAATGGCTGTCAAAAGCACTTGGCAAGATTACTTAAATGACACTTAATGCTGCTGTTTATGGTTTCCATCTTTTCATTTATTCATCAAGTTTAACAGAACGTTTGAGTTATCTGCTTTTCTTCTCCTGTGCCATTTCTGAGGGATTTAGGGTGGCTTTTCCTTCAGACGGTGTGCACTGCTGCTTAACCTGTAGCATGACAGAAGTGGCCCTGGAGGTGTTGCAGGGCTCACCTGCTATGTTATGTTAAAGAGAAATCTGCCTGTATGGGTTTTCACTGCTTAACGGGGGGTTCTTCGGTGGGAGACATCCTCCTGTCCTCACGACGTGCGTCCCGGGGCCTGTGCATGCATGTCCTTGAAGGGAGAAGTCACAACGCAGGAGTGCTGTACTTCTCTGTGGTAGATCAGCATTCTTCTGATTAATGATCTCCCTCTGTCTTTCTTGTTACCTTTCCTGTCTTTTGTCTTGCGTTGACTAATAAATACTCTTTGTCACAACTGTGATATGATCTTTTGTGTTCCCTTGTTACTGTGACTTCTGGTTTTCTGTGACCCTTTGTTTCCTGGTGTTGGTCGTCATGTGCATCCTCCAGGCTAGCGTTGGATGACGCCATTCGACACAAGCAGCTGAACATATCATCCCGTTTTTCACCCAGGGTGGCAGGGGAGAATGATTTCCTTCAGACTGTTATAAACAAAGTGATTGCTGCTAAAGAAGTTAACCACAAGGGTCAGGGTACGTACAGTTCTTTATATACACCGGTGTGCCTAAAACTGCTCGCCGCTTGATTTGCAACGTGTTGACGATTTTAATTTTGGAATCAAGGGTGCATAATATTACCTTCACTTGTTCGCTGCTGTTGAGAAAATGCGTTTGCACGGTTTGTTCCCCTCCTTCCCCACCCTTCAGGGCTCATTCTGTTATTCCCCCCTGCCCCATGCCTTCCCCCTGCCCCAGTGTTAACTCTACAGATGGTCTGCGCTTTCTGAGCGTTGTCCAGCGCTCGGACATCCTTGTATTTCTGTACTGAAAACGATGGCTCTCGTGCCCTTGAGCTGCCGACTTTGGCCTCCTCGTGTCAAAGGAAGGGATATTCTCTTCCTTCGCCTTAGTTTTCCGCTTCACAGCTGCACTCGCAGCGTTTGGCTCCCTCTCAAGAAGACCAGGGCATTGTTCCTGCCAGCACCACCCTGGCTGGAGCTCGGAGGTGGAAAGGACAGAGCCAGAGCAAGAGAACCCTGCTGGTGCCTTGGCTGACGGGCTGCTCGTGTCACTGCTCGGAATTCAGTGTGCGCTCTGCAGCCGGGAAACTTGAGTTACCTTCCAAAATCTGGGCTGTTTTTTTTTTTTTTTTTTTTCGTGTGTGTGTGTGTATACTTCGTGGTGATACTGTGTCTGCCCGTTAAAAAGTGAATGGTGTGGTGGCTCAGTTCTTGCTCTGCTGGCTTCAGTATTTTCTTGGGAGTCTGGGTTAACACAGTGTTACACAGCCAGTGCGGAGTTTCCACCAAACACTGTGTGTGTGAATATCTGTGTCGCTTGTAGGGGGTATCTGAACAAAAGAGCCAAGGAAAATCGTGTACGTTTTTGCTGATTTTTACTTATCAATAACAAATAAAAACCTTTTTAAAAATTATCCATTGGCTAAAGAGAAGAACTTAGATCTGCTTTCCCCCTCCCTGTTTTCACCTGTGGCCAATGTGTATTGGAAAGGAGGAAACATCTCAGCTTCTTCGATTTATTTCGGATTCTTTCCCTAAGAAAGGCAAACAGAAGAGGATTGAGAGTTGTTGCTTAGCCCAGCCAGCGTAGGTACAGTGGCTGTTTAATGAAAGAGCAGCTGTTAGAACCATCTCTGGCAACGAGTCAGCATATAGCCTTTTATAAGAGATTTTAATAGAAAAGAAAGCTAGCTGCCAAATGTATACAAAATGAATGTATAGATAATTGTGTGTGTAACAGGGTAACCCACAATTTGTTTTATAGATGAAATTTTTTTTCGGTGTTTTTCATAGATTTTAATTTCAGGATTTTCTTCTGCAAATTGCTGCTGTAATTATTTCACGCTTAAACTTGATTGCCAGTCACTTTACCAAGCATAAGACTTCTTCAGTTTTGGGCTTTTTTTTTTTTTTTTTTTTCACTTGGGTATCTTTCTTTTTCCTATAACAAGCGTGCCTGATGTTAGTTGGCAAGCAGCAGCTTTTGTGGCTGCTTCTGCTACTGAAGAGAAAAATGTCAACTGTGTAAAGCTGATGCTGTGGATTTCTTTGTGCTCAGTGCAGTAAAAACAGCTTATGGGGGTGGTGGTGATGAATCAATTCAGGGTACGTCTCTGCTGGTGGTGCTGTCTTTGTTGGCCTCTCGATATCGGTTGGTTGTAATACTTAAGTTTTCCCACCCCAATCGGTGTTGCCGCTTCTCTTTCTTCCTGTGGAAGATAAACATTTCATTAGAAAGGACTTATGGGAGAGTTCGAAGGATAGATGCAAGCTTGAGGCAGTTCTGCTAATGGCTTAATAACTGTATCTCCATGAGACCCTTTGTGGAAGACTCCAGTGATAAGAGAAGTCTAGTTCTGCGGGGAGGAGGGCTTCATGCCAAGGGCACGGTCGGCTTGCTTGCATTCTCACAGTCCAGACCTCAGTAGGTCCAGCTGATAACCAGGCGTTTCCTTCCTCCTGTCTGTCCTATGGTCTTGCCAACCTTTTTTTCTTCTGAATGGAGACCTGTTGTATTGACAGTTTTAGACTGTGAATAAAATTTTTAGCTTTAGTAAGCCCTCGTAGGGGAAGCTACAGGCATCTGGTTTTGAACACTAGCCTAACTCCTCCCTGCTGAGATGCCTTCTAGATGGTATTGCTGCAAAGGGCACAATACAAAGGCCTGAATCCTTATCTTGCACAGATTCCCAGGGTTTTTGTTAGCCAGTCAGCTTCCAGGGGAGGATTTAATACAATTTTCCAGAAAGTCTGACATAATCAGACATACTTATGTGTGCTGTACTCACGTTTCTGCTTGAAGCGCTGGGGTTTCTCTTGAGTGTTCTGAAATACTTTATAAAGTGTAATTTTTGTAAGTGAAGAGCGGTTGCTTTAATATATGTTCTTACATTTTAGAATGTGTAAAGAGAAAGTTTTAGTAACTAGGAAAAAACCCACCGGATTAATAATTGTGGTTTTTACACAACAGGTTTGTGGGTGACTTTGAAACTTCTTCCAGGAGATATTCATCAGATTAGGAAGGAGTTTCCACACTTAGTGGATAGGTCAACAGCTGTGGCTCGGAAAATGGGGTTTCCTGAGATCATTATGCCTGGTAAGCCATTGTGTGAATTAATTCTGCTTTGTTATATTTTAACTTTCTTTAAATATCTGTATGTATGGAAGCTTTGGGGAAAAAAAAAAAAAAACAACAGATTAATTTGAGGTATGGTGTACATTAGAAATAATGGATCATCAAAGGATTTTGTGTAATTTAAAATAAACGTAAAATACTTCGGTAGTACCTGCTTCATGTGCTACATCGATAAATAAAACTGAACAACCTCCTCTTTTTCCAGTGAAGAAAAACATGTACGAAGTACACGCTTTGTACTATCTCTCTAGCAAGGACACATGTAAAACTTAAAAACCAGAAAGATTTTTCAGATGAACAGGCTTGATTTAGAGATACGCAAGTCTCTTAGGGCTCGCACTAGATTTGGATAATGTGTTTGAAAGAAAGCCATATTGTCTTTTTTAATACATATATTCCATGGATGTTCAATTCTGGTGTTTACCAAAGAAACCCCGACCCCAAAGCGTGGTGCTTGTCAAAAATAAGAGCTACTATAAGCAACTGACTACAGAAGAAACCCTGCACTGTCTTTTTCAGGTTGATGGGCTCTGGAGGATCCGTTAGGTATTTCCAAAACCCATCCCAGTTCCAGCTCTCCCTGTGATTGCTGACTGTGCGTTTATCGGGTTTTTTACTGGGTATCCAGTATGGTGTAAGTGCCTCGGCACCTCTGCTTGTCCTGATCGTATGATGGCGCATAAACCATCTGCCTCATGAAATTGTTGGAAATACCCTGTTTCCCCAATTCATTTTCAAAATTCCAATTGAATAGGAGTGTAGTTGAAGAGCGTTTTAAGACATGAAGCTAAATACAGCCCTGCCTTGCAACCAGCAAGCCAGCAAAAACATCAGACCGCTTCCCAATGTAAGGAGTTAAACAGACCTCTGTAGGCTGTTAAATATTTTTAAGTTGCGAAGTATCTGTGTATGGGATAAATTAATGACTGTGGTGAAACTCATCCTTTCAATTTAATAATGACAGAAGTTGTGTTAAAAAAAATGAAAGAAAAAGAAAAAAGTGGAGCTGACGTTTTTTGGGTGATTTGGTACATACTGTTAATGACGATGCGGTATTCTTTCAGTCCAGAAATGATGTGTGAATTTGTTTGTTAGGTTCAGCTTGCTGCACGATGAGTGGATAGCTCAGACTTGAGAAGTTTTAGCACAGTTTTAGCTAAACGGTTGATTTCAGTATTACTAATTTTGAACGTTCGAGATATTGTGGCTTTTCAATGTTTTGCCATAAATATGTGTGTAATTGCTGTTACTAAAATGTGTTGGTCATCGTTTCTGGTTTCACAAATCAGTAGGTATACTGTAAAAACTGCTAAGAACTTCGTGCTTTGCTTTTTCTTTAGGTGATGTTCGTAATGACATCTATGTAACGTTGGTTCAGGGAGATTTTGACAAAGGCAGTAAAACAACGGCAAAGAATGTAGAAGTTACAGTGTCCGTTTATGATGAAGATGGCAAAAGATTAGAGGTATTGAAGTGTTGAACGTCTGTTTTTTGTTTTATTTTGATGCATATCTGTTTAAGCTTTTTCAACATCTTTCTCTGTGTTTGTCAACTGAAGTCTCCATTTTTATGTGCAGCAAAACTTTCTCCTTTGTCATAACTAAATACATCTTGTCATGTCAGTGTGTGCTCTTGGGCACTAATTTCGTGAGGAGCTCTGAGCGTGAGCCATTCTGCGTTATTTTGACCTACTTTGCTGATTTATTTATTTATTTTTTTTTAATTTGAATGAAAAAGTAGAGTTTAAGATGGACATAAACATTTCCTCTTTTGTTTGTGTTTTCAAGAGCGTTATTTTTCCTGGCGCTGGTGATGAAGCCATCTCAGAGTACAAGTCAGTAATATATTACCAAGTAAAGCAGCCTCGCTGGTTTGAGACTGTAAAGGTATATAAACTGTTACAATAACTTCCTCTGCGTGGGTTGATATGCCATTAGTATAGTTATATAAACTGTTACAGTAACTTCCTCTGTGTGGGTTAATATGCAATTAATACAGGTTTCAGTGGAAAGCCCTGAGAAACAAAGCTAGGGAAATTCAATGCCTGTGATCACGTTTAGCAGGACAAAAGGAATAGCTCAACGAACGCGGGGTTTCAGGGACTACTGGAAAATAATTTGACTTTTATGGCGTAATGAATTTTATTGCATCCTTTCGGTCAAGACGATTGTTACGGGGGCACTCCAACATCTGTGCAGGAATGGTTTATTCTATTTCCGTGAAGCTGACCTAGAGGAGCAGGATATTAAGGTTAAAACATAATTACCATAGTGTTGTACTCCTCAGCGTTTTGGCATCTGGCTGGCTGTGCTTTTAAGCTTTCTCGGTTTGCTTGGGTAATAACATTTTAGCTTAAATGCCAAGTTTAATATTACAGAAGAGGCTGATGTTAGCTTTATAAGATACGTTCTGTCTAGCTGTAGTCAGTGGGTCAGTGTATGTGTAGTGAGAGGGGACTTACAGCTACTCCCCACACCATTGCTTTAAGTCCAAGAACAGCATCTGTAAACGGAAAGTGGCTGCTAGGGAATGGCAGAAACCTAGAGGTGGTGTTGGGGAGCAGTGTCCAGCACTACCACACTGGTAGTATATGGGGTACAACTGTGCATGGGTAAGGGGTACGTTCAGCAGTTGTACTTTGCTGCTGCTGATAATCAAGTTCACCTCTACCAGTCAGACTCAAGAGGGGCTCATTCCTGAGCTGGGAGGAGTGGTAGGGGAGGCTTTGAGGTTACAGCCCCACATCTGAAGTTGCAGGTCTTGTCAGGTAACTTAGCAGGCTTGCTTCGTTCCTTCTCCCTGTCTTGGTGCAAGAATTGGCGGTTTTCCTGGGGAATCTGTGACCTTTCGGAGTCTCCTATGGCAAAGTGAAGCTGGTGCTTAACATTAATCTTTTTGAAAGCACCGAGCATATTGTTGAAAGGTGTCTAGATGAGATTTGGTAGCAGTTGATGATGTTTGAAGATACTGTACTGACTGTTCTTCGTCCTCTCTCCCAATACGTGAAGGTCGCAATCCCCATTGAAGACGTGAACCGCAGTCATTTAAGGTTCACGTTCCGTCATAGATCATCACAGGACTGTGAGTAATTCAGCCTTTTCATTATGCTTCTTGTCAGAGTCTGGTGCCAAAATCTGCTGAAACAGGCCTAACGTTCCTAATCTGTAATTAACTATTGTAATCGCTTTTAGTGCGGGGATAAGTTTTTTTGCCTGCTTGTTTTATGTCAACCTTTCAGCTTCTTTCTCCCTTTACATCTTCCCACTCTTACCTATTGACATCAAGTTTTTCCTTTCCTGCCCAGTAATTTCTCCAAGTCAAATAAAAGGGCTAGTGAATAAAGCTTTCGGTTAGCAACTGATACTTGTGTATCTTAGAGGCAGGTGGGTAGGGAGTAGTAAAGGTATTTAACAGCCCCATGTGTGACGTGGGAACGTGGCTTAGCATCAGTAATTGAAGACTTGGCTATTAGGAAACTTAGTTTCTGCTTTTGGTTCTCAGACTGAGGTTTTTTGAAGTAATTTTGGTCTAAAAAAGTATTTGAGCGTTTGTGGTTTTCCTCGACTTCCCTGTAATGTTGCTGGCAGCTGAGATGCTTTGAGCTGTGGAGGATCAGATTGAGTCAGCCAGACATCTTCTGTTTGTCGGCAGCTGTTTTCTAGTAAAGTTTGGGGATTTGCCTTGCTTGTGATGATGTTCATTCCATATAGTGATACACACTCTTGATAGGAAGGCCTTTCTGCAAAATTTTTTGCTGTAGAATAAATGTGTAGACAAAAGCGTTGATCAGCCAGTATCCTGGATGTGCTCTAAGACATGTAATACTCTTCAGGTATACCTGTCTTTGTAATATGTAGTATATTGCCCCAGAGCAGTTACCTAATTGAAGCTGTGTATTTTGCAAATTGATCATTAATAAAAGATTTCCTTCGTTTAGAGAACAGCACTTGCTAATGAAAACAATGTGCTGAAAATCGGTGTCATTAGTGTCAAAATTACGATTGTGCTCTACGAACCACTAGAGTCAGAAATACTTTTATGACAACTCAAAAATTGAGGTTGGCCGTGGTTTAAATATTAACTAGAGGCCGTGCCTTAGGGCTGCAGGGCTTTCCCACAGGCTCCTTGGGCTGTCTCAAGCTGATGGCGCTTCCCTTCTGGTTTTACTTCTTATTTTACTTTGTGGCTTCTCTTGCCCCGTTGTTTTGTTTTTACTCAACTTTCGGTAATAGATTTTGAACAATGAGAGTAACTGGCTGGTGCTGGTTCGTGTTGGTTGTAGAGTGCGTCAGCTTTCAGAAACTTAGGGTTCCCCCTTCAAATGATAGAGCCCTGATGAGATCTTCAGTGCTGGTCTTTAAGTCATTACTCTAAGTACCAAGCACTGCCATTCTTCTCACTCCTAAAAACCTGAACATTATAGGTCCATCAGATTTCTGTTTTGTTTTTAAAAAGTTGCTTTAATCCAGCTTTCTGAAAGAACAGACAGAATACAGAAATATTAAGCCTCTAGTTACTGTTGATGTGGTCAGATTCTTATACATTTATTTTGCGTTTTTTTGATCCTGTCTTGTGTTTAGAAGACTCTCCTAATTTCTTGTACGCTTTCTCCATCTGAGAATCTTCACTATGGTCATTCATTTACAGGTTATCCATGTTTTTGAGGTTTAGGTGGACTGTCTGTATAAGTATCAAATACATAATTATGTGTTGTGTTTGGGTTTGTTTTGTTGGGTTTTTTTTTTTGTAACAGCCAAAGATAAATCGGAGAAGATATTTGCCCTGGCATTTGTGAAGCTCATGAGATATGATGGAACAACACTGAGAGATGGAGAACATGACCTTATAGTTTACAAGGTAGAATTTTGAGATGCTTTCATCTTTCCATAGCAGCTAGCTCAGCTGACTGGCTTCTGGTGCATTACTGTTACACAATTGCACAGAAAAACGTGTTATAGACCATCCTGTTAGATCAAGCAACTCCATAGCCAGTCCTGTGCAATTTGCATATTTGGCAGATTGATTGTTAAACCTCGACTAGGTTTTACTGGGGATGTTTTAGTTTGAAAGGCTCTTGTTGCTGAGTTTTGTGTGGGTCTTCATGGTTGGGAAGAGTTACTTCTGTAGCCCTTTAAATATCACATCTTGGCTCTAATCTGTAGACAGGTTAGTGCTAAATTACTGTTACCAAAGATCCATTGAATAACTCTGATTCTGGAGCAAACCTAAGAAAATCCAGTGTAAATAATAAAATTTTATTATTACCCGGGTTTTTTTTAGTAGATATTTTCACATTTTTCCATGTTGTATTTAAAACACCACTGTAGGCAGAAGCAAAGAAGCTGGAGGATGCCTCAACGTATTTAAGTTTGCCATCCACTAAAATAGAGTTGGAGGAAAAGGGACACTCTGCCACAGGGAAGAGCATGCAGAACCTTGGAAGCTGCACCATCAGCAAAGACTCTTTCCAGATTTCTACTCTGGTTTGTTCAACAAAACTTACCCAGAACGGTAAGTTCATAGACCTGCTGGAGCTTCTGCTCCTCATAGTTGGGCTGGGGTTGTATGTACTGACCTTCCTGCCTTCTCCGTCCCCATTCCTCTGTGGATGGTGGGTTGTTTGCCACACAGACTAAATTGTTGGGATGCAGCAAAGGCGTCTACTGAGCGTGTGTGCTATCCAGGCTCTTCTCTGCCCATGGGCTTTGTTTTGCTTTAGAGCAGTACATGTCTCTAAGAAAAAAGAATCCAGAGTTAAATGGTAACAGGGATATCGTTGGCCATGTAGCTGAGACTTTTATACTGCAGTACACTGCAAACAGGCTCTGTGGCATTTGAATTCTCTGTGGGGATGAATAATAGCACTAAGGAAGAGGGTGAGTTTGCTTTCAAGAGTAGGTAATATCATGGCTCAACAGCTCCCAAATAAGCTGTTTTATGTTATTTCCAAGGTGCAATATCCGTATCTTACGTCTGAAGAAAGCTCTGATGTTTTCTTGTGTTGGGCAGAAGGGATGTGAGCGTGAGATTACGTTGCATGGAGGTCACTGTCATGTTCACGCATCTTCGCACGGACACAGAGTACCAGGAACGGAGTTGGCCTGTTTTGTAAAACTTGGCCTTGGATGCGTTTTTCGTGTGTATTTGTCAGCTGGCTGACTGCATCTGAAGGCTGTGCAAAGTAGAGCTGATGGCAGCAACCAAAGCAGATATTTCACATTTCCAGACTGTGCCCTCTCTGTAATTTTTGTGCTTCGTTGCTATGGAGCAGTCCCTTGTTCTCTTTGCTGCACCAGAAGTAAACTCGGGAGTGTGGGTGGGTCATTGAGATGTGAGTGAGTCATGCCAGGGAAAGGGATCATTCCTTCATGACTCAGGAGAAGGGAGGGCTCGGTTCAGCTAGATGTCAGGAGCCGAGGTGGTGGATGAGGAGGGCTTGGGATGGGGGTGGGGTGGGTGGGAATAATGATTGGATTGTCACGTTAATGAGTTCTCTTCTGTCCAGGGGGAAAGTTGCTACGCTGGCACGACTTTGTAGTCAACTCATAATTTTATTGCAGTGTTTTTCAGTGGCATCTCTGCTATAGCACATCCGAGGTGTTTCATATTCAGAGCACATCGGATTCACTGCAGTCTGGCAGGCTTATAGCCTAAGAGGGTGTTTAGCAAAAAATTCAGAAATGATTTTGGAATTTCATAGCAAAGATGGGATCATAGCTCAACAGTAACACAGCGGTTTTGGGGTGTTGTAGAGCACAGAAAGCAGCATGTGGAATGGAGCTGCTTTTTGTTTGTGATATGATTAGGTGGTGTTTTTATTTTCCTCACGCTTTCCTAGTGCTTGTTAGTAGTTAAAAGTATTTCATGGTGATCAATATATTGATGTTGCTTTTGCAGAACTGTTGTTAAAAGTAAGACTGAGCATTGTTTCGTGCTTAATTTACATATAATTTGCTTTGAACTTTGGATCTTTATTTAATGTTACTGTTAATTATGTTGTCTGTGAAACTCTTTCTCAAAGTTGCCAAAGCCTTTTTCCCTTTCTTCAGAGTGTTTTGTCGTTATTAAACAAGATCACCATGTGTCCTTAAGCAATTTAGAAAAGAAAAAAAGTCGTCATTAAATTCCTCCCTCGAGTATCATTTTTCATCTAAAAATCAGCAGTGCTGTTCAGATTATAGTTTCTGAAGATGATTTTTAACTTCTGTAAAATTGTTGGTTAAAATTCTTACGTTCTTGAAAATAAGTGAGTAAAATGCCATTATTATCCTCTTTTACCAAAATTTTGGTCATCTATAATAGTTCTTTCTTCACCCTCCATAAATATCCTAGAATTGACTTTAAGACTTATTTTTAGTAATTCTGAAAGGATGTTAATTAATCATATGTCTCTTTCTGCATTGTATTTGACGTCTTTTTGTATGTAAGCTCTTTGAACACTCACTTGACTTCGGTTCTCCATGAACTGTAAGTTATTCATGTTGATTTTTTCTGTTAGTAATTGATGTCCTTAGCATCTGAAAGGTCTCCAAAATAGCAAACTTGGCCACTGGTAAGACTTGAGCTATTTTCTTTGAGATAAACTGATAGTATGAAGTATCTACTTAGTTAATATTTGAGCAGTTGTTAGCGATTTATGGCAGAATATATTATAGCCACACATTTCCTGGCCTTTTCTTAGACTTTGCATTTAATTTTGAGGAAGAGTAGCAACATAAGCCAAAGAGGCGGACCAGGTGAAAACAAGCTAAAAACCCCCAGCCTCCTCAGGAATCGGGGAGATCAGCTCTTGGAGGCATCAGAAGTTGCTCTTCATCATCACTTTGCCTCTTGACCAGATTCTCCTCCTTTGCCATCTGAGGCAGAAGAGAATGTTCTTCCTCCCGTATCCACAGGACTGTGGCAGTGCATGCCTTTATTTTTATTCTGCTCTCAAGACTTTCTGTAACAAAGGTGTCCTCCTTTATGGGCTGAAGGAATGCTTTGACGTAAACATCAAGTACATTTTTGTGTCGTGAAATAGAGCTTCTGTATTAAAACTCTGGAATTTAAGAATAGATACGAAACTCTTATCAAATTATGGAGATGTATGAGTTGAAGTCATCACCGAGAGTGCTGCTGTCACCTGATGTATTAACAGGCAACGTGGCACTGGTCCCCACCTTCTCTAGGGGTGGCTGAGTCTTTGATACCTCGCACTTGCTTTGCTACTGTTCATGTCTTGGGGGACACTGAATGCATCAGCAGACACACCGAGTTTGTGTGTGGGGGTTTTGTTTGGTTTTTGGTTTTTGTTGGCGCCTTTCATTTTTCTTTTTAAGGTCAGAAGTGAGAAATTGGACCCCACGTGTCTGCTTGCAGTTGACGACATCTCAGTAGATCTCTCTGGGGTGGGAAATGTTGGGCCTTCTGTTCTTAGGGTAAATGGATAGCAAGGTCTGTTTTGAATCTGTTCCTGATCTCACGTCCAAGTCAGGGTTGTGTGCTGACTTTGTTTTCCGTTTTCTGAGGAGCCTGTTGACCTATGCCAATCCGAGGTCTTTTCTCCAGTGTAGACAAGGCAGTTTGGGTATTTGAATCTTCTTTTTCTGTCAACTAGCAGCTGGAGATACCAGGAGGTACAGAAGGAGGGGCAAAATGGCATCAAAAGCGACGTCCCCCTCAACACGAAGACTGCCTGTGGACAGTAAATCTTACCAGTGCCTCTTACAGGAGTATGGAGATGGATGTCCTTTCATTGTCAGGGTGATGGGAACAGAACTGAAATTGCATTAATGGGCTTGCTGGAAGATTTTCCTGATTACCAGTAGCCAGAGAGCTGTCTGGTGTTCTCCTCATGTATTTGCTGTTTTGAAGCACCCAGGGTGTCTGTAAGGCCTATTCGAAGTGTTTCTGTTTTCTTTTCTGCCTGAAGGACTCAAACCTCTAGATGGTAGTCACTGTTACTGAGCTGGAGTCAAGACTTTGAGGAACCAAGGAGACAAGCCTTTCAGGAAAGTGTTGAGAGGAATTCTACTTAGTCATTCAGCAAAACTGAGGATTTTAATTGTTGGGTTTTTTTTTTTAGAGAAAGCAGTACAGATGCTATGACAAATTCAGGTGCTATAGTGGCATAAAAATGAAGATATAAATACAGAATTAAAACAAGTCATAAAGAGTGGAAAATCAAATGCTTAAAGTCAAGAGGGAAGATTATTTCAAAGAACACATGGAAATTGAATTCAGTCACTGGGCTTTGAGCAAAGTTTGGGTGAGAGAAACCTTTGCATAGATACAGCTCAAGGAAAGTATATACCCAGGGAGTTGGACTATTTTCTTCCAATTGCTAAATAAGATGTAAAAGAAAACCTTCATATGTAGTCAATATAGTAATAAATACATTAACTGAAATAAAGTAGAGTTGCTATGGGCTACTTGGCAGGCTAGATGTTTGGCCTAACCCTTTCCAATGAAAATCCTCGTTCTGTCTTCTTCCTCAGGTATTTTCTGATCACATAAATTGCACTTGACCTAGGCTGACTACAGTATTACTATTTACTATAGGCTAAAAGACTGTTTTACATTCTTACCCTAGTCTACTTACTATATTGTTTTATACCTAAACCTGTTAAAAGATTGGGATTACTCACTGACTGGTATTTCGCTGGGGTTAATGCTTGCAGTAACAGAGTGAGTGCACGTTTTTACTGTACACTGTAATTTATTTTTCTCTTTCTGGGAATTGGACTGCACTGACATTTTCTGTTCACAGATGTATATTCATTTAGCATTTTCTGTGTCATCGTGCTGAAAGTACATGTGGGTTTGTTTTCTTGGGCAATACATGATGCCGTTCAGAGATAGTCTGTGGGCTGGTTTTTGTTCAGCTCATTTCTTTTGTCAAGCTGATGCCTTTTTAGAAGCCAGAGTGAAAACAAATTCAATGGTGGAAAGCTGATCCAAACCTGTTTGTGAAACACTCTGGGTAACTCATGGAGGCATCTTTACTTTTCTTCCAGAAGCAATTTTTCTGTTAATGTTCAGTTTCTAAGACCTTCGTTTCATCCTATAGACTTCTTGTAGGATATATTAAAAAGAAAATGTTTTTTAAAAAAAAGAGGGCTTGGATTATTCAAAGCTTTAATGTAGTGAAACAGTCTTTACTTCTGCTCCCAAAGAGATGATAAGAAGGCTTGGTTTGAGTGGTGCTCAGGGGGGAATCTATCCCAAGGAGAACTGCAGTCCATTCCGCTGGAAGTAGGTTTATTTATTGCTTAGAATGAAAGATTTTAGGAAAAGTGCAGCAGCTGCTCTGGGTCTCTGCATATAATTTCCAGAATATACTCTGCAGATGCATGCCTTGGTAAACATTTTGTTGGTTGCTTTGAAAGTTTGAATAGAAGAACTGGGGGGGTATTGGTTGGGAGAAGCCATCTGTTCTTGTTGTTTAAGAGTTATATTGGGCAGAATCCACAGAATATTAACCATATTGGGGGGTGGGTAATGTGCAGCAGTAATCTAGTGGCTAAACTGAAGGTAAACAGTCTTTAAAATCTTCTATTTATCTCCCTTTGGGGGCTTCTGCTGTCGATGACTTACGGATAGTTTGTTTTGTGCTGAAAACTGGCTTTTAATGGTGCAGGGAAGAATTTTTTTCCCTGATGCTGGTTTGGCTAAGGCACGACGAGCTTGGGGTTTTGGGTTTGTGGGCAATCCAGGTCACATCTCAACAAATGCTAGGGTGGGTTTAACTTACTGGTGCTCCAGTGTGGTTGTTACTGTTTACTGGCATGCTTATTTGCAGGGGAACCCCAATTGTGAGTTCCTCGTGAGAAGTTTTTCTTAAAGGAAACTGAAAAATGGTGATGTGGCTCTTTATGACTAATAAAAGAGAGCGAGCTTGCCTTCTCTATTCCCTGATGTATCAGTGAACGCTGAGGTGACACGATCTTAGTAGCGGGGTGTAGAATTTGGGGACAAGACCATCTGCAGTCGATTTGGTTCGTGATCTGGTCTATACCCTAGTTCTCCATCACTTGGAAGCAGTTTGGGCGTTATGAGTTAATAAGCAGACGGCTTTCCACCGAATTAGCTTAGTTTGCAACTGTTTGCCTTGCATTGTGCCTTATTTTCTTTTCAGTTTGTTCAGTGAGAGCTGAGAAGCTAGAAACATTAATGCTGGAAGAGTCACGGCCCTGTAGATGTGACTGTGTCGGTGGCTGACTAATTTCATTTTGGCATCTTTTTCTAAACACACAACTGTTGTGTACAACAAATCAAAACTGAGGGATCAGACTTTCTTGGCCGAGATTTTAATGCTGACATTTCAAAAAGCACGCTGCTTTTTTGAAAGCCTTTCAGAGTTCTTTCATGACAGAAGTATTGTACAAGGTTTCTGCAGCGTCAGAGGCATACTAGAAATACCTTGTTGTCCAGTGAAAATGGCTGACCTAGGGAAGTAAACCTGTTTGTCCTGGAATAGTTATGGAGTGTGAGCGAAAGTAAATATCCTGCGTGATATAATTGGTTTTCTTATTCCTAGTTGATCTCTTGGGACTTCTGAAATGGCGATCTAACACCAACCTGTTGCAGCAGAATTTGAAGCAGCTGATGAAAGTTGATGGTGGTGAAGTGGTTAAGGTAACAAGTTAATGTCTTTAAAAATAAATTTGGTATCATAATTTTGCTGAATCCCATATTTTGAGGTATTCTTATCTTTTGTTATGTTCCCAGCCCCTCAACCTCACTGCACGCACTTGCACATTAAGATGTAACCAGGTATCTCTCAGCCTTCAGGATGCTAATGCCCTTCTCCCTGCCCTCAAAGAACATTTCAGATGTTGAGTACTGGTAAAACACACGTAAAATGCAAATTTCTGAAAATGTAGAGTTACTTTTTAGCACTTACATGAATTTTTATGTACAGTTACATCAAGGCAAAAGGTGTTTTTCATGGCAAGATTTGAACATCTTGAAATTCTTGCGTGGTGATATTAAATGTATTTTTAATATATGGATGTGGAATGTGATTCTCCTGTGTGCTGCTGATATTTTTTTTAAAAAAATGTTTATCCTGAAAATATTTAGCTGAGCTAAGTTATTTACATTTGCTAAGGCCACTGAGTGACTGTAGAGACCTACATAAAGGCAGATTTAGCTGTGGAAAAGAGTAGGCTGGGACTTTATTGAATGTGTTGTAACAAATCAAATGTAGAAGAGTGTCAAAAGATGTAATGGGCTGGGGACAGATGACCCTTAAGGGCCTGTAGTGTGTTTCCTTACTGCAGGAAGGCACCTCTCCTCGTTGGTTCTTCCACCACCTGGTGTCAAAAAGTTATCAACATCAGTGTCTGCTGGAACCTCTTGGCCTGTGGCTGCTCAGCTGTAGCAAATATCAGAGTAGTTGAAGTGCCCCGTGAGAACCAGGGCCTGTGGTTGTGAGGCTGCTTTCAGCTGTCTGTGGAAGGCTTCATCTACCTCCTCATCCTGGTCAGGTGGCCTCTAGCAAATGCCCACAACAACGTCACCCGTGTTAGCCCGTCCCTTCAGTCTTCACCCATACGCTCTCGGCTCATGCTTCATCCCCGCCTAGGTGGAGTTCGATACGTTCTGGTTCCTCTCTCACGTGAAGAGAACTCCCCCTCCACACCTAGTTGGCCTGTGTTTCCTAAAGAGTACGTAGCCATCCCTGAGAGCTCTCCAATCCTGCGAGCTGTCCCACCATGGCTCTGTCATTGCAATGAGATCGTGGCCCTGCGACCACGCACAGGTCTCCAGCTCCTCCTGGGTACTCCCCGTGCTGCCTGCGTTGGGGTACAGGCGTTTCGGAGAGGTAATTGCGCACGCACGTCTCCCTGGAGGGATGGGGGAGGATCGCCGCACGCACCCTTGAGGCAGTTGGCCTTCTGGCTCTCCTCTGGGGAGGCAGCTATGGAAAACTTGCCGCTGCTCTGCTTGGCCTGGTTTGTTCGCCAGTTGGATGCGATGGCATGAGCATTGCCACTTTGTACCCCACCCTGTTGAGTAGGGTGAATATAGCATCTCACATGATTTGTTTTCCAGGAAGGTGCTACCTGCTGCTGTTTTGTTGTGGATCATTTGATAGCTAAAAACTTGACAGTGATACTTGCTTCTGCCGAGCATTGTCATAGTTCTGTCACTTGTAATTTTCCCTCTGCCGCGTGCACTGTTGCGGGACTCGTATGAAATCCTACCCCCTTCTCCCTATTGCATAGCGATCTAAGCAGAGCTTGATTTATATATAGGACAGAAGAGTGAATATTTAATATTGCTCTCTTCACAATTTTTATTCTCTTTTTAGAAGACCAGTGTTTACGTTACCCATCTGTTACAGCAGTGTTCAGAAAATCTTTGTGCAGACTGCTCTGTTGCACGTTTGTAATATCTAGTTTGTTCCATTCTATTCTTCCTGCTTTGTTTTGTCCTTCGTGTTTTTAAATATGATATGTGGTACAGTCTATGTATATTTAAAAAAGTATACATGTGATAAAACATATTCAAATTTACTGTTAAACTATTTCTGTTTTTTAAAAACTCCAGTAAAATGCCTCTGCCTACTGGTGTTTACTTATCAGTAAGTAGAGATCAGCCAAGATAGTCATTCTGTGATTGACTGTTTCAGAAAAGGTAAATGTTATCTCCCTGTAACAGAAGCTCTGACTCCATTTGTGCATAGAGTCTATAGGATATGAGAATGTAAACTAACAGTCTAGAAATTATTCATGCTGGCTCCCTACCTGAGAATGTTTTCCTACCACTTTATACAACAAAAGCATCTATCCTGTATTCTTGCTGCTACATGAAGTCCTTGTGAACAGATTTAAAGCTTGAACTCTGCTAATGAAAGTCAGTATGTGCTGCCTAAATGTGAAACGAAGACTTAATCAGTCATGACGTGGCCTTCTAACCACCCTTTGCTGTTAAGGGCACTTAGCCAGGCAGTGTTTGGGATCTGAGGGTACTACTTCTCTTCAAGACAGAAACTTCTCCTGTCAAAGCTCAAAACTCTGCTTTACTCTTGCCTTCCTGCCAGCTGCTGGTTAAATGTGCTTTATTTGCACGTGCTCCTTCATTGAACAAACGGAATTATGAGAAGGCTAGCGTGGTTTTCCCCCCTCAATCCTGTAGTGAAATTATGAGCCGGGTCTCCCCTAAAACTGAAGTCTAAAACCAGCTGCAAGCATTTTGGCTTTTCTGTTTTTTCATCTTCAGGTATTAGTAGCACGACCTGTGGCTCCGTGCTCACTTGTTTTGAGGAAGTTTGGCATTCAGAAGTGTTTAGTGGTGGAGGTGAATTCCTGAGACTTAACTCTAGATTTAGCAGATAGTCCAGGAGAATCATGTTTGATCTAGGAGACTCATTGCACAGATAAAAATTTTTAAGGGAGGAAGGTGGAAGTCAGGCTGTTTCTCCATGGCTCCCACAGTGCATACAGTATCTCTTTGTAGTTGCAGTTTCAGGAATCAGTTGCCTTCAGCTTGTTCAGATGTTCTTCCCCAACTGTACCTTGTCTCGTCTACAAGACAAAAAGCCAAAATCTTTACTTCATTTGAGACAGACATGCTGGAACAATCCATGCTGAACCCCTTCTTTCTCAACCAAAACAAATACAAAGTGGGGCCATGATCTGTCTTCTTTCTGCCTTGGAGGAGCCCATGTCAGTTCTGTGTCATCTGGGGGAAGAAGCTGCTCAGACACAGAATCCCTTGTCGATAAAACTGAGCGTGATGATGAGTATCTCTGGGCCACACGTGGATTACTTGCTGCTGCTGAGGAGAAATACTGTAATTATACGTGTGTAAACCAGCTTTTATCCCTCTGCTTAACGTGGGTCCCCTGACACTAATCTCCTTTTACTTTCGTGTTGCACAGATCAGGGTGTCCAGCCAACTGGCTAGTGAAGACCCTTCTTCTGTGGCAGTGATAGAGGCGTGTAGGTTTTGGGCTGGGGCAGAAGGTTGTGTGCTCTGTTTCCCATGCCTGCATGTGTGCTCTCCTTTGAGATGGTGGATCTGAGGCTATGCAGCCGTGAAAAGCGATGTGCTCTGCGCTTTTCCGTGCTCAGCTCAAAACGACTGAGGATGACTTGATTTATTTGGCATGAGGCTGAGTTGCTTGTCTGGTTTGTGCTCTGAAACATCAGGTTTCAGAAACTGCATGATCCTCTTGATTGTCTGTTGAGACTGAGTTTTGAAATACATATTCGTTCTTTCACTGTAATAGATTAAACTTACTGTTCAGGTGTACCAAGTGTGATTTCTGACCTTTTTTTTTCTATTTGAGTGATACGGATGTGTAGCTAGTCAACTAAAAAAATCATTTGCTGAACAACAAAATGTTACATTTTCCTTTTTTTTAGCTAACTTTAAAACTGTTGTCACTTTGTAAAATATATAAATGACGCCAAGTGTGTCTGTAGAAACCTGTGTGACATCTGAATTTATTTTTCCTGTAAAATGTCATGAATTGTGTGTTGCAGTTTCTTCAAGATACATTGGATGCACTTTTTAACATAATGATGGAGAACTCGGAGAGTGAGACATTTGACACATTAGTGTTTGATGCTTTGGTAAGTTTGCGTTGTGGACGGACTAAAATGTAGATACTCTAATGATGAAGAAATAAACACTGTGTAAATGCTAGAATGAAGTTTACTAATGAAAAAGATCTTCTTAGCTGCTAGTTATTTATTATTTAATTTAAAAATTATATTTGAAGTTTCAGTTGGACTTGATCAAAAGGGGGTGGGATGTCATCCTCCCAGAAAAGATGGAAGCAATCACATCCAGTCATTTTAGTAAATTAACAGCAGAATTTAGGACAGAAACAGAAAATTTCTGCTTAGAACAGAAAACTTTGTTATGAACAGGAGGTTTTCACAGGAGCGGAGAAAATTAATACGTTGGGAGGATAATCAAAAGCCAAAGTCTGTGTGCTTTTAATGTTATTAATGTGTCTTCTCTGAAAATAAAAGTGGGTGAATGTACAATGTTAAAGGTTTTTTGAGGATAATGCAATAATTATGCTGTTCTTTCAGGTATTTATCATTGGACTGATTGCTGACAGAAAATTTCAGCATTTTAATCCTGTCTTGGAAACCTACATTAAGAAGCATTTCAGTGCTACGTTAGCCTACACGTAAATTTTAAAAATTACTTTTTCTAATGTGGCTTGCACAGTTTTTCCAGATAACGTTATTCAGTTACTTGTTAATGTAGTTTAATTAGGGCTTGAGAGGGTGGGAGGTTCTTGATGGAGGTGGGAGATAGTATGTTTTTCTCCTCTTGAACTAACAGTAATAAAACTTCTGGTCATTTGCATGGACGAAGTCTTGATTTTGTTGTATTGAAGGAGGGGATGATTTGACTGTTTCAAGAATTGCTTTGTAAGAAAAGTATTCATAAGCAATTCTCAGTCATACTTGAGAAAAAAATTATCTCTATTTAAGATACTTCAAATATTTGTTGTTTGGTGCATTAAATGGATGTTCTGCCCTGTATTATCTGCATTACTGTCACTGTGGGGAGGAAGCAATGAACAATAAAAAAACAAAGGTCCATTATTTTTGCTGCCTTAAGTATTTCTTGGCAGTTAGGTTCTTTGCTGCTGTTTCAGACTATTAGTGTTGGAGGAAAAATGTATAATGGATATCTTTGCAGTGTTGGGAGGAAAACAAATCCAAACTGGGAAACCTGCTGTGCACTTTGCTGTTACACAGTCTCAGTTATGTGGCTAGAAAATGTCTGAGAAGTGTTGATTTAAAATAGTGAAGAAAAGTTAGGCCTTTAGTCACAACTTTGATATTATGAACGTTTCTCGGAGTTACAGCCCCCGTTGCAGCCTTCATGTGAAATGGGTAAAGGATGAAGGATCTGGTTTTATGGGCAAGAGCTGAAGTTGGCCTTTTCAGTGGCAGGCATGGAGAGCATCCTTCCTTTCCTTAAATGAGGGGAGGTAGAAGGATATTTAAGCTTGAGGATGCCTGAAGAGCTGAATTCTGGCTTGGTTTTTGCCCAAAGGCATGACAGATTCCTGCACTCTCTCTGCCTTTTATTACACAAGTTTGTTTAAGTAAAGAGAGGTTGCATTGACAATATCTAAGTGGTTATTTGAAATTCTTAGGCAGTCTCCTTTTCAAATAAACGCCCATGTATCAAGGTATCTGTCTACTCAGTGTTATTTTCTGTTAGTGGTATATAATGTTGTACTTATTTACTTTTAGTGCGAATGGTGCAACATACAGTATAGCTAGGATGATTTAAAATGGAATTGCTTGTAGTTGCATTAAAATGGTGATTTATATTCATTGGAAGGGAGGTAGTTGAAATGGTATTATTATTTTAAAAATGGTTTCACTTTCAAGTTCGATAGACTTTACAGTGTGGAACAAGAGAATTTCCAATTGGTGTTATATACATTTTTGAGAAATAAACTTCACAAATTCTAGCCCCAAATCCATGGGAAAACTATGTAAAAGGGAAGCCTTGTTTAATGAAGAAACTCCCATTTTATGTGTTTTAATTCAAACAGTATGTTTGTATTTCATTTAAGTATTTTTATCATTTTGATTGTCATAGAATCATAGAGTTGTTTAGCTTGGAAAAGACCTTTAAGATCATTGACTCCAACCGTTAACCCAGCACTGCCAAGTCCACCACTAAACCCTGTCCCTAAGCGCCACATCAACAGGTCCCTCCTTTAAATACCTCCAGGGACGGTGACTCAACCACTGCCCTGGGCAGCCTGTCCCAGAGCTTGACAACCCTTTCAGTGAAGAAATTTTTCCTGATGTCCTAAACCTCCCCTGGTGCAACTTGAGGCCATTTCTCATGGCCAGTGAGGCCATGAGTAGTAGTAGTTGCACCTTTATAATAGCCTGAATCTGAATATCCCTAAATATCCAGCAGAAAATAAGTCTTACCAAGATTTGCTGTATTGCTTGTGTGTTGAATGGTGTTATGGCCTGTGTTTTTTCTCAAGAACAGGTTGCAGCTACTCACCAGCAAAAGCAAGAACATAATGAGTTTATTAGTTGCATAATTAATTTTGTAGCTTGGTGGGCACCACTTAGGCACATAATTTTTCTTTAAACCTTTCAAAATTGAAATTCTTCCCTGCAGGCACGCTTGTAACTTGGCTGTGTTTTTGTATTTAAACAGAAAACTGACCAAAGTTTTAAAAACGTACGTGGATAACGCTGAGAAGTGTGGTATCACTGATCAGCTCTTTAAAGCTATGAAAGCTTTGGAGTACATCTTCAAGTTCATAGTCCGGTCCAGGATACTGTTCAATCAGTAAGTACGGTGAATGCTGAAACCTCCTGTAATTCCCGTTGACAATATTGTTCAAAAAGTGTCAAAATATAACACCACACGTCAAAGTTGCTCAATATTACATGTTTTAGAAATATCTCAAGTTAGACCTTATTGTGGGAGACAGCCGCTCCCTAAGAGCAAGCCAGATTTCCTTAACAGAGATGTATATTTTAAGTAGTGAGTGCACTGCTAAAATAATGATGTGTTGCAGCTCTCTGTAGTTTAGGTCTCTGCACAAACAAAGCTTGCCACTGTTTGGGAAGCTTTTGTTAACAACGATCTGGTACTGTAACGGAAAGGTTGAAGGTACCGAGTAGCCCGACTGCCCTGTCCCTCATCCAGGCCTGGGCTTTGCTAGTGGCTTTCCTTGGAGGGCTGCAAAAGTCTGGGGAGGCTAAAGTACCGAAATTTTTGCAGGAAAGCAAAGGGACAGCTTTTCTGGATGGGAAACGTGACATTTGTCCTTGCATGGCGCTTGCAGGGCTCGGGGAGAAGCTGTGGTCTGCAGGGGGCTTTACTCGTGGGCCTGACAAAGAGAGTCAGAATGGAGGGACAGTGAGGGGGAGGAGGAGTACAAGGTGCACTTTTTTTGACACACTGCCTCATAGAGAAAGCCACAAGGATTGTTGGGTTAACTCCCCCCGCAGCTCGGAGCTCCCCAGGCCCCCTCCTCAGAGCAGAAAGAAGCGGTTGGTTTTCGGTTGCGGTTTGTCGGGCCCTGCAGCCTCAATAGGTTTTGGTGGGTGAGACGGGAAAGTGGAAGGAGAGAAAGAAAGGCTGCAGAAATCTTCTCCTCAAGACTGATTGTGGTTTTGATAGGAGAATCATCTGAGTTTCTATGAAAGCTCTTTCTGTGCCTGTAAAAGCTCTTTCTGTGCCTGCTGGGGGGCTGTGTTCTGCTTCCCACTTGTCCTCCTGCATGGTGAGCTGCACAGAGACTCAGTGGCGCTGTGTGCAAGTGGGCATCTATCCATAAAGTCAAGCATAAATAATTATTCTTAAGTTAATTTGGAAGTCAGTGCTGTGTGTTATACACAGTATATGTATATATATAAGTTATAAAACAAGTTGATGATGCATTTGTCTTCACTTAGATTCAATCGTTTTACTACCTGTTAGCGATGGTAACAACCTTATTAGAAGGGATTAATGCAGAGATCTGAAGTTACCAACTCTACCAACCTTTCTCTAATTTAGAGGTTGTAATTTATTTCTGTAGGAGTCTGAGATTCATAAAATCCTGAATGTCACTTACACTGTTGCAGGTCCTACAAGTCACTTTAAAACAGAAAAAAATAATTATCTCTTGCTGCAGATTAGATTTACAGACAATATGACCCTCTAGTATTGGTCATTGGATTTCCTTGTGCTAAGCACTAATTCACAGTTCTTTAGCGTTGGGAAGACACAGCTCTCAATGACAAGGGATTAATCAGCGAAGCTACTGAATGCTGAATGACACCGTGATTTGTTCTGCTGTGAGACTTAAATCCTGCCTGAGGTGTGTGATTTGAAGTGATTATAATGCAGAAGTGTAGCAGTGTTCTGAAATATCGTTAGTGTTTTACTGAGAAATCGCAATGTGCAAGCAGAATCTTTTATTAAAAAATATTACATATTTTTAACTTCAGTAATATGGTAGTGGACTGAATATATGGAGCATTTTAGTACTGTGATCACAGGCAAGCTTCAGTTCTGGTTAAATACATAGAAGCCTAGTTCATCTAGTTAAAGCCTGGTTGGCAAATCCATTCGTTCAGTATATCAAGATTTATAAAGGCAAAATATTATAAATGAACTTTAGAAATACCTTTATTTGGTTTATTTGATCCCAGTGGTTATGTTTCATTTGCAATAGCCTTAAAATTTTGGAGGCAGCGCTAGAAGAGTCAGCTTGGTGTAATCCTGGTTTTCTTGTAGCTGCAGTGTTTTTGTGCTTTATCAGGTGTATTGAATAAATGTATGTTAATAACTGACACATTTGTGACTAACTCGGTTATTTTTATTACAGTTTCCTTTTTGAAACGCAAAGCTTTTTGTCTGAAGCAGTTTGATTTATTGGACTGTCAAGTTTAGTTATTCTTTATGTTGGTATTAGTTTCACCTCTCTCATCAGTTCAGGGGGACACTTCAATCCGTTATTGAAATTGGGAGTTAACAAGTAATTTGTCCTGCACAACCCCCAGTTTTAGCCGAAAAGGGGAATAGAAGTTTGCACAGCAAAATAACACAGTATAATATTTCTTTCTGTAGCACTCTTTTCCCCTGTGCACTGGTTAAATAGCTTTTTCTAATATCTCTGGCTCCCAAAGGTTTATAAACTCTGTGTTAAAAATTTTACACGTAAGTTTCAGAGTAAAGGAGCAAGAACATTCTGAACTCCGTGTTTATCTTAAGATAAGCCCCTTTCCTTCTGTAATAGGTGGTCCATCATGGTAAGTTCAAACATGAAGAACTCATACTATGACTGTACATACAAAACTCCTGCGTGTGATGCTCTTTCTGAGCTGCAGACTGCATTCGAGACCTTCTTGCTACGTTTAACTCCAGAAGAAAATGGAGGAAAATAGAGGGGAATAGAACTCTTGCTGGGAGCTGCTCTTATGGGTCTTGGTGCAAAATGTTTGAGTGAGCTCAGGGACAGAGCTGGTGGAACCAAGGGAGGCTTTGGAAGCCCATTTGCTGTTGGATGAGGCTCTTGAAGGCAGTCAAAGCCAGATGGGCAAGCGTGGGGTTCAGATTAGACCTGGATGCCGGGTTCTCCTGGGCTGCTTTGAAGCACTGATCCTTTTTTTGGCGTTTTTTGAGTCATACTGAGTCTGTAGAGCTGAGGTTCAAGAAGTGTATTTGCAACAGCCCTTATGTAGGTGGGTTGTACATATTGCCAAAGGGGGAAAATAAAATTTTAAAGGATTTATGTGGGGCTAGTGGTCTTCTCCTCCTCCCTTTCCATTTCATGGTGAGAATTAGCTCATCCTACACCTGAAGCAGCGATCGTTCTGCCTTTAAAAAATTCAGGAGAGCTTCAGGAACATTCTTTCCTGTGCTGTATTGAAACCAGTGGATGGACCAAGTTCTTTAGCTTGGCTGTGTATTTTTTGGCTTTGGTGTTGCTTGGGTGTCTCAGGGTAGTTCTTACCCCCCTGAAAACATCTAGCAGAGAGAGAGAGACAGAGAGAGGGGTCCCTGTGGGCAGATCAGCTCTGAAAAATCCTGTCTGAAGGCACGGGGACCTGCCTTGTCAACTTTAGCCGGGGATTAGTCATTCTTCTGCGGCAGCTCTACTGACTATACGGGAAACTGAGCCTTAACTAGTTTAGTGTCAGTGAGCCAGAAATCAGAGGTGAAATACATTTTAACTTTAGCGCACCTTTCCCATGGAAAAAAAAACCAACAACAGTTTGGTTTTCTAGCAAATACTGGGTTGATAGACGTTTTCTTCCTTTCACAGAGTTTAAGGTCGCCCACCTTAGGCCACTGGTAGATGTTAACGATTGCTGGCAAGTTGTCTGGATGCTTTCTGGCTTCCCCATCAGAGGGCTACTTGGCATTGGTCCTCCCAGACATCTGCTACCTCTTGTGCAGGGTGAAGAGACTCTATGCAACTGCTGCGTGGGCCTGTGGAATTGGGTCACTGCTGAGGGATTCACCATGACTTGAAGGCGTAAACAGCAATACTGAATGAGGCGCTTTGCTTAGGGAGCTGTAAAATAAATTTCTGTTGTTCTGGTCGGCCTGTCTTGTCTTTAGTTTTTGCGAAAGGAAACTCTTGGTTTAGTGAAGAGACTTATAAAAATGCTTGAACTTTAAAAAGGGTAATTGGACAAATTATTATCTGTCATTTGAACAGATCTTTTTAAAAAAACGTATTTCCATTTTAGTTGGATCGTGCTTATGAAACCTGATTATTTTTCAGACTTTATGAAAACAAAGGAGAAGCAGACTTCAGGGAGTCTCTGCTGCAGCTCTTTAAGTCCATCAATGAGATGATGAGCAGCATCTCCGATCAAACTGTCATAGTGAAGGTATGTACTTTACAGCTCTCCATCTTGGCTTTACTTTTGCTTTCTAAGCTACACTTAATCAGTCAATGAAGTGTAGCCTGGCGCTTGTCCCCAAAAGCATATTTTACCTCAAACGTGGTTAATGCTTGGGGCTTCTAATGAAGGGTTTGTGACTGTATAAAGAATGTGCTTTGAACAAATAAGTTGACTTGAATTGCAGTTGGGGCAGATACCTCACTGTTATTTTTAAAAGAGAACTTAGGGTTTAAATGATGTTTAGCTCATTTAACTTGTATAACCTTAACCTTAAGCTATTTTTAAGGCATTATCTATAAGATGCTGATGACAATGTAGATCCTCATATTCTTAAGCGCTTATTTATATCCTAGGTTGTTCCAGAATTTCAATACAGTATCTTAAGCCCCACTACATGTTTTTAATGGAAGATCAGTAGCGGGTCAGACTGCAGACTCCACCCCACACCCCTTTTCTTTTGACCCTTTAAAATGGTAGCTACTTTTGGTAGCACTGGCCGGCTCATGAAGTTGGGAATGTGGTCTCTGACCTCATATGACCATGGATTTTGATATCACAGAGCAGAAAATTGAATTATAGGACTGGTAGATTTTTGTATCCAGAGGAGTCTGGGGTCATTGTGCCAATGCCGGTCTCAAGTGCTGTTACTGAATCTCTTTCCCCATGGAAAAATACAGAGACTGTCATAAACACACGTTTGATAAGCTGCACCTTGAAGTTCTCCTTGTGGTTCCCAGTAGAATTTATAAAGGACACAACTCTTGACCTAGCCGTGCTGAATCAGTTGAAAGATGAGGATCATAAAGGGGCTAAGAATTGGGGTTGAATTTGGGGACGGTTTGACAGCATGACTCCTCCTGCTCAGATGTGCAGTCGTTGTGCACTAGAAGAATTTTTTTATAGCAGCTGGGAGGCAAAGACAGACAGTGACAAAGTGCTGTGCCAGTGCAAGTGGTTCCTCTTGAAGGGAGCTGGGAGGTGTACGGCAGGAAAACACCCGAGTCAAAGACACTGGTCCTTTCTAGCTGGTCTTAGGCTGCTAATGCCATGCTGAGCGCACAGAAAAAAAGAGATAGTGGGGATAAAGCTGCTGAGTTTGAGTATTTTAGGCAGAGAGACTGAGACTGTATCATCTGATAACAAAACAGGGATATTGCACGTTTCAAGAAAGCTGTATTTTCATTCCATTGACAAAGCGTCTATCCTGAATGGAAATTGGTAAGTTGCTATTTGGTGTTTTACGAATAGGATGTTTTCACTTTACGAGGATTGAATGTAAGATTTATTTTCCTGAGACTCTTTTGTGAGGCCTGCTTCAGGAAGGCAGATGAACATGAGCTTTTTTCTTTTTCAATGGTTTATGCCTTCAAAAAATGATACCTCCATGTCACGGGTTGAGGCTGGGCTGGCCACTAACGAATGACAGACGCCCTCTGTTAACCCCTCTCCCCTCCCAGAAGGGAAAAGGAGAGAGAACAAGGGAGAGAGACTTTACAATTTGGAAAAGAAAACTAAAACAGCTTTAATGAAACTATAACAACAGAAGAAAAGAGAATAATGAGGAAATAATGAAATATACAATATGTACAAATAGATGCGAACCCAATACCGAACCCAACTCCCCCCGCCCCGATGACGATACGTTCCCACCACGCTGCAGGGCTGGCACTGGGGCAGTCCCAGGCTGGACTGGGCAGCAGGCAGGGATGGGATGCAGGAGCTGGACTCAGGCACTGGATTCAGGGATGCACGGGTCGGGATCGATGACAGGAGGACAGACGGAGTCCTCCTCAGATGTCGGCCATCGAAGAAGAGAGGAAGAGAGCGAGACCCTCGTGATCCTTCAGCTTTACACTGAACATGACGTCTATGGGATGGAACACTCTGTGGGTCAGGTTTGGGTCACCTGTCCGGTTCGCTCCTCCCTGCAGGGGCGACCTTTTTCCTGCTTGTGACCCTTTTCACTCCTGGCACCCCAACACAGAGCACAAGATTTAGCAGTGACCTTGGTCATTTTAAGAGCAGGTATAAGCCAGGGCCTCTCTGCATCCCATTCCTTGGTACCAACTATAAACATCAGGCCTTGGCACTGCTGGAGCAGTCACTGTCTGGAAAAACAGGCTGCTGTTTCAGAAAGTGCTGGTAGTTAGAGGAGACTGAACTGAAAAGTTAAAGCACCAAACCAGAATTAGTTCTGATTTAGCCCAAACCAGGACACCCCAAAAAAGATTTGCTCATCTTCACCTGAACTGCAGGGAAAGACAACAAACTTCCTAGCAGTGGCTAGAGAGATTGCACTGCAGCGGCGTCTGCCCTAGTCTGTGTCTTGGTTCGCATTCAGATCTCTGCGGAGGAGCGTGGAGCACATCTGCTGTCTGTGCTTGGCTACGTGGAGTATGCTGGTAGATGAAGCCTTGACAGATGAGCCAGTGTGGGGTTGTCTGAGAAGTGTGCTTGTGGATGCCTTTCAGAAGCCTTGACAACCTTTCATTCATTATTCATTGCTTTCATGTCCTTCGGACTCTAATTACTTAGCTCTTAGAACACATAATTGTAACTATTGGCTTTTTGCAGCTTGTGAGATTGCTTTTATTATGCTCAAATATCCACTGAAGCACTACAGTTTTTGCAGTGACTAGAAATGTGTGGTCCTATTACAAAGAAGAAAATTATTGAATAGGTGGGTAAGTGCGGGGTTTTTTTGAAAGGGAGTGAGTGTGGCTTCTGTGAGCCTTGCCTGACAAAGCTGTTGGAGTCCTGCGAGGTGTCAGTCACCGTGTAAAGTGGACAGGCTTCATTCAGCATCTTTATCAGTGATCTGGAGTTGGTAGTGAAGTACTGTGCTGGTAGTGAGGAACGTCAGAAGGACCTCACAAACCCGAGGGGGCTAAAACGTGAGCTGCCAGGTAGACCAATGTAAGGCAGCGCCTCTCAGGAGGAGCGAATGAATCCCTGAAGGGTGCTGAACTTGAAGCTGGCAGCTGCAGTTTGGGGAAGACACCTTGGGCTCTCCGGGGTCACTGGCTCCGTGCGCAGTGGCAGACGAAGAAGCAACGGGGTGTTGGGTGTCAGCCAGAGGGATAATGAGAGCATGGCAGGGCCGTCATTTCGTTGTTAGGTAGCCTTGGTGCGTCCACATCTTGCATGCCAGGTGCTGTTCTGGTCTCTGTACCTCAGGATAGCGTTCAAGGGGTATGGAGGACCAGGATTGGGAATGGTCCTCCTTCCCTGGTGGGTAAGCAGTCTGTGAAACTCTTCTGTGCCAAATCCCACAGTACCAGAAATAGGGTGCACTCACTGACATCGGTAGGCGGTTAGTTTAAAACAAGTAAAAGAAGAATTTTTCATTTCTGAAGCTCGCTGTCGCAGGGAGGCAGGCTGTCAGCCGGCCCAGAGAGAGGTGAGGCAGATTTACAGTCCACAGATCCGTAGATGTTCTGAAGGGCTGGGTGGAGATGCAGCCTCTAAAGGAGGCTGGGGGAGCCAGGAGGGGCATGGACCACAGAAAGTGCAGGTGGCATCTCCTGTGGCCGCCGTTGGAGACCCAAGTGTTGGGCTGTACAAACCCTTAGTGTGACCCAGTGAGTGTTTCTTGTGCTGTTGGATACTCGTTGAAGTTTTGTAGAAAACTAATGAAGGTAAGCAGATAAGTTGCTAGGCCCCTGTGTTGTGCAGTCAGGATCAGCAGATCTAGCGGTAGCGGTTTCAGGCTTTTCTAACTGCTTTTAGTATATATTGGGGAAGCTAAATAAGTGTGTACTAAATAAGTCTGTCTGGAGAGATAAGAAGTTGAAAAGACCTACATAGAAAATTAAGGTGCTTCACATTAATAGAGACAGATGCTTAATTCATACATTTGAATATTTCTGTTTCTCCTTGCAGAAACTGTAATCTGTCTTGATAGTTTATCGACGTGAAGCAGAACCGCCACTGGAAAAGTTTTTCTGAAATGTTCACAACTTTTCTCTTTGGGCTGGTTATGCTGAATTTTTTTTTTACCCAGCCTATCTGTTAAGAGAGTAGCCTTCAACCTGACACTGTGCAGGGGAGAATGAATGACTGCAGTCTCATGTTCGTAGCAAGAATTGCTCTTTATCTACTCAAATATTTATGTCCTTGTGGAAGCTGATGAGCTGTTTGACTGTAGCTCAGGTCTTCAGTTACTTAATATTTTGCATTTAAATTGCCCCTTTTTTTAATTTGAATTTTTCAAGGCTTTGGGGACATTTAAAAAAAAAAAAAAAAGTTTCCTCAAAAGAAAACTGCAAATAAACTGCGAATTGTACAAGGATTTAAGGTTATAGGGACTTTGAATTTGTCCCTATTTTAGGATTATGGCTATTCAGAACTTCTTAGGGTAGGGGGGCATTTGTCTATGTGGCTGCTTTGCCAACCTGACTTCAGTTTTAGCCTTTAAGGAAACAAAAGCAGGAGTATTTTCGATGGAGGGCGTGTTAAAAGTGGAACTTGGCAGTTTTGCTGGCTGCAAGTAGGTGTAGCTGTACACAGCATGGATTAAATTTTTCTCAAGACTTAAAGGGAAGAAAACACAAGAAACAAAAAAGCAAAAGCTCTGTCTGTCTGCGAGCTGGGCTATAAAAGCAGCAATAGTCAATCCTATAGGTTTGGATTTGAGCAGTCGCTGTGGTATAAATTACAGAGTTCGAAACAGAGCAGAGTTTGTTTTTTATAGTTAATGAAATATAATTGTTAGGGGTTTTTTTTATGTGTGTCAGTGTTGACTGCAGTGGAGGCTGGCATTCAGAGGCTGCCTTTTACACTTGATTTCTTTAAGGTGTGCATGTCCAAACTGGAGAGGGAAATTCAGGCCGTGATTTGAGCTGACGGATGTTTGGGTCATCCTCTCGCCAACAAAGAATGTTCTCGCACCATGAGCGGTAGTGCACTGCAGTAACAGCTGGAGAAGTAGAGGGATTAAACTTTGTTTTTCAAGTATCAGTTTGATTTTTAAGATTTACTTGATTAAATAAGGTGTGCAGCATTTGGTACGTGCATATATTTTTAATGGTTACAAGTGTAGTGAGCTTTCCTGGGTTTATTCCTGTTTTCTGCTAATTGGTGCATGATAATTATTTCCTTAACCTTTTACTGTTTAAGCACGAGCTCAGCTGAAGCCTAGCATGATGTTTCAAGTCTAGATAAAAATGCAAATGTTTCCTAGTAATTTATTCTTGCATCTCTTTGAAACAAGGGCAGTTGAGCCAGCTGCATCGAATTTATGAGGACTGTGATTTCAGCTCTGTTTGTGTGAGGGAGCTGAACTATTCTCAGCAGGGTTCTTGCAGTTTGCTCTAATGTTTGCTGCCGTGCGTGACTCTGTACTGCTGTTCAGGATGACTGAAAAAAAAGATAGGCTGGTAGCTGAGTTAGTTCTCTGCACATGAAGTGATCTTGATAAAGTAGGTGTGTATATAAAATTATCCTGTAATGTGACCACAGAGAGCCGGGGCGGAAGATGATAACATGTCACTAATGCCAATTCTCTTGTGTGGGGGGTTTTTTTAATAATCCTTGTCGCTTTTGACACATCATACCTGTTTCTCGGTATCCATACCATACTTTTTCCTATCCTGATATTAAGCATTTATTGCTAAAGCCACAGAAAAGTATTTAGATGAAGACAGAGAAATACATTTCAAGCCGCTGAGGTACCTAGGAAGAAAACAAAAGAGACTGCATTAGCCTGCAGGGCTTTTCTGGCAGGTCGAATATTTGATTACCATCGTTTAAAATGAGTTGAGTAACAAAAATGCAACCGCGGACTGAGGTTTCTGTATGGGACAGCCCATTGTTACACTGGCAACAATTACAGTAAACAATCTCTACAAGAGCACAACGCCACTTCACTTCTGACCGCGCTTTGTGCCGTTTTACACCGAGATTTGTGCCAGAGGCGCTGGTTCAGTTGTGATCTGGAACGAATGACGGCTGTAGACTGGGGCAATTCAGAAATAGTGTTTAGGCGTTCCTGGAAATTGTTTCATCCAGCTGCTGACTGGGCTTAATTTGGCTGGGTCGATGAGTTTAATAGAATGGCATCAGGGCTAATGCTTGTGTGGAAGGTAGGTGCTTTGTGTGGAATGAAACAAGAGATGAAAATTGACATTAAAATCATGTACAAATTGAGTCAAGTAAAACAGATTTCTTGCTTTATCAGACAAAAGAGTTCATAACAGTATACTAGATTTGGCAAAGAGATTTTGTGCTTAATTTTGCGACTAGGCGTGCTGTTTGAAATGAACGATTTTAGAAAATGACATTTTAAAGTTCAGTGTTTTTGCTTGTATGTAGTACAAAGACATGAACTTCAAATCTAGACAAAACTTGTAGTATACCATTCAGAATACATTTCCTTTAATAATTTGCAAACGTTATTTGTTTAACCTAATGACAACCTTCAGTTAGTATTGCAGTTTTCTTAAAAGGCTGCTGTAAAGAAGCTTTTGTTACTGTTTCATCCCGTTCTTGGGTTTATACTGACAAGGAATCTAAAAAAAAGAATTTTCCGTTGTTGCAAGACCACTTTGCTGTACTCTGTACTGCTTTGTTTTCGTTTACCAGTGACTGTTGTTATTATCACAGTAGTAATTTCTGGTTCGTATTGATGAAGAGATTTCTCAATATGCTCAACTATGTAGTAAACAAAAGTAAAAACTCCCATTGTTTATAGCTGTTACCCCAAATTGTATCAGAAGTAACTTTAAGCTACTTAGCAGGGTTACCCTATCTTATTTTAGTGTGCTTTCATATGGCAGAGACGTGTTTGTGCAGGCAGTTTGTCTTCTACTGAGTGGTAGAAGGGCGCTATGGAGGGATATAGTGCCATATTTTTGATCCCCTTTTAGAGTAGCTTTGTGTTAATACATCAGGGTGTTAGCTCAAGTGTGGTAAAATAATTCTTTTGTGTTAAGAGAGTGTCACTTTTCTTATTCCATAAGCCTTCACGTGTGCTTAGCTACCAGATGTGGCAGGGAGATGCTTACAGACAGCGCTTGCTGCACGCGCAGACGGCAGCGTGACTTTCTGGCTTTGAGACAGAACGTGTTCAAGATGCGGCTCCGAACGGCGTGTGAAATGCGCCGTGGCTGTACTGCCCTTGCGGTGCTTCTTGAAGGTGTTGCTGAGCACGTGCCCTTCTGCGTAGGTGTGTTCTTCAAGGCTTGCTGTTATCTTGGGTGTTTGAAAGGATAATCTATGTGGCTTTTCAGAAGGTGGGCTGGGTGACTGGGCGCTGGTGACCAAATGCTTGAGGTAATGCTGCTTTTCGTGAGCGAAGCCATCTCCAGCGAACTCAGAGGTTTGCAGGAGCAGACTCCACGGAGAAGTTCTAGTCTGTCTTTCATCTTCCCCAACTTGAAACTAGGGAGGGCTTGGAGGGAGCTGGGGTCGGAGGACAGGCTTACGTGGGGTCCGAGAGGAAACTGTTAGGAGTGAAGTGGGATTCAGATTGCCTGGGCCCTGGTGGGACTCCCGAAACCTAAAGTTGAGGTGATTATGTTTGCCTAATGACATGAAGAAAAGGTGTGTGTCTGTCCTCCCATCTCTTTCTGGGAGGACTGCTGGTATCATAGAATCACAGAGTGGTTTGGGTTGGAAGGGACCTTAAAGATCATCCAGTTCCAACCCCCTGCCATGGGCAGGGACACCTCCCACCAGACCAGGTTGCTCCCAGCCCCATCCAGCCTGGCCTTGAGCACTGCCAGGGAGGAGGCAGCCACAGCTGCTCTGGGCATCTTCAAGAAGAAATAAAAAACTCAGGAGCTTTTCTGTAAGGCAGCTCCTCCAGGTGGTTTTAACAGTTGGGGGTTTTTGGTATTCTTTTTGTTGTTACAAGAAATAAATGAAGCTTACTCTTATTTTACACAATTTATATATGCAAGTGTTGAAGGTTCATTTGGGTTTGCAGAATAAAGTGACTGTTTTACTGATCGTGTTTTCTAAGTTGCTGGTTTAGGATAAATTTTTAGTCATAGAAACTCCCTGAACCTTTAGATCTGAGGAATGTGCTAGTTTTTCTCTTGGTAGATCCCATTCCTTACCCATTCTTGTCTCATTAAACCTGTCTGGAAATGAACTGTTCTGCCAAAAAGAGCCATGGCAGCGTGGGCCCTACAGTGGACCCCTTCACTGATGTTAGAAACAATGCCTCTGTTGCACTTGGTCCTATTTATTCTGGCCTTCTTAACGTAGCTGAAGGTTTTTTCCTCCAGCTAATCTTTTGATACAGGCCATCATTGAATTTGGTGCTTCAACATGGGAAAAAACCCCTGCGTTATTGAGCTGCTAGCTCTGAAGAAGTTTAGGAAAATACCGTTAGCTGTTAAGTCATTATAATCTCATCAATGAATTTATCTTAAAGGTTGCAAAGGATGACTGCTCTAGATAAAGAGGTGGTTGGGATGATTTAATGAATAAGTTGCAATTACTCTACAGAACGATAAAATCTAGGAATTTCATCCTCTGTATTGGCTGTGGAGAGCACTGTGACCATCAATTATTGCTTCATTTATTCTATTTAAGGCAAAGCTTTGAATTTTCTGGACCTTATTATGTTCAGTTAGTGAGTTTTATTTCTTGGCGGTTTAATTGCCTTTTTAGTTTAGAAGGGTGTGCTTGAAGCACTACACTCGTTGACTTAGCCGTTCAGTAGGTTGTATTGGCAGCTGGTGCGTGTCATAAGTGTCAGTTACTGGTTCTTTTCGTCTGTACGCCCTTTGGCTGTGGTATAATGCCGTTTATACATCGAGGGGCTATGCATGAAGGGGAAATCAACACCTCTTTGGGCCCAGCTATGTGTATGGTTGTGTGGGGAAGGGAGAGGGAGCAGTAAGGGCTGAGACGTGATTCTCAGGGGTTCTCCGAGGTAGCTCGCAGGCTGACGTGCACCCGTTGACGTCATGCGGATCCTTGACTCGCGTGTGAATCACATCCCAGGAAAGAAAAATAAAATTCCAGTAATACCCTGACAGACAATAGAACCGTGAGTGTACAAGGAAGTTTAACTCAATAGTGGGGGAATATCTGCATTATTCATACGATGCACCGTCTTGTTTCTGCTTTCTCGCCTTTTTATTCTTCCCCTTTGCTGGTTTCTTTGTGTGCTTTGTAGTACTTAAAATGAAAGATTTTCTAGCTTGATAAGGCTAGTAATAATTTGTCACTTGTTTTCCACAGAGGGAAGCCCCTTTGGGCAGTAAAATTTTTTTTTGCAGCCCAGCTTGAAACTCTGTGTAATTATTGACTAAGTATGTGAGACTGATATTTCCAGCTTTGTATGTGTATCTAATGTGATCACATGGCAATTATTACAAAACCCTGTTTGATTAAAAAGCACGTAATTAAGGTTCTTCATTATTGTGTTTTCTCTAATGCTGTTCTGAATTTTCAAGTGTATTAGGCATTACTGTGGAACTATGAAATTAAGGTTTTGATGTAGTTTGCTATGTACTTCTTGCAGAACTGAGGAATTTGAACCTTTGTACAGCGTTGATCAAGAGCGGAAAGTGATGTAATTTAATTTATTTCAATGGAAAAAAAAGCAAACCAGCTTGATTGTTTGGTTTTTTTCCCCGATGTTGTATGAAAAGATGAGAACGGTTTTGTTGGTTTTTTTTTTTATCCGCCGAATTGAATATTCCTCACTTATGTATTCCAGTATCCTGGGAATAACCAGCATTGCAATTGTGCTGCTGCTAACAAAAGCTCTACTTTCAATTGCAGCTTCTAACAGAGTAAAATCTACAGTGAGAGCTGCTCTTTTACGAGATCTAATATCAACAAGAAATGATTTTAGTAGACCTTTGGATTACACAGATACAGATTTAATCACGGGGCTGCAGAGCCTGCTTGTCTGATCATACTGTCTGTCATATAATTGAGTCAGTTGAGATTGGAAATTGAGCAATACAGTTCCACAGTTTTCTTTACATTTGAAGATATTAAACTTTAATTGGCTTGTCCATAAAGTAGAACCTAAGTTGCTGGTAATTGTTGTAAATACAGGCTTTAAATTGGTGTTGTAAATAGTTTTACCTGATAGTACTTCATTTAAGCTATTAAAGTGTTAATTTTAATGATTGTGCCAGCACAGTGTGAAATTTTAATTCAAGATATAAAATGCAAGCTCTTTTTTAGTATGTGTTACTAAACATTTATTGCTACGTGCATTTGAATGATAAGCAAATAAAAACACAGCGATGGCTGCGGTTTACAACTGGTCATTAGAGTCCTCATCCATCAAAACACATAAGCGTGTACATAATGGGACTATTTGCATAATTACAGTTATGAGCTTGATTTCTGAGCATGTAAGTAGTCCTTTAAGCATACGTGGGAATGTTTGATGATCAAGCTTGACAGTTTAAATGGACTATGAATAAAAACTGGAACACTCTGAGATTTGCATCTAACCTGTTGACGCGTTTGGGTTTTGCTCTTCGAAAAGTGGTCGGCAAGTGTTGGCCAACTCCCCCCGCTGGCTCCTTGAAGGTGTCCTGGTGGCTGTCATCAAACAATGGACCTCGTGCATTCAAGAATGGTGGAATTTGATTTAAAATTACTAAGGTTGTGGCAGAAAAGCGTAAAACAAGTGGTTTTGTATGTAGCTGCGAGGCAGTACTCCTCGAGTCTGTTTCCCTGCGGCTCTTCCTACTATTAGCAACTGCTGCTAAACAGAATTTTTCTGTCTCTTGAATTCCTCGGACTGTGCAGTTGCATAGTGTAATCACTTGGCATGTCATGGGCTTCAGATTAGAAAAGAACAGCGTAAGGGCTTGCCTTGCTTCTGGCTCGAAAGGATGGGGAGCACGCGGTGCTCTTGTTGAGGGAAACTGCAGACGTTGAGGATTAAACCCACCAACAGAGATGCCTTGTGTGGGGAACCAATCGTTCCCCCTTTGGAGGCAAAACTGCATCTGTAATCAAGCGGGCTGATATTATCAGCACAATGCAAAGGTAAGAGAAGTAAGTCTGGCTGTTGTGGTTTAGAGTTGCGTTTTCCCAAAACAGCGGGTTTTCTCTAGTCTGGTGCTCAGTAGGGGCAAGAACCCGAGGAACCTTGGCAAGGATAGTGCATGTGTATCAGCTAGTAGTGTTAAAACCAGAGACTTTTGCCTTAGGGTTTCTTAGGTAGCACGTTTTTCTCACCTAGTACTTGAAACAGGGTATTTAAATCCATTTGCCAATGAGGAAACGCCCCCCAACATTATCTGATTAAAATTACTGTTTGTGTAGACTGAGTGTTTTTTCTCTGTGGTGTTACTAGAGGTCCACTTACTATTGTTTAACCTAAAGTGTAGTGTGGCCTGATTGCATTAAATTACTGGGCAGTAATTTTTAATTGCTGGATTTTTGCTCTTCTTGCCTGCTCTAGAAATAAATAAATAACTAAATAACTATTAATTGTTACTAAGAAACTGAAAGACAAAATTAAGTTAAAATTACTGTGAATAGTTACAAACGGATGTTTAATATTTTATCTTCTGAGTCCTTTCGTTATGTATCTTGCAATGGAGTGACAACTGCACGTTCAAAGGCAATTAGAGAGAACGACAGTCTCTTTAGTGGCGACCAAGGATTTGCTGCAGGGAAAAGTGACAATTGTGCGTTTTTTGTTTCCTTTTTAAGTAGTGGAGGGAAAATTAAACCCAAACAACTACAGCATGGCTGTAGGTGCTTCTCCAGCTCTACAGAAGATGGGGGGAAAAGTGATTAGAGGAACATAAGTGAGTTACACGTGGTGCACTGATACACCGAAGGGTTTCTATAACATGTTGGAAGGAGCTTATAAGTCTCTAATTTTGGTGTAAATTGTCAGTTTTTCCCAGTTTACTAATCTTTCATGCCTCTTTCTTCTTTTAAATCTGTTAAATCTAAAAGTTTGGATTTCATTGAGTTTCAGTTTAGGTAACTTATCCCAAAAGAGTCTGCTAAGAGCAAACCCGAGGGGTTCAGCTGCAGCCGCGGGGAACAGTTGACCCCCAGCAACCTGCTCCTGTCTGATTCTCTTCTTGCAGTCTTTGCATCACCCTTAAAGCCACACGAATCTCAGTCTTGTTTATTTGTTGTTTTTGTTTTTTTAGGGGGCAGCACTTAAATACTTGCCAGCTATTGTCAATGATGTGAAATTAGTATTTGATCCAAAAGAACTTAGGTGAGTAGTCAATGAAATGTGTAGCGTGAACTTCACCTGGATCTTTACATACACACACACACGCACATATATATATAAAAATATATGCAGAGGCAACGAAATGCGATCACCTGAGATGTTTTATCACTTCAGTATTATTACTTTTTTCTTTTTTTCCCTTGCAAATATTTTTAGGGCGACGCAAACAGCCTGTTTTCAAAGTACCATGTATGGCATCAAGGTGTGACAAATGTCTTGACAAACTCTGCAGTCGTGTTGAGATAGCAAGAATTATCCATCAGGCAACTGACAGCAAAACTCTTAAGCTGTGCACTCGATGCTTCACTCTTTCGAGTACAAATTTAATGCAAATAATAACTCTGGCTTTGTTCAGTGAACCCTGTTGCTGGATTGACTTTTCAGTAGCTCATAAACACAGGAACATTGTTAGTAAACAGAAAAGGGTAATAGGAAGATGTTTTAGAACAACAAAAAAAAATACAGAAACCAAATCAAAACTAGTATTTCAGGAGAACTTTTAACTTACAGCAAAAAAAAACCAAAACCAATTTGTCTTTCACACCGCTATTGCGCGGTGTTTTAAGTTGAAAAACCCCCTTTTGTAAAACCTGATTTGGTTGCACAAACCCTTCTAGATATTGTCTGTTTTCATTTCTGTGTTCTGGTGTGCCAAAAGGAGTAAAAGAAAGATAAAGTGGAAATAAAATAGTAAGTATGATCTTAGTTTAGCAGTCCAGTGGCCTGAGGAACCTGGCGTTTAGCTTCTGTGTGCCTGTACTGTAACTTTTTTACATGCACGTTTATGTTTCCCGTGGGCCTAGGGAGTACATCTGCGTAGAGTTTCTGGAACAAAGCACGATTTTGATATGTGATAGCAAGAGTACTGGGAAAATACATCAAACGAGAAATACCGGGATTTGGCCTGGTTTACCCCAAACACTACGGTTTTTCTGTCACTTACGAGTATTCAGATTCAGATGGAAATAATACTTAGAAGTGAAGGCTCAATAGGAAAAACAAAAAACCCCAACATTTTAGGAAAACTATTGAAAAGTCTTTAAAAAAATCTCTTATGTGAGAGCTCAGCTGATGAGTGTGATGGTACCTTATCATCCTAGAATGCGTGTTTCTTGTTGCTTGTTTGTTTGGGGTTTGTTTCTTTCTTTTGGGTTTCTGTTGGTGAAAGCTTGTACAAGAATTAGCACTATTTTTTGGTTTTGGCTTATATGGTCATGTATTATTCCACTGATGGAAGTGGTGATTGAGGTCAAGAGGCAATAGCACAGACAACTGAAATTTGAAATCCAAAACCTTAAATGGAACATGGGAGAAGAGTGTAAAACTGAGATAAAAGGGAGGGGGTGAAAGAAAAGACACAAACCCCTAAGCAGACGTATTAAAGACAAGTCACATTTCTCTGAAATTCCTGTCTATTATATCTGTAACAATATGAGTTTGCTTGTCCGAAGTATATAGTTGTTTATCTTGTTTTGTGCTGTTGTGTTCTTTACGTATTTTGGAGAGAGATTAATATATTTTTACTTGTCCCTTTGTACGTAGCAAGCTCTTTACTGAATTCATCCTAAACGTTCCCGTCAGCCGGCTCACAATCCAGAAGCTCTACTGCTTGATAGAAATAGTTCACAGTGACCTCTTCACGCAGCACGGTAAGCAGGACCTTCGCAGCCGTTAAACTGCCGCATTATTCATTGTCTCCAGCTCTCTGCTGGTGCAAGGTTTGTCCTTGCTGCTGAACATGGCAGAGGTTGTCACCAATTAAGGTGGTTCCTTGGGAAGGACGGGAAGATGTAAAATAAGTGAGGAAATGCTAATTGACGCTTACGACGTGTTAGAGATCACAGAGAAGTGAAAGGAAAAACTTGTAATTTTTAATTTAAAACAGCACTAAGCGTCCGGTGTTACTGGCGTGTGTTATAACTTTAACTACGATGTATTTTATCCAAAACTATTAATTCAGCTTTTGTGCTCAGTGAAGTTCTATGCAGAAAATGGAAGTTTTTGATGTTCTTTCTTTCGGAAGCTTTCTTGTCTGCCTTGAAGCTGTAAAAGTAAAACAACACGTAAACCTTTTAGAGTGTGCTGTGGACCCGTGCTTTCTTGTTTTCGCCTTTTACATTAGCAGACCAGGGTTCAAGCACTTGTCCTACAGATTTCTTCATTTGAGGGGAAACATTTCATTCTTTTTCTGGATGACTGCAGGTTAAACTAACCTAAACTAAGTGTTTGTGTGCTGTCAGAAGAAGTTAATGAGGGAGCAAATAGGCAATGGTTCAATGATAAAGGAAATTTGAAAGGATTCTTCTGTCAGATCAAAAATGCTGGGACTGTGTGCTGCAAAGCGCTGCGAAACCAAACTTTGCTGGTTCCAATTTAGAAAACGTTCGTGGTGGGTGGGTTTTATACTGGCAGGTCTTATACCAGATCAGGTGGTATGACCCCAGCTGTGTGACTTTTGCTGCATCTAGTCCCTTTTATTGTCTTCTGGTTAGCGAACAAGGATAAAGCCAACACAAACTGTGCAGCGAGCTGTTGTGCTCCTCAATGTCACCCCATGGTGGGTGTTTGCGCGTGGCTCGGCGCAGCGGCGCTGCTGGGAGGTGGGGTGTTGCATGGGCCTGGTGCTGGCAGCTGCGCAGTTACGTGCTGTTGCTCCTTCCGCTTCTTCCCACTGGAAGTTTTCTTTCTAATTTTGCACAAGGAGCGATGGAGAAGGATGGGCTTCACGTTTTGATGGCACTTTTTATTTTGGCTATATTTGCAGTAAAGGTTATCCTCCGAGCTTGTGATTTATGACAGGTACCTGTAAAATTGTGAGGTCTACGTGACACGTTACTTGCAAGTTTAAACCTGAAAGTTTGGATTAAAAAAACCCCAAGGTCTAACAAAAATTAAGACTGGAAGATGGGGATCCTGGAGACTCTGAACCTTTCAAGAAAGAGCTTTTCCATAAGGAAGCCTTCAATACATTTACAGTCCTGCTTGAGCAACAAGGTGTAACACAGGTTGTAAATTTACTTCCTGCAGTTATGGATGGTGACGAAGTAAGAATGAAGCTCTGAAAAACAGAGTCTACCAGCCATGTCAGCACGTGCTGCACCAGCAAGTCCAAAGGCGGTTCAGCTTGATCTTCGCTTTCGAGATCTTCTTTTGAAATTTTTCAGCCCTTATGAGCCACATCAAATGGTTTTGTTCTGAGTTGCAGGGTTTGCAAGAATAAAAGAGGAGGAATGCAGATGGAGACGCTGATGTTGGGGCTTGGGTAGAATGGTACTAGGCTGTTTGAGACTATTTTAACGTTTGCTCTTTCAGATACATACATCAGTGTGACTCCTTTCCTTCACTCATTCTCAGCTCTCGGTCCGTGTGGTAGTTTTTCCTTCTTCTGGCTGCTTTAAGGTTGCGAGGTCTTTGGGACAGAAGTCAGTAATAGAAGGTATTGTACCTGACTGCCTTGCTTAGGAGGAAATTGAGAGAACTCAGATGAAACGAGAAATGATGACTATAAAAAGCACTACTGAGGAAGGCTGTGGGGGCGCATAGTGTCTTTACTATATTAATCTTTGACTTCGCTGATTCAACCAGTTACAGTTTCAGAGGTGGAAGGAGAAACTGTGGCTGCTTTCTTTTTTAAACCTTACTCTCAAACTCGGCCGTTTGGGTGGCAGCGAGTGGTACAGTCCAACGTTAGTGAGCTCCTGAGAAATTCAGATCGATCTGTTTTAATAGCTGGGCGATTAATCTGAACTCAGACCAGTTTTGTTGACAAAAACAGTGCTACGTAATGGCGTTTGGATCTTACCAGGAGGCTCCTAACCAGGAGTTTCCATGCCACTGGCTGTTAAGAATGCCTTAACGTGCTTCAGTCGAGTGGCAGTGGAGATGGAAGGCAGGTCACGCTGCCGGCGCTGCCCAGCCTGGCGTGTGAGGCGCGGGCTGGCTGCACGGGACGCTCCCTTCACCCCTCCTGGGCTGGAGCGGAGGTGGGTGCGGCGGTGATGTGGCTCTGCCCTCCCTTCTCTGTGGTTCTCTGTGACCTCACGTAGGTGTGTATCTCTTTTGTGTGCCGATAGACGAAGCGTTGTCTTGAAAGCTGCTCTTGCCACTGGTAATTCTCTAGAAAAGCTTGTGTCTGGAGAACCAGTTGTGCTGGGAAACTTTCATAAACACTAAAATTCACTTGAAAATAAATTAAACCCCTAGCCACAGCCTTTGTTAAATTTAGATATTTTTTTTTTTCCCCTCCCTTGCTTGGTCGGTTTGAGTTTGTATTGCTAAAACGTAGTTTGCTGCCTCTCCTCCTCCTCATTGACCGAATAATTTTTAACTGATAGGCAATACTTTCATATAAGTATCCAACTAATCCTGTGTGATACTGCAGAAATGAGATTTTCTTTTCTGAAAGCAATATGCAGTACAGGATTGTGGAATTGATGGAAAGCTGTAAAATGTACAGAAAATCAAACAGCATTTCATCAGTGTATTTCTGTTGGAGAAAAATGCTCTGATGCTGTGCTTTGAGAGGTCAGAGAAGATTTATGTGCGTCTCCGGTGGAATTAAAATTCAAAATACATGAATTTGTGAAGCTTGAAGGATTTTTGGGGTGAGAGCGGTGGGTGTGTGAAATATGTTGTTAAAGCGTTTTGTTTGAAGAATGATGTTGAGTGCTGGATGGTTCAGTGGTCTTGATAAACTCTGAAGAGTTTGGGGCCGTGGATGAGAATGTACTCTGGTGGTGTGGTTTGTTCGTCTTTAAAAAAGGATGTAAAATAGAGTTTTAAAACTTGTTCACTTCTTTTCTGGTTTTGTCAGATTATATCTATTATAGGTTTCCTTCTGAAATTCAAGGCAACTTTTTTTCTTTGCAGAACTTGTACTTATTTTTAGTCAGCTTTCTTCAGCCCTGGCAGGAAAACCCTGTGCATTCCTTAGATTTTGGTGCTTTTGTCCTAACGGTGGCTCATAATTGAGCCCTAGTACCAAAGGGAAGAAGAAAAATCAGTGTGTAGCTAGTCAGCCAAAGCAGAATGTGTGTATTTGTATGTATGTTTGACAGGAGAATGACAGCTAGGTGACTTCAAGGAGCCTGTTTTTCCAAGCTTGTGGTTATTTACAGAGGTCAACAAGTAGAAGTCATCTCTCTGTGTAGACTAAATCTGTATCAGGTCTTCACGCTTCTAGTTTCTGTCCTTCAAACAACAAGTACTCAAATATCACTAAGAAGATTTTCCTGGTGATTCCCTGCTAACATAGACAGCTGTTTCTGCCCGTTTTCAGGGGTTGTATTCATCGAGTTCAAGGCCTGTTTTGCACGTCTTAGATGATCTGCCATTTATCCCTTCCACGTCTGCATCGATAATCTATTATGGCTTTGGCAAAATAAATTGTGAATTTTCTTCTGGAAAAGCATAAGGTTGCATCTTCTTTTTCTGGAGCATGGAAAATCGTCCCTAACGGGATGATGCTCGGGTGCTCTTTTTCTGTTGACACAGTAGACGCGTGTTATACATCGGTTTGGTCTTTGTTCCCTTTCTTACGCGAGGGAACGCTTCCTGGAAGGTCAGGGACAAGATCATTTGGTCATGGCTTCTGCAGAAGTTCCCCATGGGGCTGAGCACGGCAGTTTCCAAGGGCTGAATCGCGGCGATGATCTACGAGCGTGCCCTGTAGGAGTTTTCTCAAGAGCTAAACTGCCGTGTTTTCCCGTACTCTCCGTGGATGATTTATCCCATTTTTGGGGTATGTGTAGGGCCCAGGTCGTGCCGCCAGCAGGATAAAGGATAGTGGTGAACAGGGAGGTTGGCAGTCTGTGCTTTGGAGGAGTTCTTTCGGCTCTTGTCTTGCTCCCTGGTTATTGTAGAGAAGAAAATTACTGGGCAGAAGCCCTTTGGGTAGGGCCTGGGCGCTCCTGTTGGGTCTTTGTACACCCCAGGGTTCATCTGCGCTAACTGGGATGCAGCATTTTGCATGCAGCAAGGCATTTTAAATTGACAGTAATGAACATCCTGATTCAGCAAGGGTTTTTTTTTTGATTTTGAGGCTGGCATAGATCCTTAAATGTGCTAGTTTAGACAAACATGTAAGCATCGTGCTCGGTGAGGTCATAGGTGTATCAACATGTTCTCAGGTATGGCATACATTTATAGCATTTTATGTATTTATAAACATAAGGTAAATATGAATATGTAATAATTATGTAAAAATAACTATAGATGACCCTCTAGAAGTAAATGCATGTGTAAATAATTTAACACTTCTCACCCCTACCTCGGTAATTTCCGTAGATCTGTTACGGTGCGCGCAAAATCATCTTTGTCTGCGGAAAGCAGCAGCCTTCTGATAGAGCCCAACCCTGCATCTCTGCTTCCTTTCGTGGCCCCCTCCCCCGCCAACCCCCCCCCACCTCAAACCCCAAAACGCAGGACGCGTTTCTCCAGATTAGCACCTGAACCGGTTCTGTGGTGTGGAAGTCTTCTCTAAGAGTACGTCCAAATGTAAGTGTGGGTTCAGAAATCGGTGTGGAGCAGTTCTGCAACGGCCTCATGCACGTTTGCAGTTCTAAACGCGTGAGTGCTTATGGTGGGTGGGTAAGTGAAGTGTCTTAGCCTTCCGAACGTCGAAATTTTGGGTTTGTGTAAATAGTGATTTGTGTGATTTGTTTTGTCCCGTAGAGTTGCTTGTGTTCTCTCTTGCTTTGTTTTACAAATGACTTCCAGCTAATTACCAGGTGTGCTGTGTAGCTCCTGTTTTCTTAAATACTGAGGAAATCTAGTGACTCCTTCAATAGGAAATTGTTAGCCTAGCCAATATGACTAGACAGCATTTAGCATTTCTAAGAGTTCGTATTGTTTAATTATTACTAAAATTACGATATTTGTCTCCGTGCTGTGTAGCAGAAGCGAGGTTACTGAGCTTAGCTTTTATTTTTCTGGCCACGTTAACGAAGTGAACCATAAAATAAGGAAACGCATTCGTCAGTGTCCCTCCAAATGAAATGGTTTTAAATTGACAAAAATTTATTGCGTGTGTTTAGCTTCCGCGTAGTTCCTGTGTCAGTGTTTCATTTGAAGTCTTTGCTTGGATGCTCGTAAGTTGATAATGCCTTCTGAGCATCCTTTTATAAAGATTAATATTTTATTCTCACTGCACATTCCTGTGACATTAATCATCGTGGGTTGGACTTGTGCAGCGGAGAACAGATGTCAAATTATTGTTGTCTGTAATCATTGTGCATCACACTCATGAGCTATCTTCAGAGCTGGCTTTTGAGCAGGAGACTAATGTTATAGACTATAGATTTATCAAGGTTGCCCATTCATCAGGGCTGGGAGGTGTTTGTGACAGGCAGGCTGATGGAGGTTAACCTTTCCTCTTCTGTACTTCTAAGTAATCAAGGTACAGTTGATCAACCCAGTGTTTTTCGTGATCGTTTGTAGCAAAGGATGCACTTAAAATCTTATTTCCTCAGAGAACATATTACCATAGTACTAGATTTGTTTAAAAACATGTATAGCTGTTTGTGTGTGCGTGTGTTGGTGGGTCCTGTCTTTGCATTTTGTTGCCTTCTACCTCTTGTATCTTAATAGAGGCGTCTGGAAAACCCGAAACGATGGAACTATTTCAGTAGCTGTTCTGCTTCAGCTCAGAGTGAAGCCGGGCTGTGTGGTGTGTGTGTGATTAGAAACCAACGGGACGAAGACCTCGCTCTGCAGGATGGGGCTTACTGGGAGCGACCGTGCAGCGAAGGAGCTGCGGTGCCGGGGCAGCGCCCGAGCCCGCTCCAGCAGCGCGGTGCTGCCGGCTGAGCTCGAGCCTGGGCAGCAGGGCTGGGCAAGTTTGTCTGATACCCTGCCAGGAGGCCTTTAAAAACTGCAAGAGAAAGGAAAAGTATGTAAAAATCATCCAGTATGTAAATACGATTTTATTACCTGCCAGATGCTGACTATCATGAAGTACCCTTTTGATTTTAGGCATAGCTTTCATCTTTCCCATTGGCAATATTTATTCCTTTTTGCTCACTTCAAAGTGAGCTGTGTATCGGTATTTCTTCCTTAGCATAACAGTTCCATCGGGATTTCGAGGGCCAAGTAGTCTTTAGAAAGATTTCAGAGTGTTGGTGCTTTCACAGTTCTCTGGAGCCGCGGGTGTTTGGGTTTTGTGTTGCTGTTGGTTATGGGCTTGCGTGTTTGTTTGTTTTGAAAAAGCGGGGAAGGACTTGGATCTTTTTATCAAGTACCCAGCGCACCTCGATGCTTTGTTTTATCCTCCCATGTTTATAACCTGCAACAGCTACAAACCAAACAGCAGATGTTCGCAAGTGGATGCTGAGGAAGGCAGAGAAACCTGTAAGGTGGTAACTGAGGAGCGTTGTCGAGTCTACCCAAGGGAACTTAGTCTTTTGTAGAGGTTGTGTAGTTCCAAATGAGGCAGTATGACAAATCAATTAGTTTTTCCTTTCTCAGAAATTCAACTCGAATACCTTCCCTATTGATTAGAGTGGACTCCAGACAGTCTAACTCAAAGGTGACATAGCTGCAATTTTCACCTTCTGCATTGCCTGCAGATATTAAATTGATCTTTGACCGTTCTCTGCTAGTGGGGCTTAACGGGGATGTGCACATTTTCAAACCTCTAATTAGGGGCTTTTGTAAGTTATTAAAGATTGATTCACCTCGCAGGCTTTTACAAAGGCACGTTCGTGTGTCTTTGCTGGAGCGCTTAGCAACTGGGCATCAGGGTTCTCTCTCTCCCCTGCGTTTGGCGAAAGGCGCGTGCTACGCCGCTGAGTTGTGGGGTTTTCCCTCAATCTGCTCTTTTCTTCCCACGTTAGTCAAGACCTGAGGTGACGACACACACTGAGGTTTCACAAGTGCGGAGGCACAAGGCTGCCGTCACAAAGCGCCTCTGGGGCAAACAGCCTGAGCTGAGCCAGGTCAATCGTTGGGCTGAAATGTAGATGGAAAATTAGTGGTGAAATCTGACCTGCATCCGTCTGGTTATTGCTGTCACGTCAGAGCAGTCTTGAGTACTTGAGCAAGGAAGGAAACATTTTGGTATAGGAGTGGTCAAGGGCTGGAGCAGTTCAGAGGCCGAAGTTTAAAGCAAATGTAAAATGAACTACGTGTCGGGTCAGCACCAGGAGAACATTTATGTGATGGCTGGATCTTCACTCGTAATTTCTTTCTTCTGTTCGGGGGGATGCTGGGGGTTTTTCATCTAAGGTTATGCATTTGAAATACGGGACAGCTAGCTCTTACTTTAAATGCACATAAATCATTCTCTATCATATTAGGGCAGCTTGGAGGCTTCATTTTGGTATAAATAGCTTTAGATCATGTAATGATCATCCTGGTAAATAAGCTCTTTCAGTGAGGTCAGTTCTGTTTGGCCATTTTTTTTTTGCAGAGATCACCACTTCCTTTAACTTTTAATATCTGTATAGATTAAGGATAATATAGTTGTAAACAGGTAACGGGAGCTTATGGTGAAGATGTTTCTCTGTTATTAGATTCGGATCTTTTGTAATCCGATTCTCTGCTATCTAATGGAAATGAGTATGGGGGGATGTGATGAAAAGTCGTGGCTAGGTGTATTTCCCCATGTAGATACGTTGCATTGTCTAATGTCTGTTTCTTGAGGCAAAAATTTCAACAAACACACCATGTTTTTTCTCCTTTTTGAGCTATAAAGCTGGGAGAGGTTAAATGGCCAAGAAGCACTTAAATAGAAAAATTCTGTATTGAAGAAACCAACTCTTCAAAGGACTTTGTTTGAATGAGAGCCCACTTGTGCCTTCCTAGTGGACATGTACTTACGTGAGTCACTTGAGACTGAAGAATGTTTCTCTTGAACTGCTAGAGCCTGGGTGTGCTTAGACACTGTTATTTCTCATTCTCCGTTACAAGGCAGAATGAGGAAGCTGCTGTTGCACGCTTTCAACACGAGGAAGCCTCCTCTTGGTAGCAGTAGCAGCTACTCAACAGCAGAAGCTCCTTCTCGTTGAGGTGGAGCGCGCTCTATTCTGCATTATAGCGTGGGGGGTTTTTTGATTGTTTTTTTACGTCAGTGACTTTTATTTTTCCCCATGGTGCAGTTTGTGAGAGCAGGATTCCAGCTGTCTGTCTTGCTGTAGGCTTCTGGCAGACTTTGGGCAGAGTCTTTCCGTATGAAGTCCATCTTTGTCTCATCCATTGTGTTTCCTTCTCTTTTTTGGTAGCAAAAGCAAGTCATCTTGAGCCCGTACCTTATCACTGACACCGAGTGAGAGCAGTTTTCACCTTGGCACTGAGTTTCCAATGCCTGTATCAGTTTTTCCACTACAAGCCAAAAACACGCCACCATAGGCACGTATTGATTTTTCCATCCTTTGCATTTTTTTGCCTCCTAGCTGTCAGGCTTTTTCTGGTACCTGCAGTGCATCATTTAGCACTGGTGATACTGCCTTCTCCATCCCGTGCTTGTAACCAGCAGACTGTCATCGGAGCCTCCGTTTTCACTATGGAGGGATTTTGGGGTTGGCACCTGGGTGAGGCCCGTGCGGCGCAGTTGGGTGCTCCGTTACCGTGGTACCTTCTGCAGCACCGACACCTCGGCACCCGGCGTGCGGCGTCTCCTACATGCTGACGGGAATCACCAGGAATGGCCAAGGGTGGAAGTGCACGTTCTGCCTCTGGGTGTCTCTTCAGCAACTGATGAAGCTAATAAAGGTACTTAATTCTGATGAACCAAGGCCGGGGTCACCATCTTTTTGGTGATGCAGGTCTTCGTCATCCTTTGAGCTACTGGTATTTGCTGTAGCTTCTCAGCGCCAGTTTGCTCATCCTGCCGATTGTGACTGCTTCTGGGTGCCGCTGCAAAAGGACAGGGACCAAATGTGCGTCAGGAACGGGAATATTTGGTTGCAGAAGGAGCTTCTGCTGTTGAGTAGCCGCTACTGCTACCAAGAGGAGGCTTCCTCGTGTTGAAAGCGTTAGTTGGAGCTGCTGATCTCTTGGTTTCTCAGCGAAGTGTTAGGTAGAACCCTAAGTAAGTGCATTCTCATTGCAGTATGGGGTCATCCCCGCTTACTTGGGATAAATCTCCAGTTTTCATTTCTTAGTCTTGTGCCTTCTGTTATGGTCTATATGTTACTCACACTCTTGATAGCAGGCTGGTGATGCTTACTGGTCCTGAACTATTTAAAATCCTCTTAAATAAAGACATAATTGAGTGCTCATGAGCATTTCTGAGTATTCTAGGGACTTGAGCTTTTGTGTGAAAATAATCTCTAAGCAATGATACGGTCATTAAGGTCTGCCATGAAGCCTCCTCTTGTGAGTCATCCATATGCCATCAAGTCCAAGCAATTTGGGTAATATCACTAAAAAAAAAAAAGTCAGTGTGTTATGTCTTTTGTGTGGCTGTCAAGAGCTTCATCCATATTTTCCCAGGTACTGTATAATTAGAGATCTCACGGGCCAACAGCCAGCGTAGCGTTTGACAAAGTGAATTCTTCAGTTGTGTCCTCAGAGGTCATCTGCCAGGTAGATTTTGTAGTAAAAGGCAACGTTTTGGGGTGACCGACATGGGGATAGTGTATGCCTGTGTGTCAGGAAAATAGAAATTTCCTAATGGTAACTATTGTTTTTCGGGATGCTTGGTTCACGTGCATATGCATGCATCGCTGTGCTGCTTTCTGTCTGTCTTATGTGTATGACTTCTCTGAGAAAAAGCTGCTGCCAGCTTGGTAATCCAGCTCTTTTAGAACAGAGACATAGTACATCTTCCTTAGGGCAAAGCAGAGCTTACACCTTCTTCCGTATGTACGTGAGGTAGCTGGGCAGATTGGGAGGGGAAGGGACTTGGGAACTCGTGTCTAGTAGGGTAAATGAGCTGGAAAAGTCTCACTGCTTTCTCCTATTCCTGTTCTACAGTATTATTTAGAGGAGGTGGAAAATACTACAATGGTCTTAATTCTTCCTTGTCCCTTCCCGCTCTCCTTTCCCTCATCCCCAAAATACGTTTCAGTGCTGTGCTGATGATATATACACTGTGTAATTTAATCATCATTATTTCTTCTTGGGTAAGTCAGGCTCTGGTGAACAAGAATAACCAGTTTCCCTCCTTTGGGCATGGATTTATTTGGGGGCTGGGAGTGGGGGAGGCTAAAGGGTTTTAGCTTCACTCTTTCCTGCTTCTGCAGGTAACGTGTGCCTGCGTCTAGTCTGGTGCTGCGGTGGGTTACAGCTGCTGCCGCCACGCAGAAGGCAGGTATCTCTGGCTGTGCCGTCTCTCCTCAAGGAAAAAGAGCGTGGTCCGGGGTTAGGAGTGAGCCCTCGGTCCCTGCACTCCCCTGTGCGAGACAATTTACAGGTTATACGTTAATTAGGCTCATTAGATCAGTGCCCCAGTGTTACCAGCTGGTCGGTTTGGAGTATCAACCCCTGCCTTATTTCCCTTACGTTCCTGACTTGAGGCAGGATGTTGAGCTCCATTATTTAGCTCCATGTCCATTTTCCTCGTCTTCCCTGTCGCTCTCTGCAAGTCCCGTACTTGCCGTGCACAGGCGACGCTACGTCTGAATACCAGCATGAAGTATTTCAGCAGCGTTTTCTGAGCTGTAAAAGACCAGGTCGCGCAGCTGAAGGTCGATCGGCGTCGCGTGGTACCTCTCAGTGAGTCACGTTTGCGCGGTGAGGCTCTGCTGCGGCCCTAACCGTGCGGGCAAGGCAAGGGAACCTCCGTACGCCTCGCCCACGCTCAGCCGCTCGAGGGGGCGTGAAGCTCGAAGCTCGTAGGTGACGCTTTGCGTGGTGCTGTGGGATGGCGCTGGGTAGCGCCTGTTGTTCAGCAGAGGCAGCTAACACCAGCGAGACCACGCCAGTCCTTCGCCGAACTGGAGCTGGTGGTGGCGCGGGCGGGAGGGGAGTGCTTGTCCAAGTGTTCTGAACCGCGTGACTTCATTTTCACTTGCTTGTTGCTTTTTCAGGGGTTTATGGGTTTGGTTGAAAAGCAGGTGACTGGAAATCTGGAAGTTACCTTCTTTTTCCTGATCTTTTTAAATTTTATGTAGGCACTGAAGCAGATTGGCCGTTCAGGCAGTGCCGTGAAGTTATTTAAAGCTGTGTATGTAACCTTACGTTTTGTGTGCAGACTGCAGGGAAATCTTGCTGCCAACAATGACAGATCAGCTGAAGTATCACTTGGAAAGACAAGAAGATTTGGAGGCTTGCTGCCAGTTGCTGAGTAACATCCTGGAAGTGCTTTACAAGAAGGATGTGGTTAGTATCATACGGTTCTGTGATGATTAGCCCTTAAGAGAAATGGGTCTTAGTAGAATGAATTAAGCAAGTAACTCCTCGTGGCTTAGATTTTCTTTTCTTTTTTTTTTTCTTTCGTTTTTTTTTCCCCCTAACCAGTCTCTTTTAAGTCTTCTTTTTAGGTATCCAGTGATGGGGGTGTGTTGTGTGGCACCTCGGGATGTTTCCTGCTGTTTCTGAGGCACGTCCAATGCAGCGCTGTTACCCAATAACATTTTTCCAGGCATTGGTTAGATAGTGAGTAAATATGTGTTCTTAGGGGTTCAGCCTTTTCCTTACATGCTGTCTAGCCTCCGCCAGGTGGAAAACGTCTGGTTTGTGTTTTGTTTTTTTTCCCATGAGCATTTTGGGAAACGAGCTGTATTGCCGCTGGCCTGCTAGGCCGGCCTGAAGCAAGGGGAGCGTGTGTGTGTGTGTACCTACACGTATAGAAATGAACCTGTACTTTTGTTGGCCCAGCAATCAGTTTAGCTTTTTGCAGGGCCATTTAAAGTCAGCGAGGAGAATTCTCCACCTCGGTAAGAGATAACCTGAGCTGGGAAGTGGTGGCTTCTGCATGAACGTTATAACTTGCGTGTTTGCCTTACCCACTCAGAATGTCAACGCACGAGACGGTCGCGTGTGAGAACCTGTGCAGTGCCCTGGGCTGCTATGCAGATGTGCAGCTTGCATAATAGTTCCTTTTTTGTCCTCTCTTGACTGCACACAAACATGCAAATATTGGTGGTTTGCTGGAGAGGTGCTGTGATTTGATGCTTTCTTAAAGGCGTTTGGGCTGATGAGGCTGCTGCCTGAGCCTTCCGTCCTGTGCAGAATCATCCGCTAATTTAGTTGGAAAGAACCTCAGGGGTCAGCTACTCACATCGTATCTAGCATCTTATTTGACTGCGGGGTTTTGGGTTTGTTCTGGTTTTGTGCCTTTTTAAAAGTAGTTCTGTGTGACTGCTTTAGAGTGGGTTATTTAAAAAAAAAAAAAAAAAAAGGAATTTTGTTTTTGACAGCTTGCCTGCTTCCCGTCACTCTCTGTCAGCTGCATTTCTCTCCTACCTACTCTCCTGGTAGCAACCCGCTCGCAGCTCCTCCATCTCCTGCGCTGAGCCCAGCTGGAGCGGGGCTGCGGGAGTGGCAGGAGCAGAGCCAAGAGCTGCCCCGTGCTGGGGCGGGAGGGGGGGCTGCAGAACGTAGATACCCATTTGCCGGTGGAGCAGGGGGGTGGAGAAGGGAACAGGGAAAGGAAGGAAACGCTGCGAGTGAGGAGGGATGTAAAGTAAAATTGAAAAGGGGCAGGAGCAGCCGGGAATGCAACGAGGAGGAACATCTTGGGAGAGAACTCACAGGAGAGAACGCTGAAGGGTGGGGAGGAGCAGCGTGCTGGGGTAGATGCCTTCTCCCCTGCAGATGCTCTTGGTACCCGTATTGTAAGGTTTATCCCCAAGACAGCAGCAGGATTGGGGCAGTAGCTGTGATGATGGATCGTTCTTCAAATATGCAAATGCATTTTTCATATAAGCAAGCCTGCCTTTGGTAATTAAGCATAATCCCATGATAAGGTGTGGGTTATTACACGGATCCAAGGGCAAGAGAGAAAATGGTTCATCAGAACGTTCGTTTGATGCACAGGCAGCAACACAAAGGTGCTGCTTTATTTAGGTAATTATCTGGGAAAACGCTTGCAAATGTTGGCTATGGAATCGTTTCCCCTTTCCATCTCGCAGCCCCCTTTTGAGGTCTTCTCCATCAGACTGCTGAAAGCTCTGAAGAAGCCTGTTTATAAGTACAAGATGGGAGCAAAGCTCATCTGTGCCTTTCTCCTTGTCGCGTGTTTTTGGCTTCAGTCCCTGCAGCCCTCACTCCGCATGAGGTTTCTGCCCTTGTTCTTAAAAGTTGGTTGCATGAAATATTTGGTTTCCAACTCTTTCGAAACTAGTGGCAGATTACTTCTAGTACAGAAATATTAATTTGAAACAATTGGCTGAAATTGCGATATCTCAACCAAAGTTGTGCTTTGCTTATCTGTTTCTTTTAATGGAGCAGTTGCAGAATCGCCCCGCGGATTTGGTAATGCCTGCGGGCACTTGGCGTTGGAAAAATGACTTAGGAAAATAAAATTATTAGCTAATACGTTTCCAGGGACCTGCTTTTCATTTAAATGATTGTAACAGTACATGTTAATTTATCAGTAACATGTCTTAATAAAGTAGACTTTGCATGGTGTTAAAATGGGAGACTAATTTTCTGCGTTTGACCGACAGCAGTGCGTGGTGTTTACTGTAACTGTCGCAAGACGGGCGGATTTAAAGGCAAGCACGAATCGTTCCATTGCAGTGGTGTCCATTGGTATCTGGTTACCGCTAATTTATTCTTTTTTCCTTAGGGGCCAACACAGCGACATGTCCAGATAATCATGGAGAAGCTATTGAGGACGGTAAACAGAACAGTCATTTCCATGGGACGTGATTCGGAGCTCATTGTAAGTGTCTCTTGATGTAAACTTAAATACCTCTGTCACATCTTTTTGAACCTGACTGTAATAGGATTTAAATCCCAGGTGACCCAAAGCAATCAAAACCTTCTCTAACTGTCTTTGTGCTCAGTAAGCTGTAAAACATGGGCTTGTGGTTGTCCTGTGGTTTACACAGGGGGAGAAAAAATATTTAAAAAACACTGGCCGCCAGGTGATCAGCCAGATCTTGGGTGTCTGTGTTAACGGAGATGATGTATGATTTGTGATTAGCCACCTGAAAGTGAAAGGCTTGCATGTTTGTTGCTACATCAGCAGTCATTTGGCTCTATAAGCATTTACTTGCCGTTTCGGAGTACAACTGAGATAACCGAGGTGTTCAAATAAATGATTGAAGAGTGGAATAGAGCCCCAAATTACTACTTTTTGAAAATCCAGAGGAAGGATTGATACAGTAGCTGCAAGTTGTCATGTTCTACTTTGGTGCCGTAGCGCTGTGATTTTAAAGCCCGATGGTTAAATTTTTCAACTCTATCATAAATAATGGTCTAAATAATAATAAAATAATAGAGAGGCCTATTGACAGCTAAAATCGGGCCAGATCTTGGTGTGTTTTTGGGAGTCTCCCTGTATGTTTGCCTTTACCTTATATTCTTCCTTAGGTGTCCGTGTCTGACAGCTAATATATAGGAAACCGGTCAGAGGGGACCAGATTTCTCGTCTGTCTGAGTAGCTGTCCTGTCCTACGTTAATTTGGTTCAGTTTGGTTCCATACACCGATTTCTTTCTTAAAATGGTTTATGTGTTAGTCGTATGTATCTGAGTCCGTTTCCAACTTGATTTCTCTCTGTAATGGCGCACAGCGATATTTGACTTTAGGAGGAGGCTCTCTGTCCTCAGCACATCTTATCTGCTGCTGTCCCGTCGACTCGGCATACTGCGGTGCTCGTGTCAGCGAGCGTACCACAGCTGTAGTTCTGTCTGGAGTCCATCATCCACTAATGTTTTACGTGTTGTCTTCCACTTTTATCTCTTGGATGTGCAGTAATAGTTTTTGTCGTAAGAAAGCGATAACGGATCACCAGATCCGTCGTTAGAGCAAGAAATGGTTCTAAGTAGAGATCATTGGTACAGAATATTGTACTGCTGGGATGCAGTAGCACTGAAAGGAAGACGAAAAGTTTGTTGGCTGTTACTTCGTGTGTTGCCACAGAAATGATTGATAATGTGCAGCACAGAGGTTAAGATATCTTTCTGTACAAGGGTACAGAACTTTCCTTCTTCCCCGAGTTGGGCAGAAGGTGTAGTCTGGTGAGACGTACATACAGGAAACTTCTTCAGTTACGATTAGGATGTGGATTAATTACTGTTTTGATGAACGTGATTTAGATGATATTTTAAAATGTTAATTACTCCTTTTGCATATATTGAATTATATGTGAAAACCTCTCCTGTATATATTTTAACGAAGTGCAGTTGTATGAAAAACATCCAGTGGTCATGAATACAGCTTGAAATCCCTCTGTCCGCACGCTATAATTACGTAATGAGCACTAATAGGACTGGGGATTTTCTAGGAGTACTTCCTCCTGTCTTAAAATTTCATCTGTTGCAGGAAAGATCCTCCTGTAATCAACCAGTAATGGTTCATTTTTGCGGCATCAGCCAAGGAGGAAGAGTGGAATGCACATGGCCATTAGCAAGCCTAACCCGACTCTTCTTGGATCAGAATCGGGTTGAAATTATGGATTAACTTTTCTTTCGACAGTGTGAGTATAGGTGTATATTAGAGAACTTATATTAGAGAATTAACCATAAAGGATGAGTAGAAGGAAGGGAATTTAGAAATAAAGGGTCTTACAGAGGCAGAGTTCAATTAACAATAACTTTTTCAAATGAAGTAAATGTTTCGTATATAGAGGTGGCTATATTGAGGTACTAAAGCTGGCGTGTTTTCACCTTGAAGGAATACTTAGCTGTGTCACCTTCATCCAAACCCTCATGTGGCATAATACACCTTAAATATCAAAAACCACCTCGGATCAAAAATACTGAGAAATTGGCATTTACTCCTGTCGATGTGAACTATATACCCAGTAAGATTTATCAGCCGTTAGCTTCGTCTGGAAGCATTCCTCCGAGGATCCTGCTTTGAGTAGCTCAGACAAATGGAAGGCGCAGTCCTTCTCATCAGAGACAAGACTTCCTTTCTGTTAGGCAGAAACATGGGATCATAATCCTTTTTGCCGCGTCAGTCATGATCGTTTAACTTCACATTCCTTATAAACCTCTGTTCTAATCACTGTGGGAGCACTGTGGCATTTGGGATGCATCGCCTTTGGGATCTGTCGGGGTAAGCAACTAAAGACAGTTGTTCCGTAGAAACGGTTTCGGTTTATATTTCAAGAATATTCTTTGTCTGTCCTTCTGAGTTTGAGGCTTGCGTGACTTACGCTGATGTTGGTCTTGGCTGTGTGGTAAATCAGCGAGAGCCGGTGTTTGTGAGAGGCTGGAGCTCTAAGTGACCAGCAGAGGATTGTAAAGAACTTAAGCGGTCCGGTGAAAATGCAGTTATCTCGGAACAGGGTGGCGGAAGCGGAACGCTTATAAACATAACGTCATTTTACATGAGTGACCAAAAATCTCCAGTAGGAGATGAGGTTGCTGGATGTGCTCATGTAACGGGAGCGTAAGACGCTGAATTTACTGTTTCAGGAGGCTACGCAATGAGAGGCTGTCAAAGACACCACAAATAATGTGTGACACTTCTCAGTGTTACAACCCGGGGATGTAGGATTCTGCCTGTCTGAGGCTGAACGACCCTTACCGGGGCAGTTTCCTTTGGAAAAGCGTTGACGAAAGGTGAAGGAGTTGTGGTCCCTGCCTGACCAAACCCTTGACCTTCAGGGCGAGGCGAGGGACAGCCGCAGCCTGCAGCGGCGGCGGGACCAGCACAGTAATCTGCAAAGTGTGGTTGCTTCCCTGTAGAATTGACAAACGTTGCACCTTAATCCAGGAAATAAGGATTTAGGTACCACTTAGCTGATGCCCACCATGTCTCAGTCTACACATGGGAGGTATTGGGCACGACCTTTTAACCTTTTTTTGGTCTTTGGTAGTCTTTAAGTCTGTATCTTCAAAGTTTCTGTCTATTAAACCTTAAATTCCCAGTTAACCGTGTTTAATTACAGGAGGTGCCTTTTCTACAGCGTTGAAGAGACTGGAAAGATTCTCCAGTAGTCTCTTCTGACTCTGCACATCTCTTTTTTTAATCTTTGCTTCCTTAAACGTGTGAGTTTCTAGATAAAAACCATAAGCGATTTTCATCATATACCTTCAAAAGATAATGATCTTGAAATAAGATAGACCAGTTGTAAGAAGAAAAACTAGACAATAAATAAAACAAGAGCATAAGTGATAGATCAAAATCTGATTTGACCATAATTTTTGTAGAAGTTGGTAGCAAGATGAATTTCAGTTAACGTTTGTGATACTGCACACTTTCTTCTAGCTTCCAGAACTTGTAAAAAAACCCCAAACCTCAGTTTCCCCCCGTGTCTGTATTAACTAAGATTAAGCACAGTCTGGCCGCTTACAGAGGTTATTTCAGTGAAAGCAGTGAATTTATGTATTTGGAAATTGGCATTAGTTTCCAGCGTGCCGTATTGAATGAGGTTTTGATATGCAAGAAAAAGATCTTGCCCTCATTTTTAATACTCATTATTTTTGGCTACTTTTTCCTCTGGAAGTCTCACGGTGATTTTTACTCGATCCCTTTGCTGACTTGAGTAGAAGGTTTTGTGTGTGTTTTTGTAGAGAAGGTTAAGAACAAGACTGGGGGTTGGGGCTCGTTGCTGCTCGCAGAAGTTGGCGGCTTTCGGCTACTTTTGCCTAGAGCTTCGTCCTGCTCCAGGCGCAGTGGGAAGTCGTCTATCACAAGGTCACAAAATCTTTCCTAACGTTGCCTGAAAAACAAGTAAATTGAGCTATTCCCTTGAGTCTTTTTTGGAGGATATTTTTAAACCATGTCTTTCCTTGCCTAGTAAGTTTTGAAGAACGTTGCGTTCCATGCAAGTCAGCATATTGGCCTCCTTCAGGAGGTCAGAATGGACTGGCCACGATGGCAGGTCCAAAACGAACCGTGACTACTCCCTGCTTCCTTGTGGTCAGCAGCTTGGGGTGTTTTTCATTTAGAAAGCCAAGAAATACGAGCTCATTGCTGAACTCTTTTAATTTCAGCAAGGACATCCAGATGGGGTTTTTGGATCCCTACATGTGCAATTTTTGGAAGATTCTTCAGTTGGCAGATTCGTGCAACTGTATAATCATTGTCTGTGAAACAGATAATCTTGGTTCCTTTATACGGTGGAACACGTCAAATTCCATTTTCATACAGAAAAACCAATAACCTAGCTCATAGATGTGAGCGCAGAGAGTGTAGGAGGTGGCTCTGTTTCCCAACAGACTCCGTCCTTAAGAGCAGCGGCTCTGAAAATCCCGTCGTGGTCTGTGGTGAACAAAGTCAGGGTGAACATCTGCAGCGATGGGGGGAAAAATGCCGTTTTCTGTTCGCCTGGGCTGTGTGACTAGGAAGCAGTGGGCAGGAGAGGGCTTTATGACTTTGCCGGTGAGTGGAGTGTTGCCCACGTTGCTTTTTCCCCCCACCTCTGCCCTTTACAACAAGGATGTGGTGAAACCAAAACAGAAACGCTGGAGCAACCGTCAGAAAGTAGAAAAAGTGATTTGTGGGGGGAGATGTGAAAGCCATCTGAGGGTAATGGAAAGAAGATTTAGAGGTGCCCCTCGGTGATAGTGAAGGAGAATCTCTGTAGGACATCTCAAAGGACAGAGGAGGAGCTGGTGGCAGCCCTGGAGAGTCAGAAGTGTGAAGCAGAGCCGAGGACGTGGCGCTGATGTGGGAAGTGAACACTGGAATAATCGACCAGTCAAAGGCAGCGGTGGGTTCTCCATCTCTTGGCATCTTCAAGGCAGGATGCCTTTCTGGAAGGCAGTAAAATACGAGTCTAAGTAAAATAGGAGTTATTGAGGGTCATGGCAGAGAGCTCTGGGGCTGTTGAGGAGTTGCAGCTAGATGTAAATTATCTTTCTGTGCTGCAAAATCTGTCAAGTTTAGGGTTAATGGGTTCCAAAATGTTGCGAGAAAGCTGAATTTTCTTCACCAGACTTCTACGATGTAAAAAATTATACTTTGTTTTATTGAATTGCATGTTTTCTTGTCTTTCAAAAACATTTGCTATTACGTATTGCAAACTAATTTCATGGAAGTATTTGAGTGACGGTCGCTACTTTGTTCCATCACCAATACTGAGCTTTTTTCTGCTGTACAACGTGCTGTCAGAACAAACCGCATTCACCTAAACAAACGGACAGCAAATCGCTACAACTCCAGTTATTTTAATAAGCCACAGTTGTATTTTATGGGTGCTGAAATAATACTAAAAATTTTCCGGCGGTCGGTTCCATTCTGCTCGAACACCGGTGCGGCGGGGACGGTTTGAGTGGCGATCCAGCTAACAAATTCCAGCAGTGATACCGAGTGGTACACAGAGGCTGAAGGAGTGCTGTAGTCCAACAGCGTACTTGATTGGAAAGGGCTCGTGAAAAACGAACCTATTTGAGTCTGAAAAAGTGATTAACCTTTAAAACATACGAGTGAAATTAAAGGCATAGGCGGTGGTTTTGCGTCTTAGGCAAGAAAAAGCAAACACTTTGTACCGATGGTAGGATTTTTCAGTTTTAATCATGATTATTTTTTTTTTTTCAGTTTATCCTGATTTTTAAACTATTTTTTACAGTGACTTTTTTCCCTTTAAGAAAACAAGTGATACTCACATGAATAGTGTTTCCTAATAGTTCTAAAACAAGGAATGTAACTGTCGCTTCATGGAAATTATACGGACTCAGAAAATAGCAGGTAATATAAAATCACTGCAGTTATTTATTGACTAAAAAGTATTTTTAAGCATGATATGGGAGAAGTGCAGGTAGCAGAGTAGTGTATGAAAGTGCGTGGTACTGTCGGTGAACTCAGCAAAGCTGCGCCATGTGCCACACTGGAAGTAAAGATGCATTTTCTTGGTTATAACCTCAGACCTGCGCTTTATAAGGTCTTCTACAGGAGGGTGAAAATAGCTTTGTCAGTCACATTGAACTAAAAGCTCTAAAGAAGTAGGTTTTCCTCTCAGTGTCTAACCTGAGCCTGAGTGATCCTAGATGTAATACGATATGATACATTTATCACACTTGCAAAAACATTTTATTACAAATTACAGTGGGTGGGACGATAGAACACGGTATGTCGTTGTCAGCAAGACTATATGTATGTTAGCTTTTCCAGTTTTAAAAAAATGTAAAAAATTAAAAATTTGCAACTTCTTAAGAAAATAGCCTGGACATGTACAGAACACGCCGTGAGAACTTTCACTTTTAGCTCTTAAATGTTTCACCGGTGAATTTTCCTCTGTCGTCGGAGATGGTTACGGAATACGGGGTCTCCGCTGGAGTCAGTAACCGCAGAGAAGGACAGTTCGGAGGTGGGTCGGGGTCCCTGCACACAAGAACACTCATGGGAAAAGCTGCTGAGTCGGTGACGCTCACGATTTGTCACTGATCTGTCACTGACAGATGCTCGATTTAATTTCTTTAAAAAAACCCCCAAACACTAGGCCTGTTAGCATGAGGATGAGTTCATTAATTACTAACACTATTTTAAAATAATACTGAGTCCTGTTGTGTTTTTCTTGTTACGTCCATGTTTGAGATTTCTCTCTGTTTAGGGAAAAAAAAACCCTGTTTTCTTGTTTGGAAATATTTGGGTTTCTGAAGCGTGTCGTGTGGGCTGTCGTGTAAACAGTTTTATATTTTCAATTAAAACCAATATAAAATAGATGAAACACGTCTTTTTATCACGTGAAACAGCTGCACTCCCTTCCTGGTGCACAGGATCACCTTCTCGAATCCTTCAGCTTTCACAAAAGTATTTTGGGATGTTGTTTGCTTCCGGACAAGAACTCGTACCCCTCTTGAAGCTTTCCTGCAAAGGTGACTTTTGGTTTTTTTTTTTTCCCATTAAAGCGTGCTGAAATTAATTTTGAGCTGGACATAGACATCTTCTGCAATTCTGTCCCCACTTTAACTTCCTTTGCTTGGTCTTTGCTTCGGGGGGAAAAAAAAAGAAGTCGTTTTCGTCAAGTTTTCCGGCAGTAATGGATTTAATGCTGAGCCAAGAGGAAAAATTGTGTAAACAAAACACTTCAGATTTTTCAGTACGTGCAAACTCTTCTGCTCATGACTGCATTTCTTCTCCTAAAGACTGAAGAATTTGTATCTGACTGGTGCTGCAAGGTATGCAATTTTCAAAACCAATTCTTAGTCTGTCGCGTGACACTGTATGAGTCCAATTATCTTAAATCCTTCAAAAAAAAAGAAAAAAAAGATTCCCACTCCCTGGCCGCTTCTAGCATGAGAAATGTTTCCACAAACGGTCATTCTAGATGCAAGTTTGATGGCAGTAGCAAATAGTTAAAGGAAAAAGTTGCAGTTTATAATTCAGAGCAAAATTCTATGTGTCACTTTAAAAAAAAAAAAAAAAAAAGGACAAAAAAACGAAGGAAAAAACTAGGAAAAAAATTGATTCACGTCTCTAAGTGTGTTGGTTAGCAAGTACAATTGATAGACTGACAGAGAAATCGGAGTAAGTTGGGAAACCCATCTGAGAAGCTCAGTAAAGAAAGAGCATTTAAAATTACTGCTCCTTCCAAACAGGTTTCAAAGCGTGATGCATCCTATAAATTTTCCGGTGCCTTCTGCGATAGTGCAGAGGTTTCCCAAAGAGCGCGTTACAAAAAGGTACTAAATTACGGCAAATGCCAACCATCCGCCGAGCTTTTGATTGTTCTGTGTGAGGGGGGGGTTGGTTTTTTTTTGTTCCTGTGTCATTTAGACCTTTTGGGTACCAAAAGACTAAAAGCGAGATCTAGGACAGATGATTGTCCCGTAGCCTTGACCCTGTCAGCTTGATGTGGTTAAAGGCTTGTCCTGACTTTGGGAGGTTTCTCGCCGCTCGCCCGTTGGGAGACGAGCAGCAAACTGGTTGGTCTGGTGGTGAGAGGACATAGCTAGACTGGAAAGGATGGTGCGTAGTCGAGATGGGATAGCTCGGTTGAAGTCTACATCGCGTGAAGGCAAATACACAGATAGTCACATCTTGGAGATTATTCATGGTCTTGGACCACATGAAAAATTGTGCTTTGTCCAGGATATATGTGCTGAAAACTGCACTCCCCGATCAACATGGATTTGTAAAACTGAAGACCACTGCAAACATAAGGCTTGCTTGCTTTTTTTTTTTTTCCTCCCCTTTGTTGTTGCTTAAAGACAATAAACCAAACCCCCAAAAGGCTTTAAAACAACAGTGATATTGAGCTGTGTACAGGATGACAGCCTACAATTTAACAGGTTGGAAGGTGACACTTTCAGATCTAACCGGGGGGGAGGGGGAAATAGTTTTACTTTCCATCTTTGTACAAATTTCAATTCAGGTTTTACATCCCACATTGGTGAACTGCAAATAAAAGTTGGCGAGGTATTACCTAACGCCTTGCTTCTGGACACTAGTTTATAGGTACAAAGGCCTTTTTGGTACGTACGGTGAGAACTGAACGCTGCCAGGATGGTCAGAACCACGTTGGCCGGTAACGCTCATCAGTCTACCAAGATCCCGTTATAGATGATTGACAGAACTCCAAATATTTTTCAAAGAAGGCCTTGAACTCCACAGGTAATGGACTTGGGTTAAAGGAACCAGAGTTTCCATCTTCCATGCTTTTTTGATTCAGTTTTGGATTTTTGCTTGGGAGTGGAGGAGTAGCTCTCCTGAGAATAAGGCAAAGGTGCAACCTGAGTTTCCTCGATAGGATGAAGTTTTCTCAAAACTGGCTGTAGTTTATCTTCTTGCTGTTTAAAATCCAATTCCACACTAAAAATGGGAAGAAAAAAAAGCAGTCAGTTACTAATTACGATGGCAGAAACATTTCAATGAAGCCAGCATCTGACACCAACATACAAGTGCTTAATTCGTGAAATTCAAATACAAAATAAATGTTTAAGTCAGATCTCCACACTTCTTGCACCACAAGTGAAAGGGCTGGGGGGAGAGGAGGGTCAAAAAAAGGATATATTGCAAAAGAGGAACAGGAATGGGATTGTGCAAGCTTCTCCCTCCTGTTTAGGGGGGCCCTGAGGATTACGGCAGCAGTGCTGTGAAGGGACTGAAAACTAGAAACGCTACTTTTCCCCCCCTCATCTCTGTGGAGAAAGGCCCTTTCAGAGGGCTCCCGGGCACAGTTCTCCCACGGGCTGGAGGTTAGGGGGGCAGCCAGGCAGGCACAGCCTTGTGCTGGGGAGAAAAGCTGATGGGTTGGCCCGGAGCACCAAGGCCGTCGTGGCGGCGTCCTTCCCTTCGCTGTTCTCGCCAGTTTTACCCACGAGTTAGATTCACTTCACCAAGCTGCTGTCAGATGTATATACTCGCACACACGAGTGGGAAAAATAAATCCATTAAAAACCAACTCTCTTTTCCAGCGCAACCCGGCAGCAGATGCCGACAGCATCTACCCTTGGCCCTCTAATGAGGGTCACAACATCAAATCCCCGGGGCCTGCGCTGGGCGTCACTGCTGAGACAAGAACGTCTAATGCTGCAGATGCATTTATTTCGCTGACCAGATCCGTAGGTGAAACGGAAAGAACCTGTTTCCGTAGTAGCTCGTGTGGACCCGCTTGTTCCAGTGCTACGGAAATTCAGCAGTGCCCGAGGTGAAGCTGGTGTGCGGATGCCTCGGCTGGGGCACTTGAGAGGCTGCCCTTTCACCTCTGCTGCTGAGGGGTTTTGGGCTTTGCGGTGACCACCTTTGCTCCTTCAGCATGGCCTAGATGTGAGGTGATTGTTCTTGGCCATCAGTTCGCTTTTAATAAGCGTTAAAATACGTTTTCTGAGTTATTTCTGCCGTTGGCTGTTTGGCGTAAACCACTAGAGAAGCGAGGTCTGCTTTTTCAGGCCGCACGCCCCCAGTGTTTCTCATCTAAAAAGAGGTTTTTAAACTTTTCTTACTACTACCCCTGTCTAGCTCAAGGAGAGCGGCACCCCACCTCGAATGCGTGCAAGCATCAGTACAAATCCCCTGCAGTCATTTCAGAGGAAATTCTCCAGTAAGCTGGAGTAAGAGAAGTCCTGGGAAACTCCGGTGGACTTCAGTGCCACAGCCTTTGCAAATGGAGCACGCCACGCCATCTAACAGCGTCTGCTGATTTGGGTGGATTTTATTTTCCTCTTAGGGCAGAGGAGAGGGAGTCAAAGATGCTTAGAGAAGTTGGGGATGTTTTTGTGCTTTGAAGAGCTGAAGAGCCTGTCTACAAGGACTTCCAGTGAAGCCCCAGAAAGGGGTGCTGGAAAGGAGTAAGGTCTTTTTTTTTTTTTTTTTTTTTTTGGATCTGGCTGTGCCTGGTTTGGTGCCTTAACTGATAAACACATTTTGAGCACAAGTGTCAGCATTTCAGTGATCTGGAGTGGTTTGGATAATCTTTCTAATAGTGGAGGAGAGAAATACGTTAGGTCAGGGTTCAAATACACCGAATATTTTCCCATGTTGTTAAGCAGTAAATAGACATTCCAAATAGAAGAATTTTTAAAATTTCAGCTATATGCGAGGCCGATGAATACTGGAGTCGCAGGAGGGAGCTGTGTTGGGTTCCCTGCTACTGCAGAAGCACACTACAAGCCTACAGATTAATGTCTGTCCCAGCTAATGAAAGAACAATGCCGTCTTCAGCTTGGTAACATGTTCTTGTCTGCAGCTTCGCTAGCAAAAAGCAGTCGGTTAGCTGATGGCAGCGTTAATTTTGTGCCGGTGAGACGGCGCTGTCGTTGGTTGTGAATGCCCCACCAGGCAAATGCCTTCAGAAACGCCGTGAGAGGAGAATCTCGGCACGAAATAGATTCTTCTCTGAGAGCTTTCTAAGACTCATTCAAAGTGGACGCAAATTTGTGCAGAATTTGGCATGTGTTATTGTTGGTTTGTTTCTCAGTGTAAATTGTGGGTGGGGAAAAAAAAAAAAAAAAGGCATTTTGGCTCTGGCATTGGCAGAGTTGGTTCGTTAGCAGCTCCAGTCAGCCAGGGCAGCTGACCTGAGCGAGCTCCAGGGGTAGCCCATCCCATCATGTCATGGGTGTTATAAAGGGGGAAGGTTTGGGGAGGAAGGGGAGCTCCTGTGGGGTTCCTGCTGGGGTTTCTGCTGCTCCTCTTCTTCCTCTTGCGGACTGCTCTGTGGTGACTGGATATTCATCTGGGTGAGCAGGAGTGGGTATGTTTGCTGGTACTGGTGTTACCTCGTTTAAAATCTGTTCTTGCTTCCACCCAGGGGGCTGCTCTCCTGTTCCCGATTCCCCACCCTGGCTGGTGAGGGGTCTTCGGGTGACAGAGACTGTTGGGGTTCAGCCCCGGGTACAGGCTAAATGCAGATGACTTCTTGCAAAATGTTCTCCTTGCAGGGGAGCTGTCTTAAGAGCTACTTGAAATTGATGTGAAAGATAAATTGTTTTTTTCTTTTTTCTTTTTTTTAAAAAAAAACAACTTGCTGAACAAAGTAACTTTTTTCATAATTAATTTCTATTAAAGGTAGACCTCAAGAGGAAGAAAAAGTCTTAGACAAAACCCATGTTGTTATCATTTTCTGATGCATCAAACCACTTTCAGTTCAGACTCTTTCAGCTTTTCACATCAAAATGAAATATTTTACTTCTGAAGAGCGTGATGAGGATGAATGAAAGCATTCATGTTACTTCAGCAGTTACAACTGTAAATTTTGCACAATAATTGATTGTTGTCTACCAAGACCAACTTAGCTTTGTAGGTTTTCTTCATGTAACTGCTTCTTTCAGGCAGACAGTTTGCTTGCAAACTGAGATTTTAGCATGTACCTCTCTGTGCTGCAGTAATAAGACAAAACCCTTCCTACTCTAACTTTTCACCTATCTTTCTACATTAGCTATAGCTGACTTTATTTGTGGTCTCTAACTTTATACTGAGCATATGCAATACTATTAAATTCTGCAAGTGTTACGTGTTTATGTGACTTCTTTATATTGTTGTTACTGCAGATCTTTCCAGTTCCTGCATTCAGGAGCTTGGTTTTGTCACCTGTCACAGCTCTGACAATTTTCTTTTGCTTAGTGCTATTTTTGTATCCTGACTATACAGGTTTCCTCTCAAAATGACCTTTTCTTAAAATATTCTCGATGCTACGTCGCTCTCCAGTTTCAAACTTCATCTGGTTTTGTCTCTTCTTTAAGCTTCCTCATGAAAACTCCATAAACTCACTTAGTGAGAACTATATGTTTTTCTAGCACGACGCCTGATGGAAGTTGTAATTATTGGCTCCAGAACCGTTTTTTCCTTGGAGGAAACCATGTTTTTCAATAGACTGACAATTGTGAATAAGCCCTACGAAAACAAGAGGTGACTCCCAATATTCCGCAGTGCGGGTATCACCAACGTGTGCCTGACGCAGCCGATTAGGCCACACTAAATGTTCGCTTACCTACGGTATTGCCAAATTTGGAACATTGGGTTGGAGTTTCTCCATGTTCAATGTCTAGCTCGGATTTTTCCTGTACGTGAAACTCCGGTGCAAAAAGGCAGGCTGTTTTGTGAACAAGTATAAGCAGTAAAATTTTGTCTGTGATAATTCTGGTTTTCTGTATTTTTCTCCCCAAAGCAACTGAATACTTGCAAGGTTTGCAACAGAAACTTTACGTTTTAGGGCAGCCGCCTGTCTATCAGCGTTTGCATAGATGTCCCTCCCGTGAAAATTTGGCCAAATAAAATCAAATAGCAGACCTTTGAGAATTTTTTTTTTGATGTGCTCATTAAACACAGGCAAGAACTTTGTAATTCAAATCACTGAAATTCGTTCACAGTGAGATGGGGTCTAGTCCAGGATGGATCAAAAAAATCTCTCTGCGGTTGCAGCTCTACGTTACGTTCGCGTGTGCCTGGCTGAGCCCCAGAGCGGACGACCCCGAGGCTGCTTTTTCTGTCATCTTGTTTTCTGCGAGGGACTGATACCACTGCAAAGGGAACCCAAAAGGAGTTTTAAACCCATTTTTTTTTTCCTTCCTTCCTTGCCCATATCCCAGATGCTGGTGTTGCTTATTGCAGAGCATGGATGTGCACTGCACTGACGGAGGAGCCCAGCTGAAACGGGAATCGTGGTCCAGTTTTGTCCCTGGGAAGGACCACGGGGGCACTGTGGGTTTATAGTGACTGAGGCAGAGTGTTGTGCAAAGGCAGAGGGTAGCAGTAGGGCAGCTGAATGCTGCCTTGGGAATTATTTCTATACAGGACTTAATTTTGGCACTGAAGTCAGCCGGAACCTCTGTGGGGTTTGTCTGTTTTGCTTCGGGCTCTGTGTCCCCCAGCCTCTGCGTTTTGTGTTTGTGAAACGGAGTTATTGTGTTTGCAACACAATGAAGAGTTGTGTCCTGTAATCAGCGAGTACCCCAGGATAAACTGGGAACAAAACTGTTTTCTATGCAGAACTGGAATCCTATTCAGGAAAGAAAGAGAAACAAAGGAAGAGAAACTGCTCATCAGTGAAGGACCGCGTGCTGGGTACCCAGAGCCCTCGGGGAGAGGAGTAACGAACTGCCTGACTCCCTGATGGAGCACTTGACCAGTAGCACTGATCCACACAGGGCCGGTTTGGCCTCCAGCCATTCCCAAAGGCCCCAAGAACATGTCTGTGGTGCTCTGGGGCTGGCGTGGCACGATGTGCCTGTGCGTGCACGCACCGTGTAACGCGTGTGGGTGACATCCAGCGATTTCAGGGGGGGTTAAACTGTGCAGAGGGCCTGTTGTGTGATAAAGGGGGTGAGGTAGAGCCGAGGTGGACTGTTTGGACACCTCACCCAAGGCATGCACACAAGGTGGCCGACTTGCTGCTTTCCAGCTAATCCCATCTTCTAAATCCTAGTGCAGTGGATTTTCTAGTTTTGGCTTCATGTTTTTTTTAAAGACTATATTTTAATGAGGGGTGTTGTGGGGTTTTTTTTGCATGCTGGCAGTAGGGAGAATTTTCTAATTTCGTTGCTGTGTGAGGGATTGAAAACAGAGTTTGAGGAGTCGTAACCATTTGGTTCTAAGCATATGGACCGTGGGAGGGTATCTAGCAACAAGCTTAGCAATACGGATGGGTTTTCTTCTTTTCTGACATAGTCACACGTTATTAACATGAATCACTTAAAGACTATTAGATGCTAATGATTGCATGTGTTCTTTACTTGTAAGATTGCTGAATCAGAATAATTCAGGTTCAGGACTGGGTTGCTGAGAACTTGTCTCGTGAAACCTCCAAGGATGGAGCCTACGCAGGCTCTGGGCAGCCTGTCCCTCTGCTTTCTGCCTTGAGGGAAAACCTTTCTCCTTCTACTCGACCCGAGCCTTTCTCATGTCAGGTGACACCCCTTCTGCTGACCTTTTCATTACCTAGTCTCTAATGTGAAGGCCCAGATGCTGTGGGCATTTGTAGAGCAGCTTAGTCCTTGGTGTTTCAGCGGGCTAGGTGAAGCAGGGCTTGAAGACTACCATAGGGTCTCCTTCTGGGTCGTGTTAATCGGATGACATGGCATTAGTGCACGCCACGTCTTGGAAGAACAGGATCCAGATAAGCACTAATCTCTCAAATTAGCTTAATACACTTTTAAGTGATCTCTGTTAAATTTCCTGTTTCAACCTGAAAATCACAATCGCTTCGGATCCAGAGCCTTACCAAGCCATTAAGATCCGTTTTTACTACTAACCATCTTACAGGCTAGAGATAAGATGAGAAAGAATGTAAATTAATTAATGTGGGTAGGAAATAAAAAGATGAAAATTATTATTCTCATTGTTTAGTTACCTGATTTTGCTGTACGGATGCTATTTTAGGGATTTGTCTACTTGGTTTTCACTCTGTATTGCCATATTTATTAATTTTAATAATTATCACTACATTTAATCTTCACAAGTGAACTACTTCCCTGTGGCCTCTGCTGCCTGGCCAACTAGTGTCACCAGGATTTTAACCTGTTTCATTTGCCACTGTTGTATTGAGAGTTCCATCTCGTAGGCTCTAGTAATACCTCTTCTGTTGAATAGCTCGAGTATGCCTTAAGAATAACTTCAGTATCAGAGACAAAACTCAATACTGAAAACAAATCTCAAAGGACTAAGTAGCCAAATTAATGGTTGATACAGCTTTGAGTGGTGTGGGTTTTTTCCCCCTCAAAGAACTACAGTAGTTAGTGTTGATTTGTTTGTTGCCCCTACGCAGAAATAGTGACCTGAGCTAGTAAAAAGTTTGCTTGCAGAAGCTGGAGTAGCCTTGTAAAAGCTACCGAGTCCTCCTGACCTTTTTGACTAAAGGCGAGCCTAGCATGAATTCTTCAAGATGCTCCTTCGTGGAAATAATTCACGATAAAGGCCCAAGAGTAATGCACAAAATATTAAACAGAGGGCTCACTGTCTTGTATAGATGTCTGTTAGAGGATTAAAATTCAGACGGGTTGGTAGTTTGAACAGGAGAGGGAAGGGCAAGTTCCACTAGAAGATAATCACAGAATAAAACAGGCTGTGAAGATTTAGTCCACATGGTATAGAACTAGTACAGGTTCTGCATATCAACGCGATTTCTTCTTAATAGTGAGATTTTGCTGGACTGGAGTATTTCAGTTGACTTTGTCCAGACATTATACCCTGATAAAACTTACTTTCTATCATTAAAGTTTTCAATAGTGAATCTACTTTAGTTTGTAAAAGACAGATGTGAAAGTTTGGTTTCGCTTTGTAAATTTGTCTTCTCGTTTGTAGGAGATGATTTTGAAACTGTTTTGTGACCTTGGGTTATGAGATCCTGATGCTAATGAAGTAGATTAACATTTGAGAAAATGGTTGTTTATTTTTACTGCTTAATCACACTTTGACTGCTATTTTAAATACTGTCTGGAAATTACTATAAAGGCACGATGCTGAATACTTCTGACTGACTGTTTTGGACTGTCGCTGTGGAGTTGGGACTTTACACTCGGGCTTTAGAACCGGTAGTGATGGTGTTGCCCAGTAAAAGTTTTTGTGCTGTATTTGAGCCCAGAGCTCTGGGAGACGCAGCGCAACCGGGCCTGGCCTCACCACCGCCCCAGTGACCGTAGGCTGGGGAAGCCTTTGGGGTAATGACTCGGGCCTTTCCCCAGCTGAAGCCCAGTGGCTAAATGGTGTTTAACTGGGAGTGGAAGCAGCGAATGGATGTTCGTGTGGCTCCTCTCCTGCAAGGGGAGAGGGCGTCTGGAATTCCTGTCAAGTGCTTGAATGTAGTTATCACAGGAGAATTGAGGGAAATGGCAAATCAAATTTAGAAGAGGCTCTTTTCCTATTGATTTCTAGAGTAGTTTAATTTTTTGGTACCTTTTTAATAGTGTTTAATGTTTGATCAGTTTGCTATTTCCTAAAAATTAACCTTGTTTTCTTTTTTAACACTAAGAACTATGTATTCCTTTCAGTATAAAGACAAAAGAATATAAAAATAGATTTCAAATCTTAGTAAACACCTTAAGAATAGCTCTTTGAGAATGCAGGTATTTTGCATATGAAATGTACAGTTTTTGCTAACAGCATCGGCATTTTTGAGACTAAAAAGCTGCTAAAAACTCCTTAAAGTACAACAGCGAGTTTTTTGTCCCCTTCCACACTTTCTCTGGCTTTTGTGCTACATCATATTAATATTCTAAAAAGTTGTCTTGAGGGGGAAGAATTTAATTACATCTCATCTGTGCTATCCTTGACATTACAGGATGCGGTTGGGTAGTCAGCAGGGCAACTTAATCATTCCTCTAGGATGCTGTTTCACTGCAGTTTAAAAAGAAAGGTTTGAAAGAGCTCCAAATATTCTTAGTGTTACTGTGCTCAAAGTTGAATCATGTTTAAAAAAACCCCAACAACGTCATTTATGGGAAAGTTAAGGTTTTCTCTTGAAAGTATAGATTGGTCCCGGTATTTTTCTTAAGTCTCCTGTAGCTCCTGCTTGGGTTAAAGAGCTCAAGACTGAGGAGGGTCCAAAGCAGGAGCCTGTTGTAAAAGCCAGCAGTGGAACATGCAGTAGGTCAGCCAGGATGATCCTCCTGGTCTGACACTTGCTGTTTACTGACAGCTTGCGGGGTCCGGTGCCCTCAGAGGTCCCCAGGGTTTAATCTTGCTTTTAATTTCTGTTCCTAAAAGGGGTTTTGTCTTGAAGAGAAATGGCGTAACTGCAGCACTTGCCGTGCAAACCCTCTGCCAAGGTGCGGCGTGTATCATGGCACCTGGATTTGAGAGTAGCTTTACATCCTTACCCACGAAATGCTGCGCTGCTTTCGGAGGTTTCAGCGCTGTAGTATTGGATTGGGGAGGAGCAGAAGCTCCTACAAGGCAGTCTTAGTGGTAGTTTTAGCAGTGAATTTTCTCTTTCTATCCCTTCTGGCTACTTATCCCGTCTTAGTAATTCAGTCTTCTCGTCGTTCCCTTGCTTTGCACTGTCTTCTGGTTTTAGACTTCCTGCCTGCAGTATATATTCTCCTAATCTGTCAAAAAGCTGAGCTGATTTTTCCTAAAACTTCCCCTGGAAACTTAGCTTTAGGCGGATGCCCGGCGTCGACAGCTTTAGTCTGGCAGGGAATGCTGAAGAGCTGGACCTGCCTGCTATGCTGCTAACCTGTTGGTAGGGGAACGCCTGAAATCTTCATTTCTGGAGTAGTTTCATTTGAAGTAAAAGAAAGTAAAATCTGGAAGGTTCCTGAACTTTAAATCTGCTGACTAGAAATCAAGGCTTTAAAACAATCTTCAATTGAAATTTTTTTTAGCTAATAAAACAAAAATAGTTTCCCTGATAGAAATAGGCTGTGTTTTCCATTCCCAGGCTGCCCTGAGCAAGAAATTGCACAGGGGTGAGCTCAGAAACAGGAAGGCTTTGGTTATTTGTGTGCTTCTAGACATTGCTTGAAAGAATGAATAAATTAATTGGTTCCTTGCATGGAACAGCATCGCTCCTTTTTCTAGTTAGCTGGTAAGGAGAGAAAAGACTTTTTTTTTTGTATCCTTTGCTTCGAAGCAGCTAGCAGAGAATGTATAAATAGCTCCAGGTCTTCTGCTTAAATCAAAGACCAAGTAGAGAATTAGGGGGTGAATCCTGTGCTTTTCAGACCTAGCCAACATTTGTACCTTCATTTTAGTTTGTTATCTTCACTGTAACCAAGTCACCTTTCTATGTTTTCATCTGTACTACATTGCCTCATTTGCTGAAATACTCTAGTACTGAGATGCATTTGTTTTCCTCTTACCTGCAATGCATGAAAATAATCAGTCGGTTTTTTTAAGACACTAATGGAGGAGGACAATTAAGTTGTCAGTATGAAACGCATCATCAGACTCATGATGGCTTCATGTCATGCCCACTGCCTGTCTGTTACTCCTTCACTGTAACACAGTATGTGCCAAAATGGGTCTCTTGGCTGCTAAATTTTAGGAGGGGAGCCTCTGCTTTAGAGCAATAAGAAGTGGCATCCTTTCCCCTTTTGCACCTGATCCGTTTTGAGCGAGCAAACCCCAGCCGCTTCCTTCGGGAGGCGAGATCACAGCCGGCACAAACCACCTTTAACAAAACCTTCAAGCAGTTTGTAACTTCTGAATCCGTTTGACAGTAATGAGCAAACCCGAATTCCCCTGGCAGAACCGTGCACCTTCACAGCAGGTCGGCTGAAGGGAAGGAGCTTTTTTGGAGAGGTACAGCCAGTCTTTGCTTGTGCGTTGCACCAAGACGGCCAACGTCTGCTTTAAAGGAGTTAGTGGCTCTGCTCGTGTTGGCCCTGCGTGTTTTAAAACTCCTTCACTAACACCAAAGTACACACAAGCCTGGCTACGGCGTCACTTGGCTGACAGAACTGTCTAGATTGAATCTGGACGCTCTAAAGTCTCTCAAAATCGCGCCTTGAGTCCAGTAGTTACCCCTGGAGGAATCAACTTGAAGTATGTTGACTTGTTGGACAGAAAATGCGAAATATCTCCAGCCAGGTAAGAGCAAAGCTCACGCCTTGTAACGCTTCACACCCAAGAGCTACAGCAGTAGTAGTGACCATAATTGTCTGTTTTTTGAGCTGAAAATTTCAGACTTAAACAGGTGTCTGAATCTTAGTAATTTAGTGCAGTTAAACTTACTTTCTGTTTTTTAAACTCTTTTTGTGGTGTTGAAAAAATCAAGGCTAACATTGATCTTGCATGAGTGAATAAATCATTACTTTACTCAAGGGAAAAAGTGGGAATATTATTATTTTAACCTACCTATAGATAATACACGCACTGTTCCTGCATGTGTCGCAATTAGCCGTGTCTTGACCAGTCCGATATGAAAGCCTACAAAGACAAGAACACGAGGTCATTAAAAAGTAATTTGTTTTAACATGTTTCTGCCTTCTATGTTTCTTTTCATAGAAATCAGAACTTCAGGACTTTTTTTCAAACTAATACTGAATACAAAACTCTAGCTGTTAGGAAAGCAGGATCAAAAATAGCATATTGAGCTTCACTGAACAGTGGGAAGATGAAGTTATTTTGGAAAATGAGTCTTTAATCACTGCAAGGAGAAGAGAAAAGATTCATTTCTGTTGTACTTCTGTAAATTAAACAGGAAAAACAACAAGGGAACCAAATTACGTGAAGCTGCTGTGTACCCAAGTGATGAACCATCACTGGCCATGGACACGTACAGTTTCCACAGACGTGACAGTGCTGGTTTGCTCTGGTTTTTTTCTGCTTTCTCAAATGCACGAGGCTTTTCCCCGTTACTACTGGATGTATGGAACATAACACTGAAAAATAGCATCTATTTAGAAATTTCCATCCCTCAGCAGTGAGGTCTGAAGATGTGTTGTAGTGATGTTTGTCTTAAAAGGAAGAAAATGTGATTTTAAAGAACACTTTCTGTATTTCCACCTAGCCTACAGCCATCCTTGGTCACACTGTGGTTTGAAGTCTGTACATCAGTGTCTCTTCACTTACCTAGGTATTGTCTCTGGCTTGGTCAATTTGAATTAAAAAGGGTTTTCTTAAGGTACAGAAAGAAAATTATTAAAAGTTAAAAAAGAGCACAGTCGCCTACCTATGAACACAAATGTTCTTGCATGCAAATAAGTTTATAAACACTGACTTAGGCATTTTAATTTTATAATTCTAGTTCCTTTTCTGTAAAATCACAAACTTAAAATCTTTTAAAACGATTTTTGGTTTGTGTAAAAAATACAGACTAGCATCTGCCAAGTTTTCCTCGCAGTTGTTTTTAAAAGCAATGGGGAAATACCTCACCTGTGGGATCTTGAAGATGTGGACAAGAGACCCGGTTGGGATTCTTAAGGGAATGCTTCTGAGGTCAGGTTCTACCCTGAAGCCTGGGACCTTCTTTACCCAAACGGTTCAACCAATTGACCCCAGATAATTCGGTGCTTAACAGGGGCATCTCTGCACTGCCCTGCCCTTGCCCAGGGGACAGAGCACCTCTTTCTCTGCTTCCCTGACAAACTCATAATGAAAAACCCAGCATTTGCAGAGAAGTTGACTTAATTTTGATGTGACAAAATAGCAAACCTATATAATACAAAGTATTAATGGGAAATTACACACAAATTGTTTAATGTGCCTGTCCCTAAGATGGAAAATGAGCATCTCCTAAATGCTATAAGCTATTTACTTATCTTAGTGAGCATGTGGTTTACCTTTGAAAATGACCATCTTGTCCTGTATTTCCTTATTGTTCTAAAGGTTTGAATATTCATTTAAATGTTTATTATGTTACTTCTAAATGTGTATTTTATATAAACTTTTAAAAAAGGAAAATTATCAGTCTGAACGTCAAGGCAGAGAGCGAACCTGCGGTTTATTATTAGCCCAAGCTCCTCTTCACAGGTGACCTTTCTACTTGCACTCTGATCAAAGTTTGATTATCGATTGTCTGGGGAGGTGCGTGGCAGAGGGCCTGAGAATACAGAGCACTGGACACAGAGCTAGCACACGTGGCAGTTTGTAATGGGGTGCAGCTACTTCTTTAGTATAAAACCTTTTTTCTTTCTTTCTGAAAGCAAAATGCAAGGTAGAGTTCTCACTGTTTGTTATGGAGAAGGGCCTGGAACACTCTGGATTTGGAACTTGATACTGAGTCCGAAGTCAGTGGCCCCAAAGATACTTTTTATTCAGAGGAACACACTCAGATTACCGAGACTGCTAAATTTTAACACATTGGCGAAGCCAGAATTGCAAAAACTTCTGCAAAGCAGAATTTCTCTATGATGTACCCTTATGGGGAAAAACCAGTACTGGTTTATAATTGATTATACTTACTTTTGGATGGTCTCTAAAAGCAGAGTAGAATCTGGTTTTTTTTCAATTCCCCTTTTAAATCTTGGAGAAGCTGACATTCAAATTGTCACCGTGCTGTCGAACTTGGACTTGTAAACTGTTTTTTTTTTTCCAAGCTATTGATCAAATACTAAAACCTCTTACTAAAGATACAACACTTAAAGTTTACAGATCACTTGATGAAAGCCTTTATGTACTGAGGACATAAAGGGCAGTTAGTAATCGCCTGCAGAGGAATGCAGCGTGGTGGTCCCAGTGCCTCCTTATGGGTAAAGGCATAAAAGCTCTGCCATGGGTGCCACCTTGGGGTTGGTGGGGTTTTTTTATTAGTTTCCAGTTGGGACATTTTCATTCATCTTTATACACCTGCAAACTACCATTCAAATACACAAATTATCTGGCTTGTAGACCAACAGCCGCCTCCTCTCTGCCAGTCCCTCCTGTTTCTGCACAGTGCTGCGGGGTTTATGCTGGTCATGTTTGGCCTCACTCTCTGCTGTTTAAGAAATAATGTAATAATAGGGTGGTTTTTTTCTACTAAGTTTTTCAAAGTCCACTGTTTATGAAAGCAAGCTGTAGTATCCAGGTTATTTATCCTGCTGATACCTGTCCCTGTTGTCTTGGATTGCTGCGAGATGAGCCCTGTGACAAAGAGTGACATCTTATCTGTAGAGCTCCTTAGGAAAATGGTTGGTTGTATTTTAGGGACACGCCTGAGGCTTTGAGGGGACTGCTCTAAAAGAGCGAGGTTCCTGGTGGCAGTTGTAAAGGCGGGGTGGCCAGGTCATCTGTTAACAGTGCATCTTGACAAGGCTTTATTTTTATTTTTCCCCCTAATTGAGGTGTTTGAGAACCGTGGCTTTCACTGGGGGACTGGGCAAAAGATGAGAATTTTTTTGTTTGAAAGACAAGGGAGGATGAGGAGTTTTCCTGTGCGTGCTGAAAACCGCGAGTGGAGAAGAAAAGGGAGAAATCGGAGCCCCTGGGACAAATCTGCAGAGGTGGCATATCCCAGTGGCAGGCCGCTGAATCTGGCACAGAACTTGGAATCACTTCAGCCAGAAGTCGTTATGGGACTGAACAACCACACGAACATATTGCAGTATTAAAAATCATACTGGTACGTCTCGGAATCCTTCCCTTCCCTGTATGCTCAGACCCCTAAACCAGAGGTGTGTGGGTGTGGTCGCTATCTCAGTTGCTCTGATGGTTTAGCAGCCAGTTTCCACCAGCACCACGCCGATTTTAACAAACAATATTATATTAATATAATATTATATAAATATATCAAATATTTAACAGTAATATTTCAGTTGTGATGAACTCCCTGACTGCTGGGAGGCTGGTTGCTTATTTAGCAAAAGCTATCCTATATTTGGTCTTGATGTGGGTGTGCCAGTTCAGTCGGGAACTATAGTCCTGCTTCCACAACTGGCAGTGGTTTTGATATCTTACTAAAAATAAGGTAGCATATACACTTTAAGGCTAACGACCTGTCGTTCTCAAAACTGAGTTTTCAGTATTTTATTTCAATTAGTTTCTAAAACCTAGGATGATCTTTAAATGCCCAGTAATTCCAGACTTTCAAATACTTTAGAAACACATTTCCTAGTTGATGGTATAAGGCAGACTTGTTAAGCTGATGAAAATGGTCCTTTGATTAAGTATTTAAAAGTGATATTTGGAGTTTGGAATACTGATTTCTCAGCTGACACATTCAGCACTGCTTGCTCTGAGCATCGTTGTCGCTCACCAACTGTATTGGGTACAGGGATACACTTTTTTCTAGTCAGATGTAATTTATGATGAACTTCTCTTAAAGCATCATTTTCCGTATTGGATATGTTCGGCTTTTCAGAGAAGATTTTTTCCTTTCAAGCTATGGATTTAGTAATGTTGCTTTCTCTGAACCATCCTGTTAAACTTCTTTGTAAGCCCCGAGAACACTACACGGTGTCGCAGCGTTTGGCTTCCACGAGGCAGTGTGATAGCTCTTTAGCCAGGACTGTGTTGTGTGAGTGTTAGTACAGTATAAATTCAATTATTTCTACATAAATTAAACCCTTCATGAAAGAATTCTGTTGTTGATACCCCAGGGCTTTGGACTTTCACTTTCTTGGTTTCACATAATTATCTACATAAACACTTGCATGGAATTCATCTACTTCATGCCAGCAAAGACTTTACTATTGGCAGAGCGTTTCCATGTAAATCTGGGGCACTGAGGTTGATTTGCAGCGCAGAATTACTGAAAAATTGAGCTTCCTGGCGGTGTGAACAGCTAGAAATGCTTGCGAGCACCGTCTGGATACTGGCTGCAGGAGACCAGAGTTCTGGGTGATCCTTTCCCTGGGAGATGGAGTATTTTGGATAAGCTACTTTTTCCCCTTCCCTTAAAAATAATTTGAAGGGTGTTCTGGTACAGAAGAGCTCAGGCTGGAGATCAGTAACTTCTTTTTCTTCCTTGGTAAAGCAGTCGGTGTTTTTCTGTAAGAGTAAATCCTGTCAAACATGAAGTTTTTCACAAAACAAAGATTCCTACAGGAAATTTGTTTTCTTTTTAGAGAGATGAAAGTTGGTTTGGGTCTGGTTTAGATCTGGAGTGAAGTATTTCGCTTTGTACTGAGCGAGATGCCTGGGAGCCAGGAGTTCCCCCAAGCTATGACTCCCGTGGGCAACGTACTTCACCTGAAGACAATCTCGGCGTTAAGCCTGGCAGCTCATTTTACCAGTCCTAACATCTTGATTTTTGTGAACGCCTCGACGGTTGAAGTATCAGTAGTCCTACGTGTTAGACCTTGCTTCAGCCTCTCCCTTCTTTCACCCGTGCTTCAGAAGGTTAAACTTGATCCCTGTGAGGTGGTGCTGACCTGTCTGGGGTCTACGCTGGAGCCCCTCCGCTCTGCTGCGGGGTGGGGATGTGCCTGTAATGCCCATACTCACTCTTGGGAAGAAGAAAATCCATCAGCCTTAAAGTGAAATGGAGATGAGTGACGTTTTTTGGTGCTGAGGTGCGACCACAAATTGTCGGTGTTGAACAAGAGGTGGTTGACTTTGCTCTCCTCGTGCAGGGTGGTTCCTCGGGTGCTCCTGTGGGCTCTTCCACGCGGGGTTTTGCGTGTGTGTGCTGCAGGGTGGGCTGCTCGCTGCAGGGCTCCTAAAACACGCAGCATTCGGCATTTGCTGCTCTTCAGAGGTGAGGTGCGCTCAGAGGGCGGCACTTGGCACCTTGGCCTTCTAACACGAGTTGGTTCTTGACCTCTACTGCTGCCTGCCATGAATAAGACGTCACCAAATCTGGCCCCTTTCCAATCAGCAACTCCTCATTTTTTTCCTCAGTGATCAGCACAACACATGTTTTATATATTTCAAAAAATATTTATCTTGTGGATGCTGAAGGAAAATTCTTGGTTTAATTGGATTGCTTTCTGGGTAATTGGCTAGATCCTGCATTTCTTTATGATTTTTCTTAAAACAATAAAGAAAATAGACTTGAGTGAGTGTGATTTTTTTTTTTAATTATTATTATTTTTTTTGATCCTGTAAATATAGCAAAGCAAACCTGGCACTAATCATGACTGGTGTGATGGGCTGCATGCTGATCTGCAAGAAGGGAACTGACTGCACGTATGGGAATGTTTAACCAGCTTCCCTCATAGCCGTAGGATTACTGTGTTTCGTACCAGTTTAGTATTTAACACGTGTTTTGAGACCCTAACACCAAGTCCTGGCTCCAGCAGGCTCACTCTTTGGTACCTTACACCTTGTACTTTCTGTTTGCGTAGGGATGTACGCAGAGGGGCGCAGTTCCTCTCGCGGGGTGCTGTCTGGTCGGGCTCTGGAGAAGGGCTGGATGTGGGTTAGTTGTGTTGCTGTGTCACCTTGGGAAGGATCTCTCATCTCCTCATGCAGGTTTTCATGATGCTTGCTATCTACATGGTGTGTTATTTTCAGGAGGCTTTCGTTTTATTGCATTTCTTTTAGCGTTCTTGGCACAACCTGAGCTTAACCTCAATTAACACTCCCAAGTATTAAAAATATTATAATGAAGAGCAACCATTTTGCTGACATGGACTGGCAGTAACTAATAATAGGCTGCAATTTTCAGAGCGGCCTAAGGGAATTACACCCTCTAAATCCCTGTGAAATGCAGAATTTGTGCACCTGCTTGAGGCTTTTTGGTGAAAATACCAACTGTAACATAAAAAAATCTTTGCATTTGAGTAGTTTTTTTTTCCTTGCATAAATTAGAGACCCCATTGAGCTGAGAGAGGGAAGCTTAGATCTGTATGTGCTGGGTTTTTTTCTATTGTTCAGTAGGTTGCTAGTGCTGGGGCACTAATTCAAGTATCCTGGACATCTATAAAAACAGAAGAAAAAAAAATCTTAGCGATCTGGAAGGCTAGATCTGTTAGATCTGGATGGCTTCCCTTATCTGCTGGGATGTAGGGAATACTTCATATTAATTGAGTTACTTAATAGCATGATTTTACAGAAGTGGTTGTGCTTCAGAGCGTGTCTATGCGCTGATGGGTGTGCCTGTTAGGTGATCCTGATGTTCCTCATGCTCCTGATGTGCTACCACCAACAAAGAGGATAAACAAGACTGGGAATTTGTTGTTGGTGGTGTTTTTATTAAAATACAGTGAAACAAATTCTCTGAGGGTGTCAATGGGCCTTTGAAGGGGTTTTGAAGCGACAGTTCTGGCCGTGCTGAATAGGCCATGGGTCTCCTCAAGTCTTTGTGTAACCGGGTGTTGTATTTCCATGCGTGGCCTAGTCCTGCTGGGACTATTTATAGCACAGTTAGTTGAACACACCAATGTGATCTGTCTTTATGGAATAATAGTTTAAAAATAAATAGTCTGGTGGAGAGCTGCGCAAAACCTTTGTTTCCTACTGTAAAGGATTACAGAGCTAATATTGCTAATAACTGTGCTTCAAGAGACAATTATCCATCCTTACTAGGAACAGAACTTGCCTTTTGGCAGAATAAGATGACTTCACTCTGTCATGTGTGTTTGAGCCGTCCTTGTGATTTGAGTAAGTCGTGGTTTAGTTATGTAAGCTGCAGGAAAATCACTTGTATAGGCTTTGCAGGTTAAAATAAATCCTGCTTGGCCATATAAAGTTTAGTCTAAGATCTGCCATTCTAGCTCAATGCAAAGCCTCCTAGAAATCATTTGCATCAGCAAAATCATGTTTCTGTTGGTTGAGTATCTGCCTCTGGTTCCCTTAAGAACCTACATTATGCCACCAAACCAGAAGGTCCGTACATACCGAAACATCTCGGGTCAGCCCGTGGCTCGTATAAAGGTGTTCTGAAAAATCACTTGCCCAGTAGAAAAACTCCTTTCGCCTCACTGCTGCTGTGTCTTCGTTACACTCCTAGTTACCAATTAGCAGTTTTCATTTATAGATGACAGTGGTACAGCCCGATAAAAATCAAGAACAGCGTTGTGCTTTGAGTGATTATCTTGAGGCTTTTATCTTTGTCTGCAGCTGGATGCAAGCATTCGGTTGTTTCATGCTTTTCGGAGGTATGTTGGGTTTTGGGGTGTTTTTTTTTTCTTTTCTCCTTGGCTTTCACCTAAAGACTGTTCTCCTTTTCCCTGTTGTTTGCTGGCATTGCTTATTTGGTTACAAATACAAGCCCTGGGAGCATCCTTGGTGTGTTTCCCAGTAAACCTGAGCCCCTTACTTGTGTTTGAGAGGGTCCGTTCCCCTTTATGTGACAAAGCACGAGTTAGCTCCACCAGCAGCGTGGAAGCCCTCGGGCTACTCAGAGCAGCTCAAGAAAGAGGCGCTTGGGTGCGTGCTGCATCAGGTGAGGTGGTTGTGAGTTGAGCTTAATGATGTTTGCCGTAGATGAGCTGTGTTATGAGTAGAAGCAGCTCTTTCTACGGCTCTGCAGCTCTTTGCAGAGCCCTGAGAAGGGCTGTGGAGCTGTCGAGCTGCCTCATACCTCCTGCACTGACAGTTCCCCCCGGCTGGAAGCTGTTGCCTGACTTTCTTAGCAAAGCCACATTGACTTGTAGTCAGGATTTCCCATCGGGGTGGTTCTTCCCCATGCTGGTGTGAAGTCACCAGCTTTTCTGGGAACCATCAACATCCTTAGCAGCTGTAGCAAAGCTCTTGAGTACCCGTGCAGAAATCTTATGGTCCAGAGCTCAAGCATAAGCCAGTTTGCTGCTGGAGTACGTTGGGAATGAGGGAGTACTCACTGGGAGCTGCAGAGGTCAAAGCTGTGTGCCCCTGACCTGAACATCACAGCACCAGAGTTGTTGGGTACTTGGATGCAACGTTATCCTTTCCTTCTTAACATGGATCCCTGATGGCTGGCATCAGTGTGTGGGGGTTTTCTTTTAGTTCCTGTGTGAAGATTAACTAAACCTTTCCTCTCTGTGAGGAAAACGTCAGCCCATGAGTTGCAGGGAGCACAGGAGGCAGCCCGCAGGCTGGGCAGATGCGCGGTGGCACAGCTGGAGGGACCAAGGGTCAGTCCGTACTATGGTCAGTCGCTATGGCCACCAGAATGGTGGGGATGACCCTAGTTGTCATGCTGGGTACAAGTATGTTTTAACATGAACCAAAAAAAAGAGGCAAAAGGAACACTGCATGACTTCACTAACGCATTTTCAAAGTTTTTTTTAACTGATGCCAGAGGATGAAGGCAGAAATCCTCTGATGCTCTAAAATAACATCAGAATCTTTTTTTCCCCCTTTTTGTTTCCTGTCTGTCTCGTTATTACAAGGCTGATATTATTAATTTGGCTTGAGAAAATACTTTGAAATATATAGAAGCTCAATGGTGAGATTTTTTTCAGACTGTTTCCAAGACAGTAGTTTGTTGTCTTTTACTGGATCCTGACAGTTGGAAGCAGATGACTAATTTTCTTTTTGAGGTATTTGCACTGTGGGTGTATGGCATGACTCCCAAGATGGCAATTCAAATGCTTTCACCCTGTAAATACATTTTTATATTATACTCAGGTTAGTCAGGGAGTGAGGGTTTTTAAAAAAAAAACAAACATATTTTAATAGGGCTGTCTAGTGATTTTAAAAAAATGCTGAGAATGGAGAGAATTAAAATGTGTTTCAAGTGAAATCACAAAATCTTATAGGAATTAGGTCCATACAAGGTCTAGAGTCTCTCTCGAATATTTGTGCCCTCTTGTCTCATCAGAAAAATCAGGAGGATAATTAAAATGTCAACTCCTTGTATTAACAGTAATTCAGGGAATTTGTTTGCTCTAGCTGAACGGCAACTGTGTAGCTGGCGTATATAATTCTTAGGCCAGACACTTCCAGTGGGTTACTGGGGAGTGCGCTTGGGTAGTGACACTAAGATGAGGTCTGTCTCTTTACCCCTTGCACTCTCAATCTCTCTACTGTGACTTACTCCCGACCTCCGAGCATCACGACTCGGATGCCCCGAGACTTTTGAACCCACAGCTCACCATCAGGCCTGCCACACTCCTCCTTCACTGCGGCTTCAGAGCTTGTTACGTTCCTCTTCATCCCCCGAACGCACCGAATTTTAAGGTGAATTTCTTCTGTATGCAATTTTTGGGACAAGCTGGGGTGATGTATTCAGTAGCGTACTCATGGGGCAAAAATCCCTGCCTGCAGCTCGTGCCCTCACCCCTCCCGGTTGCTCCTGCCCTGAGCTGAACAGTTTCCCTACTCCCGAGGGATTATTCGGCTGCCTGCACTGTGGCCCTTCCTCCGCCCCAGCGTGGAGATTCCAAACACCTTTCTAATGCAAATGAAACCCTCTCCACCGGTCAGACCACAGGGTGTTTCACAGGGATGGACTAATGGTGCGTTTACGGGTGAAGAACTGCATTAAAACCCAACACCTTGGATTTTGCTTCTCTTGGGCTTTTGAGTTAAGGAGGCTGCTAACAGGCCTTCTTTCTATGAAGGAGGAAAGATGGGAGAGGCAAGAAGTCTGAGGTATTTTTTCATGATTTCAGTGCAGGCTCAAATACTCTGTGTGCATTACGCACAGGAGCCTGTACCAGCTTACTGGCACTAACAACGAAGTCAGCCCCACTATATGCAAACCAAAGAGCTTGTTTAAAATGCTAAATATTACACAGTAGCATAAAATCAAGAATATGGAGTGCTATTGCTGGCCACTGATCTTGCTGATTGTTGGGGTACTTGCAAGGAGGATGGGGAACTGTATGGATGAAAAAAAAAAACAGCGGGAAGGACCCTGGAAGTGCCAAAGACTTTCTGTTGCAGCTTGAGTACCTCTTTGCAGGTCTCAGTACTTTCTGTTTTCTCATTTCCTTATATAATGGTGGTTTGAGACTGTACTGCAGTACGGGTGGATCTACAGAGCAGCAGTTCAGTATCTGCTTGGGCTTTGAATGCAGATTCAAGGAAAGGTCCCATCCCTGGGTGTTTTTTTTCCTGAGCTTGCATGGATGACAATGAAATAAACCCATTTCCTCGCATTTACCAAAGAAATGACCTAAGTCACGCCAGGCTGAACTATTCCAGAGTGTAAACTGCCTTGTTAATGTCAAAATACCTCTGCTTATCTCTACAATCCAGTCTCTCGTGCTGATGAATTACTGGACCACACTCAGCTTCTATTGTGTCTTCTCGGGATATTGGAACAGGGGAGAAAAAAAAATGATACAGCACTGTCTACCCTCTTCTGGTTTGTTCACGCAGCAAGTGACATGGTGAAAAACATCCTCCATGGTGATCTTGGTAGTAAAAGAGGGCTAAGCCCAGCTGGGCATGTTTGGAGAGATTTCCAGCCTCCCTCTGAATGGCAGTTTTCCGTCTTGGTTCACCTGTGACACAGCCCATCCCTATGCTGCTGCTCCATGAGATGCAAAAATAAAGCATCATAATAAACTGTTGCAAAAAGCTCAGAATTCTTCCACTTTCACTTAAGTATTCTATTAAACTGCTGTTTTTTCTAAGTGTTTGCTTATAACATGCAAAAAACAGTTCGATGGGAGGGAAGAGTTAACCTAGTGCTGACTGCAGATGGCAAATACGTGCCCATGCCCCTGTGCTGGACACATCTAACCTCGGTAATCCACTCACTCCTCTAGCTTCAAAATTCCTCTGTATTTGCACAGCTCAAAATTAAGCCATTTAAAGCTACAGAAGTGTAGACCACTGTAGTTTTTTCAGGGTCTGAGCTGAGAACAGTTCCTAGCTCTGTAGTTAAAGAAGCCACGCAGGGAGGATGGACAGACACACGGCTAGAAGCAACTTGCTTAGAAGATCTCTTCCTCCAGTCCCTGAAACAGTCCACAGATAGTTGAATCCAGCTCAACTCCTCATTCTCTCTAATGCTTGCTTCCCTTCAGTGCCCTGAATGTGTTGCACAGGAGCTTTCCTGAGACTGAACTGCAAGTTTGTGTCTTAATTCTGGAGCCTGGGGTAGCTGGGAGCCTCATCAGTTCAAAACCAAAATGCCCCTCTTCAGACAAGCCTTTTTTTTTATTGTTTTTACTAAAATTGTCCAGTCAAAATCCATTTTGTCCTAGTCAGGGTGAGATAAGCTTATCTTTGTGTAAGCACAGGGGCTCAGAAGTAGTTTTCAATTAGAAATCTGGGTATTAATCGCGTGGCGAATGAACAGCAGTGAGACATTTGACGCTATAAAGCTCGTTTTGTCTCATTTTTACATGACTGGATAGGTACCTGGCTCACTGCTCTGTCTCTCTGGATTCTAATACTACCGACAGTCAAAATGCAGTTATTAAAGGATTATTCTAATTGTGTAAAGTGAAAACTGGTAATTCAGAACCTAAATAACATCCTCTTTAAAAGACTGATTTAGCAGCAAAACTCTCCTTGCAGGTATGTAATTTGGACAGCTTGGTGACAGTTGGAGAAGCTTCCCTTATGATCTGCGGTAATTCACACGGATATATTTAGCCAGAATATAGTCTGCTTGCACTTTTCTTTAATCGTTCATTATAAGGCTTCACCGGTGTTTCCAGATTTGAATTGGGGAAATTTGCTTTTATTGGCCTTTGTGTCACTGCAGCCAGTCTGATGGAGAAGTCTTGAACCTCAATTTCATTTCAAAGCCTGAAGTGCTGCTGAACCCTGCTGAAATGGGGAGGTGTGGTGGTGAATGATATTTCATCTCATTTTTAAAGCCCGTTGAATAGCAACTAGATATAAATCAAATTATTTTTGCGCGCTTCAAATACTTTTTTCTTTGAATTGTGCCTGTATAGTATATGCAGATAAATAGCTGGGATATATTAGCAAAATAAGTTATATTTTCTGAGACTCAGAATGTTCCTAGTGTCAGGGTTTTTCTGAGAAAACAGAGTAAGCATTAAGAGCAAGTAACTTTGCTGAAAAGATTGTTTCTTTTTGTTTGTTTAATGTTTATTCCACATCCTTGCTGTTACTAACAGTTTGCTCTTCGTTGTCGTTCATCAGCGTTTGTTTGTTGAAAACCTCCTACTGCTGTGTCCCTAACAAAGGGGCTTAGTTTAGTGGCTGTAAGCTAGCTATGACAGTAGGGTTATTTAACACGCTGCTCATTAGCTTAAACGTTACCGTATCGAGGTACTCTGAAAGCCTATGACATATGTGCCAGGAATGTCTGTGAGCTGGGGAAGTTTGCCCGTTTTATCGCCCCTGACAATTTGATCTGAAGCTTTGATTATGAGCAACAGAATAAATTTGTCCAACTCTAATGAAAAATCCTATCCGAAATATAAATCTCATCAAGTTTCGAAGGCCTGTGAAATACTCATGTCACCTGCCCTTGTAGATCTTGCTCCAGACGGGTTTTTGGTGCTCTTAATCCAGAGGAGGGGGGTTTTTGGTGCTCTTAATCCAGAGGAGGGGGGGGTTGGTGCTCTTAATCCAGAGGAGGGGGGGGGTTGGTGCTCTTAATCCAGAGGAGGGGGGGGGTTGGTGCTCTTAATCCAGAGGGGGGGGGGGTTGGTGCTCTTAATCCAGAGGAGGGGGGGGGTTTGGTGCTCTTAATCCAGAGGAGGGGGGGGGTTTGGTGCTCTTAATCCAGAGGAGGGGGGTGTTTGGTGCTCTTAATCCAGAGGAGGGGGGTTTTTGGTGCTCTTAATCCAGAGGAGGGGGGGTTTTTGGTGCTCTTAATCCAGAGGAGGGGGGGGGTTTGGTGCTCTTAATCCAGAAGAGGTGTAATAATGAGGTTCAATTTTGGGTGATGCTGGATCTTTTACCTCAAATGATACTGGATCTTTTCACGGCCGATCTTACATAATCAGCTTTCATTTGGGGCTACTGAGGGTTTTAAGTAAGAGGGCTCGAGGGTGGTCATGTGGCCTGACAGCAGGTACTGAAATAGTCCCCATTAGGCAATACACAGTTTTGGCTTAGAATGAAATGGTTGTGTGTCGCGCTGTGAGAGGCGTCGGTGTGTGGCACACTGCTCTGCCACGTCTGCCTCGCTTGTGCTTGGGGGAGGACAGGAGGGGGAAGGCTGGGCCGCTGGTTTATAACTTGGAAAACCACATTACTTACAGGGAGGGCAGGTAAATGGACTTTTATGGCGTCTTAATACTTACCCTGCTTTCAGGGAAGGGTAAGTGAGCATCTGAGTGATGGCTGAGGGATGAGCTGTAATTGGGATGGGAGCCCAGGGCAGGGGGATAGGACCTGTCACAGGTCCACATGCAAAGAATTTGTCCTAAAGCTGCTGCAGTGACTGAACAGAAAAGCATAAATGATCACGGAACGCGTTTTGCTTGAATATGGCTCAAGGTTTAGTGTGACACGTGCACCTCTTGGGCAGCGATGAAGCCTGGCAGGTCAGCTATTGATAATTAGAATTAACTGTGTGCTTAGAAAAGAGAGGGAGTAGTTATACAGTGGTTGTAGGAAAAGGAAGAGGAGGGTGTTGTGTTGCCGATGGAACTAGAAAATAAAAACTGCTACTACAGTAGTGAAATGCTTCACTCCAAGACTGATCTGTGTGGAAACAGCAGGGAAAATGGCATGTGTGGACTAGAATTTAAAACAAACAAACAAACAAAAACAGGAAAAAACCCAAACACACACACCCAACTGTCTACTGGCCCGAGGATCGCAAGATCCACAAAGCACTCACTGATTTGTGCAAAAATTATTTCCTTTCCTTGACTAAGGAAGATGCACCCAGAGCGATTTTCTGTTTCTGCTGTAGAAAGGGGAATTGTTGCCGTGTCCAAGGTGTTCTGTATATCCGTGTGCAGGAATGATCTGTCAGTGCTGCATCCTCTGGAATACAGCAGCCTTAAGGACAGGCGAAGCGGATGGATGTCAAGATCCCAGAGTTGAAAATAAAGGTAGTCAGCGTAGTCCTGTTCCAAGGGACTGCTGGTACAGTCTCTTGAAACCTCATGGCACTCGGTATACGATACGTTTTGTGCACCACAGGTGGGATTTGTTGTATTCTTTCTGGTTTTTACGTATGTATTTGTAATGCAGCTGTCTTCTGCTGTTAAGCTTATCTATCTATTGCTTCCCTCCGTTTCCAGGTTTTCTCTTGGAAACGATTTTCTTAAACTTTTCCTTTGCCATGTCTGGAATTGAAAAAGCAAAACAAAACCGAAGGGGGTGAGGGGGGGAATCCCAAACAAAACCGGGTCGTATTATTTCTGCAGCGAGCACGTTGCTCCCAAAGGCTGTGCTTTCGGAGGCTGCGTTCTTGTAAACTCTTTAAGCTTTCTTTTCTCCTTATGTGAAATAAGGCACTCCCCAGATGTAAGAGTACTGGCTTGTGTGTGTAGATGGGTTGAGTCAGACAGCAGAGGTGGTTGCTACCGTTAATTGCTCTGTCTCCATCCGAGCTGAATAGCTGCACTGGAGTTGAAGTAGCTTCTGAAAAGGAGAAAAGCAAACAATCTGGGCAATAATTCCTTTGGCTATCAGACTTCCCTCTGGCATCGTTCCTGAGTCAGGATGATAAGTATATGCTCAACACTTGTGACCTTGAGGAGGGTTGCTTGCAGTATTTTTAAGACAGAAGTACTTGGGCGAAGATGCTGTCTCTGTACCGGGTGAAGCTCTCCTCTCTGGTACAAACGTCCAGCCAGACACACACAGTATTGCTTCTTTTCTACTCAGAAGTGATAGTAAGAGACACAAATATCCCTTATTCATTGGAAAACATGGAATGACGTTTAAATTCCATCCATGAGAACATGTTCTTTCAGAGCCTCTTTGAAAGAGCCTGGGACTGCTTGTTTCATCAGTGTTTGCTGAGAGCTCTTTAAATTCCTGAACCGCTGTTGACTAATAAATGAATATAAATTATCTCTGAAACAGGTTCATTTAACTCTTGTCTGATGTGTAGCATTTGGCCTGTCAGAGTCAAAATACTGTGACTTATTTTTGTATGGCAAATTGAGTACTTTGTTTATTACAGTTGCTGATTTGTTGTGTAATGAGAAGGGCCCAGATTACTGCTGCTGTGTATGGTAAGGATTTAAAGGGCAGGTGGTCAGTGTTCTCCAGCAGCAGAATATTTTTGATTATCTTTTTGTCTTCTGTTGTATATTTCATAGGTGTTAGTTAGCCAGGTTTTGGAATTGGTGACTTGCATTTTGCTTGCAATCCTGTCAGCCTTAGCGAGGTTCCACACAGCGTGGAATTTGGCTTGCTTAATGCGCTGCCTCCAAATACAGACCAGTACATCTAGAGTTGATAGAGATTGCTAATAGTTTACTAGAAGATGAAGCAAACATCATTCAGAGCATAAAACTTGTTTTATGTTGTAAAGCTGCATCTTGCCATCATGTAATATTCAGCATTTTTTTCAGCATGGAGCTGGGAGTCTTAATTGAAGCTGTAGCTCTGTTACTTCTATTCATGCCTGACTTCACCCAAACGTTGCTGAATGCCTTTTGCTGTGATGTAATTTTGTTTCTGTGTAGAAGCTTCCACGTAGTAAGGTATAATTGCCATTTTGCCAAAGATTTGGCAAATAATGATGCACATGATATGCAGCTTTAATAATTTCCTTAGATATTGGGGGGGTCACAGGGTAGCGATAATGATTTCTACCCCCATCCCCAAATCTCTGTGTTATTTAGAGACACTTAATGGATTAAAATTATGCCATGCCTGGTAAGAGCTGTGTTTCCTGACAGCCTGAATTTTCCATTCTGTGGCCAGTAAATGGGGCCTGATCCCAGGTCAGAGGAAGAGAGAGGTCACCCTGCACCCTCAAAGGCTCTGGTTTGGCAGGGTGAGGCGAGCCCTGGGTTCCCTTGGGCCTTAGAGCTGCTCTGCATTTCTCTTCCTCCTCCGGTGCTTTTCCCCTTTCTCTCTAGCAGAGTTGAGTGCTGTGTGTTGTTGCTAATTGCAGATAATGTAGTACTGACATTTTGAGAAGTATACGTAGATGATATTCACCCAAAGGATGGTACTGCTGTCTTCAGAGATGCTGATGCAATTTTGCTGGCATAGACTCATTTAGTGATGAATTGCAGTAATAGCAGTTCAAGACCTACAGCATATTAGTGAAAATGAATCCACTGAGCACTAGTCCCATGGCACTACAACAGCACTTAAAGAACACTGATTTTCTTGAGGGGAGAAAAATCTGATTAAGAGGTTTAGCTGTGGGCTTGTTGTTTGTGGGGGTTTTTTTTGGTGTTTTTTTTTAATTATTTTTACCACCAGTGTGTTACTTTGTTTGTTTCTTGATGTATGTTATTGTAAGGGATTTAATATACATAAGAAAACCAGGAGAGTGCCATAAACACAGCACGTTGTTTTCTGTTTTAGCAGAAGGAAGACTTGCATATGCTACAATAAGCAGTAATACTGCTTTTAATTTTTTGTTATAAACTGACCTAACACGTGGTTATAAAAGGGGAAAAAAAAGATCACGATGCTAAAATTGAGAAGATGCATAATAGTTAGCGTACACAGCGGCGGGTCTGTGTGGCAAAAATGTAGAAACAAATGCAGTAATTGGCAAGAATTCTGCTGACAAAAGGATGGGGCAGCCTATTATGGAAATAGTTGTCTGAGGGAAATGGGGATAAAGACAGGCTTCACATTAATAATGTGTTGGTGCTCTGCACGAGAACAGACTGTTCTTTCCGCTCTGGAGTATGATCAGTGGAGAACAGCAATGTCCCAAGCATAATGCTGGACTCCTTTGTGCCCTCTCCTTTAAAATTGCCCAGGTGCTAGAAAATGAGAGAGATGGGGAATACAAGAATTCCTAAACCAGGAGAAAATAGGCAAGTCTGCCTCTCCCTTCGCTCTTCCTTCCCCATCTCTACATCCTTCATGTCGAGCTGGGAGGGGGCATGTTTGGGACGCGTCAGGAGCATCTAGGAGAGAGGAGCTGAAAGCGGCTCCACGTAGAAACCCTTCTCTGCTCTCCTGAGTTTTAAGGCAGCACCTTTGTATGTCGTGTTTAAACCAAGCCCCCTATCTGAAATCTCACTTAGATTTGTAGGTGCTTTGCTTCCAGTTGTTACGATTAACCTCGACCACTGGTGTAACTGCCACTGGTTACACTTAATGTCAGAGAATCATTAAAACGTTTTAATTGTCCCTTCCACATACCACAATACATCTGAAAAGACTTCAAAAGGTGTGATGTATCTTTAGGAGGCGATTTGGCCATTGCTGGGGAACCTGTGGGGGGGGGGGGGAGACTAAAGGAGTGCTAATAAATAGGCTACTTTTGGTCAAATACAACGTAGTCTTGCAGACTCTAATACAGGAGTCTGTGTGTATGAGAGGCTGGAGAGATATTCTGAAGAACTGGGGTTTAGAGATATAAATCCGCTATTTCAGGGCTAATATAGGCTACAGCTTTGTCAGGCTGACGACGACAGGATTACCTGAAGAGGCGAGCAATCATCAATAGTTTGGGCAAGACCTGTTTTGTGCTGAGGGCAGGGATACACTCCTCATGTCAGCTACATTAAACGGGTCTGCTTATGGGAGGGCAATAAAAAAAAAAGTATTTGCTGCACCTGTTGCTGTACTGTCTTTGGGAAAAGATAAAAAATTGATATGCAAGTGGAGGAAGCACTGGTATTTATAGCGGGTGACTTTGTGGGTAGATGCGTGTGTTCGTGCCCACAGGGTTCTCGATCAGATGAGGAGTTATGATGAAGTGTTTTTTCTGTATTTTGTGATTTGACAAGCATCATGCCCCTTCTTTCCGATTCTCTTGCAGTTTCTACAGTTAAGACAAAGGAATACTTTTTCTGAATAATAATAATAATAATAAAAATAAATTGGTAAGCCTGTGTTGCTTTCAGCTAGATCATGAAGCTTCCCAGTCTGAAGATCCGGGATTTGACGAGGTATTCTAAAAATACTATAACCAGCTGTAAAATCAACTAAAAACACTAAGGCTCTGTTGACAGCATTGTCCAACAGCTAAGATGATTTTTAATGAAAACCACTGAATTTTTAGGATTAACAAGATGACTTTTACATTCCTAGAGAAAGAGTTGAATTACAAATCTTAAGATGTACCTTTCTGGCTCAAATGAAAACATGTGCTGCTTCAAGTAGCACCAGCTACTGGTTTCTAATTTTAAAATCTACATTTCTTCTGACAAATTATGAGTTAATTACAGAAGTACTTAAAAACACACAAACAGTGCACATACATTTTTTTTTAGTGCATTCATTGAATAAAGATGAGTGAACTAAGACAAGTCTTCTAAATGCTTGTTACCGTGATGCAAGAGAGGGGTTGAACTGTCTAGGTCAAGACTAAAGGTTGCCCTGTGTTACAGTGACTATTATTTGTAATGCCTTACAAGTTGATTTAAGTAACCTAAGTCAGGGATAAACAAAATTTTGTTTCTTTATGCTTGAGTTTGTCGTGTGTAGAGTAGCGTGAATGCTGTAAAGAAGACTTTGATATTCAAAGTTTTCATTTCATTTCCTTTTGAAAGAAATATTAAGAATTCAGAAGTTGAAAGTAAACCAGACAAGATTCAGATGCCATTAATGGAATTATATTGAGTTGTAGTAATATCCCTTAATCTTAAAAAGGTAAATCTCTTAGAGAATTAAGGGGTTTTTTGCTGCTTTTCATGCTGCGTGCGGTATTACGGCTAATACAGGTTGCTGTCGTGAAAGCAGCCTCGCTAATCCTGTTTGGAGAGCGGCTCGTTCTGTGCTCATTAGAAAAGGTACAAGCAGAGATATTGTAGGACCTTTGTTAAATAACTACTTAATTTCATCCCAGACGGAAGCAGATACCAAATCTGGAAATACGGTGGCAGGCTTCCCTGGGACTCGTCTCTAAAGCACCAAAACTTAGTCCGCGTGAGAAGCACCGCGTGTAACGTCCCGGTGTGCCGCAGAGGAACACGCGGCGGCGGGTGCAAACTTACATCAGCCAATTCAAGGGCAGGACTTGCTAGGAAAGGCACTGAAAACAGCTTATACTCATGTAAAAAGCTTCTACTCACCCTTCTCTGTGAGCTTCTCCTTTCTCTAGCTCCTGTATAACACCCAACAACACTTTTATGGTTTCCTGACTAGAGCTGATCAAATTTTCCATCATCTGAAGCTGGGCTTTCAAGTCCACAACTTCCGTGTGAGGCACGATTTGTTGGCATTCCTCGCTCACCGCGACGGCCGTCTGGCAAGGCGGGTTCTCCTCCATAGGCGAAACGTTTAGCTGAAGGGTCTGGTCGTTACATTCGGTGGCTTGGCACTGCACCCGCGAGGAGCAGGCTCGAGCATCTCCCGCCTGGGGCTGAACACCGTTGAGGTGCACGGTCCTCTTGTTGTCCTCCTCGGCCGTCGGGCACGGTGACCAGTCGGCCTCGGCCGCGAGGTGCGGCAGGTCGGGCTGCGAGGCGTTCGGCCCGGCCGCCGGTAAATAAACGGTGGCCACTTCAGTCTTGAAGACCCTCCCGTGGAGGGGCTGGGCAGCCTCCTCGCTCCCCAGCCGCCCCGCCGCCTGCTTCCCTCGGCCCAGCGGCCGGTCGGCGGCGGGCTCCTCCGAAGCGGGGTCGGCCAAGTTTGGGAGAGGAGGAGGAGGAAGAGGCGGCTCTTTGGGAGAGCTGTGCAAATCGCTGCGTGTCCAGGCCTCGGCCCCGTTGTCGCGGGATCCCGCGTTGGCGCGCTCGTGGAGGTGGGAAATGAACTCCGCCGTCTGCAGGCTGCCGGCCTTCTTGCTCCACTGAACGGCCTCCCCTGAGCTGCTGCCGTCTTTGTCCTTAATGTCTATTAGAAACCCGTTGTTTTCACTCTTAAAGGTGTCGACAGTCGAGGCGCTTTTAAGAATATTCCCTTTTTTTCGGTCCAGAGGGAAGGTCTGGTAACACTTTTTAAGATCAGGTGAAGTCTGAACTCCTGTGCTCTTGGTGACGTTGGGTATCGACCTCCGGGCAGGCACTGTCATGTACTTGCGATAAGCGGTTTTGTAGGAAAGGGCCTTGGCTTCTCTCTTGTCGGGATCCTGCGTGGTGGACAGCTGCTTGTCCCTCTGCTCGTTCTGGGCCTCGCAGATATCTTTAAATCTCACCTGGAGGGCTTTGTTGCGTTTCTTAATCTGCCGGTTGGGATCCAGCGCGTATTTCATCTCCAACGCCAGGGAAGCCGCTGGCTCAACTTCGCTTTCCGAGGCGGTGAGTAAGCATTTGCCGGGCTCCTTACTCACCATGATGCCTGCGTGCAAAAACAGTTCAAAAAGCCTCGTGTTACAACAGAAATGCTACGCCTCCCCCCCAGGTTTGCAATATTTGAGCTAACTTCCTCTGCTCGGACTGAAATGAACCTTTTTTGCTCTATTCTCCCAAGCCGTAGTCCTTCATGTTAGACTTTGGTGTTTTGCTAGAAAATCGTGCTTTTTAATCTTGATTTGTTAATGCCGCTTCCCAACCCGGTTTTCGTGGCACCAGAACCTTTTTCCCGACCCCTTTTCGGAGGACAGGCAACCATGGCTGTGGTGCCAGGGATGCTAGCTCGGCACTCGGACTTCACTGCAAGGGAATACAGGCTCTCAGGAGGAGAGAGTCCTTTGAATTTACTTGATAGTTAATAAAAAGTAGAGGGGAAAATGAAAAACAAGTCTCTTTGTACAAATAAAGAAGAGTATAGGGCACTGGCCACCCTTAATTCCCCTTTAATGCGAATGTTTAGTAGCAAGAAGTGTCAGCCTGGCATTATTTTTTTACAGTATGCTTGCGCTGCGTAGTGTGTTCGGCATCTTTGCAAGAAATTAACTGGTCGTTAGAGGTGTCATTATTTGGACTTTTAAAAAAAATGTACCTCATAACTAAACCTAGAACCTGGATATAGGTTAATTTTTATTAACCAGCAACTGGTTGGGACTGCTGTATGCATAAAATTGATGAACTATTGAAGTTCACGGAAGAAGTCAGCAGTGCATCAATTAAGGTTCTGCTTCAAATGCAAAGCAACCCATCCTTTACTCGAAGCAGTAATATGCCTTTATAATAGAGCTTCTTATCCCAAAGGATCCTAAAGCCCTAAAAAAAAAAAAATCCCCACAAAAAACCCTGTGATGATTCACAGAAATTACTTAATCTGCTATTGAAATATAAGCACCTCCTCAAGGATGAAAAGATGCCAACTGCTTAACGCAGCACAGAGCAAAATACCCAACAGCTCTCGTTGTACAGATCGTAGGGGATCGGTAGTGACTGCATAGTTAAGACCTCATTTTTACACCTCATTTGAAGTTGTCATTTTTACTCTCCTTTTGCACAAATTTCTCCCTAATGCTGAGATTTACTGTATTACCACATTCCCACTTAATCCAAGTATTCTGCATGCATCTCCTATTTAAACACCGAGGTACCCTCAGAGCGACTCAGAGTACAATCTAAAATGAGTAAAGGGACTTTCAGGTGTGGTATTTGAAATACATTTTTAATCAAAATTCTTTTGTCTATTAGATAGAAGGAAAAAAAAAAAAGTGGAGGTCTTGAAGAGTGAAGTGCCACAATAGCATACGCTTCATAAAGTCAGTTCAGTGGCACAAGTGAAAACATAATGGAGAAATTATTTTTCAATGGAAAAATGAATTTTTATGGATTTTTTTTTTTATAGTAACATTTCCCAGAAGTTATTAAGACACACAAATGTGCATGGCAGACAATCTGTATATGGCAAGGTTGGACTTCTGGGTTATCAAATTGCTTTCAAAAATCCTCATGCAAATGTGTCATCACCTTTGGTTTTTTTTTGTTTTACTTCCCTAGTCCCAGTAACTTGTGAACAAGTAACTGAAATATTCTAGAATCTGTCTGGTTTGCCTTTTTTTGGATCTAAGTTGGCAGGTTCAGGTAGCAGTGAGTGAGCAGCCGTCATTTTAGAAGGGGAAGTTTCTAGCTGAATCTGTGTGATGTAGTGGAAAGTCTAGAAGAAAGCAAAAAGAGGGAAGATTCAAGCCAAAAACATACACATAATGGGAACCGAGACTGCTAGATACTGGTTTTCAAACTAGGTATGTGTGTACAGGCCTAGTATCTGATACCAGGGTGACCGATCCCTTTTTTGGGGGAAAAGAGGTTATAAAATGGAGATGCTAGAGGGAAGCCTGAAGATAAAAAGCAACATAGGGTAGTAAAGTGATCTTTGGTACTCGGTGCCTGGGTGGAGGGTAAGGTCAGTTATCCCTGTGCCTTTATAATTGTACATCATGCACTAAACACACTTGGGGGGGCAGGAATAAATCAAATACATACAAATGTCAGGGATTTTTTGTTCCAGTTGAAACCTAGAGGAGTCAGTTGTGCTTTGCGGGGAGTATTAGTGTCCTATACTGGCTGCTTTGGGCCGCCTTTTAATTATAATCGTGTTTGCCAATGAAGTTATGCCTTCGTTTGGGAGCTGTTCTGCGTACAGAGCCCCACTGGTTCACAGCTTCCAAGGACGGTGATGGTAGGCAGTGCAGACAGACATCCACCTGTCTGTCTGTCTTGTCTATCTAGGGGTGGAATTTAGGAATGAATGCTTTAGTGCATAATGAAGTGCTGAATAAGATACAAACTTGATCCATTAGCCTGGAATTGGACAGGCGTTAGCTTTAGCCACGGCTAAAATATGTTGTAAAAACTTACTGTCAAACCCCAAAACTCTGCACTTTCGTTAATGTGGAACTACTGGAAGCAGATCTTCCACAACGGTCTGCTAAATTAATGAGTTTTCCAACAACTAAATGCAATAACACAACAGCCATTATATCCATTAGTTTTCAAATCCGCTAATGCGAGTTCATGCACTACTAAAACTGTAGCAAATCTAAAATGTTGCATTTACAAAGATGGGGAAAATTCGTTAATTATGTCTGAAAAGAGGGCATGAATTTTACCTGTAAGAGGCTTACAAAAACTGGTGGTTAGATCTGAAAGTCACTTATTACAAACAGCTCTAGGGATGCCTCAGAGTTGTCAAAGTGAGTTTTCTGGCACTTGGTTATTTGACAGTAGGATCTACTAACATACCTTTATTTTAAAGTACTGGCTTGATAGTTTATTGGTGCACCTCTGCCCTGTCTCAGTTTTCAGATTACTTCCGATATCGCTTTAATCCCGTAATCTTTGGGGCTGTTTGGAATGATTTAACAGATGGAATTAATGGAGTCCGTAACCCAGATGAAACCAGGAGTCTGGCGATATTGTACAGAACAGAGGGAGATAAATGGGGTACTGTATTCTGTGATGCAGTTAATTTGAAGCATGTCTTTAATAGCCAATAAATTGATTCTTCAAGAATTACTTGTCTCCCCCTCCCAGTTGCAGAAGCTTGATTGATTTAGCTAATCTAGAGTTTTCTAGTCCTTGGACTAATGTTTTTATAGGTATCTTGATTCAGAATGACAACAACCAAAAGAACTAGGGTTTTTTTTAAGCCTTACTCAGATCTCGGTGTCTCCAAGGAGAGCTGTATGTGCACATGTGATAAAAACACAACAGTTGAGCAAACAGTTGATTGCGATGAAATATTTAACACGGAGGAGTTTATATAATACTCTTTTGTGTGGTTTCATTTTTGTTTTGGAGAAGGTGTTGACTCCAGCTTTGGCTTACTTAGGCACCAGCATTTACAACATCATCTCACAGGAGGCCTCGCTTAATTGTTCAGCCCGTGCTAGAGGTCTGCCCTCTTCCCACTGAAGCTGGTGCCAGAATTCTTGTTACTTTCCCGGGGAATGGGACCACGCCATGGGTACAGCCTGGACCCAGACTGGGCGGGAGGCTGGGGAAGGACATCTCGTCGTCATCTGTCCCCTCTCCCTGCAGCACTCCTGGAGTTCTGCTGCCCGTTACTCAGCTCGGCAGTGTTCGCTGGAACACGAGGCAAGGCTGGCAGAGATCAAATTGTGGCTGTGAACTACGATAGAAGCTGCAGGATTTTTGGATACTTTAGGAAACTACTGAGATGGAGTCTCTCGGTTTGCCTGACGACTGCAGAATTTATGGCTTGCTCTGTCAAGGGGCTAATAAAGGCTTTGACTTTGAATTTTAGTTGTAGGTGCCAATTAAGTACAGATAATAAACTTTTTGTCTGTAGTTACTCTAAACAAACCCTGATTACATGAGATGATTCGCTAAACTAAATATTTAACTAACCACAGAGCTTATTTTTCAGTTTTTAGCCTTGATTTGTTGATAAACTTCTGGCTGATTACCCTTAAGCAGCATTCCCTTATGTTTGAATATGGAAATAAACTATTAAATAATAATAATAGTAAAAAAAGAGATGCACAGAGAAGCCTTAAGTTAGTGTAAAATCTTCAGGGTAAGTTATGGAAACCACCTTCTTTGTTATTTCAGGTTCCCCCTGGCATGTTTTAGTCAATTAATCAAATCCTTCCTTTTCAGTTCTGCATTTATTGATGCTGTCCAGATTTCTTGCCCTCGGTTCAGCAATGCAGTGGGCATTTCTAGGAAGGAGACCTATTTTATGTGATTCATGCCTCAATTATGAGGAGCCGTGGCTTCCCAGCAGTTCAAGGTTGGGAACAGGTTCAAGTCTGTGTCAGCAGGTAAAGCTTAGGTACATAACTAAATCTTTCCAGGACCTCGACTCTTAATCCAAAACTCTGCAAAGTCACTGCCCTATAAGGTGAATGACAGTGTTGAATTTCCAGACTGATTTGTTAATGAAGGAAAAGGAGATTTGCAGCTTACCTTTATAATTTAAATTTTATTTCTGTCCATTTTAGGATACAGAAGTATACTCAAAGACTAAATGTGCTAATAAGCAGAGGGGAGTTAAACTTTCCAAGTTCCAAATGCAGATGAACAGCATAGTTTTCAGTCTGTACTTTCAGACCAAATGGAGGCTTTAGAGATGCCCCTGTAAACACATTGAGAGCGCACAGAGTTTCGCTGCACGTACCTAATAGCTTAAAGGGAAAATAACGCGAGGGGTTGTGCAAGTACTTGGGCTTCATCACGTAAAGGAGGGCTCATCAATAATCTGCAACATCTCTAGGCTTCTGAATATATCAAGGCTATACTTTCTCATAAGGACTCCCTGCTGCCTCATATGCTACTCTGATATGTCTAAACATTATCATAAAATTTAATAATCATATTTTTCCAAAAACTATTTAATGTCTAGAAGTCATCTTCTGAGTGTAGACGTAGAATATAATACACGTCTGTTTTAAAAAATAGACATTTGAAAGAAACTTAAATTTACTTCATATAAACAAATACAAGATAGAAGCTTATTGTGTAAATTCTAAATATACCACCGTGTAAACCACTGATGGCAAGCTGAGGATATTTTACATGTAATCTGAATGTTTTTCTTAATTTTGTGTTAAATAGGCTGCTTCTAATACCAGTTACTTCTTCAACTTTCGGATGTTTTGAACTTCATTAATTTAAGAGTATTTTCAGCCTTTCAAAAGGAATCAATTTGTTAGACTTAACGACCGTGTTGTTACGATGCAAACTTAAAATCATATAGTAGTATCCTAAACATTGGCAAGCAATTTCCAGTAAACAACACTGTACTGATAAAAACGTTGGAAACCATGCCGGATCTTAGCCAGCTATTACGAGTTGTTTGCAGAAGCTGTTCCTGTGCATTACAAAGTTGTAACATACAAGTATGAGGACAAAACAGGACTTCTGGATAACATCAAGGGTGCAGGTACGCTCAGTGTTCGTGGTGTAACAAGTAGTGATGATGATTACGAGGAACCCCCCTGAATGTAGCTATTGACATAAACACTGGCGTGGCAGACCAGTCTGTCTCCCTTTTATCAGAGCTGTTCATGTAGAATAATAGAGTTGGCAGTGCTGGTAAATGTCAAACTAGTGGTTTTTGGTGATTTGTTTTCTTTTTTAAATCTGTTTTGAAACCCTTAGGCATTGAACTTGCATTTTCTTACTCTTGAACTTCCTTATTTAATGCTCAGTCCTGACTTCATTCTTATTGCTGCATTTATGTATTCTGTATTTTATCAAGCAGAGGGTGAATTGCCCTAGCCTTATCATGCTCCTGTCTGGAGAACCTTGCACCACTTCAGTGCAGCACAGAGCATGACTACCACTTGCCTAAAATCCGTACTTTTCAGCCTGTGGTCTGGAGACACTTGGAGATTTCTCACCTATGTTATTGCTGTGCGTACAGAAAAGCAAGCTCCTGTGTGCTCCCTAACAAAATTACAGTTGGTGAAGGGTGGTGGTGGTTATATTTTCACTGGAAAAAAAAAATTAAAAATTAAGAGGTTCCATAGACTGAAACCAAGTCTACTAACTTAGACAGATCCTTTATTTTTTAATTACATTCTCCTGCAAAAAACAGCTTTGGGATGCATTATGTAGAAATAATGCATTGCACTGTAAACTACAAACGTGTGGCAGAGCTGTGATGTTCTTAGTACAATTTGGAAAAAATGGATTTATTGATCACCTAGTTTCAGTGATGACATGTGATGGATTCGTAATTGCCTTGAAAGTCTTCCCTTGGAATAAACATGATCATATGGCCTTGGATTTGTCTTCCCCCCCCCCCCCCCCCCCCATCCTCTGAGAATGTATGTAAGAGTATATGACAGCTAATGGCTGAGAGACAATAAATGCCTTTAAGTGCCCTTGTGAGCTTTAGCTTTGGAACTAAGTGGCAACAAATAAACTGTATGATTTAATAAGCCTGTAGAATTTTAGATAGGAGAGGAATCTATTGTAGGATAAACTATTTAAAATTTTCCTTCCAAAACAAAGCAATTTCCCTGAGTGCACAAGCTGCTATATGTGCTACCTTCTATAATTCTGACACGTCTACTACGCGTCCTGAACACAAATTTTAGTAATACTTAGGTTTTATTGCTTCCTATGTTGTTATATGCATGAAATTAAAAGGAATCCATTCAACGTGATAAAATTCTGTACAATAAGGGTTACTTTTCCCATAACGTTGGTGCCACTGATACTAACAGGAGGTTTGCACTTGAATTAAAAACCAATATAGACCCTTGTGGTCTGAGTTAATAACTGTTAACTTCATATTGGGACAAATGCAATGTCAGAAGATATTCCCTGTCAATTCAGTGTTGTTAGAACGTCAAACACTTGCTAGGATTTAGTGTAGTGGAAAAAATAACATTACTATTAAAAGAATTATGCTTATTTTTCTTACTGTGCTATGCAGCTATTGCCACTATGAAAATCTGAGTAAAGGTGTTTTAGCATTATTTTGCCATGTAAATCTGTGCAACTCTTTGTCAGTGTTACAGCTGGTACTCGCAGTCTAAGGATGCTGCTGAGGATGTGTTGCTAGGAGAATCACAAATAGTTCTGCTTATACTGTTCTGTCTTCCAGGAGTCCAAAAGCCAGTGTACTTTCACTGGAAGGCTTTTTCATTTTTATGGGACTTTCTGTTAAATAATTTAAATAGCGAGCTGTTAAAATCAAGAGCTTAAAGACAGTTCCTTATCTACGTTATTGTGGAATGCTAACTTTTAATTGTTTAGTGAACATCAATAGTTTTTATGGGTGTTCCAGGAAAAAAAAAAAACAAACCACACCACCACCACCAAATGACAGGAGGAAAAAAGCAGTTCTGCTCTTTAGCTTCACCCAACAGGTTTGCAAAACTGTCAGACCAGACCTCCAGAGAGCGTGATCTTGGGCGCTAGGGACTGCGGACACATCCAGACTGCAAGCACCGACGTCGGCTGCAGCTTATCTTCCTTTTTCATCGTAGCTCTTCAAATGTTGGGTGAAGAGGGAAAAGGAGATAAGTGGGTTCCAAGGCCCTGCTTTGCTCTTGCGGCCCTGGTTGGGCCGTGCAGGTACTGGGAAGGCACGTTCCCCTGGGAACGCCGATCATCTCCCCGCATGGAAAATGCGTCCTGCTCTCGGCTCGGGCTTGCTACAAATGGGAGATGACAGACAGGAATGACTTTCCTGAGGTCAGTGTGGTTAAGGCATCAGAACGTCGTTGGCGCTTTCGCCTTGGATTAGGGTAACAGGCAGACAAGCCTTGGGAGGGTGTGAAGTGGCGCTGGGTGATTTAGGTCTAAAACCTGACGTCATTAGCAGGATATTAATTGGTGAATAGTATCAGTCTAGGAGATGCGGATTTGCACTCCAGTGCTGTCAGCAGTCGCCGTGTAATTTTCACCTTCTTGAGGGACCCCCTTTGTGAGCTGTTTCTGGCTTCAAGCGGGTTCTGGCTCTGCTGTAACTGTAAATTATCAATGGGCCGTCAGACCTGAGCGTGCTGATGTTGGTGAAAGGCGAGAGAAGTGCGCAAATCGGTTTGAATTCTGCTGTAGCAGAGACTTGTACAAAACCGAGCATTAGTTACCCCAAAAGAGTGTTATTAGCAGAGCAAAAAGCTGTGTTTTAATTGCTGTACTTCGAGTGAATAATAGTCCCTAATGTTGCAAAACTTCCTTCATAAAAGCTGGTTCTAAGACGCTTTTGAAGTAAGTAACGTGAAGGAAGAGCCAAACTCTGACGTGAGCGGGATTTATCTTAACTTTCAACATTGGTGCGAATGCTCCAAATCTCAGCCCCCAACATCTCGAGTTCCCCTCAAACACGAAGGCTCTGGGAGCAGGGTCGGAGTTGATGGGTTGCACTGGTGCCAACAGCTCATTCCAGGTCACCCGGGAAAACTGGTTTGGTTTAGTGTGGGAAGAACTGTGTGGAGAATGGAGAGAAGCAATGAGAGTGCGCAGAGATGGTGTGGAGAGGTTGAATAAATTGCTTCCAGGTTTTGTGGACCTGGGACAATGTGGGCAAGGTCTCGAAATGAACGTTCTGGTGATGGTGTTTTAGGACAGGTTATTTGTGGTCCGGGTGATTAGGAACTGTGTCAAGGTAGAAGGTACTCTGAAGAATAGTCATATGCCCCTTTTGTCCGTTTGAGTTGCATACTCTGCTTGTCAGAAGCTGGAGGATCATGGCTGAGAACTCCCCTGTGATTAATCAGAATTGCCTGATAACGCTCTAGGCAGTAGGACAGTCTACTAGACAGATAATTTGCTTCACGTTTATTGTGGCTTTGTGTGTGTTTTATACTATCACAAAGTGTGACTGCAAGAATATAACACATAATTCTCACCAACTTGCTCAGCTAGGGCTATCTAAAATACACAGATTTCATCTTGAATTCGGCAACTCGGGCTCAGTCTACAGAATGGATCAGTGTTACTGGTGTTACCAGGCAGTTCAAGCATAATTTCGGCTGAATTACTCTCTTCAGCACTGGGATGTTTTATCTGTCGTTCTGTCAGCTCCTTAGAGTTATTGCTCTGTTTTATTTGCCGATGGCCTTGATACACAAAAATGTATTAAGCTGATCCACAAGTTAAATTTCTTTACTCGTGGATATCTCCTCATTCATTTCTGATTGTATTTGCAGAAGAGAATAATGAATACATAACAAAATGGGCCTGAACAACCAATTACTAATGATCTGAAGGAGAGATTGGGCTTGCTGTAGAATTTTTTTTTTTCTTATTCATATATAAATACACAAACATTAGTGATTCCACTGAATTGTCCCTTCTTCCTTCTCCCAAGGACAGCAGGAAGTAACTAACCAGACCCAAACTACTTCTCCCGTTACTAACTTTTAAAATACAGTCCTGAATTTACACACCTGCTGAAGTGGGTTTGTGTTGAGCATCACGGAGCCTCTGTTTCAGTTCTTAAAACTCATTTACGCCATGGTTGGGCTGTATAACCTGCCTCACCTTTGGCCTCACCAACTTGTGCCAGGCAACAACTCTGGCACGAGCGCTGGCTGCTGTGACTTTCTGGGAAGCACAAAAGCGGCTTGCTGGGGTGAAGCTGGGGTGTTACCCGGACCCAGACTACCCCGTAGTTTTGGATATATCCGGCCAGGCTGTGGCCACAGTGGTGGGCGTTGTGTGTGTCACTGAAATTTAACACGACTTCTTAGTCCTGTGGCTTAGGTCACTGTGCAAGTGGGATGGAAGTAATTCAGTTGTATAGGTCTCATAATTCTGGTCAAAGTAGGGTCTAAATACAAAATGTCAATTTTTAACTAACTGGCAGTTGTGCTGGATGTTTTTAGCGGTACAGCAAAGGTTTTGCAGCTTGAAGTGCTATGGCTATGACTTGGTTCATAGGCCTGTCTCTTGTACGACTGAATCGCTGACTAGGTGTCTGTTTTTTCCTGGAGGTTAAAAGAAAAAGAAGAGGTGAGGAAGGGAAAGTGAGGAGGAGCACAACACAAGTAAATCCTTCTTTGTTTGCTTTTGACGCTTCCTCCTCACTTAAACCGTATGGAATCGCCTTCCCTTGCTTTTGTTTTTAAAATGGTTTAATTCTGTAACGACGTGGGCTTTATTTACAGGCAGGCTGTAGCAATCGTGGACAGGCAAAAATAACACGAACCACTTCTCTTCCCTGTGGATGTCATAAACATGAGTTAAGGTTGGGGTTTTGCCAGTGTGATTTCAGTACGAATAATAAGGAATGCCTGTACCAGGTAAAATGGAAGTAAAAGTAAGTATAGATAGAGGAAAAAGTCTTTGGATGGTGTAGACTGATAAAAAAAAAGAGAAGCTAATGGTCTCTCTGGAGATGGGCAGAAGACTTCAGCTTTGCATCCGAAGGAACAGGATGTCCCGGCAGAAATCAATACGGGAGAAGGCGTTTTTCAGCACACAGAACTGGTGCTGAAAAAGGGCCCTACAGCTGAGGCAGACAGCACCCACAGAAAAAAAAAAGTTTGCAGAGGGCTTCCCCAATGCTCGTGTGCTCTGAAGAAGCCAGCGTGCCGTATGCTGTCTCTGCAGATCTTGTGAAATGGGGTGCAAAAGCCATGTGCTTGCACGGTCTGATGTATAACTGCATTTTTAGCCTGCTTAATGAAACTCTGGTGTTAGATGAGGCTTTTTGGAAACCAAACTGGCAGCGTTCCTGCAGGAGAAGCCAGTGCAGCAAACGGTTTATCTAACACTGTTGTACTCCTCTAGGAAATGTTCCTTTTTGCGTGTCGCTGGCCGATTTGCTCTGCTCTCCCATTAAGTACTGGACTATGGGTGAACACTTCGCTTTGTCTTGCTTCCTAGTACGCAAATATTATCTTACTAGTTGTAGTTTCTCACACTAAAAAGTAATACTAAGGTGTCATTTCAAATGTGAGAAACTTCCAGGTAATTTGGCTGCACGTAGCCATACAGTTGAACTTGTAGCATGTGCACGAGCACACTGTGGGCAGGCACAATACCGGTTACAAATGCCTGCTCCGGTCTGTCTTTTAGTTGCTGCAGCCTCAGATATATTTGGCCATAACTGTATAGCTTTTGTGAGATGTTTTAACACACTTTTTTTGATATGGGCTGAGTCTGAGGCCAAATGATCAGTGACGTGCAGAGACTCGGGAACCTGGTATGTGGTAGAGCTCCAGCACTTCCCTGCAAGGTCAAAAATCTCCTCTTGTAATAACAGGTGAAGAAGTTCACATCTGCACCCAAATATCGTAGGACTTGGAGGCCTTCAGTCCCAGGGCTTTCAAATCTCTGTTTAATTCAGACTGTGAACATGCCCCTTATTCTTCCACACTCCTCTGGACTGAAATGAGTGAATTTGGCCGGAAAAAATCTTTACTAGAGTAGAATCAGGCCTGGTGTCTTTCTGCCACTGAAGGGAAAGAAACAAACAAAGAGGAGGACGCCAGGAGTTGCTGTTTGCTCATGGAATTGTTATTTTTACAACCAATTACCTTTGCCTATGAGACTTGGGCTTGGATGTATAACTGGAAAGCAGAGGAGTCTTAAGGCGCTGATCACCACGACACTGTGCTGTGCAAACGTATAAACAAGTTGAACTATTTTTGAGAGTATTAAGGGATCAGCAGAGAGGCTGTTCGCTGCCTGAATGTAGTAAAATTGTATTAAATAGACTTCAAAGTGGGGATGTGCCACTAAAATAAGAGGATGCTGTGATCACATTCTGTGTGGTCAATAATAATTTAAAATTGAATGTCAGTGCCTAGCGAGTCGTACCCGTGTCTGTTCATAGGTTATACAATATTTTCTAAGCAGAATAAAATCAAGCACCAATTTTGAGAGGGCTAAATATGGAACTCCCACTGTATTCACGACTGAGATTTTTTTTTTTCCCCTTAAATACGCTCATGATCTCACTTCCTTAAAGCCTATTTAATTTGCAAACTGATTAATAAAAATATAAGAGTATTGTGCTATAGAGCAGATTTGCTGCTTACATGTTTTTTAACATCTTGCACAAATCTTTAACAGTTCTTTACATAGTGGCTGTCAAAGCAGAACATAAGATGTTTACAATAGCTAGTTTAAGCAAGCATGTGAATTTTTTACGTTCTCAAATATTGTGGATTTACTGTAATTTCCTCAAGTGTGCATGAATTGTGACGACGGCTGGATAAGGAACTGCCTTGAGACATCACAGCTCAGTAGCCCTCTGGAAGTATCCTTACATTTTAGCACAGAGTTTTGGCCAGCTAATGGGTTTCTGTGGCTTTCGGAACCACACTGGTGACTGCAGAGGACCGGTATTGCTGCGCTGGCTCTGAAATTCTCCAGAACAGGCTAAACAAAACATCAGCCTTAACATCTCACTGTCATTTGTACAGTCTGTGGTTGAGTTTGGATTTCCAAGTACCGTAACGGTGTGTTGTGGTGACCAACAGTGTTCGGTCCCCAGTAGTGCATGTCAGGCAGGCGACGCACGCTCTGTCCCTTGGCTCTTGGGCTCCTCTGCTATATTCTCCTTCTATACATTAATCTCCACTGAACTTAGTTATTCTTTATTTATTTTTTCCCTCTGAATGCATTAGATGTGCTGTGCATCTCGTACAAAAATGCTTCTGTCAGTGAAATAGTTAAGGGAGGAAAAAACAAATGCAGGGATGATCTTATGAGCTACTTGTTTGTGAGCTTAATTAGTCGAAGGGTGCATTGAATGTTAAGTGCTGTCCCTCTTGATAAGTAACTAACACTTTCTTTTGTGGTGCTGTTTCCCAGCTGGGTTTTTTTACGTGTCAGTCTGGGGGAAAGGCAGCAATTTCATTCAAGATGAGAATTATTTTGAGCATCTTGTTAAGAGAATATACGTAGTTAATAATTATGAAGCCCTAAAGAATACCTATTTTTCATCAAGGGCATCATGACGTCCTTAACCACAAAAAAAAAGCTTATTTAGAATCAGCCCTCCCCAGCGAGCTCATTCTGTGAAGGCAGTATGCTTGCAATGCAACAGCACCTTGAACTCTGGGGCAGTAATTTTATTTTACGACTGTTCACTCTTAGTATTTGGATTAGCAATATACATTATGTATTTCTGTTGGAATCAATGACTCTGTGCCATCACTGTATAGAATATAAACCTCCAGACGATAAATTAGTAACATCTCAGCACTGAGATATTTTCATCTGAGCTGCCCATATGCATTTATAATGCTAGAATAAAAAAATCCAACTGTTAACTTAGAACTGTTATTTGTACTTGAAAAGAACAGTATTATTGTAGTAAAGAAAGGCAGGCACGAGCAGGCAGGAACGCCAATAGGCTTCACCCCAAAAGTAAGGAAATAGGTTACTCTCCATGCTCGTCACATTCTTACTATAGATATGTTTGCTTGAAATTTTACATTAAATTATTCCGAGTACATGGCTAGGGCACGGACATGTCACGGGTTTTTTTAATTTTTTTTTTGTTTAGCTGTTAGTTTTTCATCTAGCAGCTACATTTTTAACCTTGATACATGCAGCATTCCTGATGGCACTGTAAAGATGAACAGTAATCACGATGAAACGCTAAAGCAGAGGGAATAAATTCCCAGTTTATATTAGACACGACCTGTTACTGTTTTGTCTTTTGTTACCGCTTTCCAGCATTCAGCTGGGGGGAAAAAAAAAAAAAAAAAGATTCTCAGAGCTTGGAAAAACAGGTCTTTCCAAACTTCCCGACCATAGAGCCTAATGAGTTAAATTTTCCTCTGATGTTTGTGTAGGATTTCAGCTGCTTAGACGCACAAGGTCAAACGACACTGCTCCATTACCTATTCTGACTCGTGGCAGAGGGGGGGGCACGGTTCCTTTGGGACAGACCCCTCGGGAGCTGGTGACACAAGCAGAGAACATATTCTCTGCTTTCCCCATGCCAAGATGTCCCTCTCTTGCTAGGGCTGACTGTCCCCGCCGCCTCCCCCAAACAGACCCGAGCTAACTGCAGTCCTGCACCCCCCTCACTGCTGTAACTCTGGGTAAACACGGCATGAAGTAGAGCCGCGGAGGTCACAGGAGAGGATTTTTACTAGCCCTAGGAAGGCAAGATGGAAATGCAGAGCGGGAAGCTTTGGATGCCTTGCGAGATGCAAGGTCTATGACTTTGGTGCTGGCTCCACGCTACCTTTTGTCCCATCTGCCTACTGCATTTTCACGGTATCTCCAATTTCGAGGTGTTTGATGGTGATGGGGGACTCGGGGGGGTGGAGTGGTGTATTAAATAAGGAGAAGCACTGCTGCTCGGGACTAACAGTTCACCGAATAGCAGCAGCTTCAGCCCCTGCCGAGGATTTTTGGGTTGGTTTGGTTTTTAATGAAGTGCTGTGCTGCAAGTTACCAGAGGAACACGTCCGCTGCTCTCCCATGGCCCTGTCGTACGGACACTTCATTAGGGCTGCATTTGGACTTCCCAGCGCTGAAGTTAATAAGCAGCCGTAGTTCCTCGCCATCCATCATGTGAAAAAACTAAAAAGCACTTTTGTGCATCTTCCACCCATCCTCCAGCTACACCTCTCCCCTACCAGGTAGCGTTAGAAAAGCAGCATGAGGAGAAACGCTGGTATTTTTCTAGAAGAAAGTAGCGGTTTGGTCGCGTGTCGCGATATCCTCTCCTTATCTGTCACGAAAGTTATTGAATGCAAGAGCTGCTCCCAGGCAGGCGGTACGCTATTGCATAACGCTCCCGCTGCCGCTCAGCGCGGGGCTGGATCCTCATCCCTGCGAAGTTTTCATCGAAGGGTGGGGGGAAAAAAAACCCCAACCCCAGGAGAAAGGGGTATTTTTGAGGTCCCCTCGCTCAGGGAAGGGTGGCGAGGGCCAGCCCTCCGCGACCGCGCGGGGCGAGCCGAGGGCAGCGGGCACGGCGCTCGGCTTGCTTTTTTTTTTTTTCTTTTTTCCCTTTTTACCTTACCTTATGCTTCCTCACACAGAAGCGGCGGTCTGTGCGCTCCCCTCCCGCTGCATCTCCCTCCCTCCGCCGGGGCGAGCTGGCCGTCAGAAGGTCCCCGCCGGTCGCGCATCTGCTGCCCGCCCGCCGGAGCCGCGCTGCCCGCCGGAGCCACGCCGCCGGTCTCCCGCGGCCCGAGCGCTCGCTAGAGGCAGCAGCCGCCGCCTCCGCCGCCCGCTTTCCCCCGCTGCCCCCTCATCGGCTGCGGCGCCCGGCTGGGGGGGCGGGCGCTGGAGGAGAGCGGTGTGTGTGTGTGAGGGGAGGAGAAGGGGGGGGGGGGGGGGGGTGTCCTCTCGGCCGGGTTCCCGCCGCGGGGCGGCGGCGGCGGCGAAGGGCTGAGGGGGGAACTTGTTGAGCGGGACCGGCGGGCGTCCCCCAGCCGGGCGGGAGCGAGGGGTTGGGGGGGGGGGGGGGGGGGGGGGCGGGAAGGAGGAGCTGTGGGCCGGGCCGGCGGCGGGGAGCCGCCTCGGCGGGAGGGAGGCGGGTCGCTCGGGCGGCGGGAGGCGACCCCCAGCGCCGGGCTGGGCCGGGCTGTGGTGGTGGGGGAGTGTGCGGGGAGGGGGGGGGGGGGGGGCTGAACGGCGGGGGTGCCGCGCTGGATGCGCGCAAAAAGGAGGGGAGGAAAATCGGGAATGGGCAGCGGTACCGCCGTGCTAAAAAGCAGCGGTGGTTCCTGGTTTCGCTCTGCGTGTGAATTCAGTCGGGAGAGACCGGTTGGGAAGCGATGGAGGCATCGCCGGTCGCTGCCCAGCACCCTGGTTTTCCAGTTGCGCTCCTTAAAGCCAGAAACGCTGGAGCAGACGCAGAGAGGGGGGTGATGCTGTTTCATTTGGGATTTCGCCGAAGTGCTGCTTTAAAGCTACACGGCTGCATTTTATTCGGAGGAAAAGTGTTTTAAGATACCGAGCGAATAGATGCTCCCATTTGCTTTTAAACCTCGAATAAAATGGACGCGAGTTAAAAGTGAAGGGGTTTGGCAAAGCAGCAGGGCTTGACAAACGCGATAATGCTCTTAGAACTTAAATCCTGCCTTTTCCTCCTTTTCCCCTCGAACCACGGTTTCATTTTACAGAGGGCTTTTCAGACATGCTGTTATAAAAGTTATAAATTAAATGGGTCGCGTGTGTTTAGTCAGACCCGCCTGACAGACAGAAGGTGTCACGAGAGGCACAAGAATTTGTCCGACTCGAGAAGCGGTGCATCAGTCCCCTTTCCTTGTGAGGATTTCCGTTGTATTGCTGTTCAATAAATGCTTTTCACCACAGCATGGAACTCGCTTAGCCCGGTTGCCACCAGGTGCGGACCGCGCCGTTGGTCTGTAGTAGCGCTGTCCTCACCCTCGGTGGTGTTGATGAGGATTATTGATCTTTGACTTTACTGAAGGGACCCCTGATTCGAAGTGGCAGATCAGACTGGCTGGACAAGCCCTAGCGCAAAATGCCCCGCTGCTGCCCGGGCTGAATGTGCTCTGCAGCGGGGAGAGACCCCGAAGCGAAGCACTGAACGAGTTAGTCCATCTCCGTAGCACGATGCAGCAGAAATACTGGCTCAAGTCCTGGACATCTTTTTAGAGTTAATTAGCTGGAGCAGACCATTGCACCAGTGAATGCGTGCCGCTGCGGCGGCGGCGGCGGCTGGAGCACCTTGTTTGTGCCAGCTTTGCTATCTTCGCACCGGGCTCTGCTGGGAGAGCCCGACAGCGGGTAGAGAAATCCTTACGGACCCAGCTGTCGCCTAAACATCAGCGTGGAGATGAATTCACGGAAGTCCTTGCCTGTTAAATTGCAGTTTAGCTGTGCAGGACTGGATCAGAGGAGTGTTCAACAAATCAGACAGTCGGCAGAGGGCAGCTAAGTTGCTTTCGCTGCCTGCTACCTGTCCAGGTACTCCGCTCGCCCTCCTCCCTCGTCCCTTATCTCCGCAAGTTTCCTGCTGATCCTTACCGGAGGGGGCCCAGGGTGTGCTTTCTGCATCCCGGGCTGCTGTGCTCCGCTCGGGGACAGGGGCTGCGCTCCCTGCAGCCCTGCCACCACGAGGGAGCCGATGACACAGTTTCATTCGCACTTTATGATCCCACTGAGTTTCTTACCAGGGATTTTTTTTTTTTTTGCCAAAGAAATAGCTGGGGAGAGCTTATCAACTGACATGTTGGTAAAACAAACACCATACTTTTTTTTTTTTTTTTCCTCCTTTTCTTTTCAGCAGCGCTGGCTTTGCTGTATTCCAGGACCTCTGTGGTTTTCTCTATACCAATATAAATTTTGTTTTTGGCTGCAGCCTGCACGGGTAAAACGGTATGCTGACCACGCTTTAAATACGTGTGCTACTTCAACAGAAGCACGTAGATCAGCGGTAGTAGGTGCTGTTACTTTTTTACAAGCTGAAGACGTGAGCTGTGCAGACCGTGATTGCTAGGAGAAAATATTATTGCTAGATAACCTTAGTGACCTGAAAGGCAAAGCCCTCCAACAGAAGCAGCAGTTAAAACAACGTTATTATCTACTCCATAATTATATTTAGAGGCTGTTGTCCCAGGGCTGATTGTTCTTGCACGGCTAGACAACTGTAGAGCATATTTCTGTGGATTTTTAGAGAGTTAGAAGGGACTCTCCAGTTCTGGACCAGATTCCTGCTTGTCCTGCACATGTGTAACTGCTGACATTATTGGTGCACGTAGGGATGTTTTAAATCGTGGTTTGTGGAAAAATAACATGTTCCCTGATTACCACGCTTCACGTTTCTGTAAAAGCATATCGAAGTAAATACACCGGGAAAATGGAAACGCTTCGTCATCCCATTTGCCAGGTTTTCAGCCTTTAAAAAATGCTGAGCGCAACTGTTGCATAATGAAATGTGGTGTCGAAAGGGCGCTTGAGAAGGGAGAGAGAGGTCTGGCTTCCACCAGGAAAGATGCAAAGAGAAAAGAGAGAGTTTGTTGTTTTTTTTTTTTTTTTTTAGATTACAAATTCATTTCTCTAATTCTCTCTAATGGAGCGTCCTCCCTTTTTCTTCAGGCGTTTGTCAAGGAGGAGCGAGCACCGCTCAGGGCTGCGGGGGTTCGTTCCCGTCACGCGTGCAGGTGTGCCGATGGAAGTCCTGCCTTGGACTTCTGGAGTGAGTGATAAAATCATCAGATTGTGTTTTTATTTATTTTTAGTGGCATTCTCTGTGGAGAAGTACAGTAAGGGGTCCTTCTTCCCCACTGCTAGTTTCGTACTAAATTTGGGGAGGCATCTAGGCGTATCTATAAACGTTAACCTTCCTGCACACCCTGGTATTCAGCTTCTGGGCGAGCGTGAGGAGAACAGGACACGTCTGAATGACCAAGGTGCTGGTGTGGGAACGTCAGCCCGTGCCCTCCTGGCTGGCAGCGCTGGGGCATGTCCTCCTTGTGCTCATTACTGCTACAGGGGTTTGGGCTAGAGGACTGCTCGCAGCAAACGCTGTGCCCGGGGGAGATGTGTGTGTTGAGCAGGTGTTTTTTGTACGATTGTGCTCCGCCAGAACGTGTGGATCCTACAGTGTAAGGCTAAAATGTAATTTTCTGGAACAGTCTATGAAGTTCTTGTCAGTCTTTGAGGAAACAAGCTCAAACCCAGCTCGGGGAAAAGCGTGTGGCAGCCAGAGCTCGAGTTATCTGCCGGGTGTTTCAGCTAACGCCAGCGTGGGGAAGATGATAACCGACACCAAAGTCCTTTTCAAAATCAGCATGAAAGCTGGTATTTAAAGTCACCCTCGTTTTAAACGTGTACCGTACGCCGAGATGCAGGTTCAGGAGTGAGTTCAGGGCCCGTGTGCCCCGTGTGGACGATGGGCTGGCGATGGCACCTTCCTTGAGCCAAGCCGAGCTGAAGGGTTTGGGTCGCTGCGCCGAGCTGCTGACGTGGGCTCGGGCTCAGGAGGGTGTTACCCCTTGGTACCTTTCCTGCAGGGCCTGCTGTGGGATGTAGGTTAAGTAACTTTTATTAGGAGGGGTAATTTAAGTGCTTTTTTAAATTATTATTCACAGAATCATTAGGTGGGAAGAGACCTCTGAGATCATCAAGTCCAGCCGTCAGCCCCACACCACCGTGCCCACTAAACCGTGTCCCAAAGTGCCACATCTACACGTTTTTTGAACGCCTCCAGGGACGGTGACCCCACCACTGCCCTGGGCAGCCTGTTCCAGTGTCTGACCGCTCTTTCATGAAGAAATTCTTCCTAATGTCCAATCTCAACCTCCCCTGGTGGAACTTGAGGCCATTTCCTTTTGTCCTATCGCTTGTTACTGGGAGAACAGACCGACCCCACCTCACTCCAACCTCCTCTCAGGCAGTTGTAGGGAGCGATAAGGTCTCCCCTCAGCCTCCTCTTCCCCAGGCTGAACCATCCCAGTCCCAGCTGACCCTAAGACATGAGCTAGGTTACTAGGGGTACACGGAATTGTTTAGGACTAGTCTAATTTGTTGCAGAACCTTACTGCCTCCTTTCTGGTTGAAAGAAGAGTGAGGTTTACTTGATTTTAAAGACAGAGGCATGGGCGACGTTGTGCCTTTTCTCTCTGTAGTCATTTGGGACCAATGCTATCGTTATTATCTTTGCTAAAAGCAAGTGTTTTCACGTTGCTGAATCTTCATTTGCGTTAAATAGGTCATTGCTTTCATGCCTTTCGATGATAACTGCCTGGCTTCCTGTGCTAAACCTGATATTTATTTATTTACCTGGACCTGCCATGGGAAGAAAAATGGAGGCGTGTTAAATATGCTCCTGTCCTCCAGCTGAGGTGAATGCAAACTTGGCTTGAATTTCAAGCGGGTCCTCATGCAATCGAATCCTTAGAGGTGCTCCTGGCTTTGAGGAAGGATGTAATCTGCTTGGCTGGAATGACAAAGAAATAGGGTCTCTGAGAGCCATGTTGGGCAGAAATTTGAGAGATTTAATTTAGCGTCTTGCTCCATGATAGGGTTTCTTCCATGAGGTTGGACAACTCGTTTGAGTCTATGCTTATGTCTGTTCTTTATCTCTAAAGTGTGAGTAATTGCACAATTGGAGGAACGTTTTGAAGATAAAGTGGATTTAAGATTATGTATATAATACCCATAATACCTGCGTGCGGCTAAAATATTAAATAGCTGATGAAGTGAACTGCTATTTATGGGGTTTCTGCTCTAGGAAGGAAAATGCTGAGTAACCTCATTAGCTATAATAGTTATTTCTGTCCTTTGTTGGTGTAAGTATGAGCAGGATTTAGACCTCTCTTAATTTCCCTATGTACAGATCGCTGGAAGAAAAACATAACAGCAGGTCTTACCAGCTAAAGCTGAGATTTTGAGTTCCAGTTGAATGCTGTCTCATTAGGAATCCAGATTGCTTTAGATGTTACTTTATCCTTCATACTAAGAAAGAAGTCCTAATTTTATTGGGATAAGAGGGAGGCTTTTTTTATGTTTTCACTCTGTTTATGGTTCAGAAAAGTTCATTTTCAGTGTACAGATGTTTTTGGGGAAGGGAACTAAACTGATGATTGGAAATGCTTGTTTGTTGTTTTAAGGATGGGGATTATGAACTAGTCTCCTGTGGTGTGTGTGAGCTGTGGGATCACTTGCCTAATAAAGATGTTCTCAATAGATGCAGAATTGTGCCCTGGTTAGATTATCATGCAGCCTGTACAGTTAGGAAATAAATGAGGGTCTGGGAGACCATGATGTATGATACCCTAAATGGCTGCATTTTGTTCATATTTGAAAGGCAGTTTAGCTTGTCGTCATTACTGATGATTTGTGCTTTTCTAGCCCTTCTTTTTGCATTTCAGAAATCCTTTGTGCCCATCTGAATAATAAATCACCGTGTTTGATTTGCTTGGTAAAAGCAAATGTGAAATTACATTCTTATTAAGATGTCTTGAGAAACTGTAAGTGTGGGTGAAATTTTTTTAAAGGAATATTAAGCCAACTTTCTTAATATTTTGTCTTGTTTATTTTATTACCTTTTCAAATCCCAGGGATATATCTGTGACTGCTTTATGGTAAAGGGAGAAATACTGCCCTGTTTAAAAATAAAAAATCTGATCATATTTTTGATTGCCTTCAAACAAACTGTTCCAGATTTAAGCACCTAATGAAATCTGGAACGAGCATGAAATCCATCTCAGAACTCAAGTTATGGAGAGAAGAAAGACAAGTGTAACAAATAATGAGGATACTTTCCTCTGCTTCGTATTTGCTCTTTGGTGGAATAATACATTATTTATACAACATTGATTTCATTAGAAGGGAGATGTGATTCAACTTTTCTGTCAAGCTGGAGAACTGTTAAATTTTGTGAGATAATGTAAGCTCCCAAACCCTCAGTAAAGTTTTCTTGATTGAAATACCGAACTGTTTCAAATTTGAATAGAGCATAAAAATACAGGCTTTTATGTGCTTTTACATGTTGCTTTTAGAGTTAGAAGCCCAGACAGCGGTCTGGTGCTAATGCGTAATACTTAACACAAAAAACCAAGCTGAAATAAAATGCATGAAACAAGGGAAAAATTAAAATCACACGGAATTATGTGAGAGAGAGAAAAGTGAACAGTACAAAGAGTCAGAAGTAAACTGGTAGTGCCATTTCTATCAATGCTCTGAGCCTAAAAGGAAATTTTGACCATGATTTTCAGGAGCGAATTCTTTAGTGTGGTTTCCAAAATCCATCTGCCAGCACCAAAATAAAGTTGCCCTCAGTAATTTTGCTACATGACAGAGGAACGACGGCAGAGGACGAAAGTGGGTGTGAAGAGGCAGGTTACAACATCATGGGCACCCCAAACCCTTAGCCGTGTGCTCGCAGTGAAGAGCTACTGCCTCGTTTAGTGAGGGGCGTGTTGGGGAGGTTTAGCGGTATGAAAGCGATGGTCACGGCAAATTTTGAAAAGTTTTATACAAATTTTAAAAAAGATAATTTTACAGCCTGTTTGCTGCTCTGGGAAGGCAAAACTTCTGTATGGTCTTGGTCAATGTGGCCTTCGTCACACAGTTTCTTACTGCAGAATGAGTAATTAAACAATCTTTCTTAAAAACGATGGTTTAAATGTTCATGTCGTAATGTGGCTTGCAAACTAGAGTAGTAAAACACTTCCATAGCCCAACGTTTCTTAAAGAAATCAAACCAAAACACTTAACTTTTCATTTTAATCCAAAAATGGTTGGAAACGTCACTTGGTTAGTGCAGTATGTGATAATAGTGCATCACATTAGAAGACTTCAAAGAAGTTTGGCCAAGCAAAATATTCATGTCTATATTCTTGCTAGTAGTAATGTCTGATATTTGTATAGAAAAATAGTACGTTAAGCTTTGAGTAGTGCCAGTAGTCCAGCTATTTTATTTTTTTTTTTAAATAAAATAACCTAGGAACTTAAGCATTTGCAAATAAGGGTGTGCTAAATTTATGATTGGCTGTGCAAAGACTTAATTCCTTTATGTATTAAAATGTACGTGGCTAAGTTTTACCTTAAGAAACGGATATAAGAAGTTATTTTTAAAAGTCTGAAAATCCTAAAAGCACAAAATATTTAAATAAGTTGTGTTATGCAGCAGTCTGACGATAAATATGGGAAGCCTGATAATGACATTAAATGAGTTTCTGATTGACAGCAGAGGCTAAGTGAAGTCCTTCTTAATCCTAGGTCCGGGGCTCTTCAGAATACAGTGCAATAAAAAAGGCTCTGTCCTTCATAAAACATGATCTACTGTATTAAAAGTAGCCCCGCATTTTGATTTTCTTCCATTTTTAAACAAGTTCGGCACTTTAAATATTTAATACTTGGCAGCAGTTGAGGAGCATAATTAGCACAGGCTTTAAATCAGAGGGGTGTCGCTCAGTATTGTGGTGTAGAGCCCGATGGCTAAAATCTCTGTCGGGAAGAGGCGAGGGGAGTGTGCTGGGGTGGGTGAGTGGCTTCTCCTGCGGCCGCGGTGGACGGGAGGTGGGTGCAGCCCCGGCCCCCCGGCAGGGTTTGTGGGCGGAGGGGGCTCATGGGCTCACCGGGTTTTCGCGTTGCATTCGGAACCTTTGCCTGCTCTCGGAGGGGCTGCTCACCCGGCGAGGGCTGCGCTGGGGGATGGAGCCTGGCAGTAGATGTCCCTGCTCACGGAAGGTGAGCTTTGGGAAGAGGTGGTGATGTGATTGTGGAACTTTTCCTGGAGGTCCCATATGCTTATAACTCTGGAATCTCTGAAAACCCAGCAATAAATTTATATGTTCTGTAATGCTGTGGTGCTGCCTCAGTTTGCTTCTAGAAATTCAAAGTAGTACCCTGATATTCGGGGGTCTCCACATCCTTCCCTTCTCTGCGCCCTTGCCTGCCCTTCTGCCCGAGCCTTAATGGGGAGCTTTGCTGGACAGGGACCTGGAATGATTGCGTCTTGTCTCCAAATGTTACTCGCTCATCAGACCGTCTTGTCACAGAATTTGAGCATTCCCTTGCTGGACCTGCTTCTGCTGCCTGCCTCCGCGACTTCTGTAGCCGCAGCTTCCGTCACTCGCTGCGTTTAAAAAAAATAGATGTCTAAATTAAAAGTACTATCTCATATTTGCTTGAAATTCATCTCCTATTAGCTTCAGCAGCTGCCTCCTGGTTCTAATACTGCAAAGTTCGTAAGTAACAGCTGTGCGCTCGTTTCATCCGCTACCTCTGGATTTGTACACCTCAGTCATATAAATCCTCCCTCTGCCGCCTTGGAGGAATCTGGGCCTTGTGGCCCCTTCTCAGGAGGCTGCTCCTCCATCTCCATGTCAGAGAATCACAGGATGGTTCAGGTTGGAAGGGACATTTGGAGGATCATCTAGTCCAACGTCCCCGCTTTCGCTAGATCAGGTTGCTCAAAACCTGACCTTGAACTCTTCCTAGGATGGGGCATCCAACCTGTCTCAGTGCCTCACCACCCTCATCGTAAAGAATTTCTTCTTTATATCAAATCTAAATCTACCCTCTTTCAATTGGAAATCGTTACCCCTTGTCCTGTCACTACAGGCCCTGGTAAAAGTCTCTCTCCATCTTACAAGCCCGCTTTAAGTCTTGAAAGGCTGCAAGAAGGTCTCCCCAGAGCCTTCTGTTCCTCAGGCTGTCGCTTTGGTTGCCCTTCCCTGTACCTTCAGCAATCTATTATGTCCCCCTTGAGCTATGCAGGCTGTATTTATTTATTGAATTCAGTTTTACTTCTCTGTGAGATGATATAAATCAAAACTTTCATTGAAGGGTAGTAGTAAACATCACGGGAGCTTTATGTGTGAGCAAAGTCTTTACTCGGGGTGATGAGCTAATGCGGTTTGTTTTGATGTATAATTTTGTTATTTCACATCAATTACCAGATGACAGATAAGCTCTGCAGCGATTGATTAGCTAAATAAGGGGCTTGGTATCCTGTGGGAAAGCTGTTGGGTACTGAAGGTGATGCTAGATGTTCAGATGGTGGCCTCCTGTAAACTGACACACCGTGTCGCTGGCATTTTAGGTGGCCGGCACAAGGGACACCGGTTCCCAAGTGGAGGGGAAAAAAAGCACGAGTTAGTCCCATGTGCTTGGAGAGCTTTGTAGGGGAAGGGGGGCCTGCCTTGCCTTTAACTGGGTGTGAACAGAGTTGAACTTGAAAAAATCTCTTTTCTGTTGTTTTTGGGTTTGGGCGATTATTTTGTGTGGTGCTTGTTTGTTTTGTTTTGTTTTTAAATGAAAACTCTTTAATTTTAGATGTTGCTAGCAAAAATTACAGGGTGAAGATTCCTGGCTAGAAACCCAGTAACTGGAAAAAGTAGAATACTTGTATGTGGTAATTTTTCCATTTCGTAAGAAACAACGACAAAGAAGTCTTAATAATTCGCAGAGGTGCAACGTGCATTTTCCTTTTATTTATGTGTATCTAACACTTGGCTTGAATTGTAAATATATTAATTCCTGCTTACCGGTCAATGACTTTGGGTGACGTTGGTGCTCTTTTTCTGCAGGAATTGTCCATATACTTCACAGTTACTTATAGGAATAGACCTAGATCTGCTTCCTTAGCCCTGGAAGTGATTTTGTCTTACTCTAAGTTAAAGCTCTCTTTCGGTTGAAAACCATTATTACTCCTCATCCTGACACTGAAGGCCCTGTATGTTTTTTTTTTTTTTTAAATCCTTAAATTTACTTCCTCAACAGATAATGAGAATTTTTCAGCCATACTGATAGAGGCACTTCTGTTCAAGACTTATTCTTGCCAAATGTCAAGAGCGGGTTGAGTGTTGTAGGCTCTGCTGTAACGCAGGGCTGGTTTATTTTTCTGCTGTGGTTTAAAATGTTACGCCCCAAAAGGAAGTAGTGCTGGTGGTATTAAATGCGTGGACGTAATGTCAGGAAAAATACTTTCAAAATAGCAACACTCTTGCGTTCAAGTGGGAACAATACTTTGCACTCCTGTTTTGAGACCTGAAGACAGGCCCTGGGATTAATTGGAATATTTGAGATCTCTCGGGTATTTTTTCTTCTCCTATTTTTCATATTTTCTAGTATATCTGAGTAGTATCATATTGTGTAGGAATATAGTGCCATAGTTGTATCCTGTGATATCTTAATGATATTATTTTCATTAAGTTCTATTATTTTTAAATACTGGAAACAACAACGGGTGGTAAACATGCTAATACCTGTACCATGAAGAAATTGGTTATGTTGATAACCAGACTGAATAGCGTTTTTAGTGGAACATAAAGCCCAGTACTTTCCTCAGGAAAATAGCAAAATTATCCTAGTTTCCTATAAGAATTCACGGTTAATACGGATAAACCATGGGGTTCAAATACGGGAGTGAAAATCTCGCAGCACTGCCTCTGTGCAGCCATCCTCCCACAGCTTCAGCGTCCTTCTGTGTGTTCTGCATTGTTCCTTGCAATGAAATAAGTTGATCTGCCTCAAAAATATTATCAATATCCAAACGCTGACGTGGTTCAAGCTTTCCAAAATAATCCAGGGTTTAGTAGGACTGAAGCGGGCGTGTTTGTGCTTTGAGATCAGAGGGTTTTCAATAGGTAAACCTTTTTTTTATGTTTACACACTTGAGCGGGATAATTTTGCTGATCCTGTTTGCAATTTACTTTTTGAGCATTATTTTAAAAAGAGCTGAAGAAAAAAAAGAAGCTTGCAGTTTTTTGAACTGGTGAAGAAAGCCATGCAGTGTTTTGCACAGATCTGAGCATGCAAAGGCAGGAAAAGTATGATTCGTGTCTAACGCTTTCTCTGCATCCCTTGAGACTTCTGTGGCGATATGAAGTGACTTTTTAGCGTTCAGTGTAGAGAAAAATGTTCCAAAGGAAAGCTGATTTTTGTCTTTGAATAGGCTGGGCGACCGGACAAGCTGTAGATGTGTGCATGAGTTGATTGCATCTTCAGACTTTTAATAGGTTTTCCATCTCCGTAGTGAAACTCTTCTGCTGAGGATCTCTTACTCTTTCCTTTCAGCAGTGCTTTCCCTCATCTCTGTTTTGCTGGGAAGTAGTCCTCAAACTTTCCTCTTCAGCATTGAGAAGCTCAGTGCTTTTATCCACAGGGTTTTTTTTTTTGTTGTTGTTTTTAGGTTTTTTTCCCCACTGTTTGAACGTCTGGGCTGCCTTAGCCTTGGTCCAAGCGCATCAATTCATACTTCCAGCTTTTCTTTCATGGGCTTACTGGCAAAAAAATATCGGCAGGCGGAGCTGCTAATCCAGAGCTGGATCCGCTGGGATTGGGGAGCGTGCAAAGCGGCACGGAAGGGAAAGGCAGCAGACCCACACTTTTCAGTAATGTTTTGTGAATATATACGAGAAGAAAAACGGACCTGGACTCAAACACAAGTCTAAAACCAGCAAGCCGCAGCCCACCTTTGGCCTGGTTACCGCCTCCTTCGTCCCGAGCAGAAGCGAGCGGGGTGCTCGGGCAGCGCAGGTCGCTGCGGCGCTGCTGGCTTCGTTGGGCTGTGACAACTCGCAGTCTGCGGTATGAAAACCCCACACTTTTTTCCCCTGCCCTCAGCTTCGTTGCTGTGTTGTGGCCATATGAAGGAGTGTCATGCGCCTAAATATGTGGATTATCATGAAAATTGTAATTAAATGACTGAATGGTGACTAAAGATGGCAGGGGAGGCAGCGTTGCTAAATTAAATTCATTCCATATAACTTTTGCTGTAGCCTGGGCACTGTTTTAGCTTTTATTATTTTTTCTTAATATTTTTTTATATATTTTGAATATATATGAAAGCTGCTGCTTTCCCTTAGCTCCGCTGGTTTGGACATACATCACCTTGACAGAGAACTCCTGGGCATCCAGGACTGGGATAGGAAATCCTGGGTGAGTCCGGGCAAGGAGCTGAACATCAGAAAACATGAACGAGGTTCTGCTGAGTCCCGTTGCTGCTGCTCAGCCGGCGAGGAATAAAAGGAGAAAGGAGTGTGCGTGGTGGGATGTTGGCGTTCGCTGGCCCGGGGTGGCGTAGGGAAGGACGCAGCTCTGAGCTCTCTGGAGCGAACAGCCCCTTCCCCAAACGGCCCTGCCCAGCTCCGCTGCTGCCGCCGCAGCCCGAGAAGGTGGTTTTTCACTTGGGAGCCTTTTAAGTCTCTGATTTTAGTCTCGTTTTGGATTTAATTTGAATTGCTTTTTCAAAGAGAGATTCACTCTCGTTTAGGTGGGGGTATGTCATTAAAAAAGCATCTCTCAACTTAAGTTGCTTTTGTTAACCACGTGCATAGGCTGTTCGTATGTGAAAGTGGTTACGTAGCTGAACATACATCTGATGCTGTTCTTAATGTTTAAGTGTTACCGTGTTAGAAAACGATAAACAACTTCTTATTTGTGAGGGGATTTACTTTTTTTCCCTTGTGATTTCTGCCAGGATGGTGTTGGAAGGAAAAAGAAATTCAATTATAAATCAAAATTTGTTCCAGTGGTGGAAAAACCAGCACGTAAAAATGCTTTGTTATTACTTGAATATATTGAGCGTGTGGGATATCATCAGAAAAATTAGCAAAACGTACTTTGCACTTCAGTCATCGTACAGAAGGTATTCCCCTAAAATGCTTTGGTGGGTGTTGGTAGGCCTGCAAGCACAGAGAAACCTGAATTTGCTCCATCTGGAGCCAGCACAGCTTCATGAGCACGTATTCCCTCTTAGCCCTGTGCTTGTTGCTGCCATGCCAGGCTAACCAGTGTTGGGGGGAGCCCTCTGCAGGCACTGGGGTGCTGCCTTCGGGTCTGGCCGTCACCAGGTGGTCACAGGGCGGATGAGCTCTGTCCTTCGGGAGCCGGGAAACCGAGTCCCACGTCTCGGCTTCTCCATGGAATGGAAGAGGGAAACGAGGTGTCCTGGGTTTAAAGTGTTTAGTCTGTTTCTTAGCTTCCAAGTACCTGTTATTGATCTGGAATAAAGTGGATTTAAAAATACAAGGGGAAATCTGTGTGTGTGCGGAAGACGCTCGTGTGTTCATAACCCGGTTTAATGACTTCAGAAAGATGTACGTGCAGGTGCTGGCCGGCTGCTCGCCTCAGTTCTGAGGTTTGCCTTTCTTAAAATAGGCTTTTCGAATTTTAATTATCCCAACCAATTCGTTCTTGAAGTTGTCGTGTTTTTCGTGAGTTCGATGTGCTTTTTAAAGAAACGTGTTTCCGTTTGATGCTTTTCGAACTCATCCTGTTTAGTCACGTGAGTTAGCGCTGCTCGCACTTACTGTTTATCCTGTCAGGAAGGGCTGAAAGCGGGAGTTGCCTCCCGTTGCCCTCCGTGCCCATCGCTGGGTACGTGCTGCTGTGTCCGTGACAGCTGCTGCCTTATTTTTTCCACGCTGCCTCCCGCTCCTGAAACAGAGCGTGGGCTCCTTCAGCCTCACGGCGAGGCAGAGGGTCCCAGCACGTACCCCAAAACTGGGCAGGTCCGAGAGAGAATTGCACAGCTCGGGCTCTGTTGTGCTCCTACCAGGAGTCTTGTGTTTCCTTTTGGGCTGTTGAATGTTGTGATTGGCCCCAAATCTAAAAAAAAAAAAAAGCTGAGTTTGTCCTTAAACGAGGTGATAGTCTCCTCTTGTCCTGCTGGTGTTGGATTTCTGCTGAGTTTAGGTGTGCTGGTTTCTGCTGAAGAGGATAAACAACAATTTATCAGTAGTGTCCTGTTGGAGCATATTATGTTGAACTTTTTGGTCATCTTTCCAAATAATAATAAAAAAGAGTTTTAATTATTTTAGTTTCCCACAATAGAAATGTTCAGCTCTTTTTGGTTTGGTTGCGTATTATAGATTGATTTCATCTTCTTTTCATGAAGTATCTTTGAAGCTTTTCTTGATACTGTACATTGTTTAGCAATAGGTTGTCTGAACGAATCCCCCAAAGTATTCTTGGGTTTAATAAGAAATAAAATTGAAATTTAATAACGTTACGGGGAAGAATTGTGTCATTCTTGGAGATGCAACCCACATATCATTTTCAGGTTCTGCAGATGAGTCCTTCCCTCTTTCTTTTAATTAAATGCAAAGTGCTAAACAGGTCTGTGTTCCTTGATAGCGTGTCCTTATGAGATACAGATATAGCTAGTTCTCAAAATGTCTGTAGACAGCCTCCCGCACTGCCTGTCGGAAGGTACTGAAGTCTGAACTTCTTGCTTTTTGTGGTCTAAAGGAAACACTGAGTTTTCCCTCCGCTCCTGGCCAACCTTGCGCACAGTTTACAAAACCCTGAAGAAGTTACAGACAAGTTGCAAGAGGCAACCTGCACCTACGTAAAGCAGAGAGAAAACTTTCCGGGGGACGGTTCCCGTAGGGCGATGGTGGCCACGTTCCCGGCTGTCCCCCCAGGAGAGGGGGAAGCTGGAAGCCCGGACCCTGCAGCGGTTGCAGCTCGGCGGGCGGCAGAGCTCTGCTCCTGGCTCTGTGACAGTCTCACACGGGACCCTGAGCAAATCATTTCTGCTCTCCGTGCTTCTGGGTTTTTGGCTCTGTCACGGAGGTAACGGGGTTTCTCGTTTCCCTGGTGAATCGTATGCGAACTTTTGAATCCAAGTTGCGACACGTGCGTTAGCAGGAGCTGTGCCCCTCCAGGCCCCGTCCTTGCATCTGTCCTGGAGGAGCGCCGGTGTGATTTGGGAGCCAGATTCCAAGGGAAGAGGCAGGTAGAGTGAGGACATTCCTGTAGGCAGGGAAGAGCAACTTCACTTCTGTGAAATCCCCTGTTTGCTACTACTAGGTATTAATCTTTTCAGCTCCTCTTAACCTGTCAATATTGGTACAGAAAGTCTAACTTATAATGCAACCTGTCTGGGAAAGGTATTTCTCTTATTTACCCTATTGGCAGGTGGATTTGTATAAATACTGTTAATTTTGCTATTATACCGTGAAATATCACAGAAAAATTGAACTTAAGTTAGAAAAGTCATAATAAAGGACCAGACTGTTATCAGCAGCGCTGTCTTTCTCTGTTTAATCAGTTTTCCTACTCTTTGGGGAGGAGGGAAAGAGAACATTGCCTACAATGGGGTTTTCATTTTGATAACATGCAAATGTGAAAAGAGCCCTGTCTTTATTTTTAACGCTGATGAGAGCCTTGCAGTAATTCCGGTCTGCAAGGACTGCGTAACCTTCTACAGCGCTGAACGCTGAGAAGCACAGCACACCAGAGCCTGCCTTCCCCATAAACCCCCTTCCCTTGTCCACTGTCCCTTCTGTCCTGAAGACTTCGTGACAGGACAGCCCTGGGGGTGTGGTGTGATGGGTTATGCGATGATGGACCCAAGGTAGGAACTAGTTAAAAAATGCAAAAGCTTCCCCAAAGAGACCTCCTCTTGCAAGCTGCTTTTTAATCCAAGGATATCTAAACTGTGCGCTTCTGTCAATTAAATTTTGCTTGCGCGTATTTCTGATCTTTCTTTCAAGCTTGCTCAGCCCCTCCCTAAACCAGTTGCTAAATATTTTATGTCGCAACAGTCAATTGAGAAGCCCCAAAAGTAGAATAATTTGTCTTAAAAATGGCTGTTGCTTTTAGCAGCGTGTTCATCTGGCAGGGTCACTGTCCTGGTTTGGGCTAAATCAGAACTAATTCTGGTTTAGTGCTTTAACTTTTCAGTTCAGTCTCCTCTGACTAACGGCACTTTCTGAAACAGCAGCCTGTTTTTCCAGACAGTGACTGCTCCAGCAGTGCCAAGGCCTGATGTTTATAGTTGGTACCAAGGAATGGGATGCAGAGAGGCCCTGGCTTGTACTGGTTCTTGTAGCGACCAAGGTCACTGCTAAATCTTGTACTGCGTCTTGGGGTGCTGGGCGTGAAAAGGGTCACAAGCAGGAAAAAGGTCACCCCTGCAGGGAGGAGCGAACCGGACAGGTGACCCAAACCTGACCCACAGAGTGTTCCATCCCATAGACGTCATGTTCAGTATAAAGCTGAGGGATCACGAGGGTCTCGCTCTCTTCGTCTCTTCCTCTCTTCTTCGATGGCCGACATCTGAGGAGGACTGATCCGTGCATCCCTGAATCCAGTGCCTGAGTCCAGCTCCTGCATCCCGTCCCTGTCTGCTGCTGAGTCCAGCCTGGGACTGCCCCAGTGCCAGCCCTGCAGCGTCGTGGGGACGTATCGTCATCGGGGTGGGGGGAGCTGGGTTCGGTATTGGGTTTGTATCTATTTGTACATATTGTAGATATTTCATTTTTTCCTTATTCTTATTATTTATCTTTTCTTTTATTGTTATTGTTCCATTAAAGCTGTTTCAGTTTTCTTTTCCAAACCGTAAAGTCTCTCTCCCTTGTTCTCTCTCCTTTTCCCTTCTGGGAGGGGAGAGGGGTTAGTAGAGAGCGTCTGTCTGTTGGTGGCCGGCCCAGCCTCAAACCGTGACAGTCACCTGTCTTGTATGAAGAGGAGGCTCGTTTAAAAGATAATATATCTTCCCTTAGTATTCCCGTGATTTGTCATAGTGGTACCTTACTGCCACGTGATTTGCCTGCTGCAGAGACAATATCCAGAATACCTGTAGGCCATCACAATTACTGAAGGTACTTCAGTGCAGTCGTTCTTAACGTAGGGTGCCAGTTGCCTGAGATTATCTTTCCCATGTGTTTGCAAAACTTGAAATTCTTGAGCTGGTCTGCATCGACGTGATCACAGTTTGTTTACACGGCTTTCAACAGCGGTCGTGTTTGATGAGTGAAATAGTGGTTCTGGTTGGTCGTGGTTTACGGAGGCATTCAGCTGGGAGGAAAGTTCTGTGGTGTAGGATCTGTAAACTTCGATTTTGCTCGTGCTTCTTTACAGTATCCTTGCAAAGGCTGCAGCCTGCCGTGCCGAAAGAGGCTGCCTGCCTGGCTTTTGAGAGCATCCCCCCTGGGGATGCTGCCGGTCTGGCTGTGGGTCAGCGCTGAGCACCTTCTGTCACCTCTGGGGCTGGTGCCGACGCAGCAGCGTGGGTGAGGCAGTTGAAAACAAACCTCTGTGGTCCGTGAGGATGCTGCAAGGAGAGGAAACGCTCCTGCGCTGGTTGTGCACGTGTCTGTGTCTCAGCCGTATTCTCCTCCAGCTTCGTTTTTATTTCAGCTCTTTAGTGACTTCTGTTTGCTCCAGAGAAAGTTCAGCTTTTTTCCTTGTCGTTTATCCAACGCCGAGTGCTGGAGCAGATATGTCTTTAATTTTGAGAGTGCTTCAGAGGATGATAATAATTATAGTTAAATTAGCTTCCTAACAATAATGCGAAGAAAGTAAGATACAGTTTTGTTTTGGGAAATCTAAAATAAACAAGATGAAAGGCTCTCCCTGGGGTGAGGAAGGCAGTTGGTTGAGGTTCATATTACTGTCAGGAACTTTGTTATTCTCGTGTGAAGTCTGTACCAAGATGCCTGCACCCATTTCTGTGGGCTGTTGCTCTGCGTATCTGTCACTCTGATGCTGAGGACCGGGAGAGGTGGAGGCCTTCGTGAGGTGCTCTTGTATGAGTAATTCCCCAAACGCTAAAAACAGTCCATGAGGATTTTGGAAAAGCGCCAGCCAGCTGAATGTGCGTGTTTATGAGCAGCTCTGTTCACTTCGCTTAACCCCGAGCCCCAAATAAGTAGCAGATAATGGCAGTGGTACTCCGGTCAGGGAGCAGAGGTTTCCAGTGTGCGGGTGAACTTTGCAGACAGGCTATCTCCAGGCAGGTTTCATTCCATGGAAGAAAATTCCAGTTTACAAGAGAGATTGAAAGGGCCAAACCAGATCTTTCTGCAGAGAGATGTCTTTAAATGCTAGCGTGGGTTGAGTTGTCAAAGAAGAAGGTCAGAATGGTGTTTTCCACCAAAACAGAGGCTGAAGCTTAGAGGAGCCCGTGAGAAGGAGAGGGCTTGGAAAGTCCCATGGGAAGGGGTGCCTGGAGGGACTCGCTGCCGCTCTCTGCAGCCCACCCAAAAGCGCCGGTGTGTGCAGTGAGGAGGCAGAGCGGTCCCTGCAGGGATGGGAAACTCTCTGCCCAGGCAGTGGGGAAGAAGGGTGCTGGTCGCTGCTGATGGTCCCATCAGCTCCGCTGCCGCCTGAACAACCCAGGTGAGCAGCTGGAGCTGCGACAGCGAAGCTGACAAAACATCACTAAATGCATTTGGGGTCAGCGGGTAAATCTTAAACCAAGTGGTACCAGTCCCAACTCCTGTATCTTTTTAGAGGTTGTAGAAATGTCAGTGCACATCTCTCTGCTCTGCTGGGGGTTTGTGGCTTTGAAGCCTTACTCAAAGGTTGCTCCTCCGCGTGGGGCTCTGTGGAAAGCGCTCCTCAAACAGGGACTGATGCAGGCGCACACCGGCTTTTGTTTGTTCTGCGTCTCCTTCCTTGTCCTTCCCGATGTGTCCTGATGTCCCACGAGCGGTGTGCGAGGCTTTGGGTGCCAACCAGCGGTAATTACAGTAAAAGGAAGTAATTCTAAATCCCAGAATGGTTTAATTCTTGTGTTCAGTGCTGCATGTGTGCAGAATTCTTTAAAAACATATTTTGTATGGCTTTTCCTTATTCTTTTTTCTTTTTACTGTTTGAATACTGGCCATACTCATAAGCGCTGTTGTTTATTACTTGCATTTATAATTTTATGATTAGCATTAATAGAATTGTAAACCAAGGTACCTGAATCACATTTATTGAGGGCAGTTCTCTAGATTTTCAGTGAAATAGTTTTTAGTATAGCAGCGGGCGAAAAGAGGTGGGTAAAAGCAATTGCGTTTAGAAAACCCGAAAATAAATGGGCTGACCTTCAGAAATCTTAAGCACTGTGCTTTCGATTGAGGGGCGTACTGTTTAATGCTGAGACTGTATAGAGCTTTTTAAAGGGAAGCATTTTGGGTTAAAATGGACTCCTTTGAAAAAGAGCCTTAGAAAAATGATGAATGGTGTTGTTAAAATGTCTCATTAATTTTTTGCTTGCCTCTTAGGAAAGTTAGCGCAAAGCGCTTTCAAACGAGGGAACGCTTTGTGTGTGTTCTCGTTGTGCGCATCATCAAGTTTCTAATAAATAAGCCTTTTGCAAAATGAATTTCATCTGAGCTATCGTGGTCTTGGGTTCTGGTTTTGATCTGTGTGAAGATCCTTTTTGCTCTTCTTGCCAGAGAGGTTTCCCTGTATTCAGAGATGGGAGGTTTTTTCCCTACTCTTTGGGAGCAGAGGATTTTCCTTGAAATGAAACAATAATCGGGATTTTCCTTATTCAGAAGTCGCTGAGCAGCAGTAGGTTAGAGCCTGTAGCAGTGTTACTGCACAGAAGGGGGTCGAAGGGGGCCTGGCTGGGTATTTTTACCTGGCTGGGGCTCACCGAGATCGGGGAGGAGCAGGAGGAGTCTGCGCAGAGTAACAGAGAGCTGCCTCCGAAACAGGGGAGGGGGGCTGTGGCGTTTCTTCTTCTCCTGGCAGTTGGTAGTTAAAAGAAATTTGGAAACCTTTGGATAAGGACTTCATGCTAAGAACCAACTTTTCCAAATAAAATGCCTTCCAAAATAAATACCTTCTCAAATAAATATGTAGTTGTGGTACTTCAGTACGGCTTTTTTTTTTTCCTCTGTAGTCCCCAAACTTGTTTTTTCACTAACACACGAGGTAGGAAACTGAAAAACGTACCTTGGTTGCATTTATTTTGCACCCATAATGTTATTTTGTTAATTAATTACAAGAGCTTTTATCGACTTGCTCCCTGGTTTGCCTCGCAGGGGTTGTGCTAAGCAGTTCCTGCAGGGGCCCAGCGTGGAGCTGGCCTCTTCCAAACGTTCTCTTTTATGTAAAATGCCCGATTTGTGTTGCTTGTAGGAGCTCGTGGGTGCAGCAGTTTGCACCAAAGGGGTTGGAGACTGCAGACGGGTATGGGACTGCTCTGCTGTGGGAAGGGGGGAGCACGTGGGGCAGCGAGAGAGGGCTTGGCAGAGCCTGGTCTCCTGATGCTGCAGGAAAGGTCCCCAAGATGGGGAAAGTTGGGAGCTTGTGACCTCTGGCAGCAGAAAGATGGTTCTGCTCTGCCTTCAGGGAGGGGACCTAACAGCAGCCTCCCAGGCTGTCCACACGCCGGAGCCACGTTCTTCGTTGCAGTTGACCTCCATCCTTGGAAGTTTCAAGACCCAAGAGCAGCCTGGTCCAACCCTGGAGCAGTCCTGCTTTCAGCAGGCTGGAGAAGCCTCCTGAGGTTCCTCAGATAGCGTGTGCCATTATCCCAGTGACTTCCTTAGCACACCTAAATGCTGCTCTTTCACGCCCCACCTATGAAAATAGAAAATTTCCTTGCGCCTTGTGCTCTTTTCAGGAAAATCATCTCTTTTTACATTATTTTCTATTTTGGAACCAGTGTGCTCGGCTGGTCAGGATGTAGTAATTGGCCTTGAAGTCCTGTAAAGGATTTCCTTTTAAAACAGGTTTTCTATTGATTGATAGAGATTGAACTGTCAGAGATCAACTCTGGATCTGTAAAATACATTTTGAGGAAAAACAAGATATGCAAGGCTAAGTACAGTAATATTCACCTCTAAACTTGGGTATTGGGCTTCTGCATTCTGAATAGACCTACACGGCATCAGGTTGACCTAAATGAGATCTCTGCTGCCTAGGCAAGCACTGAGCGGCCTCAATCAGGTGGGGTAAAGAAGATGGCATGTCTTGTCCAGGAGCTCCGAGAGCAAAGTTTGTCAGCCGAAAATACCTTTGTGATTTTGTAATAATGTTTGTGGCAACGGGAAAATAAAAAAAAAACCCAACCATTCATCACTCACGTTATTGCAAATGTTAACTCGTGTTTCTCAAAGGAAAAGACGCATGTTTTATTCCTTCCATTTACTTGTGTTCAAGACGGCAGGATTTGGCCTAAGGAAATGGAAAGCCGCATATATTCAGTAAGAAAAAAAAAAAAAAGTGATAAATGTTAACGTTTTGCACTGGTTTACACTCTGCTGCTGTATCTGTCAAGCAACTTTCTCTCTAAAGGTGCTGCTGAATTTACTGTCAGATTTTCTCTTACAGGAAAAGAAATGTTTGGTTTAATACTATGAGAAATATAGGTATGAATTTATATAGATATATAGATATATATATATATATATATATATATCTATCTATCTTTAGGGATGGTTTGCTTTGGTTTGTGTTTTCGTCCTGTCCTCACTCGTAGCACGGGTAGATGCCCGTCACAGAGCCGAGGCGTTACGCTCCTGGGGAGCTGGGCTGCCCTCCTACAGAGTGATCCCCTGGTTTTGGCACGTTTGCCTGAGGGGTCTGAACCGTCACCGTGTGCTTTCACTGCCGCTTGATGGGACCAGGAACCCATGATGGTGCCTTTGAAGCGGTACCCGGCGGTGAGCTGGTGCCACGGGTCGTTACCCGCTATATAATATGCTTTTCGGAACAAGACGTGCCGGGAGATCCTTTGCCTTCTCCATGGTGGGTTGTCATGTCCGTATCCATGGTTGTCTGCCGTTCGGCTGAAGTGAGCCGACTGGTTTGCAGACACGTGGGTTTTGCATTGAGCTCGTCCTGCAGCGCGAGCTCCCGTGGCAGCCAGCGCTCCGAACAGCAGGGACCGAAAAGTTGACGTTTGGGGCATTTTTAAAGATGGATTTTCACCCTTCGAGTCCGTGAGTGGTGACAGTTTCATTCCTGACTTCTGGAAATGATAGCGACTGATTTTTGTTTCTTTATTTGTTGCTAATATAGAGAGAGTGCATGATGTAACCAAAGAGAAAACTTAATTTTTACATCCTCGCAAACTGGTAATTGTGAGGGACTTTAAACCCTTTTCAGCAAAGTAAATTCTATGAGAATGTTCTGAAAGCCAAAATGTAGGGAGAAGTTCATGCTAATGTTTTTGAGCGTGGTTTGTTTTAATTATTTATCCGTTTATTTACTGAGCTGTGTAGTCTTTTAAGGCCATTTAAGGAAAATTTTATTGAAAAAGAAATGTGACTTATGTTTTTTCATCTGTTCCTGGTCATGGTAATAGCGACATTACTTAACTTAGTGTAGCTGTGATTTCTCTTCGACTTTCTCACTATACATAAAGAGCTTAATATTTCCAACTTCAAGATTTCCCTGGAAGAAAATGGACAAGACTATTTAAAATAGTTTTACCCCTGAGGGAGAAAAGCATTGGCATGTGTTGTGTCTCCTGCAGGGAATTCTCTTCTCATTCTGAAATTTTTCAGTGTTAATATTACTTGTGGGGTTTATTTGATATTAAAATTTCCCTACCTGTATCTGTTAAAGGGCCTTTTCAACATTTATTATTTTATTGTAAAGATAATTTGAGAAAATAAGTAGTTTCTGAGCGTTCGCATGCCTCCTCAGCTTTTCCTTCAGAGCTGTATTTTATGGGAATTATAAATGTTACATTTTGGAATTGCATGGTCTTTTTTTTTTTTTTTTTTTAATATAAAATGCATTTTCTGAATAATAATGCATTGTTTCCAAAGAAGAATCGGCTGCTTTGGTGTGCGGTTTCTCTTTTTCTCTTTTTTTTTTTTTTTTTTTTTTTTTTCTTTTTCTTTCTTTTTTCCTTTTACCAGAGCTGAATTCTGAGTTACTGGTCCTCCAGCATGGGGCTTCCTGTACCACAGGTTTGCAGAGATCCTGGATCCCCTGATTTGGCTTTGCAAATACTAAATTCCCACTTGCCTCAGTGTACCTGGTTTGAGAAGAAAGAATGAAGCCGGTGCCTCTGCTTTGGGGCAGGAGAGAAATGAATTGTATTAAACTGCTTACAAAGGGCATTAAATGTGCTTCTCTGATGAGATGTGCAGTAATTATCTTAGCCACGGAGTGACTACTTCATTTCTGAGCTTTGCAAGTAAGGAAGGGCGTGAAAGGCTTTCAGTATAAACCTGGGCACTGTCTCAGTGAATAAATGGCTAATAATTGCCCAGGGCAATGGCAAGCCCTCAGTGTTGCCCTTGCAGTACGCGCTGTATAAACGTAGGTTTGCAATTGCTCCTACAGTTAAAATTGAAATTGATTTTTTTTTTTTTTTTTTGAGAATTAGATACTTTTTTCTGTGTATTGCTTGGAGTGGTGCGCTGCAGAGGATGACGATGATCTCCGAATCCAGCTAAAAAGATCAAAAATCAACTTAAGTTAAAATTTAATAATGTTGTTAGCTGTTGCTAAATAGTTAATAGACGTATTAAAAACACCTACGGTACAAATATTGCCTATAAATAATTACAAAATTTTATTAGCGTCATAATTAAGAGCACGCTGGCTGCAAATGATGCCTCGCTAAGTGCAAGGAAAATGATGAAAAGTGAGCGGATGACGGGGAATGTATTTTTTTCTAATACGAAATAGATGGTCCTCACCCGCGGGGCTTCAGCTCCGTTTGGCAGGTGGGGATGTGAGGAGAGGCGGTGTAGCAGGGATGTCTGTGTGCGTAATGCAACGGAGGCTTGAAGGTACAGTGTTGGACCAGAGAAAGAAAGGGGGTTTGTTACCCTGAGAATGATGAGATGAGCAGGAATCATTGTTTTCTGCAGGGAAGCGGGAAAAAATGTTGATTAACTTGTCACGGACCCTGCCCCGTTCTGCTCAGTGCCCCTTTTGGGGCTCAGCATAAGCCAATGTGACAACATTTGGCAAGTTTCAGTTGTTTAACTAAGACCTAAACGAAATGACAGAACCCCGAAATATTCCCATTTCATTTGGATTGGCTAAGCTGCTTTCTCTTTCTGTATTTTTTTTTTTTTTCTCCAGCAACCCTTCCAGGTTTTTAACAAGCTTTCATTTTCGCATTTCCACGTGGAAAGCAGAGTGTTTAACCACCAGACGTTAAACTTCCGTGTTTCCTTTCCGATTCTCACCGTGCTAATTAAGAAGATACTCTTCTGTAATTATCTCTCTCTTCAGTGACTTGCAGTTTTCCCTGGCTACGGGGACAGCCCTAGCAGCTCCCCCTGAACTCGTGCGCTCCTCCGAGGGGAGGAGTGGGCTGCCGGAGCCAGGGGTGCTGGCGGGGGCAGAGAGGGCTCGGGGACAAGGAGCCATCCCGGCGAGCGGCCGGAGGAGGGGAGAGGGGTCACCCGAAGATGCAGAGGAGATGGCGAGCAAATTCACCCGCACCTCTAGCTGCTCCTAGATCTAAAAATGAATACTAAAATGCCTTTCAAAGTTTAGCAGTTGCCCCACGTTCAGTTTTTTTTTCCCCTACGAGGTTGCCATGATCATTTCCTCAGGTATGAAGCTCATCTTTTGACTGTTGCAGCCGTGCGTATGAGCTTAAATTACTCACCAGGCGGGTAGATAAACGCAGAAGTGTGACCAAAACTACTGGCCAGTTACAGAAAGGGCTTTGTTAGAAGGAAGCAGGGGCTGCATGTTGACCGCTGGGTTACCTGGAAGGGGCTGTGTTTGCGAGTGTGGGGTTGGGCTGTGCCTGTGAAGGAAGGTAACGGTACGTTTCTGCGTTTGCAAAGCAGTGATCTTTAAATTCAAGTGCGTGAGCATCTATAAAAAGCTGCCATGAGCAAAACAATGTTTGTCTTCAGCCCCCCTGAGCATTTACAAACCATCTACAGAACCTTACGTGAAGTGATGGCCCGAATTACATCTGCAGCCTAGTCTTAAGCAGCCAATTTAAAAAATTTATAATTCTGACTAACAATGAAACATCGCTTTGATTGATGACATCATTAGGGGAAATCAGACTGAATATAGGCTGTTGAATATTTTCTTGCAGGCATAAGCCCTTTTACAGTGTCTTTTCTGCCGAGCACTTGTTATTCGGTGTGTTGACAATTAACGTTTTGAGGTGATCCCGCCTTATTTACATTTCATAGTAGTAAGCATTGTGTTTGTACAGCCACAGCTTCGATCCTTGTCATAGTTTGTGAGAAAGTTCTTTTGTTGCCGTGGCACAGCAGCTCGGGTGGCCTGTCCCTTTCATATTCACGCCGTTTGCACATGCCTGAGAGCTCTTGTCAGGTACCTTTGCGTCGTGTAGGAAAAATAATGCTCTCTCATGGACAGAATCAGTTATGTGGGAGTTTAGATGTAAACGCCATTACATAGGAGAACAGCAAATTCAAGGAGTGCTTATCTGTGGAGGTTGGGGGATTAGGCTGTAAAGAAGAGGGCTCATAACGCACACAGATAACCTAGTGTCATTTTGCCTTTGATCTCAATTACTTGGACTGATGTAGAAATAAATATTTTAAATTGAAAGTAATGCAGATCTTAAAGGTAAGAATAAAAACTCGGTGTTAGGCCTAGGAAGACTAGAAAATTCCCGAGTGTTCTGCCAGGCTGCGCGTGGCACAGAGTAACCTTGAGAATGGCACAGAAAGGGGAATTTTCGATTTTATCAAACCATATATAGGATCATTTATTTTCTCAGTAATGGTGCTGATTTTTTCCCGTCAGTTTATTCATCATTAAAGATCAGAAAAGGTGTGGATGCTTGTACAGTCAACAGGATTTTAGCAGATAGTCAGAGGAAGAGGATGGGCGGGCAGAAAAGTCCTTTATGGGACTGGAACTTCTGATCGCTGTAGAAGTGGGTTGGAGTTGTTACTACAGTACTTTCATGTGCCAGAAGGAAAGATTAAACTTTTTGGGGTCACTTTTTACTTTCTCCATGGTTTGAGAGTGGTATGCTATTCCCTTTTTATGGAAGTTACTGGGTTTTGTTTTTTTAAGCATCACAGTGTCTGAAAATACCACTCGGTGAAATGAGAACTTGGGGTTTAGCTGTGCTGCTCAATATAATGATTTTTAAGAGATTTCTTCCTTGAGCAGAGTATCGACTTCCCAAATGCAAATCCTGATATTGTGTGATATTTTTGGGAGTGCTGTTTATTACCTTCCAAAGCCTTTAATGCCTGAGCAATTTTTATATATGAAGAATATGTTGCAAAGTCTTCGGTGAAGGCGGTGATAAAACCATGAAATTGGAAATAGAAACTTTTCAAGATGTTTCTTGTTTTCTCGACAGAATTTTGCATAACCATTAATGAATTTAAATTATAGAATTATATCCACTGTATTACGTGGTGCTCAAGCAATATTGCATTTTGATACCAAGTATTAAATAATTAATTTGGTTTTACTTTTGTTTTTGATAGGGGAGTTTTGTGGCGTGCATGACTGCCATTTTAAGGCAAATGGAGGACTACCACTATGCTCATTTAATCAAGACTTTTGGAAAGATGAGGTCGGATGTCGTGGTAAGTTTAACATGTTTTATCTGTTCACAAGATACTTTAGCTTGTGTTTGGTTTTTTTTTTCCTGTTACTGTTTGTTAAATACACTTGTGAAATGTCAACAAAATGTGTTTGATAGTACAGATTTAATATAAAAATAATTAATAAAGCACTATGGCTTATTTTCTGAATTTGCAAAGGACAAAATTAACCTTCCTGCCACATGCAGGAATACAGCTCATCTCTGGAGCTGAAAAAGCAAGCACTGAGGCAGTGGGTTTAACGCAATTAAAAGAAAGCGTTAGGAAATAGTAGTGCCAAGGCATTACTAAAAATCCGTTTTGTTTAAGGAGAGGGAAAAAAACCCCACGAACTTTCTTGAGGAAAGGAACTTTCAGCATTAAATTTTCCAGATGTCCCAGTTTGTTGTTTAAATAGCTTTTACTTACGGATCCGCTCACTTTAATTTTTACACAAAACATTTCAACCTTCAAGGTGCCCTTAGTTGTTAAATAAGCAATAATGATTGAAATTTGTCTTCTCAGAGTCGTTTGGTAGCCTAACTAAGCCAACCGCGCAACTTAATTAGAGCATAATAGAAGGGAGTTTATAGCTGAGGAGATAACTCTCTAATGACCTGAAACTATCACTGCCGTATGGCAAGTGCATGCCGCAAAGCAGCGGCCAGACTTGTTGGCTGAGCTCCCTCCATTAGCAGGTGACCTGGAGCCTCATCAGCTGCAGTACATCACCCACTCCGGGGATCCCGTTAGGTGCTTTAGGCAGTTTTGGCCTTTAATGTAGTCTTCAGGGTGGCCTTTATTTACGTTCCCGTTTTCCTTGCAAACCCAATGGAACAAAACCCAGGGTCTTTCCTTTCTGTAGCTTTTTTTCTTTACGTTTGGACTTTCCAGTCTGTCTTTATGTCTTTAATTTTTATTCTTCTTATTTCTTTCTGCTTATATTATGCAAGACTTGAGCTCTTTGACCTGTGCCAGTTTCCAAATCAGGTGCTAGAGCCTCTGGTGCTCAGTCTGTTGGTACCTGATCTGGCATTACTGAAGTACAAAGCTGGTGATTCAAGGGAGTGAAGACAAGGTCCAGCTGCAAAGAGCTGCAGATGGGCATCGCTAGATGGAAGGGGTTGCTTCCCACTTGGCCTGCTTTGGGATCTCAGAGCACTTACATGGATAGTTGCTTGGTTTTCCATTAATAACGCAACGTTCCCAAGCTAAATGCAGCTAGTGGAGTGAAAATAATGGTTTTAGCATGCAGAAAAAGACGTGAATGTTAAGGTTAATCAAGCCAAATATTTCTGTACTTTTAAAGTGGTTCAAACCATTTGGCTCTGGAAAAAGGAGAGTTTACATGGAAAAAGGTAAAAGCAGTTTGCTCTTAAAACAGGTAATGAAAAAATGCAGAGAGAAAAGTATTGGTTAGGAAATCTGATTTTTTTCTTAATGGCAATAAAGATATTTTAAAGTCTCGCCTTTTTGGTCTAAATTGTCTGAACGGTGATTCTGTAGGTCAGATCTTTCGTGGTGAAAACAAGGCAGTAATTAGGTATTTGAGATTTGGCATGCAGTCTGTTTGTAATTGCTTGTTTTAAGAGTTTGATTTATGTGCTATGCAGTGGACTGGGATACATAAAGAATCACTTCTTTCTTTTGTCTTGACTCTGTATATTCATCCCTTTCTGTGTGTTCTTGGGATATATAGCTGGAATTGCTCTGGACTGTTAAAATTGTATTTTTCCATCAGCATGTGCACTGTTTGATTACTTGTTTTCCACTGCTTGATTGTGGTCTCTACTAGCACGTATGTTAAGCTAAACTTGGTCAGTTGCTGCAGTGCTTTTTATATCTTTAATTCAAACTTACCTTTTTAATATTGTTGTTGATTAAATGCTAATGGGCGATAAAATACATCGTAACCTGGTAAAACATTAAATGGGTGATATGTTCATGGTAGATAATGCTACCCTCACCTGACTTTAAAACATGAGTAATGTACATGAAGGTGTGAATGTGGAGGTATGATGGCAGTACGTTGTTAATCCTGTGATACAAAGAAACTACAGTGCATAAACTAATTTTTCATATTTATTTTTAAACACAAGTAGAACTGAGTCATCGTTTAGGACAAAAGGGTGAAGAAACCAACCCAGTTTCTCTGTTTAGGAGGAAAAAAATTACATAACCTTTTCGGTGAGAGCCAAGTGGGAAGTTGCTGTTGTCATGAGTATTTCTTGTAGATGCGATTTCATCGTTACTTTGAAACCCACATCTTGTTCGGTATTTTATGTTTCACCATCAGAACTGATGCCCCGTGCAGCTCTCCCAGAAGCATTCCCTCCCTTGCTGTATTGGTGCTGTGGTTCCACTTGTCCGTGTTCCTCTCCTGCAGCTTTTGTTTTCTTCTGTCTTCAGCGGTGGGGTGCTACTGAACTGTACTGTGTAACGTATGGTCCTTGGTTTGGATGGAAAAACCCTTTCCCTGCTACTTCTTTTAACTTTTGGTGCTTTTTCCTTTTCAGTCCAACCATTTTTTGAGCCAGTGCTGTTTGACTTGCCCGCTGGAGCTTAGATCCAGAAGCCTTTTTCATTTAAACTCTAGTTCCCTACATACAGAGGTGATAACTGCATCTCCTATTACAGGGTTTTCAGTGTAATCGCAAAGGCGTAAAGAAGCAGTGGTTTAGAACTGAAACTAGATTAACTCAAAGAAATGAATAAGTTTTTCTTGAAAAAATAATTACAAGAAAAAAGGAGAACTTAAGTGAAGCTGTGGTTGCTTCTTCACCATTGGAGACCCTTAAATCTTTCTTCAGCATATGCTCTTGCTCAACCAGAAGTTATCAGCCCAGCGTTGGAACTGCTACAGTAAACTTTATGGCCTGTGTTATGTAGGTGTCAGTTTTAGGTGATTATAATGGTCTTATTTGGCCTCAAAAATATTAGAAAAGATGAGGTGGAATGCAATAAAACCAGTCTTGTATCTCTCTGCAGAATATGGTGTTTAGGTTCATTAAGGTATTTCTGTTCAAAGAGAAATTTCTTACTGTCAAGCCTGCTATCATCCTGAGATGAAACATCATCCGAGAACAGTGAGGTTATTTCTGAGGCTTAACTGATCTCTCTCCCCTTCTTCCTTGGTAAAATTTATATTCAGTTGAGGCATATGTGGCGTTAGTTGACAAAAAATACGTATGTTAGTGTCCTGCCAGGTAGAGTATCTCAGAAGCGTTCCTCCCTAAAGGCATTCAAGACAATGTCCTGGAGTCAGTGAATTATGTAGGAAGACGGACTCCGTAGGGTGTTTTAGGTTGCAGTTTTCTGCACCTCCATTTTCTGTTCCCCCCTTACTATTTTGCACTCCTCGACTTTGGGTTTCAGCGTGAGCATGTGCCTTGGTGAGTGTTGTACCTCCTTTCCTGAGAAGCTTTGACTAACGGTTGATGCGAGCGGGTGACCCCGTGGCTTCAGCAGGCTCTTCTTTGCGGGAGGTGACGTTGAGAGTCGCGGGGGATGCCCCGTGGTGGTGGGACCCCGCAGGGGCAGCCCACCCAGAGCCATCCACAGTGGTGGGGAGCGGACTCTGCAGCGGCAGCCTCGGTGGGGTGGCTCAGCGCAGGTTAAGCGGTTGTGCTGAAAAGCTGTAGCTGGGCGTACCTGACGTCTGACTGCTCTTCCCCAGGACTCAGCAGCGCTGAAGCTGCCATCAGCTTGGCCTAAAGTTTTTTTCAAATCGAGTTGCTACGTGTTTGAGCTAGGTTTTTTTATTAAGAATTTAGCTTGAAGAATTTATTGAAGAACCTCTTTGAAAAATCCAGGTTGTGAAAAGTATCAGTGGTGATACAGGTGTGTCGGGGTGATGCTCGGGGGAGATGGAGTTGTCTAAGCCCCCTCAGTCACCGTCTACCCAGTTACAGGGCTGAGCTTGCTCTGTTTTCGTTCTCTAATCAGATGGGAATTGTAAAGGGGTCCTATCGTGAATTTTGCTTCTTCGGGATATTAAATAGGGTTTGTAGTTGTCGCTGGAGAGAGATGCGGAGTTGCAGCCCGTGCTCCTTTACTATAGGTTTTTTATCATTTTTTTTTAATGCTCAGAACAATTTGTTGGGCTTCTAGGTATAGAGAAAATAAGCAGGCTCTACAGCAACCCAGCATGAACTGATAGCTTCCCTCTCCACCAGCCCCCTGCCCCTCCTAGAAAAAAAAAGCTGGGTTTTGCTCATAATACGAGGTTAATTCATAGAAAACATTTGCTTTTCTATAAGAAAGATAAAATGGAAGAGAGCAGTATTACAAGTGCATAAAATACGGGTAAGCATCAGAAGCTTCTGATTCCATCAATAATTAGCTTAGTTGTTACAGGGCATTATTTAAAGTACCTGTGTGGAGGTAAGGCTGTTAAAATGTAAATAGCAGTAGATTAAAACATAGAGCTGAATCAGCAAAGTAGGTCAAATCGTAACGTGACGCAACCTCCAGGGTCAGCAACGAAGCGAGTCGTCAACAAAGGACCCGACAGTTCATCCAGCGTCGCGTGCGGAGGCTCCGCTGCTGCAACGGGGCGACAAGCAAAGCGCCGGGTAGAGTTTGCGACAAGAGCTCGGGAAAGTACACGTCTGCGCTGAGGAAATGGGAAGGGGATGGTGGGAAAGCCCAGTGAGCTCGAATCTGCCCTCCCCTTGGTGCCGCTTCCACCAACGTTTCCGTTAGCGAGCAGAAGAGCGCCCCGTGCCTGCGTCCGTGAAAAAGCACGGGCTGAAATGGAGCACTGGGCCGTGCTCGGGCGGCAAAATAGGCAACGTGGTTATTGGGAATTATGTAACTCCTGCCCCAAAATACGTGAAAAATGAGCGGTGGAGTGTGCAGTTTGGTCTCTTCGATGAAGACACGTTTTACTGAGCTAGTGGAGTGTGTGTCTGGGAGGAATTTTTGCCTCCCGCAACAGTAACATCTCATTAACCAGGAGCAGTTCTAGATTTTATCTCAACCCTGTTAATGTCAAAGCCTCTTTACTGATGCTGTGTTGCTGGGAGTCGTTTTGGTGAAATAACAGAGGAGTTGTTTTACTAGTAGTATACTTTTTTTTTTTTTCTGGTTGAAATATATCTTTCGTGCCTGCTGATGCTCCGTTGGCCCGGGTGTCTCCTTGGGTACCAGGAGCTGGGACTGGAAGCATCCCAGAGCAACCCTCGTGCGGTGCACGCAGCAGAGCTGAGGAGCCTGGAAATTCACGTTGCTTCATGATCTCGCTGTTGTGTCCTCAGGATCTCTGCAGCTCCCCGCTTCCCACCGACTCTTGTGAATTTCTGAGCCAGGAAAAACATCTTAACAGAGCAACGAATCGAAAGATAAAAGTGCGATGAAGAGGCTGGCTCTCGCGCGTGAGGAAATACTTAGGAGAGCAGTAACTTCATATTTGTTTCTCACTGAAAAGGTTACATAAAAAACAGTCTTAGTTAAAAGTCCACTGAATGTAACATTTTGGGTTTGGTATTTTTTTGTAGGCATTTGACATTTTAAAGATAGACGAGATAAATACCTTTACTGAGAAGCTGTAGCAAAGGAAAAATAACCTTGGAATAAAAGTTCTTTTTTATCTCTGCGTGAAGGGGATCAAGGACTTTTTGCATTAAGTTCTTTTTTTTTCTTTTTCCCCCTTTATCTTTCTCTGAGCATTTGATATTACTCAAATTGTTAGATAGCGATTGTAGAAGACGATTTCCATTGTGAAGTACACGAGGTTTCTGTTCCAAGGAGATGTTTGTTTATATCTGTGCAGAAATAAATTGGTTTGTGCTACTAAATTACCTTTATTCTGGGTCAGGTTTTCACTTGCAGAAGCAATTACTGCAGCTGCCTTTAGGGAGAGTCTCTCTTAGCTTCAGGATGGCCAAACCATTGCTGTCGTCTGCCCCAGGTCGGGATGATGTGCACCACCATGCTTACCTGAACCCAGCTTTGAGCTAGAGCATACATTTTTTTAATAAATAGGATAATCTTTATTTCAGGGAAGAGAAAATTTCGGGAGGGTATTCACAAGGGGAGGGAAAGCTCATCAACTGACTCCAGGGAGTATTTTTAGCATAATCATAACATTAAAATTAATGTCTTAGGGTTTTTTTTTTTCTCTTCCCGTGTACCAGGATGCTTTGAACAACTTTCCAACATACACCAGGCATGTGTCACAATATGTGTGCTGCAGTACACGCTGCACAAGAAGGGACTGTGGGACTTTCTCTGTGGAATAGAAAAGAATTTTGGTGGGTTTTTTTTTCAGCAGGATCAGCCTTTGGATAACTGGCAAACCAGTGCCTGTTCCTGAGTAATACAATGGGCTGTTTATCATGTGGGATTACTATTGTTGTCATTTCTGAAAAGTTTAAATAGAATTATGGAAGGATTTATGTACGTCGTATATAAAGATGTCGTAGTAGAATTTATGTATGTTGTATATGAATAATGGCTTTTTTATGAAGCGGAACAGTAAGGCACCTCTTGAATCTAGTCATTAATAACTGACACTATCGCTTGTATTTTTTTAATCTAGAAGAGTGATCTTTTCCAAATATTTTCTCTTCTTTTAGGATTTCCTGATGGAAACATTCATCATGTTCAAGAATCTCATCGGGAAGAATGTCTATCCCTTCGACTGGGTTATAATGAACATGATGCAGAATAAGTGAGTATAGAGGAAAAAAGCACCGGAGCCTTCTGAGATGGCTGTTTCACGTTTGATCTGAAACAACAGTGTTGCTTGGAAACAGTAAAACACAATGCGGCGGCTCGGGCGGTGCGGGGTGGTTTTTTCCTTCTGTGATGCAAATAATTATTTAAAAATTGGCTTTGGAGGTTGCAGGGCAGTGGTTTTGTGGCCTGTTTTGGGGCTCTTGGAGTCCACCACGTATTAAGGGTGGCATCGTTCTGAGAACCGAAATTTTGGAACAAACTGCAGCTGCGGTAGGGATATATACATATGTTATCGTGATTAAATTTATTCCTTTGGGGAATGTTGTGCATGTGACCTCAAAAACTAGAGGTTATCGTGCGCTGACATGGAGTTGGATGTTCTGGAGTATTGTCAGTGGTATTAACAAGAAAGAATTGGAAGGGCATTTTAAACCCAGGTTCCATCGGCCCAGTAATGAAGAGACAGGCTGCAAATGCTTCTAATCCTCGTCTTTTTTTTGCTCAACGATTGCAGCTTTGTCATTATTTAGCGTTCCTTTGTGCGATATTTTATGTTTGTGGCATTTATTAAGTGTGTCAAATGCTTTTATGCGTGCTCTGATGAAAGTGTAAGGAAAAAACATGATATTTACTAGTTGCCTGGAGAAATCTCTCCTGTGCTTACTGGTAGCTGCCATGGCTATAAAGTTGTCAGTGTTTACTTCTGTAAAATCCTAAACCACAGTTCCTACTCTCGTTATAAAAACGCACCGTAACTTTAATCTTGGCTTCTGAAGTCTCCTTAACTGCGTAATAAAATCCATTCTTAATAAATATGATTTGGGAGATTCAGGCATCTTTGGAGCCGTGCCCATTGGTTATGGATGCGCGCTTCTGCGTGGCTGCAGCTTGCAAAGCACCTGCTGCTTTAAATGAAGAGCCCTTCGAGATTAGCTGATGAGGAAGATCTAAAGCCCCTTGGGTTTCTTTTTTTTTTTTTTTTCATTTAATTTTGAAAGTGGTTTTGGTTCAAGAACTCCCAACTGTCTCAAGAGCCGTGTTGCAGGTGCTTTGGAAACCCTCACAGCGTATGCTACCAGGCTTGCTTTCGAACAGGAGAACACCTCTGTGCTTCGCTGACTGTTTAGAGGTTGAAATACGATTGGGAAGGTCTGTGTTTGGACACTGTTAAATGCCAGTTGACCAGTCACACGGCAATTACAGTGGTGTGTGCGATATTGCGATGACTTCCCCTAGGTGTAAAGACGAGTTTTTCTTGTATTATGGTGTAAAGATGAGTTTTTCTTGTATTATCTTCACGAACTCAGTGTTCGTTTGGGTGGGGGTTTGACCTTGATATATTTTTTTTTTTTTTTAGCTGTGGAATTATGGTCACAGAAATGAAAGAGCAGAAGTATAGAAAGAGCCTTTCCCTCCCCACCGTTTTTTCTTTAAAGCACAAAGGGATCCTTACCAGGCAGTTCCTCACTCTGAAAACTGGGAATAACACAAAGTGTGGTGCAGAGGTCTGCAGTTAGGGTTGGGGCTTTGATTTTCTGATCCTTAAAAATAGTCTTGTCTCTTTCCCGTGCTGAACATTAAGTCCTGAAGAAGCAGAAACGGGATGTGTTGTTAAGATCTTTGATTCTTACTGAATAACCTCAGTACCCGTAGAATATCTGAGTAGTATTTAAAGTTAAAAACAAAAACGGTTTTCGAGTCTTTCTGGTGTTGATGAATATCTGCAGAAAGTGCTAAAGGGGGTTGTTCGTCTCTAATTTACAAGTTCATTTTCATTACACCAGCTCGTTTGTGAATGCTTCTGAATTGATTTGAGTGCTTTTCATTTTTCCTGTTGAAGTTAATGTGGTTTCCAAAAACAGAAAGCTGCGTTGTAAAATACCTCTTTGTCCATCTGGGCCATTTATTTTCACCCCTATAAACTTTTATTGAAGAAAAGTACGAAAAATTCAAGAACAAATTCTGTCTTTTAAAGCTACCACGTCCTCTCAGTAGAAATAACTCTGAGCGTGCCGTTTTGTGTCACTCTCGAAAGCACGTCTCTCTGCAGCTTGAGCACTTCTGTGCCATAAGCCAAATTAAGTGAGCTAATTTTTAACTGTATCCAGAATGTTTGTGAGTTCATTTGTTTCTCTGCATGACTTACATCTGGTAGTGTGAAACGAAGGGAAAAAAACCAAACTGCAAACCTAGCTGGAAGTCAGACCTCTGAGCGCCCCCCGTGTGCAGCAGAGACCTCCCAAAGCGCTGGTGGTACCGCTGTTGTGAGGGAGGTGGGACCAGTCCCTTCGGAGGTATCTCCTCACCTTCATGGCAGGGACAGCCCAGGCAGCTGCTCTCCACACGACAGTTTGCTGCCAGGTAGTTAACAGTGGATTCAAATATTCTGGCTGAGATAGAGTTGTAGCTGTGGGGGAAGAGGAGAAATGGAGAAACGTCTGTGAACGACTGTTACAGGGAATATTTGCAAAGACGTGTTTAGTTCACTTCCTTGAACTTTACTGGTATATACAGTATATTACTATATACAGAAATATATGTGCGCTGACTGGTAGTCACAGATCGTGCCCTCGTTCTGGCCCACGTTTTTGATAGAGTGCGTCCAAACTTCAGGGTACCATCTCCTCCCCGTCCCTGCAGTACGCTGTGCTGTGCGCAGCGTTACTTCTCACGCTCAGCATGCCTTTGTTTCCCTAACACAGGTAGTCAGGCAGTGTTGCCACCTACGGTGCTGAAATGAACACGAAGATCTTCATATCTAATGAGATAATTGTTACTTTTTTTTTTTCTTAGATGTGCCACTTAATACTCTATTTACTGACTTCTCTAATTTAATTAAAACCAGCGTCTATTGTTTTGTCAAAGCAATTTGTTAATTAAGAGTCCAAGGTTTTGAATGCCACCGATTTCCTGTAATCCTCTGGTTTGCTGCCGGTGTGTTCAAAGCAGCGCTGGTTTGCTGACTGATCAGACGTGGCAAGATGCGGCAGCCGCAGCGTAGGTCCATCGGGTGCTGTGCGGCGTAAGCTGTCAGAGGGGTAAGAGAAAATATTCCATCTGACGCTGTGGCGTTTCCTTTCACTGTCACATTTTGGTCCAAATCAGCCGCTGTTTTACAGTAAAAAAACAACATCCAGGCAACAGAGGTGGAAAAAACCATTGATGAGAGGGTGAGAGAGGTGAATAATAGACCATAGCACGTATGTTTGAAACAGCTGCTTCCAGGAGAGGAGCAAGAGGCTGCGCGTAGAGCAGAAAGCAGAGTGCCTTGAAGGTCAGTACCTGCCAGCACAGTACTTTTAGGGGTGGTTGATTGAAAAGAAGATCCAAGTAGTCTTTAATAATTAAGTCTTCACCCATATATTGTCTCAAAACGGCCATTGCTTTTGGGTAAAAAAGAAGACTGAGGGGCAGAAAGAGGAGAAATAATCTTCAGATACATAAAATTTCATCTTCAGCCCCATAACACTTTGCTGCAGAGCAGGTGGGAATAGCCTTTGCGTAGCCACGCTGGGTTGCATAAGAAATATTGGTCATAAACTGCGGCAAGAAACATTCGAGCTCGATGCTGGGGGAATTACTCCAGCAGTGAGCTCTGCGGCGGATTGCTCAGGGCATTGTGAAGCTTCCAGCAGTGGCGGTATTTACAGTTTGACAAGCATCTGTCAAGATGCCCGTTATCATTTCGGGAAAAGGGGAGTGGATGATCTCTAGAGAGTTGTCTGAGCCCTGTGGCTCCGTGTCGGATGGTGGGTGCTGGGCTGGGACTCGGCAACGGCCGGTAGCAGCCCGTCTGTAGGGGCTGCAGCATCAGTTGGGTAAAGGCGGGCCCTGGGCTTTTCCGGAGCCCCGCTGCCGTGCTCGGCCACCCAGGGAATCCGCTGCCTTCTCCCATTTCACCGCCTGCCTGCGTGGGTATCGGTCACTCCACGTTGGGCTACGTTAGGATTATGTCTGGTTTAAACTTCGGTAGCTTTTCGTCTGTTGGGTTTTCTCTTCAACAGGAATTTCTAAGCCTGGTAAACTGATAAGTGATTACTACGTGCATTCGTGGTCACGGTGCCTAAAAATAAGGACGAGCGAAGGCAACGGTAAAAGAAAAATGCTACTTGTAGTTTTAAATATTGCTGTTGGAAACTGCTGGTAATTCTTTTTAAGATACTTGGGCACCTTTAAATTACATCTGTTTGTAAGGTTCACGTGTGTTCACATCTTCGGGAAAAGTTATTCCTATTAAGGCAAAGGCATAATCTCACTGGATTAAAAAGAAGTGGTTTTATCAGCTGTGCTGACAGCTCCTGCGACAGCTGCTTTGTAGCGATCCGCCAGATGCTGGATAATGAAATTTAGGCCTGATCTTCAGCCACCGTGGTATTTCTGTCACGCAGGTCTCCGTGATAAACTGCAGTAGCTGTGTTTAATAGCTGCAAGGAGTCAAGAGGTTTTCCCGTGTTTCAGGATAGGGACAGGGAGCACTTCAGAGGCAAAGTCTTCATTCCAGGTGTCTCCTGCAGGAAAACGCACTTGAGGAGTTTTAACTGTAAAAGTAGTTGGGTTTTTTTGGGTTTTGTGTTTTTGTTTTTTGTTTGTTTTTTTTTTTTTTAAAAGAAAAGGGCATGTTTAGAAATGGTTCAGAAATGTTTTAGAAATTGTTTTAAACTTTTGTCGTAAGCTGACAAGCTAAACTTAGGTTCCTCTTAAATGCATAACTCAGGACATGAAAACAGTTCCTCTCTACGTTTTTGTAAATGAAAATGATTTAGTCTTTGGTCTTCCTTTTGGCATTTGAGACAATCGGTTCCTTTGGTAGACCTTATGATATATTAATTTGTAGCTACTACTTTCATCTGCAGCTGTTGCAGTGGAAGCTGAGCTGCCTATGAAAAATGAATTTGATGTTTTCTGTTCTATTTTTTGTGTCTAATGTCCACATTTACATAAAATACCTGGTTATATTGCCTTTTGAAGTTGGAGAAAAAGGGATGAGATGCTTCTCAGTGAGAATGAGGTTTCTCATGCCTACGTATTTTTTTTTTTTTTCCAGAGGAACTGTATCTTGCCTGTGGAGGGGATCTGGCGGGTGTTACCTGCCCCCCTCTAGCGCTGCATCGGCTTTGCAGGTGGGTGGAGGTCTGCCTCCTCCTGAAAACCCAGGCCAGAATCGTAACGAACTTTCTGTGTGACAAACAAACACACAACAGTCTTGCAAAGAGGAGGAGGAAGGATCAGGGAGATAGCGTCTGGTAAACATGTGCCTTTTTACTGTTGCCGGAGTGGTTTGTACATGTTTATTTTTGGAGCTTCCAGGGAAATGTAGGCTGTTCTGCTCCCTGGTTGTCATAGCAGTACCTGTCAGATCTATACTGCGCCTTCAGAATTAACTTCAGCTGGGTATGTGACTCCCCATCAGTAGTGTGCAAACACTGAAGCGGTTACAAACTGAAGTGAGTTTTGCGTAACTGTGGACCTTAAAATGTACCACAGGCTTCAGTTAGCCTGAGAGTTATTCTTACTGACAAGTAACCCAAAGCCAGAATAAAATTGGTTTTTAGATTATTGAAGTTCTGCTTAATTGCAATATTCTGCTAGGCTTTGTACAGGAGTATGGAAAGAAAAACACTAATTTTTTTAATAAATGTATGAAAAGAGGTGCTTTGCGCTTACGTAATTGGCCAGTCAAGTTGCATCTGTCAAATTAGGTGCAAGGGCAGAAGCTCTTATTTGAAATCCAGCCCAAGCTACTGATGGAGGGAGGTGTGGTTTTCAGAACAGGGGAAAATAGTCCAGAAAGGTGACAAAGATTCTGAAATAGAAAACCACAGAAAACGCAGGGGCGCAGCAGAGTTGTACAGACTACGAAATAATGTCAAGCATATGGGGTGGGCGGAGGAAGCACAGAACTCCTTTGAAATGCTTGCTTCGTTTGCCAAAACCCCTGCCTGGGTACGGTGCTCAAACCTGCCTTAATGCCGTGTTCGAAGAGATTATTAGTAGACGCGACTCGAAAGCTTGCACTTATAACTGGGGCACTGATCATTAAAATATTTACTCGATGTGTGTTGTTGTGGAATATGGTAACCGTTTTACCCGTCCAAATAGGATATTGCGATGAAGAAAGTGTTTGAAATGCAATTATATTTTAGGAGGAGAAGGGATGCGTTGTTTCAAGAAGAGTCTGAACAGTAGGAAAAGCTTTGATTAGAAGGAATTGGTGCTGTTTTTCCTGACTATTAAGACATTACCTATAGGACTCTGTGCTTACTTATTTAGAAAGTTTAAAAGTCCAGCATGCAGCTCGAACAACAAAATAAGTTTATTCAGGGATGGAATGAAATAAGACCTCAAATGGGAGCAATTTTGTTTTCCTTTAGTGCCAAATATTTCACTGTATAGAAAAACCTCCCGCTGTTTACCATGTATAGATTGAGGATAAAAATTTTCAACGCATGGAACTTTCTGAGGAGCCAGTTTTCAAAATTAATTCACGTGCCCCGAAGTTTCTTCTTCATCTGTAAATAAGAGATGAATGCACGCTGATAAATTATATAAAAGATAGAGTTTCTGTACAGGGAGAGAAATTTTTGCTGTCCCTAAAACCTGGTTGCATAATGTACTGACCTTTTCAGTAAAGACCTTGCAGGATTTTTGGTTTAGGATTGTACCTGTCAAATTAACTGGACCTGGGAGTGAAATGAATGTACTTGACTATGTTTAAAATAACACAGGGTTTTTTTTTCGTACTCAAAAGGCTGAGATTCCTTGAAGGAATATGCTTCAGCGGGTGCTCTTTTCCTTGGCAGGAGGAAAGCAAGTATCCCCCGTGGCAAGTTGTTTTGCCCCAGCCCTTTGGGGTTAGAAAAGTTGTGCCTGGCGTAGGTGGGGTGTTGGTGACAGTACTGTGGTGAGAACTGATGAACCGTTGGGGTTTTGGCGGTCCGCTGGGTGTAACGGAACTGCGCTTCTCCTTCCCTTCTGAAATCGGTGATCGCTTACACTAGAGAAGTTGAGTAGCGGCCTTTGTGGCGGTGAAGCTGCCAGCGTTGGGGCAAGATGTAGCAGCCCCCTCCCAACCCCCCCCCCCAAACCACCTGCTGCTTCTCCGAGTCCTCCCTCCGTCTCATTTGTATCGTGATTAAACTATGCTGAGGTCTAGAGGTGGAATAATGATTTCCAGTACTAAAATAGTTACCGGTTTGATGTTATATCGTCTAAATTATGGGTTTCATGTGTTTGGAGACATGTTTGGTTTTTGGTGAGGACGTCCTGCAGCGAGGAAGGTGGGCTTGGGCTGGGTGACCGTGTCAAGCGCCCGCCGTGACTCTGCTGGATCTGTCTTTCATTGCTCTGCTGCCCTTGACAAACCTATTTTTCTGGCCCTAAAGCGTGGGTGGGATTTGCTGTCCTCCTGGGAATGTAGACCTCTGTACCGTGGCATCTCTCTAAAACCAGGTGAAGGCTGTTGCAGGTGTGTTTCGTCCTAAAGCATGAGGGAGATGGTGCATTTAATTTTGCTGGGGGAAGAATGATCCTTATTCGCTACTCGCTTCAGAAAGACCACGGTGAAGCATTCGACTAATACGCACACGTTCCTTGCTCAGTAGCTGTTAACGTCTTCTCGAAATGTTTCTGATCTGTTCTGTGACACCTCAACCTTTTATTTGCCACAAGAAAATTACAATGACTTTAAAGAGAAGCAGCGTGTCTGGGGGAACATCTCTTCCTGAACTAGAAAGAAACACATAGGGATAAAATGATCCCAACTGCTGCTGTTCGTGAGTTCAAGTTTTATACATGAAGGGGAAAAAAGTGAACTAAGGTTTTTAGAGATTTTTTTTTCTTCTGTTACCAGGCCTTGCTATTTTTAAGTAGCAAGGCAGTCCTAAGGTTTAGACCCGGCAATATTCCTGTTCATTAGCTGTTTTTTCTCCTTTGAGTGGTGGCAGATTTTATCCCTTCAAGACATTTTGAATGCTATGTGTATCTTAGCTTGAGAAATGTAAAGAGCTGTGTGGATTTTTGATAATACTTCATCCAGCCATCTTCCCACGACGCTGCTGTGGTTTTTAGACACAGGTAGTTTCATGAGGCTTCACTGGTAGGGGTAGCTACTACACCTGCTGGTCATCTTCCTTGATATAGTTTACCACCTCTTAAATGTTTGTTCTGCAAACAGGTAATGAGCAATCGAGAGGCACCTCACAGCCTGTCGTTTTCAGAAGCGGCTCAGAAATGGGACGCTTTAAAAGAAAAATAGGGCACACGAGCTCTGTGCAACCGAGCGAAAGTCACAGCTTGGCTTGATGGTTGCAATCAGCAAAAGCAAGATAAGGTTGCAAACGGCGTTTTCTCCCTTGGCTTCTGGAATCGTCATCGACAGTACGCTGTGGATGTCTGGTTTCTTTTGTTTTTAACGAGATGCTAATAAAGCCAACTCATTATTTTGGGTACTCGCACTTTTTTTTCCCCAACTTGCATATATACGGCGTTAAGAGCTCCTGGGTTTAATATATTGTTTTGAAAGAGAGATACAGGGGGTTATTAGACTATGTGTCATGATAATTCTCTGGTAAGAGTCTAATTGAGATCTGAAGAAGCATTGCCAAATTAATTTCAAATGGAAAACAATGATTTGGATATCATTTTCCCTTCTAGAGTCTAAACCTGGGTTGACGTTAAAATACTTCATGATGATTGCACTCATGGGCACATTATACCAGCCAATATATTTATCAGTTTGATTTTTATGATATTTTTTTGGTTATTAAATAGTGCCGTTCAAGAAGAATTCAATATATTCTGCACTGAATGATGTGTCGTTACATGTTTTTGTTTGTCTGGTTTCTGCTTTAATTGTTTCAGGAGTAGCAGAAACCCTTAGCAGATTGCATTTAATCAGATAGATCCTTTAGTTGAAATGTTCCTTTAATTTAAAATTTTCTGATTATAACTGATAAAACCCTAACTGTAACTTTAAATTTTTAAATTGTATTTTATAATTCTCATGTTCTTTTTCTCTTTTGCTGTCTGAACTCGCTCAAAAGACCCTGGTGTGTGGATATTCGAAGTTTAGCTGTAGATAAGGCTGAGGGAGGTCAGACCATGAACATTTGAATTCGCATTACTGTACCAGTGTGGGTGTTTGGGATGAAGCTGCGTATGAATATTTGCTTTCTCCTTTCATGGAGCCTTTGGGACCACGTGCTACGGCTTTATTCCGCTTTGCCTGGCTCCTCGCGTTCAGTTTTGGTGCCAGATCAGCCTCCCTGCCTGCGGCACCAGATTTTGTGGGGCTGCCCGGAGGAGCGATTGCTCTCTAGGTTCCCACAGGAAAAAAAACACAAGTATCCGTTGTAAATGTGACAAAAACCAAGACTGAGAAAATGCTGACGGTGTCCTTTGGTGGTGGGAGTCGTTTAAGAGCATCCTGGTTCTCCCTCCGTGGGGCTGAGGCAGGGCGGGCCGGGGCTGCCAGAGGGTCACTTCTGCTCTGACGGCAGCGGGGTTGAAGCTGGACGGCGTCTCGCCCTCTCCTCCCAGGTCATCAGGCAAAAAGGGGGACCCTTCCCCTTAAGAGCTGTTCCTTGCACTCCCTTCGAGTGGCAGAAGGACCACACGCCCCGATGTGGTGCTGCGCCACTCAGCGCCGCTTCTGATGGTCCCGCGTTTAAATGCAGCTTCAAATTATCTTACTTGGGGAAGTAGGGGAAAAGGTGCCACCTTAGCGTACAGCAGATGGCCTTGTGATGTGTGTGGCATACGCACAAGGACGCCAAAACCCACCTGAAAGTGCTCTTCCAGTTATTAACTGAAATTCTGGTGCCCTGACAGGCAGCCTGTGCTCTGGGGCCGCTGCCTGGATCGATCCGTTCTGCGTATTTAAACAACGGCATGAAGCGCTGTCCGCGGCGTGTATCCAAATATGAAATTGCTTCTTTTTTTTTTTTTTTCTTCAGCAGAAAATGTGTGGCATGAACAAGAATGTGTGAATGCTTGTTTCTTATAAAAGCAGCAGCACGAAGTAGGTAATTAAATGAAGCTGAAGGTGTTAAATCAAAAAGCATGTTAGCAGGACTCCATTTTTACTAGCCGTAAAAGCGAACGTCATGTGATGTCTATTTTTAACACGGAAGGTGTAGTGATTTTCACTTTAAAATCGTTATTTTGCCATGTCAGCTTCATTTCAGTTAATACTATTGCACATTTAAAAATATCTAGTGAGTGAAGCATGTGCTGCTTTTTTACACTTGAGTTTTATTAATCTTTTCCTCTTCCAATATTTAAAAAAAACCCCAACCCGGTATTTCAGTCTTTAGCAGAAACAAAAAAAAAAAACGTTTATTCGTATGTTATAAATGGAAGTTCAGGCTTAAATGCTGCTCTTGGCTGTTTCTCTGCAATGAGGATTTCTGTAGTTAGCTTTGAAACCAGACAGTAAATTCTGTGGCTGTGACCATCCGTTAGTGATTTCGTTGTTTTCAGCACTTAGAGGTGGGAGAGAAAACGGCCTTTTGGCTGATCTGTTGTATTTTAGAAAGCGTTTTATTTACTTTTCCAGTAAAACCAATTGCTCTGCATTGTAATTCTCCTGTTTTCTTTAAGTAATCGTAATAAAAAGCATCAAAGCCACAGAAATTCTTGCCACTTTTCTTCTCCCAAACAAACAAGGAAAAACCCAAGGTGTCTGATTTTCAGGTAAATGGGAGGTTTTGCTCTCCCGAGGGATTCCTGTAGGAAACAGGAGTAGCCCAGGGATGTGTGGGTGCCGGAGCAGGGGTGGGGTGCGGTTGCCACCGCGGGGAGCAAAGCCGCCAGCAGCAGTGTCAGAGAAAACCCTTTCCCTTTCTTGCTCCTGAGACAGGGATTTCTTCTGGGAGATGGTTATAACATTGCAAGGGACGGCAGAGTTGAGTGCGTGGTCCTTTCCTTACGTATCAACAGCATCGCAGGAAATGCTGTGGTGTGTTGGTTCCTGTCGATGTACTTTCCCTGGTCAAATCAGTATCGGTGACATTCCTGGGTTATTCCTTCTGACTGCCTTCCATCAATCACCTCTTTGTGATACAGGAAAAAAAAAAACAACCTGGGGAATAGTAAAAGCTCCAATGCTGTCCCTTGTGCATTACCGATCTCAAGAGCTATCACTCAAGAAATGCAAGAAGAAGTTTTCTTGATGATGGTAGAGAAGTCAGGAGGTTTCAAACCTGAGGGATGAGAAACACAAAAATTCATCAGAGTTTTGGAGAAGTTTATGCTTCACAGGCTGAGCCAGTGAGGCTGGCTGTGTAGGTGTAGATGTAAAGGAACATCAGGTTATCAGACTTCAAGTATTATTAAAGGTTATTAGTTATTTTTTCCTTTTTTGTTTGCCTGGGATATGACTTGAGGACTGATGCAGTGTACAGAGCTGTATCTTTTTACTCTCTGCCCATTCAAAAATCTCATCGGATTTATCTTGCCAGGATTTGGTGAAAAATCACAGCTGGATAAAATGTAGCGAAATCTTGCACAGCCTTCGGGGCTGAGCTGTTCTTTCTTCTGGAAATACTGGATCCCATTTCAGGAAGTACCAGTTCCCATTTCAGTGCGGCTTTCCTTGAAAAAGCTTTCCCTGAAGTGGAAGGGATGATGTTTTGAGCCGCTTTCCTTGGCCCGGACAAGCCCGTGGACAAGGAAGGGCCTGTGATGTGGGGAAGCTTCTCGGGTCGCTGTGCCTTGAGAAGGCCTTTCGGGGTGTTTAGCCACACGGGACCGTATCCCTTCAGTGCTCGCAGGCTGTTGTGTTTCAGAGGACGGCTTGTCAGAACAGACCAGTCCTTGTGACTCCCAGCCTCATGCCCAAAACCTTGAGTTCCCATTTTCTTCTCTTGTAGAGCCCCAAGAGTTGCTTTGTTGGGTGAAAAGTGTCCAGGAGTGCCTGTTGGTATCCATGCTGTGCTGCTCCTGGCACTGGGATAGCTCCAGGCTCCGGCACATTTAACACCGCGTCAGTTGTATTTCCTTCTCCTGCCGATATGAGCCAATCTTAAGGAGAATGGAGCTGTACAAGAACAAAAATAATATCAGAATTTTGATGATAATTTTGCTGCAACATTTCAAATGCGGGTGGTTCTGCAATATTTTTCTGCCATGCATTTGTGGGGTATTAAATGAACGTGGTAAGAGTAGCTTGATTGAACAGAGGGATTGTATGTATTATAAAAGAGCAATTTGCTGTTTATGTGTGGGTTTTTCTTTAATAATTCACGGGAATAATGACCATCACAGTTGTGAATTTAATATAATTTTGGTAAACTATGCCTAAAGCCTTGTTTGCTTGCCAACACGTTCCTTTTCTGAGTTTTCGTCTTTTTAAATGACTGACAATTATGTAGCACTTAGACTTCTGAGAGCAGTAGCCTCAATGCGCAAAAAGCCAGTGAAGCCTTTTCTGGGGTTATTAAATTTTAGGATTATAAGTATTTCATGAACAGATTCTGGCAAATAGGCTTTTACAGTTCAAGTATGAGAAAGCACAGCCAGTGTAGTAATAACTAGAGTTTAAAAAAAAAAAAAAGAAGAAAATTATTCATGCTCTGACATAAAAGGTTGTATGATCATGTGTGATTATAGGACAGTAAGAGTTTAAAGTACATTTAGAGAGAAAAGAGGTACCAGATCATTGGCTATCACCAGTGTTTGTATCACTGAGTATGAGGACAGAGAAGTCATCTTCCCTGTCTCTTAATGGCATGGGAGGCATAGATTCAGCTAAGCCATTCTTGACAGATGTTTCTCTTTTTTCATCGTAAGGATTTGTGTGACAGTTAAGCAGGCACAGTTGCAGCTAGTAGAACAGACATGTTGACAGATCTTGGGATGAAGAGATTGAAATAAGGTAAATTAATCATTTTGTAACGCTGACCAAAATGAGAGCATCCCTAATATACAGGTAATGGATGGATATAATCATTTGTGTCAGAAAATATTAATACCGGGCCACATACTGGCAGATTCTTCTGTGCAACTCCTGTTCTTTGAATGAATGAACTTTAAGCTTCCAAGATGTTTTTCATTTGGGGTCTTAAAAACAATAATATGTAAGATATTAAAAGCAACTATTTTCCTTCTTTAAATTCGTTGTATATATGTGTTCATCCACATGCTGGCTGAGCTGCTAAGGGTATTTACTGTTCAGTGTGTTCAAGGCTACGCTGGTGTTTACTCTGCCAGTGACAGTAGCTTTGATATCCCAGGTTTTCAGGCTTTTGTCCTGCCGCATCTGGGAAAAGCTTCCCCCTCTTCTGCTTGTTGGAAGCCAGCACCTAACACTTCTCTCCCTCTCTCCAAAGCCTGCCTGCACTCGCAGCCTGCGTGCAGAGCCTGGCTGCTGGAAGGACCGAGCTCTGGAAATGCCTTTGCTGTGCCTCCTCTGACCTTTCCCACCCTCACTTGACCGTTAAACTTGCCCAAGCCCTCGTCTTCAGACTCGGGAAGAGCGTTACAGCCTTGCCCTTGTGGGAGATGTTTGCTGATTGCCAGCGACTTCAGTAAAATGCAAAACTTGGAATTAATATGTGGTTGCTCCAGAAGGTGTGAAAACTGTAATTTTTAAGGTCAGTATGATTATCAGTAAAATGAAAAGGATACCTGCAAGTGCCTTCAGAGAGACAGCTGAAACCAGAGCTTCTGGTCCCTGAAGCCACTATCTCCTGCTGCGTTGTGACAGCTTCCTAAAGCTCATCTCAGAGCTACCGCTACCTTGTGAAAAACACCACCTCTCTGTAACACAAAGCACTCGTTGGGTACAGTATCACCCCCTGGATTAAATTTGTTAATTTTTTTTTGACAGCTTAATTTGTTTTGGCAGGCTTTCTGCTGGCTCAGGTGTTGTCTGTCTTTCCGCAGCTCGTGTAGAGCCAGCGTTAAAGCACTGGGCTGGTGCACGGGCTGTATCTCACGTGCTGCGGCCGATTCCCAGCGTGGGGATCGCTCCCCTGGCCTGGATCAAGTGGGCGCCAACGGGTTGTGATGTGCAGGTGGTGGACAGCGTGGCCTCAGGTAGGATGCTGGCAGGGAGAGCCTCGCTTCTTGTATCTCAACCTTGATCTTGTATCTCTAAACCATGTGTAACTTCTGGGTAGCAAGCAGAGGAGATTTGTCTCCCGCCGGCTGCCGTCCGTGTTGGCCGTTATAGGGTCATATATACGCCTATATGCTGTTGGTCATGGAGGGGCAGGGGGCCGTGGTACCAACTCTACCCTGTTAATAGCACATATGTGGCCTTCTGGATGGAGGGGATGATCGGTATTGCTTTAAAGAGCTACATCTGGCGGGTTGTTAAAACTGTTGAGGGTGATTATCCTGCAGTCTAGGTGTGATTTTGCAGATTATCCTGCAGTCTAGGTGTGGTTAGGCAGATTATCCTACAGTCCAGGTGTGGTTAGGCAGATTATCCTGCAGTCCAGGTGTGGTTAGGCAGATTATCCTGCAGTCTAGGTGTGGTTAGACAGATTATCCTGCAGTCTAGATGTGGTTAGGCAGATTATCCTACAGTCCAGGTGTGGTTAGGCAGATTATCCTGCAGTCCAGGTGTGGTTAGGCAGATTATCCTGCAGTCTAGGTGTGGTTAGGCAGATTATCCTGCAGTCTAGGTGCTGATGAGTGGTGTGATTAGGCACTGTAAGAAACATAAGTTTTAACAGGAGGAGGCAGAGTAGAATATAAACTTTCCCTTTGGAGTTACTGCAGTATGTGCAAGTTACACACCGTGGCATGAAACACGGGGCACCACCGTGGAGTTCCCCTGTGCTGTTGGAGCGTCAGCCCCGGTGCTTGCCCGCAGTCACTGCTGGTTTTCCTGGGTTCTTCTCGAATCCAGACGGATGTTTGAAAGTAGATTTTTGACTGGCAGCTGCTCTTGTTCTGGGGCAGGAAACTTGGGATCGAGGTGCAGCAGCAGTTAGGCGGGAATGCGCAGGGCAGGGAGAAGTCTTCTTCTGATACACGAACATTAGGATGCGTTGCAGCACGTGGCGAGTCAACTTCTCCTTAAAAACCCTGGGAATTTACTCCACCAGGTCGTCTTCTGCGTAGTGGTGGGTGCCCATCACACTCCTCCTTCTCAAGGATGGCTTGGTTGTGGGCTGGATGGATGAAGGGCACCGGCCATGAAATGGGGAAGGCTGTAGCAATTGTATCCACCCTCTCTGTTTTTTATTTCTCATTTCTGTTATTTTCATGTTATGTGTGAAACTGAACTTTGGTTCCTGTTGCAGTCAAACTGCAGTAGCTCTATGGGAGGAAGAGATGACCCTATATTAAGATAAAACTTAAGAAATTACCTTTTTGACATTACTTATTTATTCACATTGAAAATTTTCTGAGAATTCAGGTATTCAGTAATCACTGGTTTTGTTCCCCTCTGTGTTTGGCCCTGATAAGATGTATCGCTTCCTATGATTTACCTTTTGCTGGCCCGGTCACTTCTGCAGCATGCAAGGCGTAACAAAAGTACTCATAAAGTTGGAAAAATGGGTAAGCTGTAGAAGAAGATAGTTGATGGTTTTCTGACAGTTCACTTATAAAGACACCCCGACAGAAACATTTCTAGAATGAATTTTAGTCGCATGTTTTTGTCAGTGAGATCTTAAAAGGAGGTGCAATACTACAATGTACTGGCGAGTATTCGCTCTCCCTCCCACGTTGTTGTCTTATGTTCGTCTCGCTGGACTGTTTTTCATCCTCTCAGCCAGAAACAGTGTTTAATTTTTAAAAATCGAAGTAAAATTGCCAGGTGTCAAAAATGTGTTACCTCAGTTCTTCTTGAACACTGAATCCTTTTTCATTTGTCAGACTACTTTTTACAACATGCTTCTTCCGCAACCACTTCAGTCGTGTTTTCTCAAGGAAGAGTTTTCTTCAGGAAAATATTTCCCTCTTAGCGGTACGTTCCGTAGTTATTACCTGACCAATATAGTGATAACTGGAATGTACCTTCCTCTTCTGGAACAGCATCAAGCGCTTTACGCATTATCACGTGCACATTCGGCACTTGCCACTGCAACGTATCTCAGAAAATACTACTTCTTAGCCGTGGAGCTTTCCTGATCTGCATAAACCTGTAATTTTCAGTGCTTTTGACATCATGTAAGGATTTTTTATTATTTTTTTTTTTAAGAATTAATCCTCATCTTTTCCAGTTTGTCCAAATATTTCCACTGCAGGAGTGCCAAGAAGCAAATGTACTTTTTCAGGTGGATACTGATCAATGGGTGTAGAGAGGGATCATTGCATTTTCACTCCTTGCCAAATTCAGTGCTGGAGTGCTTTAGTGTAGCAATGAAATTATACAAATGTGTGCTGAGTTTGGCTTTCCTTCAAGTAGCACGTCTACGTATGCAGACCAAACCTTCAAAGCTCATTTTTCACCCTGACTGTGTTTTGATACAGGCAGGCTGCTCAGGAAGGGAGCAGGGGCTTGGTTCTCCTTGAAGAGCATGTTCTTGGCTCTGCTGTCATTTCCCTTGAAGGCTGAGGACTTGCTTTCTGCATTCGTTTCTTCATTCCTCCTCCTTAATTTACTCTGTTCTGGCGTAGTCTAATGGTCTCCAAAAGCAAAAAAATCCACTGCTTTAGTAAATTCTTGTTTCTTGATTGACGAAGGTGAAAATCCCACTCGCTCATTCGGTGCTGAAGTGAAAGAAGACGCAGTTTATAATGAATCTGGATCTGCAAACAAATATTAAATGTAAATCCTGAGGGACTTGCGAGATGGTCACCAACTAGTCAAGGGTGATGCCAGGTTTTTTTAAATGCTCTGTGTTTCTAAAAGGTCATTGCACTCTTTGACACCCATATTGCGTGATCCGTGGCGTCACCCAGTGCTTGTCAAGCACTGCTGAAAGCAGACTGTTGTCTTAATTAGATTAGACTGACGTTTTTACAGCTTCGTATGTTTTAGTTTGTGCCAAGACAACTGACAACAAGAAATGAGGAATTTACGAAGAAATCATGAAAAATTTATGCTGGTGTATGTGAATTTATGCATCCATCAAATAAAATGTGTTTTAAATTCCAACATCAGAGCTGCTAATAAGAAATTTGAAAATAGGCTAAAACTGTTGATCGTTTCATGTGGATACACAGACTGCACACTGGATTTCCATCCTTTACTGGGCTTTGTATTTCACTCACAACGAAGTCAACGAAAGTTTTGGACATTCAGCACTTCTGACTTACAAGAGTTTGTTTCATCGTGAGTCGGGATTTCAAACTAATTATTTGTGTTAGGAAAAACACATGGAATAAAAGCCCTTAGAAGACAATTGCCAATAACAAACTTACACCAAATCCTTCCGTTTGCATCTTTAAAAATAAAAACCAAAAACCACCCAACCCAACACTCAAGTGCATCTCTGAAAAAAAGCAGAATTGTTTTCGATTTATTTTTTTTTTTTAAGCTTTGCTGAGCAGTTTCTGGATATTATCTTCACAAAGCAGAGCTCGGTGTGTGTGGACACATGAATCCACAGGGAAAATAATAACATTTCACTCAGCCTCATTTCGGTTAGACCGTTGCATTAATTTCCTTTATAACTTGTGACGTCTGTAGTATGAATTTCTCATTTGTTTGCTCTGAAAGTTAGGGGGGAAAAAATTACCCCACTGAAGCCAGAGAGCAGAACTGCTGTTGCATTCAGCATTTTTTCTGTGTCATTCCCCTGACAGCACCGACTCCTCCATTTGGTGATTAACCTGGATTTGATTTAGATTTGTAAACTTGCCCCGTGCAGTACATGGAGTTTTGTATCGGAGCGTGCTGTTCTCTCTCCTGTAAAATATCTAATCCCTTTTACTTACATGTTTCTGTTAAAGCTGTTTGCTTGTTCTGACGTGGAAATCCTACCTGTACAAGCGTGATAGATGAAATACAGCAGCTGCCTTGATTTAACGGGGGGACTGTGATAGTTTTGTTACGGCTGATAAATAGAAAGGTTTTGTGTTAAGACACACTGGCGCGGGTTCTGGGCAGAGACGTGGGTGTGGGGTGAGCAGTGTGGCTGCAAGACTGGCTGATGGTGAGAATCTCTCTGTAGATCTATTAAAAACGGAGAGCTGTCTCACAGAAAGCATGTGGCATATGATAGCCGTACACCGCAGTTAACCTGAGATAGCCAGCTTGTGATGAGACAAGATTGTCTGGTACGCACTGGTTTTTCAGCTAATTCATTTGAAAATCCAGAAGGGCTGAACTGTGTTTTGCAGGTAGACGTGTTCCGTAGCAAATAAACGCTGTTAAAGCGCGGTGGCTGCCGACAGCAGGTTCTCATGCAGTAGAAGAGATTCACTGGGTGAAGGAAGAGCTGAAGCTCCTCTTCTCTGTGCCTGAATCGTGGGAGAGGTTCCTGGGGTTGTAAAGATGGCAGCTGTTCATCGGATGGCGCGGTCAGGAAGGATGAATGCTCTACTGAAAGAGTTACCACCGCGTCCTTTCCAGCTGGGTTGTTAAACAAAATTGCAGGGAAATTGAACCAGCTTGGTTTAGGGTTTTTTTTGCTTGCTCCCCAATTCTATTTATTAACAATTGAGTTCTCTCCATGCAGTGAATGACCCGGTTTGGGATGGTGAGTACTGTAAGACATCTCACAGAGCCAGTGCTGGATTTAGGAATGCTGCAGAATCTACCAGGAGCTTTAGGCTGAGAAGGAGCAATCCCGAAAAGCCTTTTCTGAAATAAAAAAGGGAGATTTACATGCTTTGGTTTTCTTATGCTTAGAGAGAAAATCACCATGTACAGGTTTTAGCTTGTGTTACTCTTTGGTGTTGTATCACTAAATGTAATACATCAGTTAGAAAGTTTGGTGGGAAAGATCTTTGGGCTGAAGATGCACCAACAGCAGAAGGGGGTCTCTTAGTGCTGGAAAGCAACACGTTGGTCTGGAAAGAGCCAAAGCACAAGGGTTTCATCTTGACTTTGCAAACTCTTTTCTTTGTGAACTTTGTCCATTGGAACACTGTGATACCCATTTAAATGTATTATTGCTTTGAATCTTATATAGGTCTAAATTACCCGACACAAATTCTCCTTCAAATTTCATGGGGGAGAAAAAGGAAAAATTTGCCTTTTTTTGTTGTCGGTTTCCCCCCGCTTCCTGATATTTCCCGTCATCCCTCAGCCTCATGGAGCAGCAGCTCAGGTGCCTGAAGGCCTGGGCATACCCGCAGCATCCAGGTCCAGGAGACGTGCAGAAGTCCTGTGCGTTCGGGTGCGTCGCGCTCGCTGTGGGGTGGCCGAGGCCGTCCTGGATCTGCCGGGCTTGCGGGATGTGTTCCGTGCAGCCTGTGCTCGGTAGGCGAGCTAGAGATGCAGCAGCTCTAGCCTGATGTCTGGATGAACCTATGAACGAATAACTGATCTGTATTTGTTGACGGTGACACGTACTTATATTTCAAGCTCTATAAGGTACTCCCAGCCCACTGTGTAAGTCTCCTGATCTGCAAATAATAGGACAATTAAAAATTTGTCTTTGTGAAAATGACTTCCTTTTTTTTTTTTCTCTTACTAGTGTATTTTGCAATTCAATTAACAGAAGTGGGTCTTGGGTTCCAGGTGTACTGTAGCGTCCTTCAGCTCTCCTTGACTGCAGTAAGCAATTGCTTTGACCGTGGTCAACTCACAAAACATTTCCTTCTTTCCCTGCATCGTGAACTGCCTGGCTCCAGGAGCGCTGTCTGGTAGGGGAAACGCAGAGGCTGCTGATCTGCCGCCGAGCAGAGCGTGGTTAAACTGCGTGGGGAGTCACGAAAAGTGCAACTCATTCCCATCGGTCCAAAGGAGAAATACCTGGCTTGTGTGTTTTGGTTATTTATATCTTATTCAGGACAGATCGTATATCAAAAAGAAAGAGGAAATTAAAGCCCAGGTTTTCAAAAGAGCATAGGCAATTTTCATTAGAGGAAAAAAAAAACACTTTTTTTTTTTTTTTTCCTTGCTCTCTGGTAGACATCCCAGCAAACATGTCCGAGGGGATAGGAGAGCTCTGCGGCTGGCTTCCCGCAGTAGTTCTTGGGTGCTGGTCCTTCAACGCTGACCATTGCACGTCCCTGAACATTGTTGAACAAAAAGTAAATCTCTTTTCAGTGAGGTGAAAATGCACTGCCTAATCAAATTGGTTGACTTATATTAATTCTAGCTTTGTTTTGGGTTTTTTTAAACACTGTAAATGTATTTGCATAAGGTTTTCCTTATTTTAAACTAATTTAGCAAAGATGTAATAAGATGGTGCAAGTGACTAACATCTATTTTTTTCTCTTTCATGTCAATAACTCATGGTAAATATTTTTTTTTTTTGGTAACTAAATTTTGCTGGGTTGTATTGGTGTGAAAGTAAGAGTTTTAAAAAGTAGCACCAAGTTCCAGTGAAAATGTTTTGGGTTTGTTGGGTTTTTTTGTGTTTTTTTTTTTTTTTTTTTAAATAACAAGCAACCAACTAGCAAAGCTTGCTCAGCTCTGCAAAGATTTATGCATGTGAGTAGCTGAGCCCATTTTCCAGGGGCCTTGCTTGAGGATGGACAAGGAAGCAGATAGGAATGTGGGGAGAGCACTGATGGGAGCATGTTCCGCTGTGCAAATTCAGCAGGTTCAGAATGACATAAGATTTGCATAAGGTTTTGAGTTTTAGCCCATATTTTGGAGTCCCTCCGTCCGTTTTAGAGCCTGAATTATAGCAAGTGCAAGAAAATGACAGATTTAACGTCAAGATTTGGGTATTTCAAGACAGCAAGACAGCGAATTTATAATCCAGGCTTAAGGAGGGATGCCGGCAGTGACGTCAGGGCTACGACAAGAAAGCAGCCTGCGTTCGAAATGCGCCGCCGCTCGTTTCTGGAGGCGCCCAAGGCTCTCACAGGCACAGGCTCCAAAATCGCGTCCCTCAGTTGGGTAGGCGGATGACGGCCTTTAGGCCCAGGTGCTGTTGCGAGGGGACACGCTGTGGCATACGTTGGAGCCGGGGTGCTGGCTTATAGTCTGCTTTGAGGGCTGGCCCAGGAGAATCGGAGGTGTTTCCTCAAGAGGTTTATAACCTCTTCCCATCCTTGAGCACGCAGGAGAGCAGCGGGGGATGGGGTAACGAACCACAGCATCTCGTTCAGGGTATTGCGTCATCATCGTGGGTTTTGCTGCGTTGCGTAGTCTTAGCAAAGGATGTGAAAATCAACACCGGTACAACGTTTGCTGGTAGTAGCGAGGATGCAATTTTGATTATTTTAACTTGCGCCTTAAAATTTTGCTTTCCTTTAGTCTTCGAACTGATTCCCAAGCTGCGGCCGAGGGCTATGACTTAGCTATGGTGTCAAATCAGACCCTGTAGTTTATCTCAATCTTGTGCCAGTCTAAGGTTCAAGAAAATTGATTATTTATTTCTCAGGAATGCAGTATGTCATTTCCCGTTTTCTATAAATATTAGTCATATTCATGACCTTTTTTCAATACCATTTTATGGTCATACCTAGTTTATCGTAATAAAGCATTTATTATTTTTGTTGGATATTATAAGGTACATATACTTCCGATCTTCCATTGACAAGCCACTTATTTAACTGAGTATTTGATTTAAAGGTACTCTTGGCCTCAATACAATTCAAAGGTTCTTTTGGCTTGAATACAATTTTTGAGATAATTACAACACAAATATCACTGGCAACCAGGCCCAGTTTAATCTCATGTGCAAATGTGTGTGTATATATATATATATATTGTTGTTCTTGCATTTTAATCTGAGAAATCGTATTTTGGATTTGTAACCCAAACAATTAGGCATTGTGGGTAAATTAAACTTTACCAGCTTGTTCAGCTCCCCTTTGCTAAAGGGGTGCTATTGTCAGAGAAGCTTTGTTAGCCATAAAGTAAGATTTATAGTGGTGGTTTTATGTAGCAACAATAATATTAATTTGAATTATTTTTGTAAGCATCTCGGAGCATCTGGGGAAGATCATCTGCGTTATGTTGACCTTACAGATGTTCGAGTTGATTCATAGAGGAATTAAGTAATTTGCCTGTGCCCATGCAGTGAACAACCAGCAGTGAACAATAGAACTCAAATCCTGTATTATTGTCACATGAAATGTTCTGCTCCATTTTGACAACTAGTGCGTTTTCCGTTGAGTATCGATGATATTAACCCAAAACTCTAGTTGGGGTAACACCTCCTTTACAGGCTTGTTCAGCTTTGAACCAAGAATGTAAAGCTTTTGGCATACGGGCTACAGACCCAAGGATAATAAACGGCCACCTCATCAAAACTTTCTGTAAAACTACTGTTACTCGTAATTGAGATAGATACACTTGGACGTGCGAGAGCTGGATAATGACTGTGATGTTAGCACGTGTGTTTATTTCACCTTTCCTGTATGAAAAGATAGATCAGGCAACATGTATTGCATTATCAAATTATCCCGAGAATTGGAGCGTGTTGCGTGTAAAGCTTCAGTTCTGCTAGTACTGTGCCAAATTAACAGGAATGAATAGATGCTGAGTAAATAATCCTGTTTTGTTGTTAGTTTATAATGGATTTGATGATAGGAAACAATTTTTCTATCTGTTTACATCCTGATAATTTGATAACCCATTTGTATTATTTAAACTGCATATTTTGTAAATGCTGAAGCAAAGTAATTTGTAACAGAAGCTGTATGTAGGATCTGCTCTCCTAAAGTGCTTTTTAAATTGCTTTGCTTGCAGCTACAGAGTTCGCCATAAAGAATGATTTCTCATTCCGAAATTTCGAAGCCACAGGAGTGGTCATATCACGGAGAGAGGGACAGCCTGATGATTTAAGGCTATTTAATGCCCCGCTTACTGTGGAATAGAGTGCTGTAGACCTTACTGGTGTGGCAGAACATATCACTGCAGTTCCGTAATGCCCTAAACTAGGAAACTGATTTATCACCTATTAGGTCTTGTTAGATCCCATTCCGAGGGAAAAATGGACTGCTGGATGGCAGAAAATTAATTTGAAATAAACGTTATATAGTCAGGCTTCTTCAGTTCTTTTATCCAAGTCAATCTCTGTCTGGAAAGCTGGTTTTCCAGGGTTGATAGTTTCTTGCAGGGAGGCATACTGTGCATGCACGCAGGAGTACAAGGATGATGTAGAGCTGTCTGTTCAAGACAGGTGAGGGAGTTCTGGTGAGATTATGCATTTGTAATCTGGATTTTAAAAAAAGAAAATTTACTGTGCTATATCACACCCTCCTTACACATCTCCTTTGGTGCACGCGGTGGTGCAGGGGGGCGTTGCTGGCAGGTACGAGGGCAGCTCTCAAGCTGCTGTGTTGTTCAGGGTATCCCGTCATCTGGGGAGGGGGCTTAAGTGTAGGGGTTTATTTCTCCCAATAGCCCTTCTTCCCCAGGAGAAGTTATGGGGAGCCACTGTGGGTGTTTTCCCACCATTTCAGGTTTTTCTAAGTTTGAATCTGTTATTTAAAACTAGAGTTGTTTATATGGGCGGTTGCCTGCTACACACTGGCTAAATGGGAGGCACAAAACCAGGCAAGGCACTTGATGGGTTTGAGAAATGATACCCTGCTGAGTTCACTTCAGCTAGTGAAAGCAATGGTCTTGATCTCTGTTTCCTTACTGTTCTTAAAACTACACTTAGAAGCACGCGTCGATAACAACACACTTCGGTGCAGCAGAGCAGATTGTCTGGAGCCAGCAGCTTTAGCTGCAGAGGCTGGGAGGAGGAATGTGGCGGGGAGATGATCTTTTCTTTTTCTCACCTCGCTTTTCTTTCAGCTTTGCCTTTCATTGCTGTTATTTTTAGTTTAGATAAAGATTCCTTCAAATGCAGTACATTTGAGGTGTCCCTCAAGTCAAAAAGTATAATTGCAAACCACCCGTGATGTGCAGGGCTTTCACCCCACGTTTGCCTTCAGAAAGGACACCCCAAATGCCGTCGGGAAGACGTTATTCTTTGTTGTCCCATCTGAGGAGCCACGTATAGCCTACTGAATAATCGGCTTTGAAATCCGCTGAACCAAACTGGACCTTCCCTGGGAGTCCCGCAGCGCCGAAGGGGCCATCAGCAGAGTCCTTGCACTGCCCTGCCGGCACCCACAAACTTCTCAACCCGGGTCCAAGGCGTTTTTGACTGTATTCCCCTTCAGTTGGGAGTTTCACAGACGTTCGTCCCGGCCCTCCTACTGCCAAGTGAAATCATCACGTTTCCGTCCACGGGCAGTGACGTGCCTGTTGACTGCTCTTTACATAAAAGGAGAAAATACTGAATTCAGCTGGTGAGGAGGTAGGGAAGCACAGGTTTCCTTCGCTGTCTGATCGATCACACTCTTTTGGGTGGTGATACTTCTTAAAGTGTGAGAAAATGAGGTTTTTGTTATTGTCAGAGACAGCAACGAAGATGACCTGTGCCGTTGCAGATGGATGAATGAAGTTTTGTTTATTCTCTGATACCAGACAAAAGATAAGATAACTAATACCTTGTCTTTTGTTTGTACATCTTCATAACAGCATTTTTCTGTTCCAAGATTAACACCGATTGTGCTTGGTTCTGTGATTTGCAGGTTTCACCTGAGGGCAGATTGCCTTTATCGAGTAGGAAGGTCAAAAATCGGACTTGCACGGCACACACGGCCGGTCTTTTAAGATGGAAAGTCGTTTGCTTCCCAGTAGCATCTTCTGATGTACAAAATGGGGTCGGTACAAAAGGTTTGATGTTTCAAAGAAATTCCACACCCTGTTAGTTCCAGATCAGCCAGGCGTCTCCCTTGCTGGCTGGGGCCTCCCCCTGTATTGATCTTTGCTACCTGTTTCCCTCGCTCCGCGCCGGGGTGAAGCCCCGTGCCGGAGCACGGGCTGGGAGACTTGCAATGTCTTGAGCTTATCGTGGAGATCGTCGGCTTGTAGAGCTGCCTTGCAAAGCAAAGGTCTCCATTCTCTTCAGGCTTTGCTCATTCGTATTTCTTTGCGTATGAACTTTTTTCTGATTTTGCTCAACACCTTTGTTTATTGTCTGTCTGTGCTCAGTAATCTGCCCTTGCATGAGGAGTTATCCTTCCCTGCCTCTTCAGGGCAGGATGTCCAGTGCAATTACCGGGGCAATTTTATTCTCAATTCTGGAGTCACCCGTCCCAGCTGATGTGCACTGCCCTCCGTCCTTAACACGCCAAATGCTACACCTTCCAGTAAGTCAGGAATTCTGTATAGTTGGCCCAGTGCTATTCACGTTGCAGTTCCCATTAAGTCAGGCAAAGCAACGTCCTAAAATGTTCTTGTGATTTCCAGAGCCAGTTTTGTCTGGCCCTGGCCCTGTAAATGTGTTTTTAAGTAATTTTGAAAGAAACCAAGTGACACCCCAACTTACTGCCCTGTACAAAGCAGCTTCAAAAAAGGAAAGTCTGTGTTTACCATAACTGAAAACTTCTTAGCAGAAGTTAATTTATACAGCAATGGTCATCCAGTAATTATGATTTGTCACAGACTAATATTTACTTTTTTGACTAGTTTAAAACCCATTCATTATCCTACATACAAATTAAGAAGAAAGTCTTGTGTTGGTCTCTGGATGCATAATTGCAATTAAGGTAATCTTTTTACAGAAATAATACGTGTAGGGTTAATTTGGACCAGGAGTTGGTTTTTTTTCTGTCTTTGTGTTTCTGTACAACTAAATTATCTCACTGTGGCACAGAGAAAATAACACTTATTTCTATCTGGGCTGTAACATGGTATTTTTAATGGAAGTATTTTTAATGAGGCTGTGTGACAAGGGCTTGTAGCCCAGCTTGTTGACTAACAGTGGATTAGTTAGGTTTGCTCATTCCAGGAGAGGTGAGAGGCTCTGAGCAGCGTTTCTGGCCCCAGTTGTGAGTGAGCAACCTTACTAAAGCAAATTAGGTAATTTCTGACGAAAATGTCAACGTTTGAAGAGTTGGAATCGCAGGAGGTCCCTGCAAAAATCTGTATTTCACCCTTTTTTAGTGGCATTTGGCTCTTAAACATTTAATGATGCCTTACGAATAAAAAAATTATAATTTTGTCATGAATTACAAATTTCAGTGAATGTAACATAAATGAATATATTCCTCATTATAGGAACAGCATTTCAGTGGTATCATCATGTTCTCTTATGTATTGAACTAAATCACAGTTTGTGAGGCTCATTTGCACCTTTATGTGCTATGTGCGGGGTATAGGAAGTGTCAAAATTTTAAGTATGCATAAAGTGAGAATTGCGCAATTGTAATATAGCAAATTAAATATTAAGGTAGACACAGCTGAAAAAAAAAAAAGGTAATAAAAACTCTTTCACTGTTTCACCCAGTAAAATTTAAATTACCCAACCTAAATAGCAAGGGGAGGAGGCCACTCTTTCCAGTAAAGCTAGAGAAAAAGGAAAGGGCTCTTAAATATGGGGGGGAAGTTTGTCTCAGTGGACATTTGTAGAAAAAAAAAAATTTTGTGATAATTTATAAAATACTTGTTAAATGTTTTCTTTTAAAATTCCATTTTCTACTGAAAACCTGGAAGAACTGAGGAGAGCTAAAGTAGCACACACATTCTATTTTAACACCCACTGGTTCTTCAACAGTGATTCTCAAATCTCTTTGGCCTGTCGGTGTGATCAAAACCAAACCCTTTTTTGCAGGCTTTTGTGTTGATGCTGTGGTGCTAAAGCTTTCGGTTGAAACCCCTATAAATTGTATCGTAGTTTTGGATGCCGCTTGCAGCCACCTGTAGTGTCTCTTGGATATCAGTTTTCAGCGATTTCAATTTGGGTATTGCTGGAGTTAAAGCCGAAATGACGCAAAATCTGAACGACCTGAGCGTGCCATTCTGCTTTTAATCTGTCTGCTAGTATATGGAAAAAGTCCAGAAAATTGTGCTTTTTACCTTAGATAAACCTTGGACAAATCCTCTGGTTGTTCAGCGTTGGCCTATGTAGCTTCTTGCTCTTGCCAGGCTTTCCATAATGTCTGCTGCAGATGGACTTGAAAATGCTGGCAGGTCTTGTCTGTGCGGGCATCACTATCCGTTCCAAAAGCAGCATTTTCCCTGCCCTTCGTGAATCGCTGCAATGCCACCGTCCCTCTCGCCGTCACAAGGCTCCTCGTGTTAGTCCCTGCGCCCTGCTCAGATCGCTCCCAGCTTACTGGTGCTTACGCCGTGTCGTAGCAGCAGCTTGGTAACTGGGAGTCAGGAAAATCCAGCTGCTCCCAAACAACCCTTCAGCCTTGCAGGATCTGTCTGTGGCTTGGTAGCCTCGGCCCATCCTACGCTCGGTAGCTGTGACTGCTGCAAGTCTGGAACGCTGAGTGATCGTGTCACGGGGCCTCGAGTCGGTGCTGCACGGCCTCACACGTACGTTACTGCTTGAGCCTCGGCGCAATCGAAGGATGGAGCAAATCGTGTATTGGCTTAGTGTGAATCTGTATTACGGGTGTCCTGGCATGGTGAGGCTTCAAAGACTTGTGTTCCTCTAGAAACTTTTTAGATGACAGGTCACTGAAGAGAGTCTTTATTCAAGTTTGCATTTTTCAGCACTATAAATAAAGTCTTTTTGCTCCTTGGTGTTTGCGCCTTTCCATGGGGCAAACAAACCACTCGTTGGTGCATACCAAGGACTTGAATTTGCTGTCTCCATTCTGTGTTAGAGTTGTAGAATCACAGGGTGGTTTGGGTTGGAAGGGACCCTAAAGACCATCCAGTTCCAACCCCCCTGCCATGGGCAGGGACACCTTCCACCAGACCAGGTTGCTCCAAGCTCCATCCAAACTGGCCTTGACCTTCCAATGGTGTTCGGCTTCTGCTCAGCTTTTTCCTTCCAGTGATTATGTTAATGGTTTCCCTTAAATCTCTGGTTATCAGACTCTACCTTCCAAATTAATTGTTTTATTGAAAAAAAGAATTTGACATGAAAATTTTGGAAAATATGATAAAGGAAACATAAGGGGGAAAACCCCCCCCAAAACTCAAAGCTCTGACTAGTTGAAAACTTTCTGAATTAAAACCTTGTTTTCCTACAGGAGTGAGTAAACTTAAAAGCCATAAAGTCCTTGAAGGCTTTCACGGTTTCCCACGCATAAAAAAGGCCCAAAGGAATGACCAGGCGTGCCCTGGTGGTGAGTTTTCGTACATAACATGGTGCTGTGTAAGATTAGAACCACTTGAGATGTCACTATATACCCAACCGTTGGTTAAAACAAACATGAACGTGAACATTTGGTTTGGTTGTTTCTTTCTGGGTGGGAAAACCTCCTAGCGTTGGGGCTAGTCTGGATTTTTCCCCACTTAGTTTCTGTTGGCCATATGAGCCCATAAAATAATTACAATCTACTCAGAGAAGCTGCTGGCTTTTGGTGCCATTGGCATCATAAATTATCTGTCTAGAGACAGCCAAAATGTGTAATTCGGGCCAGAGCAGCACGTAAAAGGAGCATAAATGGTGCATAAATGTTTTGCGGGCCTTTTGCCCAACGATGCTTTGACCCAGTCCAGGAAAATCGGTCCAGCAGCAGTGATTTTTGTGAAGCGCCTGGCTGGCTGGCTTGTCCTTGCAGGGCTCCGAGCTACCCTCGCAGCACAGCCCGGTGGCTGAATTCACCGCGCCGGCACCGCCGCGCCGTGCCTCGCTCCCTCTGCACCGGGGCATTGCTGGGGCTCCAAGTCGCTGGTGTCCAGCGACGCTGCTGGAGTCAGGAACTTTTCCCAATTGGGATAATTTCCACATTCAAAGTGCTGCTCTTTGGACAAAGCAAATAGACCTGCCTTAGAACTGGGGACACATTTCTTGGTGTTTCCACGTTAAAGCACGTTTTTGTAGGGCTCTGCCTTAGCAAAGGTGAGGAGTCAACACATTGCAGTACCTTTGGGTTATTACCCTGTCTTACAAACTCAGCTGTCAGAAGTAAACTTTCAGTCTTACAGTGCCCTAAGAAAAGGGTTTCCAAGCGACACTATCTGTATTTCTAAAGCCAGGTAAGTTTCCTGTAGTTTTAACAATACTTCATCCATGTAGCATATTCTAGTAGTTTAAAGAGCTTCCTCAGGATTAAGAGAGAGAATGAAATTAAAGTATCGCATAAAAGAAATGCAGAGAAACAGATTTCATGCTGGAGGATCCGGTTGCAAGGCTTCTGAAGCCAGACTTGGTCATGGAACTGTGCAGAGACGCTCAGCCTTCCCTAGGGATCGGGGGTGCTTTAGTGATGCTTCCGAGCTTTAATCTTCTTCATCCGTGGGGAGGCCGGGGCGGGGTTGTATGGGCTGCATGCTGCGTCCTCCGGAGGTGGAGTGGCTCCTGCTTTCTGCAGGTTACCTGTGTGTGACAGCCGGGGAGCGGAGCTTAATGTATTCTGGTCTAAATGTCTGGAAAAATTGGGTGAGCTTCCTAACGAAATGAAGGATACGTTTGTCTGTCCTCATAAACAATGGCGTGCTCATGTCAGTGACATATATATACATATATCTCCACAATTTTATTTCACAACTTAATACCAAAAAGAATTTAGCAAGAACTTTGTCCCGTTGACACACTTGCCCATTGTAATTGCGACCCTGGTTGCGTTTGCCTCTGAGGCTTTGACTTCACCGGGCAGAAACTAATTACCAACTGTAAAATTCCAGGGAGGATTGTCAGAGCGAGCGGCGGATCCTCCCTGGCTCTGAGCACATCCAGAGCCTGCACGCTGCGGCCACCTTGCACAAGAGCACCTTGTTGCGATGCAGGAGATACCTGCGTAAAAGCTGCAAATTGATCTGTTTGCGGTGTCAGAAATGCCCCTCCGCTGCCCTGCGGTGCTGCTGGCGTGTGCTGGGCTTGTTAAGAGAGTGAACCGAATGGGTTTGATTGTTCAGTCCCGCCGTGGTTTCTCATGAGTCAGTTTGTTTTTATCTGCAGCGTTATTTAGCCCTTCTAAATTGGAGAGGACGCACGCCTGGTGAGGATGAAATGAATGCTGAAGGCGATCGGTGTTTCTGGGCTTCCCCAAAATAAGGGAACATACCAGAACAGGAAAAAAAATAAAAATTATAAATGTTCAACTGTGACTATCTGCCCTGCAAGCCTGATTTTTGTGCTGTATCATCTGTGCCTTTCCACGTGCGATCCCTTCTGCGTAGGATCTGTTAAAATCTCTTTCCACGGGAGCCAAAGAAACCTGCTCATAGCGGCGGAAGGGACAGGCTCCTTGTGCTGGGAGGATTTCTGTTCCTGGCAGGTATTGGAGCATCACGTTGAAGCATTTATTCCAGTCCTGTCTCATTGCTACAGACAGTATAAGGCCTGAAAGAGAAATTAAAATAGCGAACCACTGATCTTGTCCCAAGGTTAATAACTGGGTTAAGTGAGCAATGGTCTGTACAGGAGTCGAGCGCTCGTCTTGCTTCGCTCTCCCTCTCACATACCCCGCTGCCTTCTTAAAACGTTTTGCGTCGCTGTGATATCCGAGAGCCACACTTTGGATCAAACGCAGGCTTACCTAAAGCTCCAGGAAGGTTTTTTCGCTGTCCCAGCATGAGCGATCCCTTCACAAAGCTGTCAGCCACATAAGCATCCGTGGAACAGCAAAGCACAGCGGCTGCTGTGGGTTGTCGTTCTCATCTATTACAAGAAACCGCATTTTCACCTCTTCCCGGGGGGCTGCTTCTCATGTGTGTTTGTTGGGGAGGGGAATCCCAATTTTGTGAGAGTTCAGCTCTTCTGGACAGCGTTTCTGTGTTTGTGAGTCTTGGTAGTTAGACAATAAAAGTAATAGTAAGGGAAAGGACTAAAAGCGAAATTCTTTTCAGCTCCCCTGGAAACTTTCTGCCATGAGGCATCATTTTGGGTGATGGACAAAGAGAAGAGACCTCTCCAGGAACTTCAGTTGCTAAACATGCCTGATTTGTGACCCCAGCAGCACTGAATAGGTGTTAAACTAACCTTTGGACACCTTCTTCATCTGCAGTTTACTTCCTTTTTCCTCCTTTGTATTCTGTGATGGACTTTGATAAAGTAATTAAATACCTGCAGGAAGAATTGAGATTATTTTTCAAGCAACATTATGACATTTGTTTAGCCAGCTGCAATTGTCTTAACAATTGATCGCAAGATTGATGAAAATGCCAAAGAACTTGAAATGCAGGGGATCTATTCTATTGATTTATCCATAATTACCTAAAGTAGCCTTAATCTGTATTCACATCTAGGTATCCATGGAAATGGGTAAGTTGCAGAGGATACTGCTGCCAGCAGAAAATGAGGGAGGTTCCCGCGCTGCACACCGTGAGACGCTGTCAAGTACTTGGAAACTTTTTGCCAAGTTCAGTTATAACTTTCACGCTTTGCAGGAAAATTTACCTGCGACATCCTTTCCTGTGCTTCCCATGAGCTACTTGCGGTTTTTTAGTTATTTCTCTTTCCAGACTGAATGCTTCTTTAAAAAGCAGTGCGATAGGAAAAACCATCTTCTGCTTTGTTGATTTTTACCACTGCAAAACCCACCTGAATTCCCGTCCCAGGTCAAGTCAAAATAAAGACTAAGATGACGCCTTCCAAGAGGCTCCACTCTCGGGTGGTTGATGGCCTGTAGACATCTTGCGCGGAGGGGCTCTGAGGAAAGCCGTCTTCCCGCTCCGTTGGGAAAGGCAAGGCTCAATTTGACGTGTTTGCACCCACCGAAGCTGTTGGCCCATGGAAGCAGCAGGCTGGGGGGGAGGTCCGCCAGTCCTGGCCAGCAGGCTGGGCGAGCATCTGAGAGCCCACGGAGCTGCCCTCCGTGGCCGTACGCTTGCTTGGAAGGGGTATGCTTTAGCCAATAAACTCACCGAGCAGAAGGTGATGGTCTCTGTACCGTAGCAAAGACGTTTTGCATTTTATTGAGCAGCGCCTTATAATGAAAACTGCTTGTTTAATAGCTAACCTGATTGCAGAGATTTCTTCTAGCAGCACTACAACAAATTACATTTGCCTTAAATTACAAGATCTTTTGCAAGTTTTTGCCAACTACCGTAATAGAAACAGTCTCTTTCAATAAGTTGTCTTCCTTTAGAATATTAACTTTTGGGTTAGAAGAACAATAACGCTGTCCACTTGCAATAGATGCTACTTCCCCAGTATTGTAGCCTTAGCTAAAGACTCCTAAATTAAATTGTCTTCTAGCGTTTCCATTAGAAAACACTATTTCCAGGCTTTTATTACTCTGTCATAAAATTCTCTAGGTGGTGAAATTTAGTACATAGGGTTGTATCCATGGCTGGAGTTACATCTTAGATAAAATTTCAGGAGACAAAGTTTACTGGAGCTTTTGAAAAAGAGTATAGAAGTCTAAAGTTTCTTCTTTCCTGCTCTCTAAAAGTCATCAAGGAACCACAGCCTAGACTTGAGAGAAGTAGCTGAGAGTGAGAGCAGTCAGACCCTACCACAGGTTGTCCAAGGAGGCTGCCCAAGGGAGTCTCTATTCTCGGAGATACTCAAAACCCAACTGGACCTGGCCGTAAGCAACCTGCTCTGGTTTGACCAGAGACCCTCAGAAGCACCGTCCAACCTCAGCATCTCTGCGCTCCTCTGACTCCAGGCCAAGGCCGTTAAGCAGACAACTGCGCTTCAGGTTGAGCGTTGCCTTGGTGCTCAACCTCAGCTCATGGTAAGGATGTCTGTCTGGATGGGAAGTCCCATGGATTTTGGCAGGTGACTGAGGTGGACCTGTGTATCAGCGTGGATCCATCCAGCTGCTGGGTAGGCAGAGCACCTCTGCAAGGACATTTGACTGGACTCTTGGGTCTTTTTTGATACTGTTTGTTTCTGTAAACGTTTATCATTTGATGGTCCAGTGGAGTAACACTCTTGCCTGGCTATTCCAACAGGGTTGTTTTGTCAGTTGGGTTCTTAAGGCAGGAGATAGCTGTACTGCAAAGGTGGTTTTCAGAAATAATCCGTAATGCCCGTTATACGGTGCCTGTTACCGGTAGTCAGACCACAAGTTTGTCCTTCAGAATTTTGTAACTTGCAGTTATTTTTCATTCATCTGTCCCCGTTGTTTTAGAGGACACACAGCACAGAATATAAATTAGGAAAGAGGTGTCGGCGATTATAGATAATATGCTAAAACTGTTTCTGAAATATTTATTAGAAAATAGGTTAATAAAGTGACATGGTGCACCTGTGCCGGTGTGTGAGAAGATTATGCTAATGGAAGTGTTTAGTAGCAAGTCTTCATGGGGATTACTCTGCTATTATCATAGTCAGCCCAGGAATTGTAATTCCAAAGAAAGCAAATGGTCAAGGTTTTTGTTTCTTTTTCTTTTTTTTAAAGCTTTGACTGCTCTTTAGCCTAATGAATTAGAGGATGTTGCAAGGAATCTTTTAAACATTAAAAAAAAAAGAAGAAGAAAAGAAAAAAAGAAAAAAGGGAAGTAGACTGAACAGGGAGGTATCATATACAGAAGTGTAAAATCAAAAGGATTTTGGAAACCTTGATTTGGGCTGGGCAGTTGTCAGGTCTGGAGGTGTGAAGACAGGTGAAGAGTAATAACATCACCAAAAAAGAAAAGAGAGGGAGAATTTGGGAAAGGAGAAAATTGGGGGGAGATGCAAGGAGGGCGGGTACCTTCATGCTCACTTATTGTAATGATTTTGACTTTCATTTGACTTGTATAAAATATGAGAACGAGGTTGCTATGTGTTCTCTGTGTTCCAGGCTTAAAATAATTTGTCGGCCACCATACTGTATGCAATACCAATAGAGAAGTGGTTGTAGGAGCGTATTAAAATACAAGTTTTAATTCATACATAAGTAAAAAGTTGTTTAAAACTTAGCTGCTTTGCAACACAGACGTTGAAAAAGAATTTGAAGTGCTTGCTGTTTAAAAGAAGGCTTTGCTATTCATGCTTTAGTGAGCGTTTGTTCAGGTTTGGGTTTTGCATTGGGATTTCGAGGTCTAGGTCTGCTGTTTCATACGCAGTCTGACAAGATAAGAGTAGTCTGTCTCATATATGCAGAGTAAATTTGTCTCCCAGAGAAGCAAAAGCTCGAGCATGGAAAGCATGATGATGTGCAGAAAGGCTGATCAGCTGTAATAAAGCATTCATTATCCTTCCATCTAAATTAACTGAAATGACATCATAATATAGTGCCTTTTAGAACCTCACTCCAAATTCCCTCTCTTTTATTGAATTATCGGTTAAACCTAAATTATTTTGAGCTGTATCTGTATAGTCTTGTTTAGATAATTATTCTGTCATTAGGGAAGTCGTTTGTTTGTTCTTCTTTTTTGGTGTTCACTTAAGGAAAAATACTGGGGAGTACGTTTGTAGTGTTGTGTTCTTTCCTACTGTCCTGTCACAAGTATTTTGCATAAGCGCTTATTGTGTAAATCCGAATCCCCGAGTGCTGGAGCTAACTAAATAATGTACAAAATGGAATATACCCTAAGAACGTTTCTACTTTCGGAGTATTTCTCTCTCTCGATTACTTCTCCAGAAAAATCTCTTTGCAGAGGCAGTTCGATTCGTGCGTGTGCGTTACCCGATGAGAGAGGTGTGTTGCAGCATTGTGTGGCTTCCAGCTTTCCTCGGCTCCTTTAGCTTTTGCAAATACTTTCCAGCGATGTGAGGAGCGAAGTGAAAGAAAATGGGGCATGGAGTATTTTTAAACATGAGCGAACACGCGAATCAGGGCACTTGACTAATTTTAAGAGAGAATGGAGGAGGAAAAACTGACTGTACCTGAGAAAGAGGGGGGAAAAACCCAAGTTGCTTTGCACAGTGACTACTGTTAAACTTACAAATTTAATCCCTTTGTCCCTTGTTCATTTATTATTGCCAGTTGAAGTCTAGGTTTGATATATATGAACAGCCTCCTGAATTCAGTGGGGTTGTTTATAGGAAAAAAAGGGCCTCTGCAAAGGTAGAATTACAGAGTCGACCCATTAATTTTTGCAGTACTTGATGGAGCAGTCTCCAAGCCTGCAGCCACGAAGGAGTTAACCACCTCTGGGCCTGTTGGAAGCCGTTAGTGATCAGTAACAGTAAAACTACCCAGAACTCGGTAGTTGCAATTTAAGTTAGTTCATGGCTTGAATCAGGAGCATATTAATTGATTTATTGAGTCTGGACTGAGCGCCATAAATGGGCAGAAATTACTGAAGAAATTAGTACTAATCTGTCCCTTTGCCCAGGGCAGGACAAGATGAATGATACCCAACCAGATCACATGGGTTTGCTTAACCTGGTTGGGGTTTTTTGGTGGGTTTTTTGAGGGTTTCTGCTCTCGATGGCCTATCCTTAGCGTCACAGAGTATTTCCTAATGTCTAACCTGGGCCATGGTTTTCTGTATCTCCTGTCCTCTTGCTTCCCTCGCCTGAGCTCTGTGCCACGTTTGTGTGTCACACTCGAAGCGTGGTGACTTCAGCTGAACAATGTTCTAGCTGAGGCCTTGCCAGGGCCGAGTAGGTAAGAAGAAATGTTTCATGTCTCACCGTGGACCTTTATCCTAATCCAACCCCAACTGAGCATTTTGCAACGTGGTGGCACGTTGAGGCTCAGCTGTTTTACTGCCCACCCTATGACCAACACACTTCCGCGGCCTTCCGCGGCGTGTTTGAGCGATTCATTATTCCTTCTGGCTTCTGGACAACTGATAAAGGTGTCTTACCGGGAAATATGTGAGCAGGGGTAAAATACCAAGAAAATCCTGCTGATGGTAAGACCTCACTGTGATGGAAGCTGTCTGCACACAGATTAAGAGGACAGTCCCTACGTCAGACGACCTGACTACAGCAGAAGAGACAACAGAAAGCTGCTGATGTGTTTGGGAGCCATCACCACTCATCCCTGGGGGCTCAGCGCGCATAAACCTCATCTGTCCAGGATGTTAATTTTGTTATTTGGTAGATGCTTATGCCCTTTAGCGATGGTCATTCTTCCTTCCACATATCCTGAAGTGACTTCCTTCTGTAATCGTATTCCTTCTGTTCCAGTCACATCATAGGAAATGTTAATTTCCTCCTTTTAATTGGATTGATAAAGTCTTTTGTCTAAGAAATCTTTTCCAGGATGTTAGCATTACATTTTGTTGCTGTGTGTGACATTGTCGATACTCCAGCGGAGTACATTGTGTGATCGGTTCCAGTCTCTGAACTTCTTTCTTTTTTTAGGGTTTAACTTTTGTGACTCTTCCTGACATAATGTATTCTTTTGTGAATCGAAACTGAACTTCAGGAGAAGCACTTCTTTTTATGCACGTGCAACTGGAAGCTAATCTTCATTATTAATTACAGCAAGATAACGTATGCCACTGCGGGTTGATGTTCTCCATCTGAGCACAGGGGATAGTTTTGGTTACCTGTCGGTCGGCCCAGTGATGTCCAAGTGCACCTTTCATCCTTATGTGTGTTAGCAGCAGCCAGCTTATTCTAAACCAGCGTTTGGTTTAATTCTGCCTGTTCTGAAGAGCCGCGTTTCCCTCGATTTTTTCAGTTTCTCTAACTTCGACAGTGAAGTTGCTGAAAATTGTCCGTACCTGCTTTGGAGGAGGAAGAGGATTAAACTGACACCTGGAATGATTCGTAAAATTGTTCTGCTTCCTCTTTTGAAATTTTATTTGGTCATAAACCTGAACTGTTGCTACGTTCATGAATTGCAGCAGCCTTCGCAGGTGTTGACGTACCATTTCGTCGTTTATAGCCAAGAATTCATTAAGCAAAATTTTTTTTTTTTCTGTCCAAGTGATCTCTTCAGAGTAGTCATCTTTCTGTCTGGTTAACCATACGACAGAGCGTCATACCGAAGCGGTGAAGCGATGCCAACCTAACCATCTCACTTTTGCCCTGTAGCCCTGTGTCTGTTGTGATTCTCTTTCACCGAATTGCAGCTCGTTCACAGGATGGTGTTTGAATACTCCAGGTAGAAATACTTACCTTTTTTTTTCCTCAGCTGACACCTCTCCTCACTCTTGTGTGGGTGTGTAAGAGATTCCGAGGTGGTCAGGAGTACGTGGAGTGCTGGTCAGCGGTCTCAGCCTGGTAGAAAACTGCGATTATCCAAGTCCAGCCTTTCCCTGTTGGGCCCCGTGACAATAAAGCTTTACACCAAGGCGAAGGAGGAGTGCTGTGATGAAATCTCTTTACTCGTGTTGTCCCAGCGTGCTACACATCTTGCTACTTCTTATTGCCAAGATTTTAGTATGTGTTCTTAAAATTAACTTCATGAGATAAGTCACCATAATTTTGCTGTTTTCTTTTGGCACTGGAGGGACTGGGCGATACTAGAAAGCGCAGTGAGCTTAGCCACGACAGGGACGTTCTAGTGACTTCAGTTGTGCCAGGAGGTTGTAGTACTTCATTTGGTTGCTGATCAGTCCGGTTCCTAACTTCCGTTTTCCTCAGTTACCTCTGGATTATTCAGGGTGGATCTTACTGTTATTGTACTGTGACAGTCATGTTTCCCTTTGCAGTACCGTGATCTGGAATAGTCATATTTTGACTGCCCCCGTGTTGTAGTAAAGGGACCGTCAATATTTCCAGCAGTCTTTCAGTACTGGTCGAAACAGGCACAAAATCCTCATCGATTTATGTTTGATTTGTAACTGGAGATAGACTGTTACAATGAAAATACTGTTTTGTTAACTTTCACTGGAACAAGAACCGGGCTTTCTTCACTGATTATCATTAGGAATTGTTTTATCCAGTAGCAGAAGGATTGAGTGTATCATCAACTGAAATCAAAATTAAAATGAGGTTTAAACAAATAGAAAACCAGCACATAAATCTCGGCATCTGTTCTTTTGACATTCTTCTATAGAAATTTGGGAGAAACTTCCTTTCTAAAGCAGCCTGGTGACAGGGGTAGCGCATGGGCTGTGAGAGGACGGTCGTGCTTAGTTACCGGTGCAGTTTAACAGATGTGCTGTGGTTTGGTCCTTTTTGCAGTTGCAGTGTACAGTATATTCTGCATTATTTGGGTTTTTTTATTGGTATTCACTAGAATTAATATAGAGGAGAAATGAGAGTTACGAGTTAAGGAAAAATAATGGTATATAAAGTAATAAGATTGTTCCAAAGCTTAATTAGATGGAGCAGATTGAATACATTACAGTGATGTCTTAAGGCAACGTAATTAAATTGTAGGCATAATCCTCCCTGTATTGGTACCAATTTTATCTTCAGAAGGCAAGGAGTGTTAGATGGTCCTTCCTACTATGTTAAATGACTAATTCTTCTAGGAAGACATACGAATCTCATAGTATTATCAGACTTAAAATACACAAAACAAAACAGGCTATAAGTCTACATATCAAAGTGTTGATCGTCTGATTACATGGATAACTTCAGTTTCAATCTTAGTATATGCTACAGCTCAGTAATTGAATCATAGATCTAAAATACGTACATCTGCAGTGTATTTTGTGCGTGCTGAATTCATCGCGTTTATAAAATCTCTTAATGAAGTTGTTTCCAAATACAGGCTGAGGGAGTTGGGGTTGTTCAGCCTGGAGAAGAGAGGGCTCCAGGGGGGCCTTATAGCGGCCTTCCAGTGCTGAAAGGGGGCTGTGAGAAGGCAGGGGAAGAGCTGTCCACAAGGGTTTGTAGCGATGGGATGAGGGGTAGTGGTTTTAAGCTAGAAAAGGGTAGATTTAGGTTGGACGTTAGGAAAAGGTTCTTAATATGAGGGTGGTGGGTCGCTGGAACAGGTTGCCCAGAGAGGTAGTGGGAGCCCCATCCCTGGAGACATTCAAGGTTGGGCTTGGTGGGGCTCTGAGCAACCTGACCTAGTTAGAGATGTCCCTGCTTGTTGTAGGGGGGTTGGACTAGATGGCCTTTAGAGGCCCCTTCCAACCCACGACTTTCTGTGATTCTGTACACACTGACAAAGATCCTGGTGAATAATACGCAGAAGTGCTGTTCCTGAAATGTATCTCTGCGGATGCTGGGTGCAAGGACAGAGATGCCTACGACATCTTAGCTATAAAGAGCAATACTGTAAAATGTAGGGATGTGTGTATACCTACAAGTATGTATGTATTTAATTGTTCTATATATTTTATATATTCTTTCATCTTTAACATTTTCTTTTGTATTTTCTTTCTAAACTTAATTTTTATTTTCATGTTTGGATACTTTCCTTCTCCTCCAGTACACTGCTGTGGGGGTGGTGTATCTTCATAGTACAGATGCATCCCACTGGCATCAAAATTTTTGCCTTACTTTATTAATTTAGTATACATAAATAATCTCTTATAGCATCCTGATGCCCGTGCGTTATCTGGTGTATTCAATTCTCTTGGGTTACCAAACATTTAACAATTTTTTATTTTTTTTTTTTCAGAAGAGGTCACTAGTTATCTTAAATTCAGTAAAAGATGTTTCTAACTGCCTCTTCTGGTTGGTTTTCAATAGTTCTGATATTTGTTTGTCAGCCTGTAGAAGGATTAATAGGGAACTCTCTTTTTAAAGATCGCTGTAGGCGGGGAACGTGGTCCGTGTCGTGAGTGGTCTTTATCGTTGCTGGTGCTCTCAGGAGACGTAAATCTCTACCACAGTCTGCTCAAACGACAAGCTCATTTGTCTGGGCATTAGCTGGCAGTTCCATAGCATAAATTTAAAATTTTCAGGGGAAATCTAATGTTTATTTTGAAAAAGGAGATGAGGCTACCAAAGAATAATATGTTTTCTTTTCAGCACCATGAATATGTAGTGACCTACTTACGCTACACCATTTGGTTTTGTTTTTAAAGCTTATCAAGCCGACTTCTGTTGCAATTTAAGAGACGTCCTTTTTAGAAAAGCAATAAACTACACTGGGTGCTAAATTGGCATTTTAGAAGTAGAACAGTGAACACTGTTTTGAAGACTGCCCTTCAACAGCGTTTTTATGTGCCATTGTGCCAAAAGTAAAATAGCGTTTGCCTCGTGTTTAGAGCCAAGTTTTGCTTGACCTGCAGGTTAAAGTACAGCCAGTGGCAGGTCTAGGTTAGATGCAACACTACAAGGCTGGAACTTTAAAACTATATTATTTTTTTTTTCTGATAAACTGAATTTTTAATGATCTCTTGATTAACGTGAGGTATTTTCAAGACAAGTGATTTTATCCAAAACATTCCTTGTGTTTCTGCATATGCTAATTTACTTGATTAATTTTGAGAACATCTGCATATAATTCTGTGTACTTAACGGTGGTGGTGGGATCACACTGCTTTTCAAGTAACAGCTACAAATTTCACTTTCCAGACAGACTCAGATTTTTGTCTAATTGGGATGCCAAATGTACAAAGGTACCACAGAAGAGTGTGTAATTATGTAATTTTCTCTTGATCTTTCAGAGTCTTCCTGCGAGCAATTAATCAGTATGCAGATATGCTAAACAAAAAATTTCTTGATCAGGCCAACTTTGAGTTACAGGTAAGAAAAAAACACCAGTGTCTTGGGGATTAATGTTAACGTTGTAATAAAATTCTACCCTAAACGTGCGATTTTGGTGTATGTATGTGTCGTTGTGAACCCCAGGTGACCAGTTAGCCCAGTTAAGACATTTCAGGCCCAGCAGGTAGGTACGATCCATTCGTGTCTTGTGGGTCTTGTCCTAGAAGAGCACCAAGTCTTACCCAGGGCATCACAGCAAACTCCTCTTTTCCTTCAGGCACAGCAAAAAGGGGTGCCCTCCCCCTTTCTGCAGCAGAATTATTGCCTTAAATGTGGAGCCCGAGGCGCGGCGGCCAAGCGCCCTGCTGATGAGAAATGCGCTGGTTTAGGTCGCTTTTTGCCTTTTTTTCTTTTCATATTTATGTGTTCATATTTGATTTTACTTGAATGGCCAGAATACGATCGATGAGGGTTTGTAGATGGGAAATATTTTGTGGAAACATAAACATAACGAGAGGTACTAAGAATATATCAACAAACAACCGTCTCTGGTGTCTGTTATTTTTGCCTTTGTTTATGTGCGTAACTTAGGTACTTCTAAGATGTTTTGTAGGTGTGCAAAAAAACATTTCAGAGCATTAATGGTGTCTATTCTTGTCATTTTGGGGGCTTTCAGCTTTGGAACAACTACTTTCACCTGGCTGTTGCTTTTCTCACACAAGAGTCTCTGCAACTGGAGAATTTTTCAAGTGCTAAAAGAGCAAAAATACTTAACAAGTAAGTCCTATTCGTCATCTAAATCATGGACAAGAACTTGAGATCTATTAACATAATTTCAGTTTAATTCCTTAGCTAAATCCATTCAAATTGAGATGCAATCATGGTGTAATGAAAGGTTGGTTTTAAAAACATGAATCAAGTAGTGCATATGTTTTTACCCTTGAATCAAGATCTAAATTACATGATTCATTACTGATGAAGACAGTATTTTGTACTGCAGGATGTTCATAAAGTCAAGACTTTTCAGAAGTATTAACATATTATAAAACTGCATTTTTAAATCAGTTTAGCTTTGTGCTTATTCTAATCTCATTTTATGTGCCGTCTTTATTGCTTAATCCCTAACGGCCTTTTAGAGTGAATTTTTGTAACTACAGCCAGTTTCGCTGCGATATCCCTGAAGAATGGGTTTGTGTAACTGCAGCCTTGTATGCTTTCCTGGTTAAAAGGGATTACATTGCCTACCTCTGAACAGGGAGCTTGAACTACCCGATTGCTATGCAGAATCCCACAGCAAATGAGACCTGCCAAAAGAAAAAAAGACTGGAAATAAGACCGGAGTATGAACTTTGTGTTTAATATATGTGTTTTTCCTAAATTTTATTGGGGTTCCAATTTAGTGGACCTTATCATTCCTTAACTAAAGACTGAACATTGGAAAAAGCCAGTTACATGTTTTCAGATGTGGTGTGTAGATTCTCTTTCTGTGTCACAGTATTTGTAAAGAGCACCTGCAAAAGCAGTTCGTTCCTGTAGTCAGGATACTGCAGTTAACGCACGGAAAATGGGGAGTTTCGAAGCTATGACTCCCTGAACAGGTATAGCTCAGACTCCTCCTATGTACATTATATATCTTATATCTATAGAGACAAAGGAGATGCATTTTGTATCACTTCACCTTCTAAATTCAAGCCTTTTTGTGTATTATGATGATGAGAGACATCACAGGGAGAATGGGGAGAGTTTATTGCTGCTGCAGTGACATGTGATTTTAAGAGCTTTTTGCTGTAGCTGTGTGGGTTGCAGGCTTTGGCCAGAAGAGACAGGGCTTCTGTCCCTTCTTTTTTTTTTTTTTTTGGCAGCTAAGTTTTGCCCTTCAAACTCATCCACTCCCCTCATGAGTTTTGAGGTGCTTCCTTTGGAAGCTCTCCTTTACCTGAGCGTTGAAACAGAATTTTTAACCACTGTGTGGTCTAATGTACGTACCTGGGGCTCATGGGGCTTCCTTGATGAAACAGGAATATTTACAAGTTCAGTGGAAAAGTGATGTCAAGCAGAGCTCAGGCTTTTTTGCTCGTGCTATAAATAAGGTTATAGTTAGATGTTTGCAGAAGGAAATCAAGGTGGTTTTGTAGAGCCAGGTAAATTGTATTTCATTAGAGTTAGAATTTATGGAACAAAATGGTTTTGTACAAGGTGGGGCCAATGATGCAAATTTTCTTGTGTAGTTAAGACTATAAAGGATATTTGCCAGAGGCAAAGTGCTCCAAGCCATCAGCAAGCAGAGGGATCAAAGCCATGGCTGCTGTCGGCCTCCCCTTGCTCGCTCTGCCCAACGTTGGCGTGCGCCTACGTGAGCATTTTAGTTCAGATCAAACTCCTGACCTGAACAAAAAACCAACAGCTGAGCTGTGAGTGGACTGGAAATTACTGTCAAATACATTTGTGGACTGATATTCCCTCTTTGTGAGGATGGGAACCTTAGATAGAAATTTTCTTCAAGTGATTTTTATATTAAACTGAGCAGTATATCTTGCTGAAGAAATTCAGGAAATCAACAGACATCTCTCACTGCTGATATAAGTAAATACATTAAGTCATTTCAAGTGGTTACTTAATGAAGTTTGCTAAATTGTAAATCTCTGTTTATAATGATTTTACAAGTTGTTGTTTTCAGTTTAATCATGTTTTGGAGACAAATCAAGACCATAAATTCTTCAGGATGCAATAAATGGGTGGTCTGGAAGCACTGACTTTTACTGCTATGTGAAACCACTGTCAGTTCTGTGCCAAAGGGATATGATTCATCGGTTAATTCAATATCACACTCACCCATCTTTTTAAGTGTATATTTCAATTAATATGTCAAATGTTTAATAATTAAAATTTAATTATTGCAATATGTAGTTTTTGCTAAACATTGCATATAAGCATTAGATAATAACAGGTTCTTAATGATGCAGAAGAATCTCTTTAATCCATATTAATGACAGGGTATCTCACTGTTGTCCCACAGAAATCCCACAAGTTGCCCAATATCACCATTTTGCTCATCTTGTTGTTTAAGCAGCGATCTTCATCAGCCAGATCTTCTGCGTAGCAAATACATTCCTGGAGCTCGTTATGGCTCTGATCCCGTCATTAATGAAGGCAATAGGATGGTTTCCATTCGTTAAGCTTTCCTGGTGTTCATGTGGAAAGGGAGTGGAATATTAAAGGAACCCTGGTGGGAGGTGGGAGGCGTTGGTGACGCCAACAGAGGCAGGTTTAGCAGCGATGCCAAGGGTGGGCTCCCCGCTCCGCCCTGCCTCGCTGGCTGCCTGGGACACTCGCTCTTGGCCTAGCCGGGGCAGGAGACACAATCCCTTCGGAATGTCAAAACCGTCTCTGATTCTGCGTGTCGAAGTACAGGATTGTCACAAGAGGTTCCCTGTTGTATTTTCTAGGACAATGCTATGCTAAGAGGGTGTGTAAAAATAAAACGCAGCCTTAGGCCGTGCAGCTCTCTGTTGTGCTTCCTCCAGCCGTTACCGTTTGAAAACCAGAAAACGCTCACAATTAATCTCTGTAACCACCCACGGGTCCCGAAGGACTGTTAGGTAGTCTGAAAATGTGACAGAGAGAGGTGTTGCATAGGTGAATGTTTTGTGTGTGTTCTCCCTTTGGTGAGTATTGCTGCAGAAATGGGAAATTGGGGTCTTTTGAGGGAGAGTGGGTAACACGAGGTGAGGAACCGAAGCTGGGGGCCGTGTGGCTGAGGCTTTTGGGGTGGCCTGGACACGTTAGGCAGCCTCTACGTCTCGCTCCCATGTAAAAGGGACGTTTGGCAGAGTTCCGGGTGTACGGGCTCATCGCTGAGCTGGCGAGGGAGGCCGTGCAATGTTGTTGTGTTGGTTGGATTTGGAGAGCCTGCTCTGTGATTTCAGACACGCCGATCGGGTTTTGAAATGAAATATTTCTGCTCCTGGGTATTAAGATTATTATTTTTTTTAATGGCGGTTTTGTTTTCCTCTTTAAGGTATGGTGATATGAGAAGGCAGATTGGTTTTGAAATCAGGGACATGTGGTATAATCTGGGTAAGTAGCCTGAGCACCTCTTGCTGAATGCTTTCCCTCACTGTTTATATAAACCGAGTTAAGAGATGGAATGAACTTGCTTTCTCTTGAAACGAGGGTAGGCTTTCAGAAGGTATTTAAAAAGCAGGTGATTTAAGAAATAAAGCTCCCTCTGCACGCTTATTTCGCCATCTGGAAAGGTACATAACTGTAAACGTTTAGGTGTCTTCTGTTTTTTCATTTACGTTTATATGTTTCAACATATGCTAAATAAAAAGAAATGTTTGTGATGATACCTGTTTTTTTTTTTTTCTCTCCTTAAACATATATATATACCCGTAGATATATACACACACATACGTGGGGATAGAGTGGCTGGGACTGTAGCATAATGGATGCGTCCAGGGATATCTGTAACTTAGCCTGGAAATTCTGCTTTAAGTCTGATTTTCAGTCTTGTTTGGCTGTATCAGAGCAACTCAGGAAGATCAGCAAAGAATAGGAACTTGGACATCCCTGGAGTTCATAGGTAAATTAGGCATATCTGACTATCTCAAGCCTGTGCTACTCTGTGGATATAATTTAGCTATATGAGGATTGAATTTCATGAGAAACTGAGTATTTACTGTAACCTGAGTGTACTCATCTGCCAGATCTCATTTTCTTGAGCTTAACAGCAGAGACACTTCAGCTCGTCTGAGTTTTATCAGAAGTTCCTTAAATTATCAGGAATAAATGCATTTGCCACTTCACTTATATCTCTAGCTGAACCGTTGTTGCTGAAACTTGAAAAAAAATCAGCATATAGAAGAGGAGGGAGGGCAAGGGTTCATAAGTATTTGATATCACAGAGTTTGCATCTGCTCTGCTGGAATGATGAGAAAAGGCTTTGGAGAGCAGCTGAGTTCACTTTTTATTAGAAGCATCTTTCGTGAATTAAGTGTCTGGAGAAGAGATTAAAGCGTAGCACACACCTGATCTGTGACTTGACAGGCAGCTAATAAAATCAGTAACGTGCCCGATGCCGGGTCATCCAGCTCAGGATGCTGGCAGCCTCTTCGTTAGTAACCAGCCAAATCCTTCCCTGTTCCAAGCTTCCCGTCCTGTACTCATCTGTTATCTTTACTAATTTCTCTAGCATCTCTGGATTCTTAACCTCTTCCCAGAATTTCCCAGACTGGAAGTAGAAACGTTGGCGTACGTGGTTGTACCTCTGGCTGTTTTTACAGGAGGTTGTTTTGTTCAGGCTGGGGACTGTGGAGTGCATTGTGCTTTTTACTGCTGCTGCTGCTGACACTGGCTGCTCTTTGACAAGTTTAGTTGCTCTAGGGTTCGGTTTTTCACCATTAGCAAGGAGATGATAATAATTTCCCCGGGAGTTTTGTGAATCGATTGGCATGAGGGCTGGTGTTCCCTTCGCTGTTTCTTTCTGTGCTGTCATGAAAGCCGTTTATTTTTCATAGAGTTCGTATAAACCGCGATTATCCAGGTGGATGACTCGGTGACCTCCTCTGGCTCTCATGTCCGTGATTCTGTAAGTGGCTGGGATCATTAATGCCGAAAGCTCACACGTTGAGGGAGTCAGCAAATTGCTGCTCTTCCCAACAAAAGCTGCAAGAGAAAGGTAAATCGGAGACAGGACCCCAGTCCAAGGCAGCCTTTGTACTTCTCATAATGAGCAGCTTGCTTTTTCTCATCTCCTTTGTGATACAGATAGCCCGTGCTGGTCACGTTTAACTTCTGGCTCTTCACCAATCTCATGTGTGTCACAGCATCAGTGAAGAAAGAATTGTGACTTACCACTGCAGGGGAATTGACTGGGGGAAGCTTGACACTTCTACCTTAGAAGTTGCACTACATTAGTCAAATTATTAATGTATATGTGCAGAAACAAAATCAGAAGTGAAAAGCTATGATTCTTGCATATGCTTGAGCGTATAATTTTTATGACTGTGCCATTGTGCGTAAGATATGACGAAGCCAAACAACCCTGGCTTTTGATTTATGTATTAAAGGGTATGGATAAGCCTCGAAAATTAGTATTTTGTCTTGTCACTTTTTGTTCATGAATACCATGATTAACGTATAATGCCTGCTGAGTTAAAACTCCCCAGTCGGGAACAAGACAGTCCTCTAGCTATCATGTGCTTTTAAGAGTGTAGGTTTTTTTTCTGAAATTAAATAGTAAAATAGAAATTCTAATATTTTTTTTTTCCCTGTGTGTTTCTGATGCGGCGGTGGCTGCAATATTCATACCTTCCTATCTTTAAAAGTAGAAAAAACCAAAAAGAGCATGTGTAGTGGAGAGCAACGCTAGCTAACTGCGTGCACACGCTTTAAATACCCGTTATTTAGAAATAAGATTTTTGTTTTAAGCAGGGAACCATGTACGAGAGACTCAGCCTGACAGATTTTCTATTTAAATCCTAGTTGTAGCTGTCCTGGTTGATGCCCCGCTAGATTTGATCGTGAAGGCTTTAGATTTGAGTGCTCTGATGCAGCAGCAGCAGCGAGGATGGCTTCGGGGAGCCTAGTCCCAGTGTGCAGAGCCCCCGCTGCGTTGCCGTTCTGAAAGTGCTGCAAGGCTTTTATTTTCTTGCGTGCACCAAACCCAGTGTGTATTAGTGTTTGAAGGCTTTTTTCCTTCCGTATCACACCTGAATTTTAAAATAATGTGTTATTTTGTCACTGTTTTCTTGGGACTGGGGCTCCTTAGACCTTGGTGAGACAATAAGCATCAGAGAAGCGTAAAGCAAGCCATGGCCTCTGTCTTGAAAATGTAGGAACTCGAACAACACGTGCTTGAAAGCATTATGTGATGCAATTTAGCATGTACAAAACGCACGTTGACGCTAGGTCATGCGTACCAGTTTTCAATGGTTAACGGTTTCAGCAGGTGCATGTTAAAGAAACTGTAAAGACGTTCAAAATAATGTCCTTGTGGTAAAGTTGGTCAAGGAAAGCCAGCTCAGAAAACATTGCGTCGATTGTTGACATCTGAACCAGCTAGGGGGAGATGGAAAAGGAAAATTCCTGAAGATGAAGTGGAGTGGTTGCTGCTCCTGTCCTCCAGCGAGGTGCCTGCTGACCCGGCCCTTCCCTCCAAGTGCTTGACGTCAGAAAAGGTGTCTTCACAGAGATGTTAATGTCGTTGGAGGGAAAGCCAGGGTTAAAAATAGCCCTGAACTTTGAGCGTTATATAAATAGAAGTCATTACAGATAACACTCTCTGAATTAGTCATGCATGTTCAGAGCTGACCCAAGTGAGAGGTGAGGTTGCTGGCAAATTATTCAGTGTTTTTTGTGGCCCAAATTGAAATGAGAAGAACCTGGGGAATGGAAATGACACTTCATCCAATGAAGAAAGCACCTTGGCTTTGGTTCATGCAATGAGGTCTGCTCCTGTTGTGTGAGCAGTCTGCCGCAGCGTGTCTCATGGCAAGGCAGAAGCCACTGCAAGGGGAAGTTTTTGCGTGTTCAAAAGAGTATATTTTTTTTTTTGCGCGTGGTTCTTCGAGCAGCTGCACAATTTGGTTTTCAGAAGAGAATCCTCAATTTTCTTACAGACTTGTCACATTTTGAGTCTCTGCGTGGGAGTTCCCACGCTCTCAGGAGAAAGAAAAGCCGAATTCATTGTTAGGTTGTTTATCAGAAAGTGCTGCCTGTGACAGGCAGCTGGGGTGGATGCTCTGGAGTACCAGAGGAAGATCGTGTTTAGCTCTCGTGCTTCCTCATGCGGCACAACATCGCCCTGGATCACGTCGCCGTAGCAAACACGTGCGTGTGCCTCCACCACATCACCGACGCGTGCCGTGGCGTCAGAAGGATGTCACGCAGGTCTCCCTCCCCTATCGCCCAGGTGGTGGACCAACCCTTCCTCCATGCTACTCCTCGTGCATGCTCCCTGAAGAAAACCAACCCAGGTGTCTTCGTGTTGTAACGTGTGCTGCCCTGCCTTCCCGTGGTGGCTGCCCTGCTCCTGCCCGGCACGGCTGTCGGCAGCAGGAAGGGCTCTGGGTGGCCGTGCAGCCCCGGTGCATCCTTTCTCTGCAGCGTGAACTCTGGTGAGAGGCACCCACGGACCCTCCAGGCAGCGTGAAGAGCTGGATGGGTTTCAAACAGCAGACGGGGGATTTTTTCGCGGAACAACGTACGAGCGATTTTAATTTTTTCTGCTGATAACTCGCACGTTTCTCTTCTCCCCGAGTCCTTCTGAATTTCATGTTTTTGGAGAAGCTCCCTGTCTTCTTTGATTCCAAAACCCTATTGCTGATTACCTGCGAGGCAGCACGGCTAATAAATGCAAACGGTGGGTGAACGGCGAGAAGGCAGAGTGCGTGTGGTACGGCTTCGAGGGTGGTGGGGCCGGCTCCTGCGAGGTCGGGAGCGAGTCCTGCCTTTGGCTTCCACCCGCCGCGCTGGAGGTGCTGGTGGGTGCCTTGGGAGGTGAGGTCTGTGGCTCTCCCTGCCTCTGTTATCGGATCAGCTCTTCAGTGACTCCCTTTTTGAGCAAGTAGTTTGTATGCCCCCGGAGAAGAGGAAAGAGGGTGATTTAAAGATTTAAAAACAGCTTTTGTGAATTCACCTTTTTTCACATCTAAAGTTCGAAAGATGTTAGTTACTTTTCGGAGGGAATTCCTGTGCTTGAAGAAATGGGAAAACCCGCTGTGGCACACTGAGAACTTCATGACATTGAATTTGTGCCTGACGACTAACTATTTGTCACTATTATCATCATTCTGAAATATTGACTCTGACACTTTTCAGGCATAATACAAGAAAACTGTCACCTGAGAGGCCGAATATAATAATACTTGTAAGAGAGACAGAGGAAAGCTTTATGCCTCTCACTTGATATTCCTCACCAACCACCAGCGTTGCAGCATCATACAAAGTAGCAGTTTTAGTTGATTATTAATTTGCCCTAATAGGATTGCTAATGCTAATAGGATTCTGAAGTTTGCCAAATCAAGTAACTTAAATTATATCTGCTAAAAAAAGTAGCCTGTTTTGTTAGTAAAGGATTTCTTCTTGATTATGTTTGTTGAGATTTATGTTAGTTCTGGTCAAAAGTGAAACTGCTAATTAAAAACTTCCACGGTTACTGCCGTCCTGGTGTGGCGCAGTGGAATATCAATGAGTTAAAATCTGTTTCTGTCCTATACCACTGGTAGCTGCAATGGGAAACAAGAGTCTTGAAATGGAGGAAGCTGAGGGCTCCTTAAAATTAGCTCAGCTCTGAAGAAGCCTGGCCTGAACCACAGCCGTGGATGCGTTAGCAGTGTACGAGCCTGTTGTACACATCCATTAAGATTGCCTTTGTGAGAAACATCACCAGTTGTGTAGTGAGGTTCAAACGAGTCCCACCCCGTTGCTGAAAGGGGGATTTATTTGTGTTTTCTAAACTTCTGCCATCAAGTCCTGTGTCTGGAGCTCTCTGGTGCTGTGATACACTGTTTTGCACCAACATCTTTCCGTGGAGTTGTTGAACAGATAATTTACAGAATATGTAATCTGCATTCCCTACCTTTAGCTGATAATATGAACAGTAGCTAGATGTTTTTAACTAGTCCAATATTTATGAGGTGCCACGTTCCTCTAAAGCTTTAATTTCTGTTCCGTGTGCAGAGAGCGTAGCAGGGAGGGTAGGGGGAGGTGCAGTTTTTCTGTTGAGAAGATAAATGTGAAATAAAGTTTGCCAGTCAGCTCAGCTCTCGAAGAAAGAAGACATATTGTCGGCTTGGTAAGATGTAGTTTCATGTCTCGAGGCTGTGTAAGTATGCACTCGTGGTGACACTTTGATAGACTGACACAGAGAAAATTTTGTACGCTGCGGAAGATACAGAAGTCTAAATAAGTTAATACAAGTGATGTGCCTTTTAGCCTCCTTCTCTGCCAACCGTAAGTTGTATTTCAAAAAAACCCCTTGAAACGTAATGTGAGTGTGCAAATACGGGTTCTTCGTGGAGAATGTGACAAGTTCCAGTTTGACTACTGATTCAACAGCTCTTGTTCATTTGGGTTTATACATACCACGTACTTCCCCTCTTGTGGCATAACTAACAATGTTTCAGCAGAGTCAGATCATGAAAAATAGTTTCTTGTGCTATTTGGGAATTTATTGATACAGCTTTTATAACAGTTGTCTTCCACCAAAGTCAGTGGCTGTTCGTTAACTCTGAAATGCATCTTTTCTCTTAAAGGTCAGCATAAAATCAAGTTCATCCCAGAAATGGTGGGACCTATCTTAGAAATGACTCTTATCCCTGAAACCGAACTTCGGAAAGCTACGATCCCAATCTTCTTTGATATGATGCAGTGTGAATTTCATTCTACTAGAAGCTTCCAGATGGTAAGCAGTAAGCTACAGATATTTAAAGTTTGTAAGAAAGATTTAGTTGTTCTTTGACAAAACGTAAGAATTTTTGTTATTTCTTATTTTTCTAAAGAATAATATCGTTGTGGATTTGCTTATTTTCTATAACTCTTGAGTGGCTATAGAGTTTTCATCTGTCGGTTTTAAATTAGTATTGAACGAAAAATTTGCATGAAGTAAATGAAACCTTTTGTTATGGTAGAAGAAGAGAGCAAAGACAGATGTCTTAAATTTTCACTGTGACTTAGTTAAGGAGTCTGCTTCTGAGTTAAAAGACATAAAAGAAGCCTGATAATCATAGAGTCGTTTAGGTTGGAAAAGACCTTTAAGATCATTGAGTCCAGCTGTTAACTCAGCACTGCCAAGTCCACCACAAGTGCTGTCCCAAAGTGCCACATCTACACGTCTTTTGAACGCCTCCAGGGACAGTGACCCCACCACTGCCCTGGGCAGCCTGTTCCAGTGTCTGACCGCTCTTTCATGAAGAAATTTTTCCTTACGCCAAATCTAAACCTCCCCTGGTGCAACGTGAGGCCATTTCCTCTTGTCCTATCGCTTGTTACTGGGAGAACAGACCGACCCCACCTCACTCCAACCTCCTCTCAGGCAGTTGCAGGGAGCAATAAGGTCTCCCCTCAGCCTCCTCTCCTCCAGACTGAACCACCCCCAGTTCCCTCAGCCGCTCCTCACAGACCTGTTCTCCAGACCCTTCACCAGCTTCGCTGCCCTTCTCTGGACACGCTCTAGCACCTCAGTGTCCTTCTTGCCGTGAGGGGCCCAAAACTGCACCCAGCGTTCGAGGGGCGGCCTCACCAGTGCCCAGTACAGGGGCACGGTCACCTCCCTGCTCCTGCTGGCCACACCATGGCTGACACAGGCCAGGAGGCTGTTGGCCTTCTTGGCCACCTGGGCACACTGCCGGCTCATGTCCAGCCGGCTGCCGACCAGCACCCCCAGCTCCTTTTCCATCAGGCACCTTTCCAGCCCCTCATCCCCAAGCCTGTAGCGCTGCGTGGGGTTGTTGTGACCCAAGGACAGGACCTGTAATGTGGCAAAAGAAGCTATAACCTGTAAGAATTTACCACCTCTAGTATCTTACAATTTTGATACTCCTTACCATTTTATGGATTTTGAGGAGGGAAGAAAAGCCATCCAGTCAGTGTTTCTTCATGCTATACAGGCACTGCAAAGTCTAAAATACTAACGTAGCATTTTTATTCGATTTTATTTGCTGAGAGAAGTCCTTGAATAAGCACACACAATCTTATCCTGATAGCATCAACTTTTGAGAGACAAGTGGAGTGAAAGGAAGTTTCCTGACATCATTTATTTGACCTTCTTTCCCTTGGAACTTTGCCTTATGGATTGAGTATAAGACTCGTTAGGCCAGGTAGTGTTATGGTATAAGCCACTGTAGCTCTGTTACACTATGAAATTTCTGTCAGGTCAGGATATGACCTTGTGAACTTTGCAATAAAGTTTGACGTGTTTTTTACCTTTTTTCCTTTGGTATTGGCAGTTTTCTTTCTTGGATGAAAAATCTTATCCTTTTCCATATGTTTTTATGCACTATTATTCATAACCAGCTTTTAATAAATCTGTAGCCAGAGTAAATGAATATCTGCGTGGAGAGACTTAAGCAAGAGAAATGGCATCAACTTTATTACTTTGATTTGTTTTGTGCTGGATGGTGTGTGGAAAGGTTGTGAACTGTATTTTGGATCCATCCAATTACTGCGTAATCATTCTTTCTTATGTTTGACTCCGATGATACTGTGAAGATTGAAATGCTCGCGGGATGCCATTTAAACAGTTTCCTGTCAGATGCTCTGTTTTGTTGCTTGTCATTTTTTATTTGTACAATTATATGGATCATGAAAAATCCGAGGGTAACTTTATAGCTAAATTTATGGCCCTGTATTTTCTTGACAGAAGGAAACCAGCTTTGTGTGGAATAGTCGGGTGATTTTAATAAATGAATGTCTTAAATATTTCACACAAATTCTTTTTGCCTTTTGAGAAGAAAAATGCCTCGTGCTTAAGTCAGATGTCTTGGATTCTAGGTACTCGACATATATTTCTTATGTCAGTATAACTTCTTTCTTTATGGACGTAGCATTGATATGACAGGTGCAGAGGTAGTAAACCTTTTTTTAGAGCATTTGGAGTGAACAGTTACATCTAACGGGGAATAATCAATCTGTCCATTTACGGTTTTGCAGATAATGTAGCTATATCGTTTCCTGAGTATCTCAGATTGGTCTTTGAGGAATGAAGATCACAGCTTGTAAAAAGCAGAGAATTACAGAAAAGCCTAGGTTGGATGAGACCTCTGGAAGTTATCTGGTCCAGACTGGGCTTTAGATTGGGTTATCTGGGGCCATCTGAAGCTCAGTATTGAATATTTCAGTGAGGGAGGTTTCAGGACTTCTCTGGGTGACCTGTTCCAATGTTTAAGACTTTTCTGCTTATAACCAGATGGCATTTCCCTGAATCAACTTGTGCCTGTTGCTGCTTGTGTTGTCACTGTGCACCCTTGTAAACAGAGTAACTCCATCTCCTCTATAACCACCTTTGAGGTGTTGGAAGGCTTGAGCCTGCTTTTGTCTAGCCTGAACAAACCCAATTCCTTCAACCGTTCTTGAGGCCAAGTTCTCCAACACTGCTCGTCCTGGTGGCCCTCCATTAGACCATCTCCAATTTGTCAGTGTCTCTCTCGAGCTGAGGGAACCAAAGCTGGACGCAGTATTCCAGCCGAAGCCCAACAAGTGGAATAATCCTGTTGATCCTCTCTCGCTGTACCCTTGTTGGTGCAAGACAAGGACATGCTTTGCCTCCAATGAAGGGGCACACTGCTTCTTCATGTTTAGCTTGCTGTCCACCAAGTCCTTTCCAGCAGACCATCTTGTACTGCTGCTTGCAACTGTGCCATCCCAGATTCAGGTCTTTAAGTTTCTTTTCCTTAAATATTATGCAATTTTTTGTTGTCTGTCTTCTGGACTGTCAAAGCCATTGAACCACCACCCTTTGAGATCAGCGATTTAGCCACTTTTCCTACCCATTTTGTAATCTGTTTACCCAGTCCATATCTTACCAACTTGTCAACAAGTATGCTTTGGGTGACCGTATCAAACACATTGCTAAGGTTGAGACAACCACAGCTCTTCAACCACTGAGCAGATAGTTTCATCACAGGAGGCAGTCAGGTTGGTCAGGTGTGATTGACCCTTGGTAAGTCCATATTGGCTTTTCCCAGTCACCTTCTCGCTCTTCATGTACCTGGAAACAACTTCCCTGTGGTCTTGCTCTGTGGTTTCCTCAGGAACTGAAGTGGGCCTGCCTGGCCCAGCTTCCCAGCTCATCTTTTTTGTCTCTTTTGTGCTTAAGTGATAGAAATAGATATAAAATAATTTGTTTAAGTGTTAGCAGTACCTAGGCAAGCTTTCCTACATAATGTGTTGGTGTAATGTACTGCATTATGCCGTCTGTGTGCAACTACCAATTATCATTGTCCAGCATTGCTTTCAAAGAGAACTTAAAAATTGAATGGTTGGCTGCTGTTAAACTAATCTGCCAGAAATCCAATTATCTAACCTTATTAGTCACATCAACAAGGGTTTAGATTGGCTCCACTTCTCCAGCAGATGTATAAACCTCGTGATTTATGGGGGAGGAATTTAATTTTTTTGCAGAACTTCAGTGCTGCGATGGCTTGTTATAAACAGACAGCTTTCCCCATGGCAGTTTTAATTTCAGTATGAATTGGTTTGCCTGGTAAAACCAGTAACAGACAGAATGGGCTTTTTGGTTCTTCCAGTATATGTAGCCCTGAGAAAAAAAACAGAAGATAAATTCCTCTCACTTCTACAGAACTGAATTAAAGGCCGTCTGAAATAAAAGCTGGACTTGCCCATTTTTGTCCTCTCCCTCTTAAGGTGCTTTGAAGCCTATATAAGGCTTCAAAGTAGCCTGTACCTCAAAGCATGAATCCGATTCTGAAGTCAGTGTGGGACTGAAGCTTCCCTATAGGAGAAAATGCCTCCTTCTCCGCTCTGCTTTTTTCCCTTTGCCTGTTTTACTGGCGAACCCTCCAGATCAAAGGGAATATGTCAGAGCCACAGGAGCGATGAAAGAGAATTGTTTTGATTGTTCAAGGCCTGGTCAGGTGAACGTGATGGATCCCATGGTGACAGCAGGAGAGAAGGTTCATCATGAAACAATCAATTCAGGTGAAATGCGGAATTCAGTGCATAGAAAGCCTCAGCCTCCTGGTATTGCTGCCTGCTCCTCCCAGCTGTCACTTGCTCTAGCTCCATTTCCTGGAAGCATTCCTGGTTGTTTGCCTACCCAAAACGTTTAACTTACCTTTTCTAGATGTGTGTCATTGCTGAGGTCATGTTCTGCTTGTTTTGAGTTGAACCCCTTCACAGAGAGTTGCCAGTGCAGGAGCTGGTACAAAACAGAGCGTGGAGGAAGCGGGAGGAGGCAGGGGGAGGCGTTGGGTAGGTTCTCCCTATCTCATGGCACTGCATCATAATATGTTTTCTTTTAACTGATCTGGTACAAAAGAAGTAGCTTACTGTGAGCCAAAACCCACTTAACCACATTAACAAAATAAGGTAAGGGATTGAGTGAGCCTGTCTTCCGCAGTGTAGTTACATTTCTCATCAAGTAGGAAGGAAGGAAAGACTCTTACCCTTCAAAGTAAAATCTGAGAGGTGTACCCCTCCACTCTGCAGTAGTGAGCAAGAAGAAATTAGAGGTTCCATATGTCTAGTTTTCAGACCGAACCACATTACTGAGGAGAATCACCAGACTCTGGCGGTGTTAGCATCAGCGATGTAAACATACAGGCTCCGGCGTGTATTCTTACCCTGCCAGAGTAAGGAGTTGTGTAAAAGTAATGATTGGAGGAAGGAGCCCCAAAAATGCCACGGCACGTCTGTCCTGTTTTCTGTAGATTGGAATGACACTGCGCATAATGGAACCACAGCCGAAAAGAAAGAAAAATGATGTAGAAATGTATAAGCAATGAATGCATAATGCAGAATCGTATAGAATTGCATAATAAATGAATGCATAATGCATATGATTACTGAAATAAAACCATGGGTGCAGCTGAAGAACCTCTAGCTAGCGCTCTGTTGTGAAGAGAATGAAATGAGCAAAGACCAGAAAAAATAAAGAGGAAACCCTTTTAATTCGTTTCTAACATTTAACAAGAAATCTCAGTATCATCAAGACGGTCATACAAGAACTGTTATTTGCAGTGTGATTTCTTGTTGGTTGTCTATGAATTTCACATTGATATAATTCTCCTTGATGAGAACTGCCTAGTTTATCTGAATCTCTCTTGACTTTTAGAACCTGCAGTTCCTTATTAAGTCTCTTCGCCACTTTTGAGCCCTGTGTTAACTTCCCCTTCCCTGCGCTAGAGATTTGAGGACAGAACACAAGTTAACGACTTGTGCACGTTTCTGAATGCTGCAGATTCTCCTCTGTGATCCCACTGGATGTGCAAATTCAAATAAGTCATCCCCCACAAAGGATTAATTTCGATAAGTAACATCTTTAGTTATCTACGGTTGAAATGTAAATGTATGCATTTTTTCTTATTTTCTGGCCTTTTGGAGAATATCGGTATTCCTCCCTCGCCTCACCTGAAGAGCAAGGGAGAAAGGTAATGCAGTAAGGCTAGAGACCTCCAAAATCACCTGATAGTGAAAGGCTGCCAGATTTGTTTTCTAACCAGAATGCTGTGGGAAAATAGGAAAGGGAACAGATGAAACTGTTGGGAATTTCCACCAACTTTCAGAGCATCCTTTGAACAAAGTTTTACAGTAGTGGTGTGCTGTTTCTCGTGGTGTTATCTGTCACTTGAATTTTATATGGCAAGCTCATTATTATCCCATATCAAAACAAATATATAGCAGCTTGGAGGATTCAAAGTCCTCCTCATCTACAGCTAGATTAAATTGTCAGTCAGTGCTACAAATATAGCCTGACCACACTTTAGGTAAACCTAAAACCAAAAGCGATTAGTTGAGCTGACACTTGAAGACGCTAGATAGCTTACATTGATTTATTTGCTCCGGACGGGAGATTGTAACAGACAGATGAACTAGTGGATATACTCTTTGCTCAAGTTCAAACACACATCCGAAAGAGAAGCTGAGATCTTGATCAACTGCAAGGAAAAGTTGATAATAATTTCCTGTAATCTTCCTAACATCACCCCTCAAGCTCTCACTGTCAACAGAAGGATATGAATCTAGCTCATTGATGTGCCAGATATACCCCCCAAGCCTCCAGCGAGAGCCTCAGCAAGTGTCTTTGGCTGTAACATAAAACACTGAAAATGTGGCGCTTCTTCACTTGAGAGTTAATTCCATCACAATAATTACAGGCCTACTTTGTGCTATTTTATGCATTTAAATAGGAAAAGGAAAAAAAAAAAAAAAAAGAAAAGAGAAATTCGGACTTTATCAACAGATGCCAGATGCAGTGTCTCAGAGCCATTAGCTTGTGCGACTCCAGGGCCACGTTCTTAATCCCATCATGGAAGACAGTAGCTCCATAAACCTCGACTTGTGTTGATGGAATGTTCTGGAAAGACCACAGAAGGAATTTTGGCTTCGTTAAGTAATATTTGCTCATCTGGCTTGCGTGATCTGCATCCTACCAGTTCCTGGAGAAGTATCAAGAATGGTTGAAGAGCAAAGATATTGTTAAAACCCCAGAAATGTCACAAGTCTAGCTCTGCTCAACCCAAGAGGGCCATTAGGGAGATGGCCCAACAAAGCCTAGATTTACAGAAATTTAAGTAAAATTGATATCAGGAAGACACTCAAGATCCTGTATGACAAATGAAATTGCTCTTCTTCGTCCGAGTGATCATTTGGTAAAAAATGTATCACCTAAAGGGCCTGTGCTGGCAGCAAGTGTCATTTTTCACATTGATACAGAAAGTAATTTTCTTTCTGGTCTTGTTAGAGAACATGAATTTTGGGACTTTGCTGTTTCATCGTTATGTTGCTTCAGCATTTTACTTGACACGTCCTGGTACTATGGGAACATGTTTCAGCTTGTGTTTGCTTCTTAGAGGGGGTGGATTGCATTATTCTTCCTTTTCTCATTTTCCTGTCATTTTTTGAATAATGGGTTCATTGTATTAAAAACCTGATTTCACTTCACTTTTCATTCATTTCTTCACAACGAGGGTAGCGAGGGAGTGGAACAGGTTACCCAGAGAGGCTGTGTAATCATCCACCCATGGAGATGTTCAGTGCTTGGCTAAGCAAGTCACAGTTGGCCTGATCTAGTGTTGGCAATAATCCTGCATCACCCGGGAGGCTGGACAAAATGACCTTCGAGATCTTTCCCAGTCAGTGTTTCTAAGATTCTGGGGATCGTTTGGGTAACAGAAGAGCACCTTTGAACTGTTTTAATCGGAGGTTTGGGGTTTCATCTTTAAAACACCCACACGTAATAATAAAAATGGATTTAAGATGGAATATCTGCTGTTTGGGTACTTCGTTGATTTTATCGCTGTATGCGTGATACAATCTGTAGTTCAGGTTTCCTGACAGCTCACGGTTCGATTGACTTGTGCGTGTTGTTAGACCGTGTCCTGAGTTTGCTCTGAGCGGTAGGTGAGCAGGGCTTTTTCTGCTGTTATTTGCCGTGATAGCTTGTAGTCACTGAGCTCAGAGCACAGATTTTTTTTCATTTTTCTCTCTCTAACACAATAAATAAAATAAGTAAAAATAAATTTCCCAGCTCAAATGCAGAGGACAAAAAGGCTGGGGTTGCACATGAAGGTAGGAAATGGTGTGAATGTTACTGCAGTTAATGCTGAGAAGAGCACAGGGACTTGGAAAGGGAAACAAAAACGGTGTCCTGGATCTGACTCTGGGTTTTAACATTACTGCTGTTGAGCCTGTGGAGATGTTCAGAGACTGAGTTGTCCTAACAAAGAGGAGTATTTTGGCATTGTCACAATTTATCAAGCAAATCCTTCAATACCAATGTGTGTTTCCCCCTAAAAAGGATTTTACTTAGCAAAGCAGGAACTTCTCTACAGCCCACGGCCACGTTTGGTACGTGGTGGCCAGCGTGGGTATGTTCACAACTGCCGTGGGCTTCAGCAGAAAAAGACCTTCCAGGAGAGCAGGCAGGTGCCTCCAGCTGTGGGGGTAGCCAAGATGCTGCTTCTCCCCCCTCACTTGCTGCAGGCTTTTCTCTTGTCCTCCTCAGGTTTACCTTGCCCTGTACATGCAGCAGTTATTTCAGGAGAAAGGAATTGTGGCGGAACTAAGGACATACTGTTTGGTACTTGGGAGAGGCGTTACGGTAACCTCTGTAGGCCAAGGCAGGACTGTGCGGGCAGAGCTTGAAATGCAGCGTGCGTTGGCAGAAAGAGATCGGTGGTGGATGTAGCTACTACACCTCCTCAAAGTGAGATGAATTAAGGTGGTGAGAAGCACTCTTTTTATCGTCAGAGTTTCATCGTGACATCAGCCTGCTGGCAAGGGTGACCTCACGCTCCTCGCCGAAATAAATACGCCGGCAGAATTTCACAATATGGACTAAACAAACACCCGGTTTCTGTTCCTGGCTAAACCCATCTGCGCCCTGCTGCTGGCTGGAGACAACGACTTGTCTTCCCCCGCTCGCCCGTGGGGCTGACCGTGTAGAAAATCCCTGTCCCCTGTTGTGTCCCCCCCCTGCCCCGTGGCTGCTGCGCTGAGCCGGGGGTGCTGCAGCCGGGGCAGCGGCACCAGTGGCGTGGCCACGCGTGGCCCCGGCTTGCGGTTCAGCCTGCCTGGCACGCCGCAGGTGAGACCGTGGCCGAGCTCCCCCCCCTCTGTACCTGCGTCTGGGGTGCGCTGGGATGGTGGTGCCATTGCCCCGTGCCCGTTATCAGCCCTCGGTGGAGGCTGCTGGGCTGGCAGGGCTCTCTGCGGGGTTTTTTTTTTTCCTTCCTGGTACGTAGATTTTGATTTTTGCCTGTCAGCATAGATATCAGCTACATCTTTAGCACGTGACCTCTACTGCAGCGCTCTTTGAGGTTGTCCTCGTTGCCTCCTTGTGGTTGTTCCCAGTGAAGGAAAAGCCTAATTTTGCTTACAGGCTTTCAGCAAAAGCTGTGACAGAGGAGCTAATGCTGTTGTCGCTAAAGTAGATAGTTTGCTCAGTGGAAATAACTTAGAAAGAAGAAGAAATGCTGTTATGTTACTGGTACAGCTTAGAGGTGGGGAAGCGGAGCACGGGGAAGGGAAGCCATGTGCACCCCAGGGGTGCACGAGTGGCTGCTGCTGAGCCCAGCGGCTGCGGGGGCGCGTCCTCGGCCTGGAAGGATATCGAGCTGCAGACAGCCCATCCTTTTTTCATTCGTACGTTATATGCCGTTAATATTAACTGGGGATGCAAAGTACATCTCTTGACATTTACAGAGCGTTAGTACGCTCTGTTCTTGTGCAGGTGGCCCTTTGCTTCTCCTCGGCGTACTTAGGGACTGCTTAAGCCAGTGACAGCGAAGAAACGTGGAGACAACTGTTCCGTCGGTGCACTCCCACTCTAACAGGCTCGCATTCCCCTGCCACGGGCTCCCTTCTCACCCGGGCTCTCCTGCTGAGGTCACTAATGGTGTGGATGACTGTGCTTATTCAGTGAAGAAGCAGGAATTAGATGATGAGACCGATTCGTTACATAGCAGCAGGCCTAGAGCGAGCCTTCCTCCACTAGCAGGTTGCATTCATTCCTAAGCTGGGCCCTAGGGGATGTAGCAGCAACAGGTAGAACCCTGTGTAGTCATTAAAAACCCAGTGAATTATCCAGTTCGCATTTAAAATATATTCTAATACCCACTTAAGTTTGCATTCTTTTGTTATTGCCCACATAACAATATTACTCCTGAGTTGTTTGAAACAACTTCCTTCCCCTCTGCAGTGAGTTATGAACAGGTTTAATTGAGTTATACCCCGCCGTGAGTCCCTGTCTGTGCTAAAAAGAGGTGTTACTGATGCTAGGGTGCGCATCCAGCTGAGTTGTCCAGTCTCGGGTGTTCTATATCCTCTCTCACAGAGTTTTCAACGTTTTTATATTTTACTTTTGTTGCTATTACCATTATTGCAGGGGACATTCTGTGCTTGGCTTTGTGTCTTCTTTTTCCCCGCCCTCATTCTCGTCATTAATCTCCTTATTTAGTGGTTTGTAATGCAAATATTTGCACTTCATTTAACAACACGACCAATGATTTCTTCAACTAAAAAGCCCTTGTAGGGCAGGAGATCATCATGGACAGTCTAATACCAGAGACTGCAAACTCTTAAAGTCAATCAAGCTTTAAAATAGTGGCTAAACATCTCGCCGAGATACCCAACCAATCTGTGAACCATTGAGGCTACAGTAATAAAGTGAAATATTTGCTATCTGATTATTTACGCTTGCTTTGTTTAATTATAGTTCGAAAATGAGATCATCACGAAACTGGATCATGAAGTGGAAGGAGGCAGAGGAGATGAACAGTACAAAGTGTTATTTGACAAAATGTAAGTGTTGATCAGCGGTGAGATTTATGTCACAGTAAAGTCAGGAGAGAGAGCAATTAGACTACAATGAACTTTGTAGCCCAGAAATAATTAAAATCTGTTAATGATGCATAATATTTAAAACTGCACCTGAGTCAAGGTTTTTTCTGCATGTGATTAACCAGGGGAATGTAATTGGGTTTTCAGTCTCTTGGAGCACTGCAGAAAACACAAATACCTTGCGAAGAGTGGAGAAACTTTCGTGAAACTTGTTGTCCGCTTGATGGAGAGGTTGTTGGACTACAGGACCATCATGCATGATGAGAACAAGGAGAACCGCATGAGCTGTACCGTCAACGTGCTGGTAAGCGAGAAGTCGGCAGCCTGAAATGGCTACTGCGTTCTGATCTTTACACCCTTAACAGGAGATTTGTGTAAAACAGAGTACGTGCTGGGCTGCTCGTGGAAGTTGGAATTACTTTGGGTGTTTTTTTTTTCCTTTTTAATGAAGGCAAATGTATGAAAACATGGGGTTTTACTACTTTAATTGATTCTAAGGAAAGATTTAAGAAGAAATATTTCGGGGCCTGATCTTTGAGGCCTCTTCATTGACATTTACAATTGAGGTATGAACAGCTTTATGCGGAAAAACAATTTGACATGCACAACACTGGAGTAATACGCAGTTTACTACCAAAATTTTCATGCAATTGCAATCCCATGTGTATCCTGCTTAGTGCTCAGCTTCTGCATTCAGAATTTTTGAAGAAATTTGAGTATTAGTATTTCATTCAAAGCAGAATGTGAAATTCCCTTCTCTTAGTTCCAGAAATTCTGTATCTACTGTATACGACAAACTTTTGTCCATTTAGGCTAGAGTTGGAAGCAGAAGTTGTCCCCATAGCACGCGCGTCGTGCTTTTCGGCCAGAGCCTTGGCGTATGACATTTTACCAGCACAAAACCAGTGCGTGTTGAAAAACGATGTCAAAATATATTTTAGAGACCCTCCCCAAACACAGTACTATCTGAATTTGATTTTTCCAGTAGGACTCAAAATTAAACTGTTAGCCACTAAGGATTCATAGCTTCCATCCTCAATCGTGGTCAAAGCTGTCATTTCGTTTAAATACGTGGGGCACAGACAGTGTTTATCATTTATGTGATATGGCTGATAGATTTCGTTCAGGCTGGTTTGGAAAGATCCGAGTAAATCGTTTGTAGCTTCAGCGCTTGCAAGCAATTCCAACGTCCTCGGCTCGTGCAGCGCAGCCTTTCTGCCGCGCTATCGCATAAGCTGTAAATGAAATGGTGCCCATTGGAGTGGGAGAGAAGCTAGAGACATCAAATCAGGAGCTGGGACTTTATTTTTAGTTTGTTTTTCCTCTCTGTGCACATCAACAAGCATTAGGCTGTTTGGGAAATGGGAAAAGAGGAGGAGCTTGGGAGAGCCATCAGTGGCTGTTGATCCAGCAAGTGCTGTTAAGTTGCCGGTAGAAAAGTCGTAGCATCCTCCCGAGCAGAATTTGAGTTAGAAAAGCCTGCCAGTTCGCGCCAAGCTAGATCGGGACTAAAAAGTCACACATACTGTACGCTCTAAACCATGACAATTTATCAAAGTGGGAAAATTTCCTTAGGAAGGTGAATTTATTTCTCTTTCCCTGCATCTGCATCCGCATCTCCTCCTAGTGAGTCTCGCCATACCAGCCGCAGGAGGACCGATGGCACGCTTGGGGCTTGGGCTTGATTTTCTTCATGTGCCTCTTAACTGATGCTGATTTTTGTCATTGGAATTTTTGAAGTATTTGCAGATGATAAGTTTTGTGGGCGATTTACTACTGTCAAGTTAATCACCATGAGATGCCCACGCACAACCCTGCCGCTGAAGTCTGCGGGAAATGCAGGAAAGCATCACAGGGCAGAACTTCCCTTTGCTTTCAGTAGGCGTGATTTAAAACTTCAGCTTGATTTTTAAAGTCCCGTTTGGCCTCCAGGGCCAACTCAGTCTTTTTATCATTCTCTAGGCTCTCAAAGTGAAATTTATGCCTTTACAAAAATCCAACCCAGGGCTGATACTCAGCACAATTCCCACCCGGGGTCTCAAAGAGTTCTTAATTGGGACTTTAATGATGCAGAGGCTTTCATAGGATTAAGTTTGTCTGTATTGACTATAGTTTAAGTCAGAGGTTTTGATATGCATTTAAGGCAGTGCTGATGTTAAAAAAAGAAAATAAAAAAAGACAAGCCCTATCTGTTCCCTCAGCTGCTTGTGCCTTCTACCCCTGACAGTCCTGCCGAAAGCAAGCGTGACGCCGAGGTAGCAGAGCAGACCCGAGGAGGGATCTTGCTGAAAGCTCACGCTCTTCCCCTCCGGTTATTTTTGATCCCCATCAGTTCCTCGGCCCGTTTGCTGCAGAGCCACCGGCGTGCGGGCCAGCACAGCGTGAGGGGGAGGTGGGAACCTGCACCCGGAGATGGGGAGGACCAGGGACTGCTTTTGGGGGGAGGCTGTAGTAAATGTAAGGTGTGGCAGCGTCACCCTGCTGCCCAAGCTTCTTCCCATTTTATCACAGACTCGTTCAGGTTGGAAAAGACCTTTGAGATCATCGAGTCCAACCTACTCTGCCAAGAGCACCCCTAAACCAGATCTCCAAGCACCACATCTAAATGACCTTCAGACACGTTAAGGGATGGTGACTCAACCACCTCTCTGGGCCGCCTGTTCCAATGCCTGACAACCCTTCCAGCCAGAAAATTTTTCCTACTGTCAAGCATTATACCTACCCTGGTGCAGCTTGAGCCCGCTCCCACTTGTTCTATCGTAAATTACCTGTGAAAAGGGACCAGCACCTACCTCTCCACAGTGTCCTCCCAGGTAGTTGTAGAGAGCAATAAGGTCTCCCCTCAGCCTCCTTTTCTTAAGGCTAAATAGCCCCAGTTCCCTCAGCTGCTCTTCATAAGACTTATGATCATCAATCATTTTGGTTGATGTGATGTTGCTTCTTGAGCTGCATCAGAAGGGCAGAGCAGGTGGCAGCAATATTAGAATAAAATGCATTATTGATCCAACTGACTCAGAAGTCTCTTCTACTTTAAAAAAGCAAACAAAACGCAAGACAAAACCAGCAGAAATTTTTCATGGGGTTCGGTTTGTCTTGTGGGTTGGACTCAAAACCAGTGAGCACTTGTGTCAACTGAAATGGCGTAGCCACGGAGTAATCCATCATTTCCAACTGCGGTACGTAGATTCTGCCTTGTGTTTCAGCTCTCTTTGAAGAGAACAGCTTTGTACTGGGCTTATGCATCTATTAGTACTGGGCTTGTGCGTCTCTTAGTGGCTACTCAGACTGGTTTAATTTTGCAGTTATTTTAATTCAGTGAAGGAGAAATTTCTTAGTATTTCAACTTTTGAAGGCAAACTTTAAATTAGATTCCGAAATGCCTTTAATATCTTGCCCAATTTATCATGTCTTGCATTTACAATATTTGTAGTGTTAACAAGTTTATCTCAAGACTGGAGGCATTCAGATGTTTCTGAAGAGAGTGATGATAATGTGTGGCATATGAAACCAGATAAATAACGCTATCGTAACTTTTTATTTCCAAAGAAACTTATTAGAATTCAAGAGCAGATGATGTATTGCTCAACTAAGGTTTTGAGTTTTAAATCCATAGAACAACTGTTGCTTAAAAATTATGGTTTTGTGTATTACAAAATTTTAGCTGAAAACGGTTAATGATGTGTGACTTGCAAATGCCAGAAGCAAATTTCTAGCAGTGCTATTCTTGCAAATTCTTAACCTTTGCAATGAGACATAAGCCCTAATACACGACATCATGAAACATCACAGCATTCGACTTTGTAAGTTAAATAACTTGTGTTCTATCACTAGAGGCAAATTTTGTTTTGCAGTTTTGAGGTTGATGTTACGCAATTATGAATTTTTAATTTGGAGCATGTTCTGTGTACATTCCAGTCTGTGAAATCAAAGACTTTGTAACAAAATCATGTTGTTTTTCAGAATTTCTACAAGGAGATTGAGAGAGAAGAAATGTACATAAGGTTTGTAAACACGACCGGTGACAAACGCTGCTTCACTTACTATCTTGGAGAAAATTAAGTTCATATTAAGCAGTCACTTGGGGGCTGGAGGAAAAGAAGTAGTGGAAAAACATACCTTGACTGAACCTTAAGCACATTCAAAAGCTTATCTTCACTGGGAACAGTGAGCGTGAGAAATTACAGTAATGAGATTTATTTATTTTTTTTTGTCCCCCTTCTCCAACTCCTTCAGTTGAACACTGAAATACTCAGGACTGTTGTCATACGAAGAAAATAAATAAGTCAAGAGAAAGCTGAGCAAAGAAATAATTTTGCCTCCTGGCGAGGTACAAGATATGTGACTTGTGGTAAAAAGGACTATTAAATAATATGATGACTGATACTTATTTGAAATTGAAAGCTTTTAGAAACTTTTCAGAATCTATTTTCACGCAAAGAACAAGTGGTAATAGTTGTTGTGCTTTTTGTGAACCTCAGGGTTCCTACTCCTCTATTTGTACTTTGGCTTAAAATTGGCTGGACTTGTGCTAAAATGCTGCAGCTTGTGTTTTTTAGTGTTGGTTTAGGTATCTAAATATTATTAATTCATTCTCAGATGCGTGTTACCTTTCTGGAAGAATTTGCACTTGTGAACTTCCTGTTGTTTAGATGGTTTTAATTAGGGCTTTGTTAGTTTGCCAAAAGGAAAGAAACTCTAGCAAAAGGCAGGACTGATAACTGTGGACAAACACGTAAAGTTACGAGCCGTAGGTCTGCCCTGTTCAGCATCTCTATAAAGACAAATTGTCTCTCACCGTCAGAGCCCCACCCAAATTCCCTCCTATTCCTGTTAACAAACCGTGTCACAGTGGAGATCAGAGCTCTGTATTTTCACTGGCTTTTTCAACCTAAAACTGTATAATTTGGGAGGCGATAGTGTAAATTGTCACTAACCCAACAAAGAAGTGAAGAGAATCCCCTTCCAGCGGTGTGATGACACTGAAGTTAAGGAAGAAGACTTAGGTCTGTCTCCATAGCTGAACAATTTGAGCTCTATCTCTGGCACAAACTTGGTATTGGATTCCTTCCGCCTCACAAGTAATTTAGATGCGCTGGAAAAAGAACACAATGGAAATGCAAATAGTCCAAAAAGGTTGTCTGCACACGGGAGTATGAGCTGTAAATAATCCCACGTATATTTAGTTGTTTTGAGATAGAGTTGAACTGTTGTAGTCTTCAAAATAAATTATTTAGTAGCGTTTAAGAACCGACCCTTTTTAAGAGCCGTCGTGTTTATTACTTGCAGGTATTTGTACAAGCTGTGTGACCTGCACAAAGAATGTGATAACTACACGGAAGCTGCCTACACGTTACTTCTGCATGCGAAGCTTCTTAAGGTAAAGGCCAAAATGCCTTGCCAGTTTTGAAAATCCTGTTAGAGTAACCACTAGTGGTGTTGCTTGTGTGAGAACACTGCCCTTCGGACTGGTTAACAACCGGGAGCTGCTGCTTACATCAGTTTTATCGTTTGCACGTGTAATTAGTACATGCAGGAGAGCAGCCTTCTGCCGTTAGGGTATGTCAGAGCACGCTTCACTCATCTTGATCTGAAATGGATGCAAGCGCAGTTCTGTCAAGACCACAACTCATAAACGGGGAAGCTGAAATTTGTATCAAAATTATGTAACGTGTGGAAGCGTCTAAACATCTATTGTACTAAATCAGCTCTCCACCGCGTCATTTTTGCACAGGCAATACGAGTGAGTGCTAGAGACAGTCCTCGAGGGCTCTTGGGTGTCTGTAGATTCAGTTTTGATCTCAAAAAATTAGAGAGAGATTCAAGTGGTCTTAACAAGTTCATGCCTTTAATAGGTATGTATCGTTTTAATGCAAGGTTACGCAGTTTATGGCACATTTCAGGAGACAGAACAACATTGCTGTTCTTCAAGGAATGTTCTGGCATAACCTGCAATATATATATAAATAAAGCGTTATCCGTACAAAGTGCCTGTAAATAAAGCATTCGAGTTTTTAGCACCATATCGTGTCAGTCAGAAATGAAGCCGTATTTCATAAGCATTAATCTCACTGAAAACTTTCTGGATCGATGGTGTTGTCCGTAACATGCAGCTTGTTTACACGATTGTGTCACAAACGCGGCAGCGTGTGCCAGCCGTGCTCCCGGTACTGCGGCAGCGCTCTGTCTCACTGCAAGCCTCTGGGCTCCTCCAGAAGCTGTGCTAATGGTACCCCGTTTCATAACGGGAAATTTATCTCAGTCCAAGCAGGGAATTGTTCTTAGCAGTCTTTGATTTAATCTAAGCAATCCCAAGTGTAAAACACCGCTTTTGAAAAGTTGAAAAGTGGAAGGTGTTAAATGAAATCCTTCTAACAGATGCACCGAGAATTATTCGTACCTCAAAACTGAGTAAACTGCATCCAAGCTGTAATAAGACTAAATATGGTGCAGGGCGTGCATGTGCAATTTAAATTAAGACACTTTGAAAGGTATTTACTCTCTTTTAAAATAAATAGAGGGTTATTACATGAGGAAACATCAGTAAAAGATTCACCTGGAGTGCAAAAGCACTGTAGCGATAGCTTTGTTCACCGTTAAAAGCAAGGGCAATTGTTGGACCCAGCCTGCCGGATGCAGTCACTTCTTTGGTAATGAAAATTTCTGTGCTGAGCCGTGTGTCAGCGAGGTGAAGATGTGAGGAGATGGCTCTGACACCTTCAGCCCCACCGACTGGTGCAGTCGGTTGCCTGTGGCTAGAAGTTTGAGTAAGTTGCTGAGTCTGTGGCTGAAAAGCTCTTTCTTACTCCCACGAGGGACGTAAGACAGGACGGCCAAATGGTATAATGCCTGCTCATCGCGCTCTGCGTGAACGAGCCTTTTAGACAAGATAAAGCATCGTTCCCATCCACAGGTGCTGTGTTCTCTGGAAAAATGATGGAATGAACCGTGCTGTCATCCGTCACTCAGACTTTTACCTGTTACGACTTGAACTCGAACTAGTCAATATGCTTTATGTGATCTTAAATTAGAGTTTAGTCAATTTTAGTTTTTCTTACAGAATGTCTTCAGAGGCTGGACGAGTATCTTAATATACTCCTTTAATTTACCGGAAAGAAATATCCAGATTTCTTTTCTTATAATGCGAATCAATAGAAGGTGGCAAATGTAAGGGTAGTATTTATCGCAGGTTTTCATCACTAAGCAGGTGTTTGTTTATAAATATAATTATGTTATCGTTTGAAATTATTTTATTATAAAAGTACATTCATCTATCTAATACGATATCCTGTTACTACCAGTAGTTAGCAGTGGATGGAGGAGTTCAGTATTGCTTGAGAGGCAGCAATATTGTGTGGGTGACTTCAGGCAATTGAGTTTTTCTTTCACACCTTGAGGAGAGGATTTTCAATGACACTCATCGTTGGCATATATTTCATCACACTGATTTTAATGGGATCACATTTAGGTCAAGACTGAGAGCTTTTGAGAATTTCACCTTTAAATTTGTGAGAAGGCTGTCTCTGGAGAGAGAGCCGCCATCGTTTTCTCCAGATCACTGCAAGCTGATGAAGCGCACTTAAGAAAAGAGACTTCAGTTGTATTTTTAGCCCATTTAGTCAAAATTAAGATGTTCAAAATGAACAGAAGGTAGCAGCTCTTAGCATGCTGAAAAAAATGCCTTTGCGCTGCAGACTCCATGAGGTTTGTGTTGCTCAGAGACACAGCTTTGGAGTACAAAGTTATCAAAGTTGTCTGCTTTAGCCAAACACAGTCATTTTGGCCAAATGAAGAAGCAATCGGATGAAATTTAATAAGACACAGGAAGTGAAACTGGATGATGTAAGAGCAATTCTGTGAATAAATCTGTGAGTTGCTCGTCTCTGCGTCATTCTTCCTTCTTTTCCTAAAGTTATACCGTTTTATTTCAGTGGGCAGTCCTCCTCCTTTAGTGAGTTTGATTTTCAGAGAAGAAAGGGAACAGTTCTTTAATTTCTGGGTTTGAGCCTGGTGTCTTAAGGCGACAAGTCCTATTGGAGCACCTCTCACTGTCTCGTTTCCAACGTATGAGAAGTTTCATTTGATTTAATGGAGGTTTGTGATTTGATTTGATAGAGGTTTGTGAGTCTCTAAGGTATTAATTTCCTGCTAGCCTCGTGAAAACAGACGGCTATGGAAGGGTAGGCTATACTATTAGTATCCTGTCTCGGGAAAAGGCTCCAGTGTTGTCTCATCCCCGGGGAATATTAGTGGGAGGAGAGAAGGGAGATGAAGAGGAGGTGATACGAATGCTGGAGCCCAGCGGGTTTTGGTTGCATCTGTCCCTCGCGGGACACCAGAATATGCAGGTGCAAGGGAGAAAGCTGAAGGGAGTTACTTGGTCCTCTCAGGGACGGGAGGAAATCTATTTAATGTCTGTGCCTTGCTCCTCATCTGCTAGGGCATTTGCTGGAAGAGCAAGAGCTACTAATTGCAGACAGGCTGTGTAAGGTTAGTTTTCTGTGCCTCCAAACGTCCTCTATGAATTTCAGCCGTTTAATTGCTGTGCCTACAGTCCTTTCCGTTTCTGTTGGTGTGTCTTGGCTTCGGGGCTTCTCTCAACACAACCCTGCAGGTACATCCAGCAGGTTGTACCCATCAGCAGGCCAAGGTCGGTCTCATCAAACGCGCTGAGGAGAGGAAGCCACCTCAAGAAGCTTCCTTCCAGCTGATACATGTAATTAGCCTCCAATTACAGCATTCAAATAAATGGTCCTTGTGCCCAGGGAATCAAAGTACACAACTGCAAAAAAAAAGAGAAATGGCTGTCAGTGCGTTAGCTGTGCTTCCACTTCTTTGAATAACAACTCGGGGTTTGAATTAGCCTAATTTTGCTGATGTGTTTCATAACTTCTGATTTGCTTTCACTTTTCCCCTCTTTCTTGGATGATTTAGTGGTCAGAAGAAGCGTGTGCAGCACATCTTACCCAGCGGGATGGATACCAGGCTGCTACTCAAGGACAGCTGAAAGATCAACTCTATCAGGAAATTATCCATTACTTCGACAAGGGCAAGGTACAGGGGGAAAAAAGAAAAAAAAAAAAAAGTCCAAATGTGTTTTGTTGCATTTCTCTCTAACTTATAAGTTGAGTGGTAAATACAGTTTGCATCCAGTGACCTTCAGGGAGCTTTAAACTTGTTGTAAGTTATTTGGAATGCTTTATGTAAATGGTCCACCAGCTAGCACTTAAAGATAATGATACTAAAAAAAGTAAAAGAAATCAATGGTACATTTATAACTACTGTGTTAAGGGTAAATATATGTGCATGTGATGCCACGGAGAAAATAAAAAAGTGATGTATGTAATTTGCAGGACTTACTTTTTCTGGCAATTACAATAGCTAATGCAATCCTTCAGCTACCCTTGTGTTTTCTCATGTACACAAAATAATCCCCTCAGAGAACGGATGGCTGTGGTTCTCGGGCGAGAATATTTCCTTGCAATTGCATCTTTTATTGCAAGGTGAATTTGCATTCGGTGTTGCACGGTGGGAAGGGGAGAGGGCTGATGTTACTTGTCCACAGAGATGAAGGGGGTTAACTCGGTAGGCAGGGAGATGTAGAGATGTGTCGGTGTTTGGATCTTTTGTGCACAAAATGTTTATATATAGAAGTACAGATCTCTTTGTCACAATTATTCAGAAATGTAAACCTGGGCTTTTAAAACCAGTCTTTGTTGCGTAAATGTAGTGCAAACAGAAATGTCATTTTCTGGTAGAACTAAAAGATTATCCAACCAGCTTATGTTTTCCAGGCGAGTCGTTAGCAGAATCAGATTAGTATTGTGTTAGAAACTTTGCTTAAAAGGTCAAAGTTTCTACCTTATCTAAAAGAAATACTTAGAAGTTGTTAATCAATGATGCTTAAAAAAATTGTCATTCTAGCCTGTGAGAGGGCTGGGGCTACACAACGGCCTGCATGGGGCTGGGGCTTGTGTAGGTGCTCGGTGCTTATGCAGAGGATAACATGGGCTTCCACAGCACGCTCCTGCTGCCCAGAAAGCTTTTACTAACCCTTTAAGAGCGGGGAAGGAGAACCTGGTTAGAATTGGGGTCATAGCTGGTTCAAACGTACGTTCTAGTATTAAATCCTCTCGGGGAAGGAGAAGCCAGAAGTCGCGTGTTTCTATTTGGTTGGTTTATGTCTTTCATGGTGCTGGGATACAGGCGGTGGGGATTGTTCTTCTGAGCACCAGGCCGGTGCATTTTAGCTGCAGATTAAAAGCTCCGGCATCCTCGGCGTCTATATTGAAAACAGCCCGTCTGAAAGTCGTACCTGCCTGTTTCTGCTGATAGCGCTAACGAGCCGTTGGCATCCACAGCAGGCAAAATACCCGCTGCTCGCCGCGTGGCACAGCACGGCATCCGCGCTCCAGAGGCCATTGTTAGGGCTGAGGAACCGTTATTAATTTTTTTTCAGATTTTACAACTGAAAGTGAGAAACGGCTCTGCTGCTCTCAAAGGAAATGGCACTGAAAATGCTGTGTTTTCCCTTTCCTTCATAGTTAAACCACTGACTCTTCATTATACTAAAAATTTTTGGTGAGCAATGATATCGAAGGGACCGCTGTGATTACTTATTCCTATTCCTTTGCAGGACTCAGGTCATAGGACTCCTGGGTGATTTTGTGTGTGTGTGTGTGTGTGTATGAGGAGATTATTCATTTTCACAGCACTCTTTCCCAGTTACAGATATTTCTTCTCTCGTTTGCTGGTCGCTCAAGTTGGTGATAACTTTTTATGTAGTTCAATGAAAAGGGAAGAAGAAATAATCAATGCAAATACAGAGCGTATGAGCATCCTGCATGAATTTTCAAATGTCAGGAAGCTCAAAGTTGAGGTTTCCACAGTAGAATTAAAGTAATCCTCTCATTTGGGATGTTCTGACATCGGGTTAAATCAACTTCTTACATTTACTGATGCAGTTTGAAAATGTCGTCCAGCAGCTGCTTTATGCCATTCCATGATCTGACATAATATTTCCTCTGCGTTTTTAGAAGGCTGTGCCAATTCACTGACCAATTTGTCTTCTTTTTTTTTGGTACCGTAGTGGCCCAGCTGTGTCCCTGCCTGGCAATTCACTCTGGGTTGATTCCACCCCTTTGCTTTCTCTTCCCATAAAGTTAACGAGAGGTGCCAAAAGAAGACCACTTTACCCTCAACAGCTGTAGGGCTACTTCCAGGTTTTCACAGAAGCCCTGGAGTTTTGATGTGAAGTTGTGGTGAGGCTGTGCCTCTTCCGCTCCAGCCTGCCTGGTGGGAAGCAGTGGACTTGAGAGAGGAGGTAGATGTGGTTAGAATCATTATGTAGAAGAAATGGAGGAAAGGGCTTTCCTGCAAGGTGACACTTGGTTTTAAAATTAGCCCTTTTTTTTTTTTTTTTTTTTTTTGAAGGATGTTGTAGTTGAGCCTCTCAAAAATCATGATCCCTTTCTCTTAGCAGAGTGATTTCCCAGGGGGAGCACATGGTGCCATTTTCAAGTGAAAACCAACCATGAGGCTTATTCCCTAAATATTAGCATTCACGATGAGAGGAATTCAGGGGAAGGTATAATTCTCCACAGACTGGAATGGAGTGGACCTCTCACTTCTAGACCAGAAGTGCCCTAGAAAATTGTAATTCAATAATACGGAGTGTGGGCTTGCACTGAAAGCAGGAGTGTGGGCATCTCATTTTGGCTGAGGACAAAATAGTAGCCGTCACCATGAATATCCCCGTTTTTGGAAGTTTGAGATCCATTCACGATTTCTTGTTTTGATATCTGTTTTTTAATATATTATTCTTAGGAAGCTTGCTTTTTTACTTGTATTCACCTTTTGGTCCTTAAGCCAATCTTCTGTAAAGCTGAAGTACACCTTTCACCTTCAGTAAATTAGCATTTCCAGATACAACTTCTGCATTTTGCTGTTCTTCTGCTTTATGGATTTGATTCCTTATTAGTAGTACTTTTCAGTACTCTTCTAAGCTCCTTGTTTCCCAAGTGAAATGTTGTTTGTTCCAAGTTTCCCTGGTATACACGAAGCTTTCTCTCCTAGATTATTATTTTCTTCTATGCATTGCACTTCCCAGTCTCATCTCCATCTCTCTTGGCTTTTGCCCTTAAGAGCCTTATCCTCGCGCTTATCGCGGCAGTTTAACCTATCCTTTGAACTGCTCTGAAGGGTTTGCTCTTGCTGTGTTTTGCTGAAGCTTTGTAATTTTCAACAAAGCCCTTAATCCAGGGACTTTACTGAAAATGGGTAGGTTAGAGTATCTCTGGACGAGGAGGAAAAATAGTGGCAGTACTAAAGTGATGAGGGAAGGGGGTGAAATTTTGCCCGTGCGAAGCAGTTGGTGCAAGTCAATGCTAATGAAATACTGAAGCTGAGAAATACTTGGTGCCATTGACAAGGATAAGGTGCTATTTTTAGACAGGCTCGTGTGGGCTCTGGAGCTGTAAAGGAAGGAACAGCACTCTTGTTCCTGCGTGGTCAGATGTACAAACAGCGACGCGTTTCGTGTTACCCGTGGTGCCGCAGTCTGTAAATCGCTACGTGTTTTCCACTCCTTCATAAAGTGAAAACGTTGGTCCCAGGGAGAAAAAAGTAAATAAATGCACTCTGATCATTTATTTCCACTTCTTCCTTCCCCCTCTCCTCCCCCCACTCCCAAAATAAAGCTTTTACTGGAGCCACAGAACACAAAATATTTGAAACTACACAGTAAATGCCACGCTTTGGCTTAAAATGTCTTTTTTTTCTGGCTCCTGGGATGGCATCAAATGGCTTTTTCTTCCATCTAACAAGATAGTGGTGGAACTCGCCTGTCTGCCAAAAATCAGTGCAAGGCTCACGTCCAGCTCGTATCCCACGTCAGATCGTAAGCCCGTCCTGAGAGCTGTGAAGGACAGAGACAGTCTTCAGAGAGGAAAGATACGGTGTTTGACCGTGTTCCAAATTAATATAGCAAGTTGTTTTAAAGGGTTTCCAACCATGGCTATATCTTACGCCTCTTGAATGCAATACTAGCAATAAAGAAATACTGTGGTTTAACATTTTATTTTAAATACTAAGCTCACATGATGGTTAATAAACACTATCTGAAATTTAATCAGCTTGGAATGTCCCTCATACATCAGGGTATTTCACGATAATATTCTTATCCTAGACTATTTCATTTTTACTGACCGTTAACTCAGCAGGAGCTAAGAAATATCCTAAGATCCTCCTTTGCTGCTGTTAAAGAACTTCAAAAACGAATTTGGATGCTGCAGTTCTTTCTGGGCAACAAGCAATCCAGCTGCAAAAGTAAATAGAATTCCTAGGTTTTCCCTAAAAAGATCTCCTCCTGCATCCTCAAAGTCTTTCCTATAACAATTTGCGGCTCGTCTCTACACAACTGAATTTAGGCTATACACATTTTTCTTACACCTTCAGTATAAAAGAAGCATTTTCCTTCCACTATCGCCAAGCTCTCTCTCTGGTACACTCTCCAGATAAATTGTTTTTCGCATTAATGAGTTGTACATTGTACAAATCCCGTGTAGTAGCTCCCCGTACGGCTCGTTCCTCCAGAAGACCTGCCATGTCCTGGGCAAACCTGGGAAACCTTCCAAGGCAGGAAATCTGTGAGGCAGCAGATTGGGAGTTATTGACCTTCAAGAATATAGATTTCATTTATCAGGATCCTTTGCCACAGCCGTGCTGTCCTCGCCTGAATAAATTTGCTCCGTAGTAAACAGAGAGATTTTTCAAGAGAGTTTTGCAGGGCATTTTAAACACGCAGTTCCTGCTTCTGTTACGAAGTTGGACAAATTATCAGCTTTGAGTTTGTTTTCAGCGATATTGCAGGTGTCGCGGTCCGGCTCCACAAATGCCCGAGGGAAAAGCCGGGTGGTTAATGGACTCGTGGACCTCTGGAGTTCAGGGCACCTGACGTTTTACAAATTGAGTTTTATAATACGACTTCTTGTCGCTCCTTCGGAGGATTGAATCGGACAATTGGATTTCGAAATAGAGATGTTGGAGGGGAGTGGGGTTTTTAGAGGTAGCAGCAACCAAAAGTAGGTGCTTTTCTCTAAGACAGATCACTTGGTTGGAGAGGGGCCGGGTTAGAGGCTGGCAGAAATTGAAAGGATCTTTTCCCATGCTGAGGCACTTTTATTGTCTATTTGCAGTGTGATAGAAAAAGAGTAGTTTCATCTCTTCTCTGTACCTGAAAGAGTTCCATTAAAAATGATGTGACTAAACATGAGCAATAGAAACTGTAAGCCTTCTTTTAAAGAATTTTTAAATTCCAGTAATTTAAGCCAGAAGTAAATGTGCTTCATAATATTTGGGTTTTTTCCCTGTTCACTTACAGATAAGGGAATGGTTACGAGGAAGAGTGCTAGGATTGTACAATTACTGCATGTATATTGGACATCTCTATCTGTATCATATTTAATTTGAGTATGCATTTTTTAAGGCTCTGAAACATTTATAAAATTCATTATGAATATTTATATTCGGTAACATCTAAAGGGTTCGATCAGGCTGGGGGAGGCACAACGGAAACGCAGCCTCCGCTCCGGCGTGTTTACAGTCTCGACTGACAAGGCTGGGAAGGGGGGGAAAACAAGTCACAGACAAGATTTGATTCTGCTGAAGTCGTCATTTAACCGGCGGCAGCGCTGTGCTACCCGTAGGCGTCGAGGTGTACGCAGTGCCTTTGGCAGCGCAGCTCTGGGTTTAGAATCGTAGTATCACGGCGGGGGGTTGGGTTGGAAGGGACCTTTCGAGGCCATCCAGTCCAACCCCCCTGCCACGAGCAGGGCCATCTTCAGCTCGATTAGGTTGCTCAGAGCCCCGTCCAACCTGACCTTGAGTGTTTCCAGGGATGGGGCATCCACCACCTCTCTGGGCAGCCTGTGCCAGTGTTTCACCACTCTCATTGTAAGAAATTTCTTCCTTATCTCTAGTCCGAATCTGCCTCCTTTAAGTTTAAAACCATTACCCTTTGTCCTGCTGCAACAGGCCCTACTAAAAAGACTGCCCCCATCTTCCCTGCAGGCCCCCTTTGAGTACTGGAAGGCCGCAATGAGGTGTCCTTGGAACCTTCTCTTCTCCGGGCTGAACAACCCCAACTCTCTCAGCCTGTCCTGGAGAGCTGCTCCAGGCCCCTGAGCGTTTTTATGGACCTTCTCCAACAGGTCCATGTCCTTCTTGAAGTTTTGAGGGGCTCCAGGGCGTTGCAGCAGTAGAGATGACAGTCCGGGACAGGCTTGCTGTGGTGTGACTCGTGGGCTGCAAAGCTGTGGTAGCACAATGGCGGTCGCACTGAGCCGTACCAACACGGCGCTTCAGCCCCCTCAGCTCCTCTCCTCCCCTGCTAATCCAGAATCCTTTGCCTCTTGATGGTCAGGTCTAATAGTTAAATTAATTAGTGTTAAATGGCACACAGCCTTAGCCCTGAGCTGGTGCTTTGACTTGCCAGACGTGCTTTGGAAATGTGTTGCGATGTCTGTGCTTATCCGGGATTCAGTGGAAGAACTGAATGAGTTTGTTTACAGTGTCGATGCAAATCTGAAATTATTTAGGCTTCCATTTATTCCCAGTCTTGTTCAGCTCCAAAGCTGTTTGCCTGAGATCCTCTATAAATATTTTCACAACAGAAAAAGAGTGTAGAAGTGCTTCGGTTTTGGAGAGGGGCTGGTTAAATCTGGAACGCCCGGAGAACCGTGACGAGGAAAATCATGGTAACGCCATTTTCTTTGAAATGAAAAAGTGCAGGAGAAGTTATGGATGACTGAAGTTAAAAAGAAGATGGCAGTCAAAATGAAGAAAGGTTAAGTGATTTTGAAAGGTTTCACTTGCTGACTTACCAAACAACTGAATATTAGTTTAGTTTCTATAAATTGGTAGTACGTTGCCCTTCTGAGTCAAAATTAACTCGGCATAGTATGCGAAAATGTGCTCAATTTTCTGCAAATATGCCTTTACTGTTAAACTCGTGTTAATTTTTGTTTAGGAATAAGAATATGCTCTGTATCGTGGTTCTAGATTGGATACAGAATACGGACAAAACCATTCAGATCCTTCCATTTGCAAAAATTGCGTTGCAGAGTGTACAGTCTGCCTCGCGATTTCCTGCAGACGTCATCCCTCATTACGGTGATTGTAATTAGTCGTTCTGATGCGTTTTCCGTCTTCGAGGCACTTTACAAACATGAGGTAACTCGTGCTCATTCTAGTCCTCTTCCCTGGATAAATAATATTATGAACTTTGTTGTAGAAATGAGAGAAATCAAGAGACGGGGTTGAACATCATGTGGAGCCCTAAGGAAAGGTTATTTTAGGTACCAGCCTCTACCCCTCCTGAGCATCCGTCGCCTTTCTGTCTTAAATTAGGTCACTGCTCAGTCTCTGTTTGCCCAAGCATCTGCCCGTTTGTTTTCTTTAGGACTCAAAAGCTCCTTTTCCCTCGCTCAGCCATACCAGGTAGTTTCTGGCCCGTATTTTCTCTTTACTTCTCTCCCTTACTTCAAGAGCATAAATCTCTGTTCTTTCTCCCTGTGATCTCCCGTAACTATTGTTCTTTTTGCAGCTCCTCATCTCCTCCACCATCAGCAGCTCCCTGCCTCTTCAGGCTGCTGCTTTCCATCCCTTCCCTCTCAGTCTGCCAGGACAATCTCTCAGTCCATCCTTGGGTTTGCAGGAGGTGGTGCTTTGCACTTGAAAACTGACTCCTTGTTTCCAAGGAGGAGCAGGGACGGAGAGCAAACCGGTGGGACCCAAGCCACATCTTGCTTTTGTGGCATTGGCATGTTGCTGAGGATTCAGGCTGGCTGGGCTCCATATTGCCGATTCCTAGGGGAAAAAAAGATATTCTAGGTCCCAGTCTGGTGTTTGTGCTGCTAAATCATAGGTAGCTGTGCCCTGCCTGACTCCTCAGCCAGTGCTGGCAGGAGTCTTGGTCATCCTGACAGTTGTGTGAAACCCTTAATGTTTCACTCTTGTTTTGAAATCAGCATCTAGAACTAGGGTTTTTCCTAAAAGTCCGAGTTTTCCTGAATAAATGCAATTTCAGCTTGCAAATCAGAAGACAAAGAAAATTCCCCCAATGTTGGTTTGGGGCTTTGAGTGGTGGGATTTCATTTGTGTGGTTTAGGGGACTTTTGGTGTTTGGGGGGTAAAATATTCCTTGCTTACGCAGTGCTTTGAAGCAGATGGGATTAGGGGATGTGTGTGGGATGGATGCAGGAGTCACTTGTGTGCGTGAAGGTTTCCCCAGGAGCGCTGTTCCCCTTCCCCAGCATCCAGCTCCCACCATCTTTGGCAGTTGCAGTGCTTCATCTCAAACTCTTTGTTCCCAAAGGTGGATGTCTTTGGGGAGCGATGGGGAAACGTGTGTTCAGCCCTTTTCCTCAGCCCTCCTTCATCCAGCTGCAGCTGTCTTGGTATTGCACCAGGGTGAGGAACGTGTGGCCTGATGCTGAGAGGAGAATTAGGTGGTGTGGACAGGAGATTTAAATTTAAGGCTAAGGGTAATGCAAACCAAATGGATTTATAACTCATTCTAAATCTAATTTTTTTTTAATAAAGTGAGGTCAGCAGTGCCAGCCAAATTTCAGCAGCAGAGGCAGATCATCAAGTTTGATCTTAGATAACCTGGTGTGCTAATTTAAGCATCTTTTTGGGGTTGAGTGGTTCTTTCTATTTAGAGCAGAAAAAAATGAGAAATACACATTTAAAAAACATTCTTGCTGCTCCTCATTAAGATTGTTGGCTTCTGAAGAGCTGAAGGATATTGTTAAATTTCTTTGGGTCAGTTGAGACGGCTGCTGAATTTCATGGTTGAAGAACAAGAGAGGGAAAAAAACCAATGGAAATATAATGAATATTTGTTCAAAGCAATATCTGCAAATTGCCTGTCCTGTCTAACATAGATTATAGATATTAGAGGCGGAGAAAGGTGATTATGAGCTATAATCAATCAGCAGCATTTATCCAGAGTCCTTGCTTCTGGGTTTCTTTGTGGGCAGGCCGTGTTTAGACGTTATTACGTATCTAGCTGGGCTAGCAGGAATCATTTTGTTTCTGCAGCAATTTGATCATTTTAGTTGATTTGCATCAAACAGAGGCATGTGGGTAATGCTGCCACAGCTATTTGGCACATCAGATGCACGGTGTTTTCAGGCATGTGACACGACGCATTTTGGTGTGTTTTATTAAGATTTATTTTATTCCAGTGTTGTTTAACCAAGGTATGTAATTCAAGTTTTTTGTTGTTGTTTTGTGTTGGTTTTTTTTTGACAGATGTGGGAAGAGGCCATTGCCTTGGGTAAAGAACTTGCAGAGCAGTATGAAAATGAAATGTTTGATTATGAACAACTCAGTGAACTGCTGGTAGGTTTTTTTTTTAATGACATAGACACTGCAACAATTTGTTCAGAATTTAATTTCTAAGCTTTTAAAATTCTGCTGAAAATCTCTCTTATGACAGTAAAATGCAGAAATAGACACCCGCTTTGGCTTTGTTGGACAAATGTTGATTAACTGGCTACCACTAGAGTGCCTGAAAAAGACTGAATTTTATTTATTTTTTTTTTTAGCTGAAAGAAAAATATTTCGGTGATGTTAAGCTGATTTATTTGAGGTATAAAAGGAAATTTGGAATTTAAATATAAATGGGAACATGAAAAAATCCCCATTCTCTCTCAAGTGTCTTTCCATATTCACGTTTCTTTTTTTAGGTATGAATAATCCCCAAGCATTCATGTCTAGAGTCAGTTATTTTTGCCCTGTCGTTACCCGTTCATTATGCCTGCACCATTATTTTTCTCCTGCTCCTCTCCAAAGAGATAAATGGCAGCTGTCACTGTCCCTCCTAACTTCTCAACCATTTTCACGGGAGTTGGGACATGATTCCAGTTGGGTTCTGAAAATTCTTGTCCCTTGGGTTTTTGGTACTTTTTCCCTTTGCCCTCCCCAGAGTACATCGTCCGTGATTTCTTTGAATTGTTTATCTGCTTTATCCCCGTCTGTCTGAGCTGGGCACTAGTACAGTGTCATTGCACCCTTTTTCTCCGCTGACACCGATGCCCAGTTTGAGGATGGCTCGGAGCCATCTCCCCAGAATCTCCTCCGTCCCCATCTCCCCAGCATCCCCTTTCTTGGAGAAATAATAGAATGAAGGTAAATACCACTCCTCTCAATTTTAGGGTTTCTTCACTCCTTTGTGTGTTCTTCGTTGTTTTATCCATGGTTCTGTCCTCCAGCTCTCTAGGGCTGGATTTAGATCCCTTTTTTGAAGGTCCTTCTTTAGTGGCGTTTTGACCATTTTAGCCACAGACTGATCGCGTTGATTTGCCAAACAAATCTGGAGCCCGGTTTCACGTTGCTTTGAACGGCAGGAGGGAAGGGATGTGGACACAGAGCGTTTCTGAGGTGCTGTGGTACGCCTTGGCCTGCACTGCTCTCAGCAGGGCTGTCTGCAACAGAACATTCTTCATTTCGATATAGAAGGAATCCACCTGGTAGAGATTGTTCCTCAGCTAGAAATGATTCTTGCATGTCAGATGTGATTATTCACCAGTGGGTAGCTAGTCCGAGTCCCTCATTTTTCATTTTCCATCTCCTTTATGCTTGCACATGGGAACGTGAAGAGTTTTGTCACAGAGGCAGCCACTCTTGACTTACCGTGCTGTATCCATTTTGGAGAAGAAATCTGAATTTTCACTTCATACATCGTAGCTGATGGCCAATAGTACCAAGTTATGTATTTTTTCACCATTTCTTGCCCAGTAAATGTGGCAGTGTTTACATTGGGTGACATAAATCCAGGTGGTGGCACAAACCAGGTATAGTTCATCTGCGTATGGAAATGGAGTTTCTCCCTCTTCTAATAGAGGAGACCCAGCTCTTCCAATTCTCACGTCAGACAACTGAGTTTATCTGCTCTTTATTTATCAGACAGGACAAACCGAGAGAGATGTCACAGAAATTAGTACTGGCATGTGTTGGGCATTCATCCCTCATAAGGCAAAGATCAAAATTCACGCTCCCGTATGAGTGAGGTCTCGCATCCCCCGTCGGCTTTTCTTACTGCTGCTGCCGAATAGCGTTAGCATGCCAGCTCCTCTTCCCACCCCCACCCCCCAGTAAAATTTAAAAGTTTTTTGTTTCTTTCTGTTCTCCTTATTGTCTCTTTTATTCAAGCAATATTAAATATTAGTCTCTTAAGACGATTCACAAATGACAAAATAGTTTTGCTACAGGTGAACTGAGGAATACACGGCAGATCTGGGTCTTTGTAGTCTTCGCGCCATTTACTGTTATCTGTCGTACGGCAGCAGTAATAAACCTCCCCCCAAATCAGAATTTATTCTCTTACAGAAAGTAATAGACTAAAAATAAGTTAATGAACAGATCGTCTGAAGCTGCACATTTGTTATTATTTCATCATTGGAGATAAAGAAGGATTCCGCTTTGAAAACAGATGGCGTCTGACATGCCTGTGTTTATTCCAAAAGTTACATTTTTCTGCAATCCTCAACTGCATGCTTTCCATATGCAAATACATAGTTGTAAATATGGAAGAGTATTAGAAAAATGTAATGAAATGTAACAGCCAAAAACCGAGACGTCAGCACCATCGAGATGAGCTGGCTTCAGCGGCGTGCGCTTCGTCGTTCCAGTGTTCCGGCATCGGCAGCGTCGCAGCCGGGAATTCAGGCTGCCTTGCAAATTCTTGACCTTCATCAAAATTGCGATGCTGAATATGGAATAGCGAGGTTCGCCAAGAGGAGCATAAAAACGATGGCCACAGAGTCTGGTGTTTCAAAATGTTAAAAAATATCAGGTCGAAAGGTGAAGAAAAGGGGTGAAACATGTACATCTTTACGTTAGAGACACGCATAAAAGAGATCGAACTCTTAAGTATAAGGAATCTCCTTAAAGTTTAGGTTATTAAAATCCCTCCTGTTTATTTTGCAGAGAAAGCAAGCCCAGTTCTATGAAAACATTGTGAAAGTGATCAGACCAAAACCAGACTATTTTGCTGTTGGATACTACGGCCAAGGTTTTCCAACGTTCATAAGGGTAAGCGTCCACCTTTTTCCACAGGGGGTAGCAAGGTTTCTCGCTTTTGGAAATTACCCTCGGTTGTGGAGAAAGTACATTCTTGTATGTCAGTGTGTTGTTTACCATCTACCTGACATTGATGGTTGTTTTTTAGGTGTATAAAACAAACGTTAGTTTTTCCTTTCCAGTTTCCGATATAGAATAGTTGAATTTTAGTAGAGAAGCTTTTTCTTCCAACATATCCAATATTTTATGCTTCTCCAGCATAGCGCTAGAAATGAAGGTATACCAGCCAATCCATAAATCAGGGTGATAACCAGCACCATTTGAAACGGTGACATTCTTGCCTGACAGGTGTGTGTGTGTATATATATATATATATATGAGTATGGTAGAGAAGCCTTTTGTATGTGACCATGTTTTCATGGGAATGACCTTTCCAGTTGAATATCAGAGATGTGTGTGATAGCAGTCTTTTACCATTGATTTCCCTGAGTCATGTGTCAATTTAAAACATATGTCACTTGGTTGATGGCGGTAACCTAAGTCTAGTAACTTTTTAGATCTTTTCCACTGATACCAGGATTGTTATGGAGTTGGATTGGTGGCTAAGGAAGCGTAGGGATTTAACACGTCTGAGTTGCATCTGTGTTGTGATTCTCTGGACTCTGGCACTTGGCAGTCGGTGACATGGAAATAACATGTTAGCTGTTTCGCTGCTGTGCTGCTCTGACTTAGGAGCTGAGGATTTTCAATTTGGAAAGAGGCGCTCTCCCTGTGGAAGAGTTACAGTAGGTTAAGGCAGTTCAAGGGACAGGAGAATAAAATTATTACCATTATTCTCAGAGAGATTTATTCTCAGGCCAGGGGCTGGTGGTAGGTTTCCTCCTGGAAATACTCATTTAGGAGATGAGTTCCTGTTTATAACTGAATAATTCTGTGTCAACTCTCTCCGATTATGCCATAATAAATACCAGGAGCAAGCGGAAGCCTACGCTGAAGCCCAGCTCACTGGATAAATCCAGTGAGTGCTGATAAAGCTGGCTTTGTCAGGTTCCTTGTGGTCAGCTGGTCCTCCATGGTGTATTGAAATGAAGTAGAGAGAGGCTCTAAAAAAATCCCAAGAAATAACGTAACATTTCTCGGATTGGAGTCAGCGCTTCTGAGATCCTGGTTCCTTACTGTGGATACTGGCGTTAGGATTTCACCTCTCAATTTGTTTCCAGAACAAAGTCTTCATTTACCGGGGAAAGGAGTATGAACGCCGCGAGGACTTCGAAGCAAGGTTATTGACGCAGTTTCCAAACGCAGAAAAAATGAAAACGACGTCTCCACCAGGCGATGACATCAAAAACTCCTCCGGCCAGTGTATCCTTAGGTTGAGCAGCGGCTCCTGCAGCCGCATGGATCAGGGATTTGTGGCCAACACAAGCAGGAGACTATTGCACTCCTGCCTTTAGGGGGGGAACGCATTAATTTTGTTGTTCTGTCCTTTCTTCACGTTCCCGTTGAGCTGCCTGTTCTGCATGATTGAAATTCGCTATTCGGTTCTTAACCCCTGAATTCAGATATTCAGTGCTTTACTGTAAAGCCCAAACTGGATTTACCGTCTAAATTTCACAGGCCAGTGTCAGAACAAATCGTGAGGTGAGTTTGGGTTGGTTTTGCAATTTTGTCAGTCTCCTGTATAACACTTAAACCTGGTTCTTGTTGTTGTATGACAAATCTACACGCAGCCAAGGAGGGAGCGACTCTGAGGACGTTCCATGGGTATTCGTAGTATTAGCAGGGATTCTGTCCAACCCGCTGAAAAACAGTGATCCCACAAGCATTTGATATATATGTGTAAGCTGTTTACTGTTACTAGAGTTACCAGCAGTTCCTAAAACGATGGTATTCGATGTTGATGGTGCTTTTCCCTCTTTTCAGTTTCTACAGGGTGAATGAAGTCCAACGGTTTGAGTATTCGCGCCCTGTTCGAAAAGGAGAGAAAAACCCAGACAATGAATTTGCGGTAATAAATAAATAAATAAATAAGAGCACTTTGGGGGTTTGGTTGTTTAGTCCCCTCCATCTTGAGAATCGGAACCGTTCATTATATTTTGGTTGTTGAAAAATAAATTCTAGGTTTAAATGTGATTATTTTTCATGCAAAGTCATTTAAACCGATCTAGCGTGTTCTATTTTATACCAATAGAAAAAAATGGATAAACCAGTATTTATTTTGTTAAAAACCAACTGTTTTGAGAAGGAAGTCTAAAATGACTGTTCCGGAAAAGTGAGATGTCTCTTGCCAAAACCTGTGTTGCTGTGAAGGTTCTACTCAGGCATCTAAAAATCTTTTCGCAGTAATACCTTCTTCTTTTCTTTTTTTTTTTTTACCCGTATGTTTCATCTAATGGTCAGTAAAACTCCCTTTGAGCACAGCTTGTCTTCATCAGACTTTTACAACAGGTCACATCAAGTGGATTGCCTTAGTTTTTTGGAGACGCCGTTTTATTCACAGGGGTTCTAGTGGGTACAGTTACTAGTAAAGTAGTAGTAATTAAAGTAATAAATGAATGTAGCATTTCTTGAGCAAAGAACTTGATTTTCCGTGTAGTATCAGGCTCTAATCAATGTGCCAGTAAATGCTGAGTATTTGGTTTTCTACAGCTAAGACTGGGTATTCATCCAGAGACTCCTTTAATGTCTTCTAGTGGCTTCTTTTGGTGGCTGTTGTATGAAAAATTACTGATCTACATGGGTTTAGGTGAGGAGGTAGGAGACCTTTCTTTTCCAAAAGCATAATGCCAGACTGGAGTGCTACAGTTTACAATATGTTTTGAGTATAGATAAAAAAAAAATTAGGTGTATCTAAATCACTTTGGAATCACTTCTCCTGTTAATGGAGGATGGAATAAATGTTTCTGTTTTTTTTTAAAAAAGCCTCATAATAAATGAGATGAACTACCAACATATGCCAGTTGTAACAAAATCAGATCAAGAGATGTCTTTGATAGCAGTTATGAACCAAATACACACATGGGAAGGAAGAGATGTGAAATCACGTACCCCTAAATTCAAACCAGTGGGGTTACTGGTTACCACGAAACCGTTGCAGAGTACAGCTCAGGCGACGTCACAGACTCACAAATTCAGGTCAGGACGGACCTTGAGTCCAAGCCCTGCCCCAGGCAGGGCCAGCTCTGGGGTCAGACCCGGCTGTTCAGGGCTTTTCCAAGAGGGTCTTGAAACCTCCGAGGATGGGGATGACACAGCCTCCGGGGGAGCCTGTCCCTCTGCTCCGCTGCCCTCCTGGGAAAGAAGCTTTCCCTGTATCAAGCTGTTGTGGTTTTGGAGAGGATGGTCCTTAAAAGCTCTCACGGGAAAACCAGTAAAACCAGTGGATCTTTTACGTAGTGTCTCCTTGTAAGAGAGCAGTTGTGCTCCGCTAGATCACGTATCGGATTTAAATGGGAGCCGCTCCATCGTCTCCCCAGGCAGATACCATTTGAAACTTCCCCCTGGCTTCGTAATGCCTGTCGTACTGCCGTTCCTTTTCCTGATGATCACGTTTTAAGGCTTTGCTTAAGAGAAAAGCTATCAATCTGATAACGTGCTGTTTATGTTATATTTGCAGAATATGTGGATCGAGAGAACCATCTATGTGACAGCGTATAAATTACCAGGGATTCTGAGGTGGTTTGAAGTCAAATCAGTTTTCATGGTAAGATCAATTTGGCTTGATTGAGGTTGCATAAAAGAATGGGGCTCTTATACAGCCAGGGAGCATTTATGTTTCTGTGTGGCTGTGCTTCAGTGCTGTGAACAAGCAATCAATGTGGCTATATCTGGCATCCTAAGACGAGGGGAACTTGCTCGCTGAGGGTGCTGGTTATTGACTGGGGGTGACTCAAGTCATGCTTTTCCACTCCTGAGAGAGGGAAATGCGGGCTCAATCTTCCAGACCTTTAGGGCAAGGTCCGATCAAGTGCTTGAAGTACTTTTATTTCTGGCTTTCAGCGGGTGAGCCATTACAGCCTGCGGCGTAAGCCGCGTGCCTAAAACGAAGAGGGACCTGAGGTGGTGTAGGGGAACCCTGCTACGGCAAAGTGAGATGAGCCTGGCTTTTGGAAAAGAGGATTTGAGTATGTTGGTTGTAATTTATTCAAAATACGCCGTAAACCAAATGCATTGTGTGTGTCTGCATTTCTTCTTGACTTATCATTTGTGGTTAAAGGTTGGTTTCGTTTTGTTTTCCAGAGTTAGCTAAAATATACCTGAGCAAGCTGACGGGGTGACTCCAAATTAGGCATTTCTCTGTTCTACCATTTAGACTGTTTAGATAAGACATATCCATTTAACGCCTTTAAGATTAAATTATTCTTACGCAGCTGTAACTTTTAAGTAGCAATAAAAACATTGTTACTGCAGTTTCTAAATCTCTCTTGTGAGGCTTATTTTTAAAGGAAAAGAACAATTTGCATATGATTAATTAAAACCTTTTTCATTGCTCCATTGAGGTTCTGTTGGACAGTTGTATTTAGATGAACAGAAGTAATGCAGAAAATTACTATGGTATCTATAGTAACAGAATATGAATGTGGTGTTTGACAGTAATAGGCAGCTGAATAAAACACATTGAATTTTTAATGAATTTTGTATTTTCAATATAATCCTGATAGAGGAGATTGTACTTATCTTCATGATTGCAAAAAAGTGTTGTTCCTAACGACTGGCGAATCTGGTGCAAGTCCCTTGTCCTTACGAGTTGAGAGCACAGCCTGACAGGCTGCTTTATGCGGGCAGTTTGTATACACGCACCTTTAACGCTCTGCTTGGCCTTGGAACGTGCATAAATGCTGGGAGAGGCCTTTCTATAAGCTTTTTGTAAGTAAGGATTATATTAGTCACATAGCTGAAAAGTGGTACCAGAATGGAACTTCATAATCCGTGGGAAGACAGTAACGGATAACTTTTGACCTAGCTCTGGCATAGTTGCTACAGGATTGGCATTGACTTTCTTCAAGATTCCTGTCAGCTAAAGTGCTGGAAGCGTGATCACGAGGTTTACATCCCTGTAATGCTGAATTTTCATTATGGATAGAGATATTATTGATGTTTTACTAAACACGAGGAATTAAAGTAGCTTTGCGCATTTCATATTTTATTGATGGAACTAGAATATCCTTAAAGGAAGAGGTGAGATCGTGTCAAGTCAGTGCTGAGAGAGAACCGAGTCATTTAATAAGTGCAGTGTGTTGTGTTACGTAACCCGTAGGAACATGCATAATTTCCTTAAATCTATTTGCTTTTGAAATTCCTTCAGAGTACTTTTACCTAAACCTTTTCATTCTGTTCATTATCTGCAAGGAATTTGTTGTACACATTCATTATTCTGTATCTGATTCGTTTGAGCTGGACACAAGCAGGGGAAGAATTTGCTGAGGCCAGCCAGTGGATTTTGGATTGCACTTGGTTTTAAAAAGTACAAATCCTAATCTCTGTTTTGTTTTGAGGTTTAGTTTTTCAGTGTTGCAAATGTAGCAGGAATATATAATTTCTGTTTGCCCTGAATAGATTGCGTAGTGTCCAGAGTTAGCAAGCTACTTGGAACAAGGCTCATAATTTACAAGCATAGATATTTTTAATAAACAGCTTTCAGTAAGTTCCAAAGCACAGTTTGTAGTAGTAGGACGGGCACTGCAATTCTCCATCTGCTTTTAAAAAATTAGAGGGAGGTTTATAAGAGTAGTAAAAGAAAGGAGAATGAGAAAGCAAGCTGTGATTGCTGATACAGAAAAGTCAAAAAAGATGTGCGTCAGCTCAATGGGTGCTAATTTCTGTAGATATTCAAGAGCTTTAAAAGCAATGGTTCATCAACAAATTATTGCATAGTTATAAGCCCATTAATACAAATGGCAGAATCCTAAATTTAGGATATGATGCTTGCAACAGTTCTTGCCGAATCAGATGTTGAATAAGGTCTTACTTCCCCAGCCCGGATTTCACTCGCAGCACGCTCGGCGGACGGCGGTCGTCGGCTGTCCATCGGCGCCTGGGCCGCTCCACAGCCCCAGCAGAAACATCGGGCTCGTTACCCGCCTTCCAGAATAATTCACCAGGCAGACTTTTTAAAATGCTAATTAAAACATCCTTGATGTAATCAGATGGCAGGTGTAAGAGTAACAACTAAAGAGATTTGATTATAAGTGGTTCTCAGAAACAGGGTAAGCAACTGATAGCCAGGTAGAAGTGCTGCTTTGTTTATGTAGCATTTATGTAAATTAGGCTGTAATCAAATATACACTTGCATTTTCCTCACAGGCCTCAATTAACCTTCCTTTTCTGTTCCTACCACATCATTTTTTTTAATGTAAGTAGGCTGTGTCGTCCAGTGAGGACTGTCTACACGCCGGGTTGCTGCAAGTTAGTAATTTTTAGCCCATTCACTAAATGTAGGTATTTTAGCGATATTTTAAATATTTTAATACTGTTTTTTCAACACGAGCAACTGTTGTTCTGAAAGACACAGTATCTGGTCATAAATAATAGCTGGAGATCCGTCAGTTACAAGAAAGCAAGTTTTACGCAGTATAAGAGCTAATTCACCCCATGAAGAGGTCGGAGGAGCTCCCTTCAGTGAAGTCCAGAGAAAGAAAATGTCTTCCTTCAGTTATGGACGCTCAGATGAAGAAAATGCGACCTTGTGGGAAAAAGCACAGCAGATAGCTTAGAAGTCATCTCTTCAACGTATTCAACTTGATTTCCCTGGAAATACACCAAAACAATCACTGCAAAAATACCATCTTGATTTTTGAGCTGCTTAGGATTACATTTTCCGTCAGAAAATCCACATTAAGTTATCATTTCTTTCTTGCTGTTGCGTTAAGCTGGATCTTCTTTGTACTGCTAAAACTCACCGACTCGTAATCTCTGATGTTCCCCATAATCCTCCAAAAACCTCACGCGATTCCTCTAGAGCCTTTCTAAATGTTGTGCCGTTGTGCTGGGACGTAATCCGTCCTACAGCAGCGAAATGCATTTAACTTTCTCCACTAATAATGGTTATCCTATCAGTTACCGCAGTCTGTAGATACCAAGAATCTAAATGCCGGAAGCCTCCCTTTCTGTTAATTATTGGCTAAAATATCTGTTCTTCTGAAATGTTCCTAATCCTTGTGGTTTGGTGGACAGCCAGTTCCATGGCAGGTTAAAAACTCTGCTCCTTGGTTAAAACCTCCTTTTGTTTTTATTTTAGGTTGAAATTAGTCCCCTGGAAAATGCAATAGAAACCATGCAGCTAACGAACGATAAGATCAACAATATGGTTCAACAGCATTTGAACGATCCAAATCTACCCATTAACCCGCTCTCGATGCTACTTAACGGCATTGTGGATCCTGCAGTCATGGGAGGGTTCACAAACTATGAGAAGGTAACGTGAAAATGATCTGTCCTGTGGTACTTCACCTCTTCGAGCCCGGACTCTCCTGGTACGCTGCTGGGCGTGTGTGTGTATTTGTGTGTAAACACTCTGCGAGTCTCCCCTCATACGTGCTTTGTAAAACTGTGCTTGCAATTTAACACCTTTAGTGTCTTTCTGATATTTTTGGATAAGTTTTCTACATTTGAAGTAAGAGTTGGTACGTTCAGCAGCAGCGTAGGGATGTGGTGGACAGTTGCTTACGAGAGTTAGACACTGAGACTGATGGCATTCCCAGTGCGTGCTCTCGTGCGCCTGGATGTCGGAGCTGAAGGAGGAATTTCTGGGTGAACTTCAGTGACCAACCAACTGCAATTCTCCGCTTTGCTTTCAAACGCATGAGTTTGTAAAGGATTAGTCAACTGCTAGAGACTTCTGAGATACCAGTCAGCTGCAAATATGCCGAAATAATCTTACCTGCGTGTTTACAACGTTTAAAGTTATATGGGATGAGATCTGGGAAACCATAAACGCTCTATCTGTTATTTGTGTTGTGAATGTTAGTCATATTCAGCTGGCATACACAGGCAACGTGTGTTTTGTAACATAAATGGAGAAGGTACATGCTGAAGGACATGTCGATCTGTCCATCAGTTTATGTCCTTCCGTAACTGACCCACTTCATCTACCGAGACTTCTTGTGTCCTAAGAACTGCTTGAAAGACAGTTCAGAGATGTGCCAGCTCTGCAGGGTGACCCGTGAGATTTGGTCTTGATCATGTGCTCATCTGCCCACTTCACCGCTCATGGAGGCTTGGTGTCTTAATCTTACAACATTGTGAAATTCAGTACCTCTTTCCTAGATTTTCGTTTGTGTTTGTAGCCATTACTGATATTTGGCAGAACTTTTGGGTTGAGTCGTTTAACTTTGCTGTAGGTAATTCTGCCGTGGTAGTAGATTCATTTTCTGAAATAACTGCTCATTTCTCTGTCTTGGCTAGGCTTTTTTTACTGAAAAATACATGCACGAGCATCCAGAAGATCACGACAAGATTGAAAAACTGAAGGATCTGATCGCTTGGCAGGTAAAAAATTTTAAGGCAGGTTGGTCAGGGCCTACTGCTGTGCAAAGACAGTTTAGTGTCACTTTTGAGATAATTTAGACACTAAACTTCACCTTGCGAACACTTGTTTGCCATTTAAAACTGTCTTGGAACTTGAGCTAAAGTTCATCTTTTCAAATCTGACACCATTTGTCATTTGATAAACCTGCAAGGAACAAACATGATCAACCTCTTTTTTTCTTTCTTTCTTTTTTTTTTTTCCTAACCATAATACAGTGAAAATATCCCATCTCTATCAAATGAGAAGACAGTTTGTAATAATGTCGCTCGGTATTATTGGCAATTTAGTTTTGCATTTTCGTTTTCGGAGGCTGATTTCAAAAATTCTTCTCAGACAGCAAGATGGAATGACTAACCATGACTCCCCCCTCCTCCTTGCATGCACTGGGACAGTATTTCTTCACAGATTCACTTCTTTCTTCAAACAATGTATTTTCCATTTATTAAACTTCCCATGTATACTTATGGCACCTTTTAGCACCAAATAGTAAATGTGAGAGTTGCAAAAAGTAACTTGCGTGCAAAGTCCTTAGTAAATTCATCTAGACATTTTGAAACTTTTACTTCGTTTGCTATATAACTTAACATGGTACAAACAACATGAATGTTGCATAAAGCACGTGGAATTACCTGGTATTTTTGTGGTGATGTGTGAGAGCAGAAATCATTTAAAGATCGCACGGGTGATATTTGCTGAACTGGGAGTCGAGCCCAGGTTGCCAGCCCTGTGCCTGAGACAAAGCAGGAACCCTCCTGCGTGAAGAACTGCCTTTACATGTACCAAAGGACATTTTTCAGGACAGACAAGAAACATTTCCAGTTTTTTTCCATAGCCGTATACTGGCCATCTTCTAGTGGTCTCAAGATAATTTCATGATAGCTAAAAAAACACGGATATGATTGGAAGTGTTTTTCCCACAAAAGGAGAAAGTGTATCATTGCCTTTTTATATTCAATCTTGTCTTTATAATAAAGGGAATAATTTACACTTCTATAGGTTTTGAACTTAGAGGTAGCAAAACTAAAGATACAGAATTTAAAAAAAAAAAAAAATCCTCTGAAGACCATAAAACTATCACTGAATAAAAAACTCTTTTGGTCTGCGAAAAAATTACGTATTTATTTATTTAATTTCTTGCGAGCTTTTACAGAAGATTAGATTTTAGGAGCTTTAAGTTTTATAGAGGAAAATAATTTGATCCCAGAAGACTAACTTCGTGTCAGCTCTCTGTCTTTGCCTCTGATAGCGATACTTCAAATGAATTTCAAACGCACTTTTCCTCAGCAAAGATTCACTTTGGTGACATTTGTGTATTAGAATAGTATTACTATTTGAAAGTATCTATGGCAGTTAATCACATTGTGTTTTAATTATTCACTGGTTTCAAATACATAATTTCCCATCACTGTTGTAGCTCCAAATCAATAAGAACCAGAAAAATAGAGAAAAGGGTTCAAAACCTATGTTTCTCTCTGAAAATTCTTTTCACTAACAGGTTTAGCCATTTCACGGTGGAAATTAGTGCTTTTGAATTACCTTAGATGTTTCGTATACGCTTGGTGTGTCCGAAGACTTAAGCCTCCTCTCAGATCATTTCTGTTCTCAGCACAGAGGCAGCAGAAGTCGAGGGGAGCGGGGTGGGGAGCTGGCTGCCACGTAGGGGCTGCTGGCAGGAGAGGGAGGTGTTCTGGAAAAGCTCCGAAGTGAGGCAGTGGTCTGAATTCATCACGGGCTTGACAGTGATTGAAAGCAAAAATGAGTTTTCATTTTTCAGTAATGCGGGGCTTGGAGTTTTGTAATCACATGGAGGTTTTCTTTATGCTGCATAAATCAATCTGGATATATGAAATTGTAGCCTGACAATCATATGATCAGCTGACTAGTTTAATTTTTTTGGTCTATCCCCTTACCTTAGCTTTCCCTCCATTGCGTTATGGAATTCATGGTCTTCAGGGTATTATCCTTTTTTAATTCCTGTGCATTTTTAAGTATATGGGTTTTTCCTGTCTTTTATTTTTTCAGATAAATAGCATTAGTAAAGCAGTGTCCATTTTTGTCCGTCGTAGTGCTTTTCCAACTTGGAAAAAATTGTTTCCATGCATCTACGTCATTTCAAGCTGATCTTTTATTTTTACATGAAGATAATGAAAAGATTGATTGAAATTATGGTAATGAAATGAATGATCAATGACGTTAGTCACTCTGCGTTTAGCTAATGTATTTGCAGCATACCAAAACTAGTCTGTCACAGAAAAATCCTGTGCTGCTTCTGCATAGCTGAGGGAATGGTAGCGTACCAAACTAGATTTTTACGATCATATTTTATGATAGCATTATTCTGAAAGATTTTCATTTAAGATTAATTTTAATAATTCAAATCTATGTAGCTTTTTCATTCTTTTCAGTCAAGCAGATCAAGATCTTTAAAGAAAGAAAAAATTGGGGAATAATTTCAAGTTGCAGTGGAACTTTATCAAATTTTGAAGGTAACAAAGATTAGAGTTATGAAATAAGTTCTATCTTGAGCTGGTTTCCTTTCTCATTCAGCTCATTTATTTCTAGCTCAGCTAGAATGTCACCTTTACTTTTTCATTCACCTCTCCAAAGGTGAGCGCACCCTGGAGGGTCTTTTGAAATAGGGTATAAGCAAACGCACCCATTGCTCCAACGCCAAATGGATTGGCAATATCCTGAATGTGCAAAATTCTGCCTCTGTCTCCGCATCCAACGAAGATTCATGTAGGTTTAAAAATCAGTGCCAGTCGTCACCAGATTTCCCAGTGTCGATGCCTGGAAAGGAGATGTAGGGAGAATTTTGAAGGTGGTAGAAGAAGGTGAAGCAGAAGTGGTAAAACAGTCCAAAGGTACTTTCTTTCTGTACTTGATAATGTTTAAAGGATTGAGTGGTCTTGAACAGGGAGACCAAGTATCCTGGCTCAGAAGTCTCCCAGAAGTTCTGTAGCAAAGCCATGGGACGTTTATTAAGTTTAGCTTCTGTTATGGAATCACAAGCCTTTTCTTTTTCTTCTTCTTCTGTGGTTTCTGGTCTTCTTTCATTCCCATACAGTCGGAGCCTCCTCTTGCCTGTTCCTCAATCTCTCGACTCACCAGTTCGTGTACCAGGAGGCCACCACCCTTTAGGTGCTCACGGTCTCCCAACCCACATTCACTCCAACAGAACTGGCCATCAACCCTCCTGTTGTTTTGCTTCTCCAAGGGGCGGCAGCTCTCCACGGCTGGCCGTGTGCACCTGGTGTATACCAACAGTGAAACCCTTCTGAGCACCTTCCGTGTGGGGCACGGAAGGAAGCGCCTACATTATGTTTCCTGACTGGGAGATTTCCTTACAAAAAATGTCATTTACTTCATGTGGCTTGATTTTCTAAATTGGAGGTGGCCAGTCCCTCGGACAGGCTCGTTAGTGCATGTTCTGCTCGTAAAAATTGTCTGAGAGTTGAAGCTTCAGGCCCCACCTGTACTTTATCTTGTAACTTGATTTTATGAAAAGAATCCATTTAAAAAGTCAGTGAGTTCTTTTAAATAAACGAGCCAAGTGACCACTTACCCCTGCAAAATAGGAGGGTCACAGTCTGGCCTGATAATTACAAAAATCTGACAATTTGTTTACTTACTCAGAGCAAGGAAATTTGCTGATTTTGGTGTTTAATTTTTGTAGAGTGCAAATCTATATGGCAATAAATAGAAGTAGCTACAGTAAAAACTTTTGTCATTATTCTTACTTCTCTTTTGTAGTCTTTTAGGAGAAGAAACTGCCCATTTAAATGGTGCCAAATCATAGAGAATCATCTTGATAAGATTTCTTGAGTTTGTTCATCTGTAATTCATCTGTGTATTTATTACTCTCCTTAGTAATAAAGCTACTCCTTCTGATTGCTGCTCAATCTTATTAGAAAAATCTGGTTTTAATCAGTATTATGATTTAATTATGAATTATTAAGAAGAAGCCTCTTAGCTTGATTGCTGCAGAGAATATCTAAGTTTAAATCAGAGCGCTGTGTGGGCTGAAACGGACCTGGAAGAGGAAATATTTTTCCTAAGCTGGAGGTAGAAAACTCTAATGGTATGTCTGGATAGCTGTGGGAATGAAAATGTCTCTCTTAAAACATTTTAAAAGGTCAGCTACACCTCCACACTATGAACTAATTATATAATCCTATGTTGGCATGGATATTTTGTGACAGAAGCCTTGAAGATAAATGATTATTTTCAGTTACAAAAGAGAATTTAATTTTTTTCTTCCGTTTTGTCCCCAAAGAAAAGAAAATCATTTTTCTAAGGAGAAATGTATCGTATATAAAACGGTATGTTTTATTAATAAATATTGCTCTGCAATATATACATGTCCAAGGATGTAGCTCGTTTGCAGTTTTAGAAATAGCATTTGTTAAAGAAAACATGCCAGTATTTTCTCCTTCAAGGTTTTGTTCTCATGAAGCTGGGAAAGGGCTGATATTAATAACCCGGTGTGAGAGTCGTCATTCATCAGTTTGCCATTTTAAAGTACAGCGTGTATGGGGGCCTGTGCACGTAACATCATAGGAATATTTATGCTGTCTGATAAATTCAGCTGAGCCTCCAGTATATGATCACTGGGCAGAACTATGCGTGTATTAATTCAAAAGGACTTTGGTTAACAGAGAAAAAAGGAAATAATACATAACAGATTTTTAGATCCTTTTTTTACTACGTTGTGCTTCATGTACAATGAATAATGATGATTGTTGTTGCTGTTATTGTGTTATTATTATCATCATCATCATTATTATTCCATGAGATCTTTCACTCTTGCAACACATATGGGAGTCTTGCCCTAACCCTTCACTTAGGAAGGACTGGGCAGGCTGAAGCAGCGTAACTCTGCTTCCCAGATCCCGTTCCTGGCGGAAGGCATCCGGATTCACGGGGAGAAGGTGACGGAGGCGCTGCGGCCGTTCCACGAGCGGATGGAGGCGTGCTTCAGGCAGCTGAAGGACAAAGTGGAAAAACAGTACGGGGTCCGCACTGTCGTAAGTTTGCCTGCTGACTTCATGTTTCCTAAATATGTGGGATTTCTTTCAATTATGGGCAACGGTGTATTGCTGTGTTGTGGTTCCCACTGATTAAAAAAGCAAATGTTGAGCAGCATCGCCTGGTTGTTCTCAGTGGTCATCGAATTATTGAGCACTGAGCAGATGCTCTAAGAGATGTTCAGAAAGCCTTGGTACTTTCATTTCCCAGCACGGGGACAATTTCTATATTGCCTGAACGTGTTCCTTGAAAGTCAAGATAATTCTTCAGTATTCCATTTTTGAGGAATTGGGTTTCAAAAACCAAAAAATTCCCACTGCAGCATGATTCTTCTAGAGCTGAATGTCACCTTTCCATAGATGTAATTCCTTGCGAGATGTGAGGGCTCTGCTGCTCTCCAGCAGTGTGCAGTCTTACGTGCTCTGGCACCACCCTAAACATAGGCAGGCAATAAATAGATAGCTGCTATTTAATGAGATTTATTAGTGCTGGAGCTCTTGCTTTTGTCATTCCAACAAGCTATTTTCAGTTGCTGCTTCATCTTTAAGGCACAGCCAGGAATTTGGTGACATTTCCAGTGGGGTTTTGTTCTGCTTTTAATTTGAGCGTTACCCATTGGGGAGGAAGGCCAAAAGCCAGCATACGGCTTCATAATGGAGAATATAATTGATAATTCAGTCAAAAGCCAGATGGATTGAGTGCTATTATATGAATCAATTTTAAGAATGATTTAAAAACCCGAGATGCGAGTCGTTAGAGTTGCTCTAGGACTGACTATGTGGAGCTGATGTCCTAATAATATATTGAAGGCTGCCGGGGTGAGCTTTATCTCAGTCTACTGGTAGTCCTGACAGCAGGGTTGTAAACGTGCTATAATTTTTAGGTTTATTTGTGAAATGACAGCAGTACGTGAAACTTGCATATGCAATGCATATCTTCTCATGGCTCCAGAAAATAAAGCACCAGAAAAGACCCGTACGTCCTCTAATGTGGAAGTAGCGTACGCTGCCAGGATGACCTGTGATGGCGAGTGGCGGCTCCTCTCCTGCCTGGTGGCTCTGCAGCCACCCCCACACCTCGGCAAGGGGTCACCCCATGCACGCGGCTCCCCTGGGGAGGAGGGTGGCACCGCAGGGTGCCGCGGTGGCAGCGGCCTGTCCTTGGCACGTTGGAAGTGCCAGGAAATTCTGGGGTCTCCCCGCTTTGCTGCGAAGGTTTGTAGTTGAACTTGGAATCATCAGATCCACTTGCTGTCGAGTTGTCTTGTTCATTTTGGTTCACGATAGGGAAGTGAGCTTCAAGCTATAGCACTACCCATTTTTAGAGAAAATTTTACCTCCCAAAGGGCAAACACTGTGATGTCATTTAGAACGACGCGCGCTTTCCCCAAGTTGGACTCAGGAATGTCCTACGCTAGAAACTACTTCCCACAAAAAGCACCAAATGATCTCGAAAAGCAGTGATTTATTTTTAAGACTGCCCAGATCTTTGAGATTGCCCAGATCCACCTTCTGTCAGCAAAAGCCGCCTACAAACAAGGGAAATCACCAGCGGACCATTAATTACTGGGCCGTGGTGCACGAAAGCCACCTTGTCAGCCTGGACTGACGTCTCGTCTCCGTCCCTGGCTTTTCCTGGCACCCTGGAAGCAGATAAGGAGCTTGCACTGTAATCCCATTAACTGCCTTTCAATAAGAAAGCCAGTTAGGGGGTCCCAGGAGGGGAAGGACGTGGCATCAAGTGGCGGGTGCTTCCCTGCTAGTGAATGATGGCTTCCTTATGAAAACGCTAAATTACACGGTTTCCCCAGCTGGGGTGGCTGATCATTTTTGGAGGTGCTGCATCAATTCACCTATGTATTGAGGCAGATGTTACTTCGTGGGCTCAGATATTGAAGGTCATCTCTGCAGCTATGAGGCTGAAAACATCTGCAGTTGTGGGTTTTGCCTTGTACCTGAAATCTCAGCGTCTAAAGCACAATTGCACAGAGGGGAGATCGCAGGGGAAAGAGTGGCCTCTTCATGCCCTTCCTGCCTTCCCATCCTTAAACCTTCCAAGGCAAGAATATCAGATGGGAGCTCCATCACAATCTAGTCCTTAATGAATTAGGAAATAAAAGATTGAGAAATAGAAGAAAAAAGAAAAAAAAAAGGCCTGTATAACAGTCACAAGTTCTCCCATTTTACTTCTGCCCCTAAATGAGCAGCAGTCACTAAACTGATTCTAAAAAGAATGAAGCAACCAAGACACACCTGAACAGCCTTAAACCAGCGCCCTCTTCATCCAGCTCTGATTGTGGTCGCTGATGGGTGCATGGGCTGCGTTTACGGATGCTAGGCCAATCGCATCTATATAAACAGGGTGTGACTTTGGTTCCAAATTCTCTCTGGAAAAATCCCACGGAGATGTATTCTGGAGAATGGATGAGTGGGGTATGGTGAGGGAGAGAGCTTTGGCTTTCTGCTGAGCGAGGTGCAGAGCACCCTGGACTAAGGAGGAGGCAAGAAAGATGCTGCAGCAGGCGGGGCAGCAAAAACGTGCCAAGTGACGTTGTTCTCCAAGTGCCCAAAACCTTGGTGGCATAGTACCTGCCAGTGAAGTACCCTGCTGTGTTTTATGATAGGCCTTCCTTGAGAGATTAATTTTCACTTTTTTCTATAGCAATGACATTTTTTCTAATGGGAACACTGAGAACTTATGTGGAATGTGCCAGCCTTTATGGTGTCCTTCTAAGTGGTGTTCTGTTTGTAGTCCTTCAAATCCCATTTTGCTAATATATTTAGGAATAGAAAAGTTCAGATAGTAATTTATTTCCCAAGGAGAACAAGAATAATTGACATTAATGATACTTGCATGTCAGTCACTTCAATCATATACATTTACATCATCAGGGAGATGACTGGGAAGTCATGCGCAGGTGCTGTTATCTTTCTAATTTCACTCTACCCACCAGTAAGAATTGTCAGGATTGATGGAGTTTTATCGTTTCTGTCTTCCTTGTACAAGGCCAATTTACCAGTAGTTGACAGGGTGGAAAATATACCTGTAATTAAACAGCATGAGATTCTTATTTGTTGACTGAGAGAGTTCAATTATTTTATGCATATATCAGTTATTAATGACTAACAAAGCTTATATAAATATTCAGAACTCTGAAATTGTCTGAAACGGAAAAAAATCTTTTATATATTTTCTTCTTAACCTAGATGTCACTCTGTAAATTGGCTCTCTTGACGTAAAGTTCCTCTTACTGGACTTTTTCTTTTTTTTTTTTCTTTTATTTTTTTAAATTCCATTTCATTTAAATATACTGACAGGGCACTCACTTCAAGTTACTTGTAGAAAGCTCCTTTTTTAAAGCCCAGATGCAAAAAAGCATGTAAGTAGAATTGAAACAAATGAATTATTGGAATGTGTTTAAAATTATACATCTGCCTATGAGGACCTAAATATTTCTTCCTAGTGCTTTAAATGGATTTTCTTCAGAATTTGTTTGTCGTTAAACACAATGTGTAATTAAATAATATAAAACTCTACATGGAAGAAGGACCATCGAACCTTTCCACATTACTTTTGGTAACCAGATGTCAGCTACACTGTGACTTAAGTAAGATCTTGCATTTCTTTGTTGCAGCTTTCAAGTCTGGATGACAGACGAGGCAGTCGGCCACGGTCTATGGTGAGATCCTTCACGATGCCGTCATCTTCGAGACCCCTCTCCGTTGCGTCGGTGTCTTCCATCTCCTCCGACAGCACACCTTCTCGGCCTGGCTCGGATGGGTGCGTAGGAAACAGTCAGCCAGGGCTTATCTCTGTAAAGCATGGTTTGGCGTGCACGTCTGGAGGTTTTGAGGGTTGTCACCACCCTGCTCCAGATCTCAGCGCTGTCGTGGTGTTAGTTCTTCTGATCCTACTGACTCCTCCTCTGTGGCAGCATGACGTTTGTGTGCTCCTGTAAGGAACTTCGGGGTTTTTTGGTTGGGTCTTTGCCCAGTGTGTTTTATTCCAGGTTTGGTTCATCGCAATACCCCGCAAACAATGTTGACGCAACGGTGTGAGTGACTAGCGTGGCGTGGGGATGGCGCTTTGAGTAACAGCCCAATATTGGCCGAAAAACTCAACCTATACAGACATTTATCTCAAGATACATTCCTTGTCCTTTTTTTTTTTTTTTAACCAAGACAAACATAATTCTCTTCTTGGTCCTTTTTAAAACAAAACCCCGTAGGCATTCAAAGAAAAACCCCCAAATGAACAGGAGATAAATTATCCCCTTGTAAGGTGTTGCAAGTGTGATAGTTCAGAAGGTGATCTTTTGCCAAGTCAGCGATGAGGCGTGTGTTCAGCCGGTCCTGTCGCGGTCAGCAGGTGGAGCCTGGGAGAAGGAAGGGATTAGCGAACTGCTCAGTCGTTTCTTCTCACTTTTGCTGCCTGAGGAAAAGCTGCTTGTGGCAAGATTATACTTCAAGACTTACCGAGATATTTCGCATGAGAACTGGGAATTCTGTTGAGAAGCCCTGTCTCACAGTCGCATCCCTCAAAAGAACAAAATAATTGGTTTTCATTCTGGGGTTTCCATGCAGCCTCAGAAGGCCCTTCTCCCTCTTCCTCCCCCCCAGGCAGTCACATAATCCAGAAACTCAATATTTGACCAAGGCAGCAGTCTTTTAAAGCCTCCTGAAAGGCTGCTAACTTACAGAGATGTGTGAGAAACGTTTGTGTCCCTTGTGCACCTTCAGAGGGAGTTATGACCTGACTGGAGTGTAAAAGCATCAAGTAAAATTAAATACAGCACCTAAGGACCAACATCATACTTACCTTGATTACAAGCAGTTTATTTACCCATTGGGAAGAAGAGCAAACAGCACAATTCAGCTCTCATTACGTTACCCTCTGTAATGTATACGCAGTGAGTCATGTTGGTATAAATGTGGGACAGCAGAGACAATAATGCATTTTGACTAATTCATCCACCAAAGTTGTCTTGTTGGAACTTGGGGCTTACTACCGTCCCAGGTTAGTGGCGACTTTATCTCAGAAGAAAAATACTGATTCCTTCCCTGCCTGCCTCTACCTCTTTCTCATTTTCCGTTCAGAATCATTATATGTGTTTTTCTTCCTCCTTTGGATGCTATTTTCTTAATTTTTGCGTCTCCATCCCAGCTTTATTGTGGCAGGTGTCACTTAGCAGTTTTGGAGGATCTCCTGAGTCTACTCAGTATGTATATTAAAAAAAAAAAAATCACAAAGACCATGGTACAGCTCCCAATACTCCAAGCCTGGGGCAGTACAACTGGACTACATGTGAGGAAAGTACAATGAACAGCTACCATCACTGGGAAAACCTGAAAAAAATGCTCATTTGCTTGATCAGTGGAGCAGAAGAAAAAATCATCAGATGTAAATAACATAATGAAAGACCTCAAAAGTTCAAATGACTGTAAAAATCATGCGGGTGGTTTGTCACTTGGAAGACGTTCACCCATGTACCTACCATAGTTGATTGGGTTTATGGTCAGTTGTCCTCTCCTGCTTTCCGTTTTTCCTCTCTTCATATGTTAATTCTGAGATTAGAGACGAAGCTAAGAAAAACAGTTAAAAATGGAGCCAACAGACTGTCTTGCCCAGATCACCCAACTTATATTTTATTCCATCTCCAGCTTCTCCTGCTTTGGAGCTTTTAAACAGTAAAAACTCAAAGCAGACGTTGACGTCGTATGTGTTTTACAGCTCCCAACTCTATGTATAAATAAAGCTCTGACTTTAAAGAAGGACCTTGGGTTTATTCACTGCTTAAAATGGGACTTAGAAGTACAGATCTGAGCACTTACAAGCAGTGGTTGGAAGCAGGGAAGTCCCAGTGTCGCTGTGTGGTTTGCTGTCTGTTGAAAGTCCTAATGTACTTCGAGTAGGAGCATGGCGTGCTAGCCCATTTTGTCACCAATACGTTGCGTACAAATAATTAATAGTACTAATAATAGTAATGCTTGGAAGGGATGCAATTAATCATTGCCTGAAGAATGGCAATTCCTCTTGTAAACTTGCAGTCAGCCTGCGAGGCGGCTGTCGCTGCCCTCCGGCCCAGCGGGGCCTGGCAGAAGCAGCTAAAATACGCAATTTAGGTGGCTAAAACACACGGTGATGGGAGAGCTCTCTTCTGGTCTGGGCTTTGTCACTGATGCGCTTCGTGGCCCTGGGCACGTCGTTGCCCTCCCTTTTCCCTGTCTGTAAAACGGGATGAAAAAATCTTCCCGTTTTGTGTCCCAACCCGCGTGATTTTTGGCTTTGGTTCTGAGGGCGATGTCTGAGGGGCCGTTGCCACAGGTACTGGTTGGAGCATCTTCTCATCAAACGAGCTAACTTAGGCTGAAAATAAAGGGCCTGTAGTGCTTCAAGCAAGCAACAACAACAAAATAATAATTTTGGATATTGCTGCTAATGGAGGTCATTAGGAAAACTTCTCTGCAAATTGCTTGAAATACGAATCCTCCAGGATTTCACAGCAAAGATTGTGGCCTGTACGTGCGTGCATCCCCATGGCATAATAAGTACTTTCCCAATGTTGAAAAGACAGCTGGATACTTTGTTTGAGGATTTTTGGTTTGGTTTTGGTTTTGTAACATCATGATTTGAGACATCCTCCTAAGATCTGTCAGTGTAGTTTTGACTACAGTATGGTTTTAGTCGTTTGTTTAGTTTATAATCGAAAATAAATTATAAAATATTTTGTCTAGCTAAGAATATTTTAGCTGATTCAGAGCAAAATATCTCTTTACCTTTTATTTAAATTAGCCATTAAAAAAAGGTGAGGTAAGAGACTCCTTTAAATTACTGAGTGAAAATTAGCTAGAAAGTGTTCCAGTATGACTTAGAATAGCGCTTTCCCTACAAAATAAAAACTCTTTAAAAAAATTAAGTTCATTGAACCCCTAAAGACTTTTTTCCATTGTAGCCAGAAAAAAAATAGTCATGGACTGTAAAAATTGCAGAGCTGATGGCAGCAGTATGTCAGCCTTGCCCATACTTGAACACTTGAAGCATTCCGTCTGCTTTTTGGAAACTAACCTTGGCCTTTGTTATTGTCTGACCGATTTTTGGTTCTTTTATTTTTTGGTTCTTTTATTTATTTTTGGTTCTTTTATTTTTGATTCTTTTATTTATTTTTGGTTCAGTTTATCTGTAATATCAGAACAACCAAGCCCAGCCCTCACCAGGGCACAAAGGTGAGCTGCGGTGTGGATCTGTGAGTGTATGTGTGCACGCTCTGTATCCCCATGCACGCGTGTAAAGCCGAACGTACGCACGCAGGGTGTTGTTACCGACAGGAGTGGTGCTTGTGTCGGTGGTTAAACCTCTATACCTCATGCTCTTCTGCGATGTATAGGTGTTTCCTTTGCATTCCGGGTGATCCTGTTTGCTTTTCTGTGAAAAGGTGCTGTAGTTGTGATGAGTTACGAGGGTTAGAAAGCGGTTTGTGTTGGGCATGTTCAACGGAAAATCACTGTAAAACCAATTCTCAACTGTTATTCCTTCTCTAGGGAGTAAATACATCCTCTTTCTCCAGAGAGGGAAAAAAAAAAGAAGTCCAGGATGAATTTGGGGATTTGGCTATTTGTTCAAGCAATCCTTAAAAACATTGGTAGACATGTGGACTGCCTCCAAGGTGCAGGGGACGTCGGGGTGACAGTTCTTTAAGGCATTGCACCATTACCTGCCTTGTTTGCCGCGGGAGTTTCCAGGCATCTGCTGGCACGCCTGCCGCGGTGCCACAGCACGTATCGTGGGAGTGCTGGATGAGAACCTCATTTTTATGTAAACCACATACAGTGGAACTCAGCGGTTTGTGTAGCTGTAAACCAGTAAATTTACTACAGAGGAGGGAAATGCGCAGTACTGGTTCCTCAGCGGTTCTGCAGTAAATTTTACTGTAAGACAATTATGATTGTTAGGACCTTCTGCCCCCTCCTATTCTCTTTAATGAGTTTTCCTGGATTAGCAAAGCGTCGTTAACTCAAGTGAGACTTTGGGAAATATGTAAATAAAAATTAGGTGTCTGAAAACAGTATTTTATTGATCTAAGCGACAACGTTTTCCTTTAGGTTTGTGCTGGAGCCCCTCCTGCCAAAAAAGATGCATTCTAGGTCTCAAGATAAATTGGACAAGGATGACCTAGATAAAGATAAGAAAGAAAAGAAGAAGGAGAAAAGGAACAGCAAGCATCAAGAGATATTTGATAAAGAATTTAAATCTACTGATATTTCTCTGCAGCAGTCTGAAGCAGTGATCCTTTCAGAAACGGTAACTTTATTAGCAAGTAATGCTTTATCTAATTCTGAGCAGTGTTCTTTCTCTTTTTAGATGAAAATGTTGAGTTTTACGATTCAGTTTATTTTTAGACCGAAAGTAACTCTAAGGGAATACGCTACGATGTTAATATATGTGATAATGAATCAAAAATACGGGTTTTATTTACAGTGTAAAAGAAATCATGGTATCTTGTATGAAAATCTTAACCGAAAGCTATATATTTGATTAAAGGAACAGATGGTATATCCTAAGTAAAATAAATGCTACCATTTTAGCAGCCTTTTGAATTTATGGTTCCCAATAGATCGTGATGGGCTTTCTCATATTTCAGCTGACTACCGCAAGACACTTTTTGGTGGAAACGTTACAAGGTCATTTTGTGCACGGCCATTACGTATTCTTGAAAGGCTATTTTGAGCAGAAAATCGTAAGCAGTTCCACCCATGGCTGTGTGTAAGAATATTAACTACAGGCCATATCTCTCTTAAGCCCTCTCTTCTTGGCATATATTTAATTCACTGAAACTGTCCTAAAGGCTTGAGGTAACTTGAGAAGTTTGAGCTCTGAATTTGAAAGCAAGGCCATTTTAAGCTGGAGCAGAGAGTGCATGAACGAACTGTAACCTCCAAATCTCTGCCTGGACACCTGATTTGAGGCCAATAGTTTAAAACTTGCCCTCCAGAAATTAATGTTCTGTTAAAGATTTGCACAAATACTTGTAGAGCCAACCAGCTTCTAACTCAGCAGAGTCTTTTATTGGTGGCTATGTCATTTACCTTGGACTTTGGAAATGATTTCTTTCTGACCCGTGAGAGCTAGATCCTCTAAGACTTTGTTTGCTATTTGTAGCAGAATATTACTTAGACATTCAGCCATAGTTCCTTCGTTTTCAGGATTTGGTGCTCATTTTCCTCCGCAGATGGTCTGTTCTCTCAGATGTGTCTTCTGACATCTTGGAATGTTTTGTCTGATGTGACCATAGGCCCGGTATTAGCTCAGCAAAAGTCAGATAAAATCCCTTTTGTTCGTCCCAGGCTTTTCACCCAAACTCCTTTGAAGCCAGTGAGTTTTTCCATTGACTTCAGTAAATTTTGGATCAGCCCTGGTTTGTTTAAATGGAGATTCCTCTTGTCAAAGCCAGCCAGGTGAGCATTGTTAGAGTGTTTTCAGACACATCTCATCTTTTTGGTGCAACGCATTCAACTCTGCACATTGCAGCAGTCGGGTCTTGACGAAGCCTGAACGTTGCGATGGCAAGACTTGCACTCGCATCTCCTGGCTCCCCATACAGCCCAGCAGAGCTTGTGGAAGAAGAACATTAGCTGCAGAAGAAGAAAATTGTATTTCAGGGCACCTCAGTCAGTTGGATTTGCACAAATGAATGAAACCAGGTGGGAGGTGCCCAAGGATGCTGGTTGATGTCACTGCAAGGTCGCTGTCATCTCTGAGAGGTCTTGGACACTGGAGAAGGTTGCTTATGACTGGAAAAGTGCAAATGCTGGCTGGAAAAGACACGATAACCCTTCAAGGCTTATTCCCATTTGTCATCTGAGGAACAAAAATGAGCGAAGCCCAACGTGGTTAGACTCAAGTTTTCCACTCTTCCCAGTCACGAGCTTTCAGTGCATGACTGGTATGACTAATATTCCCCTGGTTATAGAGAGGGAGGGAAATTAATGTCAGGAGTAGTTACTTACAGTTACTTCGATCTTCTTGAAATCCACAGATCAATGATATGAAAAGGAGTTTACTAGCGAGAGAAAAACTCTCCCTTTTCAGTATCTGCAGGCTGCCTGATGAGGAGTTCCGAAATGACCAAGTCAATTTTTAATGCTTGGTGTTAATGTCGTTCGTTTTCTCTTGTAGGTGAAATAGGGGAAACACTCTTTTGAGATTGGTTTACAAGAGCGGTTGTATGATTCCCACTGCTGTCTTTGGGAATTTTGTACAGATGATGTCAAGCAGTTTAAAGATAAAATTTGTCTTAAAATTTTTGCACTCTGGAGACATGTCCCGTATTAATGATATAAAAGGGAAATTGTTATCTTTCGTGGGTAAGAATTCAGCTTTTCCATTGTTCTACTTTTGTGGGCTGCACTGTGTGCAAGTTCCCTTTTTAAGCTGAAATCTCTCCAAAGCACTGTTACTGCTGTGTTTTATGAAGAAAAAGGCATTTTGACTTCTCTTGCCTTACGAGCTTGGAAGCAGAAAGTTTGCACGCTTGGAGAAAGGTGGTGGTGAAATGGAGGGGGGAAAATGAAGGCTTGTTTTTTTTCCAGAAAAGTTGGATCTAGATCTGAATAGAAATGGAAATTAAAATAAAGATTTAAAGAGCTTTTAAAGTGAGATTTTGGTAACGAACTGCTATCAGTTACTGGATTTTGTATTATAGTTACTGGATTCCTTCTGTTGAGAACTTTAGAACTCACTTGTACCTTCGCTAATTCAGTTAAAATATTTCAGTTATTTAGTGAATTTTTGAACGGATTCCTGGTTCTGACTTCTAAGATATTCAGGAGTTTTACAGCAGAAGACGTGCTTTAGTACAACGACAATTTATTAAGAACCTTCAAGAAACAGATGAAAGAATAACAGCCAGCTCAGATTTGTCAGCGCCACGTCTGTCGAGCCCTTCTTTCTGCGAGAGAGGAGGAGGCTCTGGGGGTAGGAGTGATGTGGCAGACCCCGATGTGCCGACTTCAGTATGACTTTTGCCACGTCTCACGCCATGTCCTCATGAGGAGGACCGGGTGATGAAGTCTAGTCTAAGGTGATGCTGAAGGACACACAGCAGCCTGGAAAACCTGCGCTCGATCTTGTCACGTAAATGAGAACCCACGGTGGATTTGGGCAGTGGGGTATGTCAAAAGCAGTCTGTGTGCAGAAGCGTGGTCAGCCTCTTCATCGCTGGCTCTGCCTCCTGCCTGTTTGTTAATAGGAGGATTTGGTGTGTGTCACTTCTATTTCATCCAGGTGTCACCAGTTGTAGCTGGCCAGTAGCAGGCTGGTGCTTGACGATTCACAAGTCCACTTTCAGATATTAACCCGCCCGCCCACCTACTCACACACAATTACCTGTTGCCTGACAACACTCCTGTTCTAAATTACCCTTCACCAGCCACGAAAAGGTAGGTGTCAGTGGTTTGCTTTCACGAGAGAAGGATGCATCAATAACCCTATCTATGAATCTGTTCGGGATCATGTGTTCCTTGCTACTAATTGGTTCGTGCAACGTACTTGCAAGCGTGATACTGAATTTATAGGGAATTTGAAGGGAGAGGCGCAGCAGGCATGTCAGTGATTGTTCCCGTCTCTGCGGAGCTTCTGCTCCTCCTCTTTTCAAAGATGATGTTGCCTAATGAAATGAGGGTTTCCATCGCTGCGATGGACTTTCTTACATAGGAACTTCTTTTTTTTTATTATTTTTTTCCAATCAAGTGAACCGTCATGGAAGAATGTGGGAAGATTGTAAAACTGCAGAGTTATGTCATGGAGCTTTTACATTTTCTTCAAAATGGAGCATTCGGAGGCCGATTTGTCTGGTTGTGTGGCTTAAATGGTTTTTTCCAAATTTCAGTGTACTCATAATGAATTTATTGACTGATCAAAACGCAAGCCCTAATTACAGAGATCTTGTACTACTATGATGTTATCAGAAGATAAATTAAGCGCTTTGGTATGTGAAGATGATCAGTAATGTCTTTATAGTTTTCTAGAGATTTAGATCCTCTTTTAAGTATCACATAAACTTCTTTAACATAAATTCTCGTTGATAGTTCTTTGATTCCATGAGCTGATAGCAAACCTAACACTGAAGCCAGGTAATTAACAGACCACTCGAAAGCTTGTGTTAGAAATCCGAATAACAGGCTGTACGTTTTATTGATTTAGTGGCATGTAACATCACTCACTATTGATCTTGCTTTCGTTAGACCAAAAAAAATTAGCAATGGGTTCATTATGGATTAGTGGTCTCTAAAGAGCTTATATTCCCTCTCAGAACCGTGATTTATGTGAAGCTTTAAGAAGAGGACCAGGCTTGGCAAACACAGCAGTTAAAATTTATTTGAGATAAGTAGCTACAGACCAGGTTAACTTTGGAACTTGGTTCTAGTTGTTGGGTTTTCTCTTGATTCTGGCATTGCAGGTTTCCTGATCCATCCGTGTGTTTTCCTTGGTTGCTTTTTTGTAATGACATGACTCTGAGGGAGTAATTACTTTGTTTATCCATTCTACTAAAAGTATGCTTTAAAAGATAGTGGAAGGAGAAACCTTTGGAGTCTTTAAGACTTGAATTTTAGTATCAGGCAAATTTCTGAAAGGTTACCATGAAGTCTTGATGAATTTTCAACTTGATGGTCATTCATTTCTCGTGGAAGGGTCTCAGAGACACGGCCTTTTATGCAAACCCTTTTAGGATTTGTTTTCTGAAAATAAAAGGCAGCACTCGTACTTCATTTTAGATTTCTCCTTCACAGCATGTTTTCTGAAAAAAACATTGTGAAAGGACAAAATTCTTCGAAAAAAGCAGGAATTGCTGCTGACATTTTCTGTTTTGTCCTAATTCAGCACCTTGGATGTAATTCCTCTCTTAACTTCAGGCTGTGCTCCATTTTCTGTCATCTTTTGGAAACAGAAAAATTCCTCTCTTCACTGCGATTACTAGAAATATGGGGGCCAGTGGATGGGTAACAAACAGTAAAGCTCAGAATTAAACTCAGCCCACTAAGACCTCAGAGACCAAAAAGCCAAGTCATAAACGTCATTTCAAGCGAAAGATGTTTCTCTGTCTCTCCATCACCTCCCATCTCCCAAGTGACGCCACCCCCAAACGAAGGCGTTAGTTCCCCATTGGGTTACAAGTATCATTTCAGGGTTTCTGATTGAAAATTGAAATGGTCTGTGAAGCAGTCAGAGCGATAGGGATATTTCAGTGAATTAAATATAAGCACAAACAGGCACCATCAAGAAAGTGTTTCTGGACAGACGATGTCTTCCTCAGGAGAGAGTTTGACTGTGCAAATAATTAAAGAAATAAGTTGTGAAAAGGAAGTAGAGCCATGTGAAAAGAAAGAGGAGAAAGAAAAGATTTTGAATGTGTGAGGATGTAGACTTCCTTAGCTGTTATGAAGCAAGTGTTTAGGGAATTGGCTCGTTTCTTCACAGAAGGATATGCCAGGCTATGGGAAGGTGTGTGCATTAAGACTGATGGTGATTCCTGGGGAGAAGGGAAAACGTTTGGAGCTGTGAAATAGCGCGTTACATCAGCAGTATTGTGTGGTGTCATTGGCCTCTTACTGCTCAGGAGGCGGTGGGGAAAATGGAGCAATCCCCAGGTCTGCGCTCAGTACCGAGTGTCCCTTACTGTCCCACTGGTTTTGTCCCTGTGCAGATCAGCCCGCTGAGACCACAGAGACCGAAAAGCCAAGTCATAAACGTCATTTCAAGTGAAAGACGTTTCTCCGTCTCTCCGTCACCTCCCAGCTCCCAAGGGACGCCACCCCCGATAACTCCACGGACAAAACTGTCTTTCAGCATACAGTCCAGTAAGTCTTTATTTTTAACTATTTTTTCCTTTCCTAGCAATTTTATGCAAAGTATTTTCCAGTGGGGGGACGTGTTCCCTGAGCATTGCGTTACACCTTGGTTTGAGTTCTTTGAGTGTCTTTTTGCCGTCACCGTGGGATTGCTTGCAGGAACAAGAACTTACCTCTTAACGTTGTGCTTCGTGCGTTTGCCAGCAAGAATGATTTCAACATGTTACAAAAGCAAGCAAAATTGTTGCATTGAAGAAGTTGCTTTTCCTTTTCGAGTAATCATTAACAGTTACTTAGGTATAGAGTAACTGTCAAACATTGGTGTTGTACTTGATTTTGTGTTGTATTTAGGGTATTTTGGAGCATAAAGGCTGAAAAAATAATCTTTTAATGTAATTGTACCTTAAAAGCATTTTTATTTGCTACATAGTGAGTACAAGCCAGAAGGGGAAAAAAAACACCACTCAGTGTTTTTGATGTATTTTTTGTTTGATGTTAACATCTATCACTTAGTTTTTCTGTAAAATATCATGTATTTGCTTCAGTCTTCAGGAAACCTCATTGCAAAACTGGATGCAATACACCGCCAGTGCTGTTTTCCAAAAAACTGTTATTCAGAGGTTTGGGTCACTAGCATCTGGCACAAATAAATAAATAAATAAAATCTTTTTGATGTACCCAATTGCTAGTACGATGGTCAGGAGTTTAATGTTAGTAAAGAGGAGAAGAGATAATCAGTTTTAAGAAAAAAAACCTTGTTCGACAAGTTCACTGTTTTATTTACTTTTTTTGATACTTAAAACCTTTTCCCTTAAATAGTGAGTGCTTTGGAAAGTTCCTGTTGCCGACTGCAGATATATGTCCTGTGAGAAGGAACGTGTTTATTCTCAAATCAACAGCTACAGAATTGCCTTCTAAAAGGCATGGGGTGATGTTCCAATGGCTTGAAATTGTTGGTTGCAAACATGTGGAAGAGGGATAAGCAAGTGCAAGTCAATGCAGGGTTTCCTTTGCATCGTCAGACATCCTTTGCCTGGTCAGACAACCAAAATAAAGATTTGGATAACTCTGAACTCTCTCCTTTCTTTACAGTTTTGATAGCCAAATACCCGGTATGCTAAAAACTGGGAAAACAGAGAAGTAGGGTATACATACTCCTGCAAAAATCACTCTTTGAATTGGATTATTTCTTCCCATGTACCTTTTATTAAAACTAACTCAATCTCTTTTTTTAAAAAATAATCCGAAGCTATCATGTATTTCTGAGAATATTTATGTCTGTGTGCTGGAGGTTGATGGGTGTTATGTAAAATAGGTCCAGCTTATTGCAAAATCCGTGGGACTTGTCCGTAATCTTTTGAGGAATTGTAGTGATAGAAAATTTTAGGAATTCTAAGGATGAAGAAGTTACTTCAGTGCACAAATTGGCTAAAAGCAGTTAATGGGTTGCTAAGCAATACTGCTTGCTTGTTAGCTGGCAGTTTAGGAGAATGGAGTGTAAAATTTGGTCATTAGGTTAAGATGAAAAAAAAAAAGTCATCTGTCTGATCTCTTGCCAGCTCAAAGATATCCTCAGTGGCACATGTCCAGTAAGGAATAAAAATTCAGACCGTGGTAGTCTGATGAAACACCTTGAACAATGATAGCAAACCAGAAGGGATGAGTAATTATTTGGATAATGACTGAGTTAGTGAGGTATAGTTCAGCTGGATTGAGCAGGAGAAAATTAGTAGATCTATAGCAAATAGATCTTCTTGAAACACAACTGAAAGTTACTGGAGTTTATGTTTGATTCCTGTTTCTGCAGTAGGGTAGGTGACTCCTGAATTTCATTAAACTGAGTGAGAGATTAGCTAGTCAGGGCAAATCATTTTTTTTTGTTGTTATAGAAAATTGTTGTTCTACTAAATAGTTTGCCAGACTTGAGTCCACAAATGTTGTTAAAGTATATTATGAACTATTCGAGTGGATGGAAATGCTCTGTCCACATTTACAGGGATTTATTTCTGGCTTGCAAAAGGTTGTGAAGGTGGCACGTACAGGCTGTAGGAACACAGTGGGGGCTGTAGAAGATTAGAACTTTAACAGGAGCTGGGGAATGCGAGGAAAGGGACAGAAGCAGAGCAGGACACACTTGCTTGGACAGTCGGTGACCATCCAGGTTGGTCAGAGTATTGCAGATGTTAAAAGAGAGTTGCCCTCACGCCGTGTTTCCTCTGCAGCTCCAGTGAAAACGTTGCTCAGCTGCGTTTCCATGGATCTTCCGAATGTCAGCCTTAAAGACAGAAAGGGTCCGTGTAACTCCTACCAAAATTTGTCTTACCGTCTTCTTGGTAGCACCTATTAGTCTACATGTAATGACTTAGATTAATTTAGTAGATACTGTAAAATCATGTAAGATACAAAGATTAAGTGTTCAGGGCAGTTAAATTCACCTTATCTTTGGGCGATAGAGTGTTGTCATACTCATTTTCAGTTTCCACCCAAGGAATGCATCTAGTGAGACCTAAAAAACATGGCTTGTTTACAGTAAGTACCAAAGGAAGGTTTCCCTTCCTGCAGCAAGATTCAAGGTTCTGCTAAAGTTCTAGCTAGAGCTACAACTCTGAAGAAAATACCATTTTCCAAACATCTCCCACTATTATCCTGAACTGCATGGAAAACCCAACCAAATACAAGTATAGATATATGGATAGATGTATATACAGTTGTGGATGAGACGTGCAGGATGTGTGTCAAGGAGCCATTTGCTGAGGTTGACGGTCTCAAATGCCCACGACCTTTAGATGGGCGGTATGGCTGGGAAGTTCATACAAAATGAATAGGGAAGGTCATTCACAGCATCAATAGTTAGTTACAAATGGGTAGCCTTGTTTTCCCGTTACATGTTTAATGTCATGAGCTTAGCAGAAGTAGATCCTGATGGAGGTATTTATAAAGGAAAGTATTATGAATGTTTGGGGAACGAAGAAATCCCATATGTGTAGAAAAGGAAGGATGAAAAAGAGGAGCAGTGGAAAAAGCGATGAGAAATTCAGGTCCTGGAGGACAAACAACACTTTTCAGCCTGATGTAGAAGCAGCCACTGAAATTTTGAAGTCCCAGGATGGAAAATATTCTTCTTCCTGGCGTGGCTGAAAGTTCAAGTGAAAGGATGAAGAGAAAAATTACAGTTTTCAGTGACAAATCAATACAGCCACCTTACAGTTAAATTGTGTTAGCGAGAGCCCATTTTAGAGAACAATAAAAGGATTCTTTTTGTAAGATAGTTTGCAATAAAAATATCTGCATAAGCAAGTCCTCCACTTGTTTCGCAAATCACCCCAGTAAAATGAAAATAACCTTTCTTCGTTTCCTAAATGAAAACACTTCCCTAATTTATCAAAAATAAATTTTCTTATCTGGTGGAGCTCACAGTGGGGTTTGCCTGTGTTAAAATGACTGAATTGCCCTGAAATACACCGTGGGTGGATTTCTACACAAAAACCTATGTATCACTCAGGCCTCAATAAACTTTATTGTCCCTCAGGCTATTCGCCTTACAGCACCTGCTATTCGCCTTACAGCACGTACCTGCTAGGATTTATCTGCTAAGAAAAGGGAGCTTTCTGCCCAGCAAACAGTAATAATAAATGTTTTGTACTTTCTCTTCCATGATTTTATTTACTCAACAACTAATGACTGCTCATTTATTATAGTTACCTGGAGTTTGAAGGTTTTTGAGAGAGATGTAGTTAATTATAGGCTTTCATTTGTGCATTTTATTAACAAGAAGCTTTTATTTTACCGGGGGAAAGTAAATAAAGCTTAGCTTGATTATATTTTCTTAGTGCATTTACCAAAACTTCTATTGTGTATTAATGTACAAGGTGAAAATGCAGAGCTTACAGCTGAGAAAATTATATTTGCTAAGCTACAAATATTTTGGCGTGAAATCCGAAGTAAAAATTATTTTCTATTAAAAAGAGGGGGATCATTCAAGTATTTTGAGCGTATCCTAAAAATTAGCCCGATGTGACTCCGCAGTGCGTACTTCCCGTCAATGTGGGGGTGGGTTCATTTGTTCTACTTCCCTTTAAAATCCCTCATTAGATGAGCTGCAGATAATTATAGAGGCAGTGAAGAGCAGACAAAGATCCCGCATGTGCACCTTTATCGCAGTATCGATGCCGTAAGAATTGACGCAATCTGGATCTTTGGAGTTGATTCGGTTGCTGAAAGAGTTAACTCAGTGTTGATCTTTCCAGATCTGGAGCTGAATGGTATGTCCAGCTCCGACATCCCCGACGTTCCTCCTCCCCTGCCTCTCAAAGGAAGCATGGCCGATTATGGGAACCTCATGGAAAGTCAAGACTTGATCAGCCCGACGACCTCCCCTCCTGCCCATCAAAGGGTGAGTCCCAGAGAGGACGATCATTTTCTGCAGTTTTCTTTGCTTTTGTACCTTGAACAGTCCACAGCAGGAGGTAATCCTGCTCGTGGACGTGTCGGCAGATCCAGAGATTTCTGCAGTCGCAAACGAGTGTCTGGAGTGTGAGGGAACAGCATCGTTCACAGGGACCAACGTGAAGGGAAGTTGGATTCATTCTGGTGGAGAAGACTAAGCAAAATGTTGTTAGCTGCGTTGGTGAGGGAGCTTAAACCGACCGGATATAGTCTCAGCAGCAAATTAGATTTAATAGCCTTTCAATCCTGTCTCAGGAAAGGAGATAAAGCATGTACCTGGGATCATTCCTTTCTGGAGCTCTGTTCTGTCGACATTCAATTGCCACTTGTTTCCTAGAGGCAAACACGTGTGCCCCCTTTGAGGAAAGGCGCTCAGAAGCACTCTTCATCATCAACAGCTTTCTGAAGAAAATATACTTGTTAAACTTGGTTTCCTGTATCCTGGAAGCTTTTAAAAATAATTTGGTCTTTTTCTTTAAAGCAGCACTTTTGAGAAGGGACATTTATTTTCTTTTTGGGGGAAAAAAAAAAAAAAACAACCTGTCTAAAGAGGTGTGGTGGGTTGACCCTGGCTGGACACCAGGTGCCCACCAAATCCCTCTCTATCACTCCCCTCCTCAGCTGGACAGGGGAGAGAAAATATAATGAAAGGCTTGTGGGTCAAGGCAGGGACAGGGAGGTCACTCAGCAGTTACCACCATGGGCAAAACAGGCTCGACTCGGAGAAAACTAATTTAATTTATTACCAATCAAATCAGGGAAGAGAAAATAAAACCAAATTTTGAAACACCTTCCCCCACCCCTCCCTTCTTCCCAGGCTTAACTTTCTTCCTGATTTCTCTCCCTCCTTCCCCCGAGTGGCGCAGAGGGACGGGGAATGGGGGTTGGGGTCAGTCCATCACACGTTGTCTCTGCCGCTCCTTCCTCCTCGGGGGGAGGACTCCTCACACTCTTCCCCTTCTCCAGCTTGGGGTCCCTCCCACGGGAGACAGTCCTTCTGTCTTCTCCAGAAGTGAGTCCTTCCCACGGGCTGCAGTTCTTCATGGGTCCCTTCCACAGGGTGCTGTCCTTCAGGAACTGACTGCTCCAGCATGGGTCCCCCACGGGGTCACAACTCCTGCCAGCAAACCTGCTCCAGCCTGAGCGACTCTTTCCATGGAGCCACAGGTCCTACCAGGAGCCTGCTCCAGCACAAGCTTCCCACGGGGTCACAGCCTCCTTTGGGCATCCACCTGCTCTGACATGGGGTCCTCCACAGGCTGCAGGTGGAGATCTGCTCCACCATGGACCTCCACGGGCTGCAGGAGGACAGCCTGCCTCACCATGGTCTTCACCACAGGCCGCAGGGGAATCTCTGCTCTGGTACTTGGAGCACCTCCTCCTTCTTCGTGACCTTGGTGTCTGCAGAGTTGGTTCTCTACATACTCTCACTCCTTTCTCTCTGCTGCAATTGCTGTTGCACAGGGGTGGTTTTTTTTCCCCTTCTTAAATCTGTTACCCCAGAGGCGCTACCATCATCGCTGATGGGCTCGGCCTTGGCCAGTGGCGCGTCCGTCTTGGAGCCAGATGGCCTTGGCTCCATCGGACATGGGGGAAGGTTCTAGCAGCTTCTCACAGAAGCCACCCCTGTAAGCCTTGCCACGCAGACCCAACACAAGAGGTTTTCTTTTCGTTGACTTTGAAATGTGTAACTTTGGCTGTTACTTTGTGGAAAAATTCTTGACGGTAATGATTCTTTTTTGTCTCCAGAGGTGTCTTCCAGGATTTCTCTGAAGTTTGTCATTCAAATGAAATTCTGTTGAGTAATTTGCTTTTCCGTAGATTTCATGGTTAGAGAAAACAGTTCTAATCTCAGCAGAGAAAGAGTCAGGCAGGAATTCAGTTTCAACCCTGGGAATAGTTTTGTTTAACACAGACTATCACAATGCACAACAGTACACAAGTCTGGCTTTTTCCATGGCTGAAATTGTAACTGTGTTGTTGCAGAAATTCAGTATTTTCAGGCTAAATGGGGGTGGGGGTGGGGGTGTGGAACAGATATAGAAGTAACCTCAAGAATGTGAGTAGTGTTACTCAAAACACTGTATTTTATTCATTATATGCATATATTGAAAAATTCTATATCCCCGTTCTCTCTTCCATTGTTCTTTCCCACGTCTGGATGGTTTTGGCAAATGTTTTCACTAAATTTTTTTGCGAACCCTTTTCCTCTGATTTCCATCGAAGCGTACTAAGCTCTTACCCGTTTCCCTGGCTTCTCTCTCAGGGGCCAGCTCTCGCTCAACCTGAATGCAGACCTCTAAGTGGAAAATTACAGAATGTACAGGAGGGCTGCCAGGAGTTTTGTCTAAGCAATCCATCTCTATGAAGAAAGCTGAGAAATTCAAATGAGGTTTCAAATTTCTTGAACTCCTTCCTGCATGAGCTCCAGAGTAGTAAATTTATTTTGTATGATATACTGTAAATTTTGGGTCACGGTGGTAGCTGAGGATTGCTGATGTGAGTTCAGTTTTTAGCTAAAAAGCATTAAACAATGAGATGATAAAACATACGGTGAGAAATAAAATCCCAATAGGTGGGTTCCTTTTCCCTTCCTTGTGAGGCACTTTGGGGAGGGGTTTCCACTCGGTGGGACAAACGCTGGGTGTTTACTGCGCTACTTGCAGGCGCCATCGTGCTGTGATGGTTGGAGCCCAGCCCTGAAGACGACTCAGGTTCCAGCCTCAGTCTCGTTGCCGTTGCAGATGTGACCTTGTGCAGCTCCTGTACCTGTCGTGAGCAGCGTTTCCACATCATTAAATGGAAGTTCATGAAATCAGCAGCAATATGCTCTCTTGGTTTTTTGCAAAGTTTTCTTCAAGTCTTAATATTTTTTCTCTTTACAGTCTTCACTGCTCAGACTCCTTTCTTTTTTTTTTTGATATATTTTGTGATTGTAGAAATGGACCCCATTGTCTAACATGCAGTGTTGAAGGGCCTCAGGATTTAAGTATACCTTAGGCATGCGGTCCAATATAGGCTATATCTCCTTAGCTAACTGTCCAAAGTTTTCTTCAGCTTCTGTATTTTCATAAGCTTTCCAAGATGAGGGAGTCTAGTTTCAAAGTCTGGAAAATGGATCTAAAGCGGGTATGTCATAAAGGGACGTGTATTAGTCTTAGAATTAATTTTAGGAAAGACCTTAGTCTTATAACAGTCACTCTGCACGTTTATTTCATCAGGCCTGTAGGAAGGAAGCTGCTAAAGAACATAAAGTGAGTAGTGCTGGGCATGAAAGATCAGATGGGTAGAGTCTTATTAGTGCTGTGATTAAATCCCACTCCACACTTTTTAATGCCTTGTGTTTCGTGGGTCAAATAGCTACATACTTCATAACTTTGTAATTCTCTGCCTAGTAAACTGATCATCTTTTAAATTACACAGGCTTTGTATCAGTGAAGAAAAATCGGTCAAAAATATTATAGATAAGATTATCTTAGTAGCTTTTAAACTGGAAATATCTCCTTGTATGAGAAATTATTACATTGTTCACTCTGGTTGTCTTACAGTCGGTTACGAAAACCAGAAAAAGTGCTGCAGTGAACTGAAAAGCATGCAGTGATAAATGCATCAAATGCTTCAAATCAAACTGCAGGCAGTACTGTCATTTAGTATCTGAGAAGGTAATCTTGGGTTATTTGGAGTCCACTGTTAACTTGGTCTACCTTAAGTCTTTTATCCAAGCGATCACCTAATTATAATTTTTTCATTGTCTTATTCGTTGCTGACTGTGAGACCCTTAATATATATTTTCTTGCACTGTATGATTTGTTCTGCTAAAAATGTTCTTAATAATATATGGGAACATAAAAAAAAAAAAAAGTCTACGACTCCTGCAAGGATTATTATTACATCAAGGGATTCCTTTAGGCACTTCTCATTCTTTATGGGTTCATCCGTACCCTTGCATACAAATCAACTGCCTGCTTAGCATTCACAGCGAGAAGGGAAACTCAAAGAAAATAGACAAAGGAGCACTTACATTTATAATACCGGCTATAACACTTACTAAGCATCAGATAATGGTTTGGACGAGAACATCTCGATCAATCCAGCGTAGATAGAGACCCTGGCAAGGAGCGACAGCAAAGGCTGAAGCGGTGCGTGGTGCGAGGACCGCAGCCGTCTCCCGTGGCTGGCGGCGGTGGTGCTTATTTTGGCTCTCTGGGATCCTCTTGCACGAGGAGCGTTCAGGCTGGTTATTTGGGTATAATGCAAGCGTTTACACAGAAGGGAAAAAAATCCAGGGGGACTTTTTGTGTGTCGCATTGCACATACTGCAGGGCAGATCGTGATCTCTTACATCAGTGGTAACGGGCAAAAACTGAGCTTAAAGGCTCCAGCAAATGCACTGTCCTCGTGTGGGCATAGGAGGGGAGTTGAGGCTGGAAACCCAACTGAAACCGTGGAGGCAGCAGGTAGTTAGGAGCAGCACTACTTCAGGGTTTGCAGTTGTGCCTCCTCTGACGTTATTTCTCAGGAGAAATCCCCCTCCTTCCAGGGGGCCTCACGCAGCCCCCCGCCCCCAGGGCAGCGACTGGTGGGGAGGCCTCAGGAGCATCATGGTGCCACCTGCCCGGGATCCCCGCTGCTGGTTTGGTGGCCCAAGGCTCACCCCCGGCTTGCTTACCACAGCAGCAGGAGGGCAGTCGTTAGGAACGTTATCCCGTGGAGATGTCGGAAAAAGTGAAATCGGAAAAAGGGCGTTATTAATCCATGATATTAAATAAGAAAGTCGACTTTGTGGGCTGCATTTGCTCACTAATGGAAGTTAATGTCTCCACTTCTGTCTGATACTCTGGATTTTTAAAAAGCAGGCTCTCTGACCAAAGGCTTTCCACAATGCATAGGAATATATAATGTGCCCAAAAGAAAAAAAAAATATCAAAATTTGGCGTTTATTTACCATTTGATCATTATTTTTGCCTGCTGAGGATGGGAAGCATTGCAAGCCCTTCCTCCAGCACAAAGTCTCCGCCACCCGCCTCCTGGGCTGGGCTGGGGTTTGGTGGGTTAAGCTCTTGCCAAGCAACGAGTTTCTAAAAAGCTCACAGTCCCTTTTTAATAAGTCTCAAAATCAATGGACTGCCACTGCGTATTACAGGATTTTGAGTGAAAAATGTGTTCTTCTGCTGTCTGCCCGGAGATAGAGAGCCCGTGATGCGTCCCTGAGCGGCACCCTTGATTTTGTTTGGGAAAGGGCCGTGTCGCTGCCCTCGGCGCCACGAGGGATCAGGCTGCGGGCTTTGCTCTGGCCGGTTGGCTACGCCGTTGTTTATTGCTCTCGTAGGGCCTGGGCCTTCAGTAAAAAATAAAGTTTCAGTCTGGAGTCCAACCGTCGTTCTGAGGGCACTGCTCGTAACTCCTGAGGTCTGTTTGTGTACGGGCCGGAGCAGAAAACCAGCGCTTTTGAACATCGAGTTGCCAGGGCGGTCTGAAACCCTAACGGCCTCCACGTGCAGAAGGAGGGAAAATGGCGTTAGCTGGGCTTCCACACGGCGGGCACGCACCGGGAGCGAAGTCCTCCCCGCACGAGGGGTGCAGACCTCGGCTAGGTCCAGCTCTCCCCCTTCTCCCGTCACCCCCGCAGGAGCGTCCCTCCGGGGAACACGCCACCGCTGCCCCCCAGCCAGCGTCCTGCCAAAAAACGCCGTGGGGAAAATCTGAAATGCTGATTCAGAGCGATTTAGCGTTGCCTGTTTTGAGGGAACTTTCACGTCGCCCAAGGAGGGGATGCTCGGCACGCGGCGGGTGGGAGCACGCAAAGTGCGCTGCTGCAGAAGGATTCTTAAAATTACTTTGTTTTATCAGAGTAGGCTCCAGCGAGGGCAGCTGATGGCCGTGATACACAGTCAGGTGAAACTCCGGTAGGTGGAGTATGACAACGGAGTTTAAACAGTCATTTCACACCGGTTACCTGCAGCGTTTTCCACCTAACTTTGCTCCCTGGGTCAAACAGCTAATTAGCTTAAACTGTCTATAATTTGGCTCAAATTAGTGGAGCTGGGTTGATTCTCTCTGCTGGCCCATTATCGCTCTTTCAGAATGGAAGTGTTGGAAATTCCGTCAAGACCTCGCATTATGTGTTATTTTTCATTGCAGATATTAAATAAGCAAGTTCCTGTTTGTCAGGCAGCTCGGCTCCGTGCTAAAAGCAACAGTGCAAGCGAGACAGAGAAATTCCGAACTCAGTATTTGAATGTATTTACACAGCCCCGTGTAGCTGATAACCTATTTACATCTCGTTTCTGCTGCTTCTGACCTAATTAGATCTGTTAATCCTTCAAACTAAAGTGCTTTTGACTGGCTCTCCATAGCTTGTCATATTGATGACCATTTATTTTCAGAGAAAAATAGTTACACAGGAAGAAATCTCTGACAGTGTCACAAGGACCATCTTTGGGAATCAATCAAATTTTGTTTGATTTTTTTATTGTGTTTTTTAATAGTGTTTTCTGATTTTAAAAAAAATCATCGTGTCTTATTTTGCTTCTTCACAGAGTAGAAAAAAATGCATTTTTTCCTCTTCTTTAATTGATTTTTACTGCATCCTGAACGTGTATAGTGTAGTGTAGTTTATATCTGTAGGAGAATGGAGACAAATGTTTTTAAACCTGATTCTTTTCTGTGTCAGGAGAAAACAAACAAGTGGGAGCAATTTCATGTTTGAAGCAGAAGGAACAGATTGCTTCTGTGTTGCAGATGTGCCTTTTACATAAGGTTTCTGCTTCCCCTGAGGTACCCGTGAGTCAAGGATTCTGCCCAAAATAGGTTTGACTGTGAACCAGCAGCCTCTGTCATTTTTCAGAAAGTAAAAGCGTGCTTCAAGATTCAGCGGGTTCACAATTAACCACTGAAATATAAACCTGAATTCTGCAAAGCGGTTCTTAATTAAATGTAAAATCGAGGGAGACTCTTTTGTATTTCAAAGTTTCTAAGGGGAAGCGTAGCAAAAAATGAACTTGATAACGATTTTCTGAGTATGGTGTTAAAGGGACAGAGACAGCGTGCTCGAAGTTCTTCCTGTGCTGGAGTAAAAGGGAGCACGTGTCAGCCCTGGGAGTGACGGCTAGATTTTGCTGGAGTTGCACCAGTTCCGTATTGGCACGGTTTGTCGTGCTAATTTCTCAATAATGTGGCCCAAACGAGCATCACACGTCCTACTTAATATATTCATTGGTAGCTTATTATATAAATGAACGTGTACTAAATTTATCCGACTTTCTAATGGAAATTGTAAATTCAATTATAATAATTATCTACCTATCTCTGTTATTTCTGCCTAATTTGCTTGCAGAATCTAAGCTCTGGTAGGTTTTGTGCTTGTTATTTATAGCATATATATTTAGCTGATTCTCATTGTATTTGCATTGTATCTGTTCTTCAGAAGCAGGTTTTCAGGGGTAATTTGATTGTTCTCTGATCAATATGAAGGGCTCATTTGTTTGAGAAATGCCTTTGATCTAATTGAATTGAGAATTATTGCCAATATACTGTTATTTAAATTCAAAATGGATTTTCACAAATGATGCTATCGGCAGAGTTAGTTCTTTCGAGTGATAAATGCGAAGTTAAGGATGCCATCTGAGAGCAAAGCGCTGAGGAAATTTTTATCTTTTGCATTGTATTTTAGAGGGGCACCTGGTTTGTTTGCTTAGGAAATTAATGCCATCTCCGTGAGGAGTTCTTGCGTGTTGTACGCTGATGTTCTGCAGACCGCCGGCGTTCCCCGCGGTTTGCCCAGAGTCCTGCCTGGATACGTGACTGGAACTAAGCAGTTCCTCAAAGATTTGGAAATCTGCAAGTTGGAATTGGAAATCTTCACAATCGAGTGAAGCTAAATAACGTTGAGGGTCCAGATTTTATTCAGGGGCCTTAGTAGGGAGGAAGGAGCCAACTTAACATACCAGGGTAAGAAAAGTATTTGGCCAGGTAGAGGAAACGTTTAATGGTTCTGACTGTGGTACTTAGGAGGCAGATCAGCAGTGGCATTTTAATTAAAGAAAACCAAACAAACCTTCCGTTTTGCATTTAGTAAAATAAAATTCTCGTTTTATCTGCTTTTCATATTGCCCTGTGGACTTGATTTGCTGATTCGGAGATCATCGTGTCCCACTGTAAGTCAGGAATAAATAGCGCGCGGTTTTGCGCCTGCTCTGGAACAGGACTGCTGCTTCCTCGGCGGGGCTTTCTCCAAGTGAGCGTTTCAAGCAGCAGTGCCCTTCCGAGACTCAAACCTTTTGATAACCTGGTTGTTTCTTCAGAAGAGCTAGGATAAGCTTTATCCAGACTTATTTAGCCCAAGAAGTTCAATCCTGTCCTCAGCGGTGAGCAGGAGGCTCTCCCGGTAGGCGGGGGAAATGCAGCCTCCCGACAGGGCGCCCCCGGGCTCCGGTGCCTTGCTCTTGGTCCAGTTGATCTCTGAGCTGCAGTTTGTAGCCGAGGAGGAAGGGGAGAGCACGCGCATCGCTGCGTTGGTGGTGCTGCTGGAGGGGCTGGGGGATGGAGAGTGGGTGCCCTTCGCCCACCCGTCCTCTGGGACTGCTCTTTCGGACAGTGGCGAAACGGAGAGACAAGCTCAGGGCATGGCTTACCCCGTGGTAGTTTGTGATCCCCCTTGGTTTGCTGGGGGGGGAGAGGCGGGAGGAATGAAGGCAGTTGTAAAACAGATTGGGAAGTATTTCTTTCAAGGGGGGGGGATGCAGGAAAAAATATTCCAGCAAAAATCCAGCCTTCCCAGCTCCGCCAGTGTGCAGCCTTGCCTTTCTGTTGAGCCTACGATTGGTAAAACTACCAGGGAAAAGCTCTGGATTTATAACTTCATGCTGTCTTAAAACCTGCTTTGAAGAGCGCGTTCCCTTACCTTAAAGGTACTTTTTTTTCCTTCTGCTCTTACACATCTCTGAAAACTCCCAGTCCCTAGGTTGCAGGAGCGTTTTAGGAGGCTCTCCGGGCTTCTTCGGCCTCACGGCGGAGGAAAGACTGAACTGTCCTGTCTTCTTTTTTGGATACCAGCTTTGGATAGTTTTTAAAAGGAAGAGTCTTGTTCCTTACGCACTTTCACGTGGTTTATCAGTTGCTTGCGTGCCCGTTTCGTGCTATGATGGAGAAATCTCCCGTTATTTTGTCCAAGCGGTACATGCAGTGTAACACTAAGGCATTTCAGATGTTTGAGCTGTTCTTGTAGCAGGGAATTTGGCAGAGTCTGTGTGCGTCGTTGGGTTTTAAGTGTTGGTGCATGGAGCCAGGAGTTGGGCGGGTAAGGCAGGACGGGCACACTGAGACACCACCGAGAGGAAGGGAAAAAGCATCGTTATGCTTGGAGGGAAACAAAAGGTGGTGGCTGGCTGAGCGGGGGAAGAATCTTGGGGAAAAAAAAACAACACCAAAGCGGCATTTGTGAGCTGTGACGCTGCAGTGCGGCCTCAGTGCAGTGACGGGAGAACTGTAACGGCTGCGGAGCCAAAATGCTGTCGAGAACCCGACTGCAAAGCATGTGAGCAAATTGCAGCGTTCTCGAGCTCTTCTGAAACAGATTTTATCTTATATATGATTGAACATTATGGAAAAAAAGTCTTAATTTTCATAATTACTTTTTTAATTTGTCCAATTAGCCGGTGACTCTAACCAAGGGTGCTGTTGTTCTGTTTTTCATATATGAAGCGGTTTAAAATATGTATATTTGAACAGTCTGGATTTCTGTTTTGAATATTTTAATTATAACTGAATGTGTAATAGTAAATTGCAAGCTACTTATCTCTCTAAATGGTTTCTTTTTTTTTTTTTTCTTAATTATTTGTGTTCTAACTGTGCAAAATACAAAAATAATGGAAAAGCAATGAAGCTGTTGCTTCAACTTGGCTTTTAAGCTCTGTAGGGCACAGAGGCTGAGTGCAATCAATACAGACCAAGAAATCAATATCCTATCATGATACAAAGTGGGGAATTATAAACTTCTCCAGTGCTTTCAAAAGATTTTCCCTGAAATACTGAGATAATTAATCATGAACCCTTGAGAGATTTTTCTCATCGTCAAAAGTAGAAGTTATATTTTAAGCTAATGGCTGAGAGCATTCAGGATTCATAGTAGCAAATTCTGCGGAGAAGCTTTCAGGAGGCAGAGGACTTAGCTGCTGCCTCTCACAGTTATATATGAAATAGCAAATCTTTCAAAAACCCATTCATTGCTAACATGATCTATCAAATTTGGTTTCTTCCAGCACCTGCCACCTCCACTCCCCAGCAAGACTCCCCCGCCTCCGCCTCCAAAGACAACTCGGAAGCAAACGTCTGTTGACTCGGGGATTGTCCAGTGAAGAAGGGAGTGGGGTTTTTTTTCCAAAGATAAAGCTGTAACAATTCACTTCCCGAAGTATTTTGTGGTATATAATGTTTACCTCATTCAGGCGTGCAGTATCTAACCTTTAGTGCAATGGATCTAACTCTGTAAGAAATCCATTCCTAGCCGTGTGTCGGAAACAACACTACATCACCCCTCTTTTCTGGGGTTATTCCCTCCCGTCGCTTGAAAGAAATCAGGATTTCTGCTTGAGACTGGGAGGCGTTCATCAACTGACAGTACCCTCTTCCTAAACCTGCTCCCTGCTTTTTCTGAGTAACTTCAGGCACGTAGGTAGCTGTGGAGATTAAAATGAGAGTTGAGTATTTTGTACCTAAAGCATTTAGGTAGCTATGGAGCTGAGCGTTGTGTACGTCGTCTCAGTGTATATGGGAGTCAACGACGATATTCACACTGGATTCAGTGTGTGACGGAGAACCTGCCGTAGGATTTCCCCAAATAACGGTTCTGCCCAGGGCTGAGAGTCAGACGCAGCTTACCTGTGAAATGTGCCTTCTCTCCGATGGTTCTGTGTTAAACTGATTGCTGATGGGCTTGGTAAAACTAGTCGTGGGCGATCAGTCACTTCCCTTTTCATTCAGTTGGCCGTTCTTCTAGGTGTTGGTCAGTGGGTAAAGCAAGGAAGCCTTTTAGCTGCCGAGGGCACAAGCAGATAGGAAGAGAAACAGAGTAGGCAGATAGGAGACTCCTGGTCGTTCTGAACCTCGCCGTTGAGTACAGGAATGGGAAGAGCTTTTTCTTCTTTAATGTGTAATATTTCATGTGGATTAGGATGAACTGAACGGAATCACTTTGTCCTTGTGCCATCATTCTGTACAGCGTTTGTATATATGATGGTTTTTAGAATGTTTTAATTTTTATGGTGCCTGCTTTTCATGTAATAATGAATTAATGTACCTGCAAAGAATGCCTTACGTATTTTTAATTTCCTAATTGCTGAAAGTTTAAAAAAAAAAAACAAAAAAAGCAAACAAAAAAAGCTGCTTTTTTTTTTTTTTTTCCCCAGATATTAGGCTCTGAGAAATATTGGACAATGATGGGGTGGGTGTTGGGAGGGAGGAAGGAAACTAACTTTATACACTAGTGTTTTTTATTGTCATCACGCTTCCATTTTTTACTCTCTACAATCTTTTTACTCTTACAGTAGATTGTTTTTAAATATACCACTGACTCAAAAAATAAAATGTTATTTTAAAAAACTCGTCTAAGAAAATGAATACATTTCCTTGGTATTTTTGATCCTCATTGCAGAATTCCTATAGGGGGCTACGTACACACTTACCTTCTGTTTTTTTCTGAACGGTTTTGAGGGAGCCCGTGGTAAAACTGCCATCTTCCGTCGTACGGGTGCGCTTGTTCCTGCATGTGTGTAGTACTGAGCTGAAACACACGTCAGCACTAGAATCATCCATCTTTGCATGCTGCCAGTAATCATAACGATAGCTTACTTATCCTTGAGTTATAAGTTGCCTGCTGCTGAACACCTCAGACAACAGCTGAGGTTTAGGTAACGTTCTCTACCCCAAGTAGGTGCTACCTGATGCAAGCAGCAGGCAGGAGCATGACTTACACAGCAGTAAAACAATAATGTTGTGGCAAAGGGAGAAAGATTGCCCTTCTCATAAAAAGTGGCTCAAAGGGTCAATTATATATTCGCATGGGTTTGCCTTTAACCTGCTTTGGATCAAACCAACACGCTTTTTCTTGCAGTGTGAGATAACATCAGCTACCAGCGTGTCTCAGAATTCACTGTTAGATGTTTTCCTACAATTCCCTGTTTGTTTTGTTACTAGTGTAATCTCCATTCAAGAGGAACAAGCTGGGGAGGATTCTTAGCTACAGTCGATCAGATATTCTTTCCGTAGACAATCAATAATGTATTACAACTTTAATTCTGTAAGTCTTTCATTTAACTGAAAATTGCTTTAGAGACTCCTCTTGTTGCTACGCGGGAGATTGCGCTGGGATGCTGGTGAGTTTTCCTCTTTTCTGTTCCATTGACTTTCTAAAGGATGGGAGGAGGCTTCCACACACACCTTTAACTGGATGCTTGTAAATTGTATTTCTCATAATGTGTTTGTTTTCACACGTCCTTAGCAAATTCCTGTGCTCAGGCAAGTGTTATAATTTGGCCCTGCAAGACTCCTCAAACAAGAGCTGCACTTTCAAATTGCTCTTGCAGTACAAACTCTAAATCTCATCTGTGCGTGCGTTTTACAAATACACAAACTGAGACTGGGAATTGAAACTCAGACTCTCAGATTCACTTTCGGACCCAAATTGTCACCGTTTTTACACTCTTAACAGCTTCTAGGCTGTAACTGGTATAAAACCCAGCCGGAACGAATCATTACCCTCCTCAAAGTGTTGTAAAAAAACACTTCAGCAAATCCAGAAACTAATTCAGTTACAGTCCCTAAGCAGTGAACAATCCTGCAAAGGCTGTTATTTTTCCTACGGAATGCCAATGTGGAAGAGCTTGATACGAGACAATGCAGAAAAAGAAAGTTATTTAATTTTAACCCAAGTGGTATCACTTACACCTCCTCTGTCACGCTCATGTCCTCACAGGATCAAGGCACGTGTGCCCAAGTGATGTGTCCGGGGCTGCTTGCGGTCACGTAGAGGACAAGAGGTGCCTGCTGTGAAGTCCACATCCCGTCTCCTGCGTTATCCCGAGGTTGGTGAACATGTGCTGGTTGTTGGATGTGCCCTTAGTTCCCTTTGGGAGTTGGCAGGGGCTGTGATCTCGTGTCCCTCTGGTCCATCCTGTCCGTGGGAATTCATTGGGCAGCACTCGATGTACTCAATGTCTGTTGTCTGCCCGCCTGGTGAGGATGTACAGTTCCAGTTCTGCTCTTCATCTTCCCACCATCATCCCTTAATGGCCTTAATGAGTCTTTTGCCTTCCCCACCCTGATGCCTTGAGGAGCTGCATGTGGATGTGGTGGGGTTGGGATGACGTGATCCAGCTGCCACTGCTTTAACCTCCTGCCGGCTCTCCTGGTGCCTCCACACCCAAAGGTCTCCATTCAGACTTCGTTCAAATCAATACTTCTGCTACAGGAGGATGCCAGAAGAAAGCTGCCAGGAAAGGTGACACCTCCACATCTTTCCTCGCAGACCTTGTCCGGGGCATTAGCAGGATCCACAGGGGCCAGGTTTGCACCGTTTAAGTGCTACTGTTCAGGGATGAAGCTCCCTCCAAATTCCGTCACTTCACTCAGACTCGAGAGCAACGCCACAAAGGCTTTGCAAAGCAAATTTTCCTGAAAGCAGAAATTCAGAGATGTCAAATTTCTAGGTAGTATGAGAAGACAGATTTCCAGTGGCCAGTAATTTTTGCTTCTTGAAAGTTAGCTTGAATTTATTTACTGAAAGAGAAGTTAAAATGCCAATATAAAAAGGAGAAGCCTTGAATACCATTTCTCTGAGTCTTACCTTGGGAGTGAGGGCAGTTTTTACAGGTGCACACATCAATTCCCATCAGTCTCATGGAAAACCACGAAAGATTTGTTGGGCAGCGGTTGTTTGTTTTTTAATCAAATTTATTTCCAATGGGAAGCTCAATGCAAAGGTCAGTTCTTAAGCCGGTTTCCATAATTGACATTTATGATTACTGAAATGTCTCTGATGATATCACAAATTCTGAGTGTAAAAATGTTTTTAAGTTCAGTTTTTTCTTAACATAAGTATTTTTGTTTACCATGGATGTCTGTGATACGTGACTTTACAGAGAAAAATGGTAAAAAGTGTGCAGTGCATGTATATATATATATATACACACATTCATGATACACGAGTAAGAGATTTATGTGAGTGTATGTACATACGTATATAAATGCACACACATCTAACTGCACATTTTTTAATGTAAAAAATCTCACTTCCTTGACTAGTTGAGGTGTTCACCCTGTTGCGTCACCTTAGACATCTTCCCTGTCGATTCTTGTGATCTTTTGGGGGACTGTTCTTTGCCAGAAGCTTGACGTAGTGTTGTTGATGCCAGTTGTCCTGTGATGGATGTTCACAACTACCTCTTTTTAGTAAAGGTTCTTTGGGTAAACTAGTCATTTCTTGTGTACGTATTTGACACAATCAGGTGAATTAAGCAGAAAAATTTCCCACAAGTGTTACAGATGGTTTGATGTTTAAATATATGTAGACTAGACTTAGACAGTACATGGGGTAACGGGAGTCATCCTCTTCTTCTGATCGGAAAATGAGGATCCAGTCCTGCTTTGGAATATTTTCATATGCTGTTTTGAACAAAACGGCAAGCACTGGAACAGGCTGCCCACGGCAGTGGTGGAGTCACCATCGCTTGGAGGTATTCAAGAGATGTGTAGATATGGTGCTTGGGGACAGGGTTCAGTGGTGGACTTGGCAGTGCTGGGTTAATGGTTGGACTCCGATCTTAAAGGTCATTTCCAACCTAAACGATTCTGCAATTCTAAAGTCAAAGCATTTTGTCCCCAAGGTGGAGGAAGGTAAGGTTGTCCCCAAGGCAGAGGAAGGTAAGGCAGAAATGTTTTTCCCTGGACCTCTTAGGTTATGTGTGCATCTGCCGTGTGTCACAGAGATGGTGCTGTTCGCGGTCTGTAACTGTCGGCAGCGCGCTCTGCCGGGAAGCGGGTTGCCCTTTCCGTTGCCGCTGCCTCTCAGCCGTTAGTGGAAACACGCGCCGTGCCTCGTTCAACATCTCCCCATCACAAGTCTCTTAAGTTCTTTGCGTTCGCTTGCAATAAATAAATGTGGGTTGGGTTGGGTTGGTTTTTAAGTAAATGTAGAATGCCTTTCTGGTTGTTTGCTTGCTGTTAATGCATCTTTCGAGATGCCACGCTGATAAACGGCCTGCGCTTTGCTCAAGGTATTTAAATTCACTGCACACAGGGACTAGAGCTCGGGGAGAGCCCCGAGCTGGAGCGGGTGTCCCAGGAGGATGGGTGGTGGAGGTGGCCAAGCTTCGTGCCCACGCGGCACCATGCTGCTGTGGGGCCAGGGGCCGGACTGGGGCTGCCTGCATCCCTCTGCACAAATAGAATGAGGCATTTTTCAGTGTGCATCTGCACCTTGCCTTGCGACGAAGCAGTAAATTGTAGCGCGTCTAGAATATGCCCGTGGAAAAAAGACCAAGCGTTTGAGTGAAGACGAATGCTGAAATTCAGGGTTTTCCTTTATCCTCAGCTTTTGGTGTTAACGCAGTAATGGGAAGTGTGAGGTCCAGCTGCTCTGACATTTCAATTTCCTCTCATTCTCCCTTTGTACTTTTCATGGATCTAAACTGAATTTCAGGCTTGCAATTGCCGTCTTCTTGGTGATGCAGAAACGTGTAGATTGGTCTAAATACTTGGTTATTGTATAGGATCTAACCAGCTGTTCTGCAGTGAGGCTATTTATAGGGTTTTCAATTTCTCTCGATTTTGTCATATGTGTTCTGCAGACATGAGTAATTACTGTATATTAGGTTCCTCTATCAAATGACAGACTTAATTTTTTAATTTCCAGTGTGTGTGGCATTGTATTCTAGCACTTTGATGAGATGTTGCTGAATTAAATAACTCATTTCACAACTAACGGAGCTGGCTCTGGACCGGTGGGTTGAGGACACGTACTGACCCAGTGTGAGACTGGGTTGGGACGGTGACTCCATTCAGTCTCGTGTTGAATTTAGCCAAGTGGTTTCCATTCCCTAATGCTGTCTTGTTACAACAACACGTTGATGTATGGTTTTCAGAATCTAAGTTGACCATCTCAGATTCATTGCTACCCACGCTCCCTGTCTGCCATCCCAAACTTGTGTTTTAAGGCTGCTGTTTTGAGTTGAATTCATATTGTTTTGGCCATTCACTTGGCTTTTCATTGCACAGTTTGGCTCTGATGCGGTTGAACTTCCGTGTTTCCAGCCCAAACTCATGCAGAGCTGGGGAACTAAACAGAGGAACGTTAGCCGTAGCATCAGATTTAGTGAGGAAACTTGACGTTCTTCACTGACAGGTTATGTTTAATTTGTGTTATTTGCAAACATTTTCATATTATTATTATTATTAAGTTTCCTCTGAGTTGGAGCTGGAGGCAGATTTCCATAAGCTGCCCATATCAACATGTTCTCCTGATATTTAGCCTCCTTGGTTGATGCTCCCATTTCATTTTTTCAGATTTTTTTCCTCCCTTAAAGTGCAAGAAACCTACATGGTGTTTGGATCTTCTTGTTTGTCAAATGAGTCCTATAAAACGCCTCTGAAAAAGGCTTTTGGGGCAATATCTCCTCGGTCCCCAAAGGTGATGTGTGCTGCCTTGGGCTTTGTCTGTCACGACAGAGGTGGCCTCGCTATGAGCCGTGCCTGGCTGCCTGCCCCCGTGTTCTTTGGGTGGCTTGCCTCACATAATGCAAAAAAAGCTCAAAGCCTCTAATTGTCCTCATTATCACCAAGAATAAGCATTGTCGGCCGCTCACCCGTTTCCAGACCAGTAGGTCTAGTTGCTTAACAGATGCTTGAAAAGATGCTGGTTCTGCTGTTATTGAAAGCTGTGGCCTCCTGCCAGTTTGCATCAGAGGGGAATATACGGCGGCGTCAACATTTGAGGGAGTCCTTCACGAAGAGAAAGCGTGGACAAAACCAAATGTGAAGCTGTTTTCCTATAGATAAGGCATTTTTGGGGCGCGTGCTCCTGTTGTTGGCTGTTCTTCCAAGTTTTATATTTATTCCCCAGCCTTATTTTCCTATGGCTGCGCCTACATTTCCCCAGCACTGTAATCCCAATTTATATTGAGTTTTCTTTCTCTGTCACTGCTCATAGGAATGACGGATCACTGCACCGACAGTGGAGAACCCAGAAAATGAACTATGAAAAATATCTTTACTAGAAAAAAATAATATATTTAGCAGAATATTAAGCAGGCTGTAGAAATGAATGGGTACCCAGGCACCATTTTAGAGCAGTTTGCCACACGTACTGTGTTGAATTGCAGGCGACTAACGTAGAAGTGTAACAATTTGAGAGGTAAAGCAGCCCCACCGGCTTCGGTCTAGGCAAAACATTCTTAGACTAGCATAAATTATGCACTTTAAAATGCTTATTAACATTTAATTTAACATTATGAACGTTGGTTTGGGAAGTGTGTTCTTGTAGCAAGAGAAGAAGTCATTGCAGAGTGCAGGAAGTTCACTGAAACTGTAATTACTGCTTCCCTGAAAATAATATGTATTTTCCTCCGTTTTGATCACACATGCTCAAACCAAATAAGTCAACCATAAATTAAAAAATTTCAAAAGAAAAATGCCCTCTTTCAAAAGATGAGGTAGTTTATCTACTACCTACTAGTCTTACAGGAGGCCTGTCCTGAGATATTTTCAAAATCATGTTGAGATCTGTCAATAATATCTCAGTCTGTTGGTTATAAACTTCCTTCTGTGAGTTCATTAGCGGGTACAGTTGGAGAATATATTTGTTGTCTTTGTTCTTCTGTGCAGCACGTTATTGCTAACTTGCGCCTCAGAGGGAAATAATAGAAAAAAAATCCTAGATTTATTTTTTTTTTTAAATAGGTCAGTTTCTGTCTTTAATTACTGACCTCATGGTCCGTATGGAGGTGAGCAGAGGTCTGTGGAAGGGGGCGCCATGCTTTTGCGCTGGACCACCCTTCCACGTCGCCTGCAGTGTCTGAACAGGCGCTCTGTGTGCATCAGCAGAAGCACCGGGGGACAAATCGGTGTTCGCTCTTGTCACAGCTGCTCCGTGGGGCTCTCGACATGGTGGCGGAAATGGGGCTTTGGGAAAATTAATTTCTTTACTCCAGCGTGAGTTTTTTCTGGGGAGGTGGTGTTTGCGTAAGGTCAGCGGCAGATGTCATGCCTTGAGGCAGGCCAGGTCGCTTGAAGACCCGGGAAGCCCGAAGTTCAGTGTTGTTGGATGGCCAGCGCAGCGTTGCTCTCTCAACATTTGCACCTCTGTTCTTTAGAAACCAAAAGGAGACACCAGGGGCTGAATCCTCTCCTAAGTTGCAGCTCGTCTCTGCCAAATCTGCTGGAGTCACCCTTCGCAGGTATCGCTGCAGGCAAAGCCTGGCATCCTTTCCCTGATGTTTGATCAATGCCAAGGTAGCCGTTTAGCATCCTCAGGATGACAAACCTGCAAGGCTGATAGTGAGTTTATGCCCGTAGCGCTTGCACGCCTCATTTCGCTGTTGCATTGTTATTTTTCCTGGTACAGATGTAATACTCCTGCTGAAGGGGGTGAGATTGCTTTTCTAAAGTGTTGGTAGCATTAAGGAGGAGAAGTCTTGCCATAAAAGCTTAGTTTGTTCCTCCTGTACACTATAATACTATAGTATTATAAAATTATTTCTTTAAATAAATGATCATTCAGCACAGATCCAGTTTGCCTCAATAACTAATTTTCATCCAAGAGTTATTCAGACAAAATTACTGTTCGTATCAGTGGGCCATGCAAAGTGAACTGAATTTTGATTTTATTTAAAATAAAGGACTGTTTGTCCAAGAAAGTAATCCAATGCTGAAGTTACAAATAGGTGTAAACAATAATAAAGTTTGGTTTGGTTTTAAAAGTCAACGTTGAGTGATGATGAGGCAGTTCCTGGTGGTGATCAGTCCCGATTCTTGATGCTTTGTTTCCTGTTAGTGATAAGGCTTTGATTTAACTGCAAATTGCCTTTGTTGGAAACCATCTTATATGAGAAAGTGCTTTGTTCTAAAAAATAACAAATAATATTTTGGGCATAATGGAGAACCAAGCTGCTTTGAACTTGGCTGCAAGAGACTTATTGAAGTAACTGGAAGCAAAACAATAATTGTGTGTGGAAAAGTCAAACCCACGGTAGCCGTGAGCACTGGGGAGCTGAAAGTCCCTGGCCTCGGGGACGGAAAAAGCTTGCCAAAATAAAGCAGTGGCTCACTTTGTTTTCTGTCTTGTTTTATTCAGTAAACAAAGCCAGTTCCTTAATGGAGGTTGCTGTGGAAGTATCCTTCTGGGTGCTTTGGCTCTCTCTGGGCTGGGGGCTGAGCGGTGCCTGTGTGTCCCCCAGGCACAGGTTTGGAAGTGGGGGGCACGGGGAGGATGAGGTTTTATTTACAGCCCGCACGGCGTGCGAGGTGACCGCAGGGGACCGCTTCTGCTGGGACCAGAGCCGTGCCAAGCTCCGGCAGCGTTATCTAACGCGGAGTTAGCCCAGTTCAGCAGGGATGCTTTCCTTTCCTGCAGGCCATTGTAGTACCATCAAAAAAACCCTCCAAGTCTCTGCGTGGAACTTATTTTTCTGCAGTACTCCTTGTTTCTGGCTGACAGCAAGCATTAGCCGGTGGTACGAGCTAATTGGAAGTGACCAGTGACCGCAAAGCCCCGTGTGGGAGCGAGAGCCTGGCTTCCTCTTTTTTTTAAAATACTGACGTTCCCATTTAAGATGTTCTTTTTTTTTTTTTTTCCCCTTCTCTTTCTCCTTCCTTTCCCTCCTTGATTTCTGTTATTTAAGAAGGGAAGGTTGTTTCAAAAGGGAACAACTGGAAAGTGTGTTTCATAAACATGATGGTGTGCAATTTCGGCGCCGTTTCACACACACCCCCCCCCCCCTTATCCTATGGGTAGGAGCGTGAGGACATTTGGGTTTCCAAGGGATGACTTGTCGATGCCTGGCTCTGCTCTTGCTGGCTGCCGTGCCGTGCCGTACATCATCCCCACGGGCCCCTCTTGCCCCGAAGGAAGGGCTGAGCACACCGCGTGTCCCCACGCTGAAGCCTTCGTTGGGTTTGGGAGTGGCACCCCGCAGCTTCGGCCTGGCCCAGAAGCCATGGAGACTCGCCCAGCGGAGACGTGGGGCTGTAGGGAATTTTTTTTTTTCCTGGCAAAAAAGTTGGTGTAGTTGGGCAGCAGGGATTCAGGGGGAACCTCAAAGTGCAGGGAAGGGGGTTTTGTCATTCAGACAAGGATTTATGCAGGCGTATACGGTATCAAATGATAGTCGTGTTGCACCGTGCTGATAATAATAAATCAGCGTACCCGTTGCGTTTTATTTCCACGATAAGAAAAATGAAAGGGAAGAAAGCCAAGCGCTTACCTATTTTACCAGATAATTTACCTGTAGTCGAGCTATAAAATGAATGTCGCTTGCACTTCTCTTCTCTCTTAAAATGATGGAGCAGAGGAAGGCACCTTCAGGCAAGAGCAGAGCTGGTGGAAAAACAAAGTAGAGCACTTGCTCCCGTTGTGTTTGCTGAGAAATGATGTGAGCGTTCGGCAGCTCCCCACCAGGTGCTGTGGTTACCCACGCATTGCGTAGGGGAGTGGGGAAGGATGGGCAAAGGGGGAGTGGGAAGGAAAGGCTGCTAATTAAGAGCGGGTAGGAAAAAGGAGCTGGCCAGTTTATCTCTGTTCCCTAACCCCTGGATTTCCTTTCAGATGGGGAAGTCAAAACTTACAGTTAAAAATTCATTTGTTTTGCAGGATTTCTGCCAGAGCGCCGTTTCTCTCATTTATAATGAACTGGAAAAGGTGTGAGTGCCCCATCCGAAGCACTTATCACCACTGCTCATCGTGGTCCTTCAAGCATTTGGCTGCATCGTTACGATGATGGGTCAGAAATTGTCTCTAAAATAATTAATGCGTCACCCACTGCACATAAAGAGGAGCTCTGGCAATTCAGTGGGTTATAGGTGCTATAAAACACTTTAAATACGTTCTGTACATTTTTGCCCGCTTTCTCTTCTGCTGGGTAACCCCATCTCCCTGTGCATCCCTGCCACAGCCTCCTGTCCCTCCTTGGGCTCAGGCTGTGGTGCTCCAGGGAGCCAAGCTCTGGGGTAGGGCAGGATTTCAGAGACGAGGTGCAGCGTTCAAGAAGGAAAAGATAACTTGCTTGGAAAGGTGTAAAATCCTAAAGGAAAAAATAATAATAACAAAAAGGGGAGGGGATTGGGAGTCAGTGGATCATCAAGTCCTTGGTCAAGGTGTCGGTCACTCGGGTCGTTGATGCCGCCGAGGTGTTGAGGAACGGTGGCTCTGTTGGGGGTAGTGGCCATACCCTCGCTTAGCTAAGGGGCTCTTCAAAGGCAGGCTGTGTTCTGTGTGTGTCAGCCAATAAATAATTGCTATGTCATTTGAATTGTAAGCTGCTCCCGGAGTCTTCTTGCGCGCGGCCAGGGAAGCTGAACAAACTGTAACTGGTACCACGCGCGTCGTCAGAGCAAACAGCATTCGCTGCCTTTCGTTCCTTCCTAGAAATTGGTATCCACCTAATTTTCTCTGGATTTGTTTGAGAGAGAAAAAAAGGGCCTGTTTTGAAGAGGAGAGAGGATCAGGTCGTTGCCGGGCTGGTTGGTGCCGACCTCGTGGGATTACCTGCCTTAAGTTCCCACCGTCATGGGGTGGTCATAGAGTGGATGTTTAAAATCTCAGTGCTTAAAAGGAGGACTGCAGTAGGAATGTGCTGTCAAGGTGTTTCTTTCTACTTGCCATTAGAAATACTGAAATTCCAGCTCCACTAGAAATAATTGTGCTTTGAGTATCAAGTATTATACCCAAGTGGGGGCGAGGAGACTCTAGGATTATAGACATTTTCATTAGGGAGCACCACTAACGAGATCTGGGTTTGATTTCTATTGTAGAAGCTACCACCTGAGTTTTCTAGATGATATTCCCCTAAAAGCTAGTGCTTTTATTTTTTTTTTTTTTTTTTTTCACTCAGTCTCAAATCTAAAAGGTGCTTGTGTAACTGGGAGCTAAGCTTTAAAGTTATTCTGAAATTGCTATTGGCAGCTGAGTCCTGCGTTATTTGCCTGGGAATTGATACACAAGATTGCACACTAGTTGTTGGGCTTGGTCTTTTTTCTTTTTTTTTACTTTATCTGAACTGGCCCATCAAAATAAACAACTCCGACGGTGGTATTTAGATTTTGATAATGATACAGGCGTGCATATCTTCCATACTGCAGAAAAAGCTAAGTGTATATAAATAGTGTCATTTCAGTTCTCTGGGGAGCGTTAGCTATCTTACTGCCTAAACTTCCTACGTCTCGCATCGTGCTGTTCTGTATCTTGCATAACTCTCGTCCTCAGACCTCACTGACATGAGCTGGATGCAGCAAAGTGCTGCCTGGATGATGTGCGTGTTAAGATCTTGGCCTCCTGAAGTCGATGAGAGTTTTTCGTTCCTTTGTTATTCCTAAAGCCGTATTTTAGCTGAGGTTTGGCTTGTTGGGTTTGGTTTTTTTTTAATGCCTGCAGGGCTTTTTAAATCTGTAGTGTCTAGTTCACAAGCGGGGAGGATTTAGAGAAAGGGCGGTCTGTGCATTTTGCAGTCTGGACGCTGGCGCGCGTAGAGCTGTAGGACGTTCAGCCCTTCAAAAACCAGGTCCATCCCCTGGTTCACCCCACGCACCCCCCAAAACTTCCCGGGTTTGGGCATCCCCCCCTTCTTTCCTCCTCAAGCTGAACCACCCAGGGAGGGAGAAGGTCCCCGTGACACGAGGAGCTAAATTCCTGGGGACGTAAGTGAAGATGACACTTTCATTCTCTATAGCTTCACGTCCCGCTCTTTGCTCTTGATACGGTCTCTAGTTTCTGTGGCTTTCTGTGACTTTTCCTGTCTCTTTTCGACTGAATCAGCCCTTAAATCCTCAGTGCAGAGCTCTACATCTGCCTCTCTGCAGCACAGAGAAGTTGGCAGTGCGGTAACACACGTATAAGGTAGATTTAAAAGCGTTTTCACTTAAATGGATTTGATTTTATCATTCTAGATGACCTCCACTTCCCAACACGTTGCTCTTATCAGGCGCATTGTAGCTGTTAAGAGAAATGGGATTCAACCATTCTGACAAAGTTAAGGGGAAAACTCTGGATTTTGAATATTTCGGGGTTTGTTCTAAACATGAGACCATTTTTCCTTTGCTAATTTATTTACAGGGAAATATTTGCTTGATACTATGCTGATAAAAGTGCAATGCCACCTTAGCGTTAAAATTCAGAACCCGAAGTAGATCAATCTTTCAGTTTCTCTTTTAACTTTAGACTTGTCAGGCTCTATTATTCTCAATACAGTTTGACAGTTCTAGGTTAAAAAGACATCAATTACCTTTTGAGATTACCCTCTCCGCTATAGGATTAGCTCTGTTTCTGCTGACTTCGGGAGTTCATTGTGCATAGTAGATATTTTGGAGGTGGGGAGGTGCCTCAAAATGCTGCGTATAAGTGTTTCATTGCACTTGACTGGCTGCCTGGGCGGTGGCTGTGGCATTTGGTGGCAACCGTGGCTTAGTCCTTCTCGAACACATTAGGCCGTCGTTTCAGTTATTGAGAAGAACTGGTTTGTGTGGGTTTACTGGTGCCATTTCACTCCTCTTGCAACGCGTACAGCCTGTGAAGGTGGAATTTTGATATTGCACTTAATTCTATTAAACGTGCAGGGGTTGAATCCGTCCCAAAGACTGGCACTGCTGTGTGACTGCAGGCAGTTCTGCTATGTGCTGTGCAGAAAAACCCTCCCCAGTTGCAGAGGTGACTTCAAAAATTTCTCTTCCTTATTGGAATGTGGCCAAGACCCTTGCAAGTACTTTTGTTTTGTTTCGCTTGTTTGTTGTTCGGCTTTTCTTTTGTTTATTTATATTTTGTGTGTGCAAAAAAGATCAGGTAAAAATAGGGGAGAGCGAGAGAGGTGAGGAATGGGCTTCTCCAGGGTTCAGCATTAGGTGACTAAAATTACCTTCTGGAGGAATCTGCCTCTAGTGCGTGTCCTCTGACTAAAATGGTTTTATTAATCAACACCCCTGTGCTTCTGTGGGGGTCTGGGTGGATAACAGAGACAGAACGGCAGATTTTGTTCCTAACAAGTAGTTGAAGAGGTCTGGGTTTGAGCAAAAGCCAGAAATCCTCATGTTCCCCCGTTTCACGTATTCAACGGCCGTATTTGACTTGTATCTAACAGGTTCTGCTGTTACAACCTCCCCTCTCCTTCCCAAACCTAGCCAGGCTTTTGTGCACATTTTCGGTGACAGTGGATGAATTGATACTAGAAATGTCGCAATTTAATTTATAACTAGAAAATAGAGAGTGTGACTGCAAAGCAAATATTGTGACCCGACAACAGAACTGTCCTAGATTCTCACATCTTGTTTTGAAATTTTATGACAGCCTTATTGCCCAAGGGTACAACATAATCACTTCGCAGTTCACTGATACGCTTTCTTTTAGCATCTGTACTAAATGCGGTTTTTATCCCTGCTGCATGTACGAGCACTTTTTACTTCTTCCGATGCAAAGGGAAAAAAAAAACCCATATCAAAGTGTATAATGGCTGGAACTGCGTTTATTTTAACTTTGAATGTACATATGCTTTGAAAATTTAACAATCTTTCCACCCCCTCCCCACACAAATTCCTCATCGATGATACTGCTCTGTCTTTCATAGGCCTCAGCCCTGGATAACGCCATCATAGCTCACTCCGTTGTAATATTTGCCAAGAAAACCGCAGGGTCATCATTTGCAAAAGTTACTGGTGGCACCAGGAAAGGTATGAGGGGCTGCAGGATCTTCCTGGCTTTAAGCCAGATCCTTCATGGAGCATTTTGGGTGCTGCAGTGTCGGATTGTTGGGGCCTGACAGTGTAGGTCAGGTAGACTATACCTACGTGACACGCGTATGCAAATGAAATTAACGGATATTGCTCTGTTTTCCCATTAAAATCGTACGTTCGAGGTCTCCAACCCAGCGTTTCGCTCAGTGGTCACTGAAGGGCAGACAACTAAAAATGTCGTCTTTATCCTGAAAGGTGCTTTCGGTGGCACATTTTTGGATCGTATTAAACAGCTTAGGAAAATAGCTCAGCAGCTGAGTCAAAAGGAGATGTTCTCACTTTGACTCTTGTCTCCCCGAGAACCGCGCTCAGATCTTCCAGGAGCGCTTTTTCGTGCTCCCTTCCTCTGAAATCAAACTGCCTTTCGCCTCGATTTCGATGAAACTTTGACCGCGGTCGAGTTCCTCCAAACCCCCCGCTGCCGTGTGCGGAGCTGATGAAGAGTGAAACGGACTTTGCTGACAATTAGGAGCGCCGTTCCGGAGGAAACAAAAAGCCCCGCTGCCTTTACTGCCGAGATCGTATCTGACATCCCTCGGAAACACGGATGGTACGAAGCGACACGGTGAGATAATGTCCCAGGAAGACCTTTTTCTCCTTGTCCCAGCCAGACCTCCACGGAGCCTCTCTGACTCTTCCTCCTCTCTTTTCTGGATGATAGATTCGACATTTGCCGATACGCTGGTGTGTGTCTCCAAGCGCCCCGGGCTGTCGGTGCCGTGACAGCCTTGGACAGAGGTTATGAATGAGCCCTGAGTTGTTTCACCTGGCTCTTACCACACGCTTCCCAAGTCTGTCATTGAAGAGAGACTTTAATGTCTCAACATTTCTATTTTCTATTGCCTCAAATAAAATAGGACCTTCACATGCCCATGACCAGCACAACATTTTTTCATCTTTTTCTTGGGGCTTGGATTAAATGCATTTTAAAAAAAAAAAAAACCATCTGTCAGTGATTTGCAGTAAGTTTGGGGGAAAAAAATTGTCCTTGAATTAATAAAAGCAGAAGATAAGACATTAAGTACTGTATTTGCATCAATAGGTATTTATTTTTTTACAGATATCACGTCGTGGCTTTCGTTTACTGGAGCTCCAGTTTGGGGAGCATCACCAATGCAGGCAGAGCACCTCTCTGGAAGCCCCTTTGCTGCAGATGAATGTCCTTGATCCTCACGTGCTGAAACAGCTCAGATAAAAACCAGCAGACCTCCTGTTATACTACCAGGAAAGTAATTAATAGCGAGAGATGGGGGAGTAGGCTGTTGATAATCTTAACCTTTTGTGTTTCATTGTGATCTGTGGTTTCCTATCTGTGGTTTTAGTGGATCGGCTCATCTTATAGCTGTCAGATGTCTCATAATTTATCCAAATTTCTGACTTTCAGCCTCTGGGAGAGGGGGTGTAGCTGTTATTTCTTCTGTTCTTTCTGCCTTTTCTTTTCAGGGTGTGCATCGGTACGTGCTTTTTAGGAAGTGCAGATGTATTTCCATGTTAACCGAGGTACACTAGGCCTTGATCAGTTAGAAGTAGTAAAGTAATTCTGAATCTTCAAATTGGCTCTTAAATTGCATACGAAAACCAGCAAATGCTTTCTCTATGGCCTTCTCCTACAGGGCAGCATCAAACCTGACCATGATCTTTGCTCCTGGAACATGAGGAGCGAATTTAAAGGAAGATCTAAAGAGCTTCAAAAAAAGCCATAAGCAATCAAAGCGCCTTTCTCTCCCTACGTGAAAATAATCCTTTTTTCAAGGCCACTTATTTATTTCTTAGGAATGATTCAGAGAGTTATTTATCATAAGTAAATAATTAGTCTAGTGCTGAAAATGGGACCACACTGGTTTGGCTCCATGAATGCTTTAGAAACCTTCGTTCTATGTAGCTAAATTTTAAAATATTTCCCCCACGATATTTACACCCGTGCCTGGGTGTTACTATTGCACGGGCGTGCTTTGATGTCAATGGTGACATCGTGCAGTTACCGTATCCTAAACAGTCCCATCCGGAGGTACGTGCTGCATCCCAGCACTCTTTAAGCTTTCCACTTCAGCGACATTTCGCCCAGATAGTAGCCTTAAGATTTATTTTGCTTCTGTTTTCTTCATTTTGCACTCCATTTGATCAGTTTTATACTCTGCCTGCACTCCACTCCACATTTGTCTGTGTCGCATGGGCTGCTTGCTCCGCTTACTCAAGAGATCGGGAACCTGCTGAATAGCGCTTGACACAGCTTGCAGAGACGAAATTTCACGTACACCTTTATATAAACAAATATCATCTGTTTTAAGCGATGAAGCAGCTCTGACCGATTGTCACGTTTCAGGCTGCATCCCCAAAGTGTGTTCCCTACTCAACATCCAGTCAGGAGGAACAAGTGTGTCTTTCTGGAGATCAAACTGCGTTGCTTTATGTGCGTTGTCGCTACCAGTGTTCTAAACCCGTAGAAATTCAAGGTTTTTCGTACCGTTTTTGCTCTCCCAGGCTGTTAGTACCTATGAACTATTTTCCTTTTGGTATCGTTGACATTGTTTTTAATGTCCCGGCCCTGGAAGCTGACGCTCCCGACATGGTTTGCCACGCAGTTTTGAAGGCAGTCAGTGGACGTGCTCGTGCAATCTCTCATTTATACACTGGGGAAATACCACTCGCGTGCTTCAACTCTACATGCCTGAAATCAGAAGAGGTTTTCACATTAATCTCAGCGGGAAAAAAACCTGGCTCAGAGTGCTCTTGCACCCGCACACACACTCAGGTGCGTTGCCTGCTCCTGCACGTCTCGGATCCGCCTGCCCCAGTGCTGCGAAAATACCACTTTTGTACGTTATGTCTGAAGACCAGCGGCTGTAACTGCTCTGGTAGAGCAAGAAAAGGGCATTTAAAGCGTTACATTTCATAAAGATTGCTGACGTCACCTAGAATCCTCACTCTTTTCCACCACTTTGAAACTAATAGTAGGTATTAAAGCAGCCTCAGTGGTCCCGGAGTGGCCCGGGGTCTAAGCACGCAGGCACCACCCGGGCGTAAGGAGATGTGGAGAGGAGAGGAAGCAAAAGAGTCCGTGTCAGGAGGCACGTGGTTTAAACACGTGGGGAAAGCACTGTTTGCGTCTGCACTCCTGTGGCCGGGCAGCAGCACGGTGCACCGCTGCAGCTAGAGAAAACCCTCGACAGCCCTGGTGGGACCGAGCAGAGCCGGCTCCGAGACCATCTGTCCCTTCAATAATCCATGAAGTACTTCGGTGTCTGCTCCACGGCAACAGGCCTGCGCCGCCTTGAGAGGATCTGGTACAAAGGCAGGCGACGGCCTGGGCGGAGAAACTGGCTGCAGAGGGAAAGCGGGAGAATGAAAAAAAGAAAAAACAGAAGGGATTGGAGTTTTCCAGCCCATACCCATTTTTGGTGGTTTTGGACCTTAATGCTACCCTAGACATAACAGGGAGCTATGGGAAAGCATTTTCCAGTTTTGCAAATGACTGGGGAGTTGCAAAGCACAGGGGCTTCAGCACAAAAAAGTGAGCTGCCCCGGAGCAGGGCTGCTAACCTTCAGGAGAGGGGAGGAGAGGTGGTGGGTCCATCGTGCAAGCCTCAGGAGAGGAAGTTTTGCTGGGGGCAGAAACCCATTTGTAAAAACAACCACGCGACTTTGACTGACGGGGCTTCTTCCTCGTGGCGCGACATCTGCATGAGGAAGATTTATCTCTTCCGTGAGATTGAGTTCCTTCTCTGTCTTCATTCGCCGTGTGCCGTGGCATTTCAGTCATTGAGACTGAGAAATGTCTCCTAGGAAGGGAGATCCTGTCACACAGACATGAGCTACGTTGGGTTCGTCATGACCTTTGGTGAAAGCTGGCGGGAGAAGGACCATTATCCGCGGTTGTCTGATGCTAAAAACGCTCCTCTTCAAACTGCAAAATAATTAGCGTTGTGATCAATGTTCATGCAGGGCTTCATTTCTGGGGACACCTGTTTTTTGACAGGTCCTTTCTCAGGAGTTTGTGCTGACAGGAACAGCTTAAGCTACCCTCCAAAAACAGTCAGGTAGAGCTAGGGATACTTTTTCTTGTCTCATAACGCGAAGTGCAGCCCGGCCCTCATACCTGATTGGGATTCCCAGCCGCGCCGCGCTGAGATAATGAATAAAATAACAACAGCACCAGGAGAAGACTTCATCAGCTGGCAGCGAAACCCCGGCCCTCCTGGGTTGCAGGGTGCTGCCCTTGGCAGGCTGCTGCGGTGAACCGACGCTCCCTGCGTGGCCTCGGTGGCCGCAGGCGTCGCTCCAGCCCCGGCGCCGCTGGCTTCGTTACTTCGCCACAGCATTTCCATCGCAAGGTGGGTTTAGGGCGTTGGTACCTTAACGCGCTCTCACACCCTAATGCTCTCTGCGTCGTTAACTGCAAGACAAAACAGATAGTAGGTTTTCCTGGTAACGTCTCTGACATAAACCCACTTCTTTCATCCATCGTTTCTGTCCTCGTTGATTCTCCGTGTCTCAAAATTTAACACTGGACGGGTTGAAATAACTGCGTTGCAGTCTCTGCCTTGTTGTTTCTCCACTTCTTCCTCGTTCGCTGCGTGAATTGACTTGGGAGATGTCTACAGACAGCAGTAAAGACCTTTCAACACTTCCAGACAAATTCCTGTTACTACAGCCAAGAGCTGGCAGTGGTTCTCAGCTCACGGAAAGCTGTCTCAAGTCTCATTTTTGTCTCTGCGAACGGCCACAGACTTTTGTATATCCGCAGGCTTTTGTACAGCCGACTTCGTTGCAAACATGGTGTGAAAGCAGACATTTGGCAAAGTAATTAAAAGTTGTGAACGCTTGATGACTGTCATTCCACGTAGTGCGTTGGGCTGTTTGACTCTCTCGTTCCGTCACGGTGTGAAATGCCTTCATTTCCTAGCGCTTCCTAGAATAATTGATGTTATTCTTACTGACGTATTTTGAAATCTATATTTATGAACGTTCTTTTGCACCTTTTTTTTTTTTTTTATCTGCATTCTTGTGCATTCTTTTCGGAATGAGTGTATTCAGCACAGTCCAGTGCCCAGGCTGTTGGTAATGATATGCTGCACAGAGAAATGTAAACCAAGCTAATGCAGATACTTAAACGGACATCACTGCTGCTTGTTTTACCTGAGTTTGGGACAAAGGACCATTTGCTTCTCACCTGAGGGCGTTCTTCTGTTGTCTAATTGACACTCTCATTGTAATGATTTCTCTGAAATTATTTGATAGGCAGTAAAAGTCCAGGTTACTACCACCGCTACTGAAATCCTAGAATTTTCCATCATCTTTGAACCTGCAGCCAACTAAACATCACCTCGGACGTCATGAGCTCCCACCCCGTACTCCTATCCCAGAAGCTGTCTACTGTCTGTTCCAGAAGAAAACTGGAGGAAGACTGAGAGCCTGCACTTCCCAAGGTAATCACTTTAGTACGTACTTTTCTAGCTGAAATCTCGGGCAGAAAACACATCCATCCCCACGTCTGTGGTCAGAGGCAATGCCTTAGAGACGGGTAGGAGTGGGCAATACCTGCTTGCTGCAGACAAATGGAGTCCTTCATGGGACCTGTTCTAGGAGTAAGTTTAACTTGGTTCCTTGAGGACATCTTACTGCTGAGCTGAAGACTTTGTGAGAATGTTTTTCCAGTTCTCGGCCACTGCAGGATGGGATTGTACAAAATACAGTTGTACTGGCTCAAAGAAATTTCAAGTAAACAAGTGCAAATGTTACAGACAAAATCAAAACATTGCATTGATGCTAATTATGAAAATAAATGTACACTCTGCTAAGAGATATGTACCGTTGCAAAAGAAGTGATAGAGTGCAAGATAAATCATACAGTCTTAGAAGCAAGTGCAAAGAAGTGTATAATATAGAAAACCTGTATGAAATCATAAGCTCCAATAATTTAGGCACTTCATTTACAATTGCATGCTGTTTTCAGGCACTTCCAAAAACTCTCAAAGTTCTCAGCTATTATTTCACAAAATAATTTTCTTCATGATGTGTCTGTAACGCACATAGCCCATGTGTTTGTTGACGTACAGTCTCTCTGGCTGTCAAACTTAAATCCTTTTTGGGGCTAAACACAGGACTGTGCTGTGCACAATAAATATCAATTTCTATTTTCCACTTAACACAGAATAAAATAATTCTATAAAGTTCTAGAGTCTCAATTGCTGATGGGCAAACGCAGACAAAGGAACACACAGATTTTTCCATCAGCATCCCTCAGGGCAGCAGCATCACCTTTTTTTTTTTCCAAGGACGTTTCAGTCCACGCATATTTGTGCGCTATGTGCAGTAGAACAGGAGAGGGGAGCAACAGCTGTGATGGAAAGGAAACCTGTGAGTTTTTTGGGGTTTGAACCGTGATCCAGAGTTCTCTCCCTAAACTCCTGATGTCTTTGACCTGCTGACCCCGGCTACCTGGAGATCGGCACAGATTGTTCCTTCCCTATTGCTTTATGTCTCACTGTCCCTAACAGTAGGGAAGTGTATTTGCAGAAAGGCTGAGAAGAAAATGTGGTTATGAAAAAAAAAAACCCAAATGAAACAACCTATGGCTTTTCCGACAATACGTGGAAGTGCTTTATCTGGTTCCCTGGCGTTCAGCTCGTTTCCTTGCTTAGCTTCATCACAAAATATTTCGTAGTGAAACTAAAGAATTTCTTCTTCCCGCTTCACAGGGGGACTTTCTGAAACTCTTTGACGTGGGGTATGACACTCCTGGGGAAACAGTCATTTGCTCCTCTGCGTTGGAAAACTGCTGTGACGGAGCTTTCTGGCGAGCTCTGCTCTGCCGGTGGCGTGGAGCCCTCGCGGGGTGTTGCAGCTTCTGCCTTTGGGAGGAAAGAAGGTACAAGCAAGTTGCTGGGCTCAGCTGTGACTGTGCTCCTGGCGCGATGGCTTGGCAGTAGGAGCAGAAGCAGCGCAGGTTCCCCTGGCAGTGGTGCTGGGTGGTTGGTTTGGAGCGCCTGAACAAAAAAATAACCACGGGATATAAGAGTCGGTTAGGCGGGTCGCTGGCATTCCTGCACCGTGATGATGTCTCGAAGCCGTATCTGGTTTTAAAACGAGCCTTTGGAGCAGGGCACTGGTTGCTGGTTATCGATTCCCCCTCGCCGGGGGGCTAACGCAGCTCTGCAGCCCCTGTCGGTAGCGGCTCTTTGATGCCCAGCCTGAAACCGGTTTCCTCACCTACAGGAGGGAAGTCCATGTCACAAGGCAGCATCTCATCAAGAGCTGATTTGACAGCCTTATTGGCAGCCCTCGCTGCGAGGCCGAGGAGTTGCCAGAGCAGGGATGTCGGCACGGCCGTCCCAACCGCTGGAAGTCGTCCCTGCGGGTCAAAGTCGGGCACGCTGGCAGCAAGGTCCGGCAGCTGCTTCGGCAGCCTCTGCTGAGTGGGCTGGCAGGCTGGCGCTACGCTTCCCAAGCTGACTGAAAATTAATGCTAAAACCAGAAGGAAATGTGCAAAATAGAAACGTTATTTATTTATTTATTTATTTATTTGCCACGTAGAGAGGCTGGTTGGTGGTGGGGCACATAAAATCCTGTCTTCTCCCCAGTATCGTCGGATGTAAACTAAAATAGCACGGCATCCTTACCGCCGATGTGATTAATTACTTCTAAGATTTTCTCCTGAAACGTTGCTTAGTGAAAACCTCAGTCAAATCAAGCCAGAGCCGAAATACTAAAAAAAGCAGTAGAAGCGATTACACTTAAAATACATGTTAGGAATCAATTGCATGCAATTTCCTGGAAGTTTAATTTTGTTTGTGCAGTTTTGAAGGGCCTGACTGTGTTTGTCGCAGCCTGTTCTGTTGGCTGGGTGGAACAATCTCTGCACTGGCCTGATGGTGACCTAGCAAAAACCACTGGCCTGCCTTACAACACTGCTGCATTCGTCTGAGGCTCCAGATCATTTCCTGATGTACAGCAACTTGCACGTGTGTATTTTAGGAATAAAAAAAAATCAGCATTAGGAATGGAAGAGTCAGTTATATTTTGCCGTTATATTTAATGAGAGAGATGCAATATAAATTAGTAAGACTGTGTATAAACACAATTTAGTAAATACAAGAAGAAAGATACTTACATCCTGAAGTATGTGGGGTTTATAGCCTTGTGCGATGTAATTAAGTTTATGTGAGTATGAGCATAATGAACTGTACAAGTCGTGCAGCAATGACTGATAACAGTGTCTGTAATTCTACAGATATACAGTACCACAGCTGAAATACTGAACGTAGCCCCACAATCTGTGTAAGGGGGACAAGAGTGGAAGGGTGTTTTGGTTTGGGGGTATTTTTTAAGTGAAGGACTGGCCTTGACTGGGGAGAAAAAACCAACCACGATGCTCCCAGACTGGTGCTATTGGAATCTGCTATTTAAGCACCTTTTTTCTTCCATTCTTCCATGCACGTCGACTGCATGATCCCAACGATCCCTTCAGCATCCCCCTTCGCTCCTTTTTGACCCTTGCAGACGAGCGAGCGCTCCTGACGCGCAGCTCCGAGCGCCGCAGCCCACGTTCTGCCGCGGCCTGTGAAGCTGCCCACGGGGTACGAGGCGCTCGGAGTTCAGAGCAGGTTCTTTGCTGACCTTAGCCGGTCGAGCAGCCTCAGAGATTGAAGACAGACCCTAGCGAAGGCTTGATAACTCGGGGTTTTAGATCCTGTAGGGATTTCAGCCTCTCTTTGTTTGGCTGCTGCAAGGCTTGGCTCTTTCAGAGCAGAGGAGTGTGTGCGGTGGATGCCCTGGGAGCCTTGAGCACAGGATGGAGTTTTAGCATCTATTGCAAAGCTTGAAATTTCTCTCTATTTCCTATGTTGCTTCCCAGCCCATGACCTAAATTATGAGTAGAAGATATTAAGCCTGGATTTTAACTTAAGAGCTGACTGCACCCACAGGAGAAATTAAAGCACAGTGTTGTTTTTTGATTGAAGGTAAGCAAGCAGTGAAATTATCCTGGATTCTTTGTTTAAACTGTTGCCAGAAATAGGAAATTTTGAGCAATATTTGCTGGGTTTTATTGCTCTTTCTTCTCTAAAACTGGTCTCATACCCTCACCATATTTAGACACAGCACAGTCCTATATTGGCTTCTTGGTTTGTTATGTTGTAATAAAATGTCATCTAACCTTAATTCTTTGCTCCTTCCTGCTTGCTATTAAGCCTGTTTTCCCCCAGACTAGCATTTGCCATCTGACTGGGATATCTTCACCATAAAATCTGTGAGGTTTTGTGTGCAACGTCATGATTGCGGTACCAGGGAAAACCTTGGCAAAGCGACGTGGCAGAGCTCTAACTTCTTGGTTGGGCCTGAGTCCTGAATTGCTCATTGCTGTGAGGAAGTGCAAACGGAGGCTCTACCCCACCGTCTGGCTGGCTGGTTTGTGGCTACCTGATGGCTACCAGTGCTCCTTCTGTAAGTGTTGAATGTTTCTTTCTTAAAATAGGAAAAGGAAAAAAAAAAAAAAAAAAAAAGCCAAATTGGCAAATATTGAATCTAAATAATCGCTCTTAGTCCTTGAATAAACCTGTCTCCTTTGATTAGAGATCCTTTGTCTCTCCTCAGCCAGTTCTTTCACCTGCTAATAATATGCCAGCGGATTTTAACCTTGTGCCCTTTGCTGAGCAATGAGGTGCTCTAAAAGTAACCCACCTGTACTCTTTCAGGGAAGATTTGGTTGATGTTGGACAATGAGCCGTTTTGTATTGGGTTTAGCTCTGTGAAATTGCAGCTAATACCATAGAAGAGTTAATTGATTTCTGCAGGTTACAGACTAAGTTTATCCGGTGTCAGGATTTTCTCCTGACACTGCTCATAGACAAGGTGATAATCTTGTATCTGAAGGCAAACATATAGAATACATTTCAGTGATCCCATGGAGCGGTTTCCCAGGCAACTGTAACATCTTCATCCACAGCAGGGTGCAGGGCTTGCCTGGCCAGCTTCTCTTCGTGCTAGAGAGCCGGCAATCAGCAAATGTGCCTTGCCATGCTTTGCGGGGGTTAAAAAAGCAAATATGGATGAGTTTTGGGTATTTCCTCTTGAACTTCAGGTCATTCACGGGTCTGGTATTGTCCAGAATGAAGAGTATTTGACTGCTCAGGTTGGGAAGATGCATAGCCTGGCCACAACCTGCCGGCTAGAACGGATGATAGCTTCTGTGAACACACTGCAACGCACTGCTCAGGGTCCAGAGATGGGCAGGTGAACCAGGAACTGCCCCTTTCTCACGAGAAATATTAGCAATACGAGAGACAGAAACGCCACATGGCTGAAATTAGGAAGGTGAGATTCAAAAGATCACTTCGTGCAGAGGAAAAAAGAAAAGTAGTAACTACATTTTGGTTTTGTACTGCGTTCATCCTTAGAGAGAATGGGACTGGCCTCAGGAGGACAGTGGAGAACACGAAGTCTGCGTCAACATGGTGTGCTCTTCTTCAAAATCCATCCCCAGCCGCTATTGAGGCTACGCCACTCCAAATGTGTCAGCGGGGCTTTGGGAGGGCTTGTAGGTTAGAAAATAGCCCTGGGAGATTCAAAGTTACCGGGCTCTGTGTTTCCCATCGCTGACGTTTGGAACAGCAATAGGCAGTTTGCAGCTTGTGAACCACGGGGATTGTAAAGCAATTTGATGTGGCTTAAGAAGGGAGCGTGTAATTTGGCACTGAACGCTCACACGTTGACTCTGAGGTGCACACCGAGAAACCGCAGCAGGGCTGAACTGTGAATCGTTCCAGGGAAATGGGAAACCTTTGGGTTGCGCCTCTTGGTCACGTCTTTGATGTGCAGTTATCAGTATCCAAGCTGGCTTGGTACGCCGGCGGTATAGACATGCCCTAAGGCCACAAGCTTCAACACTTTCAAAGAGCACATGTTAAGAGCCTCTGCCCTTACATCGCAAGCCTGCAATGAGTTGAATCAGAATATTTTTAGCTCCTGTCCTGTTGGCTTAGATGGTGCTGATATTATGAAATTTGGCAAGGCAGAGAGCTGTAGGGTTATTTGAGTTTCAAGGGATCTCTTCTGTGTAACGTGGTCCTGTTGTTCCTGCTGCAGTCAAGAGACTGGGAACTGCGTGAGCTTCGCTTTCTCTCTTGCTCATCCATAATTTGTTGTACTAGTCTGGAGCATCTCGGATCTCTTGAAGCAATGATGAAGGGCAGGCCCACGCCGAGCGCTGGAGCCCTGCACAGAGATCCCGGAGATGGTGCTCACTGCAGCACCAGGAGAAGCATCACCTCACCCCCAGGGCATGGTCCCTACACCCATAAACCCTGCTGAGACAGCCTGGGTCCCACCACGCTCCTGTGGCTACTCGGTGCCGAGATCCAAGTGAGTGATGCACGTGGTGCTTCCATGAAGTGTTAATTCAGGTGTGCTCCTCGCTGCTGCACAGTCAAGTCCTTCAGCTGCCAGTGCTTCTTGCTTTTGAAGAGAGGCCCTCAGCCCCTTTGAAAGTTATACCCTGTCTAACTTCACTCCTCGCAGCTGGGACTCACTCAGTCTTTATTGAAAAGTGCAATGTTGAAGTCCATCATGTAATATTTTTGGGTGTACTTGTGTGATGGGAATTGGGTTTAAAAGCATGAACCTTTACTGCTCAAATGAAAGAACTAGCTGCCAGCAGGCAGGCTCTTTGGAAGGAAAAAGGAGTCACAGGGTTTTTTGTGGACTACATGTTTGCTTCTGGCAGTCAATATAGTGTCAGGCTGAATGGAGAGCTGGTCCTTTTCATGTGCTGTGCCTTCAACGCTTTTCCTGTGAGACTGGAGCAATCAACATCTGTAGTAGGTAGCTAGAGAGTATCTACTGTCCTGTGCACGGAGAGCAATCCTGATTCTCAGCATTTGTGGCCTTTCCTATTCCCCAGGGCGTAAGGTCATATTAGCTTTTCTAATATTGGATTTTGTATTTATTCGTGCTAATCTGTACTCTTGATTAAGAAGTAGCAGTTGATTACCTCCAAAGTTAGCAGCTGTGGGGAGGGGTACAGATTGGAAAAAACCCTGAAGACCCTGATGCTAAAAGGGGAATTCACGAGGTGGAGACAGGGAGAGAGATGAGGTTTGCAGATGAGGTATTAATGCAAGTAACAGAAGAATAAGGGAGGCAGATGAAACTTCCTGAGGAGGTGTATCAAGTGCTGAAACATCATTGGGGATGAAGAAATGCTTGCACAGAGCAAGAAAAATCCAGTCATCTGCCACGGGTTTTCGGTGAGAAAACCACAACTGCTTCTATCTTTCGGCATGCAAAGTGCCTTGACTTCTTCTTTTGGGTGAAGCCTTTTATGAGAGAAAGAGAACACGAGGGGAAATTTGGCTCCTGGGTAGCCGATGTTCAGGCAAAAGGTGTGTCCGCTTGGGCGCCAGGTTGTATGACAGCAACGTTGCCTCTCTCCTACTCGAGGACCTTTATAAGCGACGACAGTGACCAAGAAATGATCCAGGGCTGGCGTTTCGTTCCTTGCCGTCAGCCGTGGAGTACCAAAGGTACGAGCAGTACCCGATGCCTGGGTGCCACCCCTGCATCTCGCCTGCCTGGAGAGCGAAGCAGACTTGTAGTTGGGTTTTTACCTTCCTACCAGCAAACTGGAAAGCACAGGTATATTCACAACGTGAGGCTTGCTCTAGGGTTCGGGGCCTCTTCGTTTTGTGTTTGGTAGGTCGTTATGGAAAACTTCCTATCAAAAGGCTTTTATGGAAGAGGATGGCTCCTTTAATGAGGCTGCAGTATCCTTGTTTATTTAAGTGGCACAGACGAGCAGAAAGTAAGTAGCAGTGAGTTAAAAGAGCATGAAGAACAGATGGAAAATGCTCTGCCTTTTAGAGAAAAAAGGGTGTGTCCTCTCACCTCCTACAAACGATGACTGCTGTTCCAGATGTAGCCACTCATTTCCTAAAGGTACTTTAGGTCTCATGTCACAAATTTAAACTGGCATCTTACCCTTCTCCAGAAATGCCAAGAGCTAATCTGCGGAACAGCTGAGATTTCTCCCTCGCAAATGTTGCCTGTTCAGAAGGAAATGAGCCACCCCTGAGTTGTGATTTGAATATTTGCTCATAATTCTGTGCCAAACGAGAGGTACTGTCGCTTCTCTCCAAGCTGATCGGACCTGGGTGGTTTACAGAGGAAATGAGACGGTTGACAGACGTTTTGCGTCCAGCTGACCTGTTTTCTATCCTGAAGGTCGCTCCGGATTGTGTAAAAACCTGCTCAGATGTGAGCAACTCACCCCTTTCTGTCCAGTCCGTAGATGGTGAGTGTCCTGGTGAGCATCCTCTGTCCCTCGCAGTTACTCCAAGTCTGGAGGTTTGTGTCCCACTTTCTGCCTCCCAACTGTAATAGTTTCATTGGGTGAGTTGTGCTACTGTGACTAACTTTTGCCCTACCTCACACCCTTTTCCCCAGATGTTGGTATAACATCTCAAGGACTTAGAGAGCAGGAAAAATAGTTTTGTACCAAGATTTTGTAGACAAAAATATGCAAACTTGCTTGAGCAAGAATATTCTGTTAGCATCTTAACATAATAACAAATATATATTGCATTTTCCTTGTATTTCTTAGCCTTAACCACTGGAGAACCCTGAGATACAGTGCTATAACATATATAAAAAATTATGCCCTTCAAAGCCACCCAACTCTTTCTCCTTGTTCCCTACTATTTATACCATTTATGTTATCTTTCCTTGACTTCTTTAAAGTTTGATCCCTTTAAAGTTTGAGCTCTTCTTGTTAAGTCACATCAGACTTTCCTACATCCTTTTCTCCTCCCTCTCCTCAAAAAAACTTTGCCGTTTCTTGTCGATCTAGGCTCTTTTCCCTTCCTTGCTTCTACTTTAACAACTATTCAGACTTTCTCAGATCATCCAGATCTTTGTTACATCTGAACAGAAACTGGGTTTCAGCTTTGACAGGTGTCTCTTTAGCTCAGCACTGCCATCGTGTCTTAGGCAGCAGCTTCCTGTAGGATCTATTTGAGAAATTTCTGAATGCATAAATTACGTTGGCATGCACAAATAAGCATAGCAGAAACGTTAATTACCACCACGTTTCAGTTGCCGAGTCTCCCCTTAATGGGTCGAGCAAGTTTTGTCTTCTTTTGCCTTTTTTTTTTTCCTCTCCAGATCAATTATCAAATGACTTTAACATGTGGTGGTGGTGCACAGAGAATAACGAGAGCTTGGGTTTTGTGGTGTTGTACTTCATGCAGATTGTTTTTCTGAAGGCACGCTAAGGAATCTGACAAAACTGCGAGGGCAGTATAGGTTTTCTATAAATCAGAAATATTTTCGGCCACGTTTAAATATGTTTTTGCCAAAAGCGTTCTTCTTGTCGTTTCCCGTAGAATGCAGCAGGAGCGTGGCGGCGTCAGCAGAAGTCCCGTGGGTGCTTGTGCACTTGGCAGAGGGCCGGCAAGGTGCCGTGCGCTGCGGTCTGTGGGAGATGATGACGTTTGGGACCGCAGACTCGGGTTTTCCATCACTGCACGATTTGACGCAATCAGCAGCCCTGCCCCGTGCCAGGGAGCGGGGCTGGCAGACCCGGGGAAGGGGACTCATGCTGTCTCTACCCACATCATCTCTGTGTATGTTGAATGTAGCCAGGAAGGAGAATATATATAATTATAGATGATGATTTAAACTTTAAAATCCTGAGGATGCTGACTATGACACAGCCGACAGTTCTGTCGGAGGTAGGATCGAAAACGTGACTTTAAAGCTAATTTCTAGTTCTGGCATGGGAGGATCAGACTGCAGCTTCATCCCCTTTGCTGTGACAGTGACGTGCACAGCTCTGATGATGCAGAAGTGCTTTGAAATTGGGTGGCAACCCGGACCCCGAGGTTCACGTTACCTGTATATCCCAAAATCTCGCACCTTGTTCCTTACGTGGTCTAACGCCGCTTGCTTGCTGCACGCCTCCTAGCTGCTGAGTGTCTGCCCAGGCAAAGCAAGCCGCCCAAAATGCCATGAAGGAGTGGGAGGCAGGAGTGGCAGTCCTGCTTCTGGTTTTAATGCCTTTTTGATTTCTTTTTTCTCCTCTGAGATCAAACCCGTGCGTCAGAAGGTGCATGGCTGGACCCTTCACCATTGCTAACGCAGGCCGAGAGGGGAATGATGCCTGAGTGGAACAGCATTGAAAATCTGGTTTTAAAAAGGTGCATCTTTTTCAGCGAGGCCTGCGACGCCACAGCTGGGCAGGAGCCCTCCCCGTCTGCAAGGAGCTCGAGCAGCGCGTCGTGGGCAGGACTCGGCTCTGCGGGCAGCAGCGCTAGCTGGCAAAATGGAATTCAGTCCGTGTGTCTCTGCTGGAGAAGTTCTGGAGCTGAAACAGGGACGCAGCAGCCAACATGGGCCTCGGTGGGCTCGGGACAATAGGCACCCGAGCTTTGGCGAGAGGGTCGTGTCCTCCACAGAGAGCCTTTCTTCTGTGCCCACACCTCGGCGGCACAGGAGCAAAGTAACGGGCGCAGGGGACAGGCTGCAGCCCGCAGGCACGAGGGCCGGGTGCTCGTGGAGCGGTTGGAAACGATCAGTCGCTGCCCGGTCAAATATCCGAGGGCAGGAGGGGAGGCAGGAGCTGGGCTTTGCCCCCAGCGGCGCCGTTTGGCCTTAGAGCCCCTTACCTCTGTCATCCAGAGGCGTGCACTTGATGGATCTTAACCAGGTTTGAGGGGAGTAGAAGCAATTTAGGGAGAGGGGAAATGTGTAGAAATAGTCTCATGTGTGTTTGCAGGAACTTCTTAGCTCCTTTGGGCCTCTGTAGGTGAGATCGCAGTGGTGCAAGCGAAGGGTTTGGTTGTGTCCCCTTGCTGGTAGCGAGAACACAGCAATAACGACCGAAGGAATAAACCTGCTTTCTGACTTCTGTTTTTCTTCTGTCTTTGAGTCTTGCTGGGATTTTCTATTATCACCGAGTGAGAAACAGATTTATAGGCTGTGAGTATGACTAATTTCCATTTTGCACCTTGCTATGATGTCAAAGCAAACATCCTGGCTCTTTGGTTTCTTGATGTTCTTGAAAGCAAGAAAAAAATTGAGCTGGGAGCAAAATATCCAGGCAGCCTTCTCCAAAAAAAAAAAAAAAAGCCATGCTGAGGTTTCGCTTTGAGCATCCTAGAGGGGAACAACAAGATTTAGCACCTTGCCTTTATCCAGACCACTGACCTGCTATGGTTTTACAATGGTTGGGGTTATACCAATGGACCAGGCAGGCGGGTTTTGGTGTATTCTTTCCATTTTATCGTTTTGCTCCCTTAGCAAAGGTGCACAATGCCATTTTAAACACTTTAGACTTACTGACGTGATGGAGCAGGGAACTATTACGTTCTAAAGCTTATAGGCCTATTAACCTTATTAAGTTTCAAGGCTTGATAGGCTTATCGGTAAGCTTTGTGTTGCGTCTCGTATGTTTTTCGTGGGGAAACCAAAGAAGAGCAGCAGCGAGGTGCAATACAATGTTCCTTTAGCACAGCAAGCAGGTGGGAAGGGATGCTGTTGTTGGCTTTGCAGGGAAGTGGAAGATATTGCTGCTAATTTATTCTCGTAAAATGCAAATTTTATGGATGCTGGGAAATTTTATTATGGTTCTTAATGATTCATATGACCTATGATACCTGCCAGTGAACCTTACCTGAGAGCAAAGCCTCAGACTGGGTGCTCTGCAGACAGAGAAGGCGACAGAAATGTCAATTGCCACTTGTTCTGTGAAACCTGATTCATCCAAACCTGAAGTGGGAATATCTTGAGTGTATCTAAATCTCCACACACACGTTATGCATGCAGATCACAATTGGGGTGTGTTAAATTGCATCCTGAATAGCTACAAAAAATTAACTCAAAAGAAGCGAGAAGAAACGTGACAGCTTGAATCCTCACCGAGTTGCAATAATACCCCTTCTGTGTGCCTCTGAGGTGGACAAACCCCTTGAGCCCAGTTCTGGGTTGGTGATGTCTCAATAACTCATGCTCGCCCAGCTGCCCTCTGCATCTGCCTGGTGCGAAGGCAGCTGGTGGTTGCTCAGCTGGTCAACGCCTTCGCAAAGGTGGAATCTGCTTTTGGGTTTTGTGAGGGGAAAACCCAAGTATTACTTGCCTGTCTCCTCTTAGAGTCGGGTCCTAAGGACCGCAGTCTGTCACAGGTGACTTTTAAGAAGATCTGGAAACAGAAAGGAGGCTAAAGAATTTTGCTAAGAAAGATCTTACTGTGAGCATTTATAATACGAGCACGAATGAAATGCATGCAAACCCTCATGCAAAACTGTTATTTTCTTTGTAGCGTTCAGATGTCATTGGCTTTGCGAAGTGCTTGGGAGATTTGCTGCCATATGAGCCTCTTCCCCTTTCCCACCCGCTGCGTGAAACATCCTTAATGTGAGTGTAGTTGATGACCTTTTTGTCCTTCCTTAGAAAGTCACACCAGAGCTGTCTTCCCATGTTGTTCGAAGTTTCTGCAACCGACTGCTTTGCTCCAGGCTCTACAAAGCTTCATCCTGTCCGGGCCCACAGGACCATCTCCTTGGGGTCCCCTAGGAGCTGCTTGATGGCCTCCCATGGTTGTCCTCTCACCACCTGCTCACGCTGAAGGTGCCTACGGAGAGTATCTGGGCACCTCTCATGTCCAAAGCTAGTGAGCTAGAAATGTCGCCAAATCCACTCTTTCAGGGGGATGTGATAAAGGTAAGCACAGGAGGTACTGACCAGGCACAATGGGAGGTCACCAGGGGCTCAAACAATTCACGATTTAAAAAACACCAAGTCAATAACGCACCGAAGGTTGCGCGGAGAATCCAAGGCCCAAACTCCACCATTGAACCTAGAAATCCTGAACTTTAATCACAACCCTGTTCTTGTCCCTCGTCTTCCACAAATAACGTTGTGTGAAGGTTAATTTTGTATTAAAATGGAGTTAAACTAAATGCAGATACAATGAAAGCTGACGCGAAACTGTGCTCAAGCAGAATCCAACCCGAAGTGCTTTTCATTGCAGCAGAAACACGGGCTAATCCGCTTATCGGTTGGAGTTGGAGGTCCTGTACGAGTCGGAACGGGATGTTCAATTCAAACGAAAGGATTTTCTCTCTGAATAAGAGGACACATACTGAATATGCAAATAGTCAAATGTTCTCTTGACGGTTTTTATAAATGGATTGCTTACTGCGGTGTTTAAATGAGGCTAATTTCATCTTACATTTCTATAGTCCTGTTGGTCCTGAAGAATCCTGAAGTACTTTGCCAGCAGCTACAAACACACACTTTTTAAAAGTAATTTAGGAGGCCTTGGATTATATCAACCCCTGGCGTGATCAGCACCAACATGTACAATGATGATGAAAAAATACTCAACCACAACCTGAGATCAAATTGTGAATTTTTCTATAAGAAGTATTAAAGGCTCTTCCATGCTACTGTATTTCTTCTGGCCTGACCTGAAGGCCTCGCTGCTTTCCACCTCGTAGAATAACATGTATCTACATCAGGAGACTGAATGTTCCAGTTAAAGATGCCGTAATTTATAACAGTTTAGGTCTCCCTGAAGACTGACACCTAGTTCCCTTCTGGAGTCCTGATTTTTCAGTGCAAACCCTGAAGGAAATACAACGTTTGAGGCTGCTCTGTCACTGGCGTACGTGTCTAACACTGGGTGATGGTCAAAAAAAGATCCCTAGCATTCATTCTAAGAAAAAAAAAAAATTAATTTCATGTTTTTCAGCATTCCCTCACCTATGCAGTCTAGCATTCACAGAATTTGTGGGGCTGTTACTGCTTTTACAGTGCTCTGTATAAATAAACCACAGGATCCCACAATTAAATGTTGCGCAATTAAATTTGTTGCAGTAACAAATGATGCTCTTAGACATTAAACATTTGCTGCGTTGACGGCGACCAACAGAATTTATTAATCCTACTTAAGATTCAATTGAATAAACTTAACGTAGGCGAAGATATGTCTGCATGCAAGAGAAGATACTAATATCCAAAGACTCGTAAGTTCTAAGAAAAACACTTAAAAATTTGGCGCATGAAAAACTAAGCATATAAAAAAAGAAAGGGGGAAGAAAAAGCAAAAGCTGTATCTATTGTTATGTATTGTTCTACATATTGTGGCTGCTCTGGGTATAATCAGACTCTTTGAGGAACTTTCTACTTCAAGTGCACTTGTACTGTTTTTCCCTTGCAGCCAGGCTTTACAAGGTCTGAATATGATATATTTGAAGTGGTAAAAAATTCTTGAAATGTATTTTTGAAATCTTTAGACCTTTGACCGTATTTGCTACGATGATACAGACTTAACAGTAAACCCACTTGAGAGACATTTTAGTGGAACTCTTTAAATGAAAATCAATTGGTAGTTTCATAATGGCAGCTGAACGTGTATTCTTGCCATTTTCCCATTTAACAAGAAGAAAAGGCCAAACAAGGACCAATTAGTCACAATAAAATCAGCCTTGATGACATTTTCATTCCTGAACTCTGGTATAAAATGATCACTAAGAAAGAAGTGAAAGGATATGTGAGGAGTTTGGTAGTATAACTGCATGTACACGCATACACACTCCTGAGAAAAGAATGATCAGGTAAAACCACCGCAGATGAGTTTGATACAGAGGAAATACACTGTTTGAGTGTTTATGTCTATGCATGCAGTTTTGCTTGACTTTGTTTTAAATTTTAACTGATCTCAGTTTTCCTTTGAAGTCTATGCAGGTTAAACTTGGTTTTCCTTCTCTGGATCTCGATGATACTCATGTGCTCGGGATACCCAGTTGCCCCTTCCATGGTAAGTTGTGCTCCATACTCGCTTGAAGGTGAAGTGCTTCATTTCTTTTAAATAGCTATTTTATTTACATTATTTTTTGTTTGTTTGCTTGATTTGTCGTTGTTGTTGGTTTTTTATAAAATGGAAGAAGTTTCTTGTATTAAAGCTATTGATTAAATATTATTACCTAATTTTCCTGGAGTATAGCTCAATTTTTGCTTTAGTTACTAATAAAATATGCAAGCCTCTAAATTAATCATGTGAGAAATCTGTTGCATATTTAATGTAGAGTGTGGGGAGCTGAAATATTGTATGGAAAAGAGAGAAACATCAATCTACTCTCCATTTCATCTAAATTCCTTGCCTGTATCAAATAGGTACAGTAAGATACATTAATTTCACTTATTGCTAGCTAGACTATAAACCAATAAATTTATTTGCCACTGTTGGTGTGTAGGTAAAGGAGAAGTTGTTGTATAAAGTTACGGAAAATTACTGCGTAGTATTAGTAATAGAAGTTTGATTGAACTATGGAAGAAAGTAGAACGGTCCATAAGAGGGAACAGGTTACTGAAATAACGCCGATGCCCTTTCCGTGGCTGATCTCGACCAGGTTACCATGATGGACTGCGGGTCAAACTCTGCCTACACCATTTCAGACTTTGCCAATGTGGAATGAGATATTTTATTTCTAATGACGTTCAGTTTCCCTGTTCGGACAAAGTCTTCTGTGGCCTCCCTGTTTCTTCATTGCTGTACAATCAGCTCTAGGAGCCAGGGTTCAGATTTCTTTGTTTCCTCTGATGTGTTTTGCATCGTTATCTTTTCATTGAGGTGATCAGTCACTAGCAGAAATGGGGGCTACTCGTCCAGCCGTTTATTTTATCGGTGTGACGTTCCCGTTAGCCTTAATCTCTCCAGCGCCCGGTTCCTCTGTATGTTTTATGTCTGTAAATGCTGAATCATCTTTCTTTTCTGATCACGGGTAGCTTAGACACAGCTTGATCTGACTATCCACATTTCTATGGCAATGATATAATAAGTAAAGTGGGTTTAATTATTTCGATGAATATCTTGCATGTCAAAATAACGTCATTTATTCAGCACTATAGGTCCCCATATAGGTTGTGAGAGAGCAGCTAAAAATTCAATGGGGAATGTCTCTGTGTCCGTGTTTCCTGCAGAAAGTATTTCTTCTTGTTAGGGAGGAGCTTCCATCTGGGGAAAACCCCACCGCCCGTGGCAAAAGGCGGCTGTGTGGTTGGGGGCTGCCTGCGCAGCTGCCTCGTCTCCGGCTTGCAGCAAGACTCCTGAATCTACCTTTTATATGCACAGAACAGGAAAAAGGTTAAGCACTAAACAGTATTAATAAAAGTAGTGGCACACTGAATTAAACCTGGTCTTAGGGAAGCTAAGCCCTCGCCCGAGCACGGATGCGACTCAGGCAGCGTGAGGAGCGACGGCAGAGCGTTTCCTTCAGAGAGATAAGCAACCAGCTGGTAAATCGTGATGTAAGCTGCACAGAACAACTATGGGCATGCCAGGAAATGTTTCCTTTTAAATTCAGTGTTAATTTAAATGCAATTTGAATGTCTAATACTTTTTTATGTAGTTTATATTTTCATACTGTAAAGGGCAAGGAAAAGGGACGTGTCCATAAACCTATATGGGTTTTAATCCAGACTTTTTAAAATTCCCATTACTACTACTAAAGTTAGTCATAACTATTACCTGTAACTAGGCATAACTACTACAAAGCGTCCTCCCCCGAATTTCTGCTTTGCAGTATTTTCATTTTCTCTTAGCTCTCATTTAAACTACGTGACTTCACACAAGTGATAACAAGATGCTGTTTCATTGTTAACCGGAAAAATAATCTCATTTTATGGCAATAAACATGCATGCTACTCTAGGGAAACTGGTATGTGTCACAACTGGTCAACATCACAGAAAACAATTCATTTCATGCCGTAAAAATAATTGTAACGGTATCAGTGTTTTATATCAGAAATACCATAGTCAAGTTTTCTAGAGAGCTATGAAACTGATTTTGAATATGATGAATCCCTAGCAAACAGCAGTTCATCCTTGTCGTTCCAAGAATAAACTGGTTTTGTGTTTCTGCTTTGCTTTTACAATGGAAAGTCCTGGCAAATACACAAATCCATAATTTTACCTTTTCTTATCTCTCTCTTTTTTTCTCTTTTTTTTTTGTACTCTCCAGAGCAGCAATCCTTTTAATTCAAATTGCCAGCTGTATGGAAAATCTGATTACTGCCTCGTCCTGCTGACTGACTGCTTAGCCAAGGCGGGCAGGAATGAAGAACTGGCTTTTTTAAAGCCTTACCTGGAGATGCCTTTCCGCAAGAGGTCCTTTCGCAATGGCGTCGGATCAGGAATTAAAAAAACTTCCTTTCGAAGAGCAAAGTCATAGACAAATGTTCAAAACCCCCAGTCCCGGTTTTAGCATCTGATGTTTAACTTTGCGCTTAAAATCATTTTAACGCTTTTCTATGATAAACCCAACAGAGACGAATGTACCCGTGTCTTCAGCATGTAAACAGCTGTTGATTTCCAAGAGCACAAGCCAAGTGGAGCAGATGGGATTGCTCAGAAAGGGCTTTGTTTCCGAAGTTACAGTATCACAAAGTTTTGTATGGAAATGAATGTTTTCATTTGGTTAATTCCCCTTCTTTGTAAAGCTACAGATTTAATCAGCTTGCTCTTGATTAAGACAAAAATAGTCCCGGGCTTTGATAGACGTGTGCACGCAGCCTGTCGGGAGGGCTGACGGTTTTATTCCTGACATCCCCCCTCTCTGCCGTAGCGGCAAACCCACCGGCAAGGCAAGGCAAGGCGTGCCTGTACTTTCCTGTCCCAAATCACATTTACCTCAAGACAACTGCTCTGGCAATTTTCATACAGTTTTAAAGTACGTTTCATTTCAGATTCCCAAAGATATGAAAGGGCCCCCGCTGAAAGACAGAATCAGGCCCTACTTGTAACTTGTAGCTTCTTTTTTAATATAGTTATTTAAAATGACTTGAGCAGGAAATAATCTCCTGAGATGTGTCATCTCGTTTCCAGAAGAGTCCTGGGAAATCACTCTCAGGCAGGGTATGAGTGCAGCTCCCTTTGCCTCAATTAATTGCCTTACGTAGGCAACACACATCGGATGAAATGCGCCAAATGCGGTTTCTGCTCGTTCGCTACAGTTGTGGCGCAGTAATTAACGACGGGGTGGTTTGGGGTTTTTTTGATTTCATGTAAAAAAAAAAAAACAACCAAAAATAGAAAGGTCATTTGGTCTGAAAATATGTAAATGTGGCGGGTAGGAAAGGTCATCTGCTGAGTTCCATACATGTGAATTTTACCTTGTGGCTGTTTCCTCCAAATGTGGTGTAACAAGCTGTGGCGTTGGCTTGAGAATGTTGCAGTGTCCACGCAATGCATTTTGAATTCAGAGCTAAGATAATAATAAATCAGTGTATGGATGCTTTCTAATAGTTGCCTGTTAAATATCATCACCCAGGAGGTCATTATTAAACCTAGAATAAGGCTGATTGGCACCGTCGCCTCTATGATGCCCACCCCTGAGTGTTGCACCCCTCAGCCCGTGGAGAACAGTGGCTGGAGCACGGAGCTGCGCTGCTGCGATCCTGGGTTTCTGGACTGCGGCTGGGTCATTTCTGGCTCGTTCGAGGAGATCAAACACGCTCCCGTCTGCGTTTGGCCACGCCGAAATGTTTAAAGCATCGTGTTTTTTAAAGCGGCTCAAACACTTACGACTCCCTTTGGGTACTGTTGGTCTCTCGGTTGCTCGGCTCTTGCAGCCCTTAGTCAAGTGGGCCCTAGAAACTTTTAAAAATGCAAGGAAAACGTTAGATAATTATTATTCTCATGCCCTCCGTCTCACGTAATGTCTGGGTGGGAGGAAGCCCAGGCCGGCCGGCGCGGTGGCACGCAGGACTGTCACTGCAGGAGGCCATCCGCCCCGTTTCATTCTCGGCTGCTGTGATTTCAGCCACGGCAGGTGCACCTCAAACGCGGTTTTCCAACCCAAACACTATCCAGCTCTGTCCAGAACTGCTCAAGAAGTGTTTTAATGCCGTGTAAAACTGAAGGGGTGGGAATGACTCCTGGCCTGGGGCTGCGGAGCGTGGGGGCGAGTGCGGCTGAGAGGTACCAACCCGAAACACGGGTCCGGAGCGCAGGCTCCATCGGCGGTGATTTTACCTTTTCAGTACTTCAGGAAAAAAAAAGTAATGGGGATTTCATGATGCCCTTGTGCAGGCATAATGTGTGTGTTCTGCATCTGGGCACATCTGTATTCAGGGAGGTGCAGGTGTTTTGCCGCAGTGCAGCTACCTGGCGTGGCTCTGTCCTGCTCCTTGCAGCTCGTAATCACCACCCAACTTATTTTCCAGGAAAGAAAAAAAAAAAAAAAATGAAACAAGTCCAGATTTATCTTTGTCCTGGGTTTTCACAGCCATTTCAGTTAACTTTTTTTCTGCATAATCAAATACATTTCTGCCTTGGTAACCTACAATAAACAAGGCTGTCTGTAAGCCAACAGAGCTGTACGTGTAGCTTCAAAAATCAGACTTTTTCATTTATTGTGCAGGTATGTGACAATCTTGTTTAGTGTTTTGGCAGCTGCCTTTGAGCAGGGTATGTTCAGGAGGGATGGAGAGCTGGTATCCTGCTCACACAGACCTTCATCCCCTTTTTTTTGAAAGTATAGGCTGCAAGAAAAACAGCTTGTTGGCTACAGGAAAAAGCCTGATATTTATGATTTAGTCATTCCCTGACAAGCCACTCCACCTTGAGGGCTCTGCAGATACAAAAAAGATGGTACGAGGAGGCCACCAAAAGCCATAAGTCTTGCACTCACCTAAATCACACCGGGCAAGCCTGGAAAAAAATGTGGATTATCCGGCTGCCTTACAGAAGTGGTTCTGTCACCAGCGGTCTGATCTCGCCATCACCACCCACTGAAAACTCATGGCGCTCACACTGCCTTCGACATGAGATGCTAAACTCTTCTCTGAACTTTAAAGGTGGGTTTATTTTGGAAAGAGCAGAGAGTAACCTTGGTGATCTCTGTCAGAAAACAAGGATCTAAGGGTGCCATTGCTGAGTACATTATTTTTTATTAATTTCCAGACACTGGAAATGTAACGTAAGACACCTTTTTTCAGTGCAAAGAGGACAACAGGATCGACTATGTGACTGTTAGCCTGTGGCATAATTAACGTGCTGCAATGAAGTATATTCCTTTCTGGATAAACAGGGAGTCATTAGTCTGTAAAAAGGTATTTTGTTGACTTTCTTTACTTTTTTTCTTGGCTAATCTAAGAGAAAGAGAAAGGATAGAGGGTGGGAAGAGTAGTACTTTGTCTAGAGATGGAGGAGCAAGTTGAGAAGCTGGGAAAGCCTTGACCAGTCTTGGCCTTTGATAGTAATTCAGCTTGTGACCTTGGATAAGTCACTTTGTTTCTACTCCATTTCTCCATCTGAAAAATAAGAAGCTGTCTTCATCAAGCCATCTCGCGTAAGCAGTGAGAAGACTGATGGATTTGGGAAGCGTTTTGGAGGCGTTGGGGCAGAGAAGGGTGGGTCTCTGCAGCCAGTGCAGCGTCCTGGGGCTGGGAGAAAGGCGTGAGCTCTGCTGCTTGGTCAGCGTGACCTCCAGCGTCACCTTCAGCATGGGACCAAGCGTCCTAACGCCCGTGTTCATTCTCAAACCTCCAGGGAGGCCTGTGGATTTCACAGCCAAGCCAACTCCCAGGTTTCCGAGCTGTTTTTCGGCTGCATTGTCCATCGCTCCAGCTACTGCCGAACAAATGGGTGAGATGCTCATTCCGTGATGAGGCTGCGTGAGAGGCATCCTCTACACCTGCGCTTTCAAAGTGCAGCTGCTATAGTTTATTCAATTTTGAGCTAGTAATATCATGTATTTTCTTCTTTTTTGATGATGCATCCTTTGGTAAACCACATTAAAATGTGTTTAAAAGACATGCAGCATCCCTGAATCCACAGGGATCTTTTTACCCTACTTTGCTCTAACTTCCATCTACCTTCAGAGGCTTTGGAGATAAGTTTCCACTAATGAGTCCCTGTCTTTGGGCTGTGAGAGCCATCTTCCAGCACAGCAGTCGCTATTTTTAGCACCTCAGCCCGTCCTGAGCCCTGGGGTCAGGAGCCTGTGCTGCATCCCCATCCCCACCCCTGGAAGGGCACCTTGGGAAGGACCATGCACATGATTGCATGTTGCCTGCTGCTCCTCTGCTCCCTAAAAATCATCTGAGCCTTTGAAGGAGGCAGCTGAGGTTACCGCTAGGTGAAAATGAAAAGAACAAATCCAATAAAATACGAACGAGTGAAATCTGCCTGAAGACAGGAGGAGGAATTAACATTTTTTTTCTTCTTCACAGATTATTGGCAAGAGAGGCAATTAAATAGCCTGATGTAATGGCATCTAATTTACTTGTGAGACTGAAAATTAGTTGTTGTAATGACATACCGATACTTGGCTTTCTGATTACCAAGCATATATTAGAGTATATATATATCACGTTTAAATTTCCTAATTTGCTATTATTTGCCTGTATATGATAATTTATTGCCTTAAAATACCAAGAGTAAGAAAGGAAGAAGTCTCTTGCTGCCTTTAGCTCTGCTTATAATTTTGACCTTAAGAAAGAACAAGACAGATATGAGAGAGTATATTAGATGTTATTATTACCATAATAAAATACAGATAAAAATCATAGTGCAGAAAGACTCTAGGACAACTATTAAGCATTTGTCATATAAAGAAAATCAAAATCTAACTTATTAGATATTCTGGCACTTTAAAGATTCATCACAAAAAATTACTTCTAACAGCAAAGCATTTATGCAATATGTCATTGATGAGCTGTCTGCTTAAACGTTTAAAGAGTTTGGAAAAAGATAAAAAAATGTCAAAGATATGCTTTTTATTAGTCTGACAGAATGTTTCACTAGATTTGAATTTATTTTCAACAGTGAAACAGCACGGCGTTACATTTTTTTAAGGAAACAAGCTGCGCTCGTTGTCCTACCCTACCATGCGCTGGTAAGTGAGCAAATCCAAACCGAGAATGGAGCTTGTTGGCTGCGAAAACGATACAGCTGCACATCAGGCTTCACTCCGGTAGTCGGTTTTAGAGCCAGGGGGGGGATTTTTCCTGCTTTTGTGGTGATAGAAAGACCTTTTCTTCTAATACTCTACTGGATTTGAAGTCGTTGGGTTGATTATGCTTAAAATTAGAGCGTATCTTGAAAGCTCGAACAACTGAGACGTATCTTCTCAAAGTCTTCGGCGCGAACCTTTCAGAGGACATGAAAGGGCTCAACGTGATAAGAAATGAGCTATCAAGTGCTGCTCTCCAGACATCATCCACAACTCATTGAAGTCAACAGAAAGCTACCGAGCGTCTTCAAGGGACTTTGGATCAGACGTTCAGCGTATTAACGGTAAGAGTATTTTGTGCTCGCTTCTTACGGTCGGTCGAATGAATCCAGTGAATTTCTATGGCAACCCTTGAGCACCTCACAGCAGCTCTGTGCACTAATAGATTCTCCTTCCCGGAAAGCATCCTCGTTGATTTGTGTGGTTTGCGCCTATTGTCTCTTTTAGCCCACCGTATCTTCGTTTGGGGACCGTAGCGCCGCTGGCATTTCACAAAACCATGGCCAAACGCTGGAGCTGGGAGCTCTGCAGGGAGCCCAGGCCACTGCGGTTGGCTCTGTGTCTTCGTTAGCAGCCACTGCATCGGAATTAGTAGCCTGATTCTTGGATGAACCAAAGGTCTACAAGGATGCGTGTAAACTGATGGTTAAACACAGAGATGTAAATACAGGGGTGAGCATTCTTCTAGAGTAATTTCAGTCCCTCCGCCACTTTTTCCTTTTTTTTTTATTTAAATCAAAAGTACACGAGCAAGTAGATGATGGTTATACACGTTGTGGCGTTTTGTTTACTTTGTTTTCAAGCAAAAATCATAAAGTGAATGAAAAGAGCTGATGGATCTCAACTTGATTCAAAATACAGGGGGAAGGGGAGAATATCTGGGAGTCATGAACCGTCTTGGTAGGAGCCTGCTTGACAGAGCTCCTGTTCCATGCTAGGGTCTTCACGCTCCTGCGTGGCTGCGGTGTTCGGTGGGTCTTTCTCAGCACGGTCTGCGACGCGCAGCCACGGGCGTCTCCAAACGGCGCATCTCTGTGTGGGTTTGGAAAACTCGTCGATACGTCGGACGTACCAGCCAGAGCTCAGCTGGCTGCGGGGCGAGGTTAGACGTGCAGTTCACAAACAGACGTCTCCTTTCAGGCTATAAATTCGGCTGTCTTAATTTTGAACGGAGTCCTACTGTTTCTGCTAATGATTTTCTTGAAGCCACCGAATGGCAGTTGCAATAACCTTCCCCACTACCTGGAAATGCGTCAGAGAGATGACGTGTTCTCCGTTTGAAGTTTTTGCTACACTTCTACGTATTTTGGATAACAGAACCTGGCTTCTTGGACAGGCATGCCTTCTGGCTTCCCCATGTTATGGCAAGGATGTGTTTGACTCTGCCCGTCTTTTTGCTTTTTAGTTTTAGCCAAGTCTGCAAATTATTCCTTCCTGCTGGCAACGTGAGTCTTGTTAGCCTCCCGGATGGTGGGAGCAGCGCAGGCAGGAGCGCGTTTTCGGCTGCTCAGCCATGCTTGGCAAAGTGCATCCCGTGAAATGCCACTTCATTTCATGTTTCTCAGTTTTCAATTCGTTTTCACATTCAAAATATGGCAAAATTATTGTTGCACAAGACACCATGGCACATCAGGAAGGATGCTAAGTCATTCACTTAATTAGACAGCAGTTGGTGCTGGCTGGAGTGCACCATAATGAGAAGAAGCCACGTGTAAGTCAAGGGGACAAGCGATTGAAGTGCTTGTTATGGACTCAGTGGCACTGTTTGGCATCAGAACCCATGCCGAGCGCAGGCTAGCCCTGAGTCCTGGGCTCTGGCTGCTGTCGTATCGTCTGCCCGTCAGACGTGCAAGAGAATCACAAGTGCTGTATTTCGATACCTTTTAATGAAATAGCACAATTGGAAGAAAGCAAACTTTACTTAATACACTGCTTATATTCCCTCTTATCTTTGGTTACTTTTGGTTACATGGTCTAATCATGTCCGTTTGTTAATGAGGTTCCTTACAGTCACTTGAGGCAACGTAGGAGAATTGACTGGAGGAGCTTACAGAGCAATTTAAGGCCAAATCTTGATTGCTGAACGTAATGAAGCATGCTAACTGATGCATGGAGATCCTGTTGATTACTTTAAACAACCTTAAATGAAAGAAGACAAATGACCCATGTGGGTGGAATGGATGGAATTGGTCTATGAAAAGTTACTTATAAATGGAAAAAAAATCGTTCCTTTCCCACTTGCAGACGTGGGTTGTTATTTTGAGTTGGGTTTTTTTTTCTGCCTATCTGCAAATACGTACAATAATGTAACCGGTTTTCTCATGGATGCTTCTGACTGCCAGCAGCTGGGCAAGCCACTGTGTCAGAGCGCAATCTCCATTTCAAATTGATGCGACTCAAGCATCAGGGCCACTAAAGCACTTTGAAAAGCCCAACCAGCTTCTCTATTTTTGTATCAGGCTGGCATTTTCCTAAATTTCTGCCACCAAGCTATTGCTTTTGATGCCCAAGTGCTTTGTGGTGCACGGCTGCCTGTGCACAGTGCATTTTTTCCAGCGTAGCAAAAGGGTGTGCGGGAGAATGAGATGCGCAGCAGGTTCAGGTCTGCTCTGTGGCAGTTGGTTTAGATTGCTCTTTTGCATGTAAAGCACCGTGTCAATTTGCATATTTGGGTATTTGAACTTTACAAATCACTCCTTATGATCAACAAATAAGGTGTCATTTACGTGCTTGTGTTAAGGAAACGAGCTACATTTACCTTCGCTACGTTCTCAGAATGAAGTCGGGTGTTTTGGCACAGCGTGAGCTCTCGCTGCCTTGCTCGTGCTGCTCGCCTCTCACCCACTCTGCGCCTTTGAGCCTGCAACAGTTCTTAATTAACAATACCATAGATGCTACAGCCTTAAAATAAAAACTAGATGTTTTGGTCACTAGCTTAATGTGGATATTTTGTTAAGCCGTTTTCAATTATTTCACTTTTTGTTGATGTAAAATAGCTTGTATTTTAGACGGGTATAGTCATCCTGCATTAAAAAACCCAGCATTTTTAAGGGTCTCACGGCTGGAGGCAGTTTTGTTTGGCAAATTAATTGGAAAATAATTGTTTCGGAGCTTGTAGGGTTAGTGGGGGAATATATGATAGGGTTATTCATTACCATCACGCCGTTTGCAGTGGCTCGTTACAGCTCCGCCCCTGCAGGGCAGAGAACGGGGCAGGGACAAGGTCCCGCCCTTTGCCACCAGCCTTTGCGCTGCTGGAGGACTCCATCTCACCCTGTAAGTCTGACTTCACACATGCGTGTCCTTTCCCACGGGAACCGCCGGTATGGCTGTGGCGGGATCAGAATCCGGCTTTTCAGTTGATGCCAGTAGCTTTTGGCTTATTTTTTTTAAAAACGTGTTTCCAGCAAACGCAGAAATTTTAGTTGGTGCAACGCATGAAAAAAAAAATCAGTCTTCCTCATTAGGTCTCCCCAAGACTCGTACTGGTTGCCATTAAAACACTGGCATCTACCAACGGTCATAGCAAATGATGTTTCAGTAGGTTTCCATTATATATATATATATATTTTTAGTGACCCCCAATACTGTTGTATATTTTTCCCAAGGCCTTGTGAAATACAATAATGGTCGGTAAGAGCAGCGAGGTAAGCGCTTGTTCATGACTAACTGAACAAAACTGGGAAGAAAAAGCAAACACAACCGCTCTCCAGGGGAGCCTGTCTCGGAGCGTAGGAAAACTCTTATTTCTGAGAGTTACTTTTAAAATTCTTGACCTTCAGGAAATGGTTCAATTTTACCATAAATAAACAATGACTTTCACAGGCCAGTGGGGGAGAGTGAAGAGATTCTTCTCGTTCTGTTAATATTTTTATGCTGCGGAGCTGCAGAGGTACAACCCGAGGACTGCCGAGCCCAGGCAGGAACGCAGAGCGCCTGACATGGAGCCTGGCCAAAAAAATCAATTAAAAAAATGGGGCCATTTCTCCTTTTCCTATGGGAAGCTTCCCCACACTCCCTATGTCACCTTGGGCAGCTTTCTGGCTATTTCTGCGCTTGGGTCTTACATCTGAAAACCACGAATTTGTCCTTTTTTGCTTCCTCTGTTACACTGATGTGACTTTCTGCTGCCGGGGCTGGTACACGCTCTCTATTTGGAATTTGCAGCGTCTGGCTGGTGCAAATTCATTCGGTATGTCAGCACTACTGTAGTGCAAAGGATAACTCGGTGTGGGAACAGTGGAGAACCAGCATGTGATGGCATGAAGGAGGAGATTCGCAGAGGAGAAAGGACAGGCTAAAATTGGATCTCTGAGCAATTTCCGTGTTTTGGGGGTGGGTTGCTTTTTATTTTTGTAAGAAAAATCTTACCAGAGAGATAAAAGCCTATGACGCGTGTCTGTTTTGCTCTTTCTTCATTTTCATGATCACAAGCTCAGCTTTTTAAATTTCGTGGGCCTGGAGATGGGAGAAGTGGTTTTTTTTTTTTTTCTCTGCAAGCTTGAAGTCGCTGCAGGTTACAATTCCATAATTATTTTTGTCATAAAGATGAATGCCATCCTAAAAAAGTTGGAAGCTAACAGCACCTCAGCTTTGATATATGAATATTACCACTTTGAACGCTGGAATGGCATTATAGATGGTTTATGGTTTTATGACTATGAGACATTTCTTAGTCTCTGATTCAGAAATACATTTCCTACACATTTTAAAGCAACTTTTTGGTCTTTGACATTTATTTTCTTTTTTTGGCTCGTCTCTGATTTCAAAATGCTTCTTGAAGTGAATTTAAGAGATCGTAGGATTTTGGAGATATTCATCACAAAACTTAGGCGCAGAGTAGTCACCTTTAGCCACCTCTAGTTTAATACCCTGCAATGTCAAGGAACGGTTGCATTGCATTAATTCACTCCAATTCCTGCTGGGAAATCACTGAGCCTTCGTCGAGAGCTGTTGCGGTGTGAAATAGTTAACGTCTGTTACATTTCCTAAATGGTAGACCCTCCCAGCTATACAAAGATCATGCAAATGTGATATTTGAAAGAATATGTTCGCAGAATTGTAGTAGTTTTTAAAAAGAAAATAGCATCGTTTTGTTTTGAAGGTGTTTCTCCCCTCACCCCTAGCCTGCCAGAGCGCTGGCAGTTCTGCACATCGCAATAAGCGCTATTTAAAAGAAGTTGGGGGGGAAAAAAAAAAGAAAAAGGCAGTAAAACGGAAGACTGCCCTCTAACGTCAGCAAAGCCGAGCGAAGGGGACTGAAAAGGCAGCGAAAGGCTTTGGAGGGTGATAAGGATCGGCCATAACTTCTCTGGATGAACAGCATTTCGAGTAGAGAAGCAGACAAGAGGAATGCTTGAAAAATTGGGGGGGGAGGGGATTTCAAAAGCATCAAATGGAGCTGAGATGCCAGGACCCAGCAAAAGCCAAATCTGAGTCTCAAATTCTATTTGGTATGAAAATCCTCCCCCGGAGGAGGAGTCAGCCGTCTCCTCACTGCCTTGTGGCGGTATGCACGTTGAGTTGGGACTGCGGCTGGACCAGGGGAGGGCTTGTGGGCAAGGAGGTCTTTGGGTGGATTTGAGCAGCAAAAGTCGACTGGCAGTGAGTGGCCCAGGGCAACACCTGAACTGCTCTGCGTCATCGTCGTGTAGTGGCTGGCTTAGAAAAGAGATCCCAAGGTTTCCTGCTGTTGAACACAAGAGGAAACCCATGAGATGAGGAGTGTGGGAGTGCAAATATCTCAGCAACATCATAACCCCACACTTAGGGGATGGGAATTGTCACTCAGGGCTCCAGCAAGGACTTTGCAGGTTTCTGGTGTTTACAGCGGCCGTGTTCAGCTGTGCCATTGCTGTCAGCTCCCCTAGCTACCTGCGTTCAGCTCCTCTAGCTCCTTGTGTTCTTACAGAAGATACTTCAGGAGGCGAAACAAAGCAGTGCCACTAGCAACAAGAGAAACCTCCAAGTGTTAATTTCTCTGAAAAGCTGTTCTCCACGAAAAGGTAGACTCTGAAAATAAAATATTTTATATCGTGATACCAATTGTCAAAACACACAGATTAAGTAAACATGTATTGGATCTGCTACAGCTTCCTGCTGTGACAAGTGTACTGTAAAAATACTAAAGATACCAGAAAAAACCCAAAAAAGGGAAAAAAATTTGATGTTTGCATTAATATATGCTAGTGAATAAATAACAAAGATTAATGAACACAAGACATGAGTCCCAGTGTGAGCTCCCGCTCTGTTTACATACACACCATCTTTTCTGCCTTTTTGTGATTTGCACGCCACCATATTTTTGGAGTTTGTTTTCCATTGTTGAGTGACAGCAGATTCCTGTGGATTTCGTGCTGGGTCGTTTATGGTGTGCCTACTAGTTCACATGCTGGTTTCTCTCTCACCCTGGGATCACGGCTACTTAACCATGGAGAAGTATTTGGGGAATAAACGTGAAACGTGTTTCCACAAACACTCCTGGCTGCAATGCTTAATTTTCTGATCATTCAGCCAGCTCGCAGGGAAAGAACACCAAGGTGGATGCAAATTCAGACATGATTGAAACATCAATCACTTATTCACTGAGAAATATTTACAGTATTTTCTAGCTTGAGAAAGGAATAATGAAATGTGCATCCTAGGGGGGTTTATGGGCAAATTTTATTCCAAACATTTGCAATCTACGCAGAAATCGTTCACTCATCAAGTATTGAAAAAGGCCAGGAATGAAACAAAACCCCAAAGGGCTTGAAACGGGGCTGGCCAGAAATCTCCTCCAACCAGTTTTCCACTGGAAAATGCCAGATCATAAAAAAACGAAGTGATCTGCAAAACCCAACCGATCCTGACAAAGCCCCAGCGAGGAAGATTTCCTGCCTGTCAAGCTCCCCGATTCGCTTCCCTTTGGGTGTCAGGCATCGGGGAGTCGCCCTGCTCGTGCCCCACGTCCTCCCCAGCCCTGGAAGCAGAGAAGAGCTTCAGAGCCATCGAAGTCGAGTGTCGCTTTGACCTTTCTGTTAAACTGAATGGCAGATTTCCTCTTTCGAAGTGACGTACGTGTTTGGTTTTTCCCGTTCAGTAATGTGGGTTTTTTTAATCTCAGGATTCCTTGCAGAGGCGATTCTGCTCTGCTGTACAAGACAGAAGAAGCAAACCCAAGCTGAAGCTAACGACCACGACCGATAGAAGAGTTCACCCCGTTTAGCAAAGCATGCAAGTGCCTGTGTCTAAAAGATCAGCAAATTTATTGACGTTAATAACTCTGTATTCTTTGTTTTTCAGTGATTCTCAGATAATCCAAAGCAAGCTGAGCACTCGCGGTGCTAAAGAGAGAGAGAAGTGCCCAGCCTTGGCGAGCTGCCATCTGAATTGGTCATTCCCAAACTGCAGTGCAGGTATTTGTGGTGGGTCCTGAGTCTTTCCTAAACCTCATTAAATCCTACAGGGAGGCATCAGCCCTGCGGCTACTGCACCTGCACTCATTCAGGTGCCATGAGGCAGGGGGGGGGATGCTGAGGGAGGGCAGGAGCGCAGGGGCGCAGCGGTTGGGATCTGCAGTGAATGGCCCTGCATGCACCCAAGCTGCTGAAGGTGTTTCTGCAGTATAATAAGCATTTCTGGTTTTTTTTTTCACATCTTGGCGATAGCGTGATGTGACTCCCAGACATAAAGGAGGTGTTCCGACACGTATTGGCATCGCTTTTGGGTACGTACGTGTAGGCTTAAGACGCCTGTTAGCAGATGGAGCTAGTGCAGATGGCACGGCTATCACATATGGGGAGGAGTGTTCGATTCCTCGGAGTAGGAGTGCGATGGTATTCTCAGTCAGCGGGGTCAGAATAGCTTTCACTTATCGCTGAGTATTCTTGGTACCTGTTATTTCAGGATGGAAAAAAAAAAAAAATCTGTAAATATCGCACGTCAAGGCTCATTGCTGGAAGCTTGGGAGGGGTGGGCATGGGAGAGGTATTTCCAGATAAGGCAGTGTGTGTTCTGTAAGTTATTTCTGATAAATGCTGATTAATTGTCATTTCTTTTTAATAAACACAATAAGGAGGGATGTAGCTCTCCTCCACACAGCTCTGGTCTGGTTTAAATTAAGATTCAGGAGAGTGATGGGAACACGCCATTGCTGAATGTGTGGGGAGAGCAAGGAAATATTGCAGTGCTCTCGTTTTCCAGAAACAATTTCTAAAGCTCTCTTTCAAAACACAACGGCCAGCAGTGGGTAGAAACCAATATTAAATCTGTCATGTTTTTATTTTGTTCTTAACATCTCTGTTTGAAATCCTAAATAACTTGCACAGAAAAGCAAGGATCCCTCTAACAAAGCAGCATTCTGGCAGCATAAACAACAACCAAGCTTGAAAGGGAAATAAAACATATCTGTGCTCTCCTGACTATATAACCTGTTAAAAGCAGAGTATTCTGCGGCAGTGACTGAGGGGTTTTATTTCTTGTATGGATTGTCTTCGAATTTTAATGGGGGAAACCAAGTAACAAGGAAGATTCTTCCACTTTAATAGCTGAAAGAGTGCTTTTTATGGAAAATGAGTGCAATACCTTTTATCTTTTCCTAATGAAAACACTGCCACCAGCTGGTTAATAAATGGTTTTGACTAGGCTTTTATACAGAAAGAATTAAACTTTTTTTTAAAAAACTCACAGCTAAGCTGGAAGTGATATTTTAGGTCAATATGTTTTCAGAACAGAGATCACCGGTTATCTGCACCCTCTATTACTTTTTCAAATACAGGTACATGACGATAATGCCATTAATGCTTGTTGCCTTACACGTGCTGTTCAACAAACCTCGGCAGAGGAAGGCAGCTGCCACATAAGCCACTTTTACCACCTTCCGCCTTCACGCAGTGGCGTGGCCATCTCAGGCTCCGTTATTTGAATGGAGAAATTTGGAATATATTGAAATTCATTTGCTCTGCCTTTTCAGCTTCACGTTTTTTTTACGGATGCCCAGGGTTTTGTTGAGTCACAGCTCGTAGGGGCTGGGATACAACCCGACAGCTCCATGTTATGACAGCTGCAGGCAGCGCCGTGATGGGTCTTGGTGCCAAGACTTTTGGGCAGGTCCGTAAATGCCATCAGCTCCTTCCTCGTGATTTTGCTGGAACATCAGTAGTGGCTGAGACACTTCGGCAGCGTTGACATTTCAATTGCCATGTTGGTTCTTACTCCTGTGCTTGAGACAATGCACGGTGCTCGAAATGATCATTTTGGGTTCTCTGCAGACCCAAGAAAAATGCAGTTCAGCTTTTTAAAGTTGCCATAACAATCGCAAGGAAAAGAAATCTCGTAAATGGAGGTGGAGGCTCAGAGGCGTAATTCTGCGCTCAGGAGGGATTCCCAATTGATCTTGTGTCCGAGGGAAAGTGGATATATTGCAGTCTCAGAAGTTGCCAGTCTAACAGTAGATGTGTTTCATATTGCAGTACACCACTTGCCTTACAACTGAAAATCTCCTTTGGCCCCAGACTCAGGCAGTGACTTTTGGGGGGTTTCTTTTGTTGTTGTTTTTGGGGGTTGTTTTTTAAGCTCTTTCAGCAATTTGAAACAACGAGGAGTTTCAGGGCCCCAAACCCTCCACCGAGCTGTGACCTGGAGGGAGTATTTGATACCCACAAAACCTGTGTCTGGGTTGTGGCTCTGTAGAGCCTCTCCGCCGCACCATCAGCAACGGGTACTCCCAGGCTTTTGGCACCACAGCTCAGGGCAAATCTAAACCCCAAAGGGGGGCTGACGCGGCGGTGATTTGGGTGTCCCCATTGCCTGCAGCTGAGGGGCTTAGAGCTGCGAGGGACTTTCTGCCATCAGCTGTGCAACGTGTGAGTCCTCCTGCAAGAAGGAGAGCGGCAGCCACCCCAGCTCCTGCACCAGCATGGCTTGTCCTTTCCCCACGCCTCCGACTTTCCAAATGGCTGGCTGCTTCCAGTTAGTTTTCTTACATTTCAAGCATTTTTCACTTAATTACCACTAAATCCCAATGACCGTTTTGATTTGTAATAGGAGGTATCCATTTTTTATTTTAAATTTAAGAAGGAAACCCGGCACTTTCCATATACCAGAGCATTTGAACTGAGCAGCAAGATACAGCCATGTAACCCTCTCTGATTTGCAACAGAAGCGCCACGGAAAGCTCTCTTTCAGGGCTTTCAAAAATACAGGGGGAAAATAGCGACAGACCCACCGGACATGCAAGCGCTTGCATCGCTCCTAGGTAAAAGCTGATTTTTTTTTTCCATGGCACAGAACAGTTTCCCTAAGTTAACTCCCCAGCTTAAATCACATTAATCCTTTAATTTCCTCCTCTGTGTTTCAGCACTGTCACACAGCATAACCTTATCCGTAATTAAGGCGGAATTAATATTCCCACCAAAGCCAGCCTGGTGTCCCCGCATCTCGCATTGCAACAGTGGCTTCTGCTTCCAGCCTTGGCGCAGGGAATGTGTGAAGGACCGTTGAATTTTCCTGGAAGAAATCTTTGAAGGAAATGTTTCCCGCTTCGCTCAGCGTAGGTGTTTGAACATGGTCTTGTTTGGGGCTCGGTGCAGGGGGTGGGAGCCCTCCCCTCCACCCCCACGTGGGATAACCAGCACAGCTGGTGCCAGGGACCCGCAGAGGATGGCTGCAGGGTGCCCAGCGATGGCATTGGTCCTTCGGGCTTGGTGGACTCCCCTTTGCCGTAGGTATCAGCGAGCCAAGGGGGTAGCATGTACCTCGCTCAACTGCGGGGCGGCTCTTTAAGCTGCTGTGTTACCTTCACAAATGAAACAAAAATCCAATCACTGAAAAAGCAGCATCCTTTTTTTTTTTTTTGTACAGCCAACAGCAGAAGAGTCTTTTATTGATTTCTTCTGAATGTCAATATTACAGAAGAAACATAGCAATAGAAACAACTTTCTTTTTTTTCTTAACATGCAAACAAGCATAGAAAAATTTAACATAAAACCTCAAACCTTCTGTTTTGTAATGTAACTTTCAGCAGTTTGTGTTCAGTATCTTCAATGTAGATCTAAATCTGCAAATACTCCTGTAGATAAAGTAAAACTTTCTGTCCATGGTTGAAAGCTCGCCTGTAGATGAAATCTGTCTAACATTTGAGGCAAAGAGTCAAGATCCAGGACATCTGGCATTCAGGTATTGCTACACCTTTAAGATAATATCTTAAAATCTCTCCGAGTCATTTATCAGTCATTAAAATGTGGTTAATTGTTACCCCACAAGCGTAGCCTTAATGAGGAGCAGATCTCTGGCTGCGATAGCTAAAAACAAGCCTGTTGGTTTGTACCAGAGTTCAGGTTTGTTCTTAACATATGAGATGTGCATGATTGTCTTGAGAGCTCATTAGGCCTAATCTAATAACACTTGTAGTCAGCAGAAAGCGGAATTAGCTAAAGACTGGTTCAGATCTTCACACCGTGTAAGTACCTTCACTAAAGCCATTGCAGATATCTTCTTAACTGAAAAGTAATTCTAAGTTTGCATTAAAAATATTTACTGCCAGTACTCCCAGACTGGGATCTTTGTGTTCTACTTGTACTTGTTGTTTTTTTTTTATTTTGGGTAAAATCTTCCATTAGTAAAGGTAAGAACCAAGAAAATAAACCAGTTTACAACTCCAAACTTTTTAAATTAATTAGATACGTGAGCCATTAGTGGGGGGAAGGCAACATACTGCATTTTTTTTTTTTCCCAGCATAGACTACAAGTTCCTGCCAAGGTTTTCCTCTTACCTTAATACTGCCGAGACTTAAAATAATTCATGTCATTGGTTTTAACAAGAGGTAGTGATAAAATTTTAAATGACTCCAAGTCTTCTACAAGTATTACGGTTTCAAACCAGCAGCCCACAAGTCCTGCTTGGGGCTCCTTGTGATGTATTATTCTCCCCAAACAAGCGTGTGCTGAAACCTTCCGTGATGTGAGACCAAATTAATTGCTCCTGTTGTTCCTTGGAAACTAACATTTCTCTAATGATCCAATATCTCATTAGGCAACACTAAAATACTGTTTTTCATAAAGAGCAGTTTGCCCAGGGAGGACCTCCTTGGCACCTGATCTGTCGTGAGCTGACAGCAGGCGTAGTACCTTAAAACGTCAGAAAATTGGAACTATTTTGTCGATGCACCTTCCACGCGCTCAGTGTGCACCATTCTTCATATCTATTAAAATGCCTAAGTAGAATATTGCCGTTCAGCAATAACAACAAAACAAACGCGTTCAAGTCCATTGGTGTAATTGGCTGCAAAAATTTTCCTCTGGGATGAAATTCAGGACACAGAACGTTTTACAACGTTGCTCCAGATTATGCCATGTTCTCCCAGTAGTCCCATTAATTTCAATAGACCTCTTGAAAAATAAGGTAGTGCCAGTGCACAGAGGAGGGGAGCCGGCCCAGTGCCTTGCTGGGGATGCTGCCGGCACAGGCACAGGGTCAGTGCAGGAGAGCTAAACCACGTTAAACTCCTGTATGGAAGCTCTCATCCGGGAGGAGAAATTTCTTAGTTCACTGTACTGTAATCCTGCCTTAGAGAGGAGGATTAGAGGGGGATTAAGCTACAGTGAACCAAGGTCACTCTATTCCCGAATGACAGACTTCACACAGAGATTTAATATAATTTGAAAAATACCCGTTGACTTCACGGGGCCGTGTGGTTTACCTCGTCTTCCCCTGCCTGCCTGCGCAGGCATGACCTGGGGGTTTCTGATACACGGCTTTGGGGGGACGATCTTTAGGCTTGCTGAGCTCTAAGGGTGTTGGATTTGGGGTGGCCACAGGACAGGTCGCATCCCTGCTGGCTACAGTGGATGCCGCCGCACCACGGACGGGCGGCTCTTCCCTGCGTCGTTGCTGACCAGAGGCAGGACGGAGCTGCAGGTGCGAATACAGGAACCTGCAAAGGGGCACGGGTGCAGAGGTAGTTCTACCGAAAACCAACGTAAAAATATTTCACCTGTTTGTTTCTAGAATGTTATTCGTCCTTTTTATTGTTGGGGTCTCTTTTGGGGTCTCATACGTAAGTGCTTACGTACTGATTGCCGTAAATAAGGATCCAGATCTCATTCTGAAAGGGCAAGTTATTCCATAGTTAAGCAAAAAAAAAAAAAAAAATCACGTGTTTTCAATGTAAAATTCATTGCAGGGAATGAATTTTAGGGCCACAAAGATGCTCAGGAGGCTGGAGCACTTCTCCTATGAGGAAAGGCTGAGAGACGTGGGGTTGTTCAGCCTGGAGAAGCCTTAGAAGCCGAAGAGAAGGCTCTGAGGAGACCTCAGAGCGGCCTTCCAGTACTTAAAGGAGGCCTATAAGAAAGATGGGGGCAATCTTTTTAGCAGGGTCTGTTGTGATAGGACAAGGAGTGAGGGTTTTAAACTAAAAGAGAGCAGATTCAGGCTAGATGTAAGGAAGAAGTTCTCTACTGAGAGGGTGGTGAGACACTGGCACAGGCTGCCCAGAGAGGTGGTGGATGCCCCATCCCTGGAGACATCCAAGGTCAGGTTGGACGGGGCTCTGGGCAACCTGATCTGGTTAAAGATGTCCCTGCTCACCACAGGGGGGTTGGACTAGACGGCCTTTCAAGGTCCCTTCCAACCCCAACTGTTCTGTGGCTCCATGAGATATTTAGACGTGCGTCTCTTTCCAGCATCCACAGAGGTCATTCTAGTTTCTGACGTCACTACTCAATGAGAGGGGTTTTTATCAATAAAAGGTAATCGAATGTTTGAAATCAGTAAATCAGCTGAAGTCTAACTCAGGATATGAAATGGCCAGAAAACTGGAAATGTGCGTGTATGCAACTAGCTGTTATTTTGGGGCAGATACGTGAGTTTTCCTATTGTGGGTGCTTTATGTTGCTGGACACTGGCAGCCAGGCTGGTCTGAGTTACCTGGTAACTCGTGAAGTATCTCAGGGTAATTACACTTTTAAATTCATGCTTGTGTGTGTCTCTGGGTATATACATCTTCTAAACTACAGATTACCCAGCACATTTGAGAACCCTGTGCTCTATGATAGTTTATGATGAGCTACACAGTAATACTAATTGCACTTATAATTACCATAAAGGCTGACAGAAGAAACAGAGCATTTAAGGGATGGATTGTGGTTGTTCAGCAAACACGTAAGCGATGAGAAGGGCCAGATTTCGTGTCGCAGCAAAGCTGATGTGTCCCAGGAGGACATGCTGGCTGGAGCAGGCTGGCGTGGGCTGCAAGTGGCGCTCAGGGCCGCTGCAGCCACCTCCAACCCTTCACTTTAACCGTGGGTCTGCCCAGAAGGTACGTGCGTATATGGGGCTGAACCAAACGCCTTTGGATCGAGTGTGCTGCTCCTGCAACTGATCCCAGCGGATTTGGATCAGATCCTGGGACAGCAACGCGACTTATGCAATATTGACTGTTTAATATTCATGTTTCTGTACAAACCTCATTAACTGTCCTTGCATTATCTCCCCGATGTACAGGGTAGCTGGATACTTTTTATTCTACAAAGAGAATATGTTGACCTTCAGTCAAATTCAAACAGATACTTTAGGGTAAGATTTAGAAAGCTCATCTTGGAAAAATGGAAAATGCAGTGTGTCAGGTATTACAAATACCTTTATTTTCTCCCTGCCTGTTTCTGAGGCTTGACTTCTGATTCAGCACATTAACACCTGCAAGAAAAGCTGTTTTCTCAATGTTCTTGGCGTATTTCTGCTCGGGATTATTTTAGATTTCAATGTTTTTCTTGCTGATAAGATGTAAATAAACCCATAGGCTCCTATTCCCCTTTGATAAAGGAATTAATAGAATAAAAGAGGAAACAGACTCTTTTAAAAAAATGTTTACATACATTACACAGTTGTGTACAGAAGCTTTCTGAAGGTTACTCGTGCAAAACTGGAAGTAAAGTAATGTTCACTCAAGTTTTGTGTTGTATTTTAGCAGGTTATGCTAAGCGTCAGGTTATTAAGTTGACTTACCCTCCTTATGGGTACCCCGTCAATTTTAAAAGCGGAACGAGAAAAATATCTCCATATTTAGAAAAAATGATGGGCTAGAAGCATATCTGATCAGGCAGTAGAAATGGTGGTAGTGTTTAGCAGAGACTTCTGCAAACAGAGCTGTTACTTCTACAATAGGTTCCTGACAAGTCCAGAACAAATATTCTGACAGTGAATCGACTTCTGAATTGTGTGAGCCAAGCACTTTGAAAAAAGCTTTGTGTTGACTCAGTCAAAGGTTTTCTACATTGTTAATAAACTCCGCTCTTTCAGTCTTCAAAAGAGCTATTTCTGTGTTCTTCAGCGTTTCCTTTGTGGTCTCATTGCAGGAGTTTGTTAATACAGGAGTAATCAGTTAACTCTTACGCATTTACTGCAGATAAAAAGCCTTTCGTAGACTACAATGGGCTTTGGATCAGCACCTTAAAATTATACCTTTGAATTAAAATGTTTTCACATAAGAAATTATTCAAGATCTCCCAGGCTAACAACGCCCACTGGTTTCTGTCGTGTTTCCCATGGTAACATGAGCCTTTAGAAGAGAGGGAAAGAACTACCCCAAGGCGGGGAAAATAACCAGAAGAATGGAAAATATAGGATTATGAAACCACTCGTTTCCCAGTGACTAAAGAGAGACTCCGTATTTTCGTTACGTCTTTCTAATCGAGGCCATCGTTGGCAAGGGGACGGCTGCAGTCTTCCACGTGTCATCGCGCATGTTGTGCTTCGAAAGAAGTTTCCTCTTCTCCCAAGTGACTCGCCTGACATACAACAGTATTAAATGATGTTATGAGTCAGGGGGGAAAAAAAAAATCCTCTGAAAGAAACTAAAGAGGTGATTCAGTCCCAGACCTTGCTTTGCCTCCGAGCAAAAATAGGTTCTTCTAAATAGCAAGTTAGGCAACTGTCCTGCTGTGACAACAGCAAGAAGCAACACTCAAGCCACTGGAAAGGAGGAGGTATTCTCTGTCTAGACTGCTCCTGGAAGATTGGTTAGGAATTCTTAAAATGTCTCGTTACCATTTTGCCTCATTTTCAATGGAAAAGAACAACTGGCTGCTGGTCACCTGTCCCCGTCCCACCCCCCCAAAAAAAAGCCTCACTTAGTCTTCTCTTTCTTACATTAAACAAAATCAAATCTTTCAACTTTTTCAGAAAAGTAAGGGGTTTTTTGAATGTCTGTTAAGCCTCTCTGCTATCCTCCAGCCTCTCCTGTTCACCTCTGACCTTAAATTACGTCATCTCTCTTGCAGTGGTCGCAATACTGGCGCATATTCAATGCATCATCCTCCCGCTCCCAGTACATTTTGAAGTATCGCTGCACGGAAAGCCACTCCCAACCTGAATTTCACCTTTCTGAATGTGCACCATTTCCTCACTTTACTACTGTAATCGTGGGTGCTGGCTGTTGGCCTTTTTACTATTTTGTGACTTTTTATTTTTTACAGACTACTGTCTATTGCTGTATCCAAGTCATAAATGAAAATACTCAATAGAATTAGACCAAGAAGAGATTCCTGTGGATGCACATTGAATTATCTCCAAGCGTAAAAGCAATTGAGGAATTACTTTCTGAGGGTAGAAAATACTGTTTTTTTTCCCAATGAACACTCCAATAATTGAAATCCTGCCATTACTGCCCAAGATCCTGTAGAGCTGGAGTTACTCACTCTTCACTCAATGCGTTATTTATGTGTACGTCGTGGTTCCACATCACTGACGCTAATCTGCTTGCTCCTGTCGCCTTCACGAATGTCTGAAAATACATGGAAGTAGCGCTGTGCTAATCTCAGCGCTCGGCCGCGTCTGCCTTTGCAGAGAACTCCATAAATGCCACGCTTTGGTTAGCAGCCCGAGAGGCTGACACAGATTTTTCCAGCAGTAGCGTAGTCGATTGGTGGTGGAAGCTCCAGGCTTCCCAACTGCTGCACAAGTAGCGTTTGCCGTGGTAGCAATCACTTGAATTGCCCTGTCATTCTCTTCAGAAAAGGATGAGACAGATCACCTGTACAGGCTGTGAATTTAGGGTGGAATCCATCTCATTTAACTGCAGCCCTTTGAGAGCTGGGTGTCTGATTAAACGAATAATCTCGCTCCCTCTCTGCTCGAGACAGGCCGATGCTCCCAGAGGCTGTTCAGCCCAGTCTGAGTTAGCACCTCAAGAGGATGAATCATCCAATCATCCTCCTGAGTCACATCTATCAGCGTATCATGTAAGAAAAGCCTAGGTGACAAACACGCTCAGCGTGTGGATAGTCCGCCTGGGGCGAGATGAGCCCAACCTTCATCGCTTACTCTTCAATCCCACGCAACCCTTTCAGGACAGGCTCTTAGCCTGGACATGAAATAATCCGACACGTTTGCTTATGGATGGACACCACATTTTTTGTTTGGACGGTTTATTAATCCCCACAAGAGCTTATTACAAAGTTCAGTAAGTGACGCCAAAGAAAAAAAATGTTCCCTTCCAAATTTCTGTGCTGCTTCAAAACAGCAAGATGTGAACTATGTCATTAGCTTTGTTTTTGTCGTCTTCCCTCTGGTTTTTAAAGCTTTGCACGTAAGGCAACTGGAATTGTTACCATATTTCGAGGCAGGTGACATTTCTTTATCAGATGTACTAGACAGTTGATGACTCTAGTAATGCTCTAATTATGTGTAGTGAGTTCTCTCTAAGTGCTGTATGAAAATGCTTACTGCATCATTAGCTACCTTGTTGTTTACTAAATGTCTTTTATAATACTACAGGGGCCCAAATGAAGGTTGTGTCAGTGATTGCATTCTGAATTTCTATTTTTAGGGATTTATAATTCAACCGTTTATTTTCACTTCAGGCTGAAATCCAGCCTACTGATTCTCAGCTGAGACTAAACTTAATTACTAAATTTAAAAGAGAAGATCAGCATAGAAGGATTATACTACTGGAATGGGGGGGGGGGGGAGTTAACATTGAGAGAGGCAAATTTTCTTTTTGCATAGAGGAGAACTTTTTTAAAGGGAAGGTTCCAAAGCCTGAGGTGCGGACAAGTAGCCTAGATCTGTGAATATGCCTGAGCGTAGGCGGGCACAGCTCAAGAGAGGGTTGAAAGGGGTTTGGTTTATAGCAAACCGCTCAAGGGACGTGTCTGTAGCCTGCTTCTTGGTGGGGGAGACCAGGGGTGTTGGAGGTCCCCAAGGAGCTGGGGTGGGTGGGCAGGGGCAAGCCCCCTGCTCTCCCACAGGGTAAGTCTCAGTCGGGTCGGTGTACGAATTTCCATTAAATATGACAGACTCGGTATCCGATGGAGAAGATGGAAAACTGACAGCAGGCGTTGTAGTCCGCAGACAGTCCAGCCTCACTCTCTGCCTGACACACCGTGTTGTACAGGGAGAATTAACAAATTGCCACAAATCTTAAGTTCCCACTAATGCTGGCAAACGGCTCCAATACACACGCGTTACTTTTTCATCATTTCGAGGGTAATAACACAGTACTTCTTCGGGTCCTTGGAAATTATTTCATTTGTGGTACACGCTGCTGTTTTTTGCACAGTGATAGCAATTTAAAAAATATTAAAGCCTTTAATTGCTCAGAAGAGGGTTTGCTTTTGCTGTCTCCCACAAAGATATAAAAGAAAGCGAAGAAATTTGTAGAATAAAGTGTTATTTTCATGCTGTGCATCCTAAGCACAGATCACAAGGGTTTGTTGTTTTTTTTTTTCAAAAGCATTCTGGTTTTAAAAAAAATTATTTTGAAAAGTCCCTAGATAGATGGAAATGTCAGTTAAATGTGTGCTGTGGTGAAAAGAATGGTTATTGCCCTATGCTAGCTCTACGGCTGCCAGAAAATCGAAAACAAAATTACAACAATTTAAAAATAACACAAAGCAGTTATTGAGTTTTTACAAACATATCAAAATGTGATCGGCTGCAGAAGGATTTGTGTTGCTGGTGGAGTAATTAGAGTGGCAATCTGACACGTTGTTTGGCAATGTCCAATATTAGTGATATTTTGTCAAGTGTTATATATAATCTAGAAATAGTCTGGAAGGATCATTTAATGGCTGACTCAGCTGGTGCTTCCCAGAAAATTTTTCACCAGCACCTGACTACATAGTCATTTTTAAAACACTTGTTGCATTTTTTTTATAATAATTTTGCAAAGGAATTGGTCCTTGTAAAGTGGAGGACTTCCACTTTTAAAGCACTGCTATGTTGACCTGGCGGGAGTCATTTCACATGAGGAAGAACAACAACATAGAATCATGGAAACATTTTGGTTGGAAAAGACCTTTAAGACCATCAGGTCCAGCCATTACCCTAACACCGCCAAGGCCACCAGTACACCCTGCCCCTAAGCACCGCATCTGCACGTCTTTTGAACACCTCCAGGGATGGGGAGTCCACCACCTCCCTGGGCGGTGAAGTATCTCATCCAAAACGCAGGTGCATGGGGAATGCTCTGAGTCAAGGAAGTCCCTCATTAGAGATAGATGTTATAAATACATCATGCACAGCTCGGGAGCCGTCCTTCTCTCAGGCAGCAGATGTGCAGGACAGAGGTGGGTGGGAGGGTGGTCCAGGAGGTAGGAGAACTGATGCTGCTCTTGGTTCGCTTTTCTTGGCTGTAGGACTTGAGACATGTCCTTCAGACCCAGCCACTGAACTCGTAAAGCCTCTTGCATGTGTCAAAATCTTCATCTCGTTACCTTCTCGCGGTCAGAAGAAGAAGGAAGAACAAAGTAAAGGCAGAGCTGCACGAAGCATAAATGCGTCATGGTGTGCGTGGAAGCTGCAGGGCAGCCCGAAGCCGGTGAGCTGGGACCTGATTCCCTTCTCTCACCTCACGTCTGGGGCTCCGCAAAGAGCTGGAGTCACTCTAGGGAGCTGGACCTCTCCGTGACGGTTCAGCGGTCTCTTGAGCACATTTTACCGTTCAAAAATGCCACGGCTGGTGGTTTGGGTGGGAAGAGATAGTATTTACAAGCTCACAAGGGTGGCTATAGTTTTATTAAGAGTTTTCAGTAACTCAGTTAAACTTAGATTACATACCAGATTAAGTAACTCAATTAAGTTTTTTTATTATCTATCTAAAATTCTAGACAGAACTTTCAGTCATAGCCCTCTAAATATAAGCACTGCCCTGCTCACGCTCCACTCCACCCAAATTATGCAGCTTTAGTTTCCTCCAGTGACTTGAGTAATAACACAGCAGTACATTTTACAACAAATCTTCCATTATCTTTTTTTGGTTTCAAAATAGATTTATAAAAATGTTTTTCTTCATGTTTTCAATTACAAGAGAAAGCTGTACATCATGTGGGTGCCTCACATAATTCAACTGATAATCTCAGCAGTCAATTAAATTTTAAATGCTTCTCCATTAAATACTTATTTTATCACAGTAAATAATTTAGCGTGCTTTCATTTAAAAGTGTCTCACATCACAAAGTTTTCAATCTTCTTTTTTTAATAAAGTCACACCATCCTATTTACTTAAACTGAAATAAAAGAACTTTTGCTTAAAGATTTTTTTGGCTAGTGCATTTGTGGCTGATAACTCAGCACGTACATTTCCATTTACCATCTATGTAAAAATATTAGAAAAATAAATAAAAAAAAAAACCCAACCCACAGACCTGAAATCAAGAGATAGAACCGAAATGCACTGACATTTTGACAAAACCCTGCAACAATTTCTAGCCTGAGTTCCTACCCAAAATGTGTTTCTAAGTATTGTCACAGCTGGTAATGACCAGTTTAATTCAAGTCACAGAATTACGCTGATATCCTTGGATAACTTTCCAGAGCGATCTTCTTCAGTGTTGAATCTTCCTATGCTTGATCTTAGCCAAAAACGCTCCCAGTTTTCTGTTGACTTTGAACAAGGGGACCTTGCTCTAACATAAATGTCATTAAAAAGTCAGTGTTCACTGGGAGTTACTTTTCATAAAGAGACTCAAAGCTGAGATTCCCCCTCAGGGGAGGGGTGATAAACTCAGGTGACTTTGGTGGGAATTGATTAGAAAAATATTTAGGGAAGGGTCAGAAGAATATTTTTATCTGTCCTTTTTTTTTCTGGAGGTGAATACAATCAAAAGCAGCTTAAATTTTGCAGTGAGTATCTAAAATCTATCGCAAGCACTAACGGCATGAGAAAGGACAATAAAATACGAAAATTTAGAATGAAGAGACACTACTGGCTGTATGGTCTCGTGAACAACATCTGCTGAGAAAGGTTGGTCTTAAGCAAAGTGATGCACGTCCGTGCGTGTCTATGCGTGTGTGTGCAACCACGCAGGGCCATGCCAGCACAGAGGGTCGTGCCTCTTCCAGAGCAGACCAGGATAACCAATTTTTATACCACCTCCTTTGCCTGTTCCATGACTCCAGGCCAAACACAAACGTTTTTCCTGCCCTTTTTCCTCGTTTGTCCATCCCAACTAGGACATCTGAAACCTGGACAACGCCGCACTGCAGAGATTCTAGCATGCCTTGCTTGGCCTTGCTTGCGGCACGCAGGACAGGACCGTGCCCCTTGAGATGCCGGCTGACAGCCACGGGTCTTGGCCTGCAGAAAACCCACAAGTCAGGCTGGGAAAGGTCACCACCAAAAAGTTGTTTGTGCTGATTGTTAATAGACCAACAAGCTTTTACAATTATGTAAATGGGCTGGAAAATAATAGTCGAGGATGTGCCGCAAATTCATTTCATATATTTATCTCATTAATTTCATAGCATGAGTTATGTTTTCTGAGCATCATTCACGAACATAAACCGCTTATCCCTCCATCATTGTCTTCTCGTCCCCTTTTTTTTGTTACAGGCTTCGCTGGCCCGAGATTATCATAAACTCTGTGGAGAAGGGATATGTATTTGGACAGCATCCAGCATGGTGGGACCTGCTCTGGATGGGAGCATTGTCACTGTGAAAACAATACTCAATGGCAATCATATGCAACATATGGAAAATTATGATAAGAATGCCTTTAAAGCCTTTTAATTAGATATGATTATGAATATACTGTTGTCCTGCAGAAAACATTATTGAAGCCCGTGAGAAACTTCATGGGTATTGGACCAGCTTAAAGGAAACTTGCTTATTTCCAATTAGTTTGTGTTAATTGAAAGTTTTTAATATGTTAGTCCTACATTAAAGGAAAATCTTTATGTTAGCATTCATAGCTGTTGTCCTTAGGCATTCTCCTATGGAAAATTGCAGATGTATAGAAATTACTCTTCTCCATAGTCTGAAGCACTTAATTTACATTTCGACTTTAAAAACAAAACAATGGTCCTTATAGATAAAGCAGAGGAATTGATTAGCAGGGATGAAAGGAATGGAGAACACCATACTTCAACACCCTGCTCTGCCAGCAGAAGGGGTGTTGGAACAGAGGATTATGTCCCTGGCTGACCCAGAACAACGCTGCTGAGCAGAACCTGGGAATTTCAGGCACTACGAACCACTGGTACCTCTTTAAAACCAGCAGCAGAGACCCTGGCATTGTGGTTGAAGGTGCCAAGATTAATCTTCACTGGTTTGCATGGACATCAGCATTTCTGTTGACCCTTGGGGTATTCTTGGAGTGAAGGCCACGGCCGGGCTTTTTTTTTTTTTTCCGATATAGATTTTCTGCTTTGGTCGCTGCTTTGGTCAGCTGCGGGGGGAGAAGAAAAGCTCATTTCATGCTGCTTTCGTACAAATAAAAATGACTTTGCATGACAGAAAATGAAAGCTGAGGAGTATAAAAATGGCAAAATGAGGAAGCAAATTGTGACAGAAAAAAAAAATGAGGTTGCTCAGAAGGCAGAGCTGACGAGTAAACACTGCTAATAAGTAAAGTAAATAAGTATTTGACTATATGGGAGTAAATAAGCTTTACAGGATAATCCGAGACAGGGTTTTAATAGCTTCTGTGTGCATTTTGGTAAGCAAGAGGGAAACGGGCGAGAGCTGGCTTATACTGGGTCTAAACGTAGCTCTTGATCCACACCACCGTGTCCTTGTGGCTCCCAGGCTTCCCCATTCTCGATGAAAGCTCTTGCACAGACCGTGCCGTAGAGCCTGGACGTGGTTTCTTGAACCGTTGCTCTTCATTCCTCTTGTGTCCTTGCTCAAAACTCTGCCCAGGCTTCCCCCAGATGTTGTGATGGCATGGGACAGGGGAGAGATGTTAATGTCCCTCTGGTTTTTGGTGTCTGTCAGGGGCACTATCCTGGTTTGGCTGGGACAGGATCCCAGCCCAGCCATGCTGGCAGGCCGTTAGCAGTTCCAGTCAGCCAGGGCAGCTGCCCTGAGTGAGCTACAGGTGTAGCCCATCCCATCATGTCATGGGCATTATAAAGGGGGAAGGTTTGCTGTAGAAAGAGGGTTCCTGTTGCTCAGGATTTGCTTGAGGACTGCTGTGGCCAGTTATGACAACTGGATATTTGTTTGGCTGAGTATAACTCTGTGTATCTCTGTTGGTATTGGTGGTGTTTCATTAGATCTGCTGCACTTCTACCCGTGGGTCTGCTCCCCTTTTGCCCTGGTTCCCCTCCCTGCCTGCTGAGGGCTTGTTGGGTGATAGAGCAACTGTTAGAGTTCAGCCCCAGGTACAGGCTAAACAGAGACAGGCACATAAAGCACCCTGATGAAAACTTGGTGCCAGTTGTCCTGAGCAGTTACTTCTTGTCTGTGAACCTCCCTGTTTTGGTGAAGAGACATGCTGATGGGATAGGAGGAGGCTGTGCCCTTAATATGGGTTAAGTCAACAGAGCAGGGTAGTGAATCTGTCCCAGTGTATTAAAAATGTGTATAAACTGTTAATTGCTTGATTTCAGCAGCTCTGAACTCTAACTCTGCGTTGCACCATGTCCCATGACTGATATCTGAGCAGGGTGGGTGGCATCCTGTGCTGGCAGTGTTTTTTGTCCCCCTCCTCCTTCTTGTAGAGGTCACCTGAGGAGCAGGACACCGAGGTTCAAGCCCATGCCGGCAGCCAAGACAGCTGCTCCTTTAGATCAGTCACCTTGCTGTTTCTCTTTTTCTGGCAGTGCCAAGTTACCTCTCTCAGATGCTGAGTGCCAAAACCAATTTTTGAAAGATTTCAGTCTCTAATTAAAATCAACTTCTGCAACACTGGCATGTTCCTGTTTGCTCAAGAGAAAAGCCAACTCTTTTCTCTCAAGCATTAAAATGGAAAGTCCAGTTGTTCAAAAGATCTTCTCTGCTCCAGCATGTTCCCCCCCGGGATGGTGAGGAGATCCCAAGGCCAGCCCTGCTCCCGTGCATTGGCATGATGTTTGTGGTGGTGTCACCTGCGTGTCCCATGGGCACCAGATGGCTTCTGCTGGGTGCAGCTGCTCCACTGAGCTCCAGGGAGCGGCTGCTCTTGTAAAAATCCTCCAGTTGGGTAACCAAGGCCACGTGGTGGTTTTAGAGCCAGGGAAATGGCCTTGGTTGGGTTTCCTAAAGAATCCTTCACCTGTGAGGAGGACTTTTGGTTCAGTGGAGTAAAGTGCTACACAACAGAAGCGAGGAGAAGACAAATAGGCCCCAAAAGAGCAACTGGAAAACGAATGAGAGAACACAAAAGTGAAGTGAGCGGAGCAGTGTGCGCTCAGCGGCGTGGTTAGCTTTGTTGTCGTGTGCCTTTGCAGTCTCCTTTCACCTCTTGGTGCACAACAGTGTTCTCCTCTAGTGGTTTTTGAAATGTGCTGGATATAAATGCAGGAGCATCACAGGACATGTCCAAACTCAATAAAAGCTCACAGAGGGTGTTAAATTAAAAAACAAACACATGAGATATGAGGCCTTTAGCTGAGCATGAAGCAGTGGAAGCTCCTTGTTCTGTATTGCAACCTAATGGCACGAGTGGTGGTGTTTCGAGCAGCTGTAGGTGGGTGTGTGCCTGATGCTTACAGCCTCCTGCATCCACCTGGGATGTAGAGACACCTGCAGTACATGTGAAATATGAAAGCTCATGCAGTCCTAAAAATCACCTTGATGTTGGGCTGTGATAGTCCATGTGCTGCCCACTGAATGGCACCATACGCCACAGAGAGGTAATGGTTCGCTGCTGCTTAAAATGCATCCCTTTTATACGCTTTTCTTTGTGACTTCCTTCTACTTAGCATTCACACAGAGCCCATTAAATAATTAAACCAGTGGATTCAGGATTTTGGTGGTTTGGGGTTTGGTTTGGGTTTGTTGGTGGTTTTTTTTTCATTTTCTTTTCGCTTACACATAAAATAATTGTAATAGTCCTTAAAAGCTGTTATTCCCCACGCCAGGAAAACACTCTTTAGCCACCTGCTGTAAAGAGCATGTTTCAAATCCAGCATTTTCTTTAAGAGCAGTAACCCTCGCTGCTCAGTGGGTTTTGGCTGTGCAGCCGGAGCTCTGCGTTCATGCTCCTGCCACCCCTCCATCGGTGCCTGCACTCCTCCTCGCAGCTGGAAATTGTTCGGCTCCCGCAGCCTCTGAGCACTGAGTTTTGCTGGTGGGACAGCCTTGGGCCCCATGCAAGTCGGGGGGAGTCTCCAGTCCCCAGCCTGGCGGGGGATGCAGCCGTAAGCCCTTGGGGAATTCAGCCCTAGCAGCGTAATTCTGGAGTGGGCAGGTTTTAACCCGCTCTGCATCGAGGTCCTGGTCACCTGGGTGGTACGAAGATTGACCTTTCTGGGAAGACTGTAAGTACAAGGTCTCTGCCATGGCACGGAAGCGCTGGCTTTATTATCACAGACTTCAGAGGGAGGGCTGAGCAAGAAAACACGTTTTGAAACAAATTTACTTTGTATGCAGAGCTGCTGATTTTTAAATTTTAGTATTTTAGCTATTTATTCAAACGCCCAACGCACTTCATTTAAAACTCTGTCTATGGCTCATAGGATTTTATTTAACGTTTGTTCAATACAGTGATCAACTCCAAACTTAGCTTTTTTTCCTCTTTGTTATCCTGTACATAAGGGGAAAAAAGTAAAATCAAGAGACAAGAATTAAACTTTTGGGGAAAACAACTTCTCAGCAGAGACTTCATACCTGTCTCGCTCTAATTGCAGTTTTGTGGTTGACACGAATGTGTTATAAAGTCTCTAAATATTTACATTTTTATGACAGTCATAAGCAAAAGAAATTATTTAGTTATATTACTACATGGACATGGACTCCCAGTCCCAGTGACTTCCATGCCCTTGCTGCAGGCGGCCGTATTCTTGCTCCTTCAGCCCTTCATAACACAAAAGGGAATGCTGCAGAAACACGCTGGCTCCCTTCTGGTGTGGGAGATTTTGCACTGAGTTTACTAAGGCTTTGGAAAGAAGATTTTTGCATTTGCTTTGTCCCATCCCGCCTGGGTTGCCCCAGGGTTCTTCTCTATTCTTCTCCCATAACGTTTGAAAACCAGTAAGTTGTTACTGTTCAAATCATTGCCATTCAAATCCCTCCCTTGACATTAAGAAATTATATTTCAATGTTCTGCTGAAGTAAATTTTGGATGTCTGCATCACTCCAGACGCCTCCTGAGCTGTGAGGGCAGCAGGTCACGCCCCAGGTCAGAGGAGCAGAGGGGGTCGGTGTGCTCTCATCAGGGCGGTTGCTTTACCAGTTGTGTTTTGTACCACGCCGTGCCCTGTTACCCTTACGGGCATTCGCGGGCTCAGTACGTTTCTCAGCACTTACTCATTTTCATAGGAAGGAGAATTTGTGGAAGAAGGTCAACAAAGATTAATAAGGGACAAAATGTCTAATAACTACACAATATTGGATGAAAATAGGAGACTGAGCAGCGCTCATGCTGTGCTGTTGGATCTTATTACCCTGCATTAGCAGAATCCATAATTTACAACTTTAATAAACTCCCAGCCTCTTTGGGCCAAGATATAGGTTGCTGGGTTTTTTATGAGCTACATAATAGGAAGATGCTCTATGCAACATAATTACCCTGCATAAGCAAACACCTAGTCACTTCTAGGAAATCTTTTGTGAGCAACTAAAAGGGACCAAATCAGACAAACTACAACCTTGAGCCAATGCGTTTTCACCTTCAGGTTTCCAGAGTCAGCGATACTGCCTATCAAATAGAGGTCACTCCGTCTTGGAACAGATGTCAAAGAAATGGAAGGCTCCAGGTACCAAAGTTCAAATATTATGCTCTGTGAGTTACACTAACCACAAATTTGTTTTGGAAGCCCAGAAGACTTTTAGAGGAAAAAAAGAGATGCAGTGCGGTTCCTAAATACAACAATAAATGGGACTCGGAAGACTCTGTGTAATATTCCCAGCTCTGCCTATAAATTCAGAGCATGATTTAAGTGCTCATGGAATTTCAGAGAGAACTAAAATTTTACCCTACGCTTCCATAGGATAACTTAGAGAATCCCAGTATAGGTAGGGCTTCACTGCCTTACTTGGTTTTCTAGGATAATTACACGGAACCTAATTGCAGATGTAACTCCTATTAAACCGTGTGAAACTTTCCCTCTAGTTACTCCCTCTCTCAGGTGAAGGTTTCCAATCAATCCTTTCTATTTTATGAAGCAAAATTTTCAGCTAGTCCGAGGCTGCTCATTTTTGTCTTCAGGTGAATGAAGCTAAGCTGCAACAAGGTAAACCAGACATAGACAGCTTTTGCACTCGCAGCCAAATTGCCTGGATAACTTTGTTAGGGCAGGTGTCCGTCAGTCTTACTTGTACCCCCGGTCAGCTGGACTAATACTACGATTTTTGGCTCATGTTTCAGCTGATTTGATACACTTGGACACTGTGAAGGCAGATTATATCCACAGCCATAAACCAGCCATTCTATAGGAAACTCTACAACTTTGTATTTTCAGCCTTCCTGGCTGTTTGAAATATCTGTAACCTGGTGCCGCTACTGACGGGGTTTGCAATTGGTAACTAATGTGAACTCTTAGCACTGTAAAAAGTAATTAGCAAATAGTATCACATTATTTGCTTGAGCAGTGAACCACCTACTTTCAATCCTGCTGTCTCTCTTACTCCTACACCTTGGGTCTCTTGACTCAGCTTATCTTAGCACCTTTCTCTGGCAAATGTCAGGGTGCTTCTTTTCAGAGCTAACGTTAAAGAAGAAAGTAATGGGATGCTAACACATGTCAGGGAGACTGTTGCATGTTGCCCTTGGCTTTTCCAGTCCAATCTAGTCTTCATTTCAACCATTTAAACTCCTACTGCCTTTTCTTATTTTGTTGGATAGCCTATGTCTCACCACCCTGAATACGTGAACTGTTTTCCTCTCGTATACATCGTAAATTTGAGTGATGCATCTTCACTTTAAGGCCTTTCTGGCCTAATCCATGCATCTACCTATCATCTCTTCCACAGCACCTGCACCCACCCAGTGACTGGTGCTGACTGTGTCTGCTGAGGCTTAATATACTTAAACAAGCTTTGTTCTCTGCTGCAAAGTCACCCTGGTGTCCTCTATCTTTCCCCTTACGATTTCGTCTGCTGGGACGCCAATAAATAATTCCTGCTTTTCCATGCTGACCGATGTCATTTCATTCTTTCCTTGGTGCCTCTGTTTTCTCTTCTATTATTCTTAGGTTGTGTATTTTGAGGGGGTTAAGGAGTCACTTGTATGTATGGTTACAGCCCTCTTCTTCAGCCAGCTGCAAGACAAACACTACTGTTACTACCGACAATAATTGTCCGGGAGAACTCCCGTTTTATATGCTAGATAGGAGAGGATAAAGTGGGGGGATCCAGGAAATATGGAGTGTCACATTGCCAACACAAAGACACCCACAACAACCACGTACGTAATTCCGTTTGGGCTACTGTAAATTCTGCAGGTGCTTTTGAACGCCTTTCCAGCAGGCACTGACCAACACTTAACCTATTGATGCGCTTTCAGCACGTGTGGTAGGAAGGGCGTGGGAACTGCACCGTTAAACTTACATAGACCTAAAACGTGGGGCAGACAGAAGAGAGTCTGGAGAGCCAGGTTATACCTCGCTGAACTGCTCTTTTTATTCCATTATGTTTCATACAGCTTATTAACTCCTGATTGCTGCCTTAAGGTACAGTGGGTTATGTCATTAGTTAATCTAGGAATATCTGGCAATTTTCTCTCAGCATATACATTTCTTAATATCCCTCTTTGCCTCTTTCAAGGTATAGCTCAGGTGCTGGATGCATCCAACATCTCCCCATGCCTCGCCGCTGGGAGAGTTACGGCCCGGAGCCAGGCAGCCGTGGCTGTAACAGCTCTTCTGCCTCCGGCACCGAAGAGCAGTGGGTTCTCTCAGGTCGGTGAGTTTGGGGCTCTCTTTGCCCCAGGCACAGCTCCTTCTCTGCCAAGCAGTGCAGGCCAGAGGGGTTAAGCAGCGATCAGCCTCCGCGCTGGAGCAAGATGCTCCGTGCCCGTTGTGAGTTTGGTTTTGATTTCCCTGGCAGCCGGAGACCTCAGCCCCAGGGGAGCAGGAGGCAAGCGGCGCTGCGGGCAGCGGGCACGTCTGTGCTGCAGCAAGCCCAGCCCGGGCTGCAGGACTGGCAGCAGGAGGAGGACGTGGCGGGGAAGCCAAAAAACCCGAAGGGCAGGCAGCGAGCAGCAGCGCCAACCCAACTGCGCAGGGAGGCAAAGCTGGAGCTGCCGGGCTCTGGGCCAAAGCCAGTGGGCACCTTCGCTGGAGGCAGAGGGAAGGAGGAACAATACGATTTGATGTGAACTGTGCAGAGCCTTGGCAGGCAAAAATCATCCCCTGGTTAGCAAAGGCTTGGGTTTGTGTGCGCGGGGGTAATATTCCGTAGCCTTTGGGGCTGGGTAGCGAAGGCGCTGGCTGGTTTGTGTTGGCTGACGAGTCAACCTGGCTTGAAGGGTAACTAAGGAAGGTCAGTGAAGATTATAAAATGATCATATTCTTCAGTTTATAAAAAGAAAAGTACGTGGCAGACGGGCTAGTCCCGTCCCTGAATGCTGCTGCCCTGAAATGCTTTTAGTAGCAGCTGAACAGATCAGCGTAGGAAAGGTTGTGCATAATACGTATAGTTCAATTTCCATGCATTGTTTAACTTACTAAATCTAATTCACTATTCCACCCACTACTTAATTTAATTTCCGTGCGTATAATGACTTGAGTACAGCATCGCTGTGCCGGAGGCTAGCAGGAAGACCAGGTAGAGGTCAGGTGAATGTCTGAAAAACAACACAAATTACAGAGAACACTGATTGCTTTATTACAGGTTTTAGCGTCTTGTTTATAGAAGGCATAACTTCTGAGGTGATTGAGGATGTTTTTAAATGTTTTCGCATTTTTGGCATAACATAGACGGTATCACGACAGAAGACGATCATAACCTCTGTGTGTCCTTGCAGAATTTCAATGTTTTATTGGTGACAAGCAGAGTAATTAAAACTGGGAAAAGAACTGCAGGTAAATCATTTGCACTGAGTCATATTGTGCAAATATTTTCTGGTTTGGGCTTGTGCTAGGCTGAGTTTGGGCTTTGCCAGAAATCAAGTCCATATGTGTTTGTTACGGGTGGCGATGGTTTGGTTTTGTGTGTGTGTGAGAAGGAAAGTTCAAGAGAATCCAGGATGGGTTGGTTTGTGAGGGTTTTTTAGGAGGGTTTTGGTTTGTTTTGCAAACTGTAAGGGAAAAAAAAATCCGTTAAGGCATTTTTAGCGTTTTAGATATAAGGATATACTTTTCCTAGTTCAAAAGTTAGCTGTTGTATTTCTCACCCTGAGGCATTCTGACATAACTAGGAAAATGGCAGAAAAGTGAATACCACCGTGGGCCTTTTAACAAAAAAGTTAATCATCAACAAATTTTTAACAAGCTAGTTAATCATTACTAATGTAAAAGTTTTACATTTGTAATACTCAGTGAAACATTTGACTAGTGCTTGGAGTGAGTGGGTTTGCACCATGGTTTGAGCATCCAGAATATGTGCAGTAAGAGACTGCAAAATAAGTCTTTGAGGATTTTGCATCAGTTCCGTATCTCCCACCAAATGAGAGTTTGGGGTTGTTTTTTTCAGCTGTGACTAAACATCTTCTATATTTGCATTGGTTATACCTGCATAGCAGATTGTCCCTGAGTTTCTTGGCGCTTAGGACAGCGTGATAGCGTCATACTGAAGGTAACCAAAGCCAGGAAGTTTTCTCCCCTTAATTTAGCTTTCTGCAGGCACCCAGCACCAGCCACATGTCTTCCCTCCCTGGTAGACCAGGTAGGTTTTGAGGGACACCACATCAGCCAAAGCTCAGAGGCACTGGGGGCTGGCCAAGGACCCCGCCTGCCTCCCTCATCGGGAGTGTAAAGGAGCCCATAAGCTTTGAAAGCAAATAAGCACCGTCCCGGGGTGGTTCATCGTAGGGCTGCGCTGTCTCGGGGGGAACACATCACCCGAGAGGCTCCTCTCTGTGAGGCACCATCCCATACATCAGCACAAGAGCATCATACATTACCCAGGTGAGCTGTAGCTCTCACACCGCATTACACCAATCCATCACCAAAGCAAGCTGTTGCTCTAATGATATATTAGTGTAATAATCTGAGCGAGGCAGACCGATGATAGATGACTGAAAAGATGGCACCATTTACGGAAGCGAGGTTCCAGGAAGATATTCAGTATAATTACAGGCTGCTGGCTGACTTTTACTGGCAAGAAAGTCAGCCAATGTACCCAGCGTATAACAGGAGCTGCTTTCCTAGCTTGGGTTGGAAATGCCAGCGTTGAAATAGTTAGTATGGCGGTAAGTGTTCATTCTTCCTTAGCTGCAGTGGCCGATTTTTAATTCACACTGGTCATCTGGTGGAAAAATCTAGACATCAGGTCCTCTAGGGACTGCCATAGGTGCCTCAAAGTCATTTCTTTTCAGGGCCGTGTTTCTAGTTCTGCTGTTTTCTACATGTAGGTCGTCAGTGTTCTAATTTGCATTAAAATAATGATGAATATCACTTGTAACGCATCCTCGGAAACAACCTTGATTTGTTTTGCTTTCATGCTGCGTTGTGGCACTTTGGTACCTTGCTGGTGCAATGTCATTCGAGTCGGTAAATATGGGCAGAGGGTCATTTTGTTCTCTGGACCTGTCATCGGTTAGAAGTCTTCTCATTATGGGAAGAAAGCTGCTTGCCAAGTATTTCACATTTAGAACGAGCACTGTACTTTCGCAATTTGCCCTGTTAAATCCCAACTTTCTGAATCCCTCCTCATCTTGACTTTTTACAATGGCAAATTAATCATATCTCACAAGAACAAAATTAAAGCGTTCAAATAAAGAAAAAATGTAGGTTGTAGAAAATTTAGAAATAGAAATTATCAAGTGAACAATACTTCTTTTTATCTCTGACTTCTGTGAGTCAGTGAACCATATTTCTGACACGGACATGGGCTTATAGAGGTTCGCATACAGTGGTGCGAGGAGAAAAATAGAGCCGAGGCATCACCTTTCCATTCAAGTGCAATAAAATAATTAAATAGCCTGGGGGCGGTTTTAGTTCCTTTGATTCTGAAAGTTTTTTCCAAATAAATGTATGAACTTACGTTGAACATTATAATACCTATAACAGTAATTAATATCACAAGTGCTCCTATCCAAGGTCTCAAAGTGACTTTACAGGCAATTAATCCCACGAGGTTGTAGGGATTAATGCCATCCTTTTTACAGATGAGATCCGAAGGAAAAAAGAGCCTAATGGGCTGCACCAAATCCGTGAAAGTAAATGGGACGTGGGACCTGTGACTTTGAATCGGGTTTTAGTGACTGATAGAAGATCGTGGAGCAAAAGCTGGCCAGCAGGACGGGGGTCACCCCTCCCACCACCCCGCAATGCCCCTCTCGACGTGCCCAGCCCTTCCTCCAGCCCACCTTTCTGTTGGGCTCTGGTGCAGCACAACAAATTACTGGTACAAAGACGGGTGGGAAGAGCATAAATTTGTCCCTGTGGGGAAGGGAAGGTAGTGCTCTGAAGGAAAAAATAGCCTTTAGGGAGCTCGGGAGAGAGAATCTGGGGTCTGTGTAACACCAGGAACATATCGCACCTGATGCAAAAACATTTTTCTCGGAGGTAACGTCCTTGACTCCGTTTCTGTGAAAAATGCTTCAGTGAAAAATTCATCTTGTAGTTTCCTACCGGTTACACTGGATACAGCAAAACACAATCCAAAATAAATCTGATAGGCCATAAAGCACAGATATGGTCTTCCTTTTCGAAGGGGAATCACAGACTTGTTGAACCATGAATATGATTTCAAGTTGATTTTGTATCACTGGATTCTTTGCAGGAATTGCATAGTGTTACAGGCATCAAATCAACATGCTCTGCCTGCTGGGTTTATTTGTTATTTATTATTTTTATCTGTATTTTTGCATTGCCATGTATAATAAGTTGTTGACCAAAGAAAAGGCTGGAAAGAGGGGGGAAAAAATGGGGGTTTTCGGCATTATGAGCAAATTCAGAGTTAGCATATACTGTAATGAACAGCTAAAAGACTGTCAGTTTGGTCATCCTGCTTAAGGTGCTGAACCCTGAGTATGATTTATAACGCTAATATATGAGGAACACGTCAACAGTACAGGAAACTCCAATATTGGCTGCAAGTCCTCTCTCTTCTAGATCACCTTTCTGTAAGTATGATACAGCTCTGTGCCGTAAGTGCCTCTGGATCATCGGTTGTATGAGTTGCTTGTAGTTTTTTCTGCTTTCAGATTCTCACCCTGCCCATCGATTACAGCGCAGTTATAGCTGTGTACAATGTGCTAAAGGAGTGCAAAATGTTATGTCAAAATTATCCACTCATTTCGGCTCTGTTCAGGGCCAAATACCTTTGCAGAACAGCAAAGCCAGTTTTGCAGGAAAACAGATCCCGCTGATACTGTATTAAACACAAGGCAGCTGCTAGTAGAAGGTCATGAACCTACCAATATCAGCAATACTCTGGGTTAATGAAATGAGGTTGGATTTTCTTTCAACTGTTGGTTGGCTTTTATACCAGTTGAAAAATGAGAATTAAAGGTGAATGGTTGAAAGCACACACACTGTCAAGCAGGTTTTTTGTAAGATCTCAGGTGACTGGCAAAATCCTCACAAAATTTGACCCAGGCTGGGGAAAACAGCTTAGTTTGGGCTTGCAACAGCTGCCAGAAGTGGTCAATTCAAATGCAATTGCTTTGGAATTTTGGTATTTACAAAAGTAGACCTCAAAGAACTTCAAGCAACCAGCAGAATATAAAACTCTCTCTTCCATCTTATAGCCCAAGCTGCCCAAAAAGGAAGCCAAGAGCCTCCAACATTCAGCTGTTAAGACCTTTTGCTCCAAGCAACCAGAGGGGTGTTTCCAAACGATGGCTAACAGCCCAAGGAATGGTGCTAAGGACTGAGCTCTGCTGTTAGACTCTCCGTATTGTCCTTCAGCAGATTATGCAAACTTCTGGACGGATCCTGCCCGCAGATGGTGAGCAGATCAGCAGGGAAAGGATGGAGAGCCAAGGATGCTCGAGCCTGATCGAGTGGGACTTGGGTACCTCTTCTTCCAGGTACTCCCTCAGCACCAGCTGCAGGAATGAGGCTGGTATTGTATATGTAACATCACCAAAACGAACTTTTCCATTATTTTGCTGAAATTTGGGTGGAAATCAGAAAGGTGGACAAGCTGGCATCCCTGGCTGAGCAGACGTCCAGCTCTCCATGCCGCCCAGCTCCCAGGCTTCTGGCTGGCAACCTGTCTCCTTCTTTCACGTCTTTGATAGATGGGCTCCCTGGCTGGGGAAACAAATGGGTTTTGTCTGTGGGCCAGCATAGCAAGCCTCAGCCAACCTGAGAATAAATCACAGAGCATGATGTAAACACTCGTAAACACTTTCAAAAACAAAGCAGGTCCTCGAGGAGACATTCTGTGCAGCCTTTCCATTAAACATGTGTTTGCAGTAATGAATAGCCTACTTAAGACCGAATGCGGGAAAACCAGCCCCCACTAATCCATAAGGGAGGCCTTTGTGACTCGTTGCAGCCGCCCATGATGCTCCTCGAGCACTGCCCCTTCTGCAGTGAAACTGCTGTGGGACGCCCAAGGTTTGATCCCGCTCCGTTTAGTCCAGGGCAGTCGTGGAAGAGGAGATGCTCCCCAGGAAAAGGAGGTGGTGACTGGGTAATTTTCGCGGAGCACTTCTTGACAAAATGCCCCTAAAAATCACACTTTACAGCGTTCAAGTTTCTGTATAAGCGCAGAGATGTGTAGCTGTATATAAGCACACACATACACGAGTATTATTAGCCTGGTGCCCTGTTGTCCTGCACGGTGAGAGCTATTTCCCTCTGGGCAAAGCCACCACGAGAGGGGCACAGTGACACCCGCTGTTCAGGAGAGGTGGCTGGGAATTTCGTGACAAATGTTGGGTTTTTTACTAAATATGAAGGAATCCTTCAGCTTCTCCGTTCTTTCACCCACAAACACATAAAGTGTCGTGCTGCTACAGCCACACGAAAGTTTAGGTAGTTGAGTTTTGCGTTTAGGTGCTCGTGCGTGAAAGATTTGTACTATTGTTTGGGCCATGTATTCATAAACAAGCAGATTCCTTACATGTAATTAATGAATTTATTTCCATAATCTTAATAAAATATTGTTTCTTTACATTTTTCCTCAATAAAAAGCAGCTGTTACACCCCCCCAGAATTCAACAACCGAAGACACTTCCTATCAATAGGTATGAACACCAGCAAATTGAAAGGGCCTCTCATACCAAATCCCTGATGAACTGAAGTAAATAGGAAACAGAAAGACAATATACAGAACTTTAAAATATGTCTGTATCCTTTTTTATACAACCTTTATTTTTATACCCCACGTTTTCTAAGTCTGGCAGATCAGGAAATATGAGAGTTGAAAAATGGAATCCTGTTGCATCTGAAAAAGTTATTTTATGTCACTTTAGATATTTCTGAAAGGCATTAATTATAATTTGGTTCTTTTTTTTTTTGATGTCGCAGTATAAAAGCTGGCGGGACTTATAGGTGGAAATAGGTGAAATGTAGATCAGTAACATCTTAAAGCAGTCTAGAACAGGTGGTCTGAAAAACATACTGCACATACAGAATATACAACCACAAAAGTTATTACTAAAAAAACCAAAACAAAATGCATTTAGGATGGGAGAAAAAGTGTTTAATATGCAAAAGAAGACAAATACATCAATGCATTTTCCACTTCTTAAATAGGTTTTCCCGGCAGGGACTTCATATACCAGTCATAGGGGAAGGCAAACAGAGCTTGGCTGGAGCGTCCAGCGAGCTGCCTACTGGAGCCTTTCTCCAGCTCAAATTGCTGGTGAGTGATTTGGATCACATTTGCTCCTTAACGATGCTGCAGGGAATTTATTTTCCAACACAGCCTCTTCTGAGTTTCCGGTCTTGATCTCAGGTCATTTTAATGAGAGGGAGAGAAAAAAAAAAATATTATGAAAGTCTGAGTAGTGAAACTGAACGAAAGCTTAATGAAGAAACGTATGATCTTATGTTGTGAGGACGTTAATACTACTTTGTGCTTATGCTTGTCAACCTTTTACTAAGAAAGGAACAAAACTGTGCTCTGTTTTATATATGAAAGCCATAATTTATGTATGCAATATATAAATTAATCAGGGACAGTTTATGTATGTCTTTTGTAAACTTCAGAAACATTAAAACAAAATATTACTGGTGCTTCCTTACTTCTTTTTTTCATTATGTCCTGGTTTGCTTAAGCAAAGATTAATGCCTTCTCATCTTAGAAAAGAAATGGCCTCAAGTTGCACCAGGGGAGGTTTAGATTGGACATTAGGAAAATTTTCTTTACCGAAAGAGCGGTCAGACATTGGAACAGGCTGCCCAGGGCAGTGGTGGAGTCACCGTCCCTGGAGGCGTTCAAAAAACTTGTTGATGTGGCACTTCAGGGACATGGTTTAGTGGGCACGGTGGTGTTGGGTTGATGGTTGGATTTGATGATCTTAGAGGTCTTTCCCAACCTTAATGATTCTATGATTCTACGATTCTAAGAAGGAACTGCTTGCTAAGGAATGAAAAGCATTCATTTAAGAAGATAGATGTGAGTACGTTAGGTGCAGTGTTTGTTGCTACAGGCCATGTCTTCTCTCTACTGTACTCACCACGTGCCCAGAAGTTAATTGTCTATAGTTGCAGCTACTTCATTGTTTTCAAAACTAATTCCTACATCTTCTGGTTTAAGATAAAGATCTGACCAGTTTTCTAGGTATTAAATATGAACTTGAAGATGAGAGATGCCCTGCGGACGGGCCATGAGCAGTGGGTTGACTGGCTGGAAGAGTTACACGTCCGTCTCGTCTTTGGCTTCACGGCGCCTCTGGCCTGTGCATCTCCACCCATGATTAGCAGCAGAAAAGCAGTGCCTGGGAGCCCAGGAGGTGGCACAAGCGATGCCCAGGAGGTGACACAAACCCGGGCCCCACCAGGGGGTACCAGCAGCGCAGAGCAGCTCTGTGTCCCATCTCCGCAGAGCATTCAAAAGCTCTCAGCCCCAAACTTGTGGCACATGGATGACGGAGACAGGGGGCAGGCAGGGTCTCGCCTGGCCAGAGCTGTGGCTGGCGGTGTCGGCTGCTTGGTGATTTAATGGTGGGGCCCTCCCCACTAGGAAGGCCCGTGGGAGGGCCAGAGGATCTAGTTACGATGATCGCTCCATGGAGAAACTTGTGTCGCGTGTATGCGTTGAAGAAGTGAGCGGTTTTACTGAGTTTCATCATTTGCCAGCTGCTGATGCTGAAACCTTCTGTACTTGGGAAGCCTTGGGTGAGAAGAGCTGTGAGAGGCCAGAGGAGAAGGCTATCGCTTTGCTCACCTTAACCTCACATCAATTGCAGAGCACGGAGCAGTGCCACGAAGTTACCCTGTTATTAGAAAGTATTTTGTCCCCTGGTAGCACCAACCTCATGCCCCACTTGTAGGACCCGCTCGTACACCCTCGGCTGACATCCCACATCCTCCCTTCAGCTCTTTGTCAGCCGGCTCGGCAGTTTCAGCCCTATTTTAATAAAGTATGAGTAGTTCAATACAAATATAACTATATGCCTGCATGTTGTTACACCAGCATCTGAAGGGGTTCTGGAGGTGCTGAGCTCCCTTTCACAGCGGAGACCTCACTTTGCGTGCCGTAGCGGCTCTTCTCCATCTGAGACATGTAAGTGCATATGAATTTCCAATTACTTGTAGTTATTTCAATAAATGAAAGAGAAAAGCTTAGTTTTATTAAAATCTTTAAAAATTGCAGAAGTTTCCAAAAGAATATTCCAGACTTTAAAAACCTTTTCATTAAGTAAGAATTGTTCTTACAACTTTCGTTGACAGATAGGCAGGAAGAAAATTAACTGATTGAATTAAATACTGAAAGGCAAACTCTGATAAAGGTAGAAGAAAAATATGGATGAAATCCAACCCATAAATTTTCATGAAGAATCAGAAGTGCATATGAATGAAACGATTTAGCCATGTGAAGTATATAAATTCAAATAATCAGGATACGGCACCTAAGGACCTGGATTCGATGCCAAAACCTTTGGTGTATGCAAAGTCTATTATGTTGAGACACAAAAGATTGAAAAATGCATACGACATTTCTCTTGTACAAAGCCATTCTTAACACATGGTCATGAAAAAAAGATTGCCTGATCTGTTGGAAGTTAGATATTAAAATAAATTAGAATATAGCGTGTCATTTAAATAAGGCAAACTCCAGTGGATTTGTCTGTCTTATTGGCTTCTTTTGAAGAGACACATTTCAGGATTAAACCATAATTGCTGAGATTATTTGAATTCTAATTTTAGAGTTAATTTAGTTAATTGCCACAGAGTAATTGGCTCAAGCTTGATTGACCTGAAAAATGTCCATTTGTTAGCTGATAATTGTCATGCCAAATGAGCGTAGTTGTGTTGAATTCAAAATAATATTTGGACAACTATTCATGATATTTGCGCTATTTCGTTCTGTTTTGATAAGCTCTGGATACCGCATGCTAGATTGCTTGTTTGTTATTTCTCACCATGTTTTTTAATTTCACTTTCTACCGCTCCTTTTTGTTTTAAATGAGGGGAGTTTATTTTAACATCTGGCATTTGAGCAGAAACCACAGGCTGATGTTTTTGGTGCAAATCACCCATGTTTCCATCAGCTTTGCCAGAAAAGGATCAAACGCTTTGTTCAAGCGAATTACTGTGCTGAAATCTCCCAACCAGCCTCTGTGCACACCCCTCATGGCACTGGCACAGCCCGTCCCGAGTTTTCAAGCAGTTTGTTTTTTCACCGATCCCGGTTTCAGAAAGGGTGCTGCTCCTCTGCTGCTCTTTGCCCTGTTTGTTTGAAATGTGCTCGTCTTGAGAAGTTGATTCCTGACTCTGCCTTTGACCGATTGCCTCTACTGTGATCTTTTAATTCACCTTTTGCATAGAACGAGGCAGTAAAATACCAACCAGACACAAAGTCAAACATGCAGCATACCCACTGCGGCTAGAAGGCAACCACAGCCGACGGCAGTGAGACGAATGATGCCACGGGACAGCAGGTGGACCTTAGGTAGGATCACAACGATGACCAAACTCGGGGTTTCTGCTTGGACTTCTCAGTTCCCAGGTATTGCCAGGTAGACATACAGGCGCACCATCACATTTTTGAAAAGAAATGGAGCATAATAGTTGAAAATCACTTTGCAGAAGCCGTTTTAAGAAGATACAGCAAAGCACCCGTGGCAAGAGATGGGAAAGGAAGGCAGGCCCAGGTGATCTTCAGCTTGAAAGAGAAAACTCGGCTGCAGTGAATCCCTCTCCTCCTCTAGTGCAGACGATGACCAGGCTGGACTTGAACAGTTTTTCCCCCACCCCACCGTCCTGCACACTGACACCCAGGAGCAGAGCAGGCCTGGCAATGCCTGTGCCGCCGTGAGCGTTGCCTTTAGCAAGCTGGCTGAGCTTTGCAGCGGGGTGGGGATTCGCTACGCAACTTGCAAACATCACTGGCTGTAGCATAGAATAGTATAGGAGAGCATCATAGCATAGCATCGTGGCGTGGCATAGAATAGACTATTTCAGCTGGAAGGGACCTACAAACACAATCTAGTCCCAATCCTCGACCGCTTCAGGGCTGACCAAAAATTAAGGCGTGTTGTTAAGGGCGTAGTCCAAACGCCTCTCGAACACCGACAGGCTTGAGGCATTGACCACCTCTCTAAGAAGCCTGTTCCGGGGTTTGACCACCCTCTCTGTAAAGAAATGCTTCCTCACGTCCAGTCTAAACCTCCCCTAGCGCAGCTGGGAACCATTCCCAAGTGGATCCCAGGGAGAAGAGCTCAGCACCTCCCTCTCCACGTCCCCTCCTCGGGCAGCTGCGGAGAGCAGTGGGAGAAAGCAATCCTCCTCGTTCGTGCACCTCACTTCTCAGGCTTTAAGGCACCGACCTGCAGGGTGGCAGGAGGGGGGCCAGCGGACACCCTTTCCAGCGCCCACCGCGCACATCCCCGCCGGGCTCCGCGGATCAGCTCCGAACGCCACTAGATGGCACCGCCGTCCCACAATTAACCCAACGCGCCGGGTTGGAGGTGGGAAGGTTTGGGAGAACTCAGCAGGGGCTCTTGAGCTCCAAACCCTAGCGTTTGCAGTGGTTGTCAGGTGTGGGTGGGTGGCGCTGGGCGGCGAAGCACACGATGGTGAGAAAAGCTGCGGGGAAGGGTCCTGGTGAGCTCCCGCAGCGTTTTAAACGTGCATCGGCGACCTGCCAAAGCTGCCCCTCGACCGTGCCCCGCCGCCTCGGAAATCCAGGTGACACGCTAAAGAGGGGAAAGCAAGCTGTAAAAAGCTCTGTGTCTCAAAACAAGACGTGGTTTTCCCACGGGTTAGAATAGCATCAAGGAGTTAAGTTATGTTTGGGTGTTTACCGGGGATTGCTGGGTTTCCGCAAAGCAAAAAAGAAGTCAGCATTAACAAATACATTATTCATAAGTATCTTCATGTCCTCAGGTGTCAGCTCAGCTGAGAAAGGGAGAATTTAATGAGCTCTCTGCAGACTTGTAAATTTGTACATTTAGTAAATATATGAAATAAATTCTCTTGTTTACACGGTAGATGTATAAAACTGACATGGAAATTCAGCCAGCCCACACTGAAGTTTGCCACAAGGCACTAGGCTAACACAAATAACATCACTCTGCCCGTCTGCTCTAACCTGACAGGCACAGACACGCGTTACACCTTTCCCTGATGCAGCTCACACACACACACACACACACACACACACACACACACAGAGGCAGCGAGAAGACAAGCAATGCCACGGGAAACACAACAGCCTTTCTGAGGAACGGCAGCGTCCTTGGGCAGCTGGTGATACCCAGAGGTCAGTTTGGTGCCGAATGTCTCTGGGCAATCGATAAGTGCAGGGGAATCAAATAACTTTCGATTTAACATTTGGGGTTGGGTTGTTTCCTGAACTCGTGTCACTGAAACGGAAAGAATATCAGCCCTCACGCTTTGGAGAGTTGAAGACAGATCTTCTAAAAATACGCCTGAAGTACCTGGTGTTCAGCTGAACACCCTGTCAGCCGTATGAATCAGCTATTTCTGATCTTGCAGTGTGCATATAGGAACACTCAGTGCAAACTTTACATTAGTAGGACAATGGTTTTCACCTCTTTAACCTTTTTTTTTTTTTTTTTTCCACCCAGCGAAGCCACAAATGGCCGTGGTGACTGGCAGTTGGCTTGCTTTCCTTCAGCATTTTCCAAAATCTCGGACAAGCACGTGTGCCTTGCTGCGCGGCCCGGAGGTCGGCAGCCTAAACCTTTCCTGGCACAGAATCGTGACAGGGCGAAGGGGGAGGGCAGGGACCCCCGGCAAAGCGGTGCTGCCTCAGCGACAGGCACAGCCCGGGAGTTCTGGGATGGTGGAGGGTGTTGGAGACAAATCCTTGCCTTGGCATAAGCCTCTATGCTTGTGTGCATGTATGTGTTTATAGCTATAGATGTGCAAAATGGGTCGCAGCACTCGTGCCCCAGAGCAGAAGCTATCCACGGCCTTCCAGCAGGAAGGAATGGGATCTCCTGAGTGTTTCTTGCATCTCTGACACACCCGCTGTGCCCCACTCCTGGAGAAAATGTACTGGGTTAGACAGACCTGCCGTGGGAGTGCGCACACACACGAGTAACATGGCTTAGAAAGAAAAAGTTCAGACGTAAGAATGATACTGAAAATGCGAAGAGTCAGTGGTACAGATGTACTTTTGCAGACCCAAAGTACAGATCGGCAGGTTAAGAACTGGAGGTGTTTTATTTCTACGAGATGCCACCTGAAGGTGTTTTAATTCTCTACCACAGATCCCCGTCCCGTTTATATTTACACATAGCTCCAGATAAAAGCCGTGCTTTTCATCTGTACTTCTGACGAACGGTCTGAAATTTCAAAAAGACATACCCTATAGCAAAAGAATATACAGAAATGCAATTTAAAATCATTTTTTCATCAAATCATGATATGCCTTCTATCAAAGATGAACAATTTTTGATTATTTTCTTCCATTTTAACATCAAGGGGAGAAAACAACGCAAACCTCTGCGTTTACAGGAGAGTAAGAAATGCAGACGAAAAGTTTTTACAGGATGTCACGTGTATGTCAAAAACGTGAAAATCAAGCGATTCACCTGGTCTTTTGTGGCTGCCATACTCCAGCAAAGCTGGTGCATAGTTTGCCATGGACCAAAGCATCGTGTGAATTTCACTTTAAAGTCAATGCCGGCAGTACCAAAAAGGAAGAAAATCCTTTCTGTCTCTTGCAGCCCAGTGTGTGGGCACCAGACTGGCTGATTCATTTGCTGCGTTACAGCTCTGCCCAGGGGCCAGCCAGGCTGTGAGCGCTGGCAGTGTGGAGCACAGAGAGAAGGAGTTCAGTGTGAGTCAAGGAGTTCAGTGTGAGTCAAGGAGTTCAGTGAGAGTCAAGGAGTTCAGCGTGAGTCAAGGAGTTCAGCGTCAGGCGTTCGTGTAAGAGCACACACACCTTTAGGGGTTTTGCAGGCGGGAAATTTTACTTTCCAAATGATACTGATTTTTATTTTGCACTTAAAGGAATAGTGGGAGAGCAGGTGGGTGATTTCTTGCAAATGTATTTATTCGCTGGAAGTCAAAGCTTGCTGAATGAAGGGACAGCTAGGCCTGTCAGGCTGCTTTACCGTAGCACTGCAGATCCTAAACGGAGGTGTCAGGCCTCAGGGGTTGCTCAGGTCAAGTAAAGTTCAGAAATTGTTTTATAAGGTGCCAAATAGGGACGTTTCAGCTTTATTGCTGAAGCTCTCGAATCTCCCATGCAATGGGATCAGCTCACCCTGTAACCGCTGCTGTAGTCGACATCAAAAGCTCAACTCAAAACGCCCTGGAAACTCATTTGTTCTCCAGTCTCTACCGGATACTTGCCGAGAGGATTTAGGCACCTTCTTCACTTTTCCTGACTTGCTGGTCATTTCCTCACGACAGGATGGAGGCTCTTGCGGCTGGCTGGATTCCATGCCCTGGGCTGGGGAGGAAGCAGGAGAGGGTATCAGCCGGTGGCTCTCACCGTTGCTGTTTTCCCAAAATCTCACCGTTTGCCCCAGGAAACTTTCTAATTTTTTTTTTTTTTAGGGGGGGGAGGGTGATGCCCACCCCAGGGCCGCTGAGCTCCCCTGCTCCTGCACCTGCCCGCGGTTTACCGAGGGGGCTTCGCTGGGGTTTGGTGAGGGAAGGAGGGAGGAAGGGAGGGAGGTGTTGCCCCGCGGGGCTGGGGGCGGCCCGGCGGGTACCCGCGGACACGCGTGGGGCGGCGGGGAGGGGAGGGGGGCGGCCCGGCCGTGGCAGGGGGGAATGGCGGGGGGGGGTGTGGGGGGTGTGAGGGGGTGGGTGTCCCGCCCCGCTCCTCCGCCGGCGGGCGCGGGTCCGCGGTGAGCGGCCGTGAGCCGCGGGCGGTATTTAAGCGGGCGGACGCGGAGCGGCGGGCTGCCGCCGGGGCTGGCGGGGCGCCGCCGGAGCATGCACGCCTTCGGGCCGCCCGCCGAGCCTCCCCCCCACGCCCAGGAGCTGCTGGAGGTGGCGGTGTGCCCCGGGATCTACCCGCCGGGCCGGCCCCAGCCCCCGCCTGCCGCCAACCCCTACCTGTGGCTCGGCGGCCCCGCCGCCGCGCCCTACCTGCCCGCCTCCCCCTTCCTGCCGCCGGGCTGCGCCCCCGCGCAGAGGCCGCCCTCGGGCCCCACCGCGGGTGCGGAGCGGGGTTGGGCGGCTCTGGCCCCGCAGCCGGAGTGCCTGCGGCCGGCCAGGCCGCCTTACTCCTACTCGGCGCTGATCGCCATGGCCATCCACAGCGCGCCGGGCCGGCGGCGCACCCTCAGCCAGATCTACCAGTACGTGGCCGAAAACTTCCCCTTTTACAAGAAAAGCAAGGCGGGCTGGCAGAACTCCATCCGCCACAACCTCTCCCTCAACGACTGCTTCAAGAAGGTCCCGCGGGACGAGGACGACCCGGGTAAGGGGATGAGGGACGGGGGCTCTGGCGGGCGCGGCACCCCCGGCCCCGCCGTGAGGCGCGGAGGCGGGAAACGCGCGGGTCGCTCCCTCTCTTTCCGCAGGCAAAGGCAACTACTGGACCCTCGACCCCAACTGCGAGAAAATGTTCGATAACGGCAATTTTAGGAGGAGGAGGAAGAGACGGGCCGAAGCCGGAGCGCCCGAGGGGGCCGCGGGGAGCGGAGGGGGCCCGCGGGCGTCCTGCCCCGCCGGGCTGCGGGGCACCCCCGGCGCCGATGCCCCCCTCTACGGCCGCGCCGCCGGGGCCCAGGCGTGACTGGGGCTCCCCGGGCGCACCGAGCTGCACTGACGCACCAGAGAGGCATATTTTTGTAACGCCTAAACGTACGTTTTTCTATAGGACCCATAAACACAGAGCGGCGCAGGAGGGAGGGAGCGGGGACGGGGGTGTGCTGGGAGCCGGGCGAAGCCGTCGGGGCGGGTTGTTGGTGCCGCTTTCCCTCCTTTTTTTTTTTTTTTTTTTTTTCACCTTGTCCCTTCCCACCGAAACCTTGGAAAGGCTTTAACCCCCTGTGGGTGTCCGGGATGGTTTTCTCACCTTTCCATGGCCGAGAGCAAAGCAGAGCTCCCCGCAGCAGCCCAGCCATGCAGCCGAGGGGCCCTCGCTGGATGGAAGGTGGTTTAGGGGAGGTAAGTGCAGCCCAAGGTGGTTTAGGGGAGGTAAGTGCAGCCTGGACTCTCCAGAGATGCCAGGAGAGAACCTCCAGGGAGATGGAGGGATGTGCCTTCATCCCCAGGCCCTACTCCCAGTGGGGACCTGGCTGGCGTGCGGGGCACCCAGCCCCGCCATCCTCTGCAGCGTTTCTAAATAAAACCCCTTTATTTATTCTTTTTTTCCAAACACACAAGATCATCTTTGTGTCAGCCCGTGGAGCTGACCATAATTTGTACGAAGAATTTCAGATTTAATCGAGCGTCCCAAATTGAGCCGGATCCCCGCTGAGGAGCTCTTTTAATTGCTGGTTTTCCTGCTAACCACCTTGACGATGGCATCTAGGGAGCTGGTGGCCCGTGGTGCGGGTGTCCTGGTGCAACCCGGGCTTTGCCCTGCAGTACAGCGGCCCCCAGCACACCCGCCGGCTTCCTGGGGTACCTGCTGCTTGAGGCTGCCTTGGTAAACACACCTCTGGTTTATCCACAGCATCCACACCTACGTGTGTTTTCTGCGTTTTTTTTTTTTTTTTTATGAAGCTTTGGGAGAATGCAACGTGGCACCAGTGGACTGCAGCCACGGTGGTTATGTCTGGATATTTTATTAAATACTTCAAATGAGAGGGTTTTGGGCACCCCCTACTTGCTTATTAATGCCTGGTGCCTGTTGCCTGCTCTTGTTTTCCAGTCGTTTTTTGAAGGTCGTTGAGTTTGAAGAAAACAAAATTGTCAACTGTATAATCTGTTGCCTTTCCTTTCTGGCTCCCTGTCTCCTCCAGCCTGCTCTTCCTCATTTATGACAAAAATGCAGCTTTCTTAAATGAAAAGCTAAAAATATTATTGTTGTAGTTCACAAGAAAGCAACCCCAAACAGCAACCTGTGTAATGCAAACTTTTTGTGCGTTAGAATGGAACCATAAAGCAAGTTTGACCAAAAAATACCTCATAAACAAGACAGTCTAAGAACCTAAAACACGTCGGAGATGCAAGTTGCTGAGGGAGGGGGGGAATTGTCTATACAAGTGACGTTTTTCCTGGCCCAAAATGTAATAAATAATATTGCAAAGTATCTGGTTTACAATACTCAACTTCAGTAGATGTGGAATGAAGGAAAGAGCAAACTGAACTTGTCAGCCCATGTCCTCTGTAGGTTTATGTAGGCAAATTTCTTTTTTATTGATCTCCTGCTTGAAAAAAGCTTCATACAAGGAAAATCACTTTTTATACAAGACAAATCACTATTCCGAAATGGCTTTTAAAATGTTGCAGACAGAATCTCTTTGTTCGTGCTGTTGTTTTCCAGGGTCATCCAGTAAAAAGACATTTAAATTACAGCTCCTGTTTCCTTTTTAAAGTGAGTAGGATGCTGTTCAAGGTTTCAGTCTCTGGTTTCAGCAGTGTAACCTTTAGCTTACCACATTAAATAGTGCAGGGAAAGTTATATTTTTTGCAATTAGTTGCATTTTAAGATGCTTTTTTCCAGGTGGCTGAGTGTTGTGGTGAGCAGGTCATGTAGAGAGTGAAGAGGGGAGATAGCTTTGTATCCTTACCAAAACAAACAAACAAACAAACCCAAACCAATGGGCTTGTTGATCAGTTTCTTGGTGAAAACAGCGATGTGTTTCAGTTGCCATTCAAATTTTAAAATGCTGCCTTTGGACTATGAAATTCATTTGTTGAGTGGGCACAGACTTTTAAATGGGAAGGATGGAGAAACTCTTGCCCTGGCAGAGCCAGAGGACCCTTCCCACAGCAAAGACACTGACCTCAGAGCTGGGAAACAAATGATTTCATTCAACCCACGTTTTCTTCTGCTTCAGGATACAAAGTACTGGATCCAACCGTCCAGGCTGAACTCCCCATTTTCACCTCTGCCCCGGGACAGTATGCCATTGCAGGACCCCGAAAATGCAGCAGAACACAAAGAGGAGAACCCCGGGCAGCTGCAGGCGCTTCAGGCTCTCCCAGCGTGGTCTTTGTTAGCAGCTCAGCTGGGTCCTGCGTTGGGGAAGTCCATGGATAGCTCAGTGGAAGGACCCCCCTGCATTGCCAGAACTTTTCTTCAGGGACCATTTAAGATGATGATTCAATGTGTACCTGGAGGCCATCATTTGTATTTTTTTTTGTGCTTCTGTTGTACTCTTAATTCTATTTTTGTGTACGGGAAAGAAAAGGAGAATTCTTTAAATAAATCAGTCTAATTGGAGCAGAGAAGTTGCAATCCCTCTAAGCAAAAACACTGCTCGAAGGAAGAACTGCATCAGGTAACGAGTCTCTGGGCTAACCGGGCAGCTGCAGACTTGGCTGAAAAAGGGTGATGGGATGCTGTGGTCCATCCTTGCTTGGGCCAGTCTCCCGTGGAAGCCCAGAAACAGTCACATCTAGTTCTCGGAGAACAAATTCTCGAGACTGCCAACCCACGGCTGCTTCGCTGAGCCGTGACACCCCTGGGCAGCGTGGTGGGGCACAGCGGGCTGCAGCCTCGCCGTTACCCTGCCCCGAGCTCCACGCTCGTCCCTGCTGGGCACGGCTGCGGGAGGGCCAGACGGGTTGTGGCTGGAGGTTCAGGGTGAGCCATGAGGCAGGGAATTGAGAGACCTCTGAGCAAATGACCTGGCTACTGCTTTCTGTCAGCCCCTGTCCTTACTGCTGCCAGGAGGGACTGGCCGCAGGGCGTCTGGAAGGGTATCCCAGGGCTCCTTGAGCTTCTCTGAAGCCTTCTAGAAACCAGCCTGCAGCGGGTTGATGGCTCCTCAGCTGTCCTTGTGTGAAACACTGCTGGCTATGGCAGGTACCCTCTGCAAGCCCCTCACTGAATCATTTCTCCTTGCAGCCACACCGCTTCTGCAGCAGGATTCAGATTTGAGTGTGGCAGAAGATATTTCAGGGGCCGTTTGCACTTAAGCTGAGACCAGTTTCCCCTAAGCTGTGAGGTGAGGTGGGCTCCTCCGGAGGGTGCCTGAGAACAAGGAGCCAGCTCAGGAGCTCGGATGAGGCTCCGAAGGAACCTGTCCACCTTGGTTAGATGTGAACGACTCGTCTTGTGACCTGGAGCGATTCAACTCAGTCCACCGTGTCTGCTTCCTTGGGCTTGGGCCGACTCCCTCTGTCCCCTGGGAGCACCCAGGGCCCAAACGCTGCTCCTGCAGGTCAAGATTAGCACAACAGCAGCCCTTCTCCCAGTGCTCCCAGTGAGATCCAGCATGGCAGCCGCCTCCTGGCAGGGATGGCAAGAAACACCACTTCGCCGGTGCAAGAGTACGACCCCCCCTGAGTGAATCTGGGGTGCTCGTCCCTGCTCCACACCCTCAGGTTTGGGATTTCATGTGAGCACCTGAATTTGTCCGTCCCGCCGTTGGGCAGGGGGCACGTTGGAGATGCGGAGTAGCGCTGAATAATACCGTGAACTGGCTCAAAGAGTGAGATGCTGGTTGTGGAAGGGCCCAGTTCCAGTAAGTGCCGAGCAAAGTACGGCAGAAGTGGGGGTGGTAGAGGGGAAGTGGTGTAATGAAGGAGTGGAAAAATTGAATTATAATAAGAATGCTGTCTGATATTGGCTTTAAGATCATATGGCCGTAACAGGGACTCCAAACTCTCTAATCCTGCCTGCAGCAGTAGCATTTACGATGCCCAACTCATATCTACCGAAAAGGATTAATCTGGGTTTTTTCACAAGATCAAGCTTTTTTTTTTTTTTTCTTTCAAAATGACAACACATGACTTAGCTAGATTTTTTTTTTAAGGAAAACATTTCTTTTTCACCTGTAAATCCAGATAGAAGAAGGGAAGATTTTTTATTATTATTTTGAGGTGATTCCTGCTGTGCTTGCTGAAAGGTTTCATACCATTATCTCTGTTAGCAGCTTAATTCATTTATGACTGTCATGTTTTGATAGAACTGACGTATTTTATTTTGTTTTCACTATTGGCTTAACTTGCAAGGTGTTGCTGCTCATCCAAAAGACACTTTAGGCTTGTGAGTTTTCCATCATTTTGTTAGGATGAGCTCATTAATTTTTCTTCAGACTAAGAAAAGCCAATGCAAAAAAAAACATTTCAGCTGCCAGTTAGTCACCAGCGTGGCTGGCTGATCACTTCCCAGCAGGTGATCAGCATAGACTCCTTGCTGTGTTAGCCATGAGTTTTTAAAATAAGCAGTTCTTTGCTGTTCATTTCTCGCTGTTTGTTGCTTTGTTTTTTTTTTCCTTAAAGTGTTTTGTGAAAGATCAATAGATTTTTATCAGGAATTTTATGAAACATAAGTCTACCCTGGAGCTTCTCATTTACATTAGGACAATTTTCCTAAACTCTGAATGTAATTGATGTCTATTTAAAAGTTCTTTACAGTGCCCGAGCGTGTAGGTGAGCGTTTTGCAAGAGGGATTTGCTCAGATGCTGTCTTGTAAAATAGGAGCAAGAACTGACAGCGCAGCTTCACTCACTTTTTTCCTCTGTGTAGTTGCTGAAAGAAAAGCACCATCAAACGAGCAAAAAAAAGTCACACGAGGAAGTTTTTTGGGGGAAAAGTAATCTTTCCTTTAAGTGTCTCCTCTGGCAGTGTAGTAGCTGTGTTTTTGTGCAAAAATGTGTGTGTCCACGCTGAGATTCACAGCCTGTTACTGGTGAGGAGGCTTACTGCCAGGGAGGCTTCTCCATAAATTGATTCTTCAGTGCAGCCCACGCTGCTTTTTTTTTCGTAGGCCCTATAGGTCCTGGCTTGCACTCGGTTTTTGTACAAAGCCATTTATCCCGTCGTGTTTGACTTCTGCCTCCTCCCTGCTCGGGTGGCCGGGGCTGCCCAAGGCGCCCATTAACTCCACACCAGCCCCAGAGGACTTACCCCGCTCTGCTGGCTGGGAACCCTTTCGCTCTGACAAGCCTTGGGGCAGATTGCGACGGGGAGAGAAACAGCCTTAAGAAGGAAGAGTTTTAATACTTTAATTAAGGGTTTCAGATTCATATGAGCAATTATAAACTACAGGCTTTCTTCTTCTTCTTTTTTTTTTTTTTTTAAATTACACAGCCCGGCCCTTCAGGTTCCCCTCGGAATCCTGCCGGGGCTCACGGCCTTCCCTTACATTTCTCTTTCCCACTTTGGTTTCTGTAATGAGATAATTAAGCGTCTCATGGTTTGTTAAGATACAATATGTGAAAAAGGCTTTTAAAGCTGTTGATTCAGGATGGGAAGCCAGGTTATCACAGTTTCTTACTACCTGTTACATACAACCTTACAGGAGAGAGTCTGTCCTTTTAAGAGGAAGAAATTGTTTAGAAAATCACGCCGATTAAGAATAGCATGTGCTTAATTTAATTCCCACTGCAGTGGTTAGCTTTCAGTGTGTAAAATCAAGGAGCTGCTTTAAGTGCTTCCCTGACTGAGCTTATATCGTGAGCAGGTGCATTGGATTCATCACAAAAAAAAAAAAAAAAAAAGGAAGCTGTGAGAATACTCTCAGAAAAAAGCTTAAAAAGCCCTTCAATGCAAGGTTTACAAGACACTACCCAAGTACCAGTCACCCCCGTTTCTGCTGGCTTGCTAGGGTTCTCAGCGCTTTCATTGCAGGTAGTGGCTGTTCCTCAGTGAGCGTTTCCTTTTTTGCTTCAGCCACCAAGTACTAGCCATTGGCCAGACCATGGTAAAGGGGAAGAAATTGTCAGGTAATTCCCCCCCCTTTTAAAGAAAAATCTACACATGCAGAAGTAAAGTCTGCTGACAGTAAAAGGCCAGTATGACTGTGGGCTCTACAAGCTGCTTGCCCAGATCTCCTTAAATTATACCATGGTGAAGAAAACTTGACCTCCATATGTCAAAATTCGTTAATTAAAAAGAATGTGCAAGACAGCAGAAATTCTTTCCTATGAGGGTTAACAGCCTAAACTCTTCTGGTGTCCCCCGTTCACTCTCACCTGTATCTCTGCTTATGGTCCAGCCAAAGTTCTCCATACCCAAACCACAAAGGACATCCCAGGTGAGACCTGGTGTCAATAGTACCACATCCATCGGACATGCAAACAGACTTGGAGATTTCCTTTCCTCCAGGCCCACAGTCACCATCCAGTCAACCCCGGACCTCAGGATCCTCTCACACATCAACGTTCTCGATGTCCCCTTGAGGAACCCGCCGTGTGGCCGGTCCACCCCTGCCTCGTCAGGAAGGGCTGCCCTCCCGCCTCCCTGCTGCCTCTCACCGCCTGGCACGCCACCCAGGCGGCACGCTCCTACCTTGTCAGCAGAGTCGTTAATGAAGGACCTAATGAGGTTGTGCCCTAGGTCCATCCTGAGGCATTATTCACATATATCCCCCATGGGAACCGAGCGTTGCGCTGACCTACCATCCTAAGCCACCCTGGGAAAGTGCCAGTGTCACCCCAAATTCTCATTTTACACCATTTCTTGGCACGGGGTAGTTTTCTTTGGTGACGTGGTGTACCACCCCCCTTCTTCAGCACGCAAGCAGTCACTCGAACGAGGAGGTGATATCAAGATTTCAAGTTCAAAAGTGACGGAAGTTCAAAAATGGCAGAATTACCCAGCAGCAAGTGGAAAATGCTGAGTTTAGAGCCAAGGGAGCTACCCCCATGGCGGCAGTGGGACTGAAGGCTGCCCTGGTTGTCCCCGAGGCTGGGGGGTTTCTCTGTGCTCGGAAGAAGGCAGGGGCGTGGGGAAGCCCTCTGCTGAGAGACCTGAAATCCAAAAATTCAAATATCCCTGGGTGTAGCATAAACTCCAGCTGCTGCTACAATCTCCACCTCTCGCTCTGCAGTTGTATTTTAAAGGATGGAGCTTAGCTGAGTGACGGAACTCGGGGGCAGGGATAAATCGATGGTTTGTGCCTCAGGCTGTTCCTGCCACTGCAAATTGTGCCGCTGCGGGTAAGAATTCACAGTAGCTTTTTTTTTTTAAATCTGTGTAGGTATCATCCAGCGTATTTCTTATTGCTGCAAACGAAGAAAAGTGACCGAGAAAAGAAAGCCAACTTCATACTACACTAAAGCAGCTTGCGTTTTTGCTGAGAAAAATGTTACCTGCGGTCTGCATCCACATCTCAAGCAGAGTTTTCTTGGGTTTGCTCATACAGCGGGACGAGACAGCTGCAATTTGCCAATCTGCCCTCCACGGTGTAATGAAAGCCCTGTCTAGGAGTGTCCCTCGGGTCTGATGTCTCATGGCGCTAACATCGTGCCAGGCTAGGCTGGGAACAGAACCGTTTAACGCGGCGTGGTGGAGCGGTAATTCCAGTCCCGCCACGTCAGCAGGTTGCAGCCCCTGTCTCCGGGCACAGCACCAGCGTGTGCTCAGCTTTTCTACGTCCCAGCCCGCCTTGACGTGCAAATAGAGCGTACAGCTAGTCAGGGAACGGCACCTCGCGGGGATTGCACATCTTAGGTTAAAATATTGCTTCATTCTTGGCTGTGCAAAGGGTTTCCTTGAGACACCGGGTTTGAGCCGTGGATACAGAAGTGGTCAGACCGCTGGGACACAAAGTGCGATTTTAAACAATAGGGTGTTTTAAGGAATAGGATGTGACCTCAATCTTAGCTTTAAACACACAGATCTGTTTTCATAATGTATCTAAATTTTAGTAATGACACATCATTGTGGGTTTTTACCCATCTAAATTTAAATGGAAAGGTATAACAGTGATTTAGTGACAAAGTGATGTTAGCACTTCTTCTCAGCACTCAAAAAAAGCAATATTAAGGTGTCCTGGTTTGGCTGGGACAGGATCCCAGCCCAGCCATGCTGGCAGGCCGTTAGCAGCTCCAGTCAGCCAGGGCAGCTGCCCTGAGTGAGCTGCAGGTGTAACCCATCCCATCATGTCATGGGCGTTATAAAGGGGGAAGGTTTGCTGAGGAAAGGAACTCTTGTGGGGTTTTTTTCATGGGGTTCTATCTGCTCCTCCAGTCATCTCTCCCAGGAACTGCTCTCTGGTAAGTTGTGATGGCTGGATGCTCATTTGGCCGAGTACAACTCTGTGTGTCTCTGTGGGTATTTGTACTGTTTTGTTGGATCTGTTTTCACTTCAACCCAGGGGTCTGCTCCCCTGTTCCTGGTTCCCCTCCCTGGCTGGTGAGGAGTCATCAGGCAACAGAGCAACTGTTAAGAGTTTAGCCCTGGGTACGGGCTAAATGCGGATATAAAGATACAGAATAAACAGGTGGTTTTTATCTGGTGCTCAGGTATGACTCACATTTCAAGTCATGTTTCTGCTTGTACGGTATAATGCTTCGTTTCATAGTGATACGTTAGTGACAAATTTTGGTACTTTAATAGGCTCTTCCCTTCTTTAACAGCTAATTACTACAATTGGCTTCCTGCACAGTAAATGCTTCCTCCCTCCCAGCCACAAGTCCATGACAACAAACACAGAGATGAAAAAACACTTTTGTCTTTGCCATTTGGCCCTTGAGAGGGGTCTCCAGAGGACCAACCCTTAGCTTTTTTAATTGGGAGGATATTTAGACACCTTCTACTCAAAATTTGTCTGGGAATGTCGTGAAAGAAAGCAAACGCCGAGTGGGGTTATGTGAAAGCCCTGTTTTGTTGGCACTGCCCCCAGCAGCAAAAGCCTTGCTAAAAAAGATGACAGGGATTACCTGATACCTGCATCTAATGGCTCGCCACAACTCTAACGGTATCCCTGACATGATTTCCCTAACCCTGCCTGTAGGAGGTCGCTGGCTCTGGGGAGGACGGTGTGGCAGCGGAGGATCGTGCTGCCAGCCTCGGGGGCGATAGCAGTCATCTTTTGGGGGGCAGTGGAGGAGCTGCAGACCCGGGCAGCTTGGGCCAGACTGGCCAGGTCACTCCAGATGTGTTTGCAATTGAACTCCTTCCTGCTTTTTTCCGTGGTGTTTGAGCTTCTGTGCTAGTTTGCAATGTGAGACAGCAAACTTATCTGTTTCCTGGGGATAATTCCTACATCCCATCTTGATTCCTGCCAGATCCTGCTTTGCCCAATCCTGCAAAGATCTTTAGACTTATTATTTCTCTCCATCATCAAGTCACAATGAAGTTATATTATACAGATGTGGAGGCAGAGGTACACAGAGGTACAAAGCCAGCGGGGTCCATCTGCGATCAGGAGATGCTCGGCTCCACAGGGCTTGCTCTGGCCCTGCACAGAGTGGGAGAAGGAGCTTCCTTCCTCCAGAAGGTTCTCCAAAACCACCTGGCAGTCCTGTCTTTGTGTGCAAAAGGTTGTATTTCCCCCATTAAGGAGGCAGAATTTGTTTGTGTTGTAGGAGAGACAGAGCTTTTTGGGTTTAGTAAGATCTCGCCAGAGTTACAGAAATTGTGAAGTTGATATGTAATTAGGAGTGAGAAGGTGCTTTCTAAAAAATAACGAATAAGCAAAGCTTGAGATGAACAAAAATGTAAAAGCTTGAGCTGGTCCTTCAGGTGGTCAGATCAAGTCTCAGCTGCTCTTCTCATGGATAAACATTTAATGAACTATAACTGTGTTACAGGTAGAAGGTGAAACAAAATATTCTGATGAAATTAGCAGGACAATATCATCTCTGAATCCAGTTAGATGGCCAAATCAAATCCACTTCACCCCTCCTTCACTCCCTCTTCCCCGTGAAACCCTGCAAGAAATTTATATCAATTAAACCCCTTTAGTGCTCTCCTGGCGCAGTGCCTTTTGCCCAGGGACATGCAGATGGTTGATCCTGGTCATCAGCTCATTAACATCCACCTTAAAATCTGTTCCTTTCTTTCTTGCACCCAGTGTCATTATTTTAGTCCTCTTCATAGTTAGCAGCATTTGTCCATTTTCTCGTGTAAATGTAGTCGTAACTATTGGAACCCTTCCTTCTTCTGATAGGGCACAATTTTCTTTTCACTTGCATTGTTCTTCTCCTCCTGCATTTCAACTTTCATCAAAATTGCAGTCTTTTCTCCTAAAACAAGCACTTTCCTAAGTGCTGCAGTTTGCATTTTCTGTACAAGTTCATACTCACCTCTCTTGAGCTTTGGTTACCAAGATGGTGCTCTGCTGAATGTGAAAACACTGACTTCATAAAATAACATTTCACCCTTTTGGTGGCTGATATTTGGCCCTTCTCCCTCTAGATAATGCGTGAATAGTGAATGCAGATGACTCATCCCTATTCGGTGCCATCCTGGGGTGCCGCCTCCTCTCCTTCAGCATGATGTATGCTTTGTGTCCTTTTCGGCCTGTTCTTGAAATATCTTCTAGTTCTTGTACTCATTTCCCATTTTCTCAAGTCATTTCTCATGTTACAACAGATTATACTCTTTGATGAAGCGTAGGGAGAGCTATTGTGTTTATTATATCTTATCAAAGAAAGACAGATTAGTCTGGTATAATATCCCAGTTTCCATTTACCCTTGTATATTTACTGGAGCACTGGTTATATTTGCATCCTCATTGGCCTTCCAACTCATAATCTTTCATGTAATAACTCTTCTGCCTTTGAAACAATGCCTGGACTATCCAGATAATTTAGGGAATAAAGCAGATATTGCCTATGTCTATAAAGTTAAATAGTGCCAGAGCATAGCCAGAGATACAGGGACTATACTGGTCTATACTGGTGCATTAGTAGAGCTGTTGGCACACCTTCAGGCAGTTGCATCAGGCCTTTCTAGTTGGCAGGATAACGCTGTGACTTGGAGTCCAGACACAGCCACCTACGGCTTACCTGGGTTTTGGTTTATGTGCAGCTTAACAGTTGGGGCCCGTCATGGTGAAAAGAGCTGTTGTCACAGCCTGAGCGCCAGGAGCTGCAGCGAACAGCGTTAATGAGGCTTTAGATCACTTCTAACGTTGCTCCATTTCAGACTGGTTGCTTCTCTAGAGATGGCAGGATCTCTCATGCTGGAAATAGTAAGCTGTACCCACTGCAGTTTGTGTTAAAGGCGGTGTTGTTGTCGAGAAGATGTGTTGATGAAGACAACAAGGAGAAACGGAGATCTGGGATGCTCTGCACTGACCTGCACGGGTTCCCATGCCAGCCAGGGTGGATGACTTCTGGCTGCTGGGAGGGTAGAGAAGGATGGATGGGTGCTGTGGTTGTAGAACCCACCCATCGTCGCTGATCTCTGAGCAGAGCAGCCGTTCCAGAAGTCTCTGTAGTTCAGATTAAACCGATGAGTGAGACAAAAGTATGTGTAACTCCAGAAAAACACAGAGTTGAGGGTAGGGAGGTGTAAGGGCTTAGTAGCAATGGCATGATTGAACAAGTGCAGATTGTAATCATGGACCCGTGCCTGAAATAGAGCACGAACCAAGGACCTCTTGAGGGTTTTGTGGGGGCCCACCTGAGAGGGGGCAAACTGTCTTAAGACCCTAGACAGCAGGCATTTCAAGCCTGCCCCAATTGGGAAGGCTGTTTCCATGTTAGGCATCTACCAAGGGCAGCAACAAGCATGGCAATCCCTTGTCTCAGAGGTCTGACAGGGTGCACCTCAGGAGGCTGGAGGTCTCCTTCATGCAGGGGAAGAGATTTTCATCAGTATGAGATTTTTCTACTCCGTATTGGAGTCTGACACCTTCTCCAATTTGCTGATTCCTTTTTTCCAAGCATATGGAAAAACAATTTGCTTTTCCAAAGTTTCCCACCTAGTTTGTTTTTTTTTGAAAGGTTGAAATGTCTTTGTGGTCTCAAATGTGTGGGAAGGCTGCAGAGCCTTAACCTCATCCCCATCGGTGGGTGTCAGGAGTGCCACGCTGCCCCTCTTTTCTGGTGCACCCCACTGGGTATCTGCGCTTCTCATCACTGGGGTATAATCTTACAGGCAGATACTTTTTGAGTCAGAGGTTAGCTAAATGCGTCACATATCATGCAGGTTTGACACTTACAATGCTGTATTCTGGAAACAGTTAATAACCAAGAGTACAATGATGATTTTTATAATTCATAGTGACCCAAATCATTACAATATCTTTTACCAGTAGTCATCAATTTTCAGAGTAAGTTCCAACAGTTTTCTCCTGCTGGCTATAAAATAAGTGAACAAAAGGGTTTGCTAAAGGGGTGAAATATTTCATGCTTCTGAAACTTTCTCACACTCTTGAGATCCTGAAAATAATACGCACTCTTCATATTTCTCACTGCAAATGACAGCAGAAACTCATTAATTCATCTCGTAAAGAAATGCAGGTTAAAATTATATTCACTCCTCCTGCCTTCTGCTCAGCAAGATGATGTGATGTAGGAGACTGGAATGACTCTTGGAATCCAAGATACATCTCATTGCCTTTATATTTTACTGACACAACTAAAGCTGCTTACATGAATTTCCCTTGCTGCTGTGCCCACGGCAGTGCCAAGCCACTACCGCTGAGAGTTAGGTCTTGCGTCGCATCTCTTAAGGCAAAGGAGTTCTTTGGAGAGACTTGAATGATTGTCTTGCCCAGAAGATATTTCTGGTAGGTGTCAGTGAAACCAGAAATCGGGGACTTAGAAGCGAAGAGTTTTGAAACTGGGAGGGGAAAAAAAAACAAGCAAACAAAACCAAAAACAACAACAAAAAAGGAAAATGGAGCACTGGGAGTAGAGAGGAGGCAATGGAAAAATTACCCCTAAAGCATCTGGCTGTAAAAAAATAGTCAGCCAAAGGCTGATTAGTAGGTGTGGTACCAGGGTGATGCCATTAGGGATGTGCCATTGTTTTGATCTCTATTTATTTTCGTGGAAGAAAAATTATCCAGCAGCAAGGATGGATTTCTTAATGGAATAAGTATTTCATTAAATCCTCTTAATGAAAGAGATTGGAAAACAACAGAGTGACAAAAGCTCTGAAGAAGTACAAATGTGTAATGAGGAGCTGGCTCCCTCTGCCCTTAAAACAGAGGGAGGCGACAGCAGAGTGGAGAGGACTGTCAGCTTAAATGAGGCTGTAATGGCTTTGGCTGGCACCTCCAGGCCTTCAGAGAGAGACTCTCGAGATAATACACTGTTAATTAACTTTCCCTTTCCCCAGAGGCTCTTAGTGTCCGGTTGTTTTCAGACCTACCTAGAAAATCGCATTTAATTCTCTTTCCTGAGTTAAAATTTCAGAAGTGGGAGTGCTGAGGTGAGGGAGAGACCCAGGATTTGTCTCCAGCAGTGTGAGCGTGAGTAGGTTGTTATGGAATTTTGGGGAATAGAAACTAAGAAATTAGCTTTACTTGACTTTAACTGCATGCCTTGCAATACTCCAGAAAAAAAGTATTATGCCTTTAGGAAGTGTTTTAATGTGAAGAATTATTTTGCAAGTGCTTCATCCCGTGTGTCCCAGCTGTGTGATGCTGCTGTACTGTGCTTGGTACAAATGCAGGGGTGGGAAATGTCCCCTGAAGGAGCTTGTGCTATTCTGCAGCGGTTCAAACAAAAGTCTAGTAACACAGAAGACTCGTATATCTCTTCATATTACCTCTTCTTTTCCTCATCCGTAATGCTTTTGTTTGTTCGGGTGGTTTTGGGTTTTTTAACTGATGCTTAAAGCTTGTTTGGGGAACAAACTCTTACAAATACAGCTTTGAGATGAGTGTTCAGGGCAGAGCCCTTGTGGTCAGGAAGATTCACAATTTTGCATTTGCTGTTTTGTGGAAATTGTTTTGGTTTGGGGTTTCTAAGTGCACCACAAAAACCTGACCTCTTTGACATGGCTTTTAGGAAAAACTCCCGCTCCGTCCATGTTTTGGATAGGGTTCATCTCAACAGCTGAATTATGCTCGTTGTTGAGACTGAGGCAAGATGCTTGGGATTACCTCTGCCCTCTAAATGTCTTGTTCTGGCGCTTTAATACATCTTCATGAAGGGCAGTGTCAGAGAGGCTGGAATGTCACACTTTCCTGGTACCTCGCTGAGGATGACAGACTGCTAAGGGACAACTTCACATGGCCTTCCAGAGGACAACCTTATTTTCAGAGATGGCTTGCTGGCTCTTGCCTTTTCAGGATCATTATTTTCTATCAAGGTGTCAGCTTCTCATTTTAAAACAAATATTGTCCTTGAAAGCATCCCGTTGCTGCTGATAAAATGATGCTTCATTGAGTTATCTCCACAAGCACATGTCAGCAATTGCTGCAGATAAATTACATACATCAAAGCCTTCTAATGACCATATTTGAGTAAAATTAGCTTCCTGCGTTTGCATTGTTAATTAAGCCCAGCACCACCCTTCCACATATGCTGCTTTCCCTAATAGCCTGTGCTGTCTGTGAAGTATAAATTACTGCCCGTCTGCTCAGGTTCGGGTTTGACACACTGGGTATAGCAACACGATCTCGTTTGCATTTACTTGTTCTAGGAGAGAACTTCAGTTGCACATGTCTGATGTAAACACTGAAATGCTGGATAAATTACAGCTCAGTACAGCTCACTGTATCCAAGTATTGGAAAACAGGCATTATCTACCCAAGTTCACTGTTTCTCAGAGTATTATACACCAGGGTTTATTTGCTTGTCCAGCCTCAGCATGCATAGGTGACTGTGAGACACTTCACACTCTTGATGATGTCTCGCCAGTCTTGCACCACAATGGCCCCATCCACTTGCCTTTATTTAAGGTTCTAGGAGGGGAGGTCTCTTCAGGGAGCTCATCTTGACAATTTTGGGTTAGATCTGGCACCCTGCAGCGCAGCGGAAGGAGGAGCAAGCCCTGTGCTCGCCACCTGAGCTGCAGGAGCCTTGTGCACGCAGGGCACCAGCTCATCCCTTGCTCCAGAGATAATCCCACCCCCAGGGTACGTAGGGGAAATCAGGTGGAGGAGAGGGGTGAAGAAGTGCCTGTCACCCCTTGGATAAAGAAAGCAGTCACAGCCAAGGGGTACAGTTGTGTCCGTTTCCCTGCAAATAAGCAGTGGGATACAAAATTTGGGCTTGCAATAAATTTAACATAGATAAAATAGGAAGAAGTGGACTTTACGGATCACAGGTTAAAATATATATACCTTGGAGTAAAATTTTCTATTACAGATAGCATCACCACACCTCTTTACTGCCTCTTTGCTCAGTGAAGGCTGTGCCCTCTAGCCTCAAAAAAATCTAAAGCCCTCAAGTAGTGAAACCTCCTTTTTTTGATAACTTCATGCTCTTAAACTCTTGGCCCTAAAACTAGCAACTGAAACCTAAGCAGTGGGGCAAGGCCATGTGTCAGGGTGCTCCATCCCCACCCCGGTCCTCTCCAGCAGCACCTGTGAGCAGTGGCTCAGGCACTCAGTGACTCCCAGCTTTGCCTTCATGACAGCTGGCAGTTTTCTCCTGAATAAATGCTTTGCTGTAGACAGCAAAGCCCACCCCATTCACAAAGCTGCTTCCAGAACTGTGTAACCAGAAAGCAGTAAGAACAACTGGTTAGAAAGGGGGAGAGAAAAAAAAAAAGGAAGCAAATTAAAGTGAGTGGAAATTGGCAGGCATCAGCGATAAGCCAAATTCTGAGTAGATTAAAGCAGAGTGGCACAAAGTATTTATAGAAACAGAAGTTGTTCCTAATCCTTTTAGAGCAGGGGCCTGCACAAATTGTTATGCAACATCCACCCGGGCAAAGACTTATCCTTAAAGCAATTGAACCCCAGAGTCAAATATATTTAAACTACATCCACATCTTTTTGGTGTGTACACAACACACTGCAAGTTCAAAGAGAACCTGCCAGATCACTAGTCCAACTATAGGTGTATATTAAAATCTCCTCATAACTGGACTAGCACATCTCATTTGTCTTTCTGAAACTTTTCTCTTATTCTTTAGGTTTCCAGCACTAGTAGAACTCTGGAGTAAATAATCAAAACCCAAAAGTCCTAAAAAGAGTGTCTCTGAGGTCAAACTTCTGCTGAGAAAGTCCTCTTGAAAATCTGCTAGTAGTGAATCCATCCATCCACTGGTAGCGGGGCATAAAGTTTGTGCTTCGTGTTTCTTTATCTGGAAAGATCAACAATGTCTTGGTTTTGAGTTAGTGGGGGTTTTTTAATTAGCTGGTAGAACCCCCAGGATTCACCTAATTTTGTATACAAGCAAGCGCTAACCATAGGGCCGGCTGTGATTTGTTCTCTTGGTTTCCTTTGTAAGCTGAGCTTGACATGAGCCTGTAACCACCTGCTAGGAGAACACCTTTAATTCCCATTTTTTTCCCCCCAAATCTGACTTGGTCAATCAAGCAATGAGAGGCACTAAATAGTCAGCTTGTGCTTCCTGCTTCTCCATCAACTCCTCACTCAGAGCACCATGAGCCGTGGCACCCGTTTGGTTTTCAGCTCCTAAGGTTCCCATGAAGCAGTTTGGAAATGAAACCAGCTGGTTTTAGGGTGGAGGAGCCAAAACTGGAAGTCTTTGGCAAAGCAAAGATAAGCATGGGTGTCTTAAACTTCTATTGTCTGTCTTTTCCCTATTTGAAAAGCCTTTTATTAGAGTGATGAGTGAAACTATAGCCAAGTGAGTCAATGTACTTTTCTGAATATTCAATGTGTAATTCTTGGTACAGAATAAGCAAGGAGTTATGCTTCTTTCAACCTTCCAGCCAGGACCAAGAATCTAAAAATACTCAGCAGTGTCAGAGGTAGGTTTGCTAGTGCACTGTCTTACTGTGACTTTATGTGAGTGTTTCTGTCAAACCTTGGCTTTGGGAATCATGTGATTCCACGAGTTTCTCTCCAACTCATTTTTATATTGCAGAAATGTTAGGATTATCAATAAAAGCTGGTTGAGTAATATGGAAAAAACCCGCTATGAAGTCCTTATTAAAACCTCTCACTGTCTATAAATTACCCTTGTAATTTATGAAGCCTTTTGAATTATAAACCCTGTAGAGAATGGTTTAGAAATGTATTCCTCCTACTCCCAGTTCTCCCTCCCTCTGTTTTTCCATCTAGTGTTACCTCAACCTGTACTCCTGAGGTGAAAGCCCACCAATGATGCTTGACTACTTCAGTGCCCAACCCTTTTTATGGAGGTTTAATTTATATTATTCTTGAGAGCACAAGCATTTTACTTTCTATGAATATTTTGAAAGGCTTTAAAAGATTATTGTTGTTTCAACAGCAATTGTATCATTTTTCCAGCTTTATTTCCTAAATAATTTGAAAGCAGGAGCAGGAGACATTATCAACTTGAAAGAGCATCAAGAAAATGTGTTCTTCTTATGCAGCACTTGAATCTTCTCGAAATCTGAATGAAATGAGATAATGTGTGTTGTTGGGGTTTTGTGCGGATAATCAGTCCTAGACTTCTGTTGGCTTTGCTTCAACAGCTGTAAGGGATGGTACGGAGAATTGAGACTTGAACCTGGTTCCTGCTTCACAACAGGCTTTAAGAGGCGCAGTCTGGATTCAAATCTGGGCTCTGCTAAAGCATGAAGATCTCTGATTTGTTTGCAGCCCTGTGTGGTTTCCCTTGCCCGCTGCACGGGAAGGATTCACGGCTCGTGGACTCTTCGGTAGGGGCTAGCACATGGCCCCCACAAGTGTTCCTCGCCAAGCATGCCACCAGGGCATGTTGGCTGCTGCCTTTTTGAGCTTTTGCCGTGAAACCTGGTATTTACTAACACGTTTTAGCTGTAACCCAGCTAAAGTGAGGTTTTGTGCGTCATTCAAAAGGCTTTGGAGGGGAACTCAGTAGCTCTCTGCATGCAAGATGTGATGTTTTGTATACAAGACAGAAAGATCACAGAGGGTTATGCCTTCACCCTTGTGTCCTCTTGAGCATCCTCATCCTCTTTGAGATGAGAAAATGGCTGTGTAGGTTTTGTCTGAAGACAAAGCAGGTACGTGTGTGGTGCAGCCTCTCCACCTCGCGTGCCTGGCCTTCTCTTGAAAGATGGTGCTGTGCCTGAAGACAACTGCCAAGACATCTTTGTAAGACTTGAACGCATTTTTGGCAAGACACAGTGATAAAATGTTAAATATTGAATGTTCCTCTGATTCCGTGTGCTTCTTGTTGTGTGTTTTATGGTTCTAGTGTTGCTTATGAAATGCCTAGAATGTCATGGCAGCTCAGGGCCATAAAAAGTTAATTTACTGTGTTTTATTATCATAAAACCCCTCTCCAGACCTTCTCTGTCTCCACAAGGAAGTTGAAATATGTTCTTTTCCACTTGCTAGCCCAGGAGCTCCCAGCTGGAGAACTGTGATGGGATGATGTAGGAAGCTGCCTGCACGCCTCCCAGCCATGCACCCTGACTGTGAACATGCGACTTCATTTCAGGCTCTGAGTTTGCCCTGCTGCACAGGGGCAGCTCAGTTTGTTTGCTGGGCTTTTAATGAGTTCTGGTAATACTGCCGCTCACCTGTGAGTAATTCTGTAGGGTAGTTTTCCACTGCCCTAGGAATAAATCAGGATTGTGGCCTTTCCCTGAAAAAGTACTTCTGGGAGGAAGGATCCAAGTAGTGTGTGTGTGGAGTAGTCAAATAATATATAATATAGCACCCACTGGGCTGCTGGAGACCGGCTATAAAATGTTGAGCTCCTTTAATTTCCACCGACTGCAAGGGAAGCCAATCTATCACTCGACAGCTTGTGGGGGTGATGTGGAAAGATTGCTCTTCTGGTTTGAAAGGCGGCGCTAAAGGCTGGTGTGGCAAAGGAGCTGAAAACTTTCCCGTTCAAGATCCATATGGGGCTTCCACCGACCTTATTTCTGTTGGTCAGTCACGACTGGGCAATATGGCTCTTTGCCCGAAGAGAAACCCTGAATGATAGCGTTTCTGTGCTTGTGTTGGGTGGAGGAGCCTTTTTAGGGGGGCCGGAGCAGAAGCTGTTGCTTTTCCCTCCCTGCAGAGAAAGGGTGCTCCTTCGATCGCATTCCAAAAGCCTCCAACTTTGGAGGTTTGCCTTCAGTCCTGGTGGTACAGCTCCAGTCGTGTGTAAGGAGCAGGTTAATGACAAAAAAAAACCCGCTTGCCAGCCGTTCATCTCGTTCTTGGATTGCTCTTTAAACTTGAGCAAGCTTTTAAACACTGTTCAGTGAGGCAGTCACTGAACCTCATATTTCAGCTTTTAAAAAGAGGGTATTTGTGAGTCATCTTCGGCTGCATCTACACCTCAGTCATTTAAACTGTGAACTGAACAAATGCCAGCTTACTGTCACCATGAAAACAATATGTCAAGGTACACGTTGTCACAAGTTGTTCAGAATAAAAGAAAGCCTTATTAAGAGACAGTGTGCCACCCATTGCAGAGCCTCTAGCAAGGTCCAGGTTCCCTTACAAATACCGTATAGCTGGAAAAATTCAGGCAAAATCACGTCAGCTTGTCTTACTGCATGGTTCTCCAGAATGATTTAAAGCTTCAAATCTGTCCTGCCTGATGTATACCAGTATTTGATTAAAAATGTCCTGCAGCACTATTTCGTGGGTGTTATTGATAGTACAATGTAAACAGTTCTTTGGGCTGTTTTTTCTCCTGTCAAAATAAGATGCCATGCTTAAATTTACTTGTGCTGGTGTAACAAAATGCTGATGCTTGGGGCTTAAAAAGGGCTGATAAAGGGCCCTTCAGGTAGCCTGTATCCTTTCTGAAAGGCCCTTGAAAGGCAAATTTGGCATGAGAGGTGTTATTTTTGCATCATTATTTTGTTGCACTCTGCAAGAATCCAACCACAGACTGCCAAGGCCGTACGGTGTCTCTTTAGCCAAATGGCACGGTGTGTCTTTGGCATTGGCTTGCGCCCTCCCTGTCATGTTGGTACTGCTTGTATGGGTTTAGATCTCTTGTCCTAGAACTTCTGGGGTCTGTAACTCCGTTCTAAGCTTGACTAACTAAAATGAGCTTTGTGGTGCCTTTGTGGAGAGATGCTGCCTTGGAGAGGAGGAGGAGGAGGGTAGAGCAGGCCTATTTGAAATCACCTTTTTTCACAGTGCAGCAGCCAGCACTTGTTTGCTCTTGGAGGTGGAAGGGGGGATTCATTCCTGTCTCCTCTTCCAATATAATTCTTCATACTTGAACTGATCGTGTTCACTGTAACTCACAGACTAAAGATTTATCACTTCTCTCTTGCCGATTCCAGAGGAGACTTTTTGCTCTTTCAAGTTTTGTCCTGTACCATCTATTGCAACTGGCTGGTTACAGCAGAAAGCCCGTGCAAGGAACTGTAGCTGCTGTCTGTGTTCTGCTCCTGCCATCCCCACGCAAGCGTGCATTTTACCCTTTCAAATGCACTGCAGGCATCGCTTGCTGCAAACATTGAGACGTAAAATCCCTGCTTGGGTTTATCCCACAGTTGTAAAAACCATCCAGACGCTTGTCTTCCCTCCCTGTGTAACAGCTGAAACAGCTTCAGACTGTTTACTGTCAATATAATCCGAAGTAATGATGTCATGCTGCCTTTTCACCTCTGGCCCAGGCATCAAAATGCAGAACCATCACAAATTGTAGCGGAGTTCACGGTGCTGTGCCCTCCACTGGAATGTTACTTTCCTTTTTCTGCTTTTGGGGTCTTGATTTCTGATCACTGGCCGAGGGTCAGCCCTGGAGAGGGAGAATTTGGTTCTCTCTGCTTTACTTCAGCCCAGGTGGGTTGTAAATTGGTGTGAACACTCCCAGTGTTCAGGTCACTCGCGTGAGCATAGGTGCCCAGTGGCATTTTGCCCTGATGGCCTCCAGCATGTACCAAACCTGGGCGCTTCCTTTATGTCCTGAATCACCTCCGCTATCCCTGGGTGATACCCAGGGTAAATCAGATGGCATCAGGCAGCTACTGATTAACGGAACTGATTTTAATGAAGCCTAAAAAGGTAGCACGGTCCTAAAATGAAAACCTGCTTTTCACAGTGCTGAGTATTGGTTTGGATTTGAAGTTGCTGAATCTCTTCAGCCTACCTGATGCCACGTGAATTGCTGTGATTGCTGCTAAACCAAAAAAATCTAGCAAAGAAGTTGCTAGATTAGCTCTGTGAACACTGAAGTCCCCAGGCAGCTTGTGTGGGGGAGGCTGTGTGGTGAGTTAAAACCATGAAAAGGACTGGGATGGTCCAGATCCTAAGGCAGGTATGAGATGATGGGGGGAGATTCCTGAGGAGGACCAAAGGTCTGTCCCTGTTGCTGCCCAGTGCTGGGCAGCTCTTGCCTGTCTGTGGGGTCGTTTGTAGTAGAAGGGAGCAGTGTGCCCACAAGCTGCTGCTCCTGGAGACAAGGAGTGGGAAGAGAAGGTCTTGGGTAGTGACTGCCTTGGAGGCCAGCCTGGGCAGTTGGGCTCACCAGGAGACAGAGGAAAGCCTTCTCCTAACTCCTTTTCTGGCCTCACTCACCCATCCCTAGCATGATGGAAAACCTTCTCTTTTCAAGCAAAACATCACCACCTTGTACATTGTAGCTTGGGGGGCGTGGAAATAGCAGCAACTGATTGAAATCCTTGAGTAGTTCCTGGAACACTTTGACAGAACTATCAGTTGTGGTCCTCTTGGGTGGAGGTCGACCTGTTGCCTTTCACTGCCTGTGACTATAGCTGCTGTTACGAGATGGAATAGAAAAGTGGTCTGAGAAGCCTCTAAAATGCTTCTAACAAGGTACTGAAGAAGGAAAACGAGAGGAGATCTGGAAAATAATTGGAGAACTGGCTACCCCAGAGGAAGAGTACTGCATGCACTGGTTCATGCCCCACTTGCAGCCCCATCTCCACAAAACATCCGTTCTTCAACACTGTTTTGAGTGGTTTCTTCTTCCACGTCTAGGTTCAGAGGCCAAACTTGTTGTACATCAGTGATCCTCAGCTGCAAGGCCGTGGGTACTGATCCTGACATGTGGGCACTGATCTCAGCCCACCTTAGCAAGCAGGCAGCTCCTCTTGCCTTCTCTTGCTCCACACATGCACTTGCGTGTGGTCACTCATTGCAGTTCCTTGCCTTGTTTCTGTTCTTTGAGACAGGAGTCACTTGATGCTTAAAAATATTGATAACATAGAGCCAAGGTGAAAGAGCTGGAAAATGGTGATAAATGACTGTCATGAAAGAGCTATTTAATTTATCTCTACCCAGAGACTTCCTCTACCTTCTGGTTTTCCAGTTTCCTTAGAAACTAGGAGACTTGGGAATTTTGGTACTGATTAGAAAAGAAAAGTACAGTATTTTCTCTGATTGTCTGCTGACTGAATGCATTGAGTTCAGGACCTTGCTTCATTCTATCAAAAAATATTACAATGCTCAAAAATAATTTGTTTGATCTTTTAGTTCAGCTGCTAAAGTGAGTTTCAGAAAGATAATTTCTATATTGATGGAGAAGGAAATCTGTTTGAGGGCTGGAAAATCATGTTTAAAACAGTTGCCTCTTACAGATGGTAATATACACGAGACTTTAATTTTTTTAATTTCCGTTTTGGAAGTATTTCTATGGTTACTTCTATAAAGCTGCTACTCAGGGTAATTCTCTCCTTACTGAATTCAGATTTTTCATGTCCCCAGAATTTGCTTTGTTTTATAGGTGGAAAGCTGAGGGTAAGTAGCAGTCTGCACATGTCTGGACTGTGACAGCAGCATCCTTCCACTGTTTTCTCAGGTGAGACATGGGAAGTACTTAATCTTGACATAAAATGCGGCACTGTAGAATGAGTTAAAGCCAGGATGAATGAGAATTTGAAAAGGGTTTAAATGGCTCCAAGTTTCAAACATGTTAATTGAAATTCACGATATATTCCCCTTCTGTTATAAAAGATCTGCCACCTTATGAGTGCACTATCTTTATATGCTGATTTCTCAGAAGTGCTGTAATTTGTCTGATGCTGTCAGCTATAGTAATATTCTCCATTAAAAGCCCAGTGATGTCTGGGTATGGTTCCGGGCTGGCCTTTCCAGCTCCCGTACTCTCCACTAGCCGTCCAGAAACCCGGGCAGGCAGCAGGCAGCCCCCTGGGGATTTCACAGCCTTGGGATGCCAAAACCCACCTCCCTTCCCCAAGCCTCAAACCTGCACAATGGAGAGGGATATAGGAGAAAACAAAATATTGCATGCTTAAGGTACAGCTAAAATAAGGACCGGGGACAATACACGCTGTATTTCAGCACTCTAAATGAAATGACTGCATTTCCAGGCCATTTCCAGGCCAGCAGCACGTAGCTGGTGTGTGAGCCCTGCCTGGGGAAGATGGCCAAGGTGCTGTTGGAGCAATACCCATGCTATGCTGCTGACAGCTTTACAGCTGCGTAACTGCAGCCTGTGTACAATGTAATAATGCTGAAATTATTACCAACACACCAAGCTGTTGCCCCATGCAGGATACCATGTCTGGAACTGGCTCCAGCAACAGGAGAAAGGACAAAACCTCTCTAACCCAAGGCTAGCTGGTAATGAATGGTAGAGATGCTGAAGAGTGTGGTAATCCCATGGCCCATCTCCTTGGCAGCAACAGTGATTTCGTGCTACAGTGCAAATGTAATGCTTTGGTAAAGAAGCTTGGGGACTTTGTCACTTCCATAGCTAAAAGGTTTTTAGACACGTGGCTTTCTTCTGGGTGCATTAGTATTTTTTTTAGATGACAATATGAAGAGAATTGAGTATGTCTCAGGAGCGTGTAGATGCATCTGCCACACCTGGCAGTGGTTGTCTGGCAGGAGGGACTGAACAGCACCAGCAGACCGTGTTCCTGCAGAGATACGACTCCCCATGTTCCTACAAAAATACCCCCTGGCATCTGGGTATAACCCCACGCCAGGGGCTACATCTGGAGTCATCCCCAAAAGCCACTGTTTGTCTCCGTGTGGCTCAGTTTTGTTAACACGCTTTGCCACGAGATGCCCGAGATGATCTCTACTGTATGTTTTTATTAAGTCTAATCCAAACCTGCAATTATACTTCGTTATGAAATACATTCCTTTAAGAGAATATTAGCTGAGAATTGTACCCCATTTTCAGGTAAAAAGCACTTGTTGCAGTCTTTGGGGGTGGGGGGAAGGAGCTGGTCTGGAGGAAACATCTTTGCTCAGCCCCATGCTGCACACCCGTTCAATTACCTGTCATTTAAGGAGAAGAACAGCCTTTCAGATCTGAAGTCACATAATCGGTGCAGAAATCTGTAGGGAGAAACTAAATACCTTGGGAATAATTGCTGCTGGCCTCCTGTACGGTTTAAAGTGCTGAGAAGTGTCTGAGAGAGGTGTCAGCGCAAAGATTAAGAGGAAATTCCCTGAGGCAAAATACTTGTGGGTCTTAAAATGTTTTTCTTTGCTTTCAGAAAGTACGCTTGTCCAAATGTTTCCCACATGGGCTGAAATACTAGTTTCTCTACAGACGGTATAATTTCATACCTGGCACCAGAAGGTAAAACACATCTCGGAAATGGGCAGGAGGAGGGAAGCTAACCTTGGAGTCAGGGCCTCGATAAATCCTGATGTTTTGGCTTAGAAAGTCTTCTGACTTTATGCTCCAGTGAGCACTATTTTAAGAAACTTTACTTACTTGTTTTCCTCTTCACCTTGGCTTTTTTGAAGTACCGTTATATCTATTTCAGCTTGTGATGTTATTGCTTTGTCACTACGGTAACATCAAAACAGATGTGCCAATCTTGGAAAAACAGAGAAGAGGTTATCAGCCAAACTGCTACTACAGTGAAACACTTTTTTCCTTTTTAACTGTTATTTAGAGATCATCTGGGGAGAAGCACAATCCCCATCCACAAAGCCTAACAGAATAAGACCAGGATGCTATGGAGAAATTGTTTTCTCCTTAAGTAAAGGGTGTCTGTGCTGCTGTCCCCTCCTTCGTGCTGGGGACCTGAAATCGTCCCTGTCCTCGGTTAATATCTGGGGGTGACGTTAGTGGAGTAATGTCTGGGAGAATATCTCTGCCTGATAATTTCTAACACCAAGAGCTGTGGTAGCCCTTCACTTGCACGTTCTTATTATGGGTCTGACCTCTGTCTTGCTTCCCAGAAAAAGGACTTGATTTTCCCACCCAACTGGAACATCTACACTCAGAACTTCCAAAGATAACGGTTTCCGGCTTCCTGAAGTGCCATTCTTTGGTATGCTCTTGTCTCTTGGTGCAAACAGGGCGTCAGACCAGCAGCAGGAACTGCCTGGCTTGCTTAACGGTGTGCTTGTCTGTGTTGGCCATGCTGGAGCCTCACCACCCCTTCCCCAGCTCTTCCTACCCCGTTTGCAGGCTGGGGTTACAGGGCGAAACCAAAGACCTTCCCACCTCCCCGCACCATGGCAATAGCTGTGCCTCTCTCTAGGGCCAGTGCAGGCATCTCTGCATGTCTTTGTATGGCTTTGCTTCTCCTGGCTGCGACCTGCCTGGCCAAATCCTGACCAAGAAGCAGCCATCTCCAGCCTTGTGTTAGCAACTTCCTCCATGCTGGACCCTAAAGCTAAATGTAGGGTTTTTTTCTTCCTAGTTGTCTAAAGAATTGCATCTCTCTCATTCCAGTTTTTGTAGATCTATGGTTCTCTTGCAAAACATTTCCGTTAATAACTTACGAACGGAGAAGATAATGGTGTGACCAGCATGAAGGTCTAACCCTTGATCCTCTCTGGCCTACCAGCACATGCAGGAGAGAAGCCACCTATTGTATCGTTGCTCTATAAAGTCTTTTATGATCTTTTCAGTTCTGTAGCATGGATGTTTTCAGTTGCTGTCTTGTGCCTGACCAAAAAGCAATTTGTTTTGGCCTGTGGTTGCATTCAGAAGCCCTTATCTGGAAGGGTAGTGTATCGTGTGGTAGGAAGCTTCACATTGGAGCTTGGGATCAAATAGAATTTATAGTCCTGTTTGCTTCCAGTGTAGTAACCCAGTAGTTGGGGTGGTTTATTTCTGTGTTGCAGTTTAAGTTGAGAATCTTACAAAGGGAAATCGCTTGAGACCTGGTTTTATAACTTAATATTAAACAAGTCGGTTTGCAAATGGATCAATAATGTAAACGGAAGGGTAGGGGCATATTTTCCCCCCCAATCCTTTTCCTCACTATGTAATCCTTTGCCAGGTTGAATTAACACCTTTTTTTTGGTTTAAGGGTATTAGCTGCCCAGTAATTAGTACCCCGCAGGGGTCATTAGAGGTCAGAGGGACCACCTTATCTGTTGAGAAATCTACTATTTTTCACACTATTCCCTCATGCAGCTGAGCGTGCATGCTCTCCATCTCTTGCTTTTTCACAACTCCCTCTTTGTTTGCTCCCCTTTTCCAATATTCGCAGCAAATCGCTTCAAATATTGTTTCTGTGCGGCCCCAGCCCACGGGGCTGCCTGCCTACGGATGCTACCCCGTGCTGTGGGTGCACATCGCTCCTGCTCCAGGTAACATCCCTGCCTGCAGCGGGGAACAAAATCAGCAGAGAGCTGCCACCGGCTTCTGTGCAGTCCTGTATGTCCCAACCACACGTAGCTTGTAGGAATTAAGTGCATCAATATGCAGAGCCCTCCTGGAGATTAACAAAAAGTAAAAGTTTTGACTCAAGTTTCCCTCCTGCCTGGAGAAAACAGTAAGATAAGGACATAAAATTTCTGCGTCTGGTTTTATTTATGGACCGCGGTTGCCTTGTATGGTTTGCACACAGTGTAAATCCCTCTGGATTTGAAACGAGCTGTTTGTGTACCTGGATTAAGTCATTTGAATCTGCTTGTTAGGGAAAGTGCTCGTGAACTAAGCAGCTCTCTTGAGCAGTACCTAGGTTTTTCAGGCTATTTGCATTAATGGAGTCTGTGTTTGTGGAGATTCGGCTCCTACTCCAAGCAAAAGTATTAAGTACAGAAAGTCAAATCAGTGTGTTAACTGCACAAACAAAGGTCTGAGGCTGAATAATAGATAATAATTCAAACTGCATACATCTATATGTGCATGTTCCAGTCATGGCATTCCTACTTATTTGTGGGTGGAAAGGATTTTTGAACTCTAAAAATAAGCCATTAGCAGATCTGAGCTCTGCAGCCTGGATGTTGGGGTTGGTTTTCTAACACGGTTCCAGTTTAGGACTTGAAGTTTGGTTTGCTTGTTTCTACCAGTGATAATCCAAAAGCCCACAGTGGGACACTGGAACAGTGTGCGTTTTAATCGATTTACAGCAGTGAAATTAAAGAAAGGCCACAGCCAAACTCGGAACTGCAAAGCCTGAATACTTCTAGAAAGAAGTGGAGTAATGTAGCTGGCTGGAGAGTTGCAACTCGAAGAATATCGCTTTGCAAGCCAGGAGCTGTCTGAGAGCAAGCAATTATTGAGTCCCTTGGATGGAAAGGTCCTAGAGAGACGCTGAGTCTTCAATGTTATTGATATATTTTATGGGGTTTTTCCTCTATTCTGATGTAAAGCAATGTGGGGCACGATGGAGCATGATGAAAAGGGAGGCTGTATCCTGGGCCAGTGGAAAAAACAGGTGTTTATTCTATGTACGAGCGCTGTGCTGGCCTTTGCAACTAGCGAACGCGGCTGCAGATGTCAGGTGTGCTTTCTCATTCGCGGAAGCCACCTTCCCCGGGGTGGACTGCCGAGGGGTGTGCAGCGTGCAGGCTCCTGTTAACAAGGGCAACAACGGGGCTGCAGCTGCCTGCACAAAATACAGCTTGCAGAGAGGCTTTGGTTTCCCTTCAGACCGTCGTTTCATTGTAGGCTTCTTTGTTTTGAGTTAAGACTGACTGGAGAGTTTTGGGTTAGTGTAGCAAGACAGACTTCTAAAGAAAAATACAGCCTGTGGGTTAATGAAACTTCAAATCCTCATGACCGCCTCTGGCAGTGCATAGTTAAAATACTTAATCCACCGTTTGCAAGCAGTGCTCTGCTGGGCCCTGCTTGCTGCAGTGATCCTCAAGTCTTGACCTTATGGCATTCCTCCATGCTTCTACTCCCTTCCATAATTTCCTGTGCTCTTTCACCCCTTCCCTAGACCCCAGTGACCTTTGCTATTTCTTTATTCTTCGTTTCACACTATTGTGTTCATCGGAGATTCCCGTAGGTGCTGGAGAAGAACAGTGCTTTAAACCCTCTTTTTTTTTTTTTTCCCAGAGAGCTTTAGCATTTACCTGAATCACATGCCCATTGGTGGATTCTTTATTATATATTTTTAAACACGCTGGAGACTCTTTACAAAATTTAGTCACAGCTATTCTGAAGTCTTCAACATCCAAGGGCACTGACCCAGGTGATACTGCTTTATTATACTGCCCTAAAAGGAGTCTGCTCTCTGAAGAGCTACTCCAAAGTAGACTGTGGCTCTTGGGGTCAATGCGAGAGCCCATTTATCCCCTTAAAAGCATGTGGATGACTTTCAGAGGCATTCAGTCCCTCGGGGGGTTATGGCCAAAGTGCCTCAGCTATTCAGTGAGGTTTTTCTAACAGCACCAGCATCTTCCCGAGTGCCTTTAATATTCTGTTGTTTGATATGGACCATTCGGGTTTTGCTCCTCATTTCAGCTGATAAATTGTGTGTAGGTTTTGTTTGTAACACTTATCCGTGCACTGAAGAAAAACTACACTGAGTCAACTTTATAATAAAGCTGAAGTGGGCTTGATATCTCTTAACAAGACATCCAGGATGGGAAAATCAGCTGGAGTGCTCCTTATTTCTCCATGCCCATACATAGGAACCATAAGTGGTCTAAAATGCGACAACGGGCTTGTAAAAGCCAACTGTTCAGTTTCTACAATTCACATGAGAAACCTCACGTGCTCTTCTCTTCGCTGGAATGTAAAAATAAAAGTCAGGTTGTGAGGACCTGGCTTGCGATCTGATCAAATATTGCCCAACCTCAAGGCATGAACATCTCCAGGGGAGTGCGGAAACCCCTGTCAAACACTGGACTTCCTCACGAACCCAGCGTGCTCAGGGTGGGCTTTGAAACAACCCAGCAGTGAAGCCCTGAGGACAGGGATGAGAATTTAGTCCAGACCTACGGATGGTGCTCACAGCCGGAGGTGAGATCAAAGCCCAGCAACGCTTCCACACTCTGCTTGAAACGAGGCCAGACCAGCAGGCATCAGTTCCTCCTTTCAGGAGGTGAGAAGCTGGCCTTTTTGCTGAGAAGGGGCAGACCTGCCTTAGGCTTAATTGCTGCTGCTTGCTGAAGGGATTAAAACTCTCAACTCTTGCCTGTGATGGAAAGGAACTTGGAGAACCCCACCACCACAGTGGCACATGGCTGCCGTGTGGCAAAGGGGACCCTCTCGTGTCCTCTCCCGTTCTGGCTGGGGAAACCTCAGCAAATCCTTCCTTGGAGCGCAGTAGCCTCCCCTGGGCACAAAACTGGATTTCCTTCAGATGGAGGGCAGGTCTGGATCTCAGGAAGACACAACCCCACGTTTCTGGGAGTCTTCAAAAGTGAAGATGGATGAACGCTGGCGCTCAGCACTGCCACTCCTGTACTAGATGTCTAAACCCTTTCTCCCCACCACTACATCTGAATATCCCCACAGTTAACACCCTCCTCCGTTTTTATTTTTTAAGAATGGTGCCAGAATTAAGAATTTCGGAGTAGGAGTCCAGGTGTGTAGACTTGCAGAGGAGGTTGATGCGTGGGAAATGAAACGGAAAACATTGTGCTTGGCAGAATAAACATGTTGTAAGGCTTTAAAGCTTTGAGCTTGGAATTCTGGGAAAACCAGAACGAAAACCAAGCTTTTTTTTTGTCGGAGTTGTACACCATTTGCTAGTTCATAAACCTGTTGGAAGTATTTAATGCTGCCTATAATATCATTCATAATGTGTTTGCTGTATCTTAGCCTAAATCCACATTTATTTATTTTTTTTGAAAGTGGATCTTGTTGTAATTTGTTGTAAGAGAGAGACTCTTTCCATCTGATCGCGCCTCGGTGTTCGGCACCATTAGATGCTGGGCGGCTTTTACTGCTTGAAGGAAAAAAGATCAGTGCCCCATCCTGACACTGACAAATTGAGCCCTTTTATTTGTCAGACTTTCAACATAAGACTGGCCTGCCATTTCTATGAAGGAATGTAACCGGCTTCAATATCTCCCTCTAAAAAGGATTTGGAGGAAGCAGCACCCCTGCGGGCAAATTCCCCGCCCTTGAGCAGCAAAGCACCTGCCGCTGGGGGAGGAGGAGACCCTGCTGTGCTGCCCCCAGACAAAAGCAGCCCTTCCTGCATCATCTGAGCATGTTTAAGTCCATTCATAGGTACGTCCCACATTTATTTATGCAGGTCTTAGTTTGGTGTGCCAGGAAAACCACCTCATAGATGTTGAAAATGTGGGGCTCTTTTTTTTTTTTTTTAGCTGTAATTAAATCAGTTCCACTACACTATCAGATCAGAGGGATCTTATTTTCTTTCAACCTGGGGAAATGAAACCATCCTTGGGCTTCAAGCTGTTCCACAGATGAGAATGAGAGTGCTCTTATTCTTAATGAATGCTAACAAGTAGCTACAGCTGCTTGAGATTTACAAGAGGAGAAAATCTTGCAGACTAAATCCTTCTTCAAGATGCTTTATGACTTTCAGATGAACATATTTAGCCTCGAAATTCATCCTGGATGACAGTCCGCATACGCAAAGTCTGTTTGTCTGTACACAAGGTGGCTTTGCTTTTCAGCATGACGAGATAATAGTGTGTATGTGAAAGAAGAGGGTTTCTGCATCCTTGCAAGTGCAGGGCTGGCACCTGCTAGCTTCCTAGAGAAAAATTTGCTCTTTAAATTTTTTTGGATGCGTGCAATAAATCGACATAAATGATGAAATAAAACTCTGGGGTGGTTTCTTACAAGTCCGTGCCAGGGAACATTTCTTGGAATAAGTGATGACATCCTCTTCTCTCTAAAGAAGGATGAAGAGTATTACCTACAGGAAAGGTCAATGCCCTGTTCCCTGACTCTCCTTTAAAGAACATTATAGGGAAAACCAGAATATGATGAGGAGAAGCAGAACATGCTGTTCAGCTCCTTTGTTAGACCTGAGTTTATTTACCTGCTGCACCACTCTTTGACTAAGGACATTGATACTCTCTTATATCTTATAGTTTCCAATCAGCCTGTGCTGCTTAACGAGAAGCTGCCTAAAAGTGCTTTCCACTTGGGTTTCATAAAATACGTCTGAATAGTGACCCCAGAATTGACCAGACGCTACAGCTCCTTTTCAGTAACCTTCTTTTTCTTTGCTTTCAATAATGGAAATTATTTCCAGATTAGAAATAGTCACCCTCTGGCTGCAGCAAAATAATTTGAATGCACACTTGCTTGCAGGAGACTCTGACATCTGTGGGCATATTTCATTCATTATCTTATATTAAACCTAGAGGTGCTATTAAAATCCAATATACTGTGCAACAGTTTAGATCTGCAGGAAGCCCTGTGGTATTTGTAACAGAAGTTACTGCAAATAGCATTTAAAACTTAACTGATATGTCCATTTAAATGTTGTTTTGAATGATATCCCTTTCTGTTGTTTTCTCTCCAGTGCAGAGTTTCATTTTTAGTGAATTGTTGGAAAAAGAAAACAGCTTTATTTCAAAATCTAGGAACTGTGGTCACTTGAGCATGTCTCAACTCATGAGGCCAGGTCTGAGGGGAGCAGAGTAAAGGGAGAGACGGTGATAAGCAACTACCAAGATGGTATCAGGGAGAAAAGGCTAGGGCTGGGAAACGGGGGCCCTACTTATCGTCTCATATTCATGAAAGACAAATGAAGATGGATGAATATTGGTTGTCCGTTTTCTTCTCATCTGCCTCTGACAGCTATGTTGCAGGTAACATGCCATGCCTGGAAAATAGCAATTTATGGGCTGAGAAACCTTCTTTATAAATTAGAAACTGCTACCTGAGAAGTGTGTTTGACCAAGCTGCTCTAACCTTACATATGTCCACCGCCAGCAGCAGGTTTATTCTTGTGGATAATCCAGTGTGGTTCCTGTTTTACTTTCCCTTTGCTAGCTGGGGTTTTGATAGTAGCATCAAAGCTAGAACGTATCCTGCAGCCTATAGCATGACTCTCCTCGTTTAGCCTTTTGTGCTGTTGTTTCTTCCCTGCAGACAGGCTGTGAAATCGGATAAACACATGCGTTTGTTCTTAAAAGCTTGTTCCTTACTCGCAGCTTGCTGGTAAAACATTCCCTTACAAAAGTGCCGCGTCCCTTGCGTGCCTCTGGTCCTGCCGCCTGCGCGGGGACGGGAGCAACGGTGTCTGAATGACAGAAACATCGGGGCTTCTGATTTTACACTGCAAACCCTAACGTGTTGCTTAATACATGCTGGAAGGTCCCTGGGTGCAGCGTGACGATGGACAGGTGGGAACAGGACCTGCTGCTTTCCATGGAGTTCAAAGCCTGTGGAAGATATTGCACCTACTTACAGAACCCTTCCAGTTCTCCAAAGAAACCATGGTCTGTGAACTGAGCACTGAAATGGCTCGCTTGAAAATCAAAGTGAATTCCTGTGGCTATAAGGGGGTTAAATTTAGGACTGTAGTCTTAAAATATACAACCTTAGTCCTGGAAGTTTGGTACCACGTGGCAGAACAGCGATCACACTTGTGGTTCCTGCATATCCCAGACCTTGACCGCAGCCTGAACCACAAGCTCTTTGTCTCTGACTTAGACGTAAAAGTAGAGACATCTCCACCGTGTCCTAAAGGGTGGAAATCGTGCATGTGCAAAATCAAAAGAAAACTAAGCCCTTGCCCTCGGTTCTCCAATTCAGGGGCACTTGTGAGGCTCCAGATTTAGCCACCTACCGGCAAGTGGAGATTTGCTTGTTAAAAACGTGAGTCACCTCTTCTGTGCTGAGAAAGAAGACAGGCAGGTTTCGATCTTTCTCCCTCCGCACTGAAGTGTGTTTTATGTTATAACCACAGCGGGTCATCCCGCAATAATTGGATAGTTTTGTGGTGACGTCTTTTTTTTTTTCCTGTTACAGCTGTGTGACAACAGCCGTGGCATTGCTGATGGTTTAGTCCCATCAAAAAAAAGGCAGAGGCTGCCTCTACAAGAGGGAGAGGAAAAAATGACCGCTAAATGCTGTTTAGGTATGAGTTTCGTCACGCTGCGTTGAATGCATTTTCACGATTGAGCTGTAGAAAAATGAGCAAGTTGGAAAACTGAGGAATAGAGGGCATTTGTTGTTTGTTCTTCCTGTGCAGAGAGGAATGGGTAGGGAAAACCGTCCAGTAACTGTGTCTGCAAATGTTTTTGACCCAGATATTCCTGAGCTGTGACACAGGCAGGATTTACTACGGGAGCCTGATGAGCACGTCTGATCTTTATGCGTATCGTCTCTGTTGAGCATGGTCATGCTGTGATCTTCTAAATAAATAAGTCTTTTTGGGGTAGCCCCAATATATTTATAATGCAACAATGATCTAGCTCTGATAATAAAGGTCAGTTATATATAAATATTAGTGAAGAACTTAATTTGTAATGATTGTGGCTTGGCTTACAGGTTTTTTTTAAGGACAGCACTACTATAACTGACTTATTAATTGCTGTGCTTAAGCTCTCGTGCTTTTTTTGTTCAGCAGTACATCAGTATTGCAGTAAGAATCTGATGCAATGAGTATGCAAAGGTGCCTGATTCTCAGCATTGTTAGAGTAGTTCAATGTAGGTGTTCTTGGATTTGTTTTGATTTTGTTTGCTCCGATGCAAAAGCAGCTGGAGAACTTGACAGTTGAAGCAAAGATTGCTCTTGGCGCTCTCTAATCCATCTTATCTTCTCTTTAAGTGGAGGTGAGGAAAGGAAGTTGAGATTAGCGAGGATATTTTGATCCCCATCAATTTCCCCTTACAGGATAAACATGAAAAGATCCCCGTTATTATGTTAATTTGTTCACAACTTGCTCCAAAGCCCACTCAAGTCAATGAACGTTCCTTTTCTTTCCCATTTTCACTTTGCATAAAGCCAGCGGGACTGCTTTTCCCAGCACAGAAAGGTACAGCAGCTCACCCCTCAGGAAAGGAAGATGTCAGCCGCTGTGCCGTAACCTGCTTCTGTCGGAAAGAATCAAAAGTCACGTTAAGGTTTGGGAAGAGGCTTGAAAAGGCAGTTTCAAACGCTGGTCAGGGGTTAACTGAAAGTTAGAGGTGATACAGCGGTAGGAGGTTCCCGTTTGGACAGATACAGTTAGAGACGTTCACCTACCCCGTGTGCCTGCCCTGTCTCACCCGCGTGCTTTGCCAGCTCTTCTCTTCCTTCGGTTGCCAGAGTAACTTTTCTCTATTTTCTCTATTTTTTTTTTTGTTGTTGTTGAGGGGTGGGATAATGGAATCTTTGCAAAGTTCATCTATTGCCTTGGTAACAATTTTTGAGTTGGCTTTTTATTATATTTAATGTATGTGTTGACAGACAGAAGGGATTTTCTTCTTGACTTGCTTCAGCACAAGTTGTTGAAGTCTTTCTTGCACAGAGTAACGGTGTGCAGAGACCAACAGAGTTTGCGCGTATTACCTGATTGCATTGAGTTTGAATCAGTTTTATTACTATCTAAAAAGAAGAATAAAAATCTACACACCAGTATCTGAATAGATGCTGGAGGTAGGTATGTGATTCGAGCCTGTGCGGCCTGCTCTAGGTGAACCTGCTTTAGCAGGGGGGTTGGACTGGATGATCTCCAGAGCTCCCTTCCAACCCCTTTCTTTCAGTGATGGAACATTACTCTTTGAAACTGTGTTAGTCCTCTAAGACAACATTGACTTTTTGTGGGTAACTTTGTTCTTAACGTGCCTTTCCTCAGCCTCCTCCTACGTGGGGTTCAACAAGCTTCCCAGTGCAGCCCTTCGGCTGCTTCGTCACACCTCCTGGATGCTTTGGTCCTGGATTGTACACTGGTTCTAGACATTTTGCCCTATATTTTATGTCACTTCCCACTCCGTGCCGCAGTCTACACAAGTGAGGTTAGGAGTGGACATGGGTTGCTGTTCCCAGTCCCAGCTTTCAGCTTGTTCATGTGCACTGGTATAACCTATGCTGTGTTGGGCTAAAGGTCCAGCCAGCCCAGTTGCTTGCCCGCTCCCTTAGTTACGGATCATGTAGGAGCTCTTTCCTACTCTTGTTCATCCTTCTTGCCTTTCTCTGAACCTTTTTCAGTACTATGTCCTTTTTTTTATGAGATGGAGTATATCCAACCTGTATAGGCAAGCCAGGGATTCCTATGTCATTGGATTATATTCTGTCATCTCTATTCTTTTCCTTTATTATTCTTTTTTTCTTTGCCCAACATGTGATTAGCTTTTTCTGACAGCTGTTGAGCACTGAGCTGAAAATCCTGAAGGCTCAGTCTGAGTCAACCCTGTGTACCTAATTTCAAACGTGAAATGGGGGTCATTTTTCCGGTATGCATCACTTCTCATTTCAGTATGTGACTCTACTGAACAGCACACAGCCCTGTGGAACAGTAATGGTGACGTCCATCCTTTGCAAGATCCAGCCACCAACTCCTACTGTAGGTTCCTGCCTTACATGTGTGCCAGACCCTCGCTTATGTCACAGCTATGGGGTTTCCTTAAAAGCCATAGCTGGCCAACTTTGTAAAAATCTTCTTGGAAATCCAAGACAACCACACAGTGTGGATAACCTGATCTCTGTCAGTCTGAACGCAGTGTAACGAACCTTGCAGCTTACCCTACTGCGCTGCTGAGCGTGTGGATTGTCTGTTGTGCACGTGTGCTCCCAGAAATTGAGTATCCACCGTCAAACACGTTTCGTGGATCATCTGTCGTGACCACTCAGGACTTCTCCCAAACTCTAGAGCTGCCCCTGTGACAGTGCTTTGTTTCATGTCGCAGTGTGGTCCGGGAAACCGTCAGATAACACAAGTCCTAGCTCTGCAGAGTGTCTACGTGTAAACTCATAGGTATTGTTTTAGGAAACAGCTTTTGTAGTGTAAATCACATAATTCTGCATTTGCTGTGGGACACTAGTGTCCTGTTGCCTCTTCTCTTTGAAGTTGGACTGTTTTCCCAGCTATACTCCCTTCTCTCTGGGAAATTGCTGCCAAAAGCCACTGTTAAAACCGTTTCTGCTGAAGCATTTGGCAATGCTGCAGTGAAAGAATTCACTAGATTTGCTAATTTTCTTTGTGTGACTGAATATGAACCCATGATTTCTTGGCACTTTACATGAAATGCCTTTTTTTTTCCCCCTTCTCCTTGCCATGACATCTCCTATATGAAATCCTCAGATTCACTAAGGAGACCAGCAAATGCTGTACGCCCTTAGAGCATGGGCAGACGAAGACAACGTCTAGGCTGAAACCCAAAGTCCTCAGGAAATTAAGCTGCAGTTTTATTATAAGCTATTTTCTTTGAAGTTCCTATAATTAGGATATCATCTGTCTTTCAGTGGCTTTATGAGCATTGACAGCTTCCTTGGGGCTGTAGGCAGGCCAAGCACCAGTGTGATGATGTATCACCCTATTCTGCAGAAGTCTGCGAGCATTTCCCATCACTTCAGTTTCTCTACACTGAATGACCCTTTTCTTCTCAAATAGTCCCATTTGGCAAAGGGGAGCAATGGGAGATGACTCTGATCCTTAACATGTAAAAAAAAATCCATGAAAACGATCAGTATGAACAACCCCGGGTTAATGGGGGCACCACTGCAGCATCTCCAACAGAGGGAAAGGTCCCGCAGCAGAAGCTGCCACAACACAGGGAACTCTGCCATGGGAGCAATGATCTGCAGGAGCCACTCACAGAGTCAGAGGGCACCTGGGAAAGAGCAGGAAGATTTCTTTCTTTATTTTTTTTTTTTTAGGGCTTCACAGGTGTGTGTTTTCTTATTTAAAATTTTCTTTAAATAGGAAAAACTTAACTGTAACAGAGGTCAAACCACCTTTAGATATATCAAAGTAGTCATGAAAAATTTTCTCAAATAACGGTTTCTAGGGTAAATAGTTCCTTTAAATAATATTATTCAAGAAATAATGTATGACATCAGAAGTATATACATACAGCATGGATAATCTAAGGAAGATCTATCAGATGAATCCTAAAGCTGGTCAGAAGCTTTGGAAACATGGAAAATTATTTGACTGGTCACCTGTAAAACATAACCAAAGAACAGAGGACAAGGATTGGTGATGTTTCCAAACCAAACCAAAGAACAGGGGACAAGGGTTGGTGATGTTTCCAAACAATAATCTCTTGGTTTGGGATAGTTTCAAAAAATTTCTAAAACGTTGGAAATTAAGCTTTGATAATTTATTTTGTCTAATATCTTTCTAAGAGAAGCAGGCATTTTTTCATCAGAAAAGATTATTTTGGCACTGGAAAATGCACACAAATGGTGGAGCAAAACCTCCACTGTGCATCTGTATCTTCCTGCGTTGATGTTTGCTGTTGAATGAAGTTCACTTTTCCTTATGTACAGCTTTCTTCTGCACCACTGACTTTTAGAATTGGTCTTTGCCCTGGAAGCTTACATCTGAATATACTAATATTCACTCTAATGTCTGATGTTTGTCCTGAGACCTTAGCACACAGAACTAGATGAAAAATACTTCTCAAAGAGCGCCATTAATCTCCACAACCACCCTGTATTTTCCTAGGACTTTTTTTCTGAATGTATTTCTTTCATCATACAGAAGTCTGGAGCCTGAAAAATGTCGATTTTCATTCCGGAATATTTACTTCACCTCTGTGAAAACCAGGTTTTTGTCAAAGCCTATTGAAGCTGGAAGACCTCCTTCCGTTGTGTATGGAGTTGGTGATCGAGTTAAACGTACCAGCCCTTGACACGGAGAGAGGGCTTGTCTGGATTTGGCTTCTGAGGGGGCATCGTTTTTTTTAAAGTCTTGGATGAAGAATGGAAGCAACCACCCCTCTGGTGGTCACGCATATGTTCTCTCCGATATCCAGGAGATGGTTAACCATGTTTGGAAAATAATTTTGGGTGATGCTGTTTTATTCTTGTTTGGGATGATGTTTTTGCTCGTATCTTATTGATCAAGAAATGTAAGTGAATGTTGTCTTGGTAACCTTTGCAAAACACAGTATTTTTACCTTTTATTCTGAAGACTGGGATTGTATAAAATTCCATTTTCTCATTGAGTTTGTATTTCTAACCAGTACTAATGAATAGCTTTGGTAGCTCTGCAGAATTCCCACCAGCAGCTCTGGTTAAGCAGCTTTGAACATCTTCTAGACTCACATACCTCTGGGCTTTTTTGGTTGTTTTGGTAATTTACCTCCTCTAACGCTGGGAACTAGGTGAGAAACCTTCTCTAGAGGTCATGTATGAACAACCCACCCCTCTGTGCTGTATCTTGTGCTCCTTTCTAGCATGTCCAGGGTTGCAGTGTCGATTAGAGCACCCAAAATTAGCATGCAATTAGGGTAATACTTTTTTCTTTATTTTTTGTGTCTCGTAGGAGGTGAAATCTGGTATTGTCTTTTCATTTACAGTTAAGATTGTTGTTCCCCCCCCCTTCTCCTCTCTCGCCTTCAAAGAAAAACCAACACAGAAAAGGAAAAAAAAAAAGCAAAGGCAAGGCTGTCAGTGCAGCCTAGGAAGGGGGCTGCTGCCCTCTGATGGTTCCCGAGGCGAATAGCCAGGAGGAAAGTGGTTAACGAGCAGCTGAGAGGATCCTCCTTATTTTCCAGCAAAAGTCTTTTGTGAGGCCCAGGAGCAGAGCCCAGCTGTTGGACTGAAGAGGCTGAGCAAGAAGGGATAGCTCTGAATGTCCTAAATTATTGCAGAGAACGCTGCTTTGTGGGATCTGATTTCCTTATTTCTCAGCACCTTTTCTTTGAAAAAGGTCATTCTGATGTGGTTTGACCAGCAGGTAACTGCTCCTCCAGCAGCAGGAGCCCATTAATGGCTGGAGCTCGTTGCCCTGAGATCAGAATCACTTATAGAAGGGCCTGTCACCACGACGTGTATCCTGTCACCTAGAAAGGTGAGGTTTGGGTCATCCCTTCCAGGATCTGCAGCTCCTTTATTACAAAAATAAAGAAAACAAGAAGAGACGACCAGGCTGTGATCCATCAAGGAGCCCCGCGGTGTCTGAGCGGAGCCGTTGCCCTTGGTGTTGAACACCTTGCCTGGTGGTGCGGCAGCGCCTGTCGCTCCGTCCCTGCAGGCAGGGCTCCTCCGCTGCCCTTCGGTAGGACCGGGTAAAGTTTTAGCCTGAGCAAAATGTGCGGGGAGAAGAGCTGTAGGGGTTTCCAGTCACAGCGCTCGGAGCTGTGCCCCCCCGAGGGCAGGTCTGCCTCGCGGCCTGTTTGGAGTCTGGTTTACAAAGAGGCTTCTTCTCTTTGAACTAAGTTTGGGCACCGACCTAACTCTCGTTTTGAAAAGGCCCCCATCCTTGCTACCCAGCTACGACAAGGTGCATGTGCCTCATCCTTTTGGGAAGCTGCTCCCCCCTCCCCAGCACTGCTTTGCAGTGATAATATGAGGAGGTACCACAACATTCTCTCCAAAAGATGACTTAAACAGATCCTCCTAGAATGCCATTGCAGTTCTTATCTAGATTCCTTTTAAAAGATGAATAGACAGGAGAGAGACGGGATAATTCCCAAGGTGTGACTACTAGCTTGTGCCCATTCTTTGGAAGACTTGAAAGAGAAACTTACTTAGGAACAGGGATGACAACAATTACCCAGAAAGGGGACGCTTAATCTGAGAATTACAGCTTCGTTTCTGTCTTTGCAGTAAACTTCTCCAAGCAGGGATTCCTCTGGGACGTTTATGCACAAGTGCTCCTTTCCAGACTAACCTCACACCCACCGAGGCATTGCTTGAAACGCCCACCCCACACCATGCTCTTCGGGGGGGGGGGGCGTAGGAAGTATTTATCTGGTGGAAATGCTGCCAGCAAAACAACCTGATGAAACCCCATTCCAAGTGTGGGACAGAAGATACCCGTGGTAAAGCCTCACAAAATCATAAGCGCTCAGGTTTTAGAGCTTCTCATGCGTGACGTTGACTTGTGCTCCATGTGGGACTTGCTTCTGTCCAAGAAGGGGGAAACTCATCTGAGATTTGACTGCTGGGGGGTCTGTTACTCGTACTGGAGCAGCGTTGTTGTGTGCTTCACCGAGCAACGCTAAAATTGTTGAAGTTCTTTAACCAAGAACCCCAAAATTTAGCTCAGGCTGACAAATGCGTCGGCAGGAACGCAGCCACCAGGACGCAGGGCGCCGCTGCAGCTTCCGTGGCTGTCACAGTCGCGCCGGCTCGCAGAGCCTCCTGTGCTCTCCCAGCCTCAGCGCTCCAGTGTCGGTTCTGAGCTTCTCAGAACAAAGTCACGGCTTTAAATCAAAGGTTTTTTTACAGGTGAGAGGTGGAAGGGCAGGAGGAGCTGTTGACTGGCACATTTCCAAGTCCCTGGCCGTACATGTGCATTCCCGTCATACTTGCATCACACCTCTGCGATTTTCCTAGTGTGTGACCAAACGGGTCACACCATTTTATGCAATACAGGAGTGTTACGTGGGCTCATGCAGAGAGAAGGTACCTGGGTAGTAAAACATACAGCTGCTGAGTCAGAGAATATGGAAAACCTGGTACAGCATAGGTCTGGTTTTTACCATGAGAATAAAAAGCTCACGTGTGTGCCAGTGTAAAGCTCTCCTGAATGTTTTCATGCTATAATTGAGCTGCCTTATGCTTGAGTAGCTGTCCCAGAGGCTTCCCTTAGAGAAGGGATGTGGAGAAAAAGCTGCAATTGTGCATCTTAGACCTTCTAGCAGCCTTCCAGGGCTTAAAGCGGGCTGCAGGAAAGGTGGGGAGGGACCCTTTATCAGGGGGGTAGGGATAGGACGAGGGGTAATGGTTTCAAACTGAAAGAGGGGAGATTTAGGTTAGATATTGGGAAGAAATTCTTCACTGTGAGATTGGTGAGGCACTGGCACAGGCTGCCCAGAGATGCTGTGGCTGCCCCCTCCCTGGCAGCGCTCAAGGCCAGGCTGGATGGGGCTGGGAGCGACCTGGTCTGGTGGGAGGTGTCCCTGCCCATGGCAGGGGGGTTGGAACTGGATGATCTTTAGGGTCCCTTCCAACCCAAAGCATCCTGTGATGTTGCGCCTGGTCAGTGTGACAAAAGCTAACGTCATGGGGGGACGCTGCCGCGCTGTCCCGTGGTGATCCTGTTCTCAGGCTCTCCTCCCTTTCATCCACCATCCAAACCTGCCACAGGGCCGTAAGTGTAATATTTATTTTTAATTCTCTGATACTCCTATGATAAAAATCGTTACTCTGTCGGCGATACTGCGCTTGATTTAGAACATTGATTGTTAATTCTGGCAGTTCTCCTACCAGCAGAGATTTTTAAATAGCAGGAGCCGAATGACTCTTTAGCAGAATAGCTCCTGGGGGACAGGGATTGGTTTTATTGACTGAGTCTCTTTGCCTGTGGGTAACAGCAAGGCTGCGCTGGCTGTTTTTTCTGTAATTGTGAAGTTAACTAGCTTCTGCTGTGCTGTCAAGTAGATATGCCTACATCAAAAATTACTGCATTTGCCTGCTGTGAGGTTTGCAATGTGTCTTATTAAATGTTTTCAGCTGCTGCTAAACATGAAGGTAACCAATAATTTACCGGGTATTGAGGATCTGCTGTGTTTTGAAAGAAAAAGCTGCCTTTATTCAGCATTTCTACAGCTGTTGAGTTTGGTGTAACTTTTATCCAGTGTGAAACTTTCCGAGTGAACCATAAAGCTAAACCAGATCTTGCAGAAATAGGTAGCAGAGCTTATGAGGTAGGGGTGTGTTATCGAGTAATGCTATATATGATTATTTTAGAATCTCTTAGTTCAATCATGATCGCTTTAGCAGAAGCATCCAAGTGATTTCCTTTGCCAGAGCAACATAAACCACTTAATTAATTGGAGCAACCATTATGGATAGGTCAGCATGGACTGGGAGCGAGGGGCTGCTTTGGATTTCTCCTTTGAAAAAGGAAGGAAAAGAGACATTTTGTGCCTGTCAGAGGGGAGCTGATGGCTGCCTAGCAGGACAATCCTCCTCTTGTTCCTCTCCAGCTGCCGAACTCCTGGCAGGGCTTTGCGATAGCTGCAGCGAGCCGTGGGTTCCCAAGCGTGGAGCATGCAGGATTCATCCTGCTCGGCTCCTGAGTGCAGTGGAACCAGCCGGCCGGAGGGCTCAGCCTCCACCACGGTGCGTGGCGGGGGCCACTGCCCGAAGTCATACCCAAACACCGTGGCCACTGACCTTCCCGCTGGCTTGCCCCCGGTGCTGGCTGCCTTGGCAGGAGCCGCAACCGCTCCTGGCCCCGTTCGCACCACGTCTCCTGTCCTCCTACCAAAAGCCCTTGCAGGGTTACCAGCGGGGAGCCAGGCTCGGCAGCAGGAGCCAGGCACGGAGGTCCAGGGCTTCAGCTCGGTTTTCAGCGTTTCCAAGGCACGCTCAGAGCTGAGGTGCAAGGCGAGGGAGCGCGTTGCGCACATCCTGCCCTGGCCCCGGCGAGCTCGGAGCTGGGACCTTGGATGCTGGAGGGACGATTCATCTTTCAACTGGTTTTAGCCTGGATCCTGCCCTTGACCCAATCAGACACCGCTCCTGACGAAAAGCAACGTGCTTCAACTACTGCCAAGTGATGAATGTGTAAAATTACCCCGGGTTTAGATAAGATGGGAGCTTGATTTTTCTTTCAGGAGTGCATCAAGCTGACAGTGCAAGCTTTTTTCCCTTTTACCTAAGGGTAAACTGCCAGAATTTGTCCTCATTAAGAGGATAAGTGTACTGAACACAGCTCCATTCATTTCAAAGGCTGCCTGGTTGGCAAGAGCCAGACCAATTTCTTTTTTATATCCTAAAACCTAAATGCAAGGTTGGATTATGTTACATCCTTCCTTTTTTTTTTTTTTTATCTTTCTCTCCTTTTTTTCTTCCTCTGGTAGAAGCAGCTGTAACCCAGACGCACAATCCCTTCTTAGGAAGCTTGTGATTCAGCAAACAATACCTGAACGCTTTGGCTTTCTGTTTGTTCATCCCACGTATCTGCCTGCCAGGGCCAGCCCTGTCCTGGATGGCTCCTGGGCAGTCTGCTCTCTTCTCGGGAGATGGGCAATTCCAGAGCTCTCCTACTTCATAATTTAACTTGGAGCAGGTGCTTCCAAATCCAGGCAGTTACCTGATACCTGACCTTTTCGTGGCGTTGCTATAAAATACAACGATCCCCGCAGCACTTCACTGCTGCTTTACAGGGCTGTTGTGGAATTTGGGGGGAAACACTGGGGGGAAAAGCTGGCGACAATCCTCTGTGTTCAGTTCTCCCCCTTGCATTGCCCCACTTGCCTCTCCAGTTGCTCTCCCCGGGCTTCCCCTGCAGCCTGGCCGAGGCTGGGTGGGTTCCCGCTCCTTGGGGCGCCGCGGGAAGCTGCCGCCTTCCTCTGCCTCATCGCCGCCTGCTGAATCTCCATCAGCAGCATCTGCCAAGCTGACACCGTTGCATGAAGCGGGAAGCATGTGGCATAGGGCAGAGGGGCTCATTTTGAGCTTGAGAAGGCAAGTCCTGTCTTTAATTTGAAATAAAACCTTCAGACTAAGAATAGCAAGGTAGCCTTGTTAGTCACCTACAACTTGAACTGCTATTTCAATTTGATTTCTTTAGCGTTGCAATGATTTTTGATCCGCAGTTCACATCAAAGCAGGTGAGCTCTCCCTACCCAGTGACTTCCCAGCGACGCGTGTCTCCGCTGCTCCGCAGCCGTACGGGTTGGCAGGGGAGCACAAGGTCCCTTGAGGCTTCCAGACTGACTTTTAATAGACCCACGTGGTTCAAACAGGCACACGGATGTGGGGATGGTTTTCTTTTTTCCAGCTCTTGTATGGCAATTAGTAGCCCAGCACAACAGAAATGCCCCAGCAACGCTAAGCTGCTGCTTTTCGGAGCAGGAGCTCTTGCTCCTCCGGTATTATTCTATTACAACGACTTTACTTCTCTGCAAGCGCCTGATGGAAGTGTGATTGTGTTGTGTGATGGATGCTGGCTGAGTACAACAGTGACAGATGCATGCTGAAACTGTGTGAAAATTTTTGCAGCCAAAGCAAAACTGGCAAATGTTTGGCTTTCCGCCAGCGTAGCTCGCGGGCGCACGGTATCTGACGGTTTAACTGCAATGTTTACGGCACTGAAAAGCAGTTCTAGGCATGGTTCTTGTCAGCAGCGGAGAGCAGATAACATCTCTTATTTTGTTGACCTAGGCTGCCCCTCCAGTCTTAGAAACCCTTTTTTAAATGTTGTTTTTTTTTTTTCCTCCCACTGTGCCCTTATCATACTTTTAGTCAAATGCTTAAGGAGGATGGAAGAGCCCTCTGCTTTGATGCCTTTGAGAGAGCACAGCTGCGTGAAGCATCGGGCACTTCAATCCTGAAACTTTATTTTTTGACATAAATAGTGAAAAGTCACCTCTTGTAGCTTTTCATCCCCTCTTCAGAAGTGCTTTTTTTTCCCCTCCATGAACATCTCCTAAGACAGCTCTCAAGCATGACTGTGAAAATCCTATTGTAAAGGAAAACGACGTGACAAAGAAAAACGTCTCCGCTAGGTGCGGAGGTGAGGGGCAGAGGAGCGGGAGGCGCTGACCACAGTTTTGCACGGTTCACTTCTCCCGGGCCACGGGCACTCAGCATGATTTTGCACGATGGCATCTGTCCCAAGGTCGCCTTCGTCCGCTCACCTTCCCTTGGCGGAGCAGGAAGGGAGCTTCCCACTTCTGCGCAGATCTACAGTGATGGGTCTTTGTGTGAGTGTTAAATACTAATTAACCCGGGCAGAGGGATGGTGCTGGCCATAAATCAGCACTCGTGAAGCCTGCTGTTTGCCTTTGGGTTGGGGCAAAATGACAGCCTGGCCTAGCTGGTGGGAAAGCGACGGCCACACCTCCTCAAGGTGCAGCTTTGCCCTTTGCTGTCTACGTAATCAAGGGTCTATAAATAGCCTGAAACAGCATTTTGCTAATATTTCTACAAATAAATAACTTACAGGTGCTGCTGGGCTGCCTTGTGTAGGCCCTGGCCCATCCTCGTGCTGCCCTCTCTGCCGCCCCAGCCATGGACGGAAGCACCGAGCACTGGGAGCGTGGAAAGGGGTCGGTGCTGTTGCTCTTGGAGGTTTGATGTGAAGGTGACCAACCACAAGTGACTTTGTCCAAGGGCTCACGCTCCTGCCCATGAACAGGAGCCTGCAAGCCTGCCTGTGGTCACCAGGGCAGCGCCACAGGGACCTGCACGAGAGGATCCCTAAGCAGGGAAAGGACAGCAGTAGGAACTGCAGGACAAAACGGAGCACCGGTACCTTAGCGACCATTGCTCATCATCCCCAGGCTTCCTGGTCCTTGCGCTATTTGTGCCCTTTGGTTTCCCAAATTACATAGCTGACCAAAACAATGTCTCTGACCTGCTCATTTGGACCCAAAGCGCGAAGCAAAAATACGTTCGGAGGTGCCGATGTTGGCGCATCCCTGCGGAGAGCCCGGGCAGCCACCTCAGGTCTGTCCTGGGGTCCAGAAAGATCCAGAAAGCGAGAGCCCCTCTGGGCTGGGTGGGCAAGAGGGCAGCAGTCCTCTTGGCAAGGCGGGGGTGCTGGTATGGAGAGGAGGAACCCTTCTAGGAGCGTGTTTTCACAGCATCCCTCCGGGGCAGAGCAGAGCCGTGAGGTCCATTCCTATGGGACGGCGCTGGCAACGGGCGCTTCAGGCTGTACCTACTCAGAGGTGTTTAAGCAGCACATTTACCAATGGAAACTTGTAATATTACACTAATACCTAATATAAAGACAAAATCAAATTGGTTTGAACGCACAACAGGCTACTTTGTTAATTGAACTACACACAGCTTCAATTTGAATGGGAACGATCAGCCATGATTGTCCCTGTTCAATAGTCATTTTCCTTTACACCCTCTTTTTCAGCGGTATCCTTAAAAGAGAATGACGTCTTTTGGTGCATTTTCAATGGGTCTTTCCTGTTCTTTTTTCTTAGAATACCTTGCGTGGTGATAGAAATATATGATGACGATAGAAGCAATGTTCAGAAAAATGATGAGCAGCATGATCCAATATGAATATCCATAAGTGTGTACAGATCTGATATGTGTCTGCACAGAGGAAAAACATCCACGGGCCAATTCTATAGACAGGGTGTTTTCTTCTACATTCACAGGAAAGAGTATCATGGCCAGAAGTATGAGGATTCCTAGAAAATATAAATACAAATGTTAGAAGTGGAACTGTAGCGTTATTGTGTAGTCACTTGTAAATAGTCGACTTAAATTGATTAGAATACTTGGACTAGGACAAAGATTAATCCCATATTTTCCAATAGTAAAACATGAGGGCATTTTAAAGATTTTCTGTGCCAGCTAATAGTATCTGCCAGGTGTTTTGACATTGGCAACTATATCTTCCGCTAAAATTAATGGACTCTCACCGACTATTCTTAGATAAGGCCATTTAATGTAATATTTTTTCACTGCATTTAGTGCTGATAAGTATAATACATTCACCCCTTGGGTGATTTGCAGACTGCCTATTTGATCTGAGCCCAAATCCTTGGGGTGTGCAATATCGCAACTGGAGGATAAAAACCTGAGCAACCTGGTTTGCGCTCAGGGTTGACGCGGCTTTTCTCAAGAGCTTAGGCTTTGAGGTCTCCCATTCTTTCCAACCCAAATTATTCAACAACTCTCTGATGAGCCAAAATGGGATGTCTTATTGGATCTGTATCTATTTGCTATAGCCTTCTGAATACAAGTGGAGTTTTTACTTTGACATTTAGCTAAATAATGCTTTTACGTCTCTACTTTCGTTGTGCTAAAGGAACTATAATCTCTGAACATTGGTGAAAATATTTCCATTCTTTCTAGGTACCCCATCCTACAGCTTTTCCTTCTGAAACAGGTTCAGGTTTTTGCAGGAGGACACTGGACTTTCAGGCCACCTGGTAGGAGAATTACGAGCCTTCAAGACACACATCAAATGGTGCATGATTTTTCATAAAAACACGCCCACTGCAAAATAGACTTCCAGGTCATAGCACTTACAGGACTGTAAAAAGTAACCACAATCCTCAGTTTAACACGAGGGGTTTCTTTCTCACTAATAGGTATTTTGGCAAGCCCGTGGTCCTTTCACTTCAGATCTAAGCTTGCAGATTCAGGCTGAGTGATGGGTGCTGGGCTCGGGAAACCAACAGCTTTCTCACGTGATGAGAGAATGACCTGCTTGTCTCAGAAGTTGAATAAATGACTAACTTAGGCTTTTTCTCACTTTTCTTACTGTGATTCAAGGCGACCACAGGGCTCGCAGCACCTATCTTTATACGCCGTGTTAGCCACGGCTGGAGAAAAAGCAGTGGGTGGGTTTCACACCCCCACCTGTGCTCACCATGATTAAGACTATGTTTAATTATACGATTCTCTTTTTCCACCAAGGTCTGATTTTGGCAAAGGCAGCTCGCGGGCCCAGGACAGGACGATGCTGCTGGGGACACAGCTCAAGGGAGAGCAAACTCCCGCTCCACCAGTGAAGCATCTTCGGGCCTGAAGAGCTTTAGAAGGACAAAATGCCCGTGCTGCAGTACTCCGTAATCAAATGTCTTTAAAGAAAATTTTCCGAGTGCAAACCTAGCGTTAGAGGAACGCATAATCCTCTTGAGACAAATGGAGTGTGAGAGCTGAAGTCATTACTTCAGATGAAGATGCAGACGGCAGGGAGGTGCGTTAGGAGCAGCTAGGCTCAAGCCTACCGGGTGAACGAGGGGTTACCCCTCCAGGGAGCTGTTTGACAGAGTTCACCTCTCTTGATAACTCAGCGTCTCTACCTTTTTTTTTTTTTTCTGCTTAGGGAATGTTAGAATTTATTTTGTTCTGTGAAAGTGTTTTTCGGCGAAGGAAATAAATTTTGCCATGACTCAGTCCTCCTAACTGCCGCCTCCCCGTGTTAATGCTGTTGCGGATGTATTTCGCTCAACGCATTTTTCAGAAACGAAGCTCGAGTCCATCCTGTAGACGAGACCGTAGAGGCTTAATTTGGCGTGCAGGTAACCCAGCAACAAATATGCTACAAATAACATAAAATAGTGCTGTGAGGTCTTAAAGAGGTTGCAAATTGCTCTGCAGTCACATCCAGTGCATCCTTTTCTGTTACTGTTCCATTCTGTGTTTGTCAGCTCACTCTGTTCTTTTTTGATGTGCATCGTGTGCAAAATGATGCTGCATCTGTTGGGGCTTTTCCTTTTCCATTTTTGCTGCCAGTGAATCCAAAGTCCTACTGAGCGGTGGTGTCGCTTCCAGTAAGTAATACTATTTTACTGGTACTTAAAAGACAGTTTTCAGGTATCCCAGCAGACAAGGTCAAAAACCAAAACCAACTGAACAGACTACTTTTCCATATGTTTCCTTTCACAGGTACGTATGGATTAATCCTGGAATCGATGAGAATAGTGTTCATGGATACGGTGGGCAGAAAGCGGTCAGCACGAGACGCGTTACTCACCGCATAAGGAATTCCAGGTATAGACTCCGGTGGGTCCCAAAAACGTCTGGTAGGGATTGCTGACGGCATTAGTGCAGGTAAATCCAGAACTCAGCAGGGAACTCAGTAAACTGAGAACCAAAATCACAATAATTGCAGTGGTCGTGCTTTTCGCGCTGGTGTTGTTCAGGTTATCTGCAACTGAAACACAGCGGCGCAGCATTGACAGTGAGCCTTCCCGGCACAGTCCGGTGGGCTCGGATGACCTCATGACTTACTGACTGTGATTGAAAGCTAATAACCAGAGATTTGGCTGATCTGTAAAGATTTGGATGCAGAAGGAAGGAACAGTAAGTTTGGATACAGCGCGTGAACCCGAATCCAAACTGGGGTGAAGGTGCATTAGGCTGAGATGAGTGCATGTCTGCTAATCCTGCAGGCACACACACCTCCTGGGCATCAGGCTGGGCAGCAAACTTCTCTTCCTTAATATTTCTTTAAATATTTCCTCTGGACATGGCCAGACAGAAATTTTATGCCCGAATCGGATCAGAAAACTAGGTGTTCCTCTGCCCATCGTTCCTGAGATGTCTGGTAACTTCTCCAGACACCTGTTTAAACCTTGGCTCCTATGGCAGATTCTTTCCTTTTCATATAGCAGCAAGTCCCCCTCATATGGAATAAATCTGACAAGGGGAACAACTTCTAAAAGTCCAGTAAAGCCATTAGCCTGGAAGGGCCAGGGGTATTTGTAGGACAAACGTAACTGGTCATGGTCACGCGTGGACAGGGGAGGCACGGCTGAGCTGGTGTTCAGACCCTGACTAGATCCATCTCTCTGCACCTCCTGCAGAAAAAAAAAACCTGGCGGAGGCAGTATTTGCTCCCTGCTTTTAAAGGAAAGGAGCGGCTCCTGCTTTGTTTTCACCAGGAGGACCGGGTGCATGGTGTGCTGTGGCTCCCAAGGAGCTGCACTTCGTGCCCGTGGCTGGTGGCCCCGGGCTTGGCAAGGGGACGCGTGTGGGTTTGTGCCCGTGGCTGGTGGCCCTGGGGACGAGTGTGAGCTCCCGAGCTGCTGGCTCAACCCTGCTCTCGAGGTCTCGGCTCCTGAGGCCGCGTGTCGAGGAGTCCTGCATCTTACCATCCAGCACCCCGGCACCTCTCCTTGTTGCTCCAGCAAAGCTGATGCACACAGATCGTTGCCTGGTGGAGTTTCTGCAGCTACACGTGTGGCCGCCCTATATACGTGCCACATACAGTCAGCCCCTCCAGGACTGTAATCAATGTTACTGGTTTTGCCTAAATCCTTCTAGTTATGTGATGTGTTGCCGATAGAGAGGCACAAATGTCACGTCAACGTGTAATTGCAGCGTAGGTATGTTGAAATATATTATTTTCCTCCTTTCAGTTTAAAGACTGAGAAGGCAACTACAACGTGCCTGTGGCTGCCTCACCCTGTAACAAATACGACAATGATGTTTTCAAGCTCTGTTCAAATGGGTGTTGTGATAGACAGTCACCTGTAAGAAAACTTCCTTTCTACGCTGCTTTTAATACAAAGCCGTTACTGCAAAGTATTCAGTTAGTGCATAAATTGGAGAAATCATAGCAGAAAAAAATAGTAAAAACCCCATAAAAAGAGAACAAACGCTCATCACAAAAAGAAGAGCTATTGAAAATAAATGAAAAGGAGAGCTTTTCTCTCGTTTTATATAATATTCCCGGTAGAAGTTAATTTCTGTTTGAGGAAACGACAGGTAAGGATGTGTTATGGAAATTAGTTGTAAATTTAAGCAAATCTAGAAGAATAGGGAAGAGAGGCGTTTGGGAGACATCACTCAATGAAATGGAAGCAAGCACACCGCTGGCTGGGCCATGAGATTGTGCTGAAGCAGCCTCACTGCTGGGGCATCGCCGAGTTAAAAAAATGAGCCTGGAGCCAAATCAAACAGGTTTGTGTCATTTCCTTCTGGCAGCCTCACTTAATTTTATCACTCGGAACATCTCCGGAATTGACTGGCTACACCTATTGCAACCCCTAATTGATCTGGTTTATCTCTGGCGGTGCTCTGCAGTCCGGGGGGTGTAATTTTGTCAGACTCTGCCTGTTGTAAGCCCGTCTGCAACAACACGAGACTAATGGTTTTAAATAAAATGATGGTTTTGTGGCGGCAGGTTATTTTTTTTTTTTCTAAATAAAGCAGCCTGTGCAAACCAAAGGCATCTACTGTAGCTGATCTATTTGAATGGGATCGATAGGAAGCCACAGCTGGATAAACCTCTACATCAGTGTAAAATAACCCAAAACCAGAATGAAAGCAGGTGGTTTTGCCTTCGCCAGGTGTCTCCTTAATTTCCTGTATCTTCTTTTTTTGGTTTTTTTTTTTTTTCATCTTTAACTCTTGTATTGTTGGATAGAATTTCCCAACTTTTACTGACCTGAGTGAATGACATCCAGCTGCCAGCCTGGAGGTCTTTTCTAAGCAGTGCTGCTCTGGCAGCTTTTGCGAGGTCTGCGAGCACTTAGGACGCGTAATAAATTGTTCATCTAAAAAAACTCCAGAAAACCCCAAAATAACCCCACCCAAAGTAGGGTTCAACCTAGTTTCTACTTTTCAAGAGATCCCGTAGCGCATCTGGAAACTCACGATAACATTAATGAAGTTCCAGCAATTTTCAAGCATTTGTCATGTATTTTAAAAGCCCGAAAGTTCATCGATTCCTCTCTGCTGTAGCAAATTTCAAAGACTTCCTTGTGTGCTGTCGGCCTTGCTGGTTGTCAATAGTCGGACAAATCCTGGCTTTACAGGACTCTCTGGGTGTGCCTCTTCCTGCACCTTGCTCATGATTTTTATGTGTTTGACTTGGAGACAAGCAAAGCTGTAAACAAGCTCTTTGACAGACTGTTATATTCATAGGCGGTCCCTTTCGAAGACAAACGATTAAAACAGCTGATGAAGTCTCTAAGGACTTAAGTTATTAAATAACTTTCATGTTCTGCCAGATCACTCTGCTCATCCCCAGAGCCTCCTAAGCAGCTGTATTGAGTTTTTGCTCTATTAAGGCTGTTCATGGCAGTCTGTTAAAGAGACTACCCTGACTAGCAGTCCATGCACTGCACATTTGCAGAAACCATATCCCTTTGCTTGTCTTTCATCTTTACACTTGGAAATTTCTTTTACTGTTGTGGTTTCCAAAGCAATAAGTTATGGTCTTTGTAAAGGCCATTGATAATCTGCTTTTGTAGGGCCATTAATAAAAGGCAGCCTGGGCTGTTGCTAACAAGTAATCTATCTCCCCAAGCTATCAACTTTTATTTCCTCTTTTATGATTCCATTCCCCTTTTCTAACACCCAAATATGACAATGCCATTTGAGAAACACAATCAGGGTGCACAGCAGAGACCCCCCAGCCAGGGCATACTGGTAGAGCGACAGATCGCACTGTGTTTTAAAGTTATAACTCTTCTTGCTGGTGTCTGAAAGGTTAGAGCAGAGAAAGCACAGCACTTCATTTCTCCATAGCACAGGCAATCCATTTACTTAAGGATATCATCAACGCAAAGACATCTACCATCTTAGGAGGACCTGACTATTTGAATTTAAAACCAGTATGCAAGCAATTCTGTGAAGTATTTTTCCTATTTCAAGAATGCAGGGAATCACACTTCATAGCAAATGCGATGATCATGCCTCGTATAAAGCCTAAGTATTAATTTAAAACCAGTTCACTTAATCTTGGATGTATGCCCGACTGAACTAGTGAGGGATGCGGGCAAACCCATATTTGGGCTATTCATAAAGCCCAACCTTCTCTCAGCAGCTGTTGAAAGCAAGTAGCAACTCCTGAAGCTTGCTGGTTCTGTTCATCCCTAAATGGCTGATAGGTGAGAAGTGAGATAACGTTTTGTAGATGATAAGCACAAATCCCTAAGTTTGATGGGGGGGAAACCACCACCACCAAAATACACGTAGACGATGCGAAGAGCTGAAATCCTTTACTGATGCAAGTGTTCTGTGAGCGCTTGTCATTAATTGTAATTAAAATTTACCCGATGGCAGCGCCCAGGCCCTGGGATAAGGTTGTGTTAGCTGCTGTGCAGGCAAAAGCAAGACACATGCCCCGAATTCCTGCCAGACTGCATCCTCGCCCTGCAATCAGCTCTCCCTCAGTGGACTCCTGGCTTCACGTGGAGACCTATTAAAATCAGCAAGAGTCTGCCCGTTTGGGGCTTGAGCCAACTGCCATGGGGCGATACAATCATATATAAACTATTTTTATGGATGCATATTTGCTCTTCTAGAAAGTACTTTGATTATTCTGATGTGACTGTAAATGAACTGGCCTGAATGACTTACGATTTTGTGTTTGTTATGAAACGATCTCTAGATACGCTGCGTGCTTTGTGAGGAACACTGCTGTGTTCAGGTTTTTCATTGCAACATAATTGTTATAAGATGAGCTGGCTTGTTTGATACAGCTTTACCCCTGTGGGAATTTGGGGGCCTGTTTGTACAGATACCGTGTCTGTGCTCCATTAAGCTAAAGACTAGTGAGCTAGGAACTGGGAACCATCTGGAGGCGTAGGTCTGCTGTGGCTTCTCTGTGATGGGACACCTTACAACTGCCTACCAAAAAAAGAAAAAAAAAAAAATTCTTAAAGTACACCTCATGTTTCAAAATTGTTTGACCTACTCTTCCAAAGTGTTGGCTTTTTTCACTTTCACAGGTGTATACCAGCATCGCCGCTTCGAACTCGGTGAGACAGCAAGATACACGAAACGAGCGCAAACCCTTGGTCCTTGGAACAGCTTTCAGGGTTATCTGCCTTTGGGCTTTGGGGGTGCTTGTCCTCACAGCAGTGGAGCTACTTGGGTGCAGAATTACGTAAACCTTTGCTGAACTGTGTGAAGTCAGTACTGAGTCTGCGGTATGCACTCAGCATGTGTAATTCCTTGTTTCTGGTTTGCCTTTCCTCACGTGTTGCTTCTCATCTTAGGCTTTTCTTAAGTCTAATTTAAGGTAAAACCCCTTCCGCTCTTCCCCTTGTTCTTTAATTTTGTTGTATTCCCAGGCAGCATTCCTCCTCCCTTAGCTCTCAGTTCTTCTGTCCTCCTTAAGTATTTAACCACTTCTATCCTTTTTCTTCTGTAATAATTCTGTCGTTGAGGATAAATACCAAGAACTGCAGACACACCAAAAATAAGACTGTTGCATATCATCATTAGACACAGTTTAATTTGAATCTACTGGATGTTTGCTGAAACGTTATTCTAATAACCTTGTTTCCAAATCTCAACTCAGAGTTTTTTTGGAAAGTCGTGATGATGAGGAGTCACCTGAAAACTGCGTGTTGGGTCTTATAAAGGCCTTATAAAAGATGACAAGCTAGACTGTAACCCGTACTTCACAGGCCAGCATAAGAAAAAAAGATATGAGCAAGCCTAAATTTTGTAAATACTAACTGAATGGTTGGTTGATAATATCACTTAAAAATGGAACAAGGTGCTTTTAAAGAAATAACAGGAATGTTGTCATTAACTTGTAGGTCCAGCACACGTATAAACACCGTATCTGTCTAAATTATTGGTTTACGTGTTTTGTTGTTTCCCTTCAGCAGCCTCATAAAACCTTCTATAAAAATGACGCTAATTTGATAGCAGGTGGCAAAATGTTTTAAATCAAACAACTAATTTAACATGATGAAATTTAAAAAAAAATATATCCTGGAAGGTGAATTAGGTTTGCAATCCTTTAATGAAATGGTAATTGAATGTTGCATTTCTGTTCCTTATTAAAGCTTCTGAAAATTATAATCAGTTTTACACAAAGGCCCTATTCTGTATTTCCCCCTTGTTCCAAGGCGTAGGCTAAGATCGCAGGTAATTAGAAGGAGTTGCTATTGGCAAGAATGCCGCAGCATTTCTATGCTTTTGGGGGGTCTTATTTTATACCACTTAAATCCCCAGACTGGTTCACAGATATTCTTGTTCTCAAAGCATTAGAGTCGCAGCTGGAGCCCAGAACGAGCTGTGGTTCCTACATCCATCACCTGCATGAGCAAGAAGACGCCATCCCTGTCCAGGCATAACGCCACTCACCTTGGAAAGTCCTTTCGGAAACCTGAAGTCCCGCGTCGACGAACTGTGCGCAGGTACCGCTGAAAAGTCCGTAGGTGAGACTCACCGTAACGCTGGCGCTCGTGCCGGAAAAGCGAACCTCGCTGCTCATCCAGTGCTGGGTCGCCAGCGCGACGCAAATCATCGCGAAAGAGCAAACACAGGCCAAAAAAGCAGATGCAAACATGGCTGTTTTCTTTCTGGACGGCATTTTGGCAGACGGAGATTTTTCCACCGGTTCAGGGTATTTTCTTCCCTTTAGTCCTGCTTAGCATGAGGCGGCTTCCTCCTTCTCGCTATCTGCTCTCTGCGCTAGCAGAAGGTTACCCTGGTAAACTTTAAGCAAACAGCAGCGGTAATAAAAATGTAAAATAATTGAACTTTGGTCTGGAGAAAAGGTGTTGCCATAGCTACGAGAAAACCAGCCTGGCAAAGGCCGGCAGGAATCGTTGGGGAGTGATTTACGATGGCCTTGCCAAACCGTAGCTTTCCAGGTCACGGCTCTGGAGACGGCTTCTAGAGCCTAACGCCCGCGGGTTCCCGGCTAGCCTTACTGCTGGCTGGGAGGTTTTTCACTCCCTGACAAGATTTTCTGGTCCGTTCTTGCTTTTTCTCTTGAGAGGCTGATAACCAGGCTGGAAAGAATTTTTGCTAAACCTCTGTCTAATCTGTATATAATGTGTTACGGTAAAGAGAAATAAAATCTTCCTTCTCTGTCCAAATTCCCAGCTGGCTTAACGGCTTTCCAACTTTTCTTTTGAGACCTCTTTTTAATTCCTCACGTGCTTTGTGAAACCACTGGGCTGGTCTTGGCTTTTGGGGTGGGGTAAAGAATTTCAATCTACTGTCAATAGATTATTTTCTAAGGAAGAGCTATAATGCTTAATTAAATTCCATATATTTGCATACAATAACTCCTTCCCTTTTTTTTTTCCGACAGGGGGAAAACAGATACCTTGAATAGAGATGCATTTCAATGAAGTAGTGGATAGGTAAAAGAGCAACACTGAAGAAAATCTGTTCTGGACTGTAAAACAAGAGAATATATTGTTTTCTTCTGCCCAAATTGACCTAAACAAAGACAAAACCCAGTAACAACATGACACCAAACAGAACATGCATTGCTTAATAATTAGGCTGAAGCCAAATTTCTAGAACTTGAGGTAAGCTGGGCACCAGTGTCCCCGTTCTGTTTGCGTGAAATCTAAAATGTAAATTAATAATCTATTGTCAGGATAAAGTAGCAGCGATTCTATTAGCTTGTCTTTCTCTTAATTGTAATGTCATTATTCCATCTTATACTGAACCTATGCTCCTGGATCATCCAGAGTTTTTTTAATAAACCTTTAGGAAGCAGTCTGTTTTAACTGTGTCGCTAAATAAACCTGTTGAGCTGCCTTCTTGAAGCTTGACTGGTGTGTCCTGCGAAGACATTGAGAGATTAAAGTTTTATTAACTTCTTGGGAGCAGAAAATACCTGTTCTGTAATGCAGTGTTATTATACTGTCATTCCTCTTGTGTTAGAATTTCTCGATTCAAAACTTTAAAGCAGAAATCACATTTTAAATCAATGTGGTTTATTTCTGGTCTTTTACATGATATGGTCTTGTGCATTTTTTTTTTTTAATTATATTGGACCTTAATGATACTTTTGATGTCATTGCTTTAAGAATGTATATGTTTTATAATAAATAATTTACATGCTTCATATATGTACTTAACATACAGAACATAGCAGAAATCAGTCAGTATACGATTTAAGCACTGAAGAGCAAAGGGAAGCTCTTCAGCCCTTCTAAGGACATGAGAGGCAGGGCTCTTTCTGTCCAGTACTTCGGTTAAATTTTAACCCGAGCCATATGCCTAAGCTCTATCAGACTGATCCACCTCTACAGATCTATTAATCCCTCAGTTCTATCCGCCGTTCAGCTGCATACAAAGAGCATAGTCGAAGTATTTGCAGTCCAAGGATATTTTGTAATAAACCGAGGTAAAAATCTGCCCGCCTGCCATCACCCCTGTGCCGTCAGCTGTGCCACTTGTCCCCTGTGAAATACATTTTCGAACTATATATTTAAGAACTGATATTTGTCTTGGTACTGCCTTTGAGGGAGTAAATTTTCAGCTGCTGCTGCTCAGTGGTCCTCCTTCAGCAGACTGGAGAGAACCAATTTGAAATGAACTGAGCACCCACACCTTTAAAAATGCTAAATAACAGAGACTAAGAGCCGCAGTGGGCAGCCTGTAGTTCCTTTCTAAGCAATCGTATTCAATTATATTTAGTTTTTGGTGACTCAGCTCAAATTTTTGTGGCTCAAATCATTGAATCTCTCCTGTGGCCAGGGGAATTGCTCTCTAAATGAGACCATAATATGCCTTTTTCTTCCCTGCCACCTTGAAGTTAATCTGTTCTCCGCCAATGGTACAATTCCTTGTGTCTTTTTTTTCCTTGCAGCTACCCAAAAAAGCATCATAGAACCTGTAATGAAAATTGCAGTTTGACATGACACACCTCATCACTTGAGAGAAAAGAGATTGGTTTTCTCCGACTCGGAGAAAACGTTCCCCTCTCAGCACCTACCGACTCTGCCCCCACTAATACACACCCAGCCCTGCACAACAGTCAAGCCGAAAAATCTGAGAAAGTCATTATGAATCAGATAGACAGCAGAGAGATTTGGAATCCTTTGCTATACAAAATTGCATATAGCCCTGTGTTTTTACAGGAAGAAGACGTGAGTATTTCCCTTCTGCTCATGTACAAGCCAGTTTGCTTTAAGCAACCAGACAGGTAAAAACATGAAATGAAAGCTTTTAACTGCAAACATTTAATGTGCATTTATTTTTTGACGTTACAAGGACATTTTTACAGGTGGAAAAACCCCTAAATCACACAGTGGTTTGTTGCTTTGCCCACAGCTCCGGATAGATGCCATCTCCCGAGGGATGCCATCTCCGGAGGGATGCCATCTCCGGAGGGATGCCACCTCCCGGCTGCGGCAGGCGGGGTGCGAGGGCTTGCTCCCAGCTGACTTGCAGGTAAGTGCGCTCAGCACCAGCCGGGAAATTCGAGGTGAAGCCACTGCAAATCATTTTCTGTTCTGCTGCAACCGCTAACGTTTAGCGGCAGTTGCTGGTGGTTTACCAAATTCCATATTGAGATAAAATCTTTCATTTTAAAAAACAACTGACAGCCGGCGAGGTGATTTAGCAGCATGGCTGGCTGGCAGCCGCGCTGATGTTTGTGATTTTCCTTGGAGACCACCTTTGTGGCACACCCGTGTTTATCACACACAGCTTTCACATCCTTTGTATGTTCCACTTTCCACGTCTAATTGCAGAGGAGCTCGGCATCCTTGAGCTGCACTTGACCCCAAAAGGAGGCGATAAAGCCCCAGGCGAGGCAGATGTCTGCACAGCATTGCAGGATCAGGCCATGCCCTACCAATGGTGCCCCTACCTCTTCTAAGACGGATAATTTGTAATTGAAACGAATTATTATAAATGTACTAGGAACGAGATTGATTTTTTTCCCCTCGCTTTGCAGCCAGCAGTCGGAGCGGTGACGGAAATGGGGATTTGTTTGCGCCCTTTGGACTGGGTGAGGGAAACCGGATAAAGCATCGTGAATGTTACTGTCGCTGGAGATGAAAAATTTGAAGCTCAACCGAACTGCAAAATTATTGTAACCACTGTTTGCGAAAGCGAGAGGGATGTGACCACAACAATTTTTGTGTATCCATACTTCGAGCAGCGCATTGGCGTTATTCCACCTTCTGATTTCATTCTTCTCTTGCTCTGACCTTTTTTACAGCACTATGGAAAAAAACCCAAACACGTTTTAAATGTTATTTTGATTTCTTCCCAGAAAGCGACTAAGTCGTCTCAGTGGAGAACTCCATCACTAGATAGTTATTGATTTCTGAGCTCTGACGCTGGAGTGTACTGGTTGGTATTGGAGTGACAGTCGGAATATTGTGCTGCCACCAGTCCCTCCGGAGCAGCATCCCTTCACACGAGCAGTCAGTGACTGCTGGTTTCCACCTTGAAAGAGAAGTGGAAGATCCCAAAGCCAACACGCTGGTATCAACGCAAACGCAATGAGCGGATTCCTAAATTAAAATGATTGTCTGCCGCAGGAGTATTCCTCTGTTCCAGAATCTGCGTAAGCTCCCTGGTGTCTGCTCTGGTATCTTGAGGCACAACCTGTGTTACTCCAGAATATATTTACAATACAACTGTGTTTTGTTCGCAGACATCTGAGGGGGTGATGGCCAAATACGCCTGGGCTTGGCGGAGGAGGAAAAGCCACGTTCGGCATCGCCTCCGCTTGCCACGAGCGCTCCTTCCCAAACAGGATCACCACTCGCCTTGCGTGGAGGCTGCGGGGGCGGCCCTTGAAATGGCTTCTTCTCAAAGATTCTGAGAATTAGGTTTTGATAAGAAACTAATTCTCCCATTGGGAATTTAATCTCCTAAAATTTCTGACACAACACATGCCAAGACAGAGGAAGGAGAGCCGTACCTCGGCAGCAGCTCACTGAACGTCTGGCTTCTCATTCATCCTGTTCCTCTCTATTTCCAAGCTGTTTTGGGGGGGTTGAACAGACCAGCAAAGGCTATTCTGGTAAAATAAGAAATTTTAAAATAAAATTTTGAAAACATAGAGACGTTTTCCATTTATCTTTAACCCTGAAGGTCAGTGACTGCCGTTACCAAAACAGCTGAGCTTCCCTAAAGCCTCTAAGATGTCTCTTTTTTCCACACCTCAGAAGATGACTTGCAAAACTTTCAAGTAGTGCTTTTAGGCGTTAGAAACCTGCTGTTGTTCATGACTGTGTAGTGCAAGTTGCATGGTCAAGCACCATTTATGGGAGAGTCGGGGGAAAAAAGCCTTCTGGCCTTGTAAGAAGCAGAAAATGCGGCCTTTGCAGCAGTGTCAATTTAATAAAATGTGGCTTTGAAGCTGCATCAAGGTTTGTAATGTTTAGAACAAACCCTGGAGGTGGAGATGGAGAGGAGAGCTGGCAGGGCAGGCTTTCATTTATTGCCATTTCTGTAAGAATTATAAAGATATGTAGCCTTGAATACTTAAATATATTGCTAGATACTCATAATTTTAGATTCCAAATGTAAAAATCTTAGACAAATACCTCTTTGAAGTCAGTAAATTAGCTACCGCTGGGGTGTTACATAGTCTCATGCTTTTGCCCAATTATCCGTAGTTTAAAGAGTTTTTCCTGTATTTTTAGGCTGAGGTACATTTGCAGTTAGAGCAATAATGTGTCTGCATCTGCTGTTTGCTGTGCTGCCTCTGATTGTCGAACTTCTTCAGTACATTGACAAGTGGTGTTCCAGTACATCAGTCAAGAGACAGATCTACCGTGCTGCTACCAAGCGGAGAGGGGCCATTTCTCAGCCAATACGGAAGTCTGGTAAATATTTGGAGAGCTTTTGTCTAAGGGAAGCGGTAGGATTAGACTCGGTATCCTACGCTTTGATAAGACTGTAGATGCTCCTCCTTGAAACCCTTTCTCTCGAGGCTGTGACGGCGCATTATTGTCTTTTGGCATAGCACAGAAAGCAGGAAACATGATTTTATCTTACTCGGTGCTGTCAGGTTCAGTATCGTGCCGGAATACCCAAAATAAATTTCTGGTGTTCAAATATGGTCTATTTCCTATAATTTATCTCTTGAGCTTGAAGCAGAGAAGATACTTTTTGTAACGGAGAGCAGCAAAGTGACTATAACTGCTCATGGGGAAGTTTCCACCACTTCTACTGGAATAATGTTACTTCCATAGTGCAAAACAAGGGATGCAGGTGCTGGGTCCTGCCAGAAGCCGTCGGAGGTCCTGCAGCTCCTCCGGCAAGTTGGAAGCAAGGGTGAAACGGTTGCCAAAGAGCTGACATTTCTGAGAACGTGTTTGATTTGTGATGGAAAGAGAGGAAGAGACAGATGACCAGTGGACTGTGAGATGGACAAAGAAAAGCAGCTGTTGGAGCTCTATTGGGCTAAACACGTGGACATCTACCCGTTATTACCTTATTTTTGCGACAGCATTTCAGTCTTCTAATTTCTTAAGTTTATTTTCTAATCGAGCAAGCAAGCTCTGTCAAGGTAGCTCAATTGCTTCAAAACCCATCGCAGCTTCATTTTTCATCCTCTCCCTTTTCTTACCAGCATCAATTCTCTTCAGACCTTGTCTGGGAAGCCCTGAAAACGGGTTTACAGATGCTTCGTTCTCCAGATCGCCAGCTCCCAGACTTTGCAGAGTGCTAATCTAGTTTTCTGGAGGAGGCACTCTACCAGAGAACATCACACGGTGTTGTTTTCTCTAGCCAACAACTGAAGATAAAAATCAGCCTCAGGCTTGCTCGCTCCTGTTGGCTCCAGCTCCTGAGTGTATCCTGAACCACATCAGCGACATAAACCCGGGCTTAGAAGTATCCTGGACCAGACTGCAAGACAGCAGAGCTAGGAGCAAGGCTAAATTTCTGTCATACTGTGTAAATAGGTATAGTTCGGACCGGAGTATAGGGTGCTGGAGCAAGAAAGATTGGATGAAGTTTCTCTTACAATTTTATTTCACAATTGTGCAACTTATTTCGCTATTCCCCTTATCTCCAGAAAATCCCTTTCCCCCAAATAATATATTAATAACTATAATGTGCATTTTCTTTGGTTCTTTATTGTACAACGCAGCTTCACATTTCTTTCTCATGACTAATTAATTTTGGAACCATGCTATAATAGGACTTTTAGTTTCCGCACTAATAGAAAATGTGGTAATTTTACCCATCACGTATAATACTTCCATTTATTTTATTGCTTGGATATAAGCAGTCATTTAAATTAATATACAATTTCTTGCAAATGGTTACTAGGAAGAAAATTGCTGACTTGCAGTCACTCGATCTACAAACATGTTCATTAAGATCAAACGCCTTCCTGGTACTGTGCCCATTTACACTGCCGTGTCTGCAAAAAAATCTCAGCCCTCTACTAAATTGCTGCTTCCTAGTCAACATGATGCCAAAGGGACATAATTAGGCTCTGATTAAGTTTTCCGCAGAAGGCACAAGTATTCACGGATGTTCTACTATTTTCTTTCGATGGTCTTTTCATACAATCCCTAATTGTCTGACATCCTTCGGTACACTTAAAATAAATATGGTGTGCACAGATATGGGTTTTGGAAAGTAACACGTCCTCGAATGCCTCCTGGAGGAGAGATTTCTTCTGCAGGGAGACTTCTCTTGTTCTGCGAGAGGTGGTATCCTAGGGACTGGAGACAAAAGAAAGCAAGATGTGCCTTCAGACTCCCTGATTCTCGCCTTTCCTTCAGTAATCCCCTCCTCCCTGTCCTACTTTTCAGCCTGACGTTTCTATTCTGGGTTTCACCGTCCTGATTCACCGGCCCCGTGCAGCCCAAGCTGCCGTGGAGGTCTCTTGGAGGGGGAGGTGGGTGCAAAAGGCCTCAGACTCGTCCCTTCCACCCCAGCTCCACCAGCACGTTAACGGTTGGCTGGGTAGAAATGGGAAGGGTCCGGGGAGGCTCTCTGGTCCTGACAGAGGACCCTCAGCTCCCTCCAAGCTCCATCACGCTCGTGATTTGAGGGAAATGAGGTCGCCCAACCTCGCTGCCCAAGGAGAACTTGGCGCCGTTGAACCCCCGTGACCCCGTCAAGCCTTGGACCATCGCGAAGCGCAGGAAGAAACTGGGTGCCTTCACCATGCGCCGCTAGTAGGTCTGGCTTGGGGGGTTCGGGCGGGTGTAGCACCCCTGACCGTCCCGGAGAGCCCGGCCGAAGCCCTGTTTGAAACTTCGCGTCTTAACTTGTCCTCCGCAGACCACATCACGGTGTCCTTCTGGCAGGAGGCCCCAACCGGCACCGGGGAACGAAACACCCGCTGCTGAGCTCGGGTTGAGCACGCTGGGGTCCCCTCACGTTGAGGTCCCCCTCACAGCGGCGTCCCCTCCGCCGCCGGCCGGGCCCGGTCCTTCTCTCCCGCCGCTGCCGCTGCGAGCGGTGTCCGCCAGGCGGCGCTGCGCCCGCCGCCGCGGCGCCGAGGGGGGGAGGAGGAGGAGGAGGAGGAGGCGGCGGCGAAGGGAAATTTCCTGCCTGGCCGCCGCCGCCTCTACCCGCCGCCTCGGGCCGGAGACCGCCTGGGCGTCCCGCGGCCGGCCGCGCCCGCCGCCCCTGCGCGGGGGGCGCCGAGGGGCCCCGCGGAGCCGCCGCCGCCGCCGCCGCCGGAGCCGGCGAGGTGAGCGGTGCCCGGCGCGGAGGGAGGGGAGGGACGGACGGACGGACGGACGGACGGACCCGCTGGGCAGCGGGAGCGCGGGGATGCTGCGGGTCCGGGGCCGCCGCCGCCGCCGCTGCTGCTGCTGCTGCCGCCCTTCGGTAGATGCTGCCGGCAGGGAACGGGGCGGGCTGCTCGGCTGCGGGAGAGCCCCGTCGCCGTCCCCGCCGGGTGCGGAGGGGCGGCCGGGCGATGCCCTCGGCGCCCCGCGGGAGGCCGAGCCGTGCGGCTCGGGAAGCGCTTGGGTTTTGCGTCCTCCATCCCGCGGGCTTCCCGGAGCCGGCCCGGCGCCGAGGTCGCCCTCTTAAGGGTGTCCCCCGAGGCGGGCGAGGACACGCGTGTCCCTTTCTCCGTGGGATGCCCGCCCTCGGGAATTGCCGCCCGCTGGAGAGGCCGGAGGGAGGTGGGCGCGTTCCCGCGGAAGCCGAGGGGGGCAGCGGGCACCCCCGTGGCATGGCGAGGCGGCCGGGTGCCTCCTGGCTGGGCGGGGTGGGGGGGAGCTGGTAAGACCAGGCTGGTTTTTTGGGGGGGACGCGTTGGGGCCAAGGGAACGGCCAAGCATCGCTGAGCAGCATCCCTGTTCGCTGGCCTCCACGCCACCCAGCCGCGTCTGGGCTGTCAGGCTCTTTGCCCAGGCCCCCAGGATGGGGTTCGCCTGTGAACTTCAGTTTTAAAAAAAGCCATTTATCTCCTGTCAGCTCCACCGCGGTGTTTTCAGCCGGCCCTTCCTGAGGTGAGCGGGGCTGTGGGTGTATGTGGCGTTCCGAAGTGCGGGACCAACGATGGGAGGGGGTGACGGGGTCGTGGACCAACTCTTCTGCTCTCCCTTGGGCAAGGTCGCGTTGTTTAAAACCCGTATGGTTGCGTTTGTGCCGTTTCTCGGTTTGCTTCTGCGTTGGCTGGTGGGTCCACGCTGCTGGCAGCGGGGTGCCCTGGCAAACGCTGTGATTTGGCACCAAATGGTGCCCGGAGGAAGGGGGTCACCGGAGGAGCCGGCGTTGGTGATGCTGCTCGTGCTGCCTCTGTGCTCTCCAGTGGCCCCTTCCCTGTGGCAGAGCCGTCGGGTGCCTGGTTGTGTAGAGGTAGGTGTCGCTCCTGCAGCTGGTGGAAAACTTTGTGTTTTCCTGGCTGAGAAGGAGAAATCAAATGAGACTGCAATGGAAGAAATCAAATTTATTACTTCCAAACCCAAAGGTATTGTTTTTCCACCTCTGCCAAGCTCACGGTTTTGTTTAAAATACCAGGGAAAATAATGACAAAACTCACAAAGATAACGTAAAGACAACTTTTAACTGTCTCCCATCATTGGATTTTTTTTTTTTTTGCACTTTAATCGTGGGTTGTAGAAAGGGTTAATGGATATCTGCTGTGAGATGGAACAGTGTTTTTTAATTGGGAAAGGGTGTGTCTTAATTTTTTTTTAATTTTTCTGTGACGTTCCTCTCCCTGTTGCTTATTGCCATAGAGTGAGGTGATTTGCTATGCGTTCAGCTGCGTAGCTGCTAAACCACTGCCTGTGTCTGATTTGTATGGGGTAGAGACTACTGAGTTAAATGACATCGCTTATTGAGCTTTTTTTCCCCCAAGATGTTACAAGCTCTACGAGAAAACTTGTAAAGTAGAAATAAAGAGGCTGAGAATTGAAAAACATTTATTGTGTGCGTGGTGATCTTAGCTTCTGTGCATGTAGCGCTTTGGGGCTTGTTAAAAAAATAAAAAGGAACTTTTGATGAAAATTAATGACATTCAGTTGGAACCTTGATGTCGTTTAAAAGAGATTTTTATGTGGATATAATGCACTCTCCTCATCCAGGAGGCACGTCGAGTTCCCGGTTAGCTTTGCTGGGTAACAAACGAAACCGTGTAAGTCTGGATGTGGGAAGATGCAGGTGGTCTGGGTGGAACCAGCTCTGTCTTGTTCTTGCAGGAGGTGGAAGTTGGGCCTGGAGGAGGGGAGCCCCTAACGGGGGTAACGATCTGTAATTACTGTTGATGGCGTGGGGGGGGGGAGCCTTGCAGGGCAGCCTGCCTCGGCTTTGTGCTGGGGTGGTGGCGCTTGTGCCCTGAGAAAGGGGGTAAGGATGGAGGTGGGACAAGGATGGAGGTGGGAGAGGCAGAGACCACCGGGCCGAGGACTCCGAGACGAGCAGCACCGCGCAAACATCACGCACAGAGGCTCTGCGTTAGGGCGAGTGAAGGGAGTTAAGCTAAAAATGTTTGTTTTCTCAAGTGACAAAACTGGTTGTTTTAGAAATGTGGGAGAAGGGGAAGAGAAGCATGCGAGAAACAAAATGGCGTGGGCGTAGTGTTTGATTCCTTTAATTTGCTCTGTCTTTGCTTACAAATAAAAGAATTACATAGGAGCTGTGTTACGCCAGCCTTGCGGTGTTTTGACTAACATACTCTGTATTCCTTAAATGCATTTCATGTATTTTTCCAGGTAAAAGAAAAACTGAATTCCTAGTTTAAAAGCTTCCGATGGCCCTGACACCTCTAATAAAACTGGACATCTTTATATGCCTCAAATCAGTGTGATGGTGCTGATTGGGTTACAGGAATTTATCCTCAGCCTGTGAAGTGCAGGTGCAAAGTGGATAAATTTAGCACATTTGGGTGCTAGTTCCCCTCTCCCCTCTCCCCTCTCCCCTCTCCCCTCTCCCCTCTCCCCTCTCCCCTCTCCCCTCTCCCCTCTCCCCTCTCCCCTCTCCCCTCTCCCCTCTCCCCTCTCCCCTCTCCCCTCTCCCCTCTCCCCTCTCCCCTCTCCCCTCTCCCCTCTCCCCTCTCCCCTCTCCCCTCTCCCCTCTCCCCTCTCCCCTCTCCCCTCTCCCCTCTCCCCTCTCCCCTCTCCCCTCTCCCCTCTCCCCTCTCCCCTCTCCCCTCTCCCCTCTCCCCTCTCCCCTCTCCGTCTTTTCTAACTCAGTTGAGGTGTTTCATCTATGCGAGTTAAGGGCTGACCTCCACCAGAACAGCTGTCTTGAATCCCTGATTTTCTCGGTCTTATTTTTCTTCCCCCACCCTCCGTTTCATTCTCAGCTCCAGGGTGATGTGGCGTGGGGTGATGTAAGAAATGCACCATGTGGGCTGAAATTATGGGAAGCTGGAAGACGGTGGTTCAGGAGCTTTGCAGGTTCGAGGTCTCTGTGAGACCTTCCTCTTCCACCTGGGTTCTTGTGAAGCTGAGGCAGAGGATAGGCTGTGGTCCTTGTGTTGCACAGGCTAAGTGGGCTCTTGCTCATTCCCCACTGGAAGGTGACAGCGGTGGCTTATGGGGATTTCAAAGTTTGTATTTTCTTGGCGTGTTTCTCACAGGACGGTGTGTGCTTTGAAAGTTGCGCTCATTAAATAAGTTTGGTGGTTGCAAGGCACTTGCCTCGGGCTGTGCCCATCGTGTGCTTTTTGGCTCTTCTTTAAGACTAGTTGTGCCACAAGTTGTTTTTTTTGGAACCATTGGTTTATGGGCCAAAGCTGCAGAGCTGTGTTACTGACTGAACTAGTTTTAGAGCATGTGATAGGAATACTTTGGGTAGCGTACTTAGTGACCTTTTTCTCTTTCGTTTGAGGGATTATGTGAGGAAAAATGGGTGGACACGGGTTGACAAACTGCGAAGTGAAGAAGAGCTGTAGGCAGCCTGCAGCGCGATGCTGCCCTGTCGCAGATGTCCTTGGCGTTTTCTGAGAAGTCGGCTACAAACGTTGCCAGCCAAGTGCTGATGTGCTGCTTCGTGTTTGATGATGCCACGTGAACTTGTTCACCAAGATTTCAGAGAGGGTCAGTCGTGCTGTGGTGAAGAATGAAAAAGAGCTGAGGCAAGTGCTGAACGCTAGGTAGCATGAAAAACGGAAAGATAAAAGGGAATACTGAACGTTTGCGTTACTGACGTGAGCGCAGTCCACCCCGCTCGCGGCAGGAGCGGGAGGTTCTGCAGGAGAAGTTGTTCAAGTGTATGGAGAGCCTGAGGATTATGTTTGTGCCTTCTTTGGATGATGTTGTCATTTTGTAAATGTGATACTGCATTTCACTCTCTATTTCCAAAATGCTTTTCGACACGGGTTTATGGCAGGGCTTAACAGGTGGAGATCCTGTGCCTGCAGGTTGTATCGGAGCACCTGAAGGCCATCACCAGTGAATGAAGATGCTTTTACTGGGGAAAAAAAACTTGCCTTTACATAGAAACGTTAAGGTGAATGACTCTGTATGAGGCAGTAACCTGCAAAATTCTCAGCAAAAGCAGTTGGCAAGAAAAGGGGTGTTTTTGCTAGAAGGTCCATCAGCGGATGGGCCTGTAAGAAGGGACGAGCTGAGCTGTGGTGGCTGATCTCTGCGTGGAGCAGAGGTGGGGGTGGGCAAGCTGAGGTCTTGTTCCTGCTCAGAGAAAACAGCAGTGACCCACGCTCTGCGAGACCAACCCGCGAGCCGAGGCGCCAGCAGTCGGACCTCCTGTTTTGGGAGGACGATGCCGGCGGCTTCGTTTCTCTGTACAACGTGGCGCTGGGGGGCAAGGTGACGCGATTGCTGAGGGTCCAGCTCTGCGTGTGAGTTGACTGAAAGGTGGAAAGGGCTCTGAGGAGCTTTGTCAGGATTAGCAAGGGCGGTGCGTGCGAAGCGGATGGGGAGGTGCCCAAGGTGTTGCTGCCTGTTTGAAAGGGAAGGCCTTTTACCGTAATCATCGCGTTTGGGTTTGGAGATAACCACGTGGTTTACCCAATCCTGGGATGTAAGCTGTAGGCTGCACTTCAAGGAAATACTTTGTTTTTTTAAAAATCACATGTAGGTGGTGTAGGAAGACCAGCGCAGCGCGGTGTTCCCGGTGGATAACGTGTGGACCCTTAAACTGGGTGGCTCGGCTCCGCGCCCAGCGCCCACGGGGGTGCTGCGGCTTTGCAGCGCCGCGTCCTTGCGGCCTGGGAAGCAGCGGCAGCGGAGGAGCCGAAACCCGGGGGCTGCCGTTGCGATGCCTGCGGTGAGCAGGTCTTTGTTCCTCGATGGGCATTTCATTATTGATTTCTCGATGCAATATTAATGAAAGCAGAATCCCTCTGTAACCTGAAATATAATTTGGTGCCTCGTGATCGAAAGTATTGTAAATTGAATTGGTACATTATTAAAGAGTTCTGAACGACGTATTCTTTGTGGAGCATCGTTGATGGGTACCCTGTAGGTGATGCTCGTTTTATGGGTTGAGAGCTGTCCTAGGGAATGATTCGGGTATTGCTTTAACTGATCTGCGATGTGATGCAGCAGAATTTGAGCTGAATGAAAAGTGCTGTAGCCACCAGGCTGCTCTGCGCAGGCTTTCTGCATCCTTTTTAACTCGAATCTTACCTTTTTTTTCCCCCTCTCATTGCCTATGCCCTTCTGCACAAGGTGTAGTGTTTGTCCTGTCTGATAACAATGTGTTGTATAATCCCAAATGCCATAAGGGTTAATTTTTATTTATTTTTTTTAAAAGTGCCTGTATTTATTCCCAACTTTTTGCTGAAATGTAGATAGCTTTTAAATATATATGTACAACAGACTGTAAAACTTGTGTAAGCCAGAGCTGAAATGAGATACTGATAAGACAGAGATTAGGAGAAGCTCAGCAGCAGCAATTTGTTGAAGTGTTTGTACAGGATTTATTTTTGAGCTATTCACAACACGGAATGTATTTTCAAGGCGTGTGCACAGTATTGTGCTTTTTAATTCAGTGGACTTACTGCAGGTGTAATAACTTCATCAATGGTATTCTTTTGCCTCCCCAAATCCTCTGTGTTGCCTGCAGAGGATGCCTCTGGGAAATGGAAGAATAGATGGGCGATTTTCTTGCTGATGGGAGAGGGTGATGCTGCTGGACTGTACTTTGATTGCAGTCTGCTCGGATTTTGAAGCCAGCCAGCTGATTATCTCCAGTGAAACAGCTCCCTGAACAAGTGTAGCGTTAAAGGCTGGTTTTTTTCTATCCTCCTGGTCCTGGCAGTGAGTGAGGGGATGCATGGCCTCACTGACAGTCTGTCCTGGGTGGGACGCACGGACGGGAGCCCTCGCTGGTGCCCTGGCTGTTGGGCACAGGGGCAGCTGCCCCTGCTCAGCCCCGTCCTCTGCTCACCAAGGGCATCTCCTGTCAAACAGCGACGCGGTGCCCTGAAAATGCCCTTTTTCCTTTGATTCCTGGCTGGTGACTCACTGTTGAAGTGGCAAAGTGAAAAAGCTGGTCGCATTGATTTAGCGCTTGCCCACGCAAAAGTGATGTAGCGGTGTTCAAAGGTGTTTCCTGGCGAAGGGAAGGAATAAAACTGGAAAGAAATTTGTTGGGATGGTTTGTCTGTTGCAATGACAGCTTATTGTCACTGGAAAATGTGGTGCAACTCAGTCGTGGGTTTTTCTGTCCCCTTTTATCCCAGCTGTAAAAATGAAAAAAATGCCCTGTCCTGAAAACCTGGTTATCAGAGATTTTCTTTTTCTAATGTAAAGTAATAATTTTCAGTAAGAACAAGAGATCTGAGCAGGTAAAACCAGAAAACAAAACTGTAAATTAGGTAGAGGTGAGATGAGGTACAAGCTAAACAAAAAACCAAACGTGTGAGTGATGGAAGTGACAGGTTTTGGCTTGATGCTGTTGAGAAGAGGCAGCTATTTCATGCGGGAGAGCCAGGGTGCCCCAGCAGCTGGGTGAAGCTGTACCAATCGCACCGCTGTTCTCTGAAGATAACGCACCCGAATGAGGATGCAGCAACATCAAGAATCAGCAGAAGAATGCAGCCTCAAAAAGGCTTTGGGTCAATAGTACTATGAATTTTTAATAAAAATCAAATAGCAGAAGATTTACAAGGGAAGCCAGTGAAAAGTGTGTTGCTCATCACTAAAAAAGATCAGGACAAAGTAGTTAGATAAGCTGGAGGATAAACTTTTCTACTATAGCAAGGGAATTCGATGAACTAAGAGGCCTGCTTCCAGGTTTTGTTGCTGTGGAGGGACTAGAGGATAATTCGGAATGAAATACAGAACTCCACATTCATGGCAAGATCTTACTCTTTTGAGACCAATCGGTCTTGGGTTTCCTGATGGTTGGGTGTTTCTTTAGTTCTTGTGGTCCTTGCGTTTTCTTCCTGTTCGGGAAAGTCAATCTCTCTTTCACCCGAAATAAAGCTTTGCTAAAACGGCGTGCTGCTGGAGTTCCTGAGGGCGCCCTCGCAAGGGGCTGACTGAAGTCTCGCAGAGCCGTTTGGGTCGTCCGCCAGCGCAGCCGGGCTGAGATGGGTTGTGGGAGCGCGACGCTGTTCAACATCGCTTTCCTGTGGTCGTGGCGTGACAGGGATCGCAACGAGGACGGAATAGTTTGGTTGTCTGTGTGTACTTCCGTGGCCTGTGGCCTTGCAGCCTAAGGGTCGTGGTGTCCCATGGTCTGCTGGTGTCCTGTCGGTGTGTTCCCGGGGTGGGATGGCACTCGGCGAGCTTTGTGCTGTGTCGTCTTTTATCTTGGCGTTTGATCCCATCACTTGCCAACTCCCTTGGTTCTTTTAATGAAAATTTTTGTCACAAACAAAAAAGAACTCTTTGAGCGAGAGAAAGCCCATGTAATCACGACTTGAAGCCAACGGTGAGGGTTTGTGGTTAAAGACTGTCTTGTTTTCAGTGTAATTGATAAAGGATCTGTAAATGTTTCCTTACCACGAGCTGTAATTCTTCGGCTTCAGAGCAGTTTTCACTGCTACGTGGGATGCATTTTCATTTGTTTCTTAATGGGCAGTTCACTTCTCAAGCAACCTTTCTGTCTTTTTTTTTATTTTTGGTATAATATGTCATTTTGTAAGCATATCTGTGTGTAAAATGTGCAGAGAATTTACCATAACTTACTAGGGTACTTTCTTGTCTCACTTGCCTGCACAGTGCTAGGTCTGCTCTCGCTCCTAGTGTGCTTCAGTTGCGATTTTTAGATTTCCAATGCTCTAAGACTCTGCTTAGAAGAGTGTGAACCTTTCAAAGCGTGCTTAAAATTACTTTTTTCGTAGCAGATTTTACTGCTGAACATGCTGATATCTTTACCTGTAGCTGTTTCTCAACTGAATTCCAAACTAACAGGGCAAATTAAAAAATAAAACCAATCTTGTCGAATACAAATATATCTATTAACCCTTCCTTCACCTTGCCTACTATTTAAGTACCTTCTATTTTTATTGTCTTTTGCCCTTTAATCTTGCCATCTTTGCTGTTTGTCCTTTGATGATGGTTTTTGTTTGCATTCCAAGCCGTGGTTTCTGCTGTAATGTGCTGTGTATTGCTTGAGCCGCAGTGCTGTGCTTTTTCATGAGGAGACTGCTGATTTAAACAAGCGGCAAATAACGTTTGTATCCTGTGCCCGATGGGTTTAGATGTCTCGGGTACTTTCTGAGGGGTTTTTAGATGTAGGTTTGGGTTTCATGGATGCATTTAATCGTACTGCACAATGTCACTTAAAATATTTAATTGCTCAACAATATTAATTTATCTGCTGCCTGTCTTCCTGCTAACCTGGGACAGTGGCGCACAGTTTGCAAATTGCTGCTGAGAGCAAGACTGTGGTGAAATAGCTTTCCTATTGCAGAAGAAAAGCCTTTGTATAAGCAAGTTAAAATGATGTATGCTTTTCGTGTTAAATACAGGGATGAGTTTAAATGGGTTCACGTTATCATTTTGTTTGCAGTTGTCAAAAGCTCATTAATTTTAAGTCAAACTACCTAGCTTGCTGCTTCAAATTGCTTTTAAATTACATGTGTGCTGATCAGTCTTGAAAAGCCAAATTAAAAACTCGGCTGAGGGCACATTTCAAGGCCATGGATACAGCACTTAATTCTGCTCTGTTTTGCACAGGCTAACCTCCCACCTCCAGCACCTCTCCGGTTCCCGGCAGAACTGGGGGGAGAGGAAGTTTTAGTGACTTCAGTATTTCTGGGAAGGCGGGGAGGAAAGGAAAAGGTGGAAGCAGGGAACTATATTTAAATAATGACCTACTTGCATTACTCAGTTTGAACTATTAGACACAAACTTAGGAGGATATGTTGTTGAGATAATTGGTGCTATCAGGATGTGTGATTTTTAAAGGAGATTTGCTCTGATTCTGATTTGTCCCTCTCTGTTTCACCGGAACACAACGTGGCTTGACCTGGGATACGGAACGATGTGCAGGAGAGGTCTTGGCCACCAGGTTCTTCACTTTTTCTTTTGTTTAGTGTCTTTGCCTAGCAAACCATAGAACTTATTTAGAAGTTAAGTGTACACGTAACTTGATTGAGTTGTAATTTGTACTGAAAAAGCTTGAGAATTGCTGTACTAAATCAAGCTGTTTACCCTTGAAATGTGGCCTCATTTACCAGGATCTTCAGTGGAAGAAACTTGAATAATTTCCTTGAAAAAAATCACTGACCACTCCAAACTTTCTCTGTAAACAGTGTGTTACATTTCTAAAGGCCCTTGGTTAGCAGTTTATTCTTTGAGATGAGAGCTTAATGCCTTCCAAAAGAGATTACAAATTTTGTCTAGTGTAGCTCTGCATGCAGTTAACATCTTCAGGCTCCGTTCTGCCGGTCTGCTGCTGTCCCGCCGGCGGGTCTGCGTGCTGCTTTTTCCCCTGGTAACATTACATTTAGATATAATAAATTTTAGCAAGTTAATTGTGCACAATATCTTTTAGGGTGGGTTTTTTTGTGTGTGTGTGTGCTCAGTCCTTCCTCATCTCCCAGGCTCTTTCACATCAGTTTTAGCAGCTGTAATGTCTGTCTGTATTCCTGACGCTGGTTTTGCTTTAAAAACATGCCAAGAAGAGGTCCTGCAGTGACTCAGCCTCCGTGGCATCTTCTGTATCTTAGCAGGAGAGAAAACCGGTGTGGAAATACTGCTGTCAAAGTTACAAACAGCTTGCACCTCCCTGTCCCCTGATGATATCCTGACTTCTTCAGGGCATTGCACTTTCTGACTGATACTTGACCGCCACTGCTATTTTCGTAGCTGTCAGCCTCTGTGGGAAATGCAGGTACGTTCTGTTCCTCTTGGGGGACTGTATAAAAGAGAACTGAAACACGGGGACTGTCAGGAGGAAGAGAGCCCAGAGCCTGGGAATCGCTGCTGGTTTAGCTCCAGCCTGCCCCTGCAATCCTGCAGGGCTGATGTTCTCAGTCATCAATGCTCCGCAGGATGCTTTGGTGCTGAGGGTGTTCTTTAAGGACAGGTTTGCTCTGTGTGCTTTTCTGGAAATCGGACTTACAGGTGGCTGGTTATGAAATGCTGAAAGGAGAAAAAAGATGATGGTAGAAAATCCCCTCTGGGAGAGGGCTGTGATTTTTAGGGTTTTTTTAAAGGAGAAATTATCTTGCTTGCGAAATGAGATGAAAGGTATGAAGTGCTTGCTCTTCCAGCAATAGGTTAGCAAAAGAAAAATCTTTTCGTTTTTGAGATGGTGCATTTATTTACCTTAGCCCTTGTAGCAAGGTAGGACCCTCGGGTGACCCAGTGTTTTTGGACACAAAGCTTATTTATGACTTTTTGGAGGGTGGGTAAATAAGGAACCGCTGTTCACATCCAGCCTGGCTGTGTTCTGTCGAGATCTGTCCCTTCCAGAGAGAAACTGTTCAGCCCCTTAAAAACGATTCAGTGTGATTTGGGGACACACCATCCCTGAGCTTTTGTCCCCAGGGCGCCTCGTTCCGAAAGCTGGGCCGTGGCTGCTGCCCCGCGGGACGCTGCCATTGCTGGGAGCTGTAATCGGAACCAGCTCCGGAGCGTGGGAAAGGAAGGAACTATCCTGCCGGACGGCGGTTTGCAGAAATATGCCCAGCTGTCAAGGGGCCGGGGGGAAGAAAGCAGTGTTTTGTCGATTTTTCAGCTAGAAATGCATTCACAGCTGTGAACCAGTTTTTGGAGGTGTGTTACATGCTTTTTTTTTTTCCCCCTTCATACCTGAATTTATATATGTTTCAAACTCTTACATTTAATGATTTCTGCTAAACATAGCCTCCTTCAAAACCTCCAGGCCCTCCTGTTTTACAGCTGAGCATAAACCATACTGTTGTCCTGTGCTGTTACACAGCCCTGTGTCTATCCAACTGTGCTTTGGGCAGCTTTTATCGTCTGAAATGATGATGTAACTGTGCAAAGACATATTGAAAGTCCGGTGGATTTCTGCTTATTCATTCAATGTGTTTCTGAACGTGCAGTAATGTTTTTCACAGTGTTGGTGGGAGGTTCTTCTGCGGGAGCTCTGCCGGTGCTCTGTCCTGCTGCCTTCAGCCCCTGTTGCATCCAAGTAATTAATACCCTCATCACTGACTGAATCCAGCAGGTTTGATTTTTATTAAGCTGCTGGTTGCAAAAATATGTTTCTGAAGCGGTCAGTGACTCAGATGCGTGACAGTTACCTCCCCAAAATGCGTGCACTCTGCCTGGAAGTGAATAGGTGTGTTCTTGTCCTCATCCCTGGGCTTTTGCCTGCAGGGTTGAACCCCGTAATAAGCGTTGCATGACTGATAACAGAAACACCGTCTCTGTAGCAAACCGAAAGTAAGGGCCTGACATGGTTCAAGTGGGTTTGAAGTGTCTGGGCTGTATATAAAAATTGCATATCCTCATTTACTGCTCTCTGTAGGTGTGCTTTGTTGTGGCCGAGAAGTAGAGGCTGATGATTCAAGGTCAATGGGACAGCAGATGGGTGGGATGTGTTAACAGGTATCTGTTGGTAAAATTTGTGGTAGGATGACGTCATCTACCTGGACTTGTGCAAAGCGTTCAACGCTGTCCTGCACGACATCCTCATCTCTAAACTGGAGAGACATGGATTTCATGGATGGACCACTTGGTGGATCAGGAATTGGCTGCGTGGTTTCACTCAGAGTCACGGTCAACAGCTCGATGTCCGAGTGGAGACCGGTGACGACTGGCATTCTTCAAGGGTCAGTACTGGGACCAGTGCTATTAAACATCTTTGTCAGCAACGTGGACAGTGGGACCGAGTGCCCCCTCAGCAAGTTTGCTGGCCACACCATTTCTTATATATGAATAACAATGATTACCTGATAAAATATCAGTAGACAAAGTTCATGGACAGTTTGAATGGGAGTAAAACGAGGTGTGATTTTTAAACTTTGAAGTGAAAATTCAGCCTGGTGATGTTCAGTTTCCAGCAGTGGAGGTGGCTTGTGTCAGGAAACAGAGCTGTTCGGGGAAAGGCAAGATGAAGAGAACAGATAACGGTGAATTCAAGAGAGGGCTGTGGGTTGAGTGGTGGACGGGTGAGGTTGCGAAACACCCGCAGAAAGGGCAGGGTTTGAAAGGTGGAAGTGGGCTTGTGAGATCCTGGCTCGGCTGGTCATCGCCTTCTCAGGGTAGCGAGGGGTAGGGCAGAGTTTGCAGCTGGTGAGGGCGGTGGGCTTTCCTCTTTCTGCTTTGAATAAGAACAACCTGAATGCAAAGAACACTTTGCTGCCGTATCCTTACGTGCGTTGAAGACTTTGTCATCAAAATGATTTTTTTTTTTTTTTTTTATAGTGAGATCTGCCCTCATTTTTTAATTAATTCAATCTGGCTGTGCTGTAGCTTTCACTGAGGAAAGCACATTTCCTGACTGCCTTGCGTTTTGAGACGCTCTGTGACTTCGGTGGTGGTGGTTGAAAGTTGCTTCGAAATGCAAGAATGAAACGAAAAAGCTGAAATTTTAAAGAAAATACTGTGTTTTTTCCGAGTATTTTTCACCAGAGGTGATACAGGCACATCTGTTGATGTCGAGTAGGCTGCTGCTCAACGCCGACTTGAGGAACCACAAATACCCATTGTGTTGGGCAACACGGCTGGCTCTGGAGCTCGCTCGTCATACGGTGCCGAACACTGCAGCTATTCACGGTGTCCGACTCGAGGGGCTGACAGCAATCTTTATCTCTGCATAGAAACTAGAATTTTCCTCGGGCACAGAAGCAACAAAGCTCGAGGGGGAAAATGACTGTGTTCAGCACCACTTTGTTTCATCCTCTCAGCAGCAAGGCAGGAGCGTAGGGAGGTCCCTCTTCCCTGAGCCAAAGGCAGGTGGTATCAAATCTTTAGTAGCTGGGGCTTGTGTGGTTTATAGATGTCCACCTTTCTCACAAGGGAGGAGTTTTGGGTTTTTTTAAATCTCATTAGGTCAGAACGGCATAATGCTTTTCTTAAGGATTCCTTGTGGTATTGATATTTTTATTATTATTTCTTTTTAAAAAAATACTGTGTTGATTATATAGGTATTGATGAATTGTATTTATGGAATATAAATGCAGTTTCAAAATACAGTCGTGATCTCAGGGAGAAGGGAAAGGAACTTTTGGGGCTAGTTTCAGCATCTAAAATCAATAGTTAGGGTGATACAGCATATAAATATCAGAAATAGTACGGCATTTGCTGAGGATTGGTGGCGTGTCAGAATTTGCCGCGTAGGGATTTGCAGCAGTCGAGCAGCAGCTAATAAATTTTCAAAAGTATTAAACAGCTTCTGTTCATTTTCAGGGCCAAAAGGAAACAAAACTCAGAAACCGCAGAGGCGTTTGTATAACTTCTAACTGCGTGTTTAGGAACTCCCATGGGAACCTCTTGAAACCAACAGGTGTTTTCTAGCTTTTTAGGTCTTTATTGTTTTTTAGTGGTTTAGGTCTCCTCGGAAACATAAACAATCGCATCACATGCCTGCTCTTTGATCAGTTTATAAATACTGAAAGTCTTGTTTAATTGCAACACACGCTGTTTAGTAATAGGAATTGGTGAAATAGCGTGTCCTTAAAATAGCTTCATACCTGGGTCACGGCAAGTACCTAATCAAATTCAAGCTGTACCAGGAGAGTACGAGGTGGCAATTGGTGATTGTCGTAGTAAAATTAGTTTTGGGGTGGTTATGACAGCGGTGGTGTTGTGTTTTTTCGCTTTAGGGTTGGGGTTTTTTTGGTCTATTTTAATTATGACCAAAGTTAAATCATTGAGCAAGGGTGATGTTTACGGCAGCAACTCCCTCGTGTTGCTGGGCCCCAAAATAGGAGATTTCTTCATACCCAGTCCCCATAGCCCATGTCGCTTCTGGATTGTTTGGCGGCTGCTCATTTTATTTTATTTTATTTTTTTTCCCCCAAGGCATGCAAGCAGGTATTGAATACGTCTATGCTGTCATCTCTTGCTGTAGGAAGAACGGGCAAACGAGGCATTGCCTGTTTATAAAGGTTCTGGAGCACTAGAATCATTTGTGTGCTCTGTTTCTAAGCAAACAAAGTCAGGACAATGGGGGAAGGATATTGTTATTGGGCCTCTGGGACTCCACTGCTGCATTTTGTTTTGAAATAGCCTTTAATATTTCTGACCTGATATCCTGAGCACTGTAAGAAAATTCCAAGTGGACAGCTAGCTTTCCTTCTTTTGGAAATGCCTCTGCTTCCCCCCTTTTTTGCTTTGATTTTTTTTTTTTTTTTTTTTTTACCAGAAGATGCAGGTTATTTTCTTAATGCCAGAACAGCTTGTGTGCTGGTGGCGCACTGCTGTATCAGTGGAGTTCAGCAAAGATTAATTCTCAACACAAATCAAACCAGCTAATGTAATGTCAACGTCCTGCCAGAAGGTAAAGCAGAAGGTAAAGAAGGGAAATAAATTAGGCAAATAAATAGCATCGCAAGAGGGAGCACTGAGTATCGGGTTAGGTGATGGATGGTGTTTGAGACTGTCTTGAGTGCCTGTCCATGAGCTTTCGGCCAGGTGGGATCAGGTCTTAAAAAAACCGCTTCAGATCTTCCACCTGCATCTGAGTGAAGGAGGAACCTTGATAGTGTTGGATCCTAGAGGGGACTAAAATAATTTCATGGCCTTGTCCGGGTAATCTGAATCCAAACTGTTTCTCCTTCCACCCTTAAATAATATTAGCAGGCGTTATTCCGTAGACATCTGTTAAAACTTGATTTTAAAATGTCATTTCTTGTTAACTGAATGCCCCAGGATGGGCAGCGAACCCTTGCTCCGGCCTGAAGGAAAGCACTTGAACAGCACTTCAGCACAACAGTCCGGTTTGCTGCTGTCTGGGTTTAATTTAGCAGATTTGGGGCGTTTTCTGGGGTTATTTTCACAAGAGAAGAAACAACTTTCTTGCTGGGAATGCTGAGCAGTTGTTACTGCATGTGGGTGGGCTGTGTCTGGGTGATGTTACACTTCATTTCAGTTCATCTCTTGGGGGATACCTTCTCTCCATTTGTGTCTTCAATAACATGTTTACTGTTGGCATATAAAAAAAAAAAGTGTGGTTTTCATTTTCCTTTTACAGTGTTTCTGCATAACAAATGGAACAAATTTATTGCATGTTCTTGCTGAGTTAACCTCAGTTGCTCGTAGCCCACGAGGACCAGCCAGGAGCCAACTTAGTCTGTGCAAAGTCTATTTCAGCAATACTCCTGCAACCCTTGAAATAAAAAAGTTCACCGATACGTGAAATAACACGTGGTATTGTGAACATAGCAGCTATGTTATTGGGTGGTACTAAGACACTAACAGGAGTAGGTATCTGGGCTACTATTGTGGCATTCTGTGCTGTTTCCTTTCAACTCTTAGGCTCTGTAATTTTGAGAGTGCCTCTGCTGACCTGGTGGGGATGGTTTGTGCAGGAGCTTTCTTAAATTTTTGACTGAGGCATGAAGTGATCATTCCTGGGACCATAAAGATATTTCTGTCGTTCATGGCTGTTAGAGGGATGGGGATAGTTATCAGATAGGAAAAGACCACGAAAAGAATAGGTAAGAGTTGCTGTCAACATTCTTTTTCATGATCCTGTGCAGAATTTGCCACATGAAGAACTGTCATTGGTGAACGTAGGTTTTGGAGAAGAGGCGCTCCAGAAAGGTGCTGCTCCTTACAGCGAATGCAGGAGGCATGGAGGGAGAAAAATCCTTCCTTAAATGCACAGATGTGTTTACTGCCATCAGTAAAAGTAACTCGAAGATTCTGCATATTGACTCAAAAAGATTTTAAAAAAAAAAAAAAAAAAAAAAGAGGAGCTTATGATGACGGTGATAGTCCTCATCTTTCAGCGTTCGTTCCATCATTTCATTTCTGAAGGTTCTGGGCTGGGGTGTTGTTCTTCTCTTTGGTTTTCCCCCCAGCTGTGTTTAGCTAGCGAGAAGCTGCTAAACCCCTCATAGCTCTGAGGTGTCGGCTTCCTGAGGGCCAGTTTTAGGTTGGAGGATGAGAACGGCCAGAGATATTTAAAACTAGACCCTTTCGGTTTCTGCCCCCCTGAAACACATCTCCCTGGGAGTTGTGGTTGCTCGAGGTGTGCTTTACGCTCCACGGGGAGGTGTAGCAGAGAGACGTACGTGACCCGAGAGCCTGCGGGTTGATTTTCTGCCGCATCCTTGGAGCGCGGCCGGCCATTCTTGGTGTGGCCTGTCAGTCTCTCGAGCGATTCACGTCGTTGTTGCTGGTTTGGGGACCTGCCTGCCGGGTCCCATCACTATCTCCATGCCTCCTGTAGCTTCAACCTTGGAGCATGTGGGAGAGAAGAGCACACAAGCAGGAAAGGCCGTTCTAAGCCGATTGATTTCTAGCTCTGTGGTGTTTATAGTTGAATTAATCTGTGTAGGCCTATCTGACCGCCAGTGTTGGAGGGAAAGGTTCATCTGAAAGACAGGCTCTGTTGTTTGAGTGTTTTAAAGGTAACTGTGTCACAGAGGGTGTTTTCTTCATGGAAAAATCATCTGTGCCAAAAGCTGGGCATGGCTATCTGCTGTTGAAGGAGTGGAAGAGACTGGGGCAGCAGCAGAGCCCATGGGGAGTTAAGTCTACCTCTTGACTTTAAAGCCCTGTCATCTGTGGACTTCTCTCAGGGGAAACAATGTGTGTAATATATGCAGCAATCACTGCACTGGCCATCATGCTCAGCCGTGAGCAGCTCCTGGAGATCTCGGAAAATGTGTCGGTATTCATTACGTGTTTCAGCTTGGAGTTGTAGAACTCCTTCCTCGTCATATTTTTGCACATCATTGAGAGTCTGTATGAAATCTTGTGGTTTTGAAAGGAGATTTATCTATTTGCGTTTCACCCTCCCGCCGGTAGTTTTTGTTTTGCATCTGGATTTCTGGATGTTTATCCAATCTCCAAACATGAACATCTGACAGACTCCTGGAGCCAGTAGTAATAATGACTTAAGGAAGAATGAAGTTCACCGTTTCTTTTTGGATAATGACATGGAAGAATAGCTGAAATAAGCAAAACCTGATACAAGTTTGGGTTTTTCTCCCCCACATCAGGCAAACAGTGGTTCTGAGTTTCTGCAGGAACGTCTTGGGATAGATAGCAGCGTCCAAGCAAAAAAGTAAGTCCCTGTAGGACATACCCAGTATATTCAAATGGAGGAAATTTTGTATAAATGCAAACACGAATTGCTCCCTGTGGGCAATAGCTTTTATTTACCCCCTCAGTGTTAACAGAAAACAAACTTGGAACCAATTTCTGCTCTTTAAAGTATCACTGCGAGGATTCTGTCCTCCTTCCTGCCCATTTACAGATCTCCGAGGAAGAGTCCTCCCCTTTGGCTCAATAGGTGAGGTTGGAAGTTTCTCCTGCACTCAGGCAGAGAAACAAGCTTATTCGCATCACATTTGTCCTTAAACAGAAAGGAAGAAAAGGCTACAGGTTAACTTGGGTCAAAGCACATTTGTAATGAAAATTGGCAATCGTAAGGACACACACACACACATATTTATCTCCTGTACTGCAACACTAGACAACCAAATAGTTACTTGAATCTTGCTGATTGGTGGTGGAATGCTTAGGGCTAGGGCAAGGCTGAGCTAGAATGAAGATGAAGGTGATACTTAAGTTTCCTGCTGTTGAGGTATGTGATTGTGAGAATCCCATTATGATAAAACTTAGTGCCTCAGAAACAGGAGGTTGTATGCACTTATCTGGAAGTTACGTTTCTTTCAAGCTGATAAAATTTTGAGGACAATAAAAATAGAAATTGCCGTCCACTGCTTTGTGTCCTCTCATTTGGAACAGGTTTTCGAGACACTTCAGTTGATGGAAAAAAGTATTCTTTAAATAATATTAATGCAATCTATCGTGGTCATGAGGTAGAGTGGCATTACATGGGCTGTGGAAGAGGGAGTTGAAGGAAATAACTTGTTAACTCTTATCAGTGATCTGAGGGTGTGGATCCTGTTTTGAGGCTGCGGATGAGCGTCCACTGCAGCAGACCTGACCTGGCAGCGCCGGTCTCCGGGTAGGAGAGGGGTTAACGCTTCTGTTTGCGTGACGCTGGAAAAAACTATTCTGAAGTTTGTGCAAAGGGTTCACAATTTACTTGAGCCCTAGATGGCGGTGACTGCAGGACCTGCAAGCAGAGCCTGCGTTTCCCTGGCTCCGCAGAGGAGCTGCTTTGCTCATCGCAGTTGGGTCTTTCTGGTCTGTTTATCTTCCCTTTTGCCCCCGGGGAGCCATTACGTGAAGGAGATTTTTGGACGGGAGAAGTTGCAAACTAAACGGAGAAGACAGACAAAGGCTGAAATAGATGAACTAACAGTATTCTCGTTTTGTTGATTTGCATGAAGGCTGTTGTGGTTATAGGAACGTCGTCTTCCACCAAAAATTTGTTGATAGGTTTCTGCCTGTCCTGAGTTACTTCTTCATGCCCCTGAGCTGCCGCTTTCTGAAGATGTATAGTATTGCTGTAAATCAGATCAGGGCAATGCTTCCTTCTGGAGGGCTCTGGCTTTATTACTTTATTTATTTATCTTAACCCACATAGTTTCTCGGGCTGGCTTACGGCAGTTATGCCAACACCAGTGCTGGTGTGGTGCAGAGCGGCTGAGGTGGTTCTTGCCTATGGAGGGAGGGGAGAAGAGAAGAAAGGGGGGAGGAAAAAAGAAGCCGCCTCTGATCTTGGGCGTTGTTTTTATTGCTGTTTGCAATCACGCACGTGCTGGACTCTTGTTTCGCCAATGCTGCGAGCTGCGCTTCCTTTCGGCGTCCTTCAGGCCCCCCCTGGCTGTGTGGGGGTTTAGATGGCTACATGGCAACTGGTGGTCGTGTCTTGAAGATGCCACACAAAGATGAAAGTGGAAAGACTGAACAGGAAAAGTGATAAATTATTACCAAACCAACATGAAACTCGACGAGGAGAACCGTGTTTCCGGCTGTGAAGGAGCTGCCCTTTCCTCGGGCGGTGGCAGTAGGTGCCACAGCCAGTACTGCCCTTAGGCTGGAGGCAGTTGGCATTGCCCAAGAACCCCAGGTTCTGACCTCAATGTGCTGCTTCCCTTGGATAGCCCTGTTTGAGAGCACACTTCTGTACCGCTTAGCTTGTCACCTTCGCGACACTTCTGATTGTCCCAGGGGGGAATTGCCTTGGTCTCAGCAATCGTTTCAGAGTGAGCGTGTTATCAAACCCCAACGTTGTTTCCGGCCGTTGCAAAATCGAGTTGTTTTCAAGATGTATATTGCCGCATATTGATGCAGAGCTTAGTCATCAAGTTTTTCTCCTGTTAATTCGTTAAATAACTATTTAAAACTCTGCAATAACAAATACATCTTGGCTATTTAAAAAAGGGGGAAAAAAAAAAATCTCTTATGTCTTCTGTGTATATCTCCCATTATCTTCTTCAAAATTACAGTTTCTCCTCTGACACAGAGGATAAATCCAGAGCTCCTAAAGCCGAACCCTAAAATATTTGCTGCAAACACACATCCCTTGTTAACTAGTATTTACATAAAACATGCTGACACCACTTTGGGGAGATTGAGTAGGATGCTTTCTCAGCTGTTGAAATTTGCACACGAGATGGAAGATGTTTTGATTAAAAAAAGGGTTAGCTGAATATTTTTTCCATTTATTCCCATGTGTCAAAATCAAAGCAGCGTTTCTCCAGGCGTTTTGCCCATTTTCTTTTTTTGTTCCCCTTGTTCAGTTGTTTGGAATTTTTTCCCTCAAGGTTGGGATTTGTTTGGTTTGTGGGTATTTTTTTTCTCTTAATGGTGGAGTTCAATCACTTAATGAGATAAATACATGTAAAATGCCTTTTAAACGAAAATGAACATAATATTACCAGTTGTAGATTCATGTTTATTTTTAGTAGCATTTGCAAATTCATTTTTTTATCGGTTTGGGCAATGGTGAACTAGGGGCAGATGGTGGGAGACTGAGACTTCACCAATAATGTCCTCCTGCTGCAAGAACAGTAATGAAAAAGATTACAGTAATAATGTCTATTTTACTTTTACACATTCTTCTACCTTGTGAGTTTTCTAATATGAAGCCATTTCTGTGATGCCGTTTTAGTATGTGGTTGCTTAGTTTATTTTTGAGCTGCATTTCAAAAGCTTCCTGTCAAGGAGGAGAACTCAAACTTTCTTAATCAGTGTTGAAATGACTTGACTTCTTAAACGTGAAATAGGATCTTGTCTTTTGTCCCTGCAGTAAGAAAAACATTCCCTTTCTCATTTCTTTGTTTTTGTTTGCTCCATGTAGATGTTAGTGCTTCTGGCCACTCAGAAACTAGAGCAAAATCTTTTTTTAGAAACTAGAGCAGAATTTTCATAATAAACCTGATCTCGTGCAGATTCAGAGCCTCCTTTGGGGGGAAGCGAGGCAAGGAAGCTGGAATTAGGGAGGGTTATAAGCAATGTAATTTCAAGGATCCATATTCTAAAAAGTCTCCATGGATTTGCTACTGCTGCCTGGATTAGAAGACCCTGTAATTTGCTTTTAATTAAAATGATTTTCATTTATTCTGTGGCTTCTTCAAGGATCCCAAGGCACCTTACAAACTTGTGATTATATATATGAAATGCAAAATCCATATTCATGAGATGCTAAGGTTAAGGATGAAGAAGAGTTTTACCCTCCTTTTTTGTATTACTGTTTCTAGAACCTCAATTCCCTCTTGCAGTGCAGCTTTTCAAGCACTGTAGTTGTACACGGTTGATCTCAATGAGCTTGCGGTCCAAAGTGTAAGCATTGACCTTCCATAAATATCTTATCTGAATAATGCATTTAAATAGCCAAGGCTATTACTTTATTACAAGTCATGTAAATGCATTTATTTTTTTAGAAAGAGGAAATACACCTATTGCAGAAAATTCCAAAACAAAATGCCATGAAAACTGTGTATTGAAATGGAAACCGTTAACTTGTAAGTATAATTAGGTTATGCTGATTTTCTTTTAAATAGCTGATCTTACTAGAGTGTAAATACTCAGAAATAAAGAAAAACCTTTCCTAAAGATGACTATACCACTCTGCATTTTACTTATAAAATAACTGCTAAGGGGAGACCTTATCACCGTGTTCAAGTATTTAAAGGGGGGCTACAAAGCAGAAGGAGACTCCCTTTTTACAAGGAGCTACACGGAAAAGACGAGGGGTAATAGGTACGAGTTACTCCTGGGGAGATTGTGATTAGACACTACAGGAAGATTTTTCGCAATGAGAACAAGCAGCCAGCGGAATAATCTCCCCAGGGAAGAGGTGGATTCCCCAACGTTGGCCGCTTTTAATATTCAGCTGAACAGGGTGCTGGGGCATCTCGTTTGGACCATGCTTTTGCCAAGAAAGGTTGGACAAGATGACCTTTGAGGTCCCTTCCAACTGGGTTTTCTGTGATTCTATGACACTAAAGAACAGAAGAAAGAGGGTCATCAACTGGGAAATACCCATAATTTAAATGACTTCTGTGGTGGTTTCTTTCTTTTTGGTTGTTTGCTGTGGAATTAAACCTGATGATCAGCACGGAAACCTGAAGAAGTCCAAGGAGTGGTATGGATAATGCAGTCTCAGGGACCGATTTGATGCCCCAGCTAAGGTAATGATGACGGAGCCAGTGCTGGGAGAGAAGAGCAGCAGAGAGGGCGAGGCTGGCAGGAGCAAGGATTCACGAATGCGGAATTCTTCCAGGAACTGGCAAAGTTGCTTTTATATTGGTTCTTTTTGTTTTGAAAGAAGTATAAACAGTAGTGGCAGAGATGCTAAGATTTTTTTTTTTCATGCTCATGAGTTTAGACAGCTCTGAATTAACACTGGGACATTTCGTAACCACCCACAGGCTGCTGGAGGCAGAAGTTCTCTGTACTTTTGCACGGCCTAGGCGGTTGTACAAATTCAGTAACTGTACCACGAGTTTTTAATATGCGGTAATTAAAATGGAAAAACAGAACAAAGTCCTTAAAAACAATTTAGACATACTTGTTTCATAACAAAATTTTGTCTTGAAAAAATGGTCGAAGAAGAAAACCTGAAACTTTTGCTTGTTTATAGAGAGCCAGAATTTTCACTCTTTGAGTTCGAGTAAGCGAAATGCCGTTTTTGACATTACACTGTTGTTTGAGGATATTGCACCAGAATTGTGAGCAGCATATTTTCTTATAATACTGCTTTTGTTTTCTAAATGAATACAGCAGTGTTCGTTTCTACGGAGGAGTTATTCACGAGGAGTTCACAGAACTTGGTCGGGATCTGGCAGGAGGGTAGATGGCTGTGCTCAGCAGTTTGACTGAGGATGGGATTTTTGGTTTGTTTGGGGCAGGAGGGGTAATCTTTGAAAAGTTGGAATCTTTGCATGGGTATCTAAGGTACAATTTAAAAACAACTGATGTGAGCATCTACAGCAGCTACAATTCTGTAGCCTGTTGGAAGTCGTCTGTCCAGGTAGGGCAGAGGTGGTGCTGGTGGAGACTGCGGTTGAGTAGCAAGAGCTGAGTGATCCCGGTGAAGGGACAACTTTGACTCACAGGATTTCCTTCCCTAAAGTTTGAATGATTCCATTTGAGGCTTATGGATGTTTTTGTTTGGTTTTTCTTCCACCATTATTTCCCAAACCTGTTCCCCATCTCTCGCTCTACAGTCAAAACCGTGAAGTCTCAGTATGTTTTTCTGCTCTAGCTGGTCAATAAAGGTGACTCAACGTGTGAAGGCTGGTATTTAGCGAAGCGGTAGTGAAACACGTTGTAAGGCAAAGGGTCTCCTGAGGGCAGGTATGTCTCCTGCTCCCCGCTGTGTCCTCCTCTGTGGTTCATGGTGGCAGTGGGTTTCTGGTGCTTGAGGCTTTCTTCAGGCCTGGAGCGGCTTGTTTCCAGTGAGAAGGTGCTTGCAAACTTTGGCCTGAGAATCTGTGGATTTCTGTTTTCTGGAAACACATTTAGGCAGTAGGAGAACTGTATTTTAAAAGTACAGATGGCAATTGCAAAGTGAAGCTGAAAAGGCCTTTAATTTCTTTTTTCTTGTTTTTAGTTGACTCTTGAGTAAGACGTTTGACTGAGTTGGAAAGATGGTTGTAACAGTCTTATGAAAGCACTGTGTTCTGTTGCTCTGTAAATAGATTATAAGACATGACTGGTTTGGGATTGTTCATCTGAGACCAAGAAACACGCTGCTGCAGGGTGATTTCTTGTGAAATTGTAGGCCATTAAGACGCTGGACTTGGCAGCAGCTGTCCACATGTAGCTTTATTAAGGGCCGGTTTATGCATTTGTGGTGAAAACCGTAGCAGTTGCGTGTTTTAAATGACTTTGGAAGCCATCTGTACTGCATCTACTGTGCTTCATTGTTTCGTTTAGGCACAGATGTTAGAAAAATGACTGAATGGAATTATATAAAACTCCAGTGCGAATTGTTATTTTCTTTGAAATGAGAATAACGTTTTATCTCTGGGGACATTAGATGAAATGGGCTTCCTAGGGGAACATCAAATACCGGAATTTGTAGCAGAGTGTGACCCCAAACGCTTTGCGAGGGCTCACTGCTCTCCATCCCTTTAGTAGTGCTACCACCCTGTGGCATCGGCGTGAATTATGATCCCCAGGAAAATGGCATGTACGCTGCGTGTTGCTGCCCGTGGGAGGACGTCGGCATCCAACAGAGTGCCATCATGTTGGAAATCCAGTAGAAGAGACCTATCCTGCTGTCCTGAGGTGCTGCTTCAGGACAAAAGGGTGTAGAGAAGTACCTGTAAATTATACAGACTTAAGGAACGGCCTTCTGGGCTTCCCGCAAAGCAGCGTTCACCGCGCTTTAGGCAGCGCTGTTGTATTTTGGCGGCAAGGGGAAGGTATGGGGAAGGGAGATTCCCGAGATAATCCATGTAACTACCGAGGGTTTTGGCCAGGTCTGGGCTGGTGCAGCTTCACCTCTCTGCTGTAATCGAGAGTTCCTCTGAGTTTCTCTAAAGCTGGATATGCAGCGAGCGCTTCAAAGTTGTTACCACCTCGTTTGTGCATGAAAGGAAGTTCCTTAATGAGCGCAGGGTAAAAGCCATTTTCCTAATTACTGTTCTAAAATAAATTTAGGAAGCACTCATGACTTCGCTTGGCTGTCCCTGGAAAACCTAATCTAAGCTTTCCACAGGAGGTAGGGCCAGGTGGTCTCCAGAGCTCCTTGCCAACCTCAGCTTTCCAATGATCAGTTGTAAAATTGCTTGGCACGTTTCTTTCAGGATTTGCAGCCTTTCCAGTAGTTGTGATTAATTAATCTCAAATGGAAAGCCTTTGCGGGGGGGGGGGGGGGGGGGGGCGGCGGGGGGGGGGGGCACATGTAGACTGGTTTCAAGCGTTTTTCTTTTGGTTTCTTTTCGGGGGTTGTGCGTGGTGTTTGCAGACCCCTTTTAATGCATGCATAAATGCAGGGTGAGTAACCAGCATATTAGAAATAAATGCAGTTGCACACCCGTCAGCGAGCATCAGTGAGCTGAGCTGTTTGTATTTCTGCTGCGCTGAGGTGTAGTGACATCTGCGAGTTCGTCTCTCTTGAGTGCTCGTGGCAAATGGTCAAAACATTAGCAATTGAAGTCTGCTGAAGTAAGTGCAGCTCTTAAAGCATTTTATATTCATCAAGAAGCAATTTTTGTTTGGGTTTCTTTTTAAGGTGCAGTACGAGAGTTGGATGTTAGTTAACGTAGTCCCAATTTTGTATTCTGTGTACATCTAAAACATCCTAACAAACATCCTTTGTACATCAAAAACGTGGAAGGCATGCAGAGCCTGACCTCTGAACAGTGTTTGTTTTTCCTGTTTACGTTGGCCAGGACCCTTAAAATAAATTATTTATTTAGTCATGAAGAAGGCTACCAAATAAGTTCACATCTGTGGAAGCTTGTGTAAGGTAGATAGTGAAACTTGGCAGGTTCTGCATGTTCTTGGCCTTCCAGGAGATCATTCAGGACTTTTGTGTGATGTCCCCATCTTACCGTTGGAGACACGTGGGATCCAGATGAAATGACTGCTACTGCGCTTTAGCAGCCTCCGAAGTCGGGTTTGCCCAGCAGCTGGTCCCCGTTTGATCTGAACAAACATGAGAGCGAAGGTCTTTATACAACATTTTCCACCGGATACGATGCAGCCGTGTATCCATCTCTGCCGGTGACCCGGGTGATGGGATGAAGTGCGCCCAGTTGGCAGATGGCCCCAGTTTGGGAGGAGGGATTGCGGTGCAGAGGGGCATCAGAAAGGCTCCCGGCGCTGGCCAAAGCCAAATGCGAGGGCGTGAAGTGTGAGCTTAGAGGAGAAGACTCGCAGGGTGGGGACTGGGTTCTCAACCACCTGGGGGAAGCTGGTGGAGAAGACCGAGCCAAGCGCCACCCCGAGGTTCAGAGGGCAAGGAGAGGAGGCGGTGGGCCCCAGCAACTGGTTATATGGGAGGAAATGGCAACGGGTTATGTGCAACTGGTTATAAGATGGTTCCCCGTGAGGGTGATGTGCAGCAGTGGAGCAGGAGCCCAGGGGGGCTGCAGCATCCCTTCCTCAGAGCCCCACCAGCACGAGCACACGTCCCAGCAGCCTGGAGCTCAGCTCTGCTTTCAGCAGGGGGTTGGGCAGGATGACCCCAAAGTTCCTTCTCAGCCTACATCGTTCTACCTCATTCAGCATTGATGCCCGCCTGAAACCCTTGCTAGGAAGCGCACGTGCTATGAAGTGACTTGCTGTTGTTAATTGTGAATTAAGGAAAAAATGAAAAAAAAAAAAAAAAAGATCCTCTGACTTACAGAAGGGAATTGGTATCTGTGTGCAACTCCAACTGCACCCGGGTGTATACAGCGTTGCTGCAAAATGCTGGAGGTCCCGGCACTTTGAACAAATTAAGCAGATTGATAAATTCTTGTTAATGCTTGTGATCAGCCTAAGAAAATGTTTATAATTTCTGTTCAGTCCGTATTGGCAGAATATGGAGCTTATCACAGCAGGTGTTTGTGCGGTTCTGTGGCACTGCACTGCTTTAAAACATCCTCTGGTTACAGTTGTTCGTTGAATTACATTTTAAATTAATTTTCGTGAGGTAGATGTACTGTTATGCTTCTGGTTTTAGCCATGCTGTTAACTCGTGTAATAGTGGAAATCAAAAACAATTCTTTTGATTCAGAGGAAAGTAAAATTTTATATTTATGTAACGCTTGAATTATCAATGCTTATAACAGACTATCGGGTGAAGTGAGAGCTCAGCTTAAATGTGGAAAGGGTTCTTTTCCTGTCCTGTAAATCTGATCAGGATACTTGACTTAGCGAAGTAAAAGCATCATTGCAGCCCGTAGTTTACGGTTTCAAAGAAACTGAGAAGTGAACCCGTATTTCAGTGATCAAACGGTAACATTTCAATACTTTCACTCACCACCACCCATCCCCTGGAAAGAGCTCGCCTTGTTGAGGCATCCCACCGCGGTAGTGTTTGTATCAAAACCAGTGCTGTCCCTAGCCCCTTAAACCGGGATGGGTAACACCAGAAATGATTTGTAAAGGAAGTAAGATATATACGTGTATAGCTTTGTGTGGTAGCTATGATACGTGTGTGTATACATACATATACATGTGTGAAAGCTGACACACAGGTCTGCTTTGTTTTGAATTTCCAGTGTTGAAAAACAAGTCAGTTTTGGTCAGGTTGGTAGAGTTACATCTTCGGATACATCTACTTTTGTGTTTTTAGTGATGCACTCTGCATATGTGGATCAGCATGCACTAATTAAAAGTCACAGAGTGGTAAAAGTCATGGGTCTTTAATGATTTTTCTTTAGAACTTTTTGTTGAAGCAAGGAGAGGTTCCCATCCAGAACAGGAGGAACAACCTCTGCTGCCATCAAATATCAACAGAAAAATGTATTTCAATTTAGAACTTCCTAGAAGGAGAAGGTTGGGAAGCTGCACAGAGAGGCATGCAGATAAGTTTCAAATTGTGTTCTGCTGGGGGAATCACGTTGGTTTAGAAGGGCTGCTGCTGAGTGACTCGCTGGAAGAGCTCCTGTGGCCTTTTTTTGGGTAATATTGAGGGAAGTGCTTCAATATCAATGCTGGGAGGTAGAGGGACACACTTGGTGGGCTACAGCCATTGCACCCGGCTCCCATGGGTACAGCAGGTGGTTCAACTGAGCCCCCAAACCTCTGCATTTTGGTCAGAAATCACTCTCTGGTCTAGACAGCCCATGGCAGCAGCCCTGCCTGGAGACCTCCTCTTGCTTTCATCGGTGCTTGTGCAGGTGACTTGGCAGATTGTGTGGGTCAGTGGTAGCACCGTGAGCCACCGGTGGCCCCGGGTGCAGTGGGTTGGTCCTCAGGGATGGGTAGAAAGCCCAGGGGCCGTTTCAGAGTCAGCAAGGTCTTCTCAAGATCTTTATCTACTGAGTTTAGAGATGACCAGTTGTGTGTATAGCCAGCATTTTCTCCTATTTTACCAGCTTGCGCTGATCATGATTAAGTGGTGCGATATCTTTCCCTCAAATCTGACCAGGAAATGTTAACTTTTACCAAACTGAATAACTTTAAACCTGCAGGTTTTCTCACCTCCCTGTTTATCCTTTTTCCAGCCCCCCTGAAGAATGGCATTTCTCTTATTTCTGTTGTCCAGGCATCAGCACAGCTCCTCGTGAAACGCCGTTGTGAAAACCAGTAAGTAGTTAGAGCAGAAAGGATAAAGGGCAGAAAAAGTGATTCACCTGCTAGCAGGACTTCATCCGTGTCCTGTGGTTAAAATACAACGAAGTTGAGAACTTCAGTTTTATATTTTCAAAAAATCTTCTGGATGTGTCCTCCATGACGTTATTCTTGGTGATTACTGTTTGTGAAATAAGGAGGAGACACCCCACAGTGTCTTGTGCCACCTAACTTCATGTTTTTCGTCATTGCTTGTGAAGCAGAAGTTTTGCTTTGTTACTGAATGAGCCACTTGGGCATTGTTTAGAAAACACTCCCTGCAGGATCATCTTTTGCTGGCTCAAAGGCACTTTAAAGAAGGCCTTGCCATATCTCAGTAGCGCATCTTGGAAAGTCATTTAGTGAGCAAATTGCCAGATAATTGCATTGATCTGCTGTTGAGAAAAATGCTGAAAATGAACTGTTCTTAGTCATGATATCAAAACATTGCATCTGTTCTATTAATTAGCGTGCTGTGAAATAGGATTTTTTTTTTTAAGGAAGCAACTTAAGTTGATCTGGTTTGCTTTTTATTTTTAGTTAATGCCTTTTGTTGGTTCCCTGAAAGAATCAAAGCTCTGTGCCTGGGTGTGTGTGTGAGGGAGAGCAAAGCTTCTAGGATGTTGAGGAATGAAAACACTGAAGATTATTTTTTTTATAAAAGAAATTTTGAGGCATATCTCAGGATTTTGTGTAGCTCTATGGAAAGATTTTTCTCTTTCCTTCAACACCACTGTTTCCCTAAGACTTGCCCACCAACTTTTTGCGTTTTGCTTTGGAACCTGTTGTTAGCAGCAAAATGTCTGCGTTGGGCTGTCACGGTACGTCTGCATTTTCTTTCGCTGACCCTCTCGGAGAAGGTGAGGACTGAGCGGCCAGGAGATGCAGAAAGGCGAGGAGTTTGGCCCTTTCCATGAAGTTTTAAAGCTTTCTTGGCAGCTTTGGTCATGGCCGGAAAGCTTCGGTTCAGACATGGCAGGGTTCCTTTCGTAGGATATTTATGACTTAATTTGCTCTTTTCCCACAAATACACTTCCCTTTAGAAACTTTACTTGACCTGGGGACAAAAGGTCTCTTGGAAGCCAGTGTGTTTTGATTTTGTATGCTGTTGGTTTTGTTCTTGTTTTGAGGCACTTTTTTTCGGTGTTGCATTGACCTAAGTTTAGTTACCATCAGTTTTGCTGATAATTCGACTTGGCTCTCTGCTCTCCAGCAGTACTTTGATTTTTTTAATATCTTTGCATAACTCCCGTAAATATGGCCGAAAAATTAAGACAGTGAAATAGGTGCAAAATTCGTTGGAGCTTGGAGGTGAGTTACAATCCCATTATTTTGTCTCATTCATATTTCAGGACCATGACTATGGTTCTTTGGTGGCCTTTGAGGAAAGGTAGACGGTATGCTTGGGTATGAAGGGAGAAGGATTGAGAATCTGATTTCTTTTGAGAGCTGCTCCGGTGCCACTTCTGATAAGGCCGAGATAAGTTTTATGAGACAGCTAACTCGCACTCCATTGTACATTAATGACTTCGGCTGGGAGCTGAAGATCATAAGCACAAAATATGCGTGCCACAGGGCAGGCTAATGCCTGATGTGATGGGAAAGGAAGGGATACGTTTCAGACAGCCGGCAGAGCTGCTTGTAAAGGCAGCTGCGCTCAATTTCTTTCCGTCGCTGCAGTATGCCACATATAGGATGTGTATATATTGGGTTTTCTTGCTGTTGAAAAGTGGTGGAGATGGGGAGAAGCCCTCAGCACCCCGGCAGTGCCTCCTGCAGTTGATGTCTCCGGGATAATCCTCGCCACCGCAGGAGCGAGCGGCTCTGCCAGACGTATGCGCTCGGGGGCTATATGGGCAAATTATCCTCATTTTCTTCTCTCGGTGGAAAGAGGTTGACTTGAATCTAGCAAAATCAGAGCGACCCGTTATGGGTTTTGCAGCTGCCAGAAAGAATTCTTGCCAAAAACTCCGTTCAGGTCTTCCATTTAATGAGGCTTTGAGTTCTTCGTGAGTCTTCCTGAGACGTCAGTAACTCAAGTTCATCTGCTGTTTTTCTGAGTTTTCCACAATTAACAATTGCTAATCACATCGAAGAAAAAGACTACGGTCCCACAAAGCAATGTATGTGAACTCTTACCTCTCCTCTTCCCACCGCCCTGCTCAAAATCAGGGTGAGTTGGGCCGTCAGTCGGCGTGCCGTCCCAGAAAGCGATTTCCTTGCTTTCGTACATCTAATAGGCTTTAAATTAGCTTTGCCAGCTCACTGAGTGTGACTCTTGGTTCTATCAAATGCCTGTAAAAAGACAGTTCTCTGGAACCTGCTAGACTCTGAAAACAGAATATAGTTAAAATTACCCTGACCTGGTGATAAAAACCTGGTTTACTTTTTCCAAAGGTGCCTCTTATCTCAGGCTTGTGCATCTTTTTCAAACACAAAATTTCTCTCCTTTTGCCTTCTACCTGAGATGTTTCTCTACTTGTATGAAAAAGTAAAGTCGTTGGAGCAGAGATTTTGAATTGAATCTCATGCAAATAGGTTGCAGGAACCCACTTTGGGGGGCAGGGAGCAGGGGCACCGGAGCACTGTGAGCAGTGCAGCAAAGCCAGCTGTTAACTGGGTTTAGAGAAGTCGAGCCCCAGTTTCCCAAGCTGGGTTTTCCCATGGCAGGGGGGAGGCCGGCGTGGGAGCCCGCTGACGATGCACTTGCAGGGAAGAGGGAAAATTGCAGTAAAAATATTTCTTGCAACTTCCCCTTCCCTCCTCCCCCAGTATTTGTAAGTAGGGTGTGATGAGGCTGAGGCCTGTATATTGAATATTTTGGTTACCTGTACCACAAGTAGATTTTTTTTCTCTGTTATTCCTGGGGCAGAAATACATGGCCTTGTTCTCAGTAGCTGCTCTGTTGAAAAAAAGGAGGGGATTTCACGTTGTTGTGGCCTCAACCAGTCATTGATCAGCCTGAACGTTTACTTTTCCAGTCACAGGAGGAAAATTTTGATGTTAGAACGTGACCAGAGCCTCTCAGGTTATTCCATTGGATCCGTGGGATGAGCACTTCTCACATGCTAAAGCCGCAAGCAAAAGGTTCGGCAGTCAGGGTTTCCATCGCTAGGGTGGGACTATACAAGCACATGGAATTTATTCTATAAAAAAGCTCACCCTTTTTTTTTTTTTGGCTGATGTATTCTGAAAGACAAGTTTGACACACAGCAGCGTTCAGCTGATCTGAAAAAATGGATCCTGTGGGGCCGTGGCGTTTGTTCTTGGGCATCTCTGCAGCAGCTGGAAAGCAGGTAAATAAAAGGAAAATAAATCCAGTCAGTTTGTAAAATGCAATTTAACGACGTGTGCCTGTATTTCTAGATGTGTGCTGTCTCTGGGGCCACAGAGGGCAAATACAGGAGATGTCGTGTGTCTCCTGTTTTGCCATGCAGGGGTGAATCTGCCCAAATGCTGCTGGGAGAGGAGGGCACGGCTGGGGGTGCAGGGAGGCAGCGGGGGACTGGCAGGGGCAGGAGACAGGAGTGGGGCAGTGGAAACACATCTAATGTGCGGGTCCTGCTGAAACAGAACTCAAGTAGTGATTGCAGGACTGAAAATGAATCCAAATTACTTTTGGTAGGCTTTGATTGACCTGAAATAATGTCTCCAGGAATATTAAATAAAAAATAAAAAAATTTAAGTGGAGGACTATAGAACAGGAAAATATGAATTACTTGGGTGAAGAGAGGTGGTAATTTGGAGGATCTTCTTCCTTAGAGATCCTTCTCTTGGGCCTGGTTTTTTTTTTTTGTTTGTTTTGTTTTTTTACCCTAAAATGTCCGTGTGTGGGACTCGTCTCTATGAAGCTGGTACTATGGCTTGGGTACAGGTGTATATTTGTGCTTTGAGTGATTGTGGTCCAGAATGTACAGGGGAAAAAAAAAAAAAACCAAGATAATGTTCCCTGGACCGGGAAACATAGAGAACTGGGAAGGTATTTTAAATATTCACTGCTTTGAAAGATGCCTTGTTTTAGAGAAATTCGTTTGCTTCTGTGTGGTAACTGATTACTCAAAAGATCAAAGCACAAAACAAACAAACAAAAGTAGTAAAAATATTAGTACTTAGTACCTGTGCCTTTGTAAATTATACTGCTTTTGTACTGGAGATTTCGGTGATGCTATTTTTAAACCAGTTTCATCAGAAAGGGTTATTAAAAGGAAGTAAGTTGGGCTGGTTTAGTTTCATATCCTCCAAGGCTAAAAGTGTCACTTAAGTAATTCTAGGGCCTTTCTGTGTCCGGCAGAAACTAAAATGAAGTGTTTCTGCTTCTGTAGCCTAAAGCAATCTGAGGTCATCTGAAAGTTTTGTAGTTGTCTTATTAAAAAGTTACCGTTTAATTAGCCGTGTCATACTGGCAGTGTATTTTTGTTACGTCAGAAGTAATGGGGACATAGTATGACGCATAAAGATCTGGCTCCATACCTGTAAAGTTGCACTTCTAGTGAAAACTTCAAATTGTTTTCCATATGAAAAGAAAATTCAGCTTCTGGAATAGGCCTTGAGGCGTACGGTATCTGCGTGCAGGTGCTCGGTTTTGCTGGGGGTAAGTGGAACTGCGGGGGGGGGGGTAAATTTTGGAATAAGAAATTATTTGTGGGATATTCCCTGGTAAAAGCCTGAGAGCAGCCACGCACTGTGCGAGCGTCAAGGCTGGATTAGCAACCTCAGCGTGTTTGTATATGCCGTGTCTGGGGCCTCGGGACCCCTCAGCGTCCCCATAATCCCTCGGAAAGGGGGGACGGAGCCGTTCCCGGGAGCCTCGTGGTGCCGTGGGTCGTGCTCCTCCTGTGCTGTGAAAGGTGCTTTTCACCCGTCCCTGCATCCTCCCCGCAAACACACGCCTGCTTGTGTTTTATCCTCAACGTGTCACGTGAAGTAAGTGGCCTGAGTGTCACGGAAGCGAAGAACGGGACGCCGAGCCCGTCTGAAGCGCAGGGGAGTATGTGTTTGTGCATCCTCCACGTGAGTCGGGGCTACAGCAGGTTTCCAGTAAGCAGAAACAGATGGCTCGGGCAGACGCAGAGCTCTTGCCAGCTTCCTTTTTTCAGAGGATGCCATGATAAACACTGAGGCAGGAAAAGAAAAAAAAAAAAAAAGTAATTTTTTTATTTAAAAAAAAAAATCTGCCCTTTCAGAAAACAATGGGAGGAGCTTTCCTGCCCCGTGCTTTTGGTGGATGCTGCTGGTGCTTGGCACCGAAGGGCAGCGAGGGCAGGGCACGTGCCTGCCAGACAGTACCAGGTTGTAGGCTCTGCTCTTGCTGGTGTCTGTGGTTCTGTTTGTGAAAATAAAGCTGAGCGTCCTGTACAAATGCTGGCTTTACTTTAATTTTTTCTTTTTTTTTTTCTTTTTTACGTTAACATTCTTCTTTACTTCCAAAATAGAAATACAATTCTTTTTGACCTTAGGTCCAGGACACAGTCTCAGTCCAAAAGGCTATTCTCATGGTAACAAGCCACATTTGACCCAAGGGTATTTTCTGCCATATAATATTTTGGATGAAATCGGGCAGCATGTCTAAATATGATGGTCAAATCTACAGCTTTGTTCTGTGTTTCGCTCCAAGGAGGTTCCAAAATGGGACCTTCTTCCGTGTTTTCTACACGTAGTATCTTAGAAACAGCTGTCCGGGGCTGGTGGGAAAACACTCTGCCTTTTCTTTTTTTTATCCCTGTCCTTGAAGAAAAACATTCCTTTATGCAAAAATCCAACTTACAGATTAAGAAAGGGAAGTAAATGTTTTCAAAAATCCTTGCAAAACTATGGTTTTTCTGAGCTATAACAAAATCTGCTGTAAATACCTTGAGCAGCACTTTTGAAATTCACCTGTGGGAAATATTTCCCAAGAGTCTGCTTCTGTATTGTTGCTATTGTACTATTAATCACACACAGTTTTTGTTCCTTAGTAAATATGTTCGAAAGTAGCAATTCTTTTTAATACCGTGTCTTGAAAAGAATTGATAAGAATCTGAATGGCAACTGGCTGTGGATGTTCAGGGCTTTGCCAGGGATTTAAGATACACGTACGTTTTATCAACAGGAATTCTGGTGGCGATTTTAAAACACATTTGATAATAAAACACCAGTTTATTCTGCAGAAAGCATGGCAGTAAATGCGTACTGTTGTTGACAGCAGCTGCCACGGGAAAGCAAATATTCTTTAGGTTGTTTATTCGCAGGCAGCAGAAGTGATGACAGCAACCTATAGGAAAATCAATGGCGGGATTTTCCATCGGGCCCTGCCTCTCGCCAAACTGCTGCTCCTGAACGAAACCGCTTCCAATGAGCATCTGTTTGCGCTGTTCTTTGTTAATTACTGCTGTGGACATCCGAGCAGAAGAACAAGAGGATGGTGTATTAATAGCGGGTGGGACAAGCAGCAAACGTGTGAGGGCTGCTCGTGGCGCGGTGGTGGAGCACCGGCGTTTCGTACCCCGGCGTGCTGCGGCCGTGGGTGTTGAGGAGGGTTTGCCTTCCTCGCCGCCAGCCTCCGCTCGTGCTTTGGGGAAGAAGTCTCATCATCTCTTGATGTATTTCTCATCGTATTTTCCTAGTTACTGTCCATCTGCCAGTTCCTCTTCCTTCTGAGTGATGCTTTCAACCTTACTTTGTTGCTTGAAATTTACTGCTTGAAATGATCTGCTGATTAAAAGCTGCGTTGCCGTTTTTTGGATTGAAGTCCAGCCCCTACCAACCTTTTTCTTGTCTCCTTCTAAAAGAAAGGAGAAAAAAAAAGTTGAGAAGGACTTAGGAGGACCTTATTCATGAATAAGCAATGGCAAGCTTACATATCTGCTAATGCTGTGGGGGATTCTGGTACAGGCTTTAATTTTTCTCCCAACTTGAGTTGAAAACCGACTTTAAGCCACTGATGCAGTGTGGTGTTTGTACCTGGTAAGGTCCCAGAGGAGCCACCAGCCTTCCTGCTGGTACCAGTTACCCTGTTTTCTGTGCCAGACTTTCCCTTTGGTGGGTTTTCCTGAGTTTGCTTAAGCATACAGAGTTACAGCTGTATCTCTGGCATCCATTTGCTCCCATCCAGTGCAAGGTTTTCCCTCTCTGACTCTTGTTCACATGTGTTGGAAGTGCATTTTATTCTTTTTCTTTCACCCACTCACTTCCAACCATGTTTGAAACAAGTGAGGCGGTGGTTTACTGCACTAAGGGTCAGGCAAAAAAAAAAGGGACTCTAGCAAAAGGAAGGAAGAGGTGTCTTTGTGGAAAACATGCACTTCTTGAAGTTAACTGAGGTGTAAACGAACTTGTTGCCCATGTTGGCATCAGGGAAACTGAAGATGCTGTTTGGTAATCGCAGCGAGGGCAAGCAACTGTCTAGATCCAGGCTATTTCAGCTATTTTTGGTTGTTGCTGTAGTCATCAGCTTCCACTTTCGTCTGTTCCAGGCTCCGGTGGGAAAATACAGCAGCTCTTTCTCCAGAAGGGTCACGCTGTTCTGAAGAGACATAATTTCTTTCACTTTTTTTTGCACAAAAAGGAAACGCAGGGTTTTGAGCTCTTAGAATTGTTCTCGTGAATACTTATTCCCATCACAAAACTATAATGCTTCTTTCTCAAAGTGCCAACTTTTTGAGGATTACTAGATAGGTGTTAAGCAAGTCTGAGTTTCTGAGTTGAAGTAACGAACCGTTGCTCGTGATAAGCAACTGAATATTTCCTCTAATGAATTATCTTCTGCCTGAAGTGCAACACCTGGCAAAACATGAAGTAGCACACCTGAGGTGTGCCTCCATCTTCTAGCCATCTGCTGGGTTTTGTACTGAATTGGGTAGCTTACCAAAAGCCTGGGCAAACACAACCATTCTTGGCAGTTTCCAGTGAACAATGGAATTGCTTTAAAATGACTTTATTTTGAAAACTTGACTGGGTGAGGCCAGGTGTTTCATCCGTGAACTATCTGGTTTATGGGTCTCCCCATGTGGTTCTGCCTTCTTGTGTGTTTCGTTAGATTGTGGGCGAAAAGCGTACATGAAAGATGTTATAAGGGTTGCAAAACTCTTCTTTAGCTTCTTTCTGGAAAGACATTCTGCTAATTCTGGAGGAGTCTTGTTAACTGGAGGCAGGAATATGGTGCTTTGCTGGAGATGGTGGTGTTGACGTGAGCATAGAGGGGAGAATCCAGAGGAGGGAGGAGGTTCCTGAGAGCATCTTCAGATGTGAAGGAAGCTTGGGTTGACCTTCCTTTTCCCTCTGTTGTTGACTTGGACTATACTCATCCATATTATGCTAGAGGCAGTAAAAGCCATGGGTGGTGGTGGTCTGAGGGAACTTGTGCAGCGACGGCTGCTCATCAGAAGAGTTTGATTCAAAGAGCAGTTGTGTGCTGTAACTTGTTGTGGCTCCTTACATCCGCAGGTCGATGTTAAGGTGATGAAGAGGAAATTCACTATTTTAGCAGAAAGTCTCAGGAGCTTGGACTCTGGTGTCGGTGCATCAGGGCTGAAGGACTCCCTCGCTGAAGAGCTGTATTGTACTGTGGGTCATCCGCAGTACAACAGTCTTAAAGAACTTTGCTGGTTTCCTCCTTGTAAAATTTTTCAAAATAGTTTGAGGTTTCTATGCCAGTTTATAAACCGAAGCTGACTGTAATTAGAAATGAATGGCAGCAAACATCAGTCACGGCTAAACCTGCACTGGAATGAAGCAAGAAAATAGCAGAAACAGAAACTCACTGTTTCCCACGTCAAGCTGCAGCAGTAATTGAATATCCTCATCTGTGGTCCAGGATCTAAAGCAAATTCTACAGCCGGCAGGTAAAGTTGTGATGGAAAGGGGAATGTCACACACACAGAATGATGTACCAGGCGTGTTGAAATGGGGTAAACAAGGCCTGGAGGAAGCAAAACCTTTCCTTTTCGTTTGTTCTTGGTCTGTGGGGTCAGAAAAGATGTTGGCATTGCAAGGTAGGGAATATCTACCTTTCGGGTGGTTACACATGGTGATAATCCTGTCCCGTGATTGGAAAAGCAGCTGTCATGTCCACGGGGTGTTCATCGATGGGGACACTTACTGTAACTCAGTCTGTGCACAACTGAAATACCAAAAAATATTACAGTTATTACAAAACAACTGTTTGGGCTTCACTCTCTGCCTTGGCACTGTTTGAACACAGGTTTGCTGTCAGCTTGGCTCGCAGATGAAACCGTCAACGTTTCCAACAAGGCGACTCTTGTGGGCTCTGTACGCTGAGGGGAGGCGTAGCAGCCCCAAGAGCCTCGTCCGTGGTTGGGTTCAGCAGTGGCATTCTTGTTTCAGTGCTGGGGATTCCTTTTCCTTTAGCTGCTTTGGTATTTCCCCAGTAACACTTGTTATGCCCATGATGACCGATATATGCTTCCATCATAAGTTTGCATGACCTCTTTTTTTTTTTTTCTAAAAAAAAAAAGGAGGCAGCGTATTTGTTAATTTGTATTTCCAACCTGTCTGTGAAGCCCCCTCGCATTTGCATTCAACAGGCGTTACATTAAACAGTCCGGTTCGTTGTTTTGTGGCAGACTGGTACAAGCGACACGTTGCTGCAAGGAACTGCACGTGCAAGCCAGTTCATTAAGAATATATAATCAAGTGTAAAATCATTAGATATTCTCTCGATGACTCCGCTGGTGCCATATGACTTCTCGTTATTGTGGAAAGAAGAGAACAAAACGAGAAACACAGCTTGTTGGGGGCTTTTTGGTTTGGGGGGGGTTTTTTGACTTGTAAATTTGCAAGTATGTCTTGGCACGCAATTATTTTAGGTTTGGCATCAGGAGTTGTTGGAGAAGTCGGCGCTTACTCCGATTTCCCTTAATTTAATAAAATATTTTCTGTCGGAAAGGTATGGCTCTAGGATGTAAACTAGCTTGAGTTGTATTTTCGTTTTCGACTTTATAGTCTGAAAGACGAATAATTTGTAAATGGTGGGTGGAAGTGTCTGTGCACACACGTACAGGCCATGGATCTGGAGGCAGTCATACTTGCAGGATGAGAAAAAAGCCGCTGCAGCGTCATTATCTGTTGTTCCCCCGGAGATCCATCTTCTCCCCGCAACAGCTCCTTCAGGACCCGACAGACCTTGCATTTGGGGATGTAGGGGTGTTGCAGAAGGGCTGCAGCCCTCTCCTCTGCGGAGCACGCCGCTGTCGGGGTGCTGCGGAGGTTTGCCCTGGCTGTGGGTTGCAGCCTGCGCTTTGGTGCTCTCGCCAAATACTCCCATTTAAGAGCAGCTAAACCGGTCGGTAAATCAGGCTGCTGCCTGCTCATTTCTCTCCCATGGGGGATAGAGAGCATGTTTCGAGAGTGCCAACCCCTGTTTTACTCTTCCAGGAGTAGAGACAAATGTAGTAGCCAGGTTACGTGAGGCTTTACTTCTCCTGAGTAAAGCACCGGGGGTGACAGGTCTCTGTACCTTTGTCTGCCTGAATTTGAGTGGAGATTTGCTGTCCTACACAAGCCCTCTTAGTGATGGTGTGGGCCAAAGTCTTCTGAAAGGAGAAAACGCGCTGCTGAGGGTGCACCAAAAGTGAATAAATGTGTCTCTTGTTCCAATTCGGCAGTGACTTTGCTGGACTAAACGGAGAATATTCTCAAGTAAATATTTTACTATGTCCGAGTTGCGCAGAACAACGGGAGCGCTGTGGACCTTGTCTTGTCGGTGGGAAACGAGACGATAGGCGAACGTGGGTTAGTTTAATCTCTTTAGAGGTTTAGGAAAATGTTTCTTCTTGGAGCGAAGCCGCTGGAGAGAAACCTCCAATGAACCCCTGCTGCAAGGGCAGAGGTGTCTGCTTGGCGGCATTTCCCCGGCCGTTTCGCGTAGCAGCTCCTGGCAGCACCTGTAACACCAGTTGGTGGTAGGTCTGTGGTCCTGCCCTGAAGGCCCAGCAGAAGACAGTGCTTGGCTTTTCCGCTGAGTGGATGGGACTTGGTGAGGGAGCTGTACCTGCCGGCCAAAGGGCTCCTCTCCCCAGTTTGTGCCATGACCGGGTGGGAAGCTACAGAAACCCATAGCAGCTATACTGCAACGTCGCCATGGCAACCAGCAAAAATAAGGGCCCCTTCTGCAAAAACGAGATCTCAAATTTTGTTGCAGCCAAGAATTATTATTAGTGTCTGGTTGCAGCGCTGGCACGTCCCTGTTTCAGAGCTGCTCGTCGACAGAAACAAGCGGTGATGGCCGTTGCTCAGACGCTCGGGTGAAGGCACTTGCAAGCCTCTGCTGTTGGTTCGAGAGAAATAAATGGGATTAAGCCAGAAATACGGAAGACAGCCTGCATTAGTTACACTTACAAAGGTACTAAGTGCAAGATTAAAAACTTTTAAGTCTGCTACAGTCCTCAGCTCTGCCTGTAGCCCCCATGAAACGTGTGCACGTACATATCTAAGGCTGCCTGTACATCAGAACACCTTGATTCTGTCCGTGAAGTTTGAGGTCTAGTTTTTCGGGTTTATTTCAAGACGTTGGAGGAAGTGGCCATGCATCCAGTCGTCTTCTGAATGCGAGAACCCTGGTTTTAATATTGAGCTCCTTTGGCAGTCCTCAAGGTGTCAGTTCGCTCTAGATCTTCATACACAAATCTCTGAAATTGCTCCGTTTGGGGTTTGTGTTTTTCTCTCAGGAAGTTACCAAGTTTTTTAAATGATTTAACGAAACTTGAAAATGTGTAAATAAAAACGGGGAATTTGATGATTACAAAAGCAGCGTGCTGTTGAGTCACAGCTTATTTTGCATAGAATTACTATTTCATATCCTCTTCAGCTAAGAAACTGAACTATGTAAGAAAATACCATATGATATTACATATGGCATTTTAATAACACCTCTCTTACATAGCTTCTGCTTAGCCTAACTGATAAATGAATACATTTCAAAGACATTTTACCATTTCTAATGGAGAGTCAAGTTTACTTGGCAAGCGAGACCATGATTTTTGGTTAGTTGGTTTTAATTTTATTTGAATTTTCTTTGAGCAGAGCGGCGAGTCCTGTGCAACTGGGGGACTGTTGTTATTTATTCGGTTATTTATTCATCAGCTCTTCCCAAGCCGGGTCGCCGGGCCGTGCCCACAAGCGGCAGGGCTGTGCTGGGGTGACGTCCTTCCTTCTCTTCCTTCTTTAACCGCAGCTAGTGACAGCTCCTTCTTAAGGTTCAGGTGAAGCTTGGGGATCTTTTCATGTTATTTCTGGCTCCTGCGTTTTAACTATTGATCTGTGTTGATGAGGGAAGGGATAAAGAAGGAGAGTAGGTGAGAGCCTGCAGCCAGGAAACGGAGAAGGCATAGGAGGCAGGAGGGATGTACGAAGATGCTATTCTGCTGGGATTTCTGTGTGCCTGTTCTAAAGGAAGGCTTTATTATTATTATTATTTTAACTGATAAAAGCTGATTTGTTCAGTGTTAGTGTGAGGAAATACATGGGTTTCCCAATAATAGTACCTACCGATCTGGATGGTCGGAGTCTTGGGTTTATCTTCTGGCTTTACACAAACTACTTCTATGTTTTGGTTTGAAAGCCTAAATCCATACGTTTTTAGGTACTTAAGGGCACTGAAAGCTGCCCAGTGAAATTTTCCAAAGTCCCTAGGCACCAGACTTTAGATTTAAGATACCAGATTTTTTACCCCTCCCCAGTTACCTTTATGCCTGATTTGAAGACCTGATACTGTGTCTTACTCACACTTACAATATATAGAAGTAAGTTTGAACTGGTTTTAAATTATAGCTCTGGATACTGTGAAGTTATCTGTGGGAAAGCTACTTTTCTATGAGAAACTTTAGACTTTGAGGGAACTTCTTGAAATGTTTTTAGCCCTCTACCTAATTTGGGAAGTATTACTTCCACTGTAGCATAGAAAAAGTTTCCAAGATCTACTGTGACTTCAAGAAGACAATGAGCAATCATCACTCAGGAAAACATATTAACTTTTTTTCATAAGTGTAACCTTAGCATTAGGTTAATTTCCAGAAATATATCTCGGGCTATTACATCTGCCTTTTCTAAGGTGGAGAACTGGAGGTGGCGATAAAGACCTGACCTCTACCTCTTCCCTCCCATTATTAACATTGGAAGCCTGTGATGGTTTTTCCTCTGTTTGTTTATATGTGGAAAAAAAGTTGACAGGGGGATAGATCAGCTCCATAGGCCATTTCCTTCCTGAGAATGTGGACTGTTTCTTTTTCTGAATGCGCAGGTAGGGTGAGTATTGGCTATACATCACTGCGATCATTCAAACCTATTATTTTTAAAATTATCATTGCCACTGTGATATTAAAACCAAGGATTACGTTGCCTTTATTGCAGTCATTTAAATATGGACAATTAAAGAATATTTAAAGATACAGGATCTGAAGTTCTCAGGTTTGATAAAACAGTGGTTTGACGGAATGATACATAATTTGTGGATCTCGCGCTCAGCTGCAGGGATTCAGCCTTGTGTACTGCTTGGGCAAGGAACACATGAGTAAATAAAACCTTTTCTTTTTTAATCAAAAGTCAATGTGGTTGAACCCTGCCCAGCATTCCCATTTGCAGTCCAGTTCTCTGTCCTTAAAAGATGGAGAAGCGTCTCTGGCTGCACTTGTAAAAGAAAGTTACTGAATGATTGCTGTAATCTCCGGTTGGACTGCGTTTGAGCAAGCAAGTCTCCAAGGGCACTTTACAGGTACGTTAGTGGTAGATACTAGACTTTGCTCGAGAATTTGAAGTTATGTTTTTTTCAAAGAACTGTTCCCCAGTTAACATCAAAACGGAACATTGTCAGATGATCTGGGACGTTTCTGAGAACGCTCCGTGGATTTGCAGTGGAGTCCTCAGAATTATTCGAGATTATCACAGTACCGATGAGACTGTGTAAAATGCATGTCTAAAACAGCCCCAAAGAAGACTTAAAAGATAATTTTAATGCTTTTGGCTTGTAATTCAAGGGCTTTGCTGGGTTTGCATGAAGAATTTCAATAAATATGTATTGGCTGTATTAGCTGAAGTGGTTAGAAGAACACAGTGATGGGAATGGATCGTAATCCTTTGGTTAACAAGAATGGAATAGAAAAGTATTATAGGCTTACTGTTTCCGTTGGCAGGAGCGTACGCGTGTTAGGCTGCTCTTCACAACACGATGCGGTCTTTCCCCGAAGTCGCCGTACGTGTTGCACGTGGGGAATCCCTGTTCGTGGCTCCATCCAAACGTGTTCCAGCAGATGCGTTCAAAAATTCCACACAGCTGCCGTTTCTCTAAAGCTATTCACAATTAAAATAATATAATTAACTTAAGCGCGGTCACAACAGAAGTACGGTGTGTTTAGTCTCCAGTCTGACTTCAGCGCGGGCTGCAGAGCTATTCTGCGATGCAGATGGATAGTCAGGTGGTTCCTGGAGCTGGCCCCATGCGTTCACTGTCCTTGGAAAGATTGCCTGGATCAAAGTCTTTGTCCTCATTCAAAATGGAATCCTTTACCTTTTCCCCAGGTTGTTGGTGCTTTGCTTTTCTCGTATGTGTGATGCCGCCTTATTACCGAATAAAAATTGGCTTACTTTCAGATAAACAATGTATTTCATCTTGATTAAAAGGAATTAAAGATTATAGGTGTATAAAGACAAATAAAAATCCTGAAAATGTCTTAGAAATGAGTGTTCATACATCATGAAAGTAGTGTTTGACAGTTATTTATATATACAGACTGATTGTTTTTGAAGTAATTTTCATTTTAATGAAGAAATGAGGCATAAAGCTGTACTTTCAGACCCATATATGCATTTTAGAAATGGCATGTGAACGTTCCCCTTTTTCAGGGGTTCTAGCGAAGCTGAGTCCAGCACATTGCAGTTCAAAACGCCGGTGCACTAGATTTTGCAGCTGTTACATTTCGGAGGCTGTTTAATTTCTTTGGGATTAATTTTGTTTGTGTGTTTGAAATACTAATCCTTGCCTTTTGAGGCAGTATGTCGGAATTATTGAAGTGATAAATTTTGCGTGGAATCATCTATTTAGGTAGCTCAAATGCTAAGAGAACCAGACTGCAGATTTATCGTTTATCTCTGTAGTTGTGATTGAAGAGAAAATGTTAACACTTTTAGGAGAAGGATCTAAGCTTCACTTTAGCAGGTCATTATGTGTGTCGTGCTGTTGTTCATTTTCCTGAGCCAACAGGATATAAATATCTAGGAAGGAAAACAGAAGGTCAAGTGCAAACCTCTCACATCAAAGGAGGCCATCCAGCATCTTCCACCCTTCATTCTGCTAATCTCTGATGAGAAAAAACATATTTTTTTCTTTCATAATGCAAACTAACCATCGAAAAAAGTCTCTAATTTCACTGGGGCTAGGAATAGTAAAAGATTGAGAAGTGTCAGCAATGCAGGGGTGGTACAGGCCAGGGGCGAGAGCAGTGACTGACACTGACTCCTTATGCCGGGTTTTCCTGGGAAGGGTTTTCAAGCTGTACTCTTTGATACAGCTGTAAGTGTGAGAACATGTTTACATGTTTTTTTTCTGCACATAATACTTCCAAGGAAGCTCAAAATGTTATGACACTCGTATAATTATAACTGCAGTGGAAAGAGCTTATTTCCTAAATATAGTGATGATATTTAATTTATAATTCTCTCCTCCTCTTTGGGGCAAGAAAAGCTCACCCTCCTGCTTGAGCTTCTGAGTTGCTGAATATGACTCCCGAATGTGTAGGCAGCAATGGAAGTAATCTGTAGACATGGAGGCTATACATAAATTTTAGATGCTGTTCTCCTACCCGACTAAAATGCTGTGTGATTCTGAGGGTGGGCAGTGGGGCAGGGCGTGCTCTTGCCCAGTTTGCCAGCAGCCCCCAACTGGAAGGAGGGCTGGTAGACCTGATGGCTGTGCTGGAGACCTGGACCTGCTGGAGGGGCAGCAGGAACCTGGTGAAGCTCGACAGAGACGTGGAGTCCAGCTCCTGGGGCGGGGGGGGGGGGGATCCTGCCTGGAGGAATGCCACTGCATGCTTACATCGGGGTTAGGATCTGACTTTTGAAAGCTGCCCTGTGGTCGACTAACATTCTGCGTTCTTGGCTTTAGCCCTCTGCTGTGCCTTTGCATTTTAAACCTCGTTTTTTAAACAGGAGCTCTTGCAAAAATGGCCAGCATTTAAAATTCGTTGTGGCTTAATGGCTTTGCTCGTTTTGAATAAATCAGATTGTGATTTTTTTTTTTTTTTTCTATTAGTGATTTAAAACCTGCAAGCAGAACGTGTGTGTGCAGCACGCTGCTGCTGCACTTGAGTTGGAAGTAAAAGCTGTGGGAAGGTCGGTGGTAATGAGCTCCAGGATCTGCTGCTGTCCAGGGGAAACCACCTATATCCCTCAGCCAACTCCTTTTGTTTCCTTGCTGTCTCTTGGACTCAACGATCTGGCAGTGCTGCAGGATGGCAGTTGCACAAAGATGACTGTAAATGTTGACATGTCCATAAGTGCACAAAGATGGATGTAAATGTTGACATGTCTCTAAGTGCTGCACATTGGCTTTGCTGTCAATGCTTGTGGTTGCTCATCCCGGCTTATAGATTCATGCATTTCAGAGAATTTGCACTGTTTGGCACAATTTTGTCCATTATGGATGCGTAACATAGTAGGCTGAAATGGAATAGTCAAAAGTAAGCAATAGCACAGCAGTCCACATTTTGGCAGCAGGTCTAAAACAGATGAAGTGTGCTCTTTCCTGAATGTCCAGTCAATATAAAGCCTTGTGAAGGTTGGGCAGTTACCTTGCATCTTGATGAGAAGACGGTCTGCCCTTGCCAAAGCGGTGTACGGTGGGACTTCTGTAGCTGTGAGGTCTCTGGCACCTCATCGGATCTCACAAACGCAAAACTTGTGGCATAAATACGTTGTTTTAAGCAGCAGTGAGTAACCTGGTTTATTTTTCCTTAAAATTTTCAAGCACAACCTTGCTACAGAAGTTGCAGTATTATTAGTTCACAATAAGTATTACAGTTGCCCAGAAAAACCTATTTCTGTATTGAAGGTTGCGATTTATATTTAGGTGGCATTGAAGAGAGAAAAATCCTGATTTAATTATTTAGCAGAGCCATCAGAACAACATAAATGATGTGCTTTTAGTTGCCTGGTCTAGTGATACGTTTTCTCAAAAGACACAGCAGCTCCACCGCAGGGAGATTCCTGTATTTGAGGTAAATAGCACAGTTTTTGGAGAAGGTGGGGAAGCCACTGACCTAAATACATATTTATCTGAGAACTCTTCCATTACAGGGAGGTTTTTAAATGAAAACGATCTTAGTCTTAGTCCTCTAAATCAGTGGGGGCTTGGAGATGTCTGAGGTTACAGGACGCAATGAATTTGCGTGGACTTTTCTTGCCTTGTTCTGCGTTTATGACACAATTTCTTTCATAATCTTGTGATTTAATAATCTATGCAATGTTTTGATATTAGTAATGTGAACTTGGCATGAAGGTATAGAACAGATTTAAACTCCATTAACAGATTAAAGTCCTGTTAGACATTATTATACCTAATTTTCATTTGGTTTTTTTTGAGTGGTTATTTCAGAGGAGATGACTTTTCTGGCTGTATCAGTTCAAGTTTCTTTAAGGCTCAGAAGCACCAGGTAGAGAAACGTTTTTCTTTACTCAGGAGATGCTGCCAATAATTTTTATATACTGTGAACAGTGAATTTTTTTTTTTCCCCATGATGTTCTCACATGTGTAAGTGCCATCTCCGATGCACTAACGAGGCGGCAGATGTTCTCTCTGGTGTGTATTTTATTTTTCTTCCACTTGAACTCGCTCGCCGCTGCCTGCCAGCCGCTCTCCCCGGTCTGAGCCCCCCCTCTGTAACCTGCCTTTCCCTGGAGGGCCCCGCGCCCGCTGGCTTCGGGGTTGCAGAAGTGGTGGTTGGGGAGGTGGGGGAGGCTGGAAAGGAGGCAACCGAGCAGCGATGGGTGTGTTGGCAAATACCTTGTTTCTTCCGCAAAAATACAAAGCAAAAAATAATCAGAATATCAGCTGGGGATCGTGTCATCGCCTGCCCCTTCCCTGAGCGTGAAGAACCCTTTGTTGTACAGGGTATGGCTGTAGGATGCTGTTCATAAAACGTGGGTGAAGATGAAAATCAACCTAAATAATAATTTCAGCAAACGGTACTGCCTGCAAAGACGTTTTCAGCCATCGAGGACAAAGAGAGGTACCCGGGAGGCAGAGTAATGGTGGGTTGGTTTTTATTTTCCTTGAAGCCCGAATTGAGTGAGAAGGAGCAGAGGACTGTGTAAGGCAGAAACTTTGTCACAAGGCATCCTGTCACCCTGCAGACGTGCGGAGAAGAGGTATATGTTTGGGGGCACAAGTTTTGTCGTGTCCCTTCAAGGAGAAGGAGGACAAAGAGCGCAGCCATCAGTCCTTATTGACGGAAAGCTTTCTGTGGGCTTGCGTCAGGAATCGGGAACCCGGGCTGTGCTCCGTCCTGCAAACGCTAAGAGCTGCTCGCAGGTGCCAGGAGTCACAACCCTCGTTTTCGCAAATGTAGCGGCTGCAGCACACGGGGTGTTTTACCACTCAGCTTTGTTTCCGATTCATTACTAAGTGGTTAAGTTCTGGCAGATCAGAGCCGAAGGCTGTTGGCTTTGATGGCTGGGGTGCTCAGGCAGTGGTACTGTTTGCTCAGACAATGATGCTGGGTTTTCAGATAGGGAAAAAAAAAAAAAAAAAGGTTTATTAATGTTCCAGTAGTGAAATTTATAGTTTCATTCAGAATTAAGAAATAGAAGTCATCCAGTGTTAGGCAGAAGAAGTCACAGAAGAAGAATTATCTGTGTGCTTCTTGATGCCTAAGGGCTTCAGCCTGAGCCTTTCTGCCCAAAGGGCACTGCTTTGGGGCAGGTGAATTACAGAAGGCAAATGGACTTTTCTGAGTTTGTCCGTATATTTTGAATTAGAGCTGAGAGTGTAAATCATTTTTCTGATTAACAGAGTTTAAGGTTTCTAGTCTTTGCTTAAGATACTCAATGTCCGGGTGCTTCTAATGGGCAGGAACATTATTACACACTGTCGTTCTGCATCTGGGAGAGCCCATAATTCCTAGGAAATTTGAGATGAAAAGGTAAATAAAATGGTTGCTGTAGACCAGAAACACAGAGGATTTTTTGGTGTTGATTTTTCCCTAAAACCACACTTCTAAAAGATGGTTAAAATGCTGTAAGTTGCGATTTATTGGGCAGTTAGGTCTCGTACCCCCCTTGTGAACAGCAGCACAAAAGCATCGGCCTGTTCCAGCTCTCTGAATTGCTGGGAAGATACGTTTGAGTTTGTATTTATTATTTTACTGAGTTTGTATTTATTATTTTACTAACACCTTAAATATGCTTAGGGCCTCCGTGGAAAATGTGCTTCTGGATGCGTTTCGTTGCTTTGATGCTGCTTTTCGTGACAACCGGCAGAATAATGGAAAGACCATCACAGCGTTTACTCTGAAGACAAATTCACTTTCCCCCAGGCCAGGCTTTGAACAGCACTGCTGTACCTCTGCCGGGGGCAGAAGTGCCACACCAGCTTCCTCAGCAGGGCACCTGACGTGGAAGTTAGAGGGTTTTGTTCAGTGCCCCGCTGTCAGAGCGCAGTGAGCTGTTGCTTCACGAACTCCTTGGATTCATAAAGAGACCTGGATGACTGCCTGTGTCAAATACAAGTACAAAAATGAGGTGATTTTTTAATAGAGGAAAAAAAAAAGACAATCTTACAGTGGTTTGGCAACGTCTGACCAATATTGCGATAACTTTTCCTCAGCCGAAGCAGCGGTGTGCTTGGTGGCGAGCAGAAACAAAACAAATAGGAAACCTTCAGTTTTGTTTTGAGCTGTGTCCTGTGTTAGAAGAACGAAAATGCATGAAACCGGGAGGATTATTTCTGAGAAAACTGTTGCTTCGCAAGGCTAGAGGTTCGGAGAGCGTGGCTGGGGAGCGGCTGGGTCGGGGGATGAGCGGCAGGATGAGGTTTGCGGGGGTTGCTTGGGGAGGGGAAGGGTCGAGCGGGGGGGAGCTGAGAAGTAAGAGCGGGTAACTCGGTGGGGCAATTGTGGCAGAAGTAATTTTTTCAATTTTTTTTTTTTTTTTAAATCTCCTTGGGATATTCTTTTCCATGTTTCTCAGACTGTTTCATTTTCACTCCATATATTGGACATTTTACCATTCTTATTTATTGTATTTCTATGTAGATTAGTAGTCCCTGAATGCGGCCCGAGCACCAAGACCAACAGAGGTGGTTAACTGCCTTGTTGGGGTAGGGGGGCTGTTATATATATATATATATATATATATATATATATATATATATATATTTAACTTTGTTTTGTTTTATCCCCCCGCATGGACTCTACCCGTTTGATCAGAGCGTCTTCAAGCTGAGGCTCAATCCCGTTTCTCCCGGGAGGTGCACACTCCCTGGGCAAGTGAGCAGGTGCCCTTGCAGGAGCGATGCTTGTGCTGCTGCCTCCGCCCTGAGGCACCCGAGCTGGCTGTGGAGAGGAGTCCACGCTTCCAGCTGTAATTTGGAGGGGTGACAAATCGTCTTTTACCGCTCATCGGGAGCCTGGCTTTGCCATGTGAATGTCACTGCCTCGAGGAGCTGACACGAATCCATCAATTTGTAGGGCTGTAAAAGCGAGATGGTGGTGATGAATGGGAGGTGAGTTAGGCCCACGGAAAGGACATCTCCAGCGGTGTGGGTGTCGATAGTTCGGGCAGCTCTGTGTCTGGTATCAGCGTAACCATCGGAGAGCATCCTCTTCCTTGGCAGATTTTACCCCAGCTCTCTGTACCTTTGATTTCAGAACCGTTTATCTGAAATAGTGTTCAGCTGTCGTGTAATTTGAAGGTGATATCTAGCATCATTTTTAAATGTCATTTTTAAACGTATACTAATTTACAGCTCAAATTTTAAGCTTGACTGTGCAAGTAGTGGTGCTAAGAAAAACTTGTGCAATGCTTTATCCTGTTTTCTAAGCTTAATGTAAAGATTATTTTTTTTTTTGAAGCTTACTGCATGTGTCATGCAGCTTATACTAAAGAGTGCCTGTGTCCTTTAGTAATCACTAGTACAGGGGAAAAGATATGTAACAGTGCAGGATGTTTCTAGACCCCAAATCTTACCTATTATTTTCTTATTAGTGCCTCACCTCGCTCCAGCTACCTATTTCTTGGTCCCCTTGCAAGGAGACTTTGCTGGTAGGGTGGAAAGCTATACTTACCTGTGCCTGTTAGTTCATTCAAGAGTAGTTTAGAGCTAATTAGATAACACGTGGTTAATTCCATGTGTTATTCCAGGTGTGTTGTAACCTATGGGAAAGGGGTGAGTGGTTTAAGTGATTTGTTTGGATACAGCCCAGGTTGGTCACCTGCTCCGCTGGGTCTGTCGGTCCAGCTCATGCCAAACGAGATGTTCTGCTGAGCGCAGACTTCTCTTCAAAGGTAGGGCACGTTACACAGCCAAGCGGGGAGGATGCAACGAGGTGGGGTGTGTGTGTTCTGGGTGAACCACCTCTGTACGGGAGCAGAGTTAGGACGGGCAAAGGGGGCTTTGGGATTGCAAAACCAAGTGCTTTTTTGCTTCCCCCTTGGGAGAAGCTTCACGAGGAATCTCTGCCCATTTATGCTTGGGGGGGGGTGGTGGTTTCCCTTTCCTAGTGACATTTAGGTACGTGTAGTCACAGTCAAGCTGTAATCCTGAGCCCGCTAGAGACAAGGAAAGATGTTTTTCCCTAGTGATAAAGGCGTTGGATCTCTTCGCTGCAGGCATTGCAACAAATATCCAGGTTCTCCTGCCTTTTTCTTACGTCAGTCCCATTAAATAAAAAAATAAATCAATCAAACCCTTTTTTTTTTTTTTTTTTTGTTTTAGGCAGCTTGCCGCCGTTGCGCGGTGCTCGAGCTATACTTTTTCGGTGACCCGTACAAAACTGAGAGACCTCACCCTTCCCTTGCAGTTCTGTGGCATTTCGTCGCTGAGCCGCAGGCTGGCGCAGGGGAAGCTCTGCAGTTCTGCCTGGTTCCTGGGGGTGCTCAGCAAAGCCCTGGTCGCTGGCTGCCTTTACCGAGTTTATCTTTTGATTTGGGGTTTTCTGGCTGGTCCTTCTCCTCTTTGAAGTGAGCGATAGATTTTTAAAGGTATAATGTGACGTTAAAAAAGCAGACTTTGGAGTCTTGACTCCTGGAAATGATTCATGTTAATATAAGCAGCTGCAGGCTGTGTGCTGCCCTTCAGAGATTTTGAAGTACTTTCTTTATCAGACTCTATTTTCTTCTTTTGTCTTAATGGGTTTTATTTTTAAATTTCCTTTTAAAACAGATGTTGACTGATTTGTGTCCAGTGATCTGAACTTGGAAAGTAGTCTCTGAGCTCCCACTTACTGAAAAATGCTTTTAAAGAGTATGTGGCCGGCCACCAATATTCATTTTGAAGGGTATGCACGTGTTTGAAACGGAAATTCAGACATTTAAATTGTGCCTTTCTGCCCTGCCCCATACTCCTTCGTTTTTCTCATTCTATGAAAAAAGGTTAATTTTTGGCAGAATGCTGGAGGGGAGCGGCTGACATCACTCATGTCCCAGGCAGGACTTCTCTCCAAAAAGATGAAAATAATTTGGTTTCCTGTTTTAATATCTTGCAATCGCTTTCCATTTCTCCAAACCCAGGGCAGGGTTCAAGAAGGCTTCAGACTTTGAAAGATGCTCCGAGGCCTTAGCTCGGCCCAATCCTGTTTTCTTGGGTTTTCTTGTGTTTTCCCACTCCAGTGCTGATCTGAGCTGAAATGATGCAAAATTCACTGCGTTCCTACAGGGGCGGTTTCGGTGGTGAGTTGCCCTCGCAGTGTACCATCAGTGTTTGGCCATCAGAGGTGATATTATGGGGAGGAGGAGGTATGTGTTCTCGCTGCATTTAACCTCCCTGGCTGCTGCAGAGCACGGGGTGTTGGAGAGCTTGTTGCTAATGTAATTTCTCTATCTGGTGGCTTTTCCAGCATCTTCCTCGTGGGGTTAACTCTTTTTTTTTTTTTTTTCCTAGTTGTTGTTCCTCTTTTATGATACTAATTCTTCTTTTTCAGACTGGAGCAAAGATAAATCTTCTCCTCCCTCGCCCCCCCCCCCCCCCCCCCCCCCCCCCGCCTCCCCGGCTAACAAACCTTAATCTTCTGTGATGCCCTCCAAAGTTGCAGATAGCTTATTCAGGAGGGATTTTAGTTTCTCAGTGCAGAAGAACAGCACGTGTTAACGCTTTCAGCGCTGTTTGTGGCGATGCTGAAGCTGTGCCCGGGGCAGCGATCAGCCCTCCCGTCGGGGTGTCGCGGGGAGTCCCAGGGGTGCAGGCACTCAGCACCCCGGGGATGCTGCCCCCAGCGTCTGTGGACAGGCTTGAGTGCCGGCATCCCTGGGACTCCACACGCTGAGCTGCCTACCCAAACCACGCTGCGGGCTTGGATTTTGCCTTTGCAATAACTCAGAGGCTTGCTAGTTTAATAGTAAACGCAATTTCTATTTATTTCTTGAGACTCTAGGCTGTAAAGCAGTTTACTATCCCTAGAAATCTGCATTGATAACGATCTTTTTTTGAGATAAATGCCTTATTAACAGGCCTAGAACTTAATAATGGATGAGAAAATGAGGAGCATTTCATGTCCCAAAGCCATATTTTGAATTCAGGCTCTGCTGTTGATGCCATAAATTTAGTTATGGAAAGTAAATATATCTGCTAACATAGTCATATGTTAGAGGAAAAGAGAAATACCGAACGCTGGCGACAGATGCTACAATCTATGTGTAATGCAGGCCCTGCTGTTGCTTTAGTTCTTAGTGCAGGGGAGCTGGAAGAGCTGCCGTCTGTCCCCAAGACAGCGAGGTCTTTCAGATAAATAATTGGAGTATCAGGCTTTTGATGAATGCTCAGCAAGCAACTGATATAAAAACAGATGTTGCCCTTGAACCTCTGTGCCCATTTATTCCGATACGACACCAGCCAGGGAACAGGCGTTACATGGAATTATCTGGGGTGCAAGTCCAACATCTGGCATAGCTTGCTTCGTTAGCTTTGTAATTGTTCCTTATGCGTTTCACTTGCCGCGGGGCCCGGCTGGTCGGTGGGAAGTGCTTTGGGTTGGGAGGTGCGGGTTTTCACAAGGAGCACGCGGCCATCTCTTGCTCTTTGCTTGGGTCGCTGCTTTGCTGTGGCTGCCGTCGGTCTCGGGAGGCTGTTAGGTCGTGTGAAGGATAAACGTTATGGGGTGACTTTTGTTAGTTAAAGTTTTAGTGCCTCTTTGTAAAAAATATATACATAGGCACACATTTCTGAAGTGGAAGCTGCAGCGGAAAAAAGGCTAGAAAGGGTATGGATTTTTGCCTGTTGTAAACTGCAGCGTGTGCTGTTTTGAAGCCGACGCTCTCCGTGAGCCCCCGGGTGCACGGAATGAGCGTGGTCCTCTGCTCGCCTCGCGTGAGGAGCGGCTTCGTTCGAGCATCCAGAACTCCTGTTGCTTCGGCTTTAAAAATAATCCCCAACGTGACATTTATCGTGTGGCGCTCCTGTGTTTTGAAAGATTCTGGCTCATGCTCTTGTCAGTGTTTGTATCCGAACTTGCTCGTAGAGGGGTGTTTTCCTGGGGACCATTGGGGTTCCCGGCCGTGGGGAATGCCCGTGCCTCGGTAGCAGTCGCTCTTTGGCTGGTAGCTCAGGGTGTGGATGGCGCATCCTTGCTCCTGACGTGGGGGTCCGCATTGGCCAGGTCAGAGATACGGGTGTAGGTCCTAACAGGGGTTGAGCACGGTTATAGAAGATACCCGGTGCTTAAAGAGGGGGGCTCAGCCGTTGGGTGGGCTCTGCTGGTGAGTTTGATCATTAAATTGGGTCAGATTTAAGAAAAAGAATAAGCTTTCCTTCCTTCTCCCCCTGGTTTTAACCTGATGGGTTGGCAGTGCGGTGTATGGTTGTGTTTGCCTAAGTAGGAACAAGTGGGGCGGTAGGAAGACGAAAGGTGTAAGAACGTGTAAAGCCTTGTGCTGTTGAACCCTTTGTGTTTTAGGGCAGCAGTCAGAGGCTGATACAGGCCCTCTGGCATTGCCTCTGAGCTGTCCCTGTGTGTGCTGGGAGGAGGAGGATTCATAGAATCACAGGGTGGTTTGGGTTGGAAGGGACCTTTAAAAACCATCTAGTCCAAGCCCCTGCCATGGGAGGGACACCTTCCACCAGACCAGGTTGCTCCCAGCCCCATCCAACCTGGCCTTGAATGTTTCCAGGGATGGGGCATGTACCACCACTCTGGGTAACCTGTGCCAGTGTTTCACCACCCTCAATGTAAAAAAATGTCTTCGTTTCGGTCTTGGCAGCTGCGTGCCCTGGTGAAGCTGCTGGAGGAGGGTGTCAGGCACGTGCAGATGCCGAGCAGAGCTGATGAGAGTAATAGTGAGCCTTGAAGTGCGTTGGGACCGTTGCTATTTCTCCAGTTACACAATTACTAAAAAGCTGTATTGCTGTACATGGGAAGCAGCTGAAGGTTTAAACCCAAGAACTTGTTCTACTCAAAGTACACAGAGTTGACTGCAGAGCCGGGGAATCCTGTGGAGGACACCGAGCAGGGAGGAGGATGACGAGCGGGTTACTTGGAGCAGCTGGTCTGAGCAGCTCTGGAGCCATCCCCAGCAGTAAACCAGGGGAAGGAGCAGTTCTGAGCTCTCCCGAGCCGTGCCAGCTTTGTGGACCTCCTGAGCTGCCTCACCAGCGAGCTGACCTCCCACACCAGCCGAGGAGAACCTTTACTATTAACTTTAATGTCGATAGTGCCCGTTTCGGTCTTCAGCTCTGAAAAAATACTTCTGTGTCTAAATTTTGCCAAGCAACATAGTTGACCTTGAATAACGGACCCTGTTCTGTGCGTTATGGCCAAGACTAATGCCGCCCCGAAAGCAGTGACGGAGTTCCCCGTGTCTGGCTGCACCGTGAAATCCTTTTAACTTGGGAGCTGGAGCGTTGCTTTTGCTGCAGGGACCTGGTTTGGGGTTGACCTGCTGCAGTGCAAAGCCACGCTAGGCTTGGGATAGACCCGTAACGTTTCCAAGCCTTCCCGGGCTGAACAGCTTGAGGCCATAACACTGCTGCCTTCCTTTCTGCCTTACGCCTTCTTGGTGTGCTGCGAATGAATCCTCAAGCATCCAGATGTCCTGTTCTCCTCTTCTGCTTTGTCTGAATATGTAGACAGGGCACACACTTGTGCTGTTGTTTTTTTCCCCTTCCTCCCCTTCTCTCCTCCAAAATGGAATACTTTTCTGCTGAAACACAAGCATTTAACCTGGCCATTATGTGGTATATAATTCTTCTGTATGTATTTTCCATCATATATAATTAGCTGTCATTTTCAAGAAGCAGTTTTAAATATTCATATAGATCTATTACAAGGAGGCATCTGTATGATGATATGTTTTCCTCAACTGAAGACTAAAAGGACCACTGGGACGGAACAAAAGGCAACTCCTCAAGTTAATTGTAAGATTTTATTGGTGTTTCACTCCACTGCTCGAGGGTTTCTCCTGCGAATCAATCGCAGACTGCCTAATTTATGTATGAGCCCTGGTTGAAAGGCGTCGCAGATTGATTTGCTGACAATGCATGGGGAAAGGTGACCCTAATTTGTGACTTCAGTCTCCAGCACAGGCCTGCTGGGAGAGGGGGATGCTGGAAACTTGCGAAAATGTAGATGCAAATTTGTCTGTTTATCTAAAAGTTTCTCCATATGTATTCAGTAAAACGTAATTAATTTGGGGTATGGGTAGCAATTGTTTAGAAGGTATTCATGAGATTTTAAGATCAGTCGAGGTGTTTTTCCTGAAATGTTGGTTCCCGTAAGATTTTATAAGGAAGTCCTGGAACTTTTTTTATTTTTGTTGGCCAGGGTTGAGTCGTTTAGTTAGTGCCCTGAAAATACTAGCCTGATAAGTCTCTCTTCCTTCTCCATGGCTCTGTGTTAGTGAACTCACTCCTTTGGTGAGCTTGCAGGTAAAATAGTAAATAATTCAAAATGGAACTTTGCTGTGGAGATTTTTATTTATCTAAAATGAGACCAAGAAGGACAGACAATGAATATTTATGTAGCGGGAGACGTATTTGGGTATGAAACAGGACTGTAAAATGGCTGTGGCATAGACGTGATGGTGGACAACCTGTGCTTTTAAAATAACCCAATGTTTTTTCTTTCGTTTTCACCATAATAACGTTCTGTGCTTTAATCTCAACTCAGTCTTTCGTGGCTTGATCCTCTGCTTGGGTGTTGGGCAGCTCTTACCACTGGTGTGAGAACCCCCCCGGGGACCGTGGCCACGGGCTGGGGTGTGATGGTGGCGCCGGGAGTCACAGCCGCCCTGCGAGGTGGCCCACCGCCACCCCCGGAGTCACCTCGGCGTCCTTTCGGTGTGCCGCTCCGTGCCGCGGGGACGGCGGCGGTGGCCTTCCTGCTGCCTCAGCACCGGCATCCTCCCCGTGCCGCGCTGCCCCTCTCGTTAGCCGCGACAGCTTTGCCCGGGGCTTTTCCCTTTAACGTTGTCCCTCATTATCCCGATGTCATTTCTGCTGTGCTGAGCATCTGTCTCCAGACTTTTAGGATTAAGCCTCTCCTAGTGATTCGGGGTAGGAAAGGGATTGATTGAGGGGGCGAGTTGGGGTTAGCAGAGAGCCCTGGCCAGTTATAAACCTCCGCTGCCAAAAAGATGATGAGGGCTTTTCTCCCACGCTGCTTTTGAATCGCTTGGCTCCTCTTTGCGCTCTCCAAAAGAAGGGGTTAGTCAAATCTTCGTCGCGACGCTGATCTATTGCTCCCTGCTGCTGGGGGCTGGGGGCCAGGGGAGGGCTGGCTCCTCGGTGCTTCTAAGCTTCTCTATAAAACTCTGTGACTGGCTCATGATACCGCTAATGCGATATGAAATCTTCTATTAACTGTCTCATAAATTCGGCGATCAGCGGCAGTGAAAGCACGCATGGCTTGCTTCCGTCGGTCGTCTCACTCGTGCCTGAGAGCGAGGCGGCGTTCCTGGGTCTCCCGCGCGCAGCCCCGCATTGCAGAAGCTGCCGCTGCAGTTGGGCACGTGAGCAAGAAGGAAATGGTGAAAGTGGCCATAAAAAAAAGGGGACTAAGTCCAAGCCCAGCTGCACAGTAGAAGCAAGAAAACAGCACTAAACTGAAAATAGTTTGTTCTTTCTGTCAAGAAAAAATCATGTCGGAGCGTTATCTGATGAGAAATATTACGATTTAAATACTCCAGACAACTAATTCAGCTCTTCCTTTAGCTCAACAAATACCCTTTAGCTCAACAAATACCCTTTAGCTCAAGAAATACTTTTGCAGCAGCTTTTGGGCTTCGCGTGGGAGCCGTTGGTTGAGAATCGCACCTGCCTATGGAGTCACCTGCCGGCGGCTGATGTGTGACACTGAGCGTGGACAGCGGGCGGTGACACTGCGACATATACAGGTGGAGTGATGGTGGCATCGAGCTCCAGGATTTGCTGTTCTGGTTTCCAGTTTCTGCCTCTTGTGCTCCAGCTGAAGCCGTCGTGCAGTGGAATTTGGGCTCAGACCTGGCATTTCAGGTCGAGGTTGTCGCTGCGGCGAGGAGCTCCCTCCCCAGAGCTGCGGTTTTGGGGCAGGACTGGGCAGTAAAGTTAAGACTCAAGGGAAAGCGTCTCTCCCTGGGACCAAAAAGAGAAGAATCAACTTCTCGTGAATTTTCTGGTTTCTGAAAAGACTTCTGGTTTTGCCGAGTTGCTGTTGTTCTGCTCCTTTGGAGATGACTGCGAGTGGTCGGGCTTGAGCGTCACTGAAAGAAATGGTCCTTCAGGGTCTGCGTCTGCGAGTGCTGGAGGGGGGTGAAAGGCCGTATGGAAGAGCGGTGGCTCAGCGCTCCTCCCTGGCGGAGGATGCTCCTGCCCTGCCTGGGGAACCAAACCCACCAGGCACCAGTGCTGTGCGGTAGCGCGGGTGCGGGGATGGGACCTGGGGCTGCGACAAGGGCAGGACAGATGAGGTGAAGTTAGATGTTTTCCAGCTGGGTGGCCTGTGTGAAATTCTTGCCTGAGAATAGGCTGGAGCGGTCTCTGGGTTTGGGGTTGAGAGCAGCGCGCAGGGGCCAGATGTGCGAGCGGGCGGAGGGCGTTCCGTGAGGCCACTTTGGGAAGGAGAGGAGGAGGAGCTGGAGGTTTCGCAGCTTAACGCCGCTTCCAGGAAAAATCCAAACCAGTTAAATATCAGTAACCCCTTGGAACCTGTTGGAAAGACGCGTAGGGCGTGACACGTCCTGCCTCGTCCAGCTTTTTCCCGTGACGGTGTAACATACCTTACGGATTTCAGCAGAACCTGTAGGTGCTGCAGTGGGGTCTTGCCCCCGTCTCACAGACGACGCTTTCTCAGAAGCACGTTAGGAAAAGATGGATGTGATGAAACCGATGCTTTCAGAGCAGCTGTTAATTGGAAGAACTCTACCCTGAGGGGTGCGGGTGTGTGGCCTTCACAGCAGCCTGGATGGTATCGTGCAGCGTGTCTATTAGCGGCTTGGCTCGCGCGGGAGGTGTCGTGTTAATGGCATTTAGAGCGATCTTGGCTAATTAGGGAAGGGTGGTGGAGAGGGCGGCGTGCGGATGCAGAGCGGTTGCAAAGTCAGAAGCAGGAGTCGGCAGCTGCGCCGGGCGATTTGGTGAAGCAGTTTGCCTCCCCAGGAGATCTTGGGAAAGGATCTACAGGATCCTTCCGTGCCCCGGCCCGTGAAAGGCGTGAACTGATGAGGCTGAACCGATCGTAGCCCTGCGCTTTGGGCTGATGAGGCCGTGCCTGGAGCAGCGCGACTTTGGGAAGGGTCCGAGGGAATCCGGAAAGCCATAATGTGAATGACTGGAGTCTAGGAGTGATCTGTTTGGAGAGGCTGAGAGAGTTGCTGCTGTCAGTGGGTTTACGGAAGAGGCGGTTCAAGGGAGACGCCAGCCTTTGAGCGTAGGAAGCTCAAAGGGGAATAGTTTTAATCGGTCTCTCCGGGTGGGGGGAGAAGAAGTGGAGGTTTGGGTGTAGTCGGTCCAGCCTGTGGTGAGGGAACGGCCTCGGTGACTTGTCAAGGACCTTCTGCAAAGAAAGGTCTTTCCGCTCCGCCGTATTATTGAGCACTTGACAGCGGTGTTGGTTGTGTTCAGAATTAATCCTCTTGCAGTTGTGTAACCACCTGAATAAAACATGGCTCAGTTAATTAATGACACTGAAATCATGGGACTTTACACTTCGCTTTAGGTAGGAGTTGTTTTAACTTCCTCCTTAACTCCTGGCATAACAGGTATGAATCTTTTTAAAATATATTATTGGGGGATTTTTTTAACTAGCATAGGTATCTGGTTTGGGTTTGTTTTGTTTTTTTTAATAACAGAAGGAGCTTCAGGCATTTTGTTAAAATTTTCAGGAGTACTTAAACGGTTTTCTGTACATCAGGTAGCAAAGTTGTGAAGTAGTGTCCTCGGTGCGTTGCCCTTGGAAGTGTAGCTCCTGGTTCCAGCAGTCTGGGCTTGACAGACAGACGTCCACCTGAAAAGAATGCTGCCTCTCTGGTTGGCATTGCATCGTCCAGGGAGGGGCCTGTTTTATAAACTATAATTTGCTTGCTGGCTTCATCCTTATTAATTAGATATCTCGTTTATTCTGGTCAGTGTGGACTGGCTTACCCCAGCTCAGTTTAAATCCCTATGGGCCTTGGTGCTAGCCAGTGGAGGTGGATTATGGCTACTTCAGAAATGCAGCTGCTGAGACTGTTGTTTCCTGCAAAAGCTGGTCAGACAGCTGCAAAAACTGGCAAAAGAGTTCTTTAAGAAGTGTTTGAGAGTAAATGTACGTCTGTGGGAGAATGTATTAATCATCCTGACCTTTTTTATTACAGCATGGGCATACAGTTTTGAATTTGAAAATCATTTTCATGGTGATTTCATATCTTTCCCTCTCTGAAGTTGTAGTTCCTTCTCTCTCTCTTTTTATTTTTTTTTTTTGGTGCTCTTTTCCTCATTTTGAATTTTTGTAATATGAAAGCTTACTGTTCCAAGTCTGACCCGTGTAGTTTTAGATACGGTGTCCCAAAATCTTCACAGCCTTTGGATTGCTTCATTGAGAGCCGCTCAGCACAGCATGGAAAAGAAATCTTTGGGTTTTTCTCTTCATTTCCAAAGCCATAGAGGTAATACACGAGTGGGAAATGTATACTTTTCCAAAATCAAGGCTGCAGTCAAAGTTCATCATGTTCCTGGTTTTGAACACATCTGAACGAATCCTCTTTTTACTGCAATTCATCCCGCAGCGTATCTTCATAAGCTGCTTTGAATCTAATCCTGGTGAGCGACAGCACCAAAGCAAACAGAAGAAAACGGATCACGGTCGTGCTCAGCGCTGCTGCCTCCTGGTCCTGGGAGCGTTTGGGGGTTCAGACTGAAAAATTCCTCACCGGTCCTAATGTGGCCAATGTCCCTTTGTAACGGTGGCGTGTCAGCCCCACTGTCAACACTGCCGTTTCGTCCTGTTCCGAGCAGACCTGCGAAGGCAGGCCTTAATCTGCCGGTGACCACCAGTGATTTATAGTCACTGGAGATCTCAGCACTGCTAATTGAAACGGATTTGAGCGAGGGTTAGCCATGGTAGACTGGCTTTTCAGACTTGCTCATGATACTGAGAAAGACAGATAGGACCCGGCTATACCAGGTCAGTATAATTTAAAACTTACTATTACAAAAGCGGTAATTTTTCTTTGTCTGTATGTTGAAACATAACTTTTTTGAACGCACCGCGTATTCGCTCTATAAATCCTCGTGAAGCGGCGTGCGGTGCTGAACGCGCGTGCCGCGCAGATCGCTGGGGTGCTTGCCTGAGAAACTGGCCTCTGGCGCATCAGAAATGGTCCGTTCTCGACTCGCTGCTGTGTGGTTTTCTCACAGACGTGCTCCGTGCTGCAGATGCTGACCTCCTCTTAGATGAAAATGAAAGCGAATGTAATAATTTGCCTACCCGAACAGGAATCGAAGTGACTAAGTGAATGAGACAGTCTATCAAGCTTGATTATTCTAAATGGGAATTCGTTTTATTCAGTTAATTGGTACTTTGCTTCACGCAATCTCTTACGTGTAAGTGATTATTCTAATTTGTATTTTTATAATCTAATTATTTCCATCTCCTTTAAATGATCTTTATTGCGGGTATTTGTATAGAATACCTGAGGAATGGTTACTGTCAGACATAATTTTGTGAGTGGTTATATTAAATTATACATGATTTTAACATTAGCAATTTATGGCTTGAAGTGTCTAGCTATTCCTGAAGAGGTCAGAAACACAGCTGGTATTTATATGTATAAAAAACCCAACAGTGAGTGTGCTGTAGACCATCCCATTAAAAAAAAAATAAGCTTTTATGATGAAATTTACCTTTTCATCACGGGGTGTTTTCTCACTCGCCTCTGAGGCGCGGCCGTGCAGCAGACCGTGCGGCTGAATTTCAAGGAACGTTTCCCAAGCGCAGAGGTCCCTGCCCGAGTTCCCTGCTGCTTGCTGGGCTGCACCGAATGCCCCTGCAAACATCTCAACACATATCTCAAGTCCTTTTCTTTTTTTCTCCTCTGGATTTTAGGACATCCTAAGTCTCTGAGGCAGAATTACAGGGATTCAGAAAAAGAAAAGGGAAAAAGTACCAGATACATTCATTTTCTCTAAAGCTCCTAAATGTTAAAGCGGGTCAAAACATGTAACTTCTACCAAACCTCTGGAAATTTGATGTGGAGCTTAAGGTGTAACTCCGAGTGACAACTCGTTACTGAATGGTTGCCCCAAGCAAGAGGAGTACTGAAGAGCTGTTTCCAGCTGATGCCCCGTGGAGGGGTGGCACGCCGGGTGGGACGTGCGTGCCCACGGGGCTGAGCTCCTGCTGCTCCACAGGCTCTGATGCCGTCCAGGTGTGGGGATGGTGGTGGGGAGCCTGGTGGAGAGTCCGCTGGGACTCGGCGCTACCCTCTGCCATCCCTTCAGTTGTCTTGAAGCCGCGTGTCTTCAATTCCTCTTTGTCCACTTTCCCCCCCGTTCCTTTGGAACGGAAAGGAGCCCTTCTTTTTCTAGTTATTTTGTAAAAACATAATTCAAATGAATCATTTTCTTTGCAATGCTGCAGTAACGCTTTCTTACCCGCCCGATGACACAGAGGTGCGCTGAAGTCCTGACCAAACATGTCAGCGAGAGCTGTTCCAGTTCAGCTGGAGCTTGGCGCTGCCTGGTGTGCTAAGGTGGGTTGGCAGAGACGTGGTGGGAATGCCAGAGCTCCAGGGAAGAGAAGTAACTGCGGTCAGTCCCAGCGGGGATGAGAGCTGCTCCGCGTGCCCGGGGCTCCTGGCCAGGGGGGCCACCCCCATGCTGGCTCGCCTGCTCCAGGTAGGGCAACCCCCCCAGCCAGCTGGGGAAACCAGGCACTGGGGCTGAAGGCTCTTCAGGGGGACCAGCGGTGTTTGGGGGGTTCATGGGTGCAAAGCAGGAAGAGCAGAAGAAGAAAAGGCAGAGCGAGGAGACAGGGTGGCTTTCCCCTCTTCCCTATTTGGAGGGTTTTGTTTGTTGGATGTTTTATTTTTTTAAAAACTCTCAGTCTTTTGGGGTAGGCGCTTGGTGCGGCCAACATCCCAGGTGCCAACGCATTTGTCGACCTACAGTGACAGTGCTTTCACGTCTCTCGTTTGTAATTATATTTTCCGAATTGATGATGCTCCTCCTTTAGAATATTACCTTTTTTTAGCGCTAAAAATCTGGGGCGTGACCTGCGCTGCAGGATTCTAAAGCCCCGAGGGAAAAACCAAACCCCAGCAGTCTCTCCACCATCCTCGGTATTCGCTGGGATGTTTCACTGTTGTATTCCTGCTTTAGGAGGATGTGGGGAGTGGGTGCTTGTTTAACCTGCTCTGAAGGAGCTTGTGCATCAGGCTCCTTGAAAACAGTCAGCTGTAGCGATGCCACGCAGCATGACAAAGGTTTTATGAGTGTATTTCCTTAAACCCCAGGTTTTATTCTTAAGCTGTCAGGTGAGGTGAGGATTCAGTTCTGCAGCAGAAGTAGAAATCAAGCATGGGTACCGACCCAGTAATCCCTGAAAATAATGCTGTTTTCTCACGTTTCGGGGAGCTGGGCCATCCCCCGTGGCATCTCCCTGGGCTGTCCCAGAAGCGGTGGCAGCGATCCCGGTGCTGGGAAGAGCCGTGCACAGGCTCCACGTGCTCCCTGACTCCTGAGCAGATCCTTACTGGATTGCATCTAGATTTCAAGTGCTTTGCCTCCTTGACAGGATTCGAGTTAGCTGTGTGATTTTACAGTGATATTTTTATTTTTGGTCATGTTTTCAAGATTTCTGTTGGACGTAGAAGCGTTTATCTCTAACAATGCAGGTGTTAAAAACTGTGGTTGTAACGGGAATCTGTGGCGCCTTTTTAAGGCTTCAGGTAATCAGAAATAGCTGAGAATCCTTCACTAAAAAAAAATACTATTCTGTGGAGTTAGAGTTTAAATGCCTGAGCCATTTACCCACCATGACATAAAGGCTGGAGGTAGCAGCGGGTAAGTGGATGAGAAGGCGCCGTATCCCCATGCAGCCAGGAAAGCAATTCCTATTTCTTTTTCCAGGCGAGGCAGCAGCTGCCTTACAGCAGCGCCGTGTAATGGCAGCAGTGTAGGTCTCCACCTGGATCTTTTCCTTTCTGATTTTATCAACAAGAGGCTTCTTCTGTAGTACGTGGTTGTCCTTTTTTGTTCAGCAGTGCTTTTCTACCTGCCTGTTCTCTCTGGAGAGGAGTCGTTATTACTTTTTACTTCTTTTTTTTTTTTTCTAACACGCTGTATCATGACATTGTACCTTCTCGAGGATGGAAAATGCTGCTGTGTCTGTGGCAGTGGGGTTTATTGCTTCAAAAAAATCGTATCATTGTCTGTGAAGTACATAAATACGCGTATCTATAGTAAAGCTTTACAGTATTTTTGTGTTACTGCAACTTGCTCACCTCCCCACCCACCCCTGTCTGCAGAGGAGTGCTTACTGCCTGGTCGTGGGCAGCGCTTGGTGGTGCCAAGCTCAGTCTCTTGCATCTGCCTCTGCGCTGCGGCACCTGAATTTGGTGGAAGTTTTAATCCTCCTTTCTTTAGCAAGCAGAAATACAGACCTTGGGACAAAACCCGAGATCCCCACGTTTGCATCATCTTCGTGTTTCTTTCTGATGAGCTGTGTAACTCAAGTCATGCTTTGCCACGTTCAAGAGCACAGATACAAGATGCCTGGCGTGGTGTTTGTGTCTGCAAAACCCTCGTAACTCATTTTGGGAGAAAGGCTGGCGTTCCTTATGCTTTGCAGTCTTTTGGAAGCCTTCAACAACTTCAGTTATTGTGTTTTTTTTCTGAAGAGCTGGATGTCTGTTAGCCGTGAGCCGGTGAGCTGGGTGCTGCTCGGGGAAGTCATTCAGCCGAGCAGCTCGCAGTAACCGCCGGAGCTGATTGCCCGAAGGTCAGGCGGATGCGAGGAGCCTTTGCCGAGGGTGTAAAGCGTTAAAGCCGGTGAAGTGCAGCGTTCGGCACCTTGTTCCTGGCAATGCCAGCCCTTTCCCTGTTGATTCCACTGTTGTTCTCGCTTTATTCCAGATTTCCAAATCCTCTTCCTTCCGTTCTCCTCCTTTCAGTTTATGCTGCTGCGTGTTTTGAGCTTCCAGCATACTATTGCTTTAGAATTCTAAATGGTTACATTTTGAAAGGTTATAGATAATGCCAAATACAATGTAGCCTTGCCTGGTTTTTATAATAATAATAATAAAGATAATTGGGTTGCTTCCAAAATTACACCCAGTTCCACTGGGGGGTGTTTGTTTCGCTGAACAGAAAAATTCGCAGTGACTTGAGGGTTTTTAGAGCAGGTGATTGTCTTTAAACTTTTGTATTTTATTTATTTATTAGTAAGATAGGCTTTTCTGTATTTTATTTATTTATTTGTAAGATAGACTTTCTGTTATTTTATTTATTTATTTGTAAGATACAGCCCGGGCTTTTCTCCTACAACATCGAAATACTAACTTCGTGCTCCACTCTTACAATGGCTAGACAAGACTAATAAAAATAGATTTGTTTAACTCAGCCCGCGCAGCCTGGGTGTAAGACTTCACCTGGGTGACAGCCACACGGGCCCTTACTATCGTACAAAACCATAAACGGTTTTGATTTCACCCGGTGAGACCTGGCTAAAGCGATTTCTTGACGCTTGAGTGTTTTGGAGGAAGAGGATGGGTCTCGTGCCGACCGAGCTGGTTGCAGGGGTCAGACCAGGTCTGCACGAGATGGTAATGACGGTACATTTAGCGATAAGCTGAACACGTAATTAGTTGTCTGATCCTGAGAATGGCTGGTTCAGGGTTCGCCTGGCTGCTGTCTGAGCCTGTCAGTGTAAGACATCCAGTCTGCTTCAATTATAAACAGTAGTGGAAGGAATTGAATGAGTAAATCTGTCAGGAGGAAGCTGGACTGGGCGGGGAAAAATGTTCATTTTCTTCTTACTCCTCTCTTCTCATAACACTTGGAAGAATTTCAAACAGCATCCTGGGGGCAATGGATAGAAAGCGTCCCGCAGTCCCGTCTGGAAGGGGTTACCTTGGTAAGCTGAGCGTGCTTTAAGTGCCTTCAGTGGGCGAAAGGGCTGCTCTGTGTCTCCAGAGCCTGGCAAAAGGGAACAAATAATGACCTGTAATAGCAGGTGAGGTTACTGGGTGCCCTTCCTTTCAGGGTCTGTGTGCTCCCTAAGGCAGGGCCCGTGCTGGCAGCTCCTGTACCCGGCTTCACTGCTGCTGACATCCCTTCAAAGCACGAGAGAATTAATTTTTAGGTCTGTTTTAAAGAACACCGGGAGTGTGCTGAGTTGGAATTCAGCAGAGAGGCTGGGATTCGGGTTCACTTCTGAGTAACCCATGTGAGAGTGGTGGAAAGGTGGTGTGGAAGTTGTTGTTACTGAAGGGGTTTTTTATACATTTGAGCTTCTCCAGAGATTATTTCTGGTGGATTATCCCATTTTACCTTGCAAGGAAGGATTTTCTAATGGTCATTCTAATGACTGCCAAGTTCCTGGATTTTTTTTTGACTGTTGTTAGGCAGTACTCCATAATATCCTGTGGAAGCTGTCATGTAAAATATATTATACTGAGACATGGGGGAGCTTTGTTGTGCAGCATTACGATGCTTATAATTTTAGCAATGGCTGTAGAGCCACCATCTGGATGCGTTCTGCCATTTGCGACATACAGAAAGTAATGTTGGTGTGTTCTGCCAAAGAAAATACTTTTAAATCAAGCAAGACTGGCTCATGGCTGAGATGTCAGCCTCTTATAATGAAGATGTTCATTAGGGACTGGATAAATGTGGAGCAATTTAATAGCAACATTTATTTTTTTCCACGTAAACCTCGATTTAGAGGATTTCTAAACCAGCTCATTTACCTACAACTATTAATTTCACTGAATTTCTCTGTAGTCTTCAAATCAGCAGCACATTCTCATCACACCTTTTCTCTCACCTTCTTTGCGTTGGAAATGTATTTTCTGGTCTCAAGAAACTTGAAATTCTCTGCGTTTGGAGGGCTGTGGTGAAATGCTTTGTGGCTCTCAGACCTGTAGCTGTGGCACACGTGTTCTCCAAAGGAACGTACCTACGAAGCACCGTACGTGTGTGTCTGTAGGAAATCAAGGGGTGGGATAAGGAAACTCTGGAAAGTGCTTGTTGTGGGTGCTATAAACTTTGTGGTTGTTACTGGTCTGCTTGGCGGTGAGAGCTTTTCCGATTTGTTTCACTCCCCAGGCGTCTGTGATGCCAAAATTGTGCGTCCAAGTCACACGCCGTGGAAGTATTGGTCTTGTGGAGGAAAGCTACTTGGACCCTTAAGACTGGGTCTGGCCCTGCCAGGGTTTTGGGTTGCTTTCCCCTCCCTGCAGCCCATCCTGCTCCTACTTCTGCTCTTTGCAGAAGGTTGAATCCCTGCACTGAGGGCGGGAACCACCAAAAATACGTGATTTTTGCATTTATTCTGAAGAGTCCAGCTGCTGGTACTCAGGAGTTTTCTTCTTATCTATGGAAATGACTTCCAGACTCCTTGCCTCCGTGTCCTCAGCTGCTGTGTTTCACTGCTGTTGAGCAGCTTTTCTGGCCTGATTTCTGTGGTCGCCTCTGAACAACGGCTGAGCGTTACCGTCCTGTGCTTGGGTTTAAAACATCCTTCTTCAATCCTTAGCGCGCGCGACTGGTATTTTCCTTTTCCTTCTGCGTCAAAACTGAAAGCTAGGTGATAAGGCAAAGGGAGAGTATAAAACAAGTTTTAAAACTTCCCTAATCGAACGTAAACGTTCCGTTTTCTTTTAGCTTTGCTCTGATGCGAGGAAAAAAACATCACAGTAATTCGACCTGAAAAACTTACCCTTTGCTTTCATTTTCTTTTAGGTCCAGGATGGAACATTCCAGCTCGCTCCTGCTGCTCTGTGTTAGTTGTCTGTTTGCACAAGCCTTACCACCCAATGGAACTGAATTGCCAAAACCAACCACAACAACAAGTAAGGGCATCGCGTAATTTGCAGGGGTGGGGGTGGGGGTGGAAAGGGACTTCTGGTGAGGTCCCCCTGGTGACGTAGTCCTGGATATTTTTCCAGGACTTTCTCCCCACTAACGTGCTTCTAATCTTGCCAGATGACCTCTGTATTTGATCTCTGTGTGGCTGGGGCTGTACACCTTACTTTCTCCTTCCCGTGTATAGGAAATGCCCAGCATAGGTTTGGGAGAGGTGGAGAAGCACAGGGTGGCTCCTCCTGCCTGGGCTGCAAGCTCTCCACAGCCCCAGAGCTGTCACTGTGGATCTCTGACACGATGGGACCTGGACACAGATAATATGGAATAAAGAAATGATCAATTAGACAACAGGATGAAAGTATTTAAACATCATGAGGAACTACGGTCTTTATGTGTGTCCTGTGTTGTCTAATGTTATGAGCTAAGGCAAGACTTGAGGGGAGGAGAACAGTGCAGGTGTCCTGCAGAAGGTTAGGTCAGGTGAAAAACAGAGAAGACCTGAAAGCAATCTTCCCACCGGTCCAACCACAGCATCTTTTGTTCATCCTCATTTCTGGTTTTGGAATTTCTTCGCCTTGCTCCAAGCCCTCCTACGATGACGTCCTGAGACAATCCAGATATTGTCAAGTAGTTGTCAGGGCCCTGCTTCTTGTCTGGCACCTGGAGCAGCAGAAGAACGAGTTACTGATATGTAAGAATATGGGAACTGGGAAAGGGAAGTAACTTGTTAATGGTGTCACTTCCCAGAATTTTAATAAAACTAGTAAAAAGGGAGTTTTTTCCATAGATACCGTTCATCTTCAAAGCTTAATTCAAATTTGTGTTGAGTTTAAGTGTGATAATGGGGATAAGAGTAATCTAATCATCTGTGTTTTAATTAAATCTTCATTTCAGTTATACGATTTAGAAATGATTAGTACGACTAAACTGTTTTTTCCTAAATATCAAAGCCTCCGTTACTTTGCAGTGGAAGCGAAGAGTTTTGTCCGATAGACGAGTACGTGCACACTGAAAATATGTTGCTGCATAGCAAGTTCCAAGATAATGGGGTTATCTAATACATTTGATAGACGTTGAACTAATAAAGTATTTTTTAATATCAAAATAAAAGTTTTTGATTGAAGTATCAAGAAAACTCCATGAAAAAGAATATGGAAAGAACTGAAGGATACTGAAAGAAAAGTCCGGCTTTCCCTTTGTGTGCTAATTTGATGAATGATCCAAAAAGATAAGATACTTTTGATTCTGAAAGGAATAGTTATAATTTACTGCATGTCATTATTTTAGGGGGCTTGATTTTTAAAACATTCGTTGAATTAAAATGTTGGTTTTATTCTTGTTTTAAACATGGATACCTCGTCCGTATGGCTCAGGTTTTCAGCACTACTGCCATTTTGCTTCCTACGAGAGTACCATGAAATTGCTACCATGACATTTCCCTTTCCTAAAATCAGAGTATTTTGGGGTTTATTGCACTGCCCTTTACTGGAGAAATTGCACTACCATTCACTCAGCGTATTCAACCGTATTAAATACGTATAAACCAGTATTTATTTATTTGGATTTGCGTAAATGAATGTATATTTCAAGTAGAAAAAACTTTATGCTATCAAATATGTCTGACAAACTATTTACACGTGGTGCTGTCCATATCACTCAAATAATTCCTGGTTACTCAAATATTATCTAGTATGAATCATAGTCAGGATTTTTTTACTTCCTCTTATATTCTTGCTTGTTATGTAGTTTTTACTGTGAAAGCAGCCTGGGAGTTGTAGTCGTAAGGCTTTTAAGTCCTTTCCAAATGTTTAAACTTCTTTAGTCTTTACTCCATGAATATTTCATGGGTTTCATGCCCAGCTTTACAATTTCATCCATCTTTACCGATGCATTAGCGTGCAGAGGTAACGAATTTATCAGATGAGTGGGAGGTTGAACGGCAGCAAATGCTGCAGCTTTTGCTGCCCTTGTTTATTGCTGGTTTAAGCTCTCAAGAAGGTGGTGGATGCCTTTGAGGACAGCTGAAGCAACGTACAGAAAGAGTGACGTCTTGCTATGCCACAGCCAGAACTGGGCCCAGAGATGGGGACTTCCACGCTGGGCTCGTGATGCTGCTTTCATGTGGAAGATGAGGCATCAGCAGAAAATGGAGTTTTGAAGAAGGCGGCCGGCTCATTTTACTCAGTATTTTAAAGCTGGAGGGACGCTTTGCTGGGAGACAGCCAATTTTGGGAATTAGTTTGGAAGGTAGAACTTCAGAAGTAGGTGGTTTTGGATTGGGGGTTGGACTAGATGACTTTAAAGGCCCCTTCCAACCCAAGCTACGCTATGATTCCGTGATTGTGGTGGCAGGCAGGGCTGTGCTCGGTCTGGCTGGGCAGCGTTCGCCTCTGGGACGGCAAAGACAGGCGAGATTCTGGCATTTGCTGCTGCTTGCCGCCTTCGGTACCGCAGGCTGCGGACACTGGTTTGTCTTCCCTGCTTGGCTTTTTCCTTTGCCCTTCTGTTTTTTTATCTATTTTTTTTAAATTTGGGTTGTATTTTCATACGTGCCAAACGCATCTCCTGGTTGTCAGGTGCCTGTCTGCTTCCTCTCCACAGTCAAGGCACGATGAAGCACAACGATTCTCTGCAGGGTTGGGGTTTTCTCTTCCAAAAGTAGCGTGGGAGGGCTTGGTCTGGACTTTGTGATATCCCCGTGGGCCTGGGTATCAAGTCATGACAGCACAAGCTCAGCCTGACCTCCAGGAGACACGGTAGCCAGATGAAAATTGTGAAAGGAGGAGAGTTCTCCTTTTATTGAGTTAACTTGTAGGTTTTCAGTGTAGAGAAAGCACACACTGATGTGCAAGAGGCTTAATTAGAATAAATCAACCACTGTTAAATCTGAACAGAAAGTTCAGTGAACAGAAGTTCAGCACTTGGAGGAGTTTTGATGACAATAGAAAATCATTTAAATACTCACTGCTACTCACCCAAAACGTTTCAAAAATGCCTGTGTCCACAAAAAGTACTAAGGACTACCCAAAATATGTCACTTAAGTGTGTCTTCACCTTGATGGTAGGAGGACAGCCTGCCATCTGCGCTGTGAGTAGCATCCCAGTACCCCCAGTAAGCTGGTAACGTGCAAGGGTTTGTGTCCCATGGCTGCGCGTGCGTTGGTGAGCTCCGCCCGCTGCTGTTCTCGGTGAATTTTGAGAGGGTTGCCTGCTCTGTGGGGCGTGTGAGGAGCATTGAAATACTGCAATAAAACTTGGAGATGCTTCAATGCCCTTTGAAACGTGAACAGGTGAAGGAGCAATGTGGAAGATACTCACCACTTCGATCTGGTCGGAAATATCCCCTAAATTGATGTGTGAGGTCTTGCACGGCCACCAGGCAAGCGGGCTGCAGACGTCGATGCAAGCTGGACTGAGCTCTTCAGCACGGGCATGGCTGAGGGCTCCTGTGTCCCGCACGTGGGGGATGCGTCACTGTGATCCAAGGTGTGTGTAAGTACCACCAGTGGGCTAAACTGGGAAGCGCTGGGTTTTGTGCCTGCAGGTGGCAAAGCACCTCTACGAAAATTTGACCAGAATTCTATTCGTGATCGTGTGTTTTATGACGTGGCGCTACTTAAGTTTGCGCGCGCTGTGTTTGTCGTACGACGGAGAAGGTCCTTGTCAAGATGTTGTGACAGCAACGTGGAAAATACAGGTCGGAGGAGGTCGGGGTCCTTTGCAGGGCTGTTTGTTGAAAAGAAGTTCAGAGCTGTGAATAAATAGAGCTGCTTGTTGTGGGATTTCTCCTGTGCTCAGATAAACAATATCTTGTGTTTGGTTTTGTCAATCGGCAGAATAATTTCGGGTACCTGACTTGCCATCTAGGGCGCACCGCGCGCCTTGCCTTGTTAGCTGGCTTCTGTGGAGCGAGAAAATAGTGTTTTAATCAGGCTTTTCTTCGTGGGCCATTTTACTATTTAGGTCCTACTTGCAAAAGAACTGGTCCAGGGATGAAGAAAATCAAAGTTTGGGAGAGAGTGTGGAGGAAGGATCACGGGACAGTTGCTGATGTCCATACCCTGCTGTTGCTTCCCTTTTTTTTTTTTTTTAAAACAAACAAAGAAAAAAAAAGGGTTTTTTTGTTGGTTTTGTTGTTGACGCATATGGAAAGTGGGAACATCATAGCCCTGAAGGAACCGGTGATAATTTCCAGAAAGAGCCGTTCTGATGGCTGGGCCAGCAGCAGAGGGAATGAAGTTGGGAAGAACCCATGAGTCAGGCCGGGTGGGTGGCAGGGGAAGCACGAGGGGTTGCCACCATCCTCCTGGCCATAACCCTCCTCTCTTGTCAAGCTGAAAGTCACTGTTTCATTGTATTGCTGGAAAAATACCCTCGGGATGGTCTTTTTCGTGTGGCTGCGATCAGAAAGCCCTGTGGTTTTGGACCACAGCTCTCTTTGTGTTGGAGCAGTGGAAAATTTTCCCTGGCAGTGGCTGCAGTAGAGGTCTCTGCTTTAGAGGACATCTGCCTCTTCTGCGTGCATTTACTCATAGGTTTCAGTGGTCAATTTTTGAAGCAGCACCGGTGAAAAAAATACTTCAGGTCTGTCTTTTAGTCTCCCCTTGAAGTCCCCCTTAATATGTAGACAGTTGACTTGGCCAAAGATCTTTCAGCCTGTGAGTCTACAGCGGCCTGAGCCTGGTTGTAACTTTCTCTTAAAATCTTTGGGCTGCATTTATCAAATGGCTGATGCAGATACGGGAGAAAACAGAGGTAACAAATGGAACTGGTTAAAACCACATGGTGCCTTACACACGGGGCTCTGCAGAGGTGAAGCCACTGGTGGGCTGCTGCAAGGTTTTGAAAACAGATGGGCCCGTGTGTAAGGAAGAAAGGACTGTTTGTGGGTTCTGACCTAATTTCCTTGTGAAATGGTAGGAGGAGAGGTGAGAGCTTGATGCAGAGAATTTCGTCAGTCGTTGCAGGGGTGCTCTGTCCTTACCTAAAGAAATGTAGACGTTAGTCTGGCAGGAGGTCGAACTTCTCCGGGGTCGGATTGAGGCTTTCTGTGTTTGTCCAGGAATCAATTTTCCAAAGACACCCCAAAAATGTGGTGTGAGGTACGTGGGTTCTTCTGAAAGGAAGAGACGGGTGATTTCTGTGTTGTGTAGTGAACTGAGGGAAATTTTTATGCCCTCGTGACTCAAACTCATTGTTTTTCCCACTTGTGTCACAGGTCTTCACACAGAGCCAGGGATAAGAACACCAAACCCTGAGTCTTGGAAGATTCCGAGATACTGAGTCTGAAATTTCTAAGCTTCACAAGTGGGCTAAAGTGGCTCCTTTTTGCCTGTGAGGGGCAAAAATGGGCTTTTTTGTGTGTTTGTTCCCTTGTCAGACCTTGGTTTCTGTAACAGAGTGCGGTATTGCCAAATAATGTAAATTGTTAGGCTGTTTCTGGCGGTGCACGTTCATCCAGACACTCCTCCTAATAGTGATTTTCTGAAACCCTGTCAAGTGGTGGTTTCTGATTACGATTCTGTCACTCTTTTTATCTTTATGTACCACTTAAATGTCAAGTTCCCTGCGTTTTATTATTGCCTTCCCTTTCTTTGTACTATTGTGTTGACTTAAGATTCCTTCTTTCCTTCTGTGCCCTTAATGCACCTGTGGCTCTGAAGGAACTTTTTCTGTGCCCTAATACCCTGCTTGAGCATCCAGAGAGTTTCCAGCTGCTCCCACGATAAAAAACCAACACTCAAGTGGTTTTGCAGCGATCAGTTCTGGACAGTCTGTTTATCCGTATGAGCTCTTTTCTGTAATACTGCAGGTGTTGGGGACTCGTACGGATTTACTGTAATCTTGTGCTTTCATGGTATTTTTGTGTCGAGGCTTGTGGCAAGGTCTCTTCAAAAAGCCTTTGCTGCAAGTAAACAAGGAGAGTTTAGGGAAGCGTGAATGTGGGAGGTGTCAGGAGAATCACTGCTGCAGCTCGCAGAGGCCGCTGTAGGAATGGTGGAGAATTCACTAAAAGTGTGTAAACGTCGTTTAAAAAGATAAGAAACCCCACACCAGCAGCAACAAAAATAACCTTCCTTTTGGACGAACGGTGAGGTTTCTCAACAGGGTGAATGCAGGAGGCTGAGGAAGGCTGGTGTAACGAAGGGGAAACTGGGGGGAGTCCGGACCCCCGGGGAACCGGCGTGGGCTGCTGCCTCGGGTGGCTCCTTCGGCCGTAACTGAGGAAGGATCGACCTCGTTCTGTGTCCTGTGCCATGGGCGAGAACTTCCAGGTGTAGTTCCCGCTTAGCGAGGTCTCTGCCACCGCTGTTACACTAACTTGGGTTTATTCGCCTGCTTGGAAGGAAAACCAGGTGGCAGGGTTGTGTGTTGCTTGCTGAGGGCTAAGGCTGAGAGTTTTGCTTTCTTAAATAAACCACGTTGGGTTCTTGATGATTTTAATGTGTTATGGATTGAATTTTTTGGGTACAATTAAAAGGTTAGAGAAACATAATGAAACTGAAATGTAAGGAGTCGTGTACGTAAAACTGCTGTTAACAGAAGGATGAGGCTCACAAATTTATACTAGATGTAACAAGTATTTTTTTAATCTCCATTCTGAGTGTTTGTTGCAAGTATCATCATTCCTACTTATTCTTATATTCATATGTGATATGATAGATATATTTTCTATAATATAAGGCGCAGAAGATGCTGCAGTTTGCACTGTCCCCTCCTGCCTTTCTCCCTCTGTCCCGCGCAGCGTGTGCTTCGGTACAGCCAGCAGCAGCGCTTTGGGCTGACAAATGGGATGTGTTTAAAACACACGTCCTGTCCCTGGAATCAATAAAAATCTCGCCCAAGGGTGGCGTTCTTGGGTGATCTCCGTCTGGCTGAGAAGCAGCAGATGCACATAAGGGTCCTGCAACCTTCTGAAGGGGCTTCAACTTCCCCTCAATACCTTGTGCCCGTTAAACTTACTCTGACTACAAGTAAACTCGTTGCTTAACCAGTCATTCCCGCAAAATATTCTTGATATTCTCAGTGGCAGGTAGTTCGGTTGTGCTTTTGAAGGGGGGGGGGGGGGAAAGAAAAAAAAAACCAAAACAAAAATTGAACTTTCAATTTCAGCTCTGCTTGTATTGAATAATTTGTGGTGCTGTTAGTAAGTACAAGCAGATCATGGCACAGAACGACAGCTTTTTGATGCACCAGGCATGGTTTCTGTACCAGATTAGGCAATCCGTGTCTGTAATCCTTCACGTTTGCTCTGTTCAATCCCCAGACTCCACAGAGGAGAACAATTTACACAAGGACCTCCTGACTTCCATGCTGATTCTGCTCCTGGTCTTCATCATTTTCATTCTGTTGGCTGCCTATTTTTTCAGGTAGGTCTGTGCGGAGCACCGCGTGCAGAACTAGCTCGCTCTTGTTTCGATATGATCTAACGAGGAAATGAAATGAGTACTTAATGGTGAGGCAGGAGCCTGCATCACAGCAGAGAGGAGGGTGCCGCGGCGGCGGCGGTGGCTCTCGCTGTGAAGATGAACAGAAAGAGTTTCTCCAGAATTACATGGTGGGTAAAGACTGGCTTGGGAAAACGCTCGTTACGTTTCAGCGTGTTTACTCAGGTTAACGTGATGCCTGTATTGCAGGTTCAGAAGACATAGGAAAGCTGTTGTGAACTCCGGGGACAAGAAGATGCCAAATGGGATCTTAGAAGAACAAGGTATGGGGGGGATTTGCTTTCCTTCTCGGTGTGAGTTTTGTCTGTGTGCGCACACGCCTGTTTGCTGGTTAAGAATCCAGTTGCATTTGCTTTTTATTCATATTAGAAGTTCTAGGATTGTGATTAAAGAGAAAATAGTTTGGAAAAAAAAGGTCCATATTCAAGTATGTAAAGTATATCTTAACTTTGAGGGTTTGGTTTTAAATAATTTTCACTTTAAGTGTCAATACAGCGAACGTAAATGTTTCTCGTGCTCTTTATGTATGATTTATTAGGATGCCAGCTAAAAGCCAGGTTTCTGACATTGTGATCTTTGTATTTAGAGAAAGAATTGCAGTGTTTCTTCTTAAAAGGGGGGAAAAAAAGGTCCTTAACTCTTTGTGAAATGACTGGCTCGTTCTTAAACGCAAAGAGAAACAAGGAAGGGGATGAGAGAGGGCAGCTTTGTCAGCCGGCGGCACTAAACCAAAACCCACTCAGGAGTTGAAAATGTTTTCCGCTGGCTTTTTCAGTGTGCTGGCTTTATTTCCGTGAGCGGGGAGCCCTTCGGGTCTCTGTGGCATTCAGCTCACACCGAGCAGCCGCGGAGGGGCCGTCCGTTTCTTGCCGATAAATTGTTTCAGCCATAACAAAGAGAAAAACTTAACGATAAAAAGAACGACGCCTCTGTGGCCGTTCCACGTCGCTGCGTGTGAACTGACGGGAGGGTCAGCCGCCACGGTGGCAGTCAGAGAGAAAGTCAAACCTCTAAATATACCCGTCGGCTTCCTCTTCGGTCGGTGCTTGTGCACGGGAACCCCCGCCAGCGCGGTTTGGAGATCCCCCCGCGGTGGCCCGGCGACGGGTCCTGCCTTTGGGGCAATGAATGGTTCGTGCAGCCGCCAGCGAGTTTTGGTTTGCAAGTGGCAACGGCCCCGTCGTTAGGGGCGTGCGGGGGAGCCGTCTGCCTTTCTGTGGGCCTTCGGTCGTCGATGAAACTCGTCTTCACCAAACGGCGGCTTTAATCCCCCCGCTTCTTCCAGCCGCTCGTTTCCCGTGCCAGTGGAGCTCCCGAGGGGCCACGAAGGCAGCAGGCGAAGGTGCCCTGGGGCTTTATTTTTATTTCCCTCTGCGAGCCGAGGTCTAGGTGGCAAGAAGCGCCGGCAGCAATCCCCGTCCCAAACCGTGCTGCCTCGGAGCAGGGGGCTGGGGCTGGGGTGAGCTGGGGCAGCGGAGTAACAGCTCGTCTCAGTGCAGAGCTGCTGTTGTCTGCCAAGTTTAAGTTTTTTTGGGTTTTTTTTTGGGGGGGGGGGGGGGTTGATTTGTTTTGGTTTGTTTTTTCCCCTTTACAAGTGAAATAATCTAGCATAGCTCTGTGGTGATAGGCATGAAAAGCTGTCCGGGCAGTCCCTGCCCTCTGGCAGAGCAGCTCTTCGTCAGCAGAAGGAACCTTCTCCTTTTCTAAATATAAATAAAAATACAGCAGTGATTAATTTTAGCATCATGGTTCTACTTGAATTTATTATGTTCTCAAGGCAGCCACTTGGCCTGTCGTTTTGGTTTTTTGTTTCATTTAAATTGGCTTTATCACGGGTTGAAGTCTCATGCAAGAAATATGGTTTGGCACCTTCTAGCGTGAAAATTAATTTGTGGTTGGAAATAGCTTGTTGTCTGTTGCTCTTGGATGTGCCTTTAACACGTACTTTCCTTGAATGGACAGAACAGCAACGGGTCATGCTGCTCAGTAGATCTCCCTCGGGCCCAAAGAAGTATTTCCCTATTCCAGTGGAAAATCTTGAAGAGGAAATCCGGATGCGATCAGCGGATGAAGGGAAGCTCTTCCGGGAGGAGTTTAATGTAAGTCCTCACGTGAGGAGCGGGCGGCTGCACGGTGAGAAGTCGGGGGGCAAATCAAAACATCTGCAAATACAACAATTCCTTTAAAGGAGCTGGGTGCGTGACGCCGGTGTCTCGGAGCCTCAGCGCTGCTTGTGTGAGTGTGCCCGGGCTGCTCGTGCGTCCTCTGTCCCGCGGGGTCACCCTTTAGCCGGACAAAACCTGGAAGGTTAACTGCCACACGGTGTGGTGATGCCAACTCTGTGGTGTACAAACTGTTTGACACCTGCTAACGTTTAAGGAAGGTGTCTTTAGTGTTTGCCTGAAAGCTGGAGGAAGGAAAATTGAATATGGATCTCTTTAGCACTGACTTTCTTGGTGGTGGTGGAGGGTTTTTTAGTAGTGTGAGTCTCACACCTCTGTGGAAGTACTTAGAGGAGGAGACACACTGTGGCTTTTAATATTGCCCTAGTGAGGTTTGGATTTTAGGGGGTTTTTGGTAATTTGACCTTTTGCTGTTTATTAGCGTCCCATCGCTTCCCTGTTCCTATGTTTTTATGAAGTATCTCAGCTCTAAGGCTTTTTCCTTAAGGCAATGCCTTGGTCAGAAAGGAGGTTTTATTTTCTGCCCATAAGCTGAGCTTCAGTTGCGTGTGGTCGTGTGGATGAGTCTTAACCGGAGTCTGTGGCGAGCTGCTGCAGAGCTGGTTTCTATGGAGAAACCCGGCGCGATGAGTCTGCTCTCACACGTCTGCGTTCAGGGGCCTTTTCCGTACTTTTATGATTTCTTTTCCCTTCACAGCAGAAGCAAGTTGCACAGAGCAGTCACTTAAATGTCAAATACGGAGTTGTCAAAGCCAATGCACGCATCAATTAGACAGTCTGTTAAGTTACCTTCTTAATTGGTAGCGTATTTATATCTGCCGTTTGTTTGATGATATATTTAAAACGCATAATTTCTTTGCCTTATCAGAGAGGGAGCATTGTGGGGCTGTTTATCAAAGTCGACAAAATGAATGTGAGAACTAATTTGACGAGATGTGCGCTTGTGAATTTTTGACTCCCCTGATTAATTCGTTCCGCAGTCAGGAGCGAAACAAGCCGTTTATTTTTATTTCTAAAACCTGCTTTGCTTGCATCCTTTTCTTGCCCCATGCTGGGAGCCTGGGAGTTTCTGTCCGCAGACAGGCGCCGAGTCTGAAAACCCCGTAGGTGAGCGGTGACCCGGGGCGATGGTACATAAACCCTGCTGGATGCGTTCCGTGGGGTTTTTCTTCCCTGCTGTGTCTCCTGTGGCTGCTTGCGTGGATACATGAGCTGTTTGCTCAAGCCTGAGAGGGGAGGGAAGGGTGAAAGACGGCTGAAAAGCAAGCGTGAGTGATATTGTAGGATAAACCAGGACAGCCGACACGCAGAAGTCTGTTATTGCAGCACTGGAGGGGAAGGGGCTGAGAAATCAAGACCCTTCGTTCAGCACAGACATCTGCGTGATGACCTCTCCTTCAGAGCACCCCCAGCTCGCAGAAGCCCTGCGCTCGGCTCCATCCTCCCACCCCTTCTGTATCTCGGCCCCTCGAAGCCGTAGCTGCCGAATCCCGCGGGTTTTCGATGGCTCCAAAGCCGTTCCCTTTGCACGAGCCGTTGGGCGGGAGCTGCGGACCCTGGCTGGGGCCGTTGGGCTGGGGATGTTCGGCTGACGGGGATGCGCTGGGGGAGCGCTGCCCGCTGCCGTTGTTGCTTCACGCAGCCTGATCGAACGCGTCGGGGGGTCAGGCGTCGCCGGGAAGGCGGATGCAGGGTCCCCGTGGTGGATTTGAAATGGGTTTAGGCCGAAAATGGCGAGTCCTGCGAGGCAGCGGTGGCCAGGCCCGTGCGCCAGCCACAGTTAGGTCCCAGGCGATTTTTCTGGTGAAAAGAAAAACAAAGCAAGTGCTGATAGATGAAGACATGCAGCAGATAGAAAGGATTTTTGAGGACAGTTCTCGTAGATTTATGGGCCTGGTGGTGTTCTTCAATACTTTTGATTTTATCTGTAAATCCGACATTACCCTTAAGCGCATTGCGCTTGTTGCACTTGTACACTAACCAAAATAGCAGAGGCTCCTTCTACCCTCAGCTGCTTCATTTTCTAATTTTTTTGATTTCTTTGTGAGCGTAGAGTGTGTTCTTTCTAAAGAGAAGAAAAAGAAAAAAAAAAAAAAAAAAGAAGAAAAAACCCCCTACGTATTCCTTTCTGTGTGGGCCCTTACTTCTATTTATCATCCGTAACACAAGATAAGCTGGATGTTTGAAGTCTGTGGTGGTTGGTTTATTGCCTTGATTTTCCGATTAGTGTCTGAAAACCGTCCTCTAAGAATTTGCTTTTGAAATTTTAATTTTGACTTGATTATCAAGACGTCACTGTGGTTCATGCAGTGGGAAAAAACCCAAAACACAAACTTAAAAAAAAAAAAAAAAAAAAAAGGAGAAAACGCGCCGATGCTGGGGTAGATTGAGCCCCTTGGAAGCACCAGAGAGATTTTAGGATTCCTGGGAAGTGGGAGCAGATAAGCCTGCGGTGGCCACCAAGACTCATGGGCTCCTCGTGATTCATGGGGTGATGGAGAGGACGTGATGAATCACATCCTCCCCTCTGACGTGGGGTGGGAGCAGCACCTCGGGCTGTGGCCTCGCGCTGGGGTTCAACACCCGCTCTAAGGAGGGCAGCGTGACCGTAGGAAGTTTTTCAGGGAGATGCCAGGGCCTTGCAGGAGGAAGGAGCAGGGAATGGCGAGATCATTTGGCCAGAGGTAACTACTTTTCGCGTGAAGATGCAGAACTTACGTATGATTGTTTATTGGGAATTTGTTGCCTGACTTTTGGAATTCAAAGAAATCCCGTTTGAAGCGCTAATTATTTCTTTTGTTGCAAAACATAAATGAAGTTTCTGTGGTTTATAAATTCTAAACGTATTTTAATTAGCAAAACCACGGGCTTCATTCAAATAAGGAATTAAGCAGTTTGCTAAAAGCAGCTTTCCTTTTCAGCTCTTTTTTAACTGCCTCTCTGCTTTCTGTTACTGAACATTCACAAGTTGAAGCGGTACCAAAAAAAAAAAAAACAAAAAACAACCCCAAAACCAAACCCACAAATGCACGTTGCTGTTTCCTCTGTGGTGGTGGTGAAGTCCTCCCCGCGCCCCCCCTTTCGTCCTGTGTCACCCTGACAACACGGATTGCTGCGTTTAAGGGGAAACTCCAAGCCCTGCTCTCTGCCCGGCCAGTGGGGATAGCTGCCGTAAGCCGCACAGTCGGTTGCCATTTTGTCCCCTTCCCCCACGTGGTTCAGACTGGGCGGTGGGAGGTGGGAGGCGGCGGGGAGAAGGCGGTTGTGCGTTCCCAAACCACTGGGATTTTACCTCGGTGGGATCCCACGGGCTGACGCTGGGTTTTTTAGAAGTTCAGCCCAAGAAACGCGATGAGGCTCGGTTCTCCTGGGCGCCATTTGCAGGGAGGGGGCAGCTAAGGAGGAGCCTGGTGCCGCGTCTCCGGATGAACGGTGCCTTTGCCGATTCTTCCCCTGCCCCGTGCCCTCCGCCGCAGCCCGAGCTCGGCCCCGGTGGTGGCATCTCAGCAGCTTCTGCGGCGGAGGGGCTCCACCTCGTGCACCTCCTGGTTTTCATCTTCGCCCTCTTCCTCTCCGTTTCTTCCTTTCATTTGATTGCTCTGAAAGACTGGGGTTGTTTTTTTTTTTTTTTCTAAGCTTGACTAAATTTATCTACAGCCTTAGATCTTGCTGACTGCTTGCAGAATTTGACTCGTGCTCGCACAGCGACTTTCAGCGTACAAGAGTTGTGATTTCTTCTTTTTTCGTCCTCCCTTTCTGCCAGACTTGGGCCCTCACCTGCGGATCTCGGCGCTTTGATATTTAACATTCTTAGCAGCGAGCAATTAACAATGAAACGATTTATGCTGTCGAACCAACTGGTATTGCTAAAAGTATCTGTCGGAGCCGAGCTCGAGGGAGCGGCGCATCGCAAGCGCGGCTGGGTCACGGCGCTGTGAATCACCGCCGCAGATGGCAGCTTAAAGCAGCAGCTCAGAGCTTTAACAATATTCTAAATAACTGCGGTCTCTGGTGGGAAAAATGACTTATTTTTCCAAAACTGCAATCTCTGGTGGAAAAATTACTTCTTTTTCCAAAACTGCTGAAGTCGTTTTCTGTAGCGAAATCTGCCAGGACATATTTCCCTGTTATAATGAAAGTTATTGTGAAAAAAATAAAGTATGTTCCGTTCTGTTGGATGCAGGGCAATGTGTATAAATGCAGATTTTCCCCAAGCCGTGTGCAGTCAAGAGTTAGCTGTTTTCTAACACAGTGACTTCTGTATTTTTCTTTTTTCCAGTCATTAACACCTGGATATGTGCAGGGGACGTTTGAAATGGCAAATAAGGAAGAAAACAGGGAGAAAAACAGATATCCTAACATCCTGCCGTGTAAGACATTACCTTTTCCGTCAGACCGTTACCTGTGGCGCTGAGCGGGCTGGCAGTAGCGTTCGTTCAAGTAACACAATTTCCTTGGTCACAAGTGTTCTTCGTACGTTGTATGAGCAAAACCTGTCTGTTTTGTGGCACGTCTCTAGTTTTGACCTCCTCCTGTTAGGTTTTCCCGTAGCAGTTGCCAGGCTCTGCGCTGTAAAACCTGAGCTCTCATGCGGTTCTACCGAATGACACTGTCAAGTGGATGTTTTAGGGTCTCGGGTTCGGTGGGGGCAAGCAAATATGGAGAAATTTGGGCTTCCAGAGTCGTAGAGCTGCAGTCCCGGCGACCTCCAGGCGTGGGAGCAAAGCAAGATGTTTGGGGAGAAAGTTTCTTGGTGACAACTAGGGACCAGACAGGAGAGAGCTGGTTTGGGAAGCGTGTGCTTGGCCTGGCCTCCTGCTGGCGGGGAAGCAGCCTATTTCGGATTGATTCCCCTGCGAACATGCTTGTCGTGTGTTTTCTTCCAGATGATCATTCCAGAGTGATTTTGACCCAAATCGATGGAGTCCCACCTTCAGACTACATTAATGCGTCCTATATAGATGTAAGTTGACAGTCGTCCGCTGTTGGCCAAACTTTGTGAATTTAAGTATTTTTCTGCTAGCGTGTGTTGCCGTGTCACCTTTTAACTGCTACGATATTTATTTCCATAGGGTTATAAAGAAAAGAATAAATTTATAGCAGCACAAGGTAATTTATTCTCATTTCTCTGTTCTGTACCTCTTATGGCTGAACATACTTAATTTTAGACATGTTTTAAAAGGTTATTTTCGGCTGCAGGGGGTGGCCAAACGTGAGGTGGGACTTAGAGGTTAGAGTTGACATGAAATTAAAGTGAGCGTGAGGTAACCCACTGCTTTTGGACCTGCAGACGCTGCTCTGAGCAGAGAGGCTCGCCTTCCCCTGCTCCACCCCCGCTTTGCTTCTCTCTTTTTTTTTTTTTTATTTCACCTCCTTACTGGGGGTTTGAAAATTGACGTCTCCTGATAATACATTCCCTCTAAGCGGTCCTGATACAGAAATTAGCATTTTCACACGAAGGCTTCTGCTGTATTTAGTCACAAATTTGGGGACCGTTGTCACCGCAATCCCAGAGACAAAGCAATAGCTGCCCCCACCCTTCAGAAACGCTCCTGGCCCGCGCGGCACGGCGAGCAGCTCCCCGGCGGCGGTTCGCAGGCGATGTTGGACCTCGGAGAGCTGCAAAGCAGAGGTCCCAAGCCGTGCTCCTGCCCTAGCCTGCTTAAAAGAGCATCAGTAATATTTCAAGAGAGGAGACATCCGCTAGAAATGCGGGGTTGAGCGCATATGATTGTGTAAAAGAAAACACGATGTGATTTTTTAAGAAACCCGTGGTCTGTTCAGAGCCTGAGCGGTCTGTGTCAAACACAGTCCAGCGCGTTCTGCTGGTCTCCATCCCCGCCTTGAGCAGAGCCGTGTTCTGTCTGCAGGACCGAAGCAAGAAACAGTCAATGATTTCTGGAGGATGATTTGGGAGCAGAAGTCGGCCGTTATCGTCATGTTGACCAACCTGAAGGAAAGGAAGGAGGTAAAGAGCTCCGGCTTTGCTCGGGGATGTCTCTGCGAGAGCGTGCCCCAAAAGCAGCCGTGGCTGCTCGGCGTCTGCCCGGTCGCCTTCCTGACCGCTTCCTTCTCCAGTCCCTGTTAGCACACCTGAGCGGCTGCTCGTCACTGTAGTTTTAATTTCCAAAATACAAACTTAAACGCGCAGATCTCGAGGGGGAAATGCTGATGGCACCTGTGGTCCTGCCCTAGTCCATACCCGAAGGCCAGTTCTCGTGCCTGCGTGTTTATCGCGGTGTGAGGCTGCACTTGTGGGTGCCTTTGGTTAGAAATGAAGATAAGAACTTTATTCATTTTTTTCTGATAGTGAGGTTTCAAAATTCTTCCTGGCACATGCACGTAACAACTAAAAAACCCAACCTTTCTTGTGAAAGTGAGGCTGTTCCGTCCCGTCCCCCGATTTTTCCCTCGTGCATGTCTGGCTCCTCCCGATGGGTGAGAATTTCTGCGTGTGCTGCCTGGGTGCCGAGATGCACACGACAAGCGTGGAACATTTAACTTCGTTCCTGCTTCGCAGACTTGAGAAGCTCAGTTAAAATATTGAGGAAGTTGTACCATCAGAAACATAAAAGATACTTTTTAATTATTTTCTTTTCCCCTGGAGGACAGTTTGCCACACTGAGCATGCTACGTCCTTATTCGAACTATATAGAAAGTCCTCAAAAACTTACATCTGAGAAGAAACAACTTGTTTCCCCGGTGGTTGTGGGAGTGAGGAGGAGGAGGCAGCAGAAGCCACCCAGTGCTGGAGAGCCAGGAGGCCCCAGGGGTGCCCTCTCCTGCCAGGGGGGGAACTATGGGGCTAAGCAGCAATAGCTGGCCTTGGGAAGGCGATGAGAACACGCTTGTGAGACGTGATGTGCTGTGTCGCGGTGTCACAGTTGGCCTTCGTCCCTATTTTGTGCCGTTTTTTACACTAATGGAAAGATCACTCGGGTGCTGTCAGCTGCCCGCAGATGCGAGGACGGGCGTTCCTTGTCTGCCTCGCCGCCGTGGGCCTTCGGCTTTGTTTTAGCGCAGTTGTAGCGTGGCTTGGTGCAGCTCAAGCAGCAGAGGCAGTCGGTAAGAACAGCCCCTTCCCGACAGGAGAAGCCACAACTGTTAAATCGGGGTGTTCTGATGGCTCCAAAGGACTGCCTCCCGTTTCCCACACCTAAAGCTTAACAGTAAGAGTCGAGACGTCACAGTCCCCACAGTTAGGCCCCCCCTAACAAAAAAAAAGAAAAAAAACCAAACTAAACCAAAAGCTGTTTAGGTCTGTCTGTGTGAAAAAACCAGCTTCAAAGCTATTCTCACCTTCGCTGCCTAAATTTAAGCCTCAATAGCACCAGCGAAGTGTTAAAGCTGTGTTGGGCCTGATGAGAAACGCTGCGTCCTGTGTCACTAACCCTGCACAGAATTTCAGCGAACTCCCTGTGTGATTGTACAGGAAAAATGTTACCAGTATTGGCCTGACCAAGGGTGCTGGACCTACGGAAATATCCGCGTGTCGGTGGAAGATTGCATAGTGCTGGTGGACTACACCGTCCGCAAGTTCTGCGTTCAGTCGGTGAGTGACAGCAACGCTCTCGCTGGGGCTTCGTTTCAGCTTTTAAAGCAGATTGTTACAACGGCAAGGCTTTGCTTGGAAGAAATGCAGGAATTTTGTTAAACTTGTTTGCAAATCGAGGTAGACGTGGCAGCTCTCCTAGGCAGGGAAACGAGCTCTGCGGGTCAGCACGCGTGGCATCCGCTGCGGTTTCAGGGATGGCCAGAGGTTCTGCTGGCTTTCCTCTTGTCTGTAGCCAAGGGCCACCGAAAGTCGTTCCTTGTGACTGTCAGGGAGGGAGCGTGGGACCGGTGCCTTGCCCTTTTTGGGGACAAATTGTGTAAGTAAATAAATGAGGGAATTTGGATGTGTCTGGGTGTTCGGAGTAGTCCGTGGATGTTAGTTGGCCAGTGTGAGGCAGCATGACAGCTTGGTTCCTGTTGGATCCTTGGTGTCCAGCACAAGTCGAAGCTTTAGGTCACAAGGGAGGGGGTGGGGATGACTTTGCTGGTGCCCACGGTGCGTCGCCTCGTAGGGGAGCAAATTGGTAGAGATCCTCGCCCCCTAAAGGGAGGGCTGCTGTGTTTGGGGTGCAATGGCTGCCTGATTCCGGCTGAAGAGAAGATGGGCTGGTGAGAGGCGGCACACCACGTGTAGCTGGGCAGAACTACGTGGAGAGCTCAGAACCCCTCAAAATACGGGTGGGTTCGTTCGCATTAGTTGCAGACGCTGACAATGTGAAGCAGTTTCTGCTGAGCGAGCGTGGAGATCGCTTTGGTGTGACTAGTGATGGCTGCAAAGGCATCGCTGAGGAAAATGGTCGGAGAAGCTGCGCCCGGAAAGCGGGATGGGAAAGAAGGAACAGGACCGAGACATACGGAGCTGAAGGGCTGAGAAGTTTATGGATGGACGTGGCCGCCTTTCACTTGTTGATCTCTGCGGGGTGCGTGTCTGTAGGGGTTGGTTACCCGTTGCGGAGGACAAGGTGACCTTACAAAACCCAACTGGCTCTCTCCAGTTTGGGAGGATTGGCCTTGACCGTGGCGAACAGACGGAAAGCTTGTGGGACAGGTCTGCTTCCTAACCGTAAGGACGGGTTGTGGGTCGTGAACGCAGGTGAAACGATGGCGAGCTCTGCTGTCGTGGCTTCTGTGGTGTCTTCTCTTATTCTTGAAGGGTAGGTCAGCTCATGAACCTGGCAGTAGGCGGCCGTTAGAGGGGCATTTTTCATACGTGGTATGGCAAAAGCTGGCATTCGTAGCGATGCGGGTCCTTGAATGTTGACACTGAATTTGGGGAATGTCTCCTGAGGTTGCTGAAAGAAGTGGCGTGAGGATTCTGTCAGTGAAAAAGGATTTAAGATTCGCTCCGTTATTAACATGGTGAATCTTACTCTATGCAATCCCCACGCTGGGATTATTCTAGTTTTCACTGCAAAGATGCATTTTAATAATATGTGGGAGTTTTACTCTGTGTTTCTATTTTACATAGACTGTAAACTTCTAATCCTTGAGTCACGCTCTAAGTGTTGCAGGAATTCCAGTCGTAAATAACCGCAGCAGCTTGTTTGTAAACCTTCGCATGCAAAGTGAAATGTCAGACTCGGAATCTGTGTGTTCCCTGCAGCTTCATGACGGTTGTAAAGCTCCGAGGCTCGTTACGCAGCTTCACTTCACCAGCTGGCCTGATTTCGGGGTGCCTTTCACACCTATTGGGATGCTGAAATTCCTGAAAAAGGTGAAAACATTGAATACTGCCCACGCTGGACCAATTGTGGTTCACTGTAGGTACGTATGTGCTCTTCGAGCTATTCTCTTAGCTTGGCCTGGAGTTACATGTATAATATCAAGGTTAAATTTTATTCTTCTGTTCGTAGGCTACGAAGTTTGTGTGTGTGTGTGTATAAATATATGTATTTTCTTCCATATTTATATATGTGAAGGGCAATATATGCTGAGCTTTTGGAGAGCCTTGGGTAAACCCAATTTCAAAAGACCTGGCTTTGCCGTTCCTCTAGTACTCAAACAGAAGTTGTTGTTTTGTTGGGGGTTTTTTATCCACGAGTGCTATCCAGTGTTTGATATAAATATGTTCTTTGTCAGAAAAACAGCCTTGTAATACAAATCTGTGACCTTTGCTGCTAAATGCTCCTCTGAGAATTCATCCCCCACTTTTCCCACAATAAAACTGCAGTTTGCTGCAAATTTGGTGTAATTATCCATTAAATGCCTGGAAAGTTTTGAATAAAGACTTGCATTTAAGAGACTTAAATGCTGCAATTTTAAAAATGCGCTGCATACCAGTCCCGAACATATTCCCACTCATTCGTGAAGGTCCTGCTGTTGAAGGCTTGTGCTAAACTGATTGAAATATGTTAATGGACCCACAAACAAACTCCAAATCAGTTTTAAGAGAATGACTGCAATTTCTATAGCAACTGAGAGCTCACAACTGAGCAAGAAGTGTCTTCTCAGGAGCAATTATCATAGTGAGGTTAGAATAAAGAGAAAAGAGCAGCAGCTTTGTCTTTCTGGGTCTTGTTTTTTAAGGACTTGGTTGTACATTCATGTGTTTGTTCTCTTGCTTGTGTCAGACATCTAGAAATACTCTGCAAGAGCCCTTCAGGTGTGTATTGTTGAAAAAGAGTGTGTTTGTCCTGGCCAAGCCAGCCTCTTTGTTTCTTCATTTCCATCCAGATCTTGCCTTGCCAGGATTCAACTTTTCTCCCAGGTGTCATACGTAAGAGGCTTAAAGAAAAGCATTAAATGGAAAAAAGAAGACTTTAGTAGTCTCACGTAGTCTTTCCTTTGAGAAACCCACAGTATTTTTATAGCCTTTTGCCACGATGTTCTGCGGAGGCTCGTACCGGGCTTTATTTTCCACCAGCAGGTATTTCTGTGCTTAGTTTAAACAGCAGAAATGGAGACAAAAGAAAGGAAAATATAAAATATCTTAATAAAAATCTGCAGACATGGGAATATAATGGTCCAATGGAATGCAGTGACGCTGTTACGTGTCAGTGCTGGGGGCCAGTGCAGAACTTCAGCCTGCGTTAGAAATAACGAACGAGAGAGGTGACACTTAATTTCCTTTGCAGTTCAGGATATGACACTATTGAATTGTTGAAAAAAAGGAAAGGGAAACTCATCGATAGTGAGTAACCATCCATTTTTAGTGAGCTTTCATAAAAACATCACCCAGTCATTCTGACAAAATCGGCTCCATCGGAATCTTTTGGAAGTTAATAAAGCGCTAATTTAGCATTTGGAAGAGCAGATAAAATGGGGCAGGGGGCAGGATTTTCTGCCAATTCTTTTGTTCCAGAAGTTCTCAGAGATACGTCTTTTTGGCGTGCAGAGAGCTACGTTGAGGAACAGCTGACGAAGGGGTGCCCTAAATAGGTTAAGGATGAAGAAAATCAGGGATCTTCCAAGGTTGATGAAATTACCAGCTTTAGCAGGCACATGCAAGGGTTGAATTAAGGACTGATCTGAAGTCAGGTCACCTTGGGGCAGAGGCGCGGGGAGGGAAGAAGGATGGTTAAAAAGGGATCGTACCTGTAAAGGGAAGAGAGGAAGCTGAGCGTGGGGCTCGGTGGGTAAAAGCTCGAAGGACTGAGCGCTGAAGGACAAGGGTGATCTGGCGATGAGTGCCCCGTGCTCGGAGGTGGTTTCTAGGACATGTTGGGAAGAGGCAAATCTCTTCTGGAGACAGCAGGACTCGAGGTGGACTCGTCCACGGTGGCAGAGGTCAAACACGAATGAAAGGCAGCGGGAGGGCAGGGAGCCTGGGCCACCGCGGGGTGGAAGCCGTGGTGGCCCCTGGCCAACGGCCACGGAGGGGCCAAAGGGGACCGGCGGGTGGGAGAACCGGATGGGGACGTTGGTCGAGGAGAGAGGGAACCTGCCCAGCTGGTGATTCAACGCCGAGGGATTTGGGGGCAGAAGGTTATCGGGGGCTTGGTGACTGTGAAGAAGTTGCCTGAAATTTTAGAGGCGGGTTGTGGTACCCCGGGGGTCTGCTCGTCTGCATCGTCCCGCCGGACCTCTGGAACAGGAGGCCTCGGGGGCTTTGGTTTCACCCGGTGTTCGCTGTTAAAAGCATGAGCGTGTACGTGTGAGCCAAGTCGTATTACCCGTGCAATCATTTTTCCTGGTGTTATTTAAAATCTGGTATTTCCCGGATGAAAATTCACCCGTGTCTTCGAGCTGGGATGGGGGGAGAGGTGTTTGTCCTTTTTCAGAAGGTGTCTGAGGACACGACAGCAGTCGCTGCACCGAGGGAGCTCACAGAAGGTTACAGGAGAGCGGCTAGTGCCTAGCCCAGGATGCCATGCCCTTTTCCTCTGAAAGGAAGAGCCGAAAGGCGGTGGAGCGGTGTCATTTATAATGGTCGCGCTCCCTCTCGTGGCTGTGGAAAGACACTAAAACAAAAAAAAAAAAAGTTGGGAAGTGTAGAACTTGTGACAAGTAACTGTTACCTATTTGGCATGCAGCAACTACGCAGAAATGAGCAAAAATTAAGGAAAAAAAAAAAAAAAAAAATTTCATCCTAGAGTGAATGAATGATTATACCTTCAAGCAGAATTTTTTTCCAGAGTTCTTTTCTAATATAATTTTGATCTTAGCGTTTCAGAGCTGTTCAGAGGTGACTTTTTAGGTTAAAACCTGAAACCCTTTTTTGTTGCTGTCGTTGCTAAAATAAAACATGAAATTTGATTGTTCACTTCAGCCCGGTACAAGCAGCGTAACTTCTACCTGCGTCGTTGCCGTAGCAATTCCTGCAGACTGGGTCATTCCATGGAAATTTTGTTTGGTTTTGTTTCCTTTCCAAGCGCTGGTGTGGGGCGCACGGGCACCTTCATCGTCATAGATGCCATAATAGACATGATGCACGCGGAACAGAAAGTCGATGTTTTTGAGTTTGTGTCGAGAATCCGTAATCAGCGTCCGCAGATGGTCCAGACTGACGTAAGTGGACGTTAATTGGTTGAAATTGCAACTTTTCACGGTCAAAGAGGAATATGCTCCTGTATTTCCACTCTGATACGTATCCCAGTATGTCCCGTTCTGTTGCGCACCTGGATAACTGGAAAACGAACAAGGGGCAGTAGAAGGATGGGGTTGGGGAAGAAGATAAAGGCACGTTAGGGCTGTGAAGACCGCCGTGAGGCAGGTTGTCTTTAGGTGTCACCTCCAGGTATCCCCAAGGACACGAGAGTGGAATTTTAGAGAATGTGAGTGATGTAACAGGAAAACTCTGGTTTATCTTAATTTTGATATTTAGCTTAATATCTTTAGCTTACATTTTGATATCTTTTTAGGTTACATTTTGATATATCTTTAGCTTACATTTTGATATATCTTTAGCTTACATTTTGATATATCTTTAGCTTACATTTTGATATAACTTTAGGTTATATTTTGATAATTAGTAGATTGTAGGCCAAAGGAGATAGATGAAAGTGCCAGAATTCATAGTTTCACTTCCTTGCACTGCAGTACGCTTATCTGCCTCTCTGTTGGTTCCAGATGCAATACTCCTTCATTTATCAAGCCTTACTTGAATACTACCTCTACGGTGACACGGAGCTAGATGTGTCATCCTTAGAAAAACACCTACAAACGTCACACAACGCGGCGCCAAACCTTGTCAAAATAGGGCTAGAAGAAGAATTTAAAGTAAGTATGAAAATCTTTTGCTGTAGGACTTCTAAGCGTGGAAACGTTGAAGCCAAAAAGATGCTTTCATAGCGGGAAAAGTGTGACCTTCAAAGGACAGGGTCCATCAGAACGGAACAACTGGTTTTGTTTTGTGCTTGCTGTGAATGGGCCCTGCGGGGTGGGTGAATGGGGCCTTGCTTGACATCCTGTTCTGCGAACGCTCCGTCAAAACTACGTCATTTGATGGACCTTTTCCTATTTGCTTTTGGTTTGTTTGTAAAGGAAAAAGGGAATTATTCTCTCAGTCTGGTACTAGATGCCAGATCAGATAATGCTGGAAGAGGGAGCTGGTTGATGGGATTACGTGCACTTAATTTGCATCTCAACAGGATTGTTAACTCAGTGATGACCGTCAGCAGAGAGAACTGCAGAGAATTTACACATCTCGTGCTGAATATCCAGACCTGTCAGGAAAGAAAAGCAAAAAAAAAAAAAAAAAAAGGCATTTCTGTATAGTGGAGAACCGCCAAGTGCAGAAGGCGACCACGCTGGCTGTTTGTGGTCCTTGTTTCAAATAGACTTTATTGTCCTGAGGAAACGCTGTGACTTGTGCTCTGGTAAAATACTTATAGGTCTAAAGCGTTAAGTGACATATAGGTGTTAACTGGAGTTCTCGCTTTCCTTTGAAGGATTAATTTAATCAAGAATTGGGAACCAGGAACAGAAAATTATGTAAAAAAGAAGTCTGACGATATAGCAACAAGTTCAAAAAGTATTGGTCGGTCTGAGGGAAGGAAGCAAATGAAAATATCATATATTCTGCTTTTTCCAGAATTCCTAAGTTTGCTTTTGCTATCCACCGTGCCAACAAGGCTGCGTTAAAGCGCGGAGAGCAGTGTTTAGTTCTGCTCTGTGTCTGGAAAGCACTTTGGAGGCCCAGGAGCACAGAGCCCACCTGCACCAGGAGAGAGTGGGGCTGTGGTGGAACTCGTGGGAGAGGCTCTTGGCACAGAGTCTGTTGAACTCAGATTTACAGAGTAGCTGAAAAGTGATTTCTCAGAGGGTGGAGGTTTCTCTTTAACAGTTTGTCGCTGGTACTAGAGGTTTTACTGGAATGGAGAAGTGCTCCTGAAACTCGGTGCCTGGCAAATACGTGCCTGAAAAATCTGCTTGCGGCTTGAAAATGAAATGAATTTTAATTTAGATTGAATTTGTATTAAATAGTTGCTGAAATGCAACTGTGCAGCTATGATGGTTTTCTGGTGAGTCCTACTCCAGCAGAAGCAGCCTGTTGTTGTGTTGACTGGCACAGTCTTGCCGGGTGTGTGATCTACAGCGTAAGAAAATGGTTGGGGCAAGAGCAGCGTTTGTCTTCTGGGTCCTGGGAATGCTGTCGGCACTAAGTGAACAAACGATGAGGGCTGTTGGGTCCCTTCGCTAGCAAAAGCTTGAAAATGTGTAAAGCCAAGTTGCAGGATTTGCCCATAAACTCCGTGTTATGCCTGGAACGGGGTTGTGTGCCGCAGGGAGGGCACGGTCGAGGACTGAAGAACGGGAGTTTTGATAACTCTGGACAGGGCTGTAGTAACAGTAACAGGAATGAAATGAATAAGAATACAAATTCGGTGTGTGTTTTGACCGTAAAGGAAGTGAAGTCTGTAAAAGAGGATTTTTTCCGGACCGGAGAGCAGCGTGGAAATGAAAAGCTTGTGTCCAGCTGGCTGGGTGCCCTTGGCAGAGCTCCTGCTCGGGGGCGGCTGCTGCTGGAGGTAGAGGGTGCCGGCGGGCTGGGCGGTCTGCCTCTGCTCACGAGCAGGCTGGGCAGAAAAACACAAAATTGATTCGATAAAACGTTGTGCAGAGCTTTTTATTAAAAGGTTTTTCAGAAGCAGCTAATTGTATCAAACTAAATTTCCAAATGTCAACTTGACGAAACTTCGGCCTTTTCAAAGGGAACGGGGCCTCTGTGCTTCTGAAAGCCACGGCCCAAAGTGTCTTAAAAAAAACCCCCGAACAACCAGACCCAAAGTGTTAAAATCTGCTGTTGTTTCACAGCCTTTAAACTGTATCGGTACGTTCAAGATTCTGAAATATTTATCAGTGTGAACACATTACATGGCTACAGTTCATTTTTCTAGACGGTGAAGTGGCTTTCGTCTCGCTTTGCCTGTGTCGCTGGTTTGTACCCGATAGAGCCACTTGGGACCCCTCTGAGTACAGGATATGGCGAGCGAGGACCACTCCCGTTCCTGTGAGCTCTCATCCTCACTGGTGTGTTCTGTTTCAGAAGTTAACCAACGTTCGAATCATGAAGGAAAACATGAGAACCGGCAATCTTCCAGCAAATATGAAGAAAGCTCGAGTCATCCAGATTATCCCATGTAAGAGCTCCACCTTTTCTGTAGAGAAACGAGTGCTGAAAGCGCCCGATTGTCCTGCGGCTGTCACGAGCCCCCACTGTTATCTGTGCGTTGATGCCGCCGCAGCTGGCGGCAGAATAGAGCTCCGTTGGGCTGGGTAGAGGTGCTGCCCGGATTTGGAAACTGGAGTTCTGCACATAGTTACTGCGTATGTCACGAAGAGCAGAAGTTTCAACTTCTTGGCCTGTAAAGTTCAAATGCTTTCAAACCCTGTTGTGCTGTCCAGAGTGGTAGGTTTGGCGTTTGCTTCCTTTTTAGCTAGAACACGTTTTTGGGGGGTGTTTCCCTGAGCCATCGCCTTGGCTTTGTTGTCCTCTCGGCAGATGCGTCTGCTCTGAAGTTTCTAGAGAGCTTACTGGTGCAACCAGCACTGTCCTCTCCTTGGGAAGAAGCGTAGTGCCCTTACGCAGCGTCTGCCAACAACTTGGTTTTACTTTATCAATGCGAACTGTATTACGATCGGGTATTTTTCAGGACTGAATTAAATAATTCAGCAGTTTCGCCTCATAAACCAACCTAATTTCGGTGTGATTCCTCGCACAGTCTGGAGCAGCACTGTAATGTCTGCCCCTGCAAACGAAACGGTCAGGCCTTGCTGGCTGTATCCTGCACGACTGGAAAAAAAAAAAAACCAGCAGCAAAGCCCGTGCCCTCCTCCCCACACTTACAAAATCCCGGATAAGATCTTTGAGACACTCTTTGGCTTTCAGATAACAGATTTTGGGGGGGGGTTGTTGTTTGTAATAGGGGAGCGGTCAACATGCAGTTAGCGAAAGTAAGACTAGACTTTTTTTCTTTTCCCCAGATGATTTTAATAGAGTGATTTTGTCGATGAAAAGAGGGCAAGAGTATACAGACTACATCAATGCTTCCTTCATAGATGTACGTATAAAACGTTTTCATGTATTTAAACTGCAAGTCAGGTATTTTGCTGTTGCTGGTAAGTCCTGTTAAAGAGACACGACCGACTTGGCTTATGAAGAACATTAGCTTTTTCGTTTGGGTTTGGCTAATGAGAGTTTCCAAATACATTTCTTACCTGGCGTTTCATTCCAGTTTAAATGCTTGTGCAATTTCAACATTCTTCTCGTGGTTGGGTTTGCAAACTAAGGCTTTTCTTAAATTCTAACGAACAGGCAGCGAAACAAATGAGCTGTACAACTAACATCCGACAGTTCATGATCTGCCTTCAGGTTAACTGAGGTAAACGTGTGCTCTTCTGAGGAAAAGGAAAAGAAAAGTCCATGTTTAGCACGGGGAAGGGTTGTCACCATGCTTGGGAGCCAGGGTGTACCTGGGCAGACCTGTGCCAATTCCTGACTTTCTTCCCAGCTTCCTGTCGGAACCTGGGCAACACCTTCCACCGTGTCTTGTTTTTATTTAAAGACGACAGTTAATTATACCCTTAAGCCGTAAAACCTTGTGCCTTGTGGCTACTACAGCTGCGAAGAGCACATCAGTATGTAAATAGAAGCGTAGCTCAAAAATTGAGTTAAATGTTAATGTTATAAATGAAAGCTAATCGCTGCCGTTGTTACAATCTCATTGGGAAATCCTTCCAGTTACCTATTACCGCAGAACTTCATCCCTTTGGCCGTGATTGTAAAGAGTCATAAAATAGGACTTTTGTGGTTGTGAACTTGGGGGACTTTTTTTTTTTCTGGCAATGGGCAAGAATCAGGCGGTCTCGGAGTCCCCAGATTTGCAGGAGCCGCCCCATCGCCCAGCAGCGGGGCTGGCGGGAAGCATCGGGTTTAAGTCGCGATCTCCTCTCTGACCATCGCCTTCCGTGACTCGCGTGTCACGACGTAAACGCCTCCTGGCCTCTCTCCGCAGGGCTACCGCCAGAAGGATTACTTCATCGCCACCCAGGGACCGCTCCCGCACACGGTGGAGGATTTCTGGCGGATGGTGTGGGAGTGGAAGTGCCACACCATCGTGATGCTCACGGAAGTTCAGGAGAGGGAGCAGGTATGGGTCCCGCCGCTGCCAGCTCCAGAGCCAAGCGGTTGCTGTTACCCCCTATAAAATAGGGGCGTTAATATTAAACTGTTTCCCAAAACGAGCTCTCGCTTTGCTGTTTGGTGTGGGCCGGTGTGGCTGCTTTTGCTTGAGCTGTCAGAAAACCTACCAAAACTACTGAAAAAGGGCCCAGATCACATTAAAAACACAAGGTTTATAGGGATACCTGACATGGAATGGCTGTTTGGGATTTGGGAACAGCTGGTCAAAGCTTTTGGGAAAACTTGCCTCCCTGTTCCGCCGGTATAAGCTCCGGTGGCTTGTTCTGAACCTCTCCTAGTGCATCATGAATTACTGAAGAGAGCCCTGTGTCCCTCTGCGAGGAGGTTGTGGGGAGGGGGGTCGGTCTCTGCTCCCAAGTCACAAGCGACAGGACGAGAGATGGCCTTGAGTTGCGCCAGGGAAGGTTGAGATTGGACATGAGGAAAAATTTCTTCATGAAAGAGCGGTCAGACATTGGAACAGGCTGCCCAGGGCAGTGGTGGGGTCACCGTCCCTGGAGGCGTTCAAAAACCGTGTAGATGTGGCACTTTGGGACACTGTTTAGTGGGCACGGTGGTGTGGGGCTGACGGCTGGACCTGATGATCTCAGAGGTCTCTTCCCACCTAATGATTCTGTGATGCTACAGTTTGGAGATTCAGGGTTCAACGCTGCAACCAGGGTGTTGTAGTGCTGTGAAGTGGTTTTTAGTGGTGGTTTTGGGAGGCTTTTTAACAGCACTGCATTGCTTTCAGGAGTTACTTATTTCACTCTAATCTGTTTTCAAGCAGTATTTGCCGTCCCAAGCCCTTTTCATCTTAATGGTTGATGGCATAGAAATATTTTACTCTGTGTTCTTGGTTATTAGCCTTTTCAGTACAAAGTGTTTAGAACAGGTTGATTATGCTGCATGTCACCTCCTGTATCAGAGATTCATGACAGTGTAGGTAACTGGGAAAAATGTCAAGGAATGCTTACAATTCTCTCTCAATTTTGCAGGAAAAATGCTGCCAGTACTGGCCATCAGAGGGCTCTGTAACTCACGGAGAGATCACTGTAGAAATAAAGAGTGACAGCCTGTTAGATGCCATAAGTGTAAGGGACTTCGTAGTTACGTACAGTCAGGTAATTTGTTTAAATTACATGAGGGGTTGGGGTTTTTGCATTTGAAGGCATTTACAAATACGATTTATGTAACTGAAATGCTGGAATTTCTATCCAAAGATAAATGTGGTTAATTGACGGATGACATTGTATCAGTCAAGAGGGAGCTTAGATTAAACATTTTTGCTTAAAGCCCCATGAAAATTCTGTTCGGTAAAACATGTCGTCGGTCAAAGTGGGGTGTGGGTTTGTTTTTTTTTTTAATGTTTCGTTGTTGCTGGTGTTCTTGTATTTCCTACCATCTCCCACATGCCGATAAAAGAAAATTTGGTTCAAGATTTTTAAATCCCAGGAAGCCTTTTACAGCACACGTCCTCGCTCTGCCTGCCAGCTCTGCCTTTGTGTTTCCCTGCTGCGGGCACGATCTGCTCAAACCTGTTGTTGATCTTTTGGGCATGCAACTCCTCACTCACTGCGTCCTTTCTTTAGAATCTGATGTGCGTTGCTGGTTTTTGGAAAAAAAAAACCCAACAAATTACTTGCAGTACTTGAGAATATCATTCGTGTGACTACCTACTGCTCTGCGTATAAGTGAGGCCCGTGCAAAGCAAAAGGACTGTAAATTGAACGCGCTCTGGATTTCCTTGTGAAGGAGGGTGGTGGATCAGGTGTGGGAACACCCCGTGCTTCACAAAGCAGAGAGACCTGGTCAATGTGTTGACTTAGGTCACGTTGGAAAGTATTTAAAACTCAAGGAACAGCAATTTAGGTAACAGCCAAGCAGCGATGTTTTTGCACTGCATCGTTGGAAGTGTGTGCTGGTGCAGATCTGAGAAACCCGGGTAACTTCTGCGATGTGCCTGCGTCCAGCTGGACTACATCGAGGCTACTTGAAGGAATATTGTGTTAAAAGATCTCCTGCAGAGTCAGAGGAAGGACCGACCAAGCCTTTTTCCTCATAATGGTGACATCTTCCAGGCTCCCAGTACAAAATGGTGCCCAGACACTTCCCATCAAAATCGTTCACCGGATGTCCCCTGCGGTGGACACGTTGACAGCACCCAGCACCAGCAGAGACCTGGTGTTTTCAACTCTCTGTGGCTTGCGAGAGTCGATGCTAGGTCGTAGAACTGCCAGGATATTAACGTTGCTTCCACGCAGTCAGGGGAAGCAGCAAGCAAAAAATTTCAGGGTGGTTAAAGTGAGGAGCCTTGGTGCATCCAAACCGGCCTGGAGCTAACTGCGTTAGCCTGGTGGTAGTCCCTGTTTGACCTGGTAGCGTGCTTTTAATGAGCAAGCGTAGAGACAAGGGAAATAGTTGTTAGGAGTCCAAGTAGCAGGTAGTGCTGTGCGAAGATGAGAGCGTTTCATGAGTTGGGTTGTTTTAGCGGCACTTTGGATTTGGCCCGTGCATGGCGAAAGCTTTCAACCGTTGGTACTCGGGATGAATAACCGTTCAGTGTGTCCTTAGTACTACCCGGAGGAAAGAGCTGCGCAAATCAAAAGATTAGAGGGGTAAATTATCAGCAGAGCGGATGGGGAATTTAGAAACAGAGCTATCAGGCCTGCAGGAGCGATATATTACAGACCAGGCTGCAAACAGCCCCCTCTGCTACAGCAGCGCAAAACTGCTGCTACAAATGGTTAAGGAAAGAAGCATGTTTCCGTTCTTGAAGTAGCAGCTGGATAACTCTAGTGTTTTCCCGCCCGCAGGGTAACCAGGAGAAGCAAAGCAGGCTCGTTCGACAGTTCCATTTCCACGGGTGGCCAGAAATCGGGATTCCTGCCGAAGGAAAAGGGATGATCGACCTGATCGCAGCTGTGCAGAAGCAGCAGCAGCAAACGGGCAATCACCCCATCACCGTGCACTGCAGGTAAGAGTCGCCTCTTCCTCCCACCATGAGCTGAAGGAACCGGCTTTTCCTCCAGTCCTGCGAGTCGGCAAGCGGAGCTGTGGGTTATTGCAGGGACGTGCAATACGCCCCACCGATACAGCGCTGAAGTGTTCTGTCGGGGTCGAAATGCTGTTGGTCTTTACAAACTGTCAGGAGGATAAAAATACAGCCCTCATCTAAGCAGAAGCCAAATGTAGCCCTGTCCTTGAAAGCAGAGGGAAAACAGTATTTATTAAGAGGCAGCTGGTATATGTCGTGGTACACGATAAGTCGAATAGATCTTTGTCCTGTGCCAGGTTTTCAGGTTTTGTTTATTTAGAGAGTTTGGTTTTGTGGGGGGGGGGTTTAATTATACATTTTTATTGCAATTTGGGGTTTTTTTTAAAGGTACATTGGGCCTTTCCTCTGTTTTTTCAAATGATATTTTTCAGAGTGTGGGGTTGGTTTTTTTCAGTCTTTTAAATTCGTCTTTTTCTTTGCTACATCTGCTGATTTAAAAAAAAAAAAAAAAAAGTAGTAAAACGAGCATTCTGCCTTTTTCTAATTCAGCAATCATATCTTGCTTTTCAAATATTTTTAAATTTTATAAATCCATAGAGCATTTTTTTGTGTTTTCTGCTCAATACAAAGTCAAGCTGGCAGCACCCAGGGCCAGGGCCAGCAGGGTTTCAGAGCCCCCAGAAGAGAAGTTCCTATGGTTTGGGTTGTTTGTTTTAAATAAGAAGCTGCTGACTTCAGGAGGTCGCCCTTGACGTGAGCTTCTTTGCTGCGGCGGGTGGATTGGGCCTGGTCTGGGCAATGCACGGGCTGACGCCCGGCTGCTCTGACCCACCACGAGAGATTCCAGAGCCCCTTCCTTTGCCCGGTGTTCACCCGAGACCTCGTGCAGTGGAGCCTCTCTTGCGGTTGAAGCTCACGGGCTCAACCACGACGTAAAAACCAACTATTGTTTTGTCTCTGCTTGCCCTGAGAATCGCTGGTTTAATTCATTCTAAATATTGGCCTTTCAAACCTTTTCCTCTTGGGCACGGTGTGCGAGAAAACCTGGTTTTGCTGGACCATTGGTCATCTTCTAACAATACATGGAGGTCAAGTTCCCGGCATCTTTATATCTAGAAACATCTGTTGTATTAACAGTGATACGTTCTGTACGTGTCTGTGATCCCACGGGGGAGCTAGAGACGCGGTAGGACTGACTGCTGCGTGGAGAAGCTCCAGCCTTTTGTCAGTGAGCTGGAGAACATGGTGCTGCTTCTGGATTTTTCCTGCCTTTCTTAGAATATCCAGCTGGTTTTGAATGAGTAACTGAGTGTTTTTTCTTCTGAAAAAAAAACCCAAACTCAACAAAAACCACCAAAAAACTATTGATTTATGTGACACTCAAATTGTTGCTGTAGCGTTACCTACAGGGAATTAGACTCGCTGACCACTTGGAAGTACGTTGATAGAAGGACCTATCTGCTCGCTGCTGGAGTTAGACAGGAATGGGCGTGTTAGAGCTGGTCTCTGCCGCGTACGCCGACGTCCGTTTTGCTCTGGTTTGGGTTTCAAAGGTTCTGTCTCAGTCCCTGGTTTGTGTTTCGCTGTCTGCAATGTCACTTGTGTGTTTCATGCGCTGTTGAAGCAGAGACACCCTTGGAGCTTGAGCCGGGACTTGGATTTCTTGGTGTTTTGGGACATGATCTTGCGTATTCATCGCTAAAACTTTTCTCCTCCTCGCTTCGGAAGGGTGTTGCTCTTTGCTGTTCTCGTACCTTTTCCCTCGGGAACTATGGGTTCCACCTCCCCACAGTGGCTGCACATGAGGGTGACGATGATATTTTGTGTTTGATTCTGGAATTTGACAATTTTCTTCCAAAATGCTAGGGAGTTAAAATTCTGAATGGTAATTAAAGTGGGTAAAATACCGAGGAGTTCTGGCCAGTAAAATAAGAGATAAAAACTAATGTCTCTGATATGCACAAACAAAGATCTATCCAAGGTATATATTGCTTCAGCTTTTTCAAACTTTTAGACCTGCAGCCTCCTTGAAGCCTGATCTTAACCATTTGGCATGTATTTTCCCTAGATTTTTTTTTTTAAATCTACTGCAATCATTTTAAAATGGATTGAACGAGAAAATAAAACCCAAAGCACACAACATATTCTAGGATTTTTCATGTGGAGGATTGTCTTCTCTCCCGGTTTGGACAGCCCGTACATCACAGCTTTTGAGTCACTTGAACTCCTCCATGAAGTCCTACTTGAGTCTTCAAATATAAATGAATGTAACTTCATGAATAAGTAAACACATTTCCAGTCTAAGACTGATTTTTCAGAGTGAACTTGTGAAAACTTCTGTTCTTTTTTTCCAACTATTTACGACCGGTTTGAGGAGCTGCTAAAAAAGATAATTCTTAAGCAGAATCCAGACATAACCCTAAATAGTTTAGAAGGGTTTTGCTGCGTTGCCAACAGAACTCAAAGCCAATCTGTTCTGAATCCGAACTCCCTTCTCTCCCGGTGTGTGTCTGCAGCTGCCTTCCCCGTAGGTCATGGCTAACGCCGCTTTTTCTCTCTTCGCCGTCTCCTCCTTTCCGCGCTCTAATAAACCACGCGAGGCTGCTGTGTTATTTGAGATCCCTTACTTGTGCCTTTTCCCTGTTCTGCGTGCCCTTTGCTTTTCTGCCTCGAAAAATGAAGTTTGAGTCAAATTTAACTTTTTCCTTTTAAGGGAATTGCAGAAGGAGAAGCGGGCATGCGAAGGGTAGTGCCGTGTTCCCATGAGACAATATGTATTTTCTACCTCTTTTCAAATGCGGTTTGCATCCATACTAAAAATTCTTCAATTAATTAAAAAAAAAAAAAAAGAAAGAAAGAAAAAGCAACTTGTTTGAGCTTTAAGGATTTGCTAAAAGTACGTTTTCAGAAGAAAGGAGAGCGAACCTGGCACAAAGAGCGCTAAGACCAGAGCGCACAGCGGTGCCTGTTTACCTCTTTAAGGCATAAATGAGTAAGCAGCGGGTGTGATGGTGTGTGTATCCAGGTTTACTTTGTGCCTTCGTGTCCTCGTCTTTCCGTGGTTGTAGGCTGTTCCGAAATGCATCGCTCGGGCTCCTCTAGAAACCGCAGGTGGCTACTAGAGATTAGCCAATCGCAAGGAAATCTGAACCCTTTTATATTGTGTTTGTCTTTAATCTGGTAAACGTAAAGGGAATAACGCACCTCGTGCTTGGTACCTGTTTTCCCTCCAGAGAGACTTTAACTCGTGGACTTTACTACTTGCACGTGTATTTGCACTTCATCTTTTCATCAGGCTTGTGCTTACCAGATTTTTTTTTGGAATTGGATAGAAATAAAGTAGAAGCGATGACATGTGATTACAGTTCACCTACTCGTGGCTCAAACACAGGAAAATGTTAAATTTAATAGAGTGTTTTGTGTTTATGCTTATTTGGCGATACAGCGAACCTTTCTCTCCTTCTTGCTGTTCACTGCCAGTTCAGTAACTATTCCCTATCAAGGCCATTGGCCTTCCAGTGCACCGCCACTGTTTTGTTGGTGTCAAATAGTCCCTAATTAGTATGATTAGGAGAGAGAATTAAGTCTTTTTATTATTATTATTATTTTCCTCTGGAGTTAGGCATAATGAATCAGATTAAGAATTACCGAAATGTATTTTGGTTCCATGGAATCACGGTCTGAAACAGATACGAGGACGAAATATACTGAGTCAAACATGCTGAAACAAAAGACGCTGCAGTTGCTTGGGAGTCTGTTAGGTTGCTTACTGTAGTCAGGATGGAGGTGGAAGGGTCAATTTCTTGTATAGCCTCATACGAAGTCTGGCTTTAGTTTGTCCTTGTATTAATACCTCTTTTTGAGAAATGCTTAAATCCAAGAGTCCTTGAAATCCTTACAGTTGGATAGGACATTTTCCATCAAATTGCTTTGGAGTAATATTCATAATAATATTCTTCATAACAATAGTAATGCTTTGGTACCAGTCTACCACGCAGAAGGACAAATCACAGCCTACCAGAAGAATGACAGAACGGTGGGGGTTGGAAGGGACCTCCAAAGATCATCTCGTCCAACCCCCCGGCCAGAGCAGGGCCGCCCCGAGCAGGTCACAAGAACGCGGGTTTGCTCGCGCAGCGCCCCTTTGCACGGGAACCCGCTTTTGCAGCTGAAAGGCTGAAGATGTTCTGCCCCCTCCAGAAGGAAGCGGGAAGCAGAGCGCGGGAGCACGTCCCATGGGAGCGAGCGGCTCTGCCCGTTCCGCTTTGGAGTCTCGGGCTTTGGCTGAGGGTGTCCCCACGCGGCCGCAGCCAGCTCGGGAGCTCCCGCTCGCGCACCGAAGCCGTCAGCAACAAACCTTTGTTGGTTCCAGCCTGGCTCCGAGTTAACGCCCATCAGCGCCGGCTCCCTTGTAGCACAGCTGAGGTGACAAACTAAGCGCAAGCAATGAGTTGAAGTTGGCCGATAGCGGTGTTTGGCTGGTCTGTATTGCTGCTGTTTCTCTTTTTTTTAACATTTTTATCCGCCTGTATGTCAAGCAAATGTGTTTACGTTGCAGTGCTGGCGCTGGAAGAACAGGGACCTTCATAGCACTCAGCAATATTCTGGAGCGAGTGAAGGCTGAAGGGCTCCTCGACGTATTTCAAGCTGTGAAGAGCTTGAGACTGCAAAGGCCACATATGGTGCAAACACTGGTATGACATTTAACAGTCGGGATCTGTGTCAGAGGGTGTGTGTTTGTAAATATTCTGCGGGAGGAGAACAAAGGATTTTTTTGCAGGTTGGAATAAATTATGTATGGTGGCTGTGTGGGTACAAGGTACGATCAGAAATCTGGATTGGTTTTGGTTTTTTAATAGCATTTCTAAAAAAAATAGAACTTGGCTAAACATTCTGGGTCTTTTAGGAACTGGAGACGTTAAACCAAAATCTTTTGAGTGTTGCAGGTGACAAAACGTACGAAGTAAATGCCCGCCACGCTGTGTATTGGTTGTTCTTTGTTACCATAAAATGCTCAGGCCTAAATTGGCTTGCAGTTCATCTCTGAAAAGGAGAAATGCCTTTGACTTCTCTAAGCTCATCTACAAGCAATATGTGAAGCTTGAGCCCTGCTGAATAAACCTTAAAAAAGTTTTTTGAGACTTAAATGTTTTTGGAAATTATGTAAAAATGCTGGTGTTTTGTATTTTGAGAGCAGCTTCCATTCAGTAATTGGGAACTTCTTTAGAAACAATTGTCTCAAAACACCTTGTTCAGGTGGATGTTTGCTCCCTGCTACAGCCAGGAAGAAAGGGGTTGGAGAAGTAGAACTGGCTGCTCCGCCGTCACGCTGAGACAGGGATGAAATATTTCTTTTGGGGTTCTGTGATTCACTAACATTAGTTAAGGGGGTAATTGCCACAGCTATTCCCAGCTGAGCCTGCGGAAAGGCTTCGGCTAAACCCTGCTTTCCAGCACGAGTGAATTCAGATGCCAATTCCATTTATTATCAGCGTTGTTACCGATTTTGTAATCCAGCAAATCGTGTCGAAGGCGTGTCGGCACGCCCGGGAGATGGGGATGGGTCCCGACTTTAGGGTGCCGAGGACTAGCCAGCAGGCTGACGCAGGCAGCGGCCAAACCGACGGCCTTAGCGAGGGCGTCTCCAGGTCAGCGCAACGAAGGTGGAGGGGTTTTAACGTCCTGGGGCGTTCCGAGTTACGTGGTCACTTAGATTCTGCGGTAAAGCTCAGAAGGTGGAGCCCATGGTTGAAGAGCTCCCTGGGGAACGCCAGAAGAGAGGTCCAAGGATGGATTCACTTTCACAAAGGTCACTTAGAAAGCTCCCAGGCGAGCCCCCAGCAGCCTGCGTTTGGCAGCGGAGCGAGGTGCCACCGCTGCTATTCTCAACAGCAGACGGGGAAATACCAATCCGAGCAGACCAGTCCGCAGCTACTGGTCGTTAGAACGTGTCGCATTCATCACTAGGGTTTGCGAAAGCACCGTTTTCTCTAATGCAGTCGTATGACACAACCCAAGCACGTTTTGATGCCCTTCTATTGTTTTTCAGGAACAGTATGAATTCTGCTACAGAGTGGTACAAGACTTCATCGACATATTTTCCGATTATGCTAACTTCAAATGAAAATTCCTGCCTTATTTTTTAATTTGTCTGTATAAATAGTTGTATATTCTGTTAATTTATTCCATGTCGTTTTGATTGTGGACTTTTCCTGTAAATACGACCTTGTGTTTGCTCTAAAAGTTGCATTTGCTGTATAAAGTTATTTCTTAAATATATAAATATCTTCTAAAGCGAAGTATAATGTTCATATACAGTATATTGCTCTAAGATGGTAGAGAAATCTTTATTCTAAATAACAGTAAATTAATTCTTGAGAGTCTATTTCTTTGAAGTTTTCCACTTAGAAAATATTTATCAAAAACGCTTTCTCCCAATTTTGGAACTTTACACAGGTGATTTACATTTCATACTAAAAAAAGGGACTTGTGGTACATACGTTTCAAGTAAACACGGTTTGGCCAGAAACCCCCGCTCGCTATGGAAACAGATGTTTATCTGGGGACACATTCTGATACCCTGCTCCCGCTTACCTGTAAGCTGCGTCACAAACAGTCTCGGTGAAGGCAAAGAGGCTGGTCCAGTGAAGTGCTGTTAGTGATAAAGGTGTCAGAATGTGGCCCGTCATGTGTAATAACGGACAGCCCAGGTGACAACAGAGCTGCTTCCAAGTCTGGGTTTAAGAACCTCCAGGTTGATGGCAGTTCTGAGTCTGGGTGCCAGTACGATATCACCAGTATAAATACAGATGTGAATGTTTGATTTAATATCGCTTTCAAAGACCATTTAGTTTGTTCTTCCCTAAATACTACACCAGTTTAAATCAACTTAGAAAGACAATAATGTGAGTTTACCACTATTTTGAGAATATTTTGCATATCAGAAGAGTCTATTTTGCAGCACCTGAACTTCTCTGGTTGAAGAGGCTTTTTAGCCGTTGTCCGAAATGGATTTAAAGCTTCTCTACATCCACTTTGAGAAAAGGCGAGAGGGATGAAGATGAACCTGTATTCTTTGATGAGGCTCGACAGAATAACCAACAGTATCTGCTAAAATTTTGAAAAACCATTTTACTGGCAGTGTAACGTTGGCGACAGTAAGCGTTGTAGCAAAAAGCTCCCCTGCGTTCTTACCCTCCCATATAGATTATCAAGAGGAATGCTTCCTTTACCTAAAAGGGGCATACGGTTGTGTATAGAGATATATTTTTAATGAAAGTACTACTGATAATATAATTGGTGAAATAAAGTTTAAAAGTCTTTATCGTAGCCCCAAACAGGATATGCTTGGGGGTTAGAAAATCCAAAACCCACAGGGCATCCGAATGTTGGATAATTAAAAAGTGTATCTTTTTCACTCTTTTAAAATGCATCTATGAACTAATGAGCACAAAGTATGCGAATATGTACTTTAATGACGTAGCTAATATGCAATAGTTCTGACTTGTCCTGTCGGTTGGGGTTTTTTCAATGCAAACATAAAAGCCTTATTTAAAATAAGCGACTTGCTCTGCTCATGTCACTGCTGTTCTTGCACTATTTTACCGTTGACCATCTGTCCGTGCCGATACCGAGTAGCGTTGCAGTCCGTCACGACGCAAGGAAACGGGGAGGCGGTCGTACCTCTCCTTTCCCTGCATCCCGAAGGGAGAAGGCGCGCTTTGGAAATGTCTGAGCACACTGTTCGGAACGCCGCCGTTCACTGCTGCTTGTCTTCCCATCGAGGCACTTCTGTATTTATTTGTACAGTAAATTATGCACTTAAAGATTGTTTGAAGACTCCGCCTTTGTGGCGAGCGGCTCCGAGAAGATACGCTCAAGTCGCAGGAGGTGTTGAGGAAGGAAAACGAATGCCAAGGAAGTTTACACGACTCCTGCGTGCTGAAATGTTACCAAGTTTTCAAAAGCCATCAGATAAATTCGCTGCGGCAACCAGTTCAGTGAGGTTTTCGGTGTGATCATGCACAGGGAGGCTTAGAGAGGTTAAATGATGATAGAAAATAAGGCAAAGAGATTCCCACCGTTTCCCAAAGAAGCCTGGTTTATGGTCCCGTCAGCTCCCGACGTCGGGATCTTTCGCCTCCATTTGGAAACTTGAGTTGTCTGTTGGATCCCTTAAATAAAACCTGGGATCAAGGGCTGCCTGGCGAAGCAAACCCTTCACGCAGTGGCAGTGCAGGCGATGTCCCGTGGCCCCCGGCAGCGGCGGGAGCTGCAGCAGAACTCCAGCTGCCCGCGGGGTTGCCCCGAGGGCTCGCTCCGCGGGGCGCAGCAGCCCTCTGGAGCTACGGCAAGGAGCAGGATGGAGTTCAGCTCCAACATCAAATACAAAGTGGGTACTCAGATCTTAGTTGCTGACTATATTAAGATATCTAGGAGGAAAGAGAAATGGGTATAATATATTTCAGAAGTCACAAATATAGCTACATAATGACTTTTTTTTTTTTTTTTTTTTTTTTAAATAATTTGAAAAGTTTGCTTTCTGGTTCTTGTGCTTCGTCACCAGCCTGCTGGTGGCAGCGGGCTGAGAACTGGGGAGCTGTGTCTTGAGACAGATCGATATGAATTTTCTTTTAGATTTTCCTATGTTGCATGGAATTACTTTGCAATGCCAAATAGTTGATTAGAAGTTGTACATTCTGATCTGTACGTGGTTTTGGTCACTATGTGACTTGACCGTCTGTTTTCACGTGTTAAGACAGGTCCCGGTTCACCTCAGCATTTAAGCATTCGCTTTACGACATCTCTGTTCCCCAAAACACTTCAGTCCCGTAGGTTCTTTGTTCCTGAAGCAATCCCTTAAGTGCTTTGCTGAACTGGGCCTTAATGAAGAATGCAGACTGTAATTACCAGTGTTTTTTAGGGTATTTTTACGTATCAGTTTTTTAAACTTTTAAAATGAGCCTGACCACCTGTGTTCAGTATTTTGAACCGTTTTCATTTCCCCAGTACCATTTTTAATGTAAAGTTACTGAAACTTTTCTGTATAACCAAATTGTATTTAATTTGTCAAATCTTTATAATATATGTATGTATTATACAGTTTCAGCTCTTATTATTTTCTTTTATTACATTTATAATTTGATCTTGCTGTGTTTTTAATGCCGGTGAATGTTGCTGAATTATTTGTATATGCAAATTGCAAAATCTAATACATTCTGATGCAAGAACAAAGCTTCGTGTTTATTCTCCAACTACATTACGTTCTTGAAATCTTTGAATTTCATTCCTGTACTGTGCATTCATTTAAATTAAGTATTCCAAAAGGGCTGAAATCCGTTATCTAGATACATACTTTTTCGGTACTTCTCTGCAGCGATGGCCAGGTTCCTGTCGGGACTGAAGCGTTGTGCGATTAAACCCACGATCGCCATCGAAAGGCCGGGTCTTCCCAGGGTCCTTCCTGCAGAGCATCAGAGCGGGGGGGGCAGAGCTGCAGGAAGCTGGGGGTTGTGTTCCCTTCGGGAGAGGCGGGAGGAGCGGGGGAGCCCGGCGCCGTCCCAGGCTGCTCCGTGGGATGTAGGAGCGGGTTTTGGCCCCGGCGGGAGATGGGATTTCACCAGAGGGGAAGGGTGGCGAGAGGGGAGAGAGCTCACTCGCAGCACACGAAACCTTTCTGTTCTCTAATAGTACTGCAGTACGGTATAAAAGCGTAGCTTAACTTTCAGCTGTGTCACCCACCCTTCATTGAAAGCCCGCTCTAGTTATCGGCAGGTTCGTCACTAATTTCAACCCTGGACCTCGTGCCAAAGATCATCGAGATGGCCCGCTGGTGGAACGAGCCTCAGGGAAGACTGTCATAAAGCAGGAGAAGCTCTGTTGAGAGATGCCAATCCTAGGGTCAAGCTGATATCCCTGAGATTTGAAAAGATGGAACGTTACTTGTCAAGTGTGACTTGCTGAGGCAGCATTTGTGTGTTTGACCCCTTTAGCCCTGCTCCAGCTGGTGCACCCGACACCCCGCAGTTTGCAGGTACCTCTTCCGCGTCGATAATTTTCTGATTATTTTTTCCAAACTTGTTTGGAAGACGTTTTAGTTTGCACGTCCTTGTGCACTGTTCTACCATTTGAGTGTTTGCTCTTGGTAATCCCGCTGCTTTCCACACAAATGGAACACAAATCCAGGAATGACCGTACCAAATGTTTGCCGCAGCAACGTCAGTGGGGCTTTCTAAAGATAGCAAGCGTGCGCGTCCTGAGGAGATGTCTTTCCTTCCTCGAAAAGATAGATTTACGAATCAAGAGTTTGGAATACAGGGACAGACCACACTGAAATACAGAGCCTTTAGGCAATTCATTAGCGTTGAGGAAAATATTGCTGTTTCTTACTGTGACACTAAATAGTACCAAGTTAATGGTGATCTTTTTCATTACAGCTAAAAGCTATTGATGTGGGGTTTTTTTTTGGTAAATCCAGATGAGCTGATAAAATATTTTGTGATGGGATCGTATACTTTTAGCAGGTATCAAGACACACAGCTTGTGAGCCCACTGGAAGTTAAGTTTGTGTGAGGACAGAGGCCTTTGTGTGGCTTCAGAGAACAGAAGCAAGTTATTAATTAAACATTGGTGGATTTAAATAATTATTGATAATCCTAAGTATTGATTACTACAGACCTGCACAATTTCTAGTATGACAAGGTTCTGTCTAGTACAGCAGAATCATCATTTTTAGGTTATTCAAGCTAAGTGAAAAGCGTCTCTGGTAACATCGAGCCAAGCACAGTGTTTCCAGTAACCACACGTCTGGAGGACTTGGGGTCCCTTGATCCTCGCCGCCCTACGGCAGCCAGGGTGTGCCTGCTCAGATACTGCGCTGGTGACCAAGTTTTCACCTTTGCCTCCAGCATCCCGCGAAAAGAGACTGCAGCGAGGAGGTGACGCTGTAATGAAGAGCCAATGAATGGAATGTTCGTCTCCCAACGGCTACCCTCTGCTCTCTGTGTCCCATTTCAATGACACAAACAGAAGGACAGACTTCACTGAGATAGAGGAACAACGCAGCTGTACAGAACAGACGAACCCTGGATCTTTTGCCTCATTTATAGACCCAGATTCTATTCAGTTACATGTCAGAACTAGATTTTATCCCAGCAGTTCCTTTTTCTAGGCTCATCCGATGAGAATGTGCACGTTTTCTTCTTACTTCTATACGTTACAAAGAAATGCCATGAAGACCTTGTGCTTCTTTATCGGGTTTTTGGATTTTACATCCTGTGATGCTGAAGGTGGTGATGTTTTCAGACACTGAGCTTTTGGGAGGAAGACGCTTTCATTGTAAACTGTTCATGAAATGTATTTATTATAATAGATTTTTTTAAACAATGCGAGCAAGATCAAAGATAGGTTTGTTCTGATGGGGCATATGTGTCAAGCTTTCCGTAATACAGAAATTATTCAAGGCGTCAGAGAAATTTTCAAGCAATTGAGCTTCACCAGGAGTGTTCTTCATCTCAGGTATTAAAGGATTAGCTTGTAATTTGGATAGTTTAAGAAGAGCTTTCTTCTAATGACTTTTATACATTTGCTGTGCTACTTTGCACAGAGTAGGAGAATTACTAAATTATTAACCAAGTTGAGACTTTGCCAAGGAAGTTCTTTTCACAAATAATCATTTTTTTTCTTTCTTTCACCTCTTTCCATCCCATTAGAAATTGTTCCAGTGTTTCCATCCCTGGCACGCTCAAACTATGGACAGACGTTGACCAAAAGATCTAAGTCGTGACTTCATGCCAGTTGGGTAGACACAAAGAAAGCGAAAGTATCCCAGTCTGGAAGGGCTCGGGAAGGAATTACTCAGCACCGTTGCAATCGGCCTCGGGTTAGGAAGCCCAGTTTGTGCTCGTGGTGGCAGCGATGGGCCACGTCTCTGATGTTTCAGCTCACCGGCCAGGGGGCGCTCTCTGTCCTGCTCATGGTCTCCGCAAAAGAAGATGACATCCCTGTCTTCTTGGAGACACCAGTACTGTCTTGGTCTCTATGAAATATATAATTTTTTTTCTTTTACATTATTTGGTTTCAGGATTTTATGCAAGTGTTTTCTAGTTGAGATATTTGTGGTAACCATGTGGTAGCCTATGGATCAGGTACAAGCTGTTTCGAAGGAAGCAGCGTGTGGAAGAGCTTTGCTCGCTTGTCGGAGTCCTGCACGCCTTACTAGAGGTTGCTGAACGCAGTGGAATCCTGCCCCGGTCATCACGGAAACAGCAGATGTGCAAAGGGACTGAATGGGCAACGCAAAATCCTTCTTATGGTCCCGGATGCGGACTACAAAGTATTAATTTACGTTTAAGAAATGATAAATTTCACCATGACGTTCTGCAGTTCGCTTTGCGGTCATCTTCTGTGGCTTTTGAAGGCTTTCTGTGAGAACAGCCTAGCAGAAAGCGAGTTTTCAAGATGAACTTTGTTTTTTGTGAAATACAGAATGTTTTGCTCAAAAATCTTAGTGCTTCACATCATATATGGAAATTTGATCTTTCACAATTTCTTGCCCTTAGTAGTTTGTTATGCTGTGGTCTTCCACCCTTTAAAGGAAAGAGGAATGTGTTATTTCGAAGTATTTACTACAAGTGAATAGAAACCATCTTGGAAAGCATCCCATTTGTTCATAAACTCATGCAGATTCCTCACACACAAAATAATTTATCAAAATTAGGTTCCATGTATGAATACAAGCATTCAAAAATTCTAGGTGCGATAACGTGTCAGTGTAATAAACCGTCATTTGAAGAGAAGAAACCTGGTGCAAAACATTACATTTTCAGCGATTCATCATACAATAACTTACTAATCTGTAGACTTTGCTTTACACAGTGTGCATGGCCTGAAGTATGCATTTTTTCAGTGCTAAATAAAAATTCATACATTAAATCAAATTCAACTGTGATGACAGAGCAACTGAATTCACGCTAATCCCGTCTAATTAACGCTCCTTTGTTAGAAGTTAGCAGTTTAATCATCCCTTACCAGGTGTAATTCTGCCCAAACTTTTTTACTTTGGGCAGTTCTAGGAGCGAGGCTTAGCGTGTTTTGTTTTGTTTGTGCCTCTGCTCGTGTCCCTGCAGCCTCTTCTGGAGCCCCTGGCCAAATTACAGCGGCGCTGGGGGGGCACTGGCGCCTTCAAAGGTAGGGTTGTTTTCTGAAAACGGGGGCTGATCGGTGGTGACGGCCTTTCGCTGATACTGAAGTTGCTGCCTGAGCTTAGCGCCGCCTTTACCTAATACCTCCGTACCTCATAAAAGCCCTAATCTAGCAAAAGCTTTCACGGGAACTTCCTTAGACTTGCAGCTGGACAGCAGTGGTACAAATCCGTGAGTAATAAGCTTCGTTCATTCCAGTGCTTCCAAACCACCTCTTCAGACACTGGAACAAATGACCTTGTCTAAGGATCTCCATATGAGGAATTAAGATGCTGATTTTTCTAATTATTTTGTTGTTATTCTCGTGCTCTCGGCTCAAGCCTTCAGCCCCAGTGTGCTTTGGTGATTACTTTGTGTTGGGGCACTGACCAGCCTGATCACTAAGTCCTGAAAAGGCTCGCAGATCCTCACTGACGGATCTCAGCAGAGTAGCTTTTTCCTAATTACCTGTTGATCGGTCAAACAAGTTAAAAATCTCTAAACAACTAGCAAGGAGATTGAAGGGCTGGTTTAAAATAAAACGATTTGTCAACACATTTTTGAAAGTTGACAGTTTTACTCCAACGCGCCTGCAGGTGTGTTTGTCAGCTTGCACCCCTAGTAAATTGAACGTTCACAGATACAGATTAACCTGAGAGAAGATTTAAACTTTGCAGGAAATGTCATTTGTCCCCTCTCATAGCTCTACTTTTGCAAATACTTGTATCTCTGCTCTTTCAGAGAGCGCTTGAAGACAGATTTAATGGCACACTTAAAACCTTTGTTCTAATACGTGTTTTCCTCCAAATATTGCTGTGTTTGCAGAGACGTTTATCACCAAGGACGTGACACGATTCTGGGCAGTAAGTGCGCTAATAAACCACTGTGTGTCATGGCAGAATATGGAATTATTGGCATGCTGCACATTTTTTTATTACGATTTTTAAATCACCAAAGCCCTTGTCAACACGACGCCGCCCACAGAACAACAGCGGTGAAACTGCTCTTTTGCCGTCCGGCTGTTTGATCAGCTGTGGGCTCGTGGAGATGGTAATGAATTAGGCTTTCCAAGAGTTTTACTGGTATGAACTGGTGTAGGTACATTGTTCAGGTATAACTGCACTTGTAAAGAGCCCCAGGAAGTCCACGAGTTTAATATCTGTTTATTGGCAACGATGCCCAATGATAAAATTCCGAATGTTTCACGTCTAAATACAAGATTGTCCAGCAGCATAAAGCTGTCGTGACAAGCTGAAGGTGTGATAATAAGGTTACGACTTAATACGCTAAACTAAATAAAACCCCCACCAAAGCTTGTCAAATAGACTTCGGACTAATTTAATTCAAAGGGGGGAAAAAAAAAAAAGAAGCCAATTAAAAAGCTGCTTACATCTAACTGTATCACATCTAAAGTACCCTAAAGTCATCATACCACATAAAATAGCATTTGAGGCAAACTAGGTAATTAAATAAACCAGCAGTAATATCAAAAGGAGTTCTGCTTTGTGAAAGATCCGCATAGTAGAATTTTATCCCCTGGAGCACAAAAGACGGGATGACCTTGTAAAAGGCCCTTCTCCCTTTGTGTCTTTCCCTCATAGAACTTGGAATTAAGGTCACCCGATTCCATTGTCTCAGTGATGGATATTTATAACAAAAATAACACGTCAGGCATCGCTCAACAAGCTGTCTATTTTCCCTTGGAGCTTCCTCAGCCACCCCGGGGTGGGGGGGGAACTGTAAAAGTGTGATGTTGGGGTGGAAGGAAAGGAATTGAGCGAGGCTGGCTGCTGTAAATTAGTTACAGTAAAAATAAGGTTTGCTTTTCGAAGGAGTCTGGTAGCCAAAGTGTTTTAGCTTCACATGTCTTTGATAACATGGTGCACATCAAAAATACTGTGTAGGTTGGAACCCGCGCTGCTCCTTCAGGATGTTTTTCCTGTGGTCATCTTAAAAGGTAAAAAAACAGGTTTAAGCGTTAGTTACCGGTTTATGTTTGGTGGCAAGGAAATAGAGGGAGAAATACCAGGAATTCAACCTGACTTAGGTATGTCATGCAGGGTATATCTTAAATCTAATATGTAATGTAAAAGCAAAGTGCTCTCACTTTTTTTTTTTTTTTTTTAAAATTATTCAGAATTTCTGGAAGTACTTTGTTTTTGTGCTTTTTAAAAATTGATTTCCTTCTCCAGCAACAGAGATCTGCTTTAGCTTAGATTTCTGTGGAACCACGGCCTGAAAATGAGGTTTCAGACCGTCTGAGCAAACTGATGCCAAAAGAACAGTTTTGCTCCCTGTCCCCCCCCCCCCCCCCACTGGCCTACCAGGGAGGAGAAGAGCGTTAGGTCACCTGAATCTTCTGCTGCTGCCCAGCAAATCTCTGCTCCCTTGGTTTTTAAGCACTTTCCTGTACTGTCTCATGGAGGCAAATCCAGCCCCAAAAGCTTTCATGACTCCCTTGGACATCAAAAAGAATGAGAAAGCAAATAGCTTGCTTTTAAAACTTAATATTGTGCCTCACATAGAGGAGACTCTGGAGAATAAAATTAGGTGGTTGGGGCCTATGTTTGGTAAATTCAGAACACTGGTAGAAATGTTCAAACAAACTGAACTTAATGATGTTGCATAGTCCCAGCATAATCTGCGTTTTTCTGCACAAGTTTTTAAAAGCATTTTAAAAAGGCATCTTCTGTATCCTGGAGAAGGCTGTGGTTAAAAGCCTTTCTAGTCTGAAAATGGTTCAGATCTGAGTTCATATTCAAAGATACCTTCCTCTCCTTGGCTAGTTTCAAATTATGGCTTCTTCTCAATTGTAATACCAGAAGATTATCTCAGTGATTAGAGATTAATTTTTAAATTTATACAAACATGTGATAGTAATATCAAAACGAAGCCTGATCGAGGGTGAGGATGGTTATGATATTGGATTTGTCTGGGAACAGTTCTCTCTGCCTTTGTGTGACTGAACTAAATTCTGGTTACATGACAGTTGTTTTTTTTTGTTGTTGTTGTTTTTTGTTTGTTTGTTTGTTTGTTTTCCCTTCAGTTTTCAAACACTGAGCAGCACAAACAGTGTTTGTCTTGATCTTTGCTTGTCTTACAGATTCTCAAATTCAAGTCTTAGTAATGGATTCCTGTCAGGGAGCAGAGATAGGAATCAGGTAACTAAATGGCTGATTAAAATGGTCTTTAAATGCTAGTTTAATTTTTACTGCTGCTTTCTCTCTCCCATTCTTACTCCTACCCCCCCCCCCCCGCCCCCCGCCTTTAAAGCCTTTTTTCATGTTTAATATTTCAATCTAATTATCAAAAGATCGGCGCAGAAAGAAGATACAGATGCTTAAATTCGTTTAGAAAGCCTAAGCTGAACTGAAGCGATATAAACTGATTCCGGACCTTTATTTACCGACCTGAGGAGTCCTCAGGAGGTTCAAGCAACGTTAGTCGCTAAAGAGGTGCACGTTTGGGACCCGGCTGTCACCGCTCTCCCTCACGGAGGAGCTGAAGGAACCCCCCCCAGGCACAGACCCAAACCTGCGCCCGTGGGGCGGGGGTCTCCCGTCCTACAGCCAGCCCCTGAGAAGGGCGAGGAGGGGAGTGAAGAGCCAGGAGGAGAGTGAAGCGCCATGGCGGGAGGAGCCGCCCTGAGGGGAGGCGGGGAACGGCTCCTGCGGGCGGGGCCTCAAGCCTGAGCCGCCGGTTGAACTCAAACCGCCTCCGCGCCCCCCCATTGGCTCCGCCGCGCGTTCACGTGACCTCCCTCCCACCAACCGCCAGCTGTCGCGCGCCTTTTCGAAAAAACGTCCCGGGAGTTTGGTGGTTCTTTTCTCCTTCCGCCAAGCTGGCATCAGTTAAGGCTAAAAGAGTCCCGCCGCCGAGGGGTCCCTGTCCCAGCTGGCCGGGCTCGGTGTGTCCCCTCAGCTATGGCGGCTGTCGGCAGGCGAGGGTGGTGACCGTGGTGGTGGTTCCGGGGTTGTCTGCACCGCGTCCGCGCTCTGTTTCGGTGCGGCGCAGGGATACACCCAGGGGGGTGCGAGGGTCCGGCGCGGCGGGCGCTGGCGCGGGCGGGAAGGTTCAGTCGCCGCCGCGCACTGACAGGAGGGGTCGCACCGGCTGGGCGGGGAGGGGGGCAGCGCCATCGCCGCTGCTTCGCCCCCTCAGCGGGGCCGTCAGCTCTCCGCCGGAGGTAGGAGCCGGACGGGCCGCTGCTGCCCTCGGGGCTGCGGGGCGCGGCGGTGGGAAGGAAGGGTCGTCCCGAGGATGAGGTGTTGGGGGGGGGGGGGGATGTCGGTCCGGGTAGACGCCGGTTTGGGGCTCCGGGCGCCGCGGGGAGGAGTTGCGCCGAGTTGCTTCCCCCTCCATGGCCATCTGCTTCCCGGTCGTCCTGCCAGCGGGAGCCGGGACACGCCGGCCGTGCCGGAGGCTGGGGACCGCCCCGCTGGCGGCCGCAGGGAGCCTGGGCTCTCAAGGTGGCGTGAACTCCGGCTCCTGCAGCTCCTGTGGCGTTTTTCGCTTGGGGGAGTCGGTGGGAACTGTGAACGGGGCAGTTTGGGGTAAGGCAAACCGCGGGCTGCCGTCTCCTCTAACGTACAGGTGGAGGCTTCCTTAAGGGTACTGTCAAACTTGCCCTGGCGCGTGTTCTGGTTTTTCAACAAGTATTTTTATCGCATGAAACTCGGCAAAAAAGTTCGGGAGGATCGCTCTTAACGACACTAGGTCCCCTGTTTTGATGTGTAGTATTTGATAGTGCATTTTATATATGCTTTTTTTTGAGGATGGCTTGCACTTCGTGGCACGGTCGTGTTTGTATATGAAAGGAGCAGCGTAGCTGCGGGTTGGGTGTGGGGTTTTTGCGAGTCAAACGCCGTTCCTTCTGCTGTCTCTGTGTGTGCCCGGAGAGCTGCGCTTGCCACCCTCCCGGCTGTGTCGGCAGCCTATCGCGACATCCCAGCGACAGCTACGCTTTCAGCCTTCCCTTCAGCTGCCTTCCCGCAGGGCTCCTTCGTGGTAACGCCACCGCTTCCTCCTTGGTCAGGAAGTCAGAAGTTTACTTTAAAACTAAGTCTAAGACTTGCCACGTAGATAACGAGAAGGTGTAACGCGTAGATTGAGGTGAGGCGGAGCGACTGTTGGCGTGAAAATGGTTTTAAGTGGCTTACGGGATGAAATACAGCACGTGTTGGCCCTGAATCTTTGCAAAGGCTCTGGTGGGTGGCACAAAGCCTGTTGCACGCGTGAAAGTAGCATAAGGGCATTTTCCTGAGCGTGTGATGGCTGCTGGTGCCACCCTGTATGAGCTCCAGCTTCTGCAGATGTTTTCGCCTCGCTGTGTGTGATCACGGTGGTTGCTCGCAGTCGATAGTTCCCAGTTTTCTACCCAGGCAAGCGCGTGTGAACGGCACCGAGATTCTCCTGCTGTGTGTTGGAAAAATGTCTCTTGAACAGAAGTTAAGAAAAAAATAATTAGTTGATTTATTTTTGTAAATACGTAACGCATTGTTTGGATGAGTAATTTTGGCGTTTTTTTGTAGGTAAGATTCCTTACGTTTGAAGATGCCGCTCTTTGGGAATGTTGTTGTAATTAAACGCAACGGGACTGATGGAATTAGTTTTCCACTCACTGCAAGTTCTTGTTTATTTGGAAGGTGAGGATTAGCTGAGTGCTTACATGCCTTGAAATACTGTTAGTGATATTTTTCCTGCAGATCGTGTCTTTTAATACGTATTTGCAAAAGTAAATGTATGTTTGTCTGTGAAAAATGTCCAGGGGAGGGAAGGTGATATTTGACTAAGGTTAATTGCAAGACTAGAAGACTGAACTTAATTTTTGTTACTGCTTTTTATCCTTTCCTTGCCAGAGCCACTTCTTTCTGGCCAAAGGAAATCTGGGAAAGGGGTTAAAAGTAGTACACAGTTGACAAGGAAGTGACGGTATCCTTTTATCCAGTTGGCTAGTGCAGAGAAGCGAGGTACCTGGCTTGTGTTCGACCATCTTTGTTACATCAGTGGTGATCTCCTTTTTTTTTAAATGTGTTTTTTTTTTTTTTTTTGTGCTCCGAAACCTCAGTAATGGAATACATCAGCCAATATCTAGAATTAAACGTTAATAAGAACTTACACCTCCTCCTGTAGTCTTGAAACTGCTTTGACTTATACAGTTGAGTGTTGGGTTTTGAGCTTAATCCAGCTGTTTACATTAAAAGATACAACTGTTGTATCTGAACAGTTTATGTGAAGACTGGACTAGACCACCTGGCTATAAATAGGCTTCAAATAAAATGTTTGTAATTCTCTTGAAGTAGATCTGTTCAGCACTTTACTGACTGGTAGATATCTTAAATACCTAATTATACAGCCCGGAATCAGATTGCATAGTGAAAGTCTATGGGAAGCCCTCCAGTGCCGGTAGCGCTGTTCTTGGGCATCACCAGAGCCGCTCAGCCAGGCGGCACGTCCTGGTACGAACACCAGTTCCTGCCAGCTGCCTCGATGGGAGGTGCTGGTACCCCTGGTGTGACAGCTGGCGCTTTCGCTGCCAAAGCCCCCCGGCGTGTCAAAGGCTTTAGGCACGGGCTGGGAAGGAAGGGAAGCCCGTGCGCTCAGCAGCGGGGCTTGCGCTTGCTGGCAGCTCGCGGGAGGTCACGGTGGCTGTGCGGGTGGGACCGGGGCGGGGCTGGTAACAAGTGCTGAAAAGCACGTGCTGGCGTGTTCTGAGAGTATCCCACACGTCTTGGGCAACTTGCAAGTTGGGAAACACTAATCTGAAACCACCAGATACCTGTTGCAGACTTGTCTCTGCTTGTTCTGAACTGGTTTTTCCTTAATTTGGGTATTTTATATATTTTTTTTTTCTAATAGGGATTCTCTGATGTACAAGTGTGAGCTCCTGTTATTTTTCACTGCAGTTGGAAGACTTGGGTTGTTCATTTTCTTCATGTCCCCAGATTTAAGAAAGTATCGTGCTGCTGTACTATTATTAGCTGAGAAGTTGGGAAATCACCTAATTCTCTAGCAGTCAGATTTTCCTGTTTCTGTGTGTCTTGAAACTCCAATTGTCTCTTCACCCACAGGAGAACAGAATGTGATATTCGCATCCAGTTGCCTCAGGTCTCCAAAGAACATTGTAAAATTGAAGTGAATGAAAACAAGGAGGTGAGAGAAACGTATTTTAATGACACAGGCGTCGCGTGGTTGCGTCTCATCAGCCTACTGAAATGTTTGTTTTCTTTTTAGGCAATATTGACTAATTTAAGTACAGCGAATCCCACGCAGCTGAATGGTAGCTGTTTTCAGCAACCCGTGCCTCTGAAACATGGAGATGTCTTGACTATCATTGATCGTTCTTTCAGGTACGTGCCAACGACAAACCCTTAACGCCTCCATCCCAGAGCGTGTCCTGCAGCCGGGCAATGCAGAGAGCTCTGGGGAACCAGGCTCTTGCTGCTGGGGGAAGATAGAGCAGATGGCTGTAGATCGATGGGGAAAACTAAAATGTCCTTTTAGCATCTTCAGAAACGGCAGTTAATCTCGTTTATTTTGTATTTCCTTACAATGTCTTACAGACTTTCTTCAGAAGGCAGGGCTGCTTAAAGATTTTGGTTTTATCATTTTTATATTACGTTAAGTTAAACCAATAAAGATAGAATTGTCTAGAGAGCTCATTTTGATTTTTATTTCAAGGGTAGTAATTTTTAGGGGGAAATTTAGAAGTATTTTGATGTAGGTAAAGCCTTTAAAAGTGAGGTGTGTGTATTGATGGGAGCGGACAACTATCGCTAGGTTGTTTCTCTTTAATAATGGGAATTCAGTCATCAGCTTTTTGACAAAAAATGGTTGTCTTTTTAAATATTTCTTCCAGATTTGAATATCCTCTCCAATCAACTCCAAGAAAGAGGAGCTCTAGACCTTCAAAAGATGAAACACTGCAGGTAACTTTGTGGCCATAGTCTTATCTATTACAAGTACGTTGGTGTTAGTAGCAATACAGTATTCTGTCTCTTTGTTCTCTTTCTAGTCAGGTATAGATTTTTTCAGCCATTGACTATCATTCTGTTGAAAAATACAAATAAACTTCAGATGAACACTTAAAAAAATTAATAATTTATTAATTTTAGACTTGCCAGTTTCTGGTAATAGATACCTAATGGTCTACGATGTTACTAATACAGGTAAGCTATTAAAAATTAATCATCGGCTTTTTCGAAGAGAGGATGGGATGCAGGAGCTGCAGAGTAGAGACATTGGATATCCTTGTACTTTAAGTGGGGAAGTTTGCCCTAGAGAATGAGCGTTCTTTTTTTTAAAAAATAATCGGTTGTTCCACGAGCTGGGACGCTGATGTGTTGTTGGAATTTATAAATATCAAACTAAGCCTATCTTTTTAATAATTTATTTTCATTAGTTCCTATTTTTGTTCTCAGCAAAGTTTTCTCCCTTAAAGGGGATAGTGTTAGTCTCCGAGTACTGTGGCTATTGTAAGATTTGTTTTATTTTTTTTCTGTTGTAGTTCTCTTATTTAAATAAAAATTTTCCACTGGGTTTGGTAAGAAGGTGAGGTTCAAAGGTGCTTGTCAATATTCTTATGCTACAGCTGCTTTTAGAGCTAATAATTTTAAAGATAAAGCAACACTTAAACTCTTGCTATATAGGGCCCTAAATGCAGATCGGTCAACGTTCTTAAATTTTGAAATATTGTAGGATTTCATTCCAATACTTTTAAGCCTGTTTAGTAAACTATATGCATTCTTTTGTAAATCTAGTTCTTTTCAACGTACAGTTGAAAGCTAAACTGTAACATCTTTGTTGCTCTGCTGTAATATTGTACAAATTTACAGGTTCTTCATGTTCAGCAGGTGGCAGAAGTGGAATTGTTACGCAACCAAACTCCAGGATCTAAAAGTCTTCAAGCTTCAGGTTGGTACCTGTTTTATGGGGGCTTTTATTTCCTCCTTCTCCCTTAACTGCATTTATTCTTAGCAGAGAGGGAAAAACAAGGTTGAAAAAGAGCTAAAGAAATGTGTTTTAAGACTTTTCAGTCTGAGTACAATCCACCTTGCTATGTCAGTGTCCTGTCTCATCACGCTTAGGTGCTGTGTTTTACCAGAGCTGAGTCCTGCCAGGAGAGATCAGTTTAATCACATGCTGACAAACGGGCGGTAACAGTTAGCCTGGAATTGGCAAAATCCACTTCTAGGGCTTTAAGTGATTTGTGCAAATTCAGTCTACGAAGATTATAGCTCAGTACCCGAGCTGTGCCAATGCAGTACACATGTCAGTCAAAACTGCTGTGTGCAACAGTTGCCTGTTACGTTTTCCTTTTGGGCGGCATCGAACAAGTACAATGTGGCAAATTCACCTTCGTGATTGAAATTTAACTTGCTGCTGGCCTAGAATACAGCTAGATCCCTTTTGAGCAAATATTGCATTATTTCATATAGTCTTTCCTAATAAGACATTGAAACAGGTGTAATTTTGGAGATACATAGGAAAGGTTAATTTTGCTGAATGAAATAAACATTTACAGTAGCCATTTCATGTGGACCCAGTAAAAATCTTCCAGCGCTACTAAATCTGGGTAGTTATAGACCAACAGCCTGGTTAAATGTCAGGGCTTCCCCTTCCCATCCTTCTTGTCTTCCATAATGCTGATTTTCATGGGAAGATACAAGGTTTGTTTGATGGAGGCTATTTATCTGCGGGCAGGTTTCATTTTTGTGAACAATTGTTTGCTCCAGCGCAAAACCCCCGGGCTGTTTCCACGTGTTCCGTTTCAGCGGGTGGTTGTGAGCGCATCAGGATTCCCAGGATTCGGGTGACAGGTTCCCCAACGCTGTCCTACGATACTACAGCCTTTGCTTTGTCGTTCCATCAGCTTTAAGGGAACGACTTGTCAGCTCGGTTAAAAAAAAATATGATGTACTTGTTTGCGGTTAGGTAAAAGCTCTCATAGAAATGGAATTTCCTTTTCTTTCCCATCTCTCTCTCTCTCTTCCCTACCCCCTCCACTCTTTTCCCCTTTCCTAGAAGATAACTGACAGGCTTTTCCTTGTGTGTCAGAGTCTCTACCTTCGTCTTTACGTGGATGATTTCCCATCACAATTAAGAGAAGTTAAGGTGTATCAGCCTTTGTTCGGCAGACCTTCGCGCTGACGCAGCGTTGAGAAATAGACCTTGCATCCGCGTAGGTGTACGCAAGGACTCGGCTCCTTGTGGCTTGAAAAGGCACCGCCTCTCAGCTGAGCTCTGGCAGCCTGAGTGTGCCCCTTGCTCATGGAAAACGGGGACCTCAGGCCCCCTTGGGTGCAGTTTCCGGATGGCAGCGCCCGTGCAGGCGCTCGCTGGGTCTCAGCTGGGAAGCGGCAGCTCTGCTTTCTTGGCTGGCTTGACCCCACTGAAGCGTTGCCGCAACCCACACGAAGTGGCCCCTGTGTAAACGCAGGGCAAAAACCGCCCTGAAAGGCTGTTTAGTTCTGTGCTCGTGGGTTTGTCTTGTGGCAGCCCTGAAAGGTGTCTGTGAGCCCTTGATTCCGAAGGGAAATGGAAGCGTGAAATACCAAGTGCCTTGCCTGAATGTGGGATAAATTCCAGTTTACAACGTAAACTTTGACTTTTAGATACTATTGCTTCTATTATGAGAGGAATTGTTACTGTTAACAGAGCTGTAGTTATAGTACTGTATCCTGAACGCTGCTTGACCATCTCGGTAGAGGAAAGGAAGGCATTTTTATCCCTATTTATGGGGATAAAATCCTATTTGTGGTTCTGCAGTTTTTAAGTAGCTGCATCCTTTTTGTTTTGCTTTGCTTACTTTGTAGATAATGCTGAGCGTGAAGAAAAAAATGCTGGTGAAAGTAAACAAAGTACGGCGGAAAATATTTCCAAAGCTTTACCCACCAAACTCCAAACACCCAAGTCTTCACACAGAATGCATCAATTTAATAAACAGCAAAATGAAATGTCTCCCTTTAGTAAACTCTATGAAAAAGTGAAACGTGAGATTAATGTGAAAAAACTTCTGCAAGAGGGAAAAGTGTCTCGACAAGCTGCGAAAGATGATGGTAAGAGTGTTCTGCTAGCCCCAAGTGCTCCAATGTCATCATCGGGTTGTCTTAATGATCTGGGAAGCCGGACTAAAGAGGAAGAAGGAGGCAGAAGCGAAAGCATTGAGGAGTGTAAAATAACTACAAGTCAAGAAGCAATCGGTTCAGAACTTAACCCGATCTCAGCTGTAGGAAGTGCTTCCAAGAAGAGTTTTACCAGAAGCCCTCGAACTTCTGCTCCAAAGGAGGTGTCAAGAGAGAGCAGTGGAAGTCATCACGTGCAGGATCATAAGGAGCCAAGTACACCAAGCAAACCGAAAGGTGCTGAAGCTGCAACTAAACCCAGCAAAAAGGATGATGGAAATGCAGCATTTTCACTGCGGCAGTGCTCTATAGAATGCTTGGGTTTTGCAGACAAAGTACGCGGCCCTGTAACAGCACTGGATAGACTAGCACAAACAACAAACGTGGCAAATGTTTCTGAAGTGGAGAAATACGTTCTGTCTTTACCAACATCCAGATGGAAGGGTCCTCGGTCTCGTTTCACGTCGCCTACTACAGAAAATAGTGGAATGAATCCTGTGAGAACCGACACTCCAACAATTCGACAATGTGTGTCATTGAAACTTAAATCTTTTTCAGAAATTTTAGCTGAAACTCAAAGGGAAGATTCGGTGTGCAGCGGTGATAGCCTCGACCAACTGTCTTTGGCAGAAAGTAAAGGCTTAAAACAAAGACGAAATAGTAAACAACACACACCAGGGAAACCTGTAAAAGAAGGAGCGCTGGGAGAAACTTGCGATCAGGCAAACTTTGTTAACTCCAAAGAGGGACGTCCTGAAACTCCTGCTGCTTTGCCTAATCCCACGAGTCCCAGCAGAAATAACAGGCAAAGTAAAGAATTTTCAAACAAAAGTGTCCTTTCAGAGACACCGGCTTCAGGAGCGTTGACGCCAGACCTGGCATCTCCTGCTGATCAGAAATCCGACTCTGGAAGACCAAGGGGGAAGCGCAGGACCTCTGGACCGGTGATGGCAAAAGCATTGGAGAAGAATGGTGTTGAAGATCATCACGATCAGACTACAGAGAGAAAAGACAGTGGAACTAAAGACGAGCTGGCCACGAAGGGGTATCGTCAGGAGCAAGGTCTGGAGGATGCCGGTGTTATAAGACCTCGTAGGTTGTCATCAAAGAGAAGGTCTTCTGGAAGTACCGCCACACCGAAAGGCAGCGAGGCTGTCTCAGAAACGAGCAGTTCTGCCCTGTTGGCTGGAGAAGAATCAGGTAAATGTGTTGACTCCCCTGCCTCGCTGGTTTTGTTTTGGGGAAATTCTCGTGGCGTTTTTGTGAGAGTTTTTCCACTTGTTGCTGACACATTAGTTCTGAAATATTTATCATGTAGTTATATTTGGCCATAAAAACGCACAATAATATGTATAAAAGTGAAATCTATTTCTCTTTAAGGTAAGTTACCTTCTGATACGTTTCCAACTTGAAAATGCCTGAGTAAGCCCCGTTTTCCATTCTGGTTTAAATGTTGACTTGGATTCTTGGATATATAGAAATGTTTTCAATTGTTATTTTTAGGCAAGACAAAAAGGATCTCTCAGAAGAGGAAAAGTGGTGATTTGTTACTTCAGACTTTAGGAAAAAGAAAGAGAGTGTCTTTTGGTGGTCATCTAAGTCCAGAACTTTTTGATAAAAGTTTGCCTCCCAACTCGCCCGTTAAAAGAGGGGCGACTCCAGCCAGACTGAGCGTGCCGTTTGGAAACTCGCCACGTGCAGTTCTGAAAAAGGCTCAGGGGCTGAAGCACTCTGCAGCCCAGGTAAGACTAATCAAGCTGCTAAGACAATTGACATGAACAAAATTTATAAATCCTAAGACTTCTAAAAATGAATTAAAAATGAGTAGTAAGCCTCGTTAGCTGTGTGTTGGGAAATGGAAACTTTAGTTGTGAATTAAAATTGTATTTGAAATCAGCAGATTTGAATCAGAATTCTTTTAAAATTCTCCGTTGTAGGAAAGGGCCCAGCTTACCCTTTATACCTACCTGCCTTCATACAGGAGGTGTGTTTTTATTCACCTCACGTGCTGTTGCTCATTCTCATGCGTGTGTGGGAGAACGTTTCTGTATGCTTGTGCTCCGCAGCAGCGTCTACAAGCTCCATTTTGCTGTAAATAACAGAACACAAGCCAGTAGTTTGGCGGCAACCTGCTGCCACCTGGTTTGGTGAAAGCATTTGCTGTTGATTTAAACCAGTTAGAACGTGTGTAGTGTACTTGATGTGATCGAAACTTTTGAATAAGGTAGAATAATAAATTCAGTTAATTTATTCAACTGAATTTGCGCATGTCTTTTGAGACTGTTTTGACATTTAAAAGTTGTTACAAGTTTGTTTTCAGAGAATTAACATTTAAGGCTTTTTCAAATGATTTGATGGTATTTGGTATTTTATATTGCTGTATTTACTTGTCAGAGGTGTAGATGAGCATTTGTAGTTCAGCCATGTGCAGTAACATTTTCGCTTTATGTGGTTTTTTTCTTTCTACCCGGAACTTCCTGAACACTTGCAGAAAGAAAAAATGTCACCAAAAAATTTGCCAGCCCGGAAGTCCCCAGCGGCCTCATCCCCGGGCTCTGGGAAGGCAACGCCTGATTTTACTTTAGGCTCTCCAGCCCCTTACACCAAAGGACGTTTCTCCGTTTCTCTTGTCACGATGCCGTTACCGATTGCAGAAGAGAACGATGCTGTGGTGGAAGATGTGAATACAAAGGAGAAAAGCGGTGCCCGAGTGAGATCACCTAAACCTTCTCGTGTTGATCAAGATGGTAAAGCCTTTTTAACGGCTACACCTGACAGATTAAGAAATGCCCAGCTTGCTCTGAAGGTCACTCCCATGAAGAGGAGAAGCGGGGCTGTAGCCGTTATCAACGCAAAAAGGAGGAGTGGGGCTTCTAGTGCCAACTTACTAGGTTTGTTTCAGCAGTTAATTTTTAATATTGCTTTAAAATAAGACTGCAGTAGGGCTGTTATTTCGTTGTGCAGAGGCCACTGAATGCGTGGCACATCTTCTGATGGTTGTTGGGCTCGTTGGAAACAACTGGGAGTTGCAAGGTCCTACATTCGGTCATATTCATAAAGCAAATTACTAAAACATATATAAAACTATTTAGAACACAAATCTTAATGTTCAGAAGTTGAAAAATGGTAGAATTAAGGTTCTCTCGGCAAGGTTAGTTTCAGTAGTGATCCTTCGAGTCCAAGCAGTATTGACCCAAATCAAATTGCATCAGTTAGAACAATTTTGGTTTGAAAATGTGCACTTTGTAGCAATCTAGCTTCAGTTTGCTTTCTTTGTTACTCTCTTTATATGCTGTTCCCAACTTTTGTCCACTGGACTGCACTGATCTGTTGACAGGGGTATATAACAGATACCATGAAAAAATAGAATGATAACTGGGTGTTAGTTTGAATATTGTGAAGTCGAATGTTTGAATTGGGTATTGAAATGGTTTGAAATCATTTCGACAGTATTGGAAACTTTATGATAGCGGAGCTCTGGTTCTTGAATCTTTTGTCTCTGAAGAAAGTTTCAAGAAAGGTGTCTTTGTCGTCTGTTTTCCTAAGTTAAATCAATCTGACTTTTCCAAAGTCAAATTTGGAGCTTCCCATCAACGCCACCATTCACTCAGGAATTTTTGCTGCTCTTTACTATCTCCTACTTTGTATCATCGTTTTAAAGTTTTGAACTACATACTACATGCAGTGTCCCAAGGGTGATCTCGTTATTACATGATGAGATAAAATCACAAGCCTTCACAATCGTTCCTGGGTAATTCAGCTGAAAGTGGTATTAGTCTTTTGAGTGAAATGGGTGCAGGTTAGGTTTTTCTTCGTGGCTCTTTTTTAAAGTTCTTTTTATTTACAGACTTTCCCCAGCTTGCGCAGCAATTCTGACAAAAGAATAATACCCTTTTCTTCAGCAACAGCATTCCCCTTTTTATCTCTACTTAAAAAATAATCATTTCTTTTACAAAATCCCTGTCTTCTCATGGCCTATTTCTGAAGTAAATGAGGCAGATGTCCTCCTAACTTACAGCTTGATTTATGACACAGCTGTAACCAGTTCCCCGATTCCTCTGCTGTGCACAGAGTGATGCTGTGATAAAGGTAACCTTGCCTTGGGAATCTTCAGAGTATGTTACAAGGAAAAGGTGATGTAACAGAAATTATGGGAGGTCTGTGTAGATCTAAATGCTGTATAAGCTGGCTATGAAATTCCTTGGGAGGGTGGTGAAAGAAAAGCTGGATATGTTTCACTTAGAAGTCATTTCTCTGATGTTAAATCTTGTGTCCCACCAGGGAAAAGTTGAGGTATAATAATGAAAAAGACTGAAAGGGTCATGGCAAGTTTCTGTTGGGAAGAATTAGATACTTACAAAAAGAGTGAGGACAGAATTGGGTCAGCATTCAGTTCTAGGATCTAACATCTGTTTGGCACAATATGAAGTTTTTTGTTGTGGAAAGCCATACTGGGTACTCGGACTCTTCGTTAAACTTCAACTGAAAGTGAAATCTTCCATCTTCCAAGTGAAAGTGTTTCACAGAGCACTTCAGTAGAGGGGCTGTCAGATGATACAATCACCACTTTCCTCTGCTCAACTGCAGCAAATCTACTGGATCCAAAGAAATAATTCTGAACTTCCATTTATATATCTGAGAATTAAAGTGGGGTTTGGTTTTTTTTTTTCGTTCTAGTTGCGAGATCTTGGGCAGACGTGGTAAAATTAGGTGTTGCAAGACCACAGTCAAAGACTGTTAAAAGAAGTGCCCAAAAAGGAAAATCCCTGAAGAAGACAACCCAGTTGCCAAAGGTATGTATTCTTGCTCTTTTTTCATGTTTCGTTTGGTTGGTTTTGCATAACCACAAAAAAGCTTTTAGGTATTTTGCTACAGAAGCGGCAAGCTTTTGGGGTTTTAGGATGATGTTAGATGGCTGTTGATGTCTTTGTTACAGCATATAAGAAATGCAGATTTTTATATAAAAGGAATCTGTTTACTATCTTTTTACTATCTTTTTTTGTTTGTTTTTCTTTCCCATCTGCAGACTCCAGAAAGAAAAATAAAAGGTCATTTCAGTACAGGTCATGCAGAGTCACCTGCTACAATAGTTGTAGGTAGAGCATATTCCACCACAGTCAGAACGGCTGGACAGGTCCCTAAAGTGGTGAAAAATCCTGTCTTGAAGCTCAACATGAACATGGATGAAAGCTTCACAGGTACGTTTCTAAAGTCCGTTGCTCACTCTGCCAGCTGTGTAGTTCTTTTGTCAAAGCTTATGCTTGTTTCTCTGAATATCATTTATAGGAGTGACTGAAATGTTTCAAACTCCGGAAAACAAGAGTGGAAAACCATTACCTTTGGTCCCTGTTCAGAGGATGGATTTTACACCACCATGTACTGCAGCAGAAATCTCTGAATTGCACACACCTGAAGAATGTGGTAGGTTTGTTATCTGAAAAGAAAAGAAATGTTGAGGTGTATTTAGGGGATAGCGGTGTTTGAGACGGTGAATAGCCTCAGCCTAGGCAGACTTGATTGTGATGAAGCATCTGGCAACACAGAAAAGGAACTGTTGATTTTTATCCTGTTGTAAAAGACGTTTTTGTAGTTCCAGTTACTTTTTGAGTAGGTGTTATTTTCTCGTTCGTTCTGTTTGGTGTGAAACTTCAAAATGTTGAAGTATTGTTTCAGGCAAATTGTGCCCTGAAGCGTGGCACTTCCTTAATTGGTTGTCTGTGGATATGGCTAAATCCAGTGACAAAGCTTCATGGCAGGGAGAGCTGGTTGTGTAATCTTCCAGAAAAAGTTATTTAAAATTTTTTAGGAAGTTTGTAAATATTTGTATTAAGATGGTACTTTGTGTGTCTCTTGCTCATAACCTTGCGTACCAGTCACTGTGTCCCTGTATAACTCAGAATTCTTGAAATTAAAATTCTGTTTTCCTGAGGATTTAGCAAAACCTGGCATCTACTGAAACATCAAGAAAAATCAAGAATAAATCCTCCAGTATTTAAAATAGTAATAATGGTTGAAATGTATTTTTGGTTTGTTTCAGATGTTGAGGAACATAGGCTTTGGTGTAACAAACCTTGTTATAAGTTCAGAAGGGAGTCCAGTATAAAGTGCTTACTTTGAAAGGAAGAACTAGTAGAATGATCCTCATCCATGTCAAGATGTCTGTTAATAATCCTGTTAATTAGTGCTTTCCTTAAATCAGTGAGCAAGCAAGCCCTTAATCGTATATTCTATAGGCATTGATCCTTTTGTATGTCATGAATCTTTTGGTTTCATGATTTAGGGAACACACATTGAAAAATCTAGTTTATTTATTTTATTTTATTTTTTATGATGCTGTTAGTCCTATGGCTTAGTTTTAGATAGTCCTGCGAGGAACAGAGAGTTGGACTCGATGATCATTATGGGTCCCTTCCAACTTGAGATATTTTATGGTTCTACAATACAAATTTTGCAAAAATCTGTTGTCATTTTTTTTCTTCCTTGGTATTGGAAATGTCAAATGTGTTTTTTAATGTGAAAATTTATAATTTATGGCTGGTATTGCTTCAAAACACAATAGAGTTTGCAATAAAACACTTCCACCACTAGAAATTTCAGGGACAACACAAAACATCAATATTTGTATCAGATTAACTAAGAAAAAATAATCCCATTTTTTACAGTCCTTTGTTTAAATGTGTTCTGTGCCTTGTAGAAGCTAATTACCAAATCAATTGTTGATGCACGTTTTTGGATTTTGGTTTGTAGAAGACTCTTGTCTGTTTGAATCCATTTTACTTACTTATACAGCAATTGGAATGCTTGGGTTTTCTGCTTGATTCTTTTTACAAATTACCTAAATCTACTGCTTATTTCAGGAGAGATGATGGTGTCACCATTAAATAGTTCAGATGCTTCAGAACAGAAACAAGATAGTCCAGGCATTTGTTGCTTTCTGAGAGGGGAGTATCGAGAATCTATCTTCAATGCAGTATCCACAGAAACTCCTGAAAAAAGAAAAGCTATGCTGGAAGAAAATATTGGTGTGGATAGTTTGTCAATAATTCCAGAAAAACAAGCATCTCGGGTGAAATCAGGAAGTAGGAGGAGGACTCCAAAGCAGAAGATGGAGCCTGTAGAGGCTTTGTCGGGCGTCAAGCGGCTCATGAAGACCCCAAAGCAGAAGATGGAGCCTGTAGAGGCTTTGTCGGGCGTCAAGCGGCTCATGAAGACTCCAAAGCAGAAATCGGAGCCTGTAGAGGCTTTGTCGGGCGTCAAGCGGCTCATGAAGACTCCAAAGCAGAAATCGGAGCCTGTAGAGGCTTTGTCGGGCGTCAAGCGGCTCATGAAGACCCCAAAGCAGAAGATGGAGCCTGTAGAGGCTTTGTCGGGCGTCAAGCGGCTCATGAAGACCCCAAAGCAGAAGATGGAGCCTGTAGAGGCTTTGTCGGGCGTCAAGCGGCTCCTGAGGACCCCGAAGCAGAAATCGGAGCCTGTAGAGGCTTTGTCGGGCGTCAAGCGTCTCATGAGGACCCCGAAGCAAAGATCAGAGCCTGTGGAGGCTTTGTCGGGCGTCAAGCGGCTCATGAGGACCCCAAAGCAAAGATCAGAGCCTGTGGAGGATCTGTCGGGCATCAAGCGGCTCCTGAGGACCCCGAAGCAGAAGTCGGAGCCTGTGGAGGCTTTGTCGGGCGTCAAACGGCTCATGAGGACCCCAAAGCAAAGATCAGAGCCTGTAGAGGATTTGTCGGGCATCAAGCGGCTCCTGAGGACCCCGAAGCAGAAGTCGGAGCCGGTCGAGGTCCTGTCAGGCATCAAGCAGCTCCTGAGGACCCCACAGCAAGAGTTGGAACCTATCGCAGATGAAATTGCCTTTAGAAGATTGCTGAAGACACCGGTACAGAAAAGGGGAGCAGTAAACGATGTGTCAGATGTTAATCTAATCGAGAAAACTCCAAAGCTGAAATATCCACCAGTAGAAGACATGATTGGGGTCAGCCGTATTTTCCAGACACCAAAAGAAAAAGCTGAACCCGTAGAAGATGTATATGGTATTAGTAGATTAGTGAAGACTCCGCGAGAGAAGCATCAACCAGTTGATGATTTTGTGGGTCTGCAAAGGCTTATGGCAGAACCCAAACAGAAACGATCCGATTTTGAAGTGGACTATGCTGGAGTTACAGAAATGTTTGATACACCAGAGGAAATTAAGGTAAAATACTTTTCCTTAGCTTTTGGAAGGAATGTATTTAGACTTTGAGGCCTGCGGTTGAAATGAATCCTTAGGCCTCCTACAGCACTTCAGGTATGTCATGCCTGTATCCTCTGGAGGGAAAGATACCTCCTAGAAAGGCACCTCCTGTTGATTTGAAAACTGGGAAGATGGCAATCTTTTTCTCCACGGTAGCTTTGTCCAGGTGAATGCCCCCCAGCGAGGAGATGTAGCTTATGAATTTGAATCTGAGCACTTTTTTTCTGGTCGCTTGTTCCTGTTGCGGTTAAAGCGCCCTTTAAATCGCTTACAAACTATCAACAAGTATTTTCTCAGCCTTCCTTTTTACAAGCAAGGCGTAAGGTTGTTTGGTACATCTGCTTCATATGCTATAAGTTAAATTTTGAGCTCTCTTTTTCTTTGCACATCCAAAGTGTTGAGCGTTCGACAAAGCACGTTACCCTGTGGTCAGTTGCTTGCCCCTCAGCCTTTCACTCGTTGCTTCCTGAATGGCTGCCTCCTTTACGGAGGTAACTTTAGCGCTGTACAGTTGCCTGTGTTCATCTGTATTTTCTTGGAAGGAACCCTGCCTCAGTGGTTCCTGAGGTTGCTCTGGGTTACCTTCTGACCTTATAATCCACAGCTTCATCACTCTTGTCATTTGTGGATTTTATTAGTATTGTTTTTTATGTTCCTTCCCAGATCCATAGGTAAAATGTCGAGTATCACTGAGCTTGGTGCTCATCGGTGTAGAACTACAATAAACCACTACAAAATACTCAAATGATTCAGCTTCAGTACCCCAAATTCCTTTAGACTTTTCAGCTGATTTAATCAATACTTTTTTTAACTCTATGCAGCGTTTTGTTACCTTTCACTTGAAAATCTGCTATACTAGTTCAGATGGCGAGTATTAAGTTTGATGTGTTTCTGTGCTAACATCAAATGCACGGATGCAGTTACAAAACTAAGTTGATTACCTTTTTAGAGAAAAGTGTTTGACAAGACTTTTTTTCAGCTGTTACTGTACTTAATTTTGTATTGGCTGGCTCCATTATTTCTCGTCCTGTCAGATGTGCACTTACTGATTGTTGTTTATTCCCTTAGGTCGGATCAGTAAATGTTACGGATTCTAAGCAACAAGATACTGCACCTCCTTCTGCTAATTCCAGTCATAGTTATGGTAAGTAGAAATACTTTTGCTTTAACTGGATGAATAATGAATATACAAAGTAACATGTGTTATTGTGACGTTTTAACATACGTTTTAGAAATTCAAAAATACGTAGTACGACGCGTGCATAGCTCATGGAATTTGTGGGGTCATCCATAATGAACGCCAGGTGCTGGAATTCTATCGATGTGGAAGTAGCGGTGTAGTAGTTTGTTGGTGTGGTAATATTGGCATGTCCAAACATACCACCGTAAAAAACCTGATGTTAAGCTCTACTTAAAATTATCTTTGTTTGCAAAGACTTTCAAGAACGTAGCTTAAACCTGTGAATGCCACCTGCCAACTAAACATCTTTGATCAGAAGGCTGGTCTTTAATCTAGGAGTTGGTTAAAATAATTATTTGTTTTGTTTTGGTTTGCTTTTTTTTAAATTAAGAATATTAAGTGTGATTTGTTTGGCCAAGATGACTATGTTAGGAAAATCAAAACTCACAGTTTCTTTGATCAGGCCTAGTAATGTGTAACTTCTGTGCTCTTTTCTATGTAAAAACTTTGAATGGGTGGGAAAAAAAGCCCCTATTTCAGAAGATAAAGGAAATATTTCGCACGGTGAAGATTCTCAACAGAAGGAATCGACCAGTGAAGACCAGTCTACCCAGAGACCAACAAGGGGCAGATCAAGGAAAAGAGTACATCCCGCTTCAACAGAGCAGTGTGAAAAGGACTTAAATTTAAAGGAACTGCAAAGTCTGGGAGAAAAGAGTACCCGAGAGGTGATGGGAGAGATCAGTACTTCAACTTCAGTAGCTAAAAACGAAGGAAGAGGAAGGACAGCAAACCGTCGCATACAGGAAGAAAATGTTTCAGAGCACCCTGATCCAGAAAAAGATGAAATTGTTTCACCTGTGGAACCACATGGAGCTACTCAAAGACCAGGAAGAAGCAGAAGGAAAGAACCGAAGGAGCTGAAACATCCAAGTGAGAATTTTGAGTCTTGTGGCAGAGATTCTTCAGTGCTACGAAAAGAACTTGCAAATATGAAACAGACTTTGCAGGAGTGTGGCATCAGTGTCGTGTTAGAAACTGAAGAGGATCCAACCATAAAGGCAGTAAGTGTATCTAGTAGCGTCCAAAATGAGAATTGTCAAGGGCAAACAGATGTAAAAAAACCTGAAAACAAATCTGATGAAGGTGGTGTAGAAGACAGTGAAGAAATGCTTCTGTCACCTCAGAAGAGGTCTAGAAGGGTAAAAAGAGTAGAAAACGCAGAACCGCTGATTCCATCTAAAAGAGGAAGAAGAGCTGGAAATGAACAAGCTTCTTCAGAGGACCTTAATAGGACAACACGGAGGCTTCGTAAAGACCCATCAGCAAAGACGATAGAAAGAAACGAACAGACTTGTGACAAAGACACTGAGACTGGCACAGCGGAAGAATCTGAAAATGGAACAAAAGTTGAAATAAAGGTAACAGAGAAAAGAGTGAAGTCTTTAAGAAGTGCTGGAAAGCACTCAGCTGAAGTAAAAGCAGACATTTGTGGGATGGCACTTGAAAATACACAAAACGTTCAGAAAACTGAGGAAACTTCAGCTGAAACTGGTACTGAAACACAGTCGCAGATCAAAAATAGGATTAAAGTATCTCAGGGAGACAAAAGAGAAAATGCTCAGGAAAATAGAACAGAGGCATCTCAAAGATTAGAGGCAGAGTCACCTGGAGAGGTGAACAAAATGCCAGGTACTGCGCTGAACTTGGAAGCAAACGGAAGTGCAGTACAGGAAACGAACAGAACTAGAAACAGGAGAGGCAAAAATGACTCTTTGGAGAAAAAGACTGACGAATTTACCAAATATGTAAATGACCTAGAACAGATTACTCCCCAACTCAAGTCAGAAACAGAAATGGATGAAGCCTCTCTCAAAGATTCTTTGAGCTCTGGTGGTGTCAAGAACACGCACCAAGTCACGAAGGACCAGAACAACCCGACTGGCCCATCAGGACCTGCTGCAAGCAGTGACAGTCTCGCTCATAGCCGTCAAAAGCGGACAAGAAACGAGCAGGGAATACTTAAACCAAACCAAACTGAAATCCTGCAAGAGAATCGAGCACAACAAAACGGAACAGCAGCTAGAGGAGGCAGAGGTAGAAAAGTGAATTTTGAACTTGAGGAAGCCAGTTCCCAAGCAGTTGAAGGCCAAAGGAGTTTACCCGGCGATGACAAAGGAATGACTTACAAAGATGGTCAACACGAGACTTCAGAAAATCCTTCTTCACAAGTGAGGAGGAGCAGAAGAAGGCAAATTGATTCCATTCCACAAATAGCTTGTTCTACTTTGGAAAAACAAACATTAATTGCAGATCATGGGACAGATGAGGCTTGTGTAAAAGAGCAAGATTCAGCTTTGGAAGCTACTCCCTCTTCAACAGAAAACAATGCACTGAGACGAGGTAAAAGACAAGAGGTTACTGCAGCGTCACAAACATCTAGATCTCTTTCCATCAGAAGAAGACGTGGGTTGCTGGAAGGTGATGATAAAAAGATGACTGAGAGAGAAGATCAAAATCCAGCTTTGGGAAATGAAAGTTTGCAGGCAAAAGCAAACGCGTCAGTGAGGGACAAAAGGAAAAACACTGATCTGGCAGCAGAGGCAGGAGGTTCATCTCTCCAGAGAAAACGTGGCTTGTCAGAACCTGGTGCTAAAGAGGAGGGTGCTAATGAAGAACAAAATACGCCTTTGGAAACAGTGTCCTGTGCAAAAGAGAAGCCGTTAGGAAGGGCCAGAAGGAAGGAAACTGCTCTGGCATCGCACACAACTAATTACATGTCCCTTAGAGGAAAACATGGCTTGCCAGCAGATAGCGGTAAAGAAGCAGCTCCCAAAGAAGATCAAAATGTTCCATTAGAAACTTCTGATTCATCTGTAAAAGAAAATGAACAGAGAAAAGGCAGAAAGAAAGAAATTGACCTCTTGTTAGAAGCCACAAATTTTGTTCAGGGGAAACGAGGCTTATCGAAAGACAGTGGTAGAAAGAACAATTGTGAGGAAGCGAAAAAGCTGATTTTGGAAAAATCTACTTCCCAAGAAAAAATGGATCTTTCAAAAGGGAACTCAAAGCAAAAGGTCACTTCACTGGCTGTTAGTTCCACCTTGCTTCAAGGTTTGCCGGAAGATGGCAAGAAGGAAACTCCTGAAGAGCAACAGAGTATACCTGTGGAAGCAGCTCCATCTGCCGAAGAAAATCCATCAAGAGCGGGCAGGAAGAAAACCATTTCTTCCAAATCTGAAGAGACTAGTTCCACTCTTCTCAGGGAAAAACCCGACTCGCCCAAAGATACAGGTCAAAATAGGATTCATAAAGAAGGTGAGGAAACATCTCTAGAAATTCATTCGTCCCAGGGGAAAACGAGGCGATTGAGGAATAAAAGGAGAAAGATAGAATTCGCATCAGAGGCAGCTACTTCTCTCTGTAAAAACAGCGACCTGCCAGAACATGGTAACGCTTCGGGAGCTCGGAATGCGTGTTTGACATCCACTGGTTCTGAAAAAAGTAATCAGTCTGGAAAAGGAGAGGAGGTTAACCCTGCACAACGGGCAGCTTCCGCTTCTCGCAAAAGGAAATGTCAGTTGCCAGCAGACGACTTGGCCTCCAAAAAATTAAAATCAGGTGAGGCATGAATTTGCTTTCTTTTTCTGAAGTATAGCTCAGTTATTTATCGATGTAACAACAGCGTGTACGAAATTCTAGTATTACTGTGGGCTGCCGTGCTCCCATATGGATGGAGAGTAGGTCTTGGGTATAGCAAGGCTTAAGTAAGTAGAGTCTGTGCTGTCGTACAGAAACAACGTTTTTGCAAAGTAGAAGGGATTAGTTTTATGGAATATCACTTTTTCTTCCTCTGTCGGGATATTCAGATGTCTTTGTGCTCTTCTATAATATATCCTCTCTCAATCCATAACAATAAATTGTAGTTTTAGAGTAAATACAGTGACTAAGTTACATGCAGAAGGCGTTACTGGCAGCACGCGATAATCGCACGCTTGTAGCACCCAGCGTTCATCTTGGGTTTTCCTAGATACCATCCAAGCTCCCGCTTTTGTACCTGTAGGTTTTGGAGGACCTTTACTAGTCACCAGCTGCCTTTTGAAGTTGGTGCTAGAAGGGCTCGAAGCTGTGTCTGAGCTAAAAAGACACAAAAGTCCCACATGTCTCTGGTTTCCTCCTGTACTCTTTTGCTTTCCCCAAGCCAACTCCTGCTGCACACACCTAAAATATTCCCTGGAATTTTCACCCTGATGTGATGTAGCTTTAAAAACTACCACGATGCAATTAGAAAGTATTATCAGATAAGTGTGTGCAAATGGAATAGTGATGAATCTTTAGGGCTGCGTATTGAAGAATTTCCTGCCAAATTGTGTTAAAAACCTCGTTGTGATTTGGCCACGCCCTTCGTTTCGTTTCTCTTTGGCTCTTTCCCTTTCCTGGTGCATGTACTTACCCTCATAGAACACGTCCGTCTCGGTTGCCATGTATCTGTCCTGGCTTCTTGAGTTGCCTTTTGTTTCACTTGCTGGTTCCCGTTTCTGGATGGTGCTGGATGTCCCTGCCAAAGGAATGATCTCGTCTTTCTGGTGCTTTGCTACCTGCCTGGGTAGTCTCTCTTCCAGGGAGGTCATCCTTCCCCACACGGGTGTTAGTGACAGTTGGTATGTCTGGTGCTTGGGTTGATGCTTATCTCTTGGAGCAGCTGAACTTTCTGTGCTGTCTAGATCCCTACGTAAGTGTCTAGTCGTTACAGTTAAAAGCCTGACTTTCTGGGTTTATCTGCACCCCGAAACAGCTACTACATATTCATTTTTGCAGGATTTTTCTTTGGTGTTGGATGTGTTTTAGTTTTATATATCAGTAGAAGGAATTTTAGCGAAAATGGTAGCTAATTGGTTTTGGTGCTCTCATTAATGTTAACCTACTTTCAGAAATAGCTGGAAGTCCTCAGGGATCTATCTTAAAGGATATTGGATGTGCAGAAGTATGGGGTTTGTAACTGGTTTGTTGAATTCATAGATGTAGTCTTTGGAATGTAGTCGTGAGGGACATTTCCTTTAAAAACGATGTAACCGAAAGACTGAATTTTGTATGAACTGTTTGATTTGTGATACAAATTTACAGTTAATTTTCTTTGTGTACAAATAGAGAACGATGAAAATAGATCGCTACAAAGAGGAAAAAGAAACAAAACTAAAGAAGAACGTGGCAAAGAGGGTGTAAGGGCTACTCGGACTGCTGGAGGGACGGACAGGAGGACGAGATCTAGCATGAGAACAAGTTCAAGAACAAGAAAGTAGTCCTAGTTGTCACAACCAGTTTTTAAATCAATTCAGTGACTGAAATTGCGGGGTTTTAATGTGAATTGATTTGCACTCAGATTTTGTAAAGCCATCACTGAATTACGGTATTATCAAAATACACTTTTAATGTGTTTATAAATACAGCGTAGGTATCTGTTTTAATAGATTTGTCTGTGTGTAGTGATTCCTAAACCATGGGGTGCTGGGGCAAAACTGCAAATGTAAAAATAAATCTTTTTGTAACAGTTTCTATCCCCTCTTTTCTGCGGATCAGTCAGGAAGCCATATTATGTTACTGCCAGTTTAATTGTAAGCTATTTTCTGCTTAAATTTTTATGTGCTTAAGTCTTACTTTTCATTACAGTTCTGTAAATACTCTTTAAAAAAAAAAGCTATAGATGTGTTAGCAGAGCGATTATGCTGGAATTTTGTTTATTTTTTTTTAAAAAAAAAACCCACCCTTAAGTTCATTGTGCTGAAAAGTGCAGATTTGTAAGTCATTAAATTTGTAAACAATTTGGGACTTGTGTGCTTTGTGTTCTTAAGAACGGTTACGGATGCGTAATGACTACTGTCCTCTTAAGAGCTTATCTCAAAGGTGCTCTCTTCCTAGCCTCCTGGCATGTTTTTGGACGCGTCCTGTGCGTCTTCTGCGGCGCAGGCGCCTGTAAACGCGGCCGGATTGTGCAGCCCTCCCGTGTGCCGGTGAGCGGTGGTGAAGGGAGGCGGGAGGAGTGAGCGCGCGGAGTTGGGATGCCGCCCCTCTTCACGGAGCTGCGGATGTGGGGCGGCTGGGGGACCGTTTGTCGAGATCGGCGTGTGGCTAATGGCAGCGTGCGGCTAGTGGCAGCGTGCACTTGTCTTCAGGGCTGGTGGCTCCCTTTTACTGTATTCGGTGCAGAAAGGGAGAACTTTCCTCTAGGGCACCTGGCTTCTCGGCGGTTTGAAGATACGAATTAAAAGCCGATGTTTTCGTGTCAGCTAGGAGGAGTCATGGATGTTTCTACAGAAGGGCAGTTGGATGCTACGTTTGGATATTGTCGGCTCTTTTTGGGAAAGATAATGAACGGCCCTTTCTTCAGGTGAGTTCATGGTTGTTCTCTTTCTTCAAAACAGTCAGATGAGGGAAGGAGTGCGTTGGATGCTCTCCAGGTGTTCAGAGCTCAGATGCGATGTGATATTAAGACTTAATTTAGGTGGGGTTTTTAATATGTGGAATGTGCTGTGTCCATATCCATAGTTTTTTTTTGAATGCTTTGGGCATTTTGTCCTGTTACAATACCCTTGTTTTTACTAGTGTGTAGATTTTAAGACACTGTAGATCTAGCCATATTTTCAAATTGGTTCCGTTGTCTCCTGCATGTGTTTGTTCCACCTTAGTTACAGGCTTTCCACTGACCAGGGCTGGTGGATGGTCTGTCCCTCTCAACATAGTAGCACCCCCCCAAGCCCTGTTGGCGATTAGAGTCGGCACTTGATGATGGTTATTTGCTTTAGGATTGAGGAGTCTTTTCTCCAGCTTTGATTTCAGCCTTCCAGACGTGAGGAGCACTTTGACCCAAAATGTGTAGTTGATCTACGGCACGGGGTTTGCGATCTTCCGAACTTCCAGGTCCTGTAGCTTTGTGCACCTTGTCACAGCAACGACTGAAGCAGTAGGTTTGACTGGATCTGTATTAATATTAATTCTGAGCAGGCTAAGCAACTTCTCCAGTTTCTTCTCACCCTACAAAGCAGTGATTGTCTTCTCCTCACGCTTGGTTCATGGCTCTAAGTCTGTCTAACTGCAAAACAGACTCCAAAACTCCACCTTCATGAGCCTATTTCTTTGTCAGCCCTGACTTGCTGCTTCCTGGAAGTATCCTCCCTTGTTTCCAGAGAAGCCCAGAGACTGCAACCATCAGCTGATTCACAGAAGGGAAATGGGACAAAGCGACTTGGCGTTTGCAACCCCATGAAGTTCACGCAGAGGGGGTCGCTTGGTCAGAACCATCGCCGCTATGGTGCACGTGACGAGGTCAGAAAAACCCCCAGCGCCTGCAGACACTGCTGCGGGTGCAAATCCCGACGCTATGCTGTGCTTTGAAAGTTGTGCTGAACCGAGGTCCTGGTTTGGGCTAAACCAGAACTAATTCTGGTTTAGTGCTTTAACTTTTCAGTTCAGTCTCCTCTGACTAACGGCACTTTCTGAAACAGCAGCCTATTTTTCCAGACAGTGACTGCTCCCAGCAGTGCCAAGGCCTGATGGTTATAGTTGGTACCAAGGAATGGGATGCAGAGAGGCCCTGGCTTGTACTGGTTCTTGTAGCGACCAAGGTCACTGCTGAATCTTCTACTGCATGTTGGGGTGCTGGGCGTGAAAAGGGTCACCCCTGCAGGGAGGAGCGAGCCGGACAGGTGACCCAAACCTGACCCACAGAGTGTTCCATCCCATAGACGTCATGTTCAGTGTAAAGTTGAGAGATCACGAGGGTCTCGCTCTCTTCCTCTCTTCTTCGATGGCCGTCATCTGAGGAGGACTCTGTCTGTCCTTCTGTCATCGATCCCGACCTGTGCATCCCTGAATCCAGTGCCTGAGCCCAGCTCCTGCCTCCCGTCCCTGCCTGCTGCCCAGTCCAGCCTGGGACTGCCCCAGTGCCAGCCCTGCGGTGTGGTGGTGACGTATCATCATCGGGGTGGGGGGAGCTGGATTCGGTATTGGGTTTGTATCTATTTGTACATATTGTATATATTTCATTATTTCCTTATTATTATCTTTTCTTTTGTTGTTATTGTTTCATTAAAGCTGTTTTAGTTTTCTTTTCCAAACTGTAAAGTCTCTCTCCCTTGTTCTCTTTCCTTTTCCCTTCTGGGAGGGGAGAGGGGTTAACAGAGAGCGTCTGTCATTCGTTAGTGGCCGGCCCAGCCTCAAACCGTGACAACCGAAGGGCTTTATTGTTAACTTTGATGTTGTACCATTTCTTGCCTCGCTTTCCCTAGCATCTGCCATTCTAATGGAAAAGAAGGTCATTGTTGTCTACTAGCTGAAGTTTTTGCAGAAGATGGCTGGATCTCAGCAGAGAACAAAGGGAAGAATTAGCAATGCACAGTAATAAAGGGCAATGTGCAGAGGAAGTGAAATGCTGGACATGACAGCAAGGTAAATGGGTTGGAGAGCACCGCTGTGCTATGCTCGTGTGCGTGCCGTGGAATTAATCTGTGTATCTTACGTTGCAGAGGATGTTTCTATTTGGAGTATTCTTCTCCGCGGCATTCAACTCAGGAAATCATCCATGCATTCGTGGTATCCTGTTCACTATTCGATCCGTCTGAAGGAACGTTTCTGCTCAGAACTTGGTGTTTCTGCTCAACAGCTGCACAGCTTTCACGTTTACATTTCACTGAGCCGTAAGGAGTTGTTCCTACTGCGTGTCCTGATTGCGTAAGTACAGCAAGCTCTCCTTATTGTGGCTCGGTAGCCTTCGCTGTGAAATGTGGGTGTAAAGAGGAAAAACAGTAACGCCTGAGGCTTTTGATGTAAGTACCCTTCTTCCAGGCTCACCCCACAGGCTCGCTGCTTTTTGAGCGCACATCTGTAAATGTTCTCCTCTGTTCTCATAGTGACATGAGAGAAACAAGTGCCTAAAAGCGGCTGTACCTCTCTCATCTTTTCAGTCTTTAATAATCTTTAGTTATCCAAGGCAGTAATTTCTGGCATAATAATAATAAACCAAAATATTGAGGCAGGGGCCAAGGCTGTTTTTTCCAGAACAACATCATTCCGATGGCTATTGCTCTGTGAGAAAACGCTCTGTTCTTAATGACATAACATGCAGTTAAAATTATAACAGGTCACACCAACTTCTCTGACTTAGATCCTCAGCATTCCATGGTGAAGCACCCTCCATACCACAGGAGAACTAATCTTTGCGTGGGCACGTTGCGATGTGCAGGTGGTGGAAGAATACCAGGGAAGCTTCCACTGCTGCCATGAAATAGTTGTGTTATTTTTCATCTCGGCCCTGCTGCCAGAGTGATAAACCACGGCCTGTTGGCAGCTTAGGCTGGTGAACTGCTGCTTGTGATCCCGAGTATCGAGGTACCTATTCCACATTCGGTGGAAAAGCTAGCTGTGATTAATTAGAGAGATGCCTGAGCGGCTCTGGTACGATGGGTTAGAGCGCAGAGAGGACTTGAGAGGGCTTTGCCATTCACGTACCAGCTCTTGAACTTTGGCGGCAAATACGACATAAGGGTGCCTTGGCCCTTTTCGTGCAGAATTGTGCCTCGCAAACATCGTCAGCGAGGTCAGCAAACCAGCGTGTTCACTGAGTGGCCTTGTAGGAGATGCAGAATGAAATCACACCTGTATCTGTACGGAGGAACACCCAGGGCACGGGAGGGTAAAGACCAGAAGCTTTCCAGCGCAGCAGAAAACATCACAGCAGTGTCAGAGTATGTTCAGTCTCAACTGTGGTTTCATCTAAGCCTGCATTGGCACTCGGCTTTTTGGGTAGATGAGGAAGGGCTGTATTGCTCTTGACTGGCCACAACTGCTGGATTTGGTGTTTCCCTTCAGAGGGAACTTGTCATCAGCTCCCCATTAAGTTCAAGGCCAGGCTGGATGGGGCTTGGAGCAACCTGGTCTGGTGGAAGGTGTTCCCTGCCTGTGGCGGGGGGTTGGACTAGATCTTCAAGGTCCCTTCCAACCCAAACCAGTCTATAATGATTATTGGGGTAATGGACATTGGGGATATTTTAAGGAATGGAAAAAACCTGAGGTAGTTTGGACATTGAAGCCTGCGTAGCCAGAGCTGGCTCTTGATCTCCTGGTGCTTTTTGGGTGCTGATCAGATCCGAGCTGGCTCTCTCCCGTCTTTCTCCGATCTGCAGACTTAGCCAGAAGTTTTTAAGTGCTGCGAGGATCCACATCTGACCAATTCAACTGCGGTCAGGACATGTCTGCATGGGATCATGAGTCAGGCCTGTCACTGTCCCTGTGCTTAACAGCGCAGCCGTGTGGTGCCTGAGCTTGCTCTGCGCGCCGCCGATCAGGCTTGTTGATTTGAACTCCATGAAATTCTGCCCGAAAGATGATTGTTGCTTTTATCCTCTTACTTTAAAACCCAACCTAGTCCTAACAGACACCAATAGAAATAGTGCCATACTCTTCTGAGGCTTACCTGTTTCAGAACAGATTTAAGACAATGTCTGTTATTGTCTCATGTCACAGAACCAGTGAATCTACGTGTTGCCACAAAGGCTTTAAAGAGGATTTTGAACTGAAGTGTTTTGTGGGCCTGATTTGATTAGTAAACTGCAAAATATTTTGGTTTTTGAGTAGAATTTGAGAGCAGCAGCCTAGGCGTTTAATTCTCAGAAGGGACAGTGAGTTGGAGTCAGTCCCATCTATTTAACACAGAGCAGGGAGTTAAAAAAAAAAAGAGGGGGGTGTAAAAAAAATTTACCCAAGCAATGTAAATGACACGAGAAGTGAAATATGTTTTGGTGGTTTTTTTTTTTTTTTAACTCCGTTTCCCAATCATGGCATGCCTAAAACTTTAGCCCTAGAATCTGAGAGGAAAGCCAAGTCCTACCAACACCTCAAATGAACACGGTCTCCTCTGCGTAAGCTCTTATGCAAACTCTGTGACGTGGTTGGGAAATACGGGCAAACACTGGGGAATATTTTTCTGATACTAGTGAGTCTTTTTCTTTTTTTTTTTCCTCTCCAGTGACTCTATTTGAGATGTCATTTTTTGTTTGGTTCTAGTCAGAAATCTAACAGGGCCAGATCAGATGAAAGGACTGAATTCTGCTCCATGGCTGACGTTTCTCCCCTTCCAGCAAAAACTGCCTTTCAGGAATTGTCTACTTTTCTCCTTCCTACTCTCACAGGCTCCCTCATTGTTACGTGGGTTTGGTCTAAAGACTGATAAGGAGTACTATTCGCAGTCCTCTCTAAGGTAAGGACTCTCCTTGAGGAGGGTAGTGCCATTGCTTTTCTACAAAGAGGAGAAATCTCTAAAGCTAGATCATTGTGCAAGGCTAACTTCTTGTTTGTGTGTAATGCTGGGGACACCCGTTCCCATGAAGATCTGTGGAAGCCTTGAAAGTCTCTTCCAACTGAAACTGTTCTATGATTCTAGGTCCACATCTGTTTCGTGAAGAAACGAACAAGATAGGATGGGAAGTCCTTAAAGTAAAACCTGTTAATCTGTGGAAGTCTTAGCGTCTGATGTTGTCATATCAGTTGTAGAAATGTTCTCGGCAAACCAAGAAAAATAGCAGGAGAACAAGATAACTGGCTGATGTGTTTTATTGTAGAAATACGTTTTTAACTGTAAAAGTACTATATGCACAGAGAGCAGTGCTTGGCTTGCCGTTCAGAACACTTCCAAAGCAGATTTACTGAGTGCTCTTTTGCAGAACTCATATTTTACTTGAATTTGTATGGACTCAAGTTCTATAAAGGTGTATTGTGTTGATGACTACATTTCTACTCAAAAAAATTTCAAATTGCAAGTCTAGCTCAAAGGCACCTCCAGTTGTTAACGAGTTGCCCAGGAAGGACTGAGACACGGCTTTTAACTGAAGGGCTGACCAAAGCAGCAAGACTTCTCTTTCCTCTAGAAAATTTCAAATTACCTTCTCTCTGTGTTCAGCAATCACACTTCATCATTGATGGTAGTGTGCCACCACAACTGTAAAAAAAAAAGGAAACAGAGCAGAAAACTTGCTAACTTTTCTGTACCATCAGAGGCCAGCACTATGTATTCCTCTCTTAAAAACTCCTCTTTCTTTTTGTTTTTTAATCTGGGCAGATTACTTTCTTATAATGAAATAAATAAAAGAATGGAACATAAAAAAAAAAAAATCAGGAAGCAGAGGTTGTCACGCTCTTATGGAAGAACTTGAAGGCAGGAGCTTCTTGGGCTGTTTCTGGGCATTTCTTCTGTATCTCTGAAGGATGCTGTCAGTACAAGTTAAAGCCACTGCACTGCAGTAGAGCGTATTCCTGAAGCTGGGCGATTAAGAAAAAGGGGGTTTAAGATTGACGATTACCTGTCATTCTGCAGCTTCTATTGCCAGAATTTTGAATGATCAAAGTAACTATCTTCGCCTTCCTACCTCCTCAGTACCTATCTTATTGCAATGGAAATGGTGAGCTGTTCTGGCACGACTGGTATTTAAATACGTTCGATTCCATCATCAGGTGCTGTGCGCTTGGTTGGTGCTACAGATCGTTGGAATGGACTTTTTGAACGGAGGACGTGTGATCGCTGCAGTATAATTCATCCGAAACCCACCGTCAGCCTCAAATCCCTTAAGTTTTCTGTTTTCTATGCGTATGTAAAATATGACAATCAAGTTTACATATTTAATATAAATGTTTTCTTCAGTGTAGAAAGAAGTTCAAATTCTGCCTTGCTGATGTGTAGAGAACATTTCCTTCATAGTATGTTACTTATTTAGTTAGAGTTACTTAAGTAACAGGCCAGTTATCACAAGGAGAAAAGGGATTTCTGCCCAAATTCTGACTGGAAGTGTCCAGCGACCAGCAGCGTTTCTCAAGTCGGATAGAAACACTCTACAAACATGTGGGAGAGGCATTAGAACCTGCCATCTGGATTAAGTCTTGAGTTTATGAATCTTAGGAAGTCCTTGGAGAATTGCTTTGAGTTGGGGGGCGTGTGCGTGTGTGACCTCCGGGAGAAAATAGTTAAATAAGGATTTGCCTTCCCATGTGAAGATCTCCTTCAGTGAAAGCAATACTCAGCATTAAGTACAAATGTAGATAGATTTTATCTGTGGATTAGATTCTAAGGAATGAGCCATTTAAATATTTTAGCTGTTTTCTAGCTGAATGAAATTCATTTGCTGAGTTGCAGTACAAGTCATGGTAACTATTGTTTTCTGTTACTTCAGTTTGCCTGTCTCTAAGCACACTGTGTAATTACTACTTGATATACCTTAATATCTGTGTGGCAGTGAACTTGTTTACTACTTCTGCCATAATATTTACTGGGAGACAAGCGTCAGTGAAGAAGAGCTGGTATTCCATTCCTAGCTGAATGGTCATCCATGGCTGTGCTCATCTCCTGGCTGCTGGCTCTCCAGTACAATGCTCAAGGGTACGGAGGGGTAACACAGCGTTGCTTCATGGATTTGGACGGGACAGTTTGGGAGCTGGTAAGAGAAAACATCAGTTTTGGAGAAGCCTCTTGTAATGACAAATATTAGCTGTAGCATCCTAGTAATTCCGGTGGACAGAGAGGAGATGCCTTCATCTCCTGAGCCTCACGGTTTGTAACAAGTTTTGTAAACAAACAGAATTTTTTTTTCTGTAAGAAAGCACGCAAAAATTATCTTGCAATTTGTCCTCAAGTATAGATATGTCTCTCAAATGAAGTTAATCTTTCTTCAGATGCTTTACTGGCAAATGCAAATGTGTGGTGTTCATCGCATGCCATGTGTCATTTGTAGTCTCTTGAATTTATACCTGCACTCAGGAAAATTTTGGTATTTCCGAAATATATACCCTCTGTACGTGTTAAATGCTACAGATGGCTGGATATTTTTGCTTATTCAGGAAAGTGAATACCTTGTTTTAAAAAAACCCAAACCTGTAGAGCTGCAAAACAGCTGACAAAATAATTCCCAAACTGTCATAATTCAGTTTCACTCTTTCTCTTTTACATTTGTTTCTGGTAGGGTTTTTGCCTTTTCTTGAAAGACCTGCTTTTGATCATCCTGACAAAAGATGAAATCAGCTGGGCGGACACAGAAATGAGGTAAAGCGCTTGTGACTTTTTCTTTTCTGTGAAACTCCCTGGCAATCAGAAAATGAACCCCAAATAGGTGGTGGAGTCCTCAAAGAAAGGAAATGACAGTTGTTTTTCTATGGCAAAATGTCTTCTAAAATATGGGCTGTTATTCTAAGTCTTATGATCAGTGAATATTCCAAGGAAAAACAAGGGTCCCTGTGCAGAACTTCTGGTTGCAAAAATGACATACGATAAAAGTTCAAGTATAAGCGATGTTAAAAGAGGTCCAAGACATTGGTGTTCACACTTGATATAAATTGTAAAATATCCTGCGAGGAGATATTTCCATCTCTATCAACTACCTCAATTTATTTACTTCTGCGGTGTGAGTGTATGAGTGTGCAGGGTCATCTTCTATTGCAAAGTATGAGCTGGAAGTGGTTAAGTGATTGCAGCAAAGATGCAGCTAATTTTCTTGTGTACTGTTGGAAGAACTCAGTTTGAATTTCATTTAAAGAAACATTTGTATAGATTTTTAAGGGGCATAATGTGAAAATAAAAGATAAACAGCTGACCTCTAGTGTCAGAAGAGCTTTTTTGCAATTCTTAAGATCAGGAGGGATCAAAGCATCAGGGAGATGTTGCCATAATGTGCCGGCAGTAAGGCATCGCTAACCTAGATAACGCCTTGCTTATCCACCCAACTAGGATGTTTTGATTGTGAATTTTGGATGTAATTCATTTTCTATACATGCCTCACTGCTTTTAATGCCTTGGTCCTGGAAAGCTTTTGTTTAATGTTGGTAAAAAGAAATAAATTGACTTTTCATATTTTTTACAATGACTTTGGGTTTCAGGGATGCATAAAAACGTGCTTAGTGTTATCCATGCCTATGTTTGCATTTACCTGTTTTTAGGTATAGATATCTATATATTTTTATGTCTACAAATCTATTTAAAGGATGATTATACTCAGAAGAAGACAATAGAGAACACATAGCAAGTAGTGGTGGTGAAGAGTGGTGGCGAACACCCACGGTCAGGTAACACAAAAACCCCAAGCCCGTCACCACCAGCCTTTCCAGCAGGAGCATGTTGGCTTTAGCCCAAAGAGGGGGGAGAAAGAGCAGGTAAGAAACGACGTGGTGCCGAATAGCACACAGGGCTTTCTTCAGTTTGATGTGTTTGAATATTACATTATGAAAGACTAAATAAAATGTATTTTTTCTGTCCAAAAGAAACAATAACATTCCAGAAATACCGGCGAGTACCTTAATAAAAGATCAGTGAATTTTTCAGGAATGCTATAATATATGCCCTTTAAAAGGCTGTTACTTTGCCTTCCTTCTAAAAAAAACGTTCCATGGCTATAGTAAGATAGTGAATATACAGACAGAATATTTCTTGTTTGGTTTTGTGTTTCAGAGTGTGGTCACACCTTACGAAGTGTGGCCACAAAGCTATTACCTTCTAAGGCGGGGCTTTTAGTCAGCTCAGCGTTCAGCGTTGTTAAGTGATCTTGAACCAGTAGGAAAGCAGAAATAAATATTTTAAACCTTGTTTTCAGTAGAGAAAGCTGGCTGTTGTTGGTATTTAGAATCAGAGTGTCATTTATGTTGGAAAAGACCTACGTGTCTTTTAAATACAAGACATGTCTACATGTCTTTTAAATACCTCCAGGGTATTTATTATTTAAGCAGGAGATGTTATCCTATTTTTCTAGGAGTGTGAGTATGATGGCAGCCTTTTGATGGCATTTTCTCTGCTGTGCTGTTGATTGCCACCGGTCTGCATTAGCTCACTGTGGGAACCTATGTATGTACTCTAATCTCCACAGTTATTGAAAATATGTGGACTTTCTACTTCTATTACATAGATAAGGTTGAAAAATCAAATTGGTTGTCAGGGAGGGCTTAAAAACCTTCCAAAAATTCCTGACAACAAAATTGGATTTCAATATTTCAAGCCTGCGTTGTCAACGCCACAATTCTGTCTGTTCTTGACACTGTCTTTCATATCTAATATCCTTTCTGAATAGTCTAAGTTCTTGGCTTGAAAGGGTTTCTTGACAGCAAGATCAGCTGCTTAATTAGATGAGGAGTGGAAAGAAAACTTGTATTGGTTTGAATTTTCCACCTTTTAATCTGTGTCTTCCCGTGGCGTTCCTCTCCTGACTTGACACCAAGGTGCAATGCTATTTTGAGAGAACGCTATTGATTGTCGTTGTTAACCTTGATGTCGAGTTGTAAACACTGTCAGGTTTGATAATTTCCCGAAGGCTGAGATCTGATGGAGGCAATTCTCCGACATTAAAAGATATCAGGTAACTGATGATCTTTGAGGATGTTGTCTCCATAGATTCCCACTTTGGCTTCCTTTCCTCTTTCTTTAGAACATAATTTATGGCTGGTACTCAGAGGAGGTCACAAAAAAACCCCAACAACCCAGGGACAGGTGGGACTCTTACCCTTTCTAAAAATTGCATGTGTGAGGCTACATGTAACTCCAGAAGTCATAATTAGGGAATATTCTCAGGCTTGTGACTAGAGGTACATGCGCTTCAAAGGCTTATGTTTGTGGAGGCAATAAAGCTGAGGAACACCTTGTGGACTAACCTTTCCTTTTATGGTGTTAAAAAAGGTAAAGGTAACCCAACTGGAATTTTAACTGTCAGGTGTATTGGGTCATCTGCTAGCTTTTTGTGGTACTGAAGGCAGATACTAATAAATTTTTATGGTTCACATGAGTACCTATGCCTAGCAGGTATTTCAGTCCCTGTCAATCTCTGCCTAGCACTGTCATCGTTACTTTTCCTCACTAAGTCATCTGTATGATAAAGAAAACAGCAGTAGATCCTAACACCAAAAATCGGGAAAGCATCAGTGTGTTGGAAAACTCGAGGAACATTAGTGATCTCATCTTCAGCATTATAAACTCGATATATTTTTTTAAGGAGTTTAAACAAGTTCTCCATATTAATGTAGTACAGTTTTTTTCAAGAAGGAATTTTTAAAGTCTAGTAGGATGCAGGATCGTGTGTAGCTAAAATACACCCTTGTAGTCCAAAACTGATGTTTGGTAGCCACGGCTTCTACAGGCTAGATGGCAGAAGTAGTGATGAGTAAAACCTTCTCTGTCTCTCACTGTAAAGTATCAGTTTTAACAAGAGATGGATACGAAGTGTTTCAATATCTGGCCAGATTTAACAGAAGAATTTTAAACGTGGTGCAAATGCAGCCATAAGCTATTACCAGCTTCAGTCCTTTGAGGCCGAAGTGTGCAGGTTAGGTCATTCCAGTTGGCACCCAGTTTACACCATCACCGATTTTACCAACTGGGGAAAGAACCCAGTAAAACCTGTGACGATCCTGTGGAAAGCCATGTACTCACCTCCTCCGGGCTGGGCTGGCGGGTCTTCTCCTGTGTGGTCTCTCTGTTCTGGCCACCCGGGACGAGATGGCTGTACCCTCATTTAAACACTGATCTATGCTGGGGGATGCCTCAACAAAGGCAGGGCTGTGTGTTTTCGAAAGTCATACATTGCATGTTTTACAGTAAAAAAAAAAATAATAAAGCAATCATACTATTTAAGACTGTAGAAAGTAAACTGAAGATTATATTCCCTGCTAGATGCCTTATGACCTCAGAGACCTACAGAATTCAGGGTAGGCACGCCGTATAAACGCAGGGAGGAACAGGCACCTATGATTTTGAGCGTCGTAATTCAGGATCACCTTGTCCAGGTCACTCTAGATTGTATGGAAATATTTTAGCCAAAGCCAGAAGAGATCTAAGCACTTTGAGACAAGTATTCCTGTGTCTGTATATATTATGGAAGAAACATTGAAAATAAATCAGCATTTTTAATGCTACTATTAGAATTGCATGAATAAAACGACTACATTTTAAAGCTTACCGTATGATACTGAGATCAAGTAATGGAAACAAAAATCTTGGCAGGAAATATCTCGTGGCTCATTTTAACTCCTCAAGATGTACGGATATTTCAAACAAAAACTGTGTGAGAGAAAACTCTTAAGGGTTCATTTAGGAATGAAAAAAACCAAACCTATTCTGCCTTACGAACAGCGGTTTAAAATATGCTGCTGATACAAATCCTCCAACAGAAATGTCCAAGCATTAGGAGAGATCTGGGCTCACTGAACTGCAATACTTTGAAAGAGAAGTTTAATCAAGGTTGAATGCTTGAACAGACACGATATTTTGTTGGATTGTTGCTGTTTTAACGTGCATACATAAGTTTTCCCACTGCAAGAGAAACTTCTAAACAGTAAAGCTGCTATAAAGAAACTCTTTCATTAAACAAAAAACTTGTCTCTGTTTTCCAGAAACGTACTGGTTTTTGCCATTGATGGTCGGAGATAAAAGGACTGCACAGATTTGCAGCCATCTGAAAAGTATTTGTAAGTAGAAGTCTATTTCTAATAAAACAATATCATTTCCATATTTAGCTTTTATATTTAATTTTCTTAGTATTATTTCCTTCAGTGAGAGGATCGTATTTTCTAGGAAGAGACATAATTTCAGAGGTGCCAGCACGTTGGAATGGAAATGGGGATGTTCTGCTATTATTAAGAACCTTTTCCAGGCTACTGTATGGAGGTGTAGAAGAATATAAGGAAATCTAATGGCTCTTGTATGGCATAGAAATGAGCTCATGGTCTTCTCTTCTGCTGGCTTCAGAGGGAGTTGCATCTACCGCTTTAACAAATATACTTAGTTTTGTAACTCTAGAAGTATTTTAAAATGCAGTGGTTATGAATACCAGGAAAAGATGCAGGTTTTGTTGTCCTTAGGAAGGCCAGACAAATTTTCCAAAAAAAAATCAACTACTCAGAGCTGTAAATATTATTTTAAGACTGGACTCTTCTTAACCGCCTAAAGTCCGTTTGCCAAGTAAATCTCTGAAGCAAAGCACGCTGTTGTAAATCCTTGCTTTTCTCTGAAAGAGAAGATATTCCACAAGGTAACCAAAATTGTGTTGCGTGAACTTTGTAATTAATATTATGGATGTGTTCACAACGCTCTGAATGACCTATTTTTAAATAATGGAAAATGATAAAACCCTCTAGGAGGGTCAACCAGATCATTTTGTCAGAAATCGCACGTAAGACAAGTTAAGGGCCAAATTAATTTTAATTGAACCCACTGAGAGTATGTTTTCAGGCAAAGCCTGCAACTAAGTTTACAAGTAAAACTGAAACTTCCAGCGTTCTAGCTGGCTAGCTGGACCAGGTGAAGAACCATCAGCTTTGAGCTGTTGAAGTTCAAGTCTGGCAATTTACCAAGATAAAATAAAGATAATCATTACATGTAATGCTAATAAGATAATCACTATATATATGTGTACATACTGTAGTGTCTTTTAGAGTGTGTGCATCCCTTTGTAGCCCTCCTCTGAAAGCGTGTGTGATTACCATCAGCAAAGTCAAGACCACCCAATTAGCACCAGCTAATTTTTCTCCTTTTCCTGCGTGTGCTCCCTTTGTTACGCTGTACGTTGTTCATTAGTTGGTATGTACCTAACTCCAATTAGGGAACGAGGCAGGCACGAAGACTAATTTGATCATCCGGAGACTTGCCTCCCAAGATCCCTGCGTAGTCAGCAGAGACACGGCAGTTCCTCCAGGGCACGTAAGCTTGGGTTTCGGCTCTCATCCGCCCTCTAGAGAAGCCTGCTTCTTTCCATTAACTAAAGGGAAAGACCGGCGTCCCCAGGCAAGAGATGGCCCTTCTCAACCATGATCCCATTTTAATAAAGGGAATCGCAGCCAGAGTTTGACTTTTGAGTTTTGGGGGCGAAGACGGCTCGTGTGCCGCGGTGAGAAGAGGCCTGTTCACGTCCCCCAATGAAACACGGGCACCACCACCCCACTCCACCTTCCCCAGCTTGTTTTTGCCCCGAGGTGTACCGTGCTGGTCCGTAGGATCCGTACTGCCCGCAGACTCAGCAGTGGCCTCTTGGCAAGCCGCTGTGTTTTCTCAGGGCACCGCTGACCAGCAGCGCAGCGGCAGGGAGGAACGGGAGAGCGGGGAGACTTTCGCACGAGATAAAACTGTTGAGTGATGTCGGATGGGGCACCTGTTTCATGGAATCGTAAAATCATTTTGGTTTGAGAGACCTTTGAGATCAGTGAGTCCAACCGTAAGGCCCATTTCACAGACCCGTTCAGCGCCACGATTTTAAATGTAAACTTTAACTGCCTGTGAGGAGGAAGACCCTTTGCGTTGAACACCGTTGTTCCCCTTTTAATGCCGACTTTTAAAAGGCCAAATCCTCCTGCAGGATAGCGAAGCAGGTCTTGGCTGTCTCTTACAAGACGTGCCATACTGCCTTGCAAAATGAGGTGCGTCCTCCAGAAAGGTTCGGGAGAGCCCCCACAGACCGTTCTTCCTCCTTCGCGTTTGACCAGTAATACAGCTGTAAAGAGAGACAGCCAGTAAGCAGATTTAATGCCTTTTCATATTTAAAATTGCCTTGTCATTTGAGTAATGAGTTCTCTGTGCTTTGTGATGGAAAAGATTAGAATTGGGTTTTATTTTAGGTAGGGTAGCCGACTAATTTGCTGAACCACTTTGGCAGCCCAGGTGTGTTGCTAACTGAACCAAAATTATTAACCTTAATACAATTTTTAAACAATTATTAAGCTAATCGGATGCAAATTAAACAAAATGAACCTATAAATATATGTGTTTTTCAAATTAGTAATTGGATTTTTTGATGATCTTTGGCTTGACATTGATAAGCTGCTTCTCATAACAGTCTAATTAGGCAATATGTAAACTTTGGCATTCGGTTCTGTCCTAGTGGCTTTTTCAAATGATGTTTGTAAAATTTGCAATTTCATATTACAGATTAAAAATTAAAAACTGCAGGAGGCTAACATTAAAATGAGAATTCATTTCATGGAAAGCCCTGTAGACAAAATTCACCCTAATAGAATTGTGCATAAGGGGCTGCAAATCATGATCTATAGTTACACAGGGGAAGGCTTGTCAAAACCAGTATTGTTGGCCTGTAGTTCTATTCACAGTATTAAACCCATCAGTGAAGTCACTTTGGGGAAAATGCGAACATTATCAAAGAACAGTAAATTAGCAAGAAATTAAAGCATATACCCTTGCATTTCCAAAACAAAAGATCCCTTCATTAAAAACCTTTCATCAGTGGTTTAATATTCATAGTAGTAATTTGCATAACTAAATCAGTTTTCACTGATGAGAGACGACCAAAGTTTTTTCACTAATTTCTTTTTTGAATGAGCTCCCTAGTTTTTTTGATTAAAATTTCACACCAGTAGTTGAGCAGAATTGAATACACGACTTAACCGTATTTGTGAGCATCACCTTTTCAAACGCGAGGTTAAACGGTGCCGCCGCGCCAAAGAAGGAACGGCTCGGGCTGCTTTGTTTACCTCCACGGCACAGATCCCTCCTGCGCCCCGCTCCTGGAGTCCGTGCTCAATTCCAGACCTAAAGAGAAGCGTCGGTTGGGTTTTATTTGCTTTTTCTTGTTCTCTCACCTGTACGTATACAGAGAACAAGAGCGAGGACGCAGGTGACCTGACGATAAAGAAGTGTCACTAAAGGACACGTGTTAAGAACTTTCTGATCTCTCTCTGAAAATAATGCCCTTTTTCCAGGTCTGTGGTTTTTTTTTTTTAATTCATGTTTTGAAAAGACCAGTTCCCTTGTGAAAAGTAGGAAAGAAAAGAGGAAATAGGTTTCCCTTGGGGAATGAAGACAGAAAAATCTTTTTTAGCATGCGAAATACATGCATGTTGTGCTGGCTCAAGGCTGTGTAATACCTCTTACTAGAAATAATTTTAAGCTGTGTTTGGGAAATAATGAGAGTGAATTCTAAGTCACCGAGAGATGCGGTGGGGAACCAGTCGTGCGATCTTTACGTGTAGGTTCTCTGGGCAGTGATTTGTTAAACTGAGATAATTTAATTCATTTGAATCTTGACGTGGCCTCAGTCACTCAACAACTGCATCAAGAACAGGACCCTTACAGGGGCAGTTTTAGTGTTTTCTGTCCCATAACCTGATTTCAAGTAAATTAGTTTCAAACAAATAAACGCCCATGTTCAGAAAAGACAGATTGATTGGCAGTTACTAGTTTTTATCCATTTTTTTTAAATTGTCTGACACTGAAACTTAAAACACGAAAAGATGAATGAAAATGAAGCGTTCTGCTCATGTGCAGAGAAGCAGAAAAACGTAATAAGTTAGCAAAGTCTTCATTTCACCTTTTCTCCTCCAAATTTTTTCATCCTGTTATCGGAACCAGATAGTACTACTTTAAAATGCTTAACGTTCACCCGTGCATCCTGTGTGCTCTTCGTTGTTCGAAGGTGTGGTCTCCCAAAGAGTTTCTTCTTTAACCAGTAGCTGCATTTCCTGCAATTATGGTCTTTTAGTTCTCCCTTTTTGTAAATATATTCTTATGTTTTTTACGACCAAAGCGCACGGCGAGTCTCATTACGCGTGTCTCTCCATGGCACTCGCTGATCATCGCTAGGAAGAAGTTATCAACCTCGGTAAGTTTTTATGCCATTTCTCTTCTACCCCTACGTTGTTACTTCTGAAACGTAGAAGCAGCTTTCCATACTGGCTCAGTTGAGTTGACAAAGTCATTGGAGGTCTCTCCATGGGGACGAGCGCTGGAGAGACAGTCGTTCAGGGTTTTCTGCCGTTCCTATGGCCAAATATTTCTGACTAGATGCTTTTCTTATAAAAAGAGTTTTAAAAGCCACCACCTTATGAGGTCTTATTTCGCCAGAATAAGCACGAATGAAACCTGTCAGTAAATAGACAGTCTGGACTGTATAACCTGGTACTCTTCTACATTAAATGTGATGAAAAATATTTCTCTTCTGATAAAAAGGTTGCGTGCGGGTCCAAAACCAAAGTGGCAACCTGCCGTAGGAGTTGGAACTGTATGAACGAAAGATCTCAATTTTTTCATGGTCCCCTTTGACTTTTTGAATGTCAACAAATACCATTGCTGTAGATACTGACAGGCTCTTCCAGCTTTATGTCCCCTTTTTGAAGAAAAGCTTAGTCGAATCCTTGACAGATGACTTTTTAGAGTTATTTCAAGGGTCATGAGATTCACTGTGGTATTTAAGTTTAGTGGTGTGAACCGGCTACGGAGCATTTTGCTTACGTACCCTTACTACTACCTTTCTGCAGCTCTCTCCCTATGCACTGAGGTGGTAACCCATCATGCAATCCACCTCAGTGTCGTGTGTCATCTTACTGTTAGAAATTACATTTTTGAAACCAACTTTTCTGGCCCTGTTTAGCAATGTGACTCTAAACTTTGTCATCCCTGTATCCTGTTTTTCATTTCTTTCTAATCTGATGTGCATGTTTTGTATCATCGAAAGGGCTTCAAGCAGACTGCTAAAGGGATACAAGCAGGGTCTAAAAGAAGATGAGGATAAGCACCTCTGATCAGTTTTCATGCCACTGATAAATTTGTAAAAAATTTGAGATTTCTATTTTTTTTTTTGTCCTGGAAGTACATTTAGGGTTAGTGGAAAAACTCTAGGGTGTCCCTGAAGGGTAAAGGGAGAAGGACCTGTCTCCACAGTAGCAAAGTTAGATGTTTCTTGGGTTTTTGTGTTCTTCTGTCATTTCTTTGAGTGATTCATTCCATTAGAAGAACTATTTTATCAGCGAGTGATAATAAACAGCGTCTGACTGTGAAGGAATGAAAGGAGTAAAGATAAAGACAGTTGACTTGTTTAAATTAATCAAGTCTACTTGTATGAATACCAGAGCATCCCCTTTGTTGTTCTGAAAGCCATGACAGTAATGAACCTAAAGGTGTTTCACATACTAGTAACCATGCCTTGTCATTAAAACTTCCTTAAAAAGGAAGGCAGTGAACCCCTCTAAAATAAACAGAATCTAATGCATCTGCAAAGATACGAGGAAAACTTGCATCCCAGTCTTCGGCTTGCCCCGCGTCTAGAATGTGTAATACCAGTTTATCTAGTATATTGTCCCACGAGAGAACCTGGATATACCTGTGATAGCAACACTTTATTATTCTGTTAAAGAGGGGACTTGAGTCCTGTTCTTGATGCTCTAAGAATTTCTTCAGCCCTGCCCATTCTAACACAAATTCTGTAGAGACCGTGTATGACAAAAGTAGAGCAAACTTGAGCTAAACAGCCCACCAAGCTCCAAAAGATTAATAAAGTCTCCATTTAAAAAAAAAACCGCCTAATTTCTAGCAACACGCTCTTTGTTAGTCATCTAAAGGACAAGGCAGAAGAACAAAAACAAAAAAAAAGGACAGATTCGTTATTTTGCTCAATGATGCAACTGTGATAAACTTGGGTAATACAATGATGACTTTAATAATCTATATAATAGTGATAGAGACTGAGATTTTCTTGGTAGGCTATTATTGACTTATTACAGACTAACCTACAGATTTTTCTAAAAATAGGTTTAAATGTAAGGCCTTCATCAATTACTATCTTTTCATAGTAATTATTTGTGAACAGGGTGTAGAGTACGTGTTTTGAAATGGAAGCGGAGACATTTGGGGAGGTAAGTTTACAAAGTGTAAGTGGTTGGATAAAATAAAGTTTCTTCTAAGAATCATTCTTACCTATTTTTCAGTGCTGATTGCGCTGTTATTGCAGTATCTAAGTAAGTATTGTGTCTCTGACTAGCCGAAATGTTCCATACAAAACTTTTTTGTGGTTTGAATTTTTTTCAATATAATATCATCTGGATTTCTAAAGAAATCCTAGTGGTAGCCCCTGACCCAAATGTACATCAAGTGCTGTTCCCCTATGGCCCTGGCCTATTTATTGCCTTCCTAACTACTTGAGTTCAAATAGGAGCTCAGAACAAAATTGAAAATGAGCTTGGGGTCTTTTTCTAGTCCCAATTTGTTCACTTCCAAAACCACTACCCAATTTAGCACAACTGGCAGCGTCTGCTCAGGAGAGGGCAAAGGCTGGAATAACAGGGATGCAGAAGGGCAGGACTGAAGTGTACTGACAAAACAGCATGGAAGAGCTTTCCCAGCACTGCCAGCCTGATGTAATTTCTCAGCTGTACGAGCGTGACAATTAGCATGCAGAACTGAAGGAGGCAAAAAAGAAGTTGGGTTTTTTTTCCTAGCGCCTACTCAAAATGTGTGTGTTTAAGTGTGTCACCTACTCTGGCAGCGAGGCCACTGAATTATGGCTTAGGACTGCACATCGATGCGTTGCTGTTTATCAAAGGTGCCACTGTATTGTGGAGGTGGAAAGCAGCGGATGAGCAAGCAGTATCGTGTAGTATCAGAAGAAACATTTCTGTTCCCATTTGACCCAAGTACCTGTCGCGTACGTAACCGATAGGTGCTTTACTGTGCAGAGGAAAGGTTTGAGACAGCAAGGACACTGGACACCTTCCTTGCCCGCTGAAGCTGGTGCCCAGCACCTTGCAAAGTTCCTTTGTAGGTGAACTGGTTGCCCAGTGTTGAAACATGTATTTTATTTTCATACAGAGGCATGATGTGCTTTGAATGGTTTACGTGAATGCCTTTTCTGAATGGAGAGAAATCCTATTAAGGTAGGTAAGTAAATATTTGTCTGGGAAGAAGGCTGAAAATGTGAATGAGAAGTAAAAAAAAAATAATAAAAAGGGTCTTATTCTTGTCCTAGTGGAAAACCTTGAAAAGAAAATAGAGCATTAGATTACTTAGACTGCTGCTCTTAGGTTGATCTCTTCAGTAACCTTTGTTAACCAGGACTCATCTTTCTCCTGCTTCAGGTTTTTTCCTGGCATCCATAGTTGCTGTATATCAACTGCACGTGATTTTGTAAATACTTGGCTATTAGTAGTTTAATTGGTTTTTCGCTTCAATTAGTTGATTCTGCTACTCGTTTATGGCAGGACAGTTTTCATGTGCATCCAAGAGCAAAGTAAGAGAAGCAGTAAAATCAAAGACTTACTTAAAAATGAAAAAAAACCCTCAAAAAAGCTTTTTGGTTTGCTTGTGGTATTGATGGAGTGGCGAAAGAAAACACACGCAGACATTGCGCTGTAACCATTTCTTTAGATTTTGATACTGTTCTCCTGATGTTTTTTCCTTTAGCTTACGTGTATTCGATGTCAAGGGACACCCATCGCTCAGCGAAGCAGATGCTCGGTCTAGGTAGAAATAAAATCAAACCTTTAATAGTTTTGCTTTTGAAATGTTGAGGTGATCTTATTTCATCTGTGCTTTTAAGGTACACTTATCAAAAATACTGCACTTGAATCTGTGATTTATATGGACAGCATGGGAAACACACTTCCTCCTGCAATTAGTTACGCCTACAGCTGCCTCAACTAGAATTGTTTACTATTGTCAGGAAAAAAACCCAACAAAAAGTCTCCTGGCCAGAGATAGGTGTATTTAAAAAAAAAAAAGACCATAATAGGAGGAAAGACTTCATTTCAAGGATTTGGTATGAACTATATGCATAAAATTTTGCTAGTGTAAGTGAATTAATGATGGATCTGGCTTTAGAAAAGATGAAGCAGTTAAATGTGAGTGGGGTATTTGTTACAGTACTTTTAATCCTCTTACAAAATTGTAGGATATGATTTTTCTTAGACCCTCTTTTCTCTTTTGGCCAAGAAGCCCTTAGCTGTTACAGGCATTTTCACATTAATGACACCAAAACAGATTAAGAACAGTCAAGCACTTGCTCCTTTCCATTCTTCTGAACTCCTTGTCTCACTGGGATCAGCCTGCAAACAATATGTGCTACATTTTTTTCCCCTGCTCTGTTATTTCCTTCTGGTAAACTCCCATTTCATGACAGATATTTTTGTTCCTAGTCCAGTTCTCTTAGCGTGGTGGGGTGAGGACTGCTGGCTCCCTGGGCCACGTGCGTTAGAGCCAGCACAATTGTAGTAGTTCCCTTATACGTAACTTTGCCCTGCCCTGGTCCCCAGTAGCCTTTTTCAAACAAAACCAAAATACCATTCCCCGACTTCAGAAATCTACTCATGAAGTTTCTGCATCTGGAAATAGTATTTCTGAACTTTTTGTTGAATATCTCGTATGGGCACCAGTTGATACTTTGAGCCTTATCAGTTCCCTGTATAAAGTATTGGGTAAAGTTTTTTTCAGTTGCAAAGTTGCATCAATTTAAGCAGTAAATGGGCCTGAACTTTGATGGAAGTGTAAGTCAGGTTTTGTGGCGAACATACCTTAAAAAAATACCTACGTGTAAACCCAGAATTAAAACCAGGAGATCTTTGTAGTTTACAGATTTCAAAATAGAAATATACATAATGTTGGAAACCCATGTTAGCTGACAACAAATCTTGCTTTTCGTAAGAAAAGCATTGTCTGCAATAACGACGGCTAAATTTCACTATTTGGCAGGAATTTTTCTCTCCCCAGCTTTAAAGGGCTTTTGGGCCCCTTGTTGGAAACGGGAAGAAGCTGGTTTGGTCACCAGAGGCCACCAGGCAGCACAGCGCGGCGGGGCAAGCTCACCCCAAGATAACACCGTCAGCGTCAGTTAAACGAACATGGGCCAACCCTGCAATATAGAGAGTTATGGATAAAAATTAATAAGCAGCTGAGCATGTCGTGCTTGAACAAAATACATTCCCTCTTTTATACTAAGATCTAGACAGACATGCTCTTCATCATTAAACCCCAGGCTTTATTATTTGCCTTTTTCTTTCTGAAAAGTAAGTGAAAATTCAGAACACTCCTAAATGGTGAGCCAGGACAGAGCTCAACCCTAAATACTGAGCATTTTTCGTCTTGTGACTCCTCCACAAATTCTCAATTTACCTTCACTAAAGAGTTGCTTTTCCCCGTTTTCCTTAATGCTACCATCACCTATTGGATCTTTTTATTCATTCTCTCAGATTTGGATCAAGGGTTTGGGGTTTTTTGGAACACCCTCCAAATTATTTCTTCCCCGGAGGTTCAGTGGAACCCAGACCAGAAGTTTCATACAGCTGAGGCCAGGAATCTTGTTTTCATGGGTCTGTGAAAGCCAAGAACCTGTAGGCCTTTTCGGAGCTGCTGAAGAGGATGGTTGTTCTCCAGGGCTCCTGTCGCTCCAGTGCAAGGCTGGGCTGGGCTGACTACTATCAGTATCTCCATAAGTAGCCAGCTAAGACACATTGGCAGCCCCTGTTCGTCTTCTCCAGGTGAGCAGACATGGGGCTTTCCACCCAGCCCTTTCATCGTTGAGCTGTTCTGACGGTTGCACAACCGACTAACCACCCATCAACTGTTTGGAAACATCATGCACCTCCAGGGCCAGCCTGTCTCAGGGATATCTTCAGTGATTCTGTTCAGCACAAAGCACCTGCACAGGGAAGCGGGTTGACTGTTTCCTTTTTTTTTTTCCTCCTCCTGTAGTGGTGGAAAAGTTGACAAGATTTCCCTCTGCTCAGAAGGAAATGAAAGAAAACAGCAGGAGTGCCTGAGCCTGGTTATTTCTTCTTCATTTTCTTGTCTACACATGCTCTCCTTGCCTCATTTTTAAAAAATTATTATTATTTTAATGCTGCGTGCAGAGGAGTTTAAATTCCTGCCTATGCCATCTTTTAGTTTTGAGACTCTTCTCTTGTGTAATCAACTTCTTCATTCCTGTTGCAGGAAACATCCCCAGCGCTGACGAGAGTCTAAAATATTTACTTAAGTCTTCAAAGTGCAGCCTCGAGCCAGGGGGCATCCTTATTGTGGGTGCCTTCAAGAGTGGGGGATGCCAGTGGTGCTTACCACCACGTTAGCAGAGGTTCTGGACTGAATGTCACCATGCCAGACCCACCCAGAGCACCACGCTGAGCATGGTTCTAACTTCCCAGAGGCTGTATGGCACAGATCCTGCACCTCTGTAAAGACTCATCTTCCATAGCAATATTCTAGTCTTAGAAGCTCCACAGAGGGCAGAGGACTCTCTTCCTTCTTGCTCTTTTCTACTGCGGTGAATGATAAATTGGGATTTGAATGAAGTAGGTAATGTTTGGACATTCCAAAGGGAAAGGGAACTGAATACAGTCTCAAAAAGAGATGACAAGAGAGTGTAAAGGTGGGGGTTTTTAATAAGTATCAACCTTACTAGTGTATTACCAATAGATTTCCAAAGAAGTTCGAGAGACAGGATTTGGCCGGACTAATTTTCAAGTCTTCAGATTTACTTAATCTCACTCTTTTGAGAATCTTTTGACTTTTGAGGAACAGAGGATATTTTGAAGTGTCAAGAGCAAATAGGAGAACGGTCAGAGCAATGCAGAGACTTCTGCTGGAAAGCCATTTTCCAGCTGCCTTGCCAAGACATGACTACAAGTACGTCCCTGTGTGATAAATTAACTTGCTGAAAGCACCTTGCGATAATCCTTCCGAAAATCACGGGCACCTAGTCGTGACACGGTCCGTATGCCTTCAGGCAGGCTGGCAGTCCGGACTGGTGAGGTTTCCTTGCTCTCGCACAGTTCCAGCTGAGAAGGCAGACTAACACCCAAAACCAGTGACCAGTGCACCTCAGGTCCTGGATTATGGGGTGGTCAAACTACACCGTCTGCAGCTCCATCAGGGGCAGAAGTGTATACAGTTACCTATGGGAAGACCAGTGGTGGCTCCACCACCGTTTTCAGCCTTCTTAGTATAATTGTCCTTGAAATGAAATAACAAATGTTTTCTGCCAACTCTGACTGTCATAACACGTATCCCAACTGGAAGTTGGGAACTTCTGTTTAGGTTTGTTGACTCCTATTGTCTTGCAGCAGAAAGTTCACCACAAGTACTCCCAGGGGCCAGAAGAATTCCCCTGACACAATCTCCCTGTAGGGTCTTAGGACTGCAGACTGTAGGTGCTTTCACTTACATGCAAGTAATGAGTAGAAAAGCAAGGAACAAGGTTGTCACTTTGATGCTAGAATGGGATTTATCTCTGGACCTGATCTATTAAATTTTACACCAAATCTCAAACGCCATCCTTTCTGGATCTCCAAAACACACCCCATGGTAAGTCCTTTCTGTAGAATGGTTTCTCAGTCCCTCTGTCCTGGAAATGCTGCACAAGCACAAACTTTTGTTCGTTGCTTTCCAGTACAAGTGCCAACAGATCTTCTCCAGGGAGAAAGCAAGTCCAGGCTTCCTGCCAAGTGCTTTTACCCTGTTGTAGGCCCTGGCATTGTTTTATGTCTTCTTTCCAGTTCTTATAATCTCCAGGACCGTTGGGAGTCTTACACAGGTCTCAGGCCACATCATTTTGATAACCCAGCTCGGGACAAGCAGTACTGGTTCTAAAAGTGACAAATTTCTTGGACAATCGACTCATCATCTTTTCATCCTTTTCCAAACTCCCGCGACGGCGCTACAGACAGATGGTGCGCCCTGAACCCCACTTCTAGAAGCTTAGCTTGAATCTTTGCCAGGGACCTTTCAGGAGAGAGAAAGAAGAGTCAGCAAAGGCATAGGATATCCATATGGTAGGGCTCCTTTCCTTAGTTTTACTTAAGTGGTGAAGAAATTAATCATGTGGCTCAGCTTATCCACTGATCCAAGGGTATTAGTAATTCGTAACTTGTACGAATTTTAAACACCTTCTCTTTTTTTTTTGAATGTGTTCTAGCTACATCTAATATCTTTATAATGTATATGTACCTACCATATACATTTCTACCAGTAAATCGTCTTTGTCACCTAGAGATTCAACGCTCACATGCACATTTACACTGCAGATTTTTGCACGTTGCAAGCATTATGCCTATGTAATTTCTGTAATCATTGCTGTATGTGTAAAGCGTGCTGACGTCTTATTCTTTCTATACTTGACAGAGATATATTGCCAAGTGCCTGCCTTGTGCCCTGCTTCCTCCGAGATGCCCAGCAAAAGAGAGAAAACATTGAAGATTCGTAGCTGGTAATGCTGTCTTTTCTCTCCTAGGCCTGTCCGTGTCCTTGTTACTTCTTTTATGCTAATTTTAATCTTCTTTATGGTATTTTGATTGCATGTGGTCTTTCCCTGCCTTTGATTCAAGTGGACCAAAGCTTTTCCTAGGTTATTTTTGCATGCATCTTTAGCTTTCCTGAGTAATATTGGTGATGTTGTGGTACGTGCTTTGTTTGAGGGGTGCGTAATTTGCTCGGATGAATGTGCCAGGTTGCTTGTTCCTAGCAGGTTTTTCATTCAGGACTAGTTTTGGGAGAAAGCCGAGAGCTTCGTTGAGAACGTGGGCACCCTCAGAGCCGAGATCTAAGTCTGATTCATCCAGGTCGAAGCCAACTAAATTCTTCAGGGGCGATTCGTTGTATTTCTCTGGGGAGGCACCAGGTGCCCTGTCCTACAGTTCAGCCTAGGTTAGAGCTCAGAGAAAGAGAAAACCCAGAGCGGTGGCTGACTGGGGTTGCTAATAGAGCTTCTCCTATCTGTCTTTTATCCCTGCTAAATGGGATTGCTGCTGGCAGGTTTTTATTTCGCTAACAGGGAATTGAATGATAGCTGCAGCGGCCCCTCCCTAGCCTGTCTTTTAGCAGTCAATAAAGGTTGAAGACGATCAACCGCAGGCACAGAGGGTGTGGGTATTCAGAGAGTCTGATCGCTTTGTGTTCCCGGGGCAAAGGATCACTTAGAAGAAAAGTAAATTCTGTGAACGGCGTGATGAGTCTGGGGAAGTGGGAAGGAAGAGGCGTTTTTGTCAGGGTTGGCAAATAACCACATCCTTCGTTTTTGCTTGCGGAGGTTTCTTGACTCCGTTGCTCTTCCTTGAGGACTGGTGCAGAGGGTGGAATCGCAGGAAAAAAGCAGTGGTACATGCAGGAGCCAAGGAGTGAGTGGGCATCAGCTGCTGCCTTGGAAAGCCAGTGTGTAGCTGGGTCAGGTCGCCGATATTCTCCTGTTCTCTCTCTCCACACAAGTTGGTCACTCTTTCTCTGTTGCTCCCTGTTTGTCAATGTTTGCAAACGTTTGACCTTTTGAAGTACAAATCCTTAATGAATTGGGCGAGTTAAATGTAAAAAGTACCACACTTCCCTTATGGTATTTATTTTTTAAATAGATATGCAAAGGATAAATGAAGTAGTGATGATATACACGGTATTTTCAGACTACAGGCTCTTTTCAGAGGACAGCTGTCATTTAAAATGACTTTATTATATAAAATGATCATGAATATCATCAGACTGTGATGCAGACCGTGCATCCTGTGCTATTAAAAACAATTAAATAGTCAAGTCACAGTTTTGGAAAGCGACTGCTGTGAATAGGGAGTTACTATATTTTATCAAAACCATAATGAGTTTAATGTACATAGTTACACAACACTCGAGCGGCTCTTCAGATTAAAGCCTGCCCAAAATACGCGTTGACACAATGGGCTGTAGCTGCTGCAGTCCGGTCCGTCACTGCGATGTACTACAAATCGATTCTGAGCACATACTGAGTACACCTCTCCAGAGAGCTGCACTTTGGTGCCTGTTCCAAAGCAGCAGCAAAAACCAAGTGTGATACTTTCTGTGGCCAGATCTTAATTTTCACTCGCTTTGGTTTATCTAGAAGCTACGTTTCTGTAAACATTCAAAGAAATTCGTTGTCCGTGAGTGGCTGTATCAAGTGTAGTTTTTTGAAAACCTGTTTTAATTTTTTTTGTGCTCCCAAGAGAACTTCAGGGAAAAAAGGTCGACCTAAATGAGAATTAGACCAGATGACTTACAAGTCTTTGCGGCTATCCAAAACGATTGGTCAATCAGGAGTCGAGCAAAGGTTTTACCACCTTAACTAGGTACTATTATAGGAACGTAGAGACTTTTCTGTTCCTGAGTGTTGCATCTAAGCAGGTCGTGTAGTGCTGGCTTCTGGAGAAGATCACTGAAGTAGAGACATGTGGCTTTGAGAGTGATGCCCGGAGAGAAATGGATGATAAAAGCTAGATCTAGGCTGAGATCATTTACAAGACACACCACTGACTGTCCTCTCCTAAGCATAATCAAAACATCTCCCTCTGCGATATTTCTCCCCTCCCTGTGTTTCGTCAGCTCACTGTTCTTCCCGCCCTCCTACACTTTGGCGTTGTCGTTTAATGCTCTGTGCTCGTTTTGCGATTCCTCGCTCCTTGGGTCTTGAATCTTTGTGCTGGGTCTAGTGAGCACTGCCCTACAAAACGCTGTTATATGGCACCCCAGTGTTTGGAGGTGGCAGGAAATAAAACACAGTCTGGAGGAAAAGGGTTCTACAGCCCGAAAAGATAAATGGAGGGAAGTAGCTAGATCTGTCTAAACAGCTCGCTCTAAGCTGCTGTATATGCAAACCTGTGAAGATCTTGGGCTGGTGTCTTAAAGAAGAATTTAGGAAGCTTGAAGTACAAAAATTATGTTGACATAATTGTCAGCGAGTAAGTTCGTATTACATAGAATTATCTTTTCTGCAAATGCGCATGCATGGGAACTCATAAAAACCATGGCATGCTTGCTCGGGTTGTTACACTAGGTAGAACTAAATTTTTGTGAGGAACAGAGAGGAAAACAAGGTGTTACAGTGATGTGCACTAAAATGTTGCCACACCAGCGTGTGTTTTAGCGGTGTTGAAAAATGCCGAGAACTACGTCGGCATCTGGTCTGGGTCAACGTGGTTGTGCTGTTCCACTCGCAAGGGTGGGTCTGTGTTAATTCAGATCAGGTGAAATCTGAACCTGAGTCTTTGAAATGTTTTGCAGCTCTATTGCCCTAATGTATTAACTGTTAGATCTTGTGGCCTCAGTGTTATACAGTTGATGTTTCAAGAAAATACTACGTAGTTCAACTTTACCTGGTATTTTCCATTTATCCTGAGAAATCCCATTAAAAAATAGTAGTGGATCTTGATGAATGCTTTTTATTATCATCAGAGTAGTTTGTGATCTTGCGCTTGTGAGTATAAAGTGAGATTTCAGCATTATGGCCAAACATTGAGTGAAAATTGGGGAGTAGGTTTCTGTTAAAGCTGAACGAATGTGTCCAGTTTCCTCCCATAATACTCGGGCACTTTATCAACCCCTGTTCTAGTTTCTCCATTACAATGACACTGTTCAGACATCATCTAGGGATAACCTTGTGTATGATCGCCTCTCCTCAAGTGAAGCCTCCTCTCACCTTGGCCCACAACAATATGCTGGGGCCAGTAGATTGCTGGCAAAAGCTCAGCCTTTCAGATCCACAAAAGGAAGCAGTCTGAGATCTGGGCGTCCATTTGCTCTGTCTGGAGATCCCTTTCTTGGTGTAGCAGTTGCCTGCCCTCTGCTCGGTGCTGTGCATTGTCTCTAACACAATGGCAGAAATGTACCAGCAAATGGAAAAGTTGGGACAGAGAGCTGGAATTTTATACAAAACTAGGAATTAATTTAATTGTGGTTGGTGGATAAAATAATGTGTATAGCCAGGGGCCAGCCCTCAGTAAGAATTGGTGGGTTAGGTCAAGATGAGTTTAAATCAAAACAATATGGAAGCAATGGATTGGTTTCCAGCAGGCTTTGTACCAGACCCATAAAATCCCAGTGCATTCCACAGCAGAAAGACTGAATAAGGACATTTGTTGAGCCTGTCACAGAGAGTTCTGTTTGTAGCCACCTTCTAAAGATGCATTTATGTGCAGTCAAGCTCATAACTGTGTGTGTGTGTGCGTATATTGTACGTAGACAATTTGGAGCAGGATTCTTGCGGCATTAGGAAAAATGTCTGGTTTGTTGAATTTACGCGATTACACATCGTGTGTTTTTTCAGCCACCCGTGAGTCTTGTGATTTTTCCACTGCAGGAAAACCTTTGTTGGCAGACAAAAAAAATCACCTTGTTCGTTTGTTAGTGAGGCTGCTTGTAAAGCATCCTCCAGAAAGCCAGTCTGGCTCTGGGTCTGACTCGTGAGCTTTGCTGTGTTAAATAAAACCTTGGTTATCAGTGAAGATAAAGGCTTTCGTAAACCCCTGGCCAAACATGAGTGCCCAGAAAAGTTGGGAAATATTTTGTTGACTTATTCTGTTATGCCAGGTGACAATCAAATGTGATCAAATTCGTTGCTACACACGGACTAGGCAGCTGTGCAAGGACCGGTGCCTGCATGGCCCGGTGGTTTGGTCTGAGCTTAGGGCTTGTTTCAGACTCTCCCGGGTGAAAAGAGCCTTGAATACTCTTACAGACTGATAATGCAGGAATAGGACCTATAGATAAATTTTGCCGTCTCAAAAATACGGCGCAGTTTGTGATAAAGCTGTGCAGAAAATAGCAAAAGCAGAGCAGCTTGGGGACCCTAAAGGAACACGCGGAATGAAAGCGGTAGCTGGCTTCTAACGTAATAAATATCTACAGGGAAGCTGTCACCGCTGTTCCTCTGCAGGCTGTGAGATCTGGACAATTACAGTCGTCATGTTATGCTCTGGAGTTGTTTCCATATGTAGCGTCTTCGTGCCCTTGTACCAAATGAGATCCTGGTAATACATCCTGATAAACAAGACAAGATAGAGAGCAGAGCCGTGTCAGAGCATCGCCTACAAGTCGGCATCACAAGTGTGTTTGTCCAGCTTCGGCTCTGTTGTTCCAAACATCTGGTTTACGTGTCAGGAGACCACCAGCGGTCGTTCATCACGGCTCGTTAAAATACCCTGAATGACCGGGGAGGACTGAGGCGAGTGTGACGTTCAGCATCCCTCGGGTGGCGTCGCTCCCGCAGCGTGGGAGAGAAAGGCACAGCCCTCCAGCGGGGCGAAGCGTGTGCCCCAGGGCCATCTGGCCTGCGCAAAAAGCCGTCGCTGTAGATGTTCAACATCAGAAGTGTTCGAGCAAAGAAATACAGAAACCTAGTGTCATGTGTGGCTGTTGACCTGTGACTTATTTCTCATCAAAGAACCCCCTAAAAGCAAGTATTTTGGGGTTGGGTTGGGTTTTTTTTTGTCATTCTGCACTTAGTTCAAATGTTACAAAATTGTGATCCTATAAACAGCTATTTTTGAGGTAAATTCAGACATGTTCTCCTACAGCTGGTATTTTTTAGGCTACCCCAGTGAAAATAAACAGTTTTACCCAAGTGTGGCTAGGAAGTACAATTTATGGAGTTGTTTTCGATGTATACGGTGATGATTCATTACATTTATATTGTTTAACAAAGGATTTGTGATATAAAGAGAGACTGTGTCTGGCAGATGCAATAAAAAAAAAAAAGGGGGGGAGGGAAGAACTGGGATGGTTCTAGAAGAACCTTACCTCTGCAATTCCTGACCACAGACTGGCTGTTTTTATAAAACCGTAGATACAGTTAAATGCTTTGCATAGCATTTTGCTTTTCTTTCTAATTACGGAGAAATCTGAAAATTACCAGCGAAACTGCTGGAGTTGTTTGGTTTGATATTGCTGGGACTTCAGTTCCCTGTGACCGACCTCTCTTGGGTACCCAAGAAATCTCTTAATCTTTACTTGGCAATGTGTATTTAAAGGTTGGATAATTTCTGCTTATTTAATACCTGGTTAACTCCTTGGCACTAGCTAAACACGTTTCCATTAAGTAAAATTTGTGGTTGTGCTGGTCCGATTAACTAACAGCCATTCTCTTTCAGTGTCATTTAAGCTTCATCTGTTTCCTAGGGGATGTCTCCTTAGTATAAAATTCAGTTCAGCAGGGTTTGCTGCAATAAAAGTTTAGCGAAGTTGAGCGCAGGAACCTTTTCTTTTCTCTTTACTTACCATTACAAACCCATCCGGACACGACCATTTCTGGGAGCGGGGAGCAACAGCCCACTGATGTGCAGGATGCTGCCCAACGACTGGCAACAAAGGGGTTTAACACAAGGAGGGTTCTACAACTCCCTGCTACAAAACACACCAGGGGCTTCCCGACGCTGACGGAGCAGGAAAGGCTTTGATCCTCTCCAAAATGCACCGAGTTCGCTGGAGGTAATTTGGTCTGTCTGGTGGGAGATAAAGACTGATCTCGCCCTGCAGAAGATTGCAGTAAAATGGCCGTCGTATTTCCCACGTCCCCTTCCTTCAGGTGTTATTTGAAAGGCCAAAATATTTGTCTGTTTTAGCATAAGCAGAAAATTTAAGTGAATCTCTGGATAACCAGTGCTCACAGCTGTGATCTGAATGAAAAACCTAGCTGAAAATCCCATGCTGCAAGCTTTCTAGCAAAATTTGTGAGAATTGGTGTTCCCAACCCAGAAAGATCATTTCCTTCAAACTTCATTTGTTCCTCGGAGCCATTAATACCACGGAAATGGTCAAAAAATTCTCTGCCGCTGGACTGCGTGCGACCGTTTCTCGATTGCAGGACTAAAGCAAACTTTTTTGTAAGCATTTGCAGAGAGCAAAACAGGTTCTGTTGACTCTTTCAGGAGCTAACTGTTTGCCTCCGGGCAGAAGGCAAACATGGAAAATTCCAGCCCCACAGGAATTTGAGAAAATTAAGAGCAACTGGGTTAGGAGGGCTGTAATCACCACTGGGTTTCGGCTCGAGGTGTTGCCGTTGCTGCAATCTCTGCGCGGTATCAGCTATTGCTGTGAAAGAGTAAAACCTCTGGCGTGGGTTACCTTCGGAAACGCAACGGGGCGTGAAGCCAACAACGAAATGGCAATAAGGACGCCGTAGCTGCTTCCCAGCCGCCCTCAGCTTTGGCGTTGGGCCTCGCTGCTGTGCCACAGGTGGGGATGGGGACCGAGGCGGGCGTTGCTCTCCGCCACCGTTGGCTTGTGTGACGAATGTGTCAATAACGGGGAAGAAGTGTTATTTATTATTTAAAGCTGCAGCAAGCTGTGCGGCGGAGGTTCAAGCTCTTCCGAATGAGTCTCCCGAGGCTTGGGAAGTCGCTGCCATTTGCCTTTTAGGCTTGGGTGAAATGCGAAGTTGAGAGGTGCCAGTGTTTGTGTGTGTGATTCGCGGCGGGGCTGGGATGAGGGAGACAGAAACAGCGTCTGTCTCGGTGAAAACAACCCCCAAAACCCCTCATCTGGTCTTATTCCCAAGCTCTCACAATGTTCACGTTAAAACAACAAGTGATACTTAGCCCATTTCTAGGCAGAATTATGAATCACGGTCTTTTGGGAATGCTGGCTTGTACACCTATGAAATTGGAATTTGTGCAGGCTTGAAAATAAGCTTGCTGGTAATACTTTCCTTGTTTTCTTTTTCCTAAAGTCTAAAGAGAAAGGTCTTGCCTGCATGTAAAAATTGCAGTGTTATAAATAATTTGTTCTTTCCCTTTCGAGACTGACTGTAAAAATGGAAATGTTTGCTTTCAGCCCGTTTTGTTTTCCGTCGACTTCATTTGATAGCTGTCCAGATAAAAATATTCGCTAATGTATTTTGACATATTTACTTAGAACGTGTGTGACGTCAGCTGGCTGTTACTGTCTTAGGAAATGTCAGCGTGATGTCATGCAGCCCCTTCATTCTAAATGAATTAAAGATGCAATACGGCCTCTCTGTCGGTTGCTGCACAAAATGTAGAGTCCACGAAGCCGTACAGCCACATCCATTTTGTATGAGCTCATAAGTATTTCAAGGTTTGTTGCAATAGCAGAAGGCACTGATCTGGTGTCTAATAGGTGGGAGAAATAAAGCACAACTCAAACCAGGGTCATCTTCAAGATATTTCCCATTGTGTGCTTTATGATTTTAATTTATATTTGCTGTCTAACCTGTTTTTCTACAGTCTTGGCATTCAGGTATACAGCCATCGACTGTTTCTATGACTGATTCATAGAAGAGTATAAATTACCAAATTAATGCCTCTGCATATTTTCTGCACTTAAGCTAACGGTAGGGGAATTTGCCCAGGTGACCTCAGTGCCTTAAAACGTGACATAAATATAAAATAATGAAAATGATCTCACTCCTTTATAGATGTGCCCAATTCATATTGGGAGTGAGATCAGCATTCCTCTATTTGTCCAACTCCTAATTACCAGGCAATCAAGTTATACCTTAGTTGAAATAACAATAATATTGGCTGGTTCAAACATCTCCGAGGGATATCTAGATACAAACAAACCCAAGGAAAAATTCGTGCCAAACTGCTCAGGTTTACATGTGATCCCCTGTAAATGAGGTCACAGTTTGCAGAAAGCTTCAGCCCTAGGTCAGAAGTCAGCTTCCAAGAATTAAAAATGACCCTTCCGTAACTGCTACGTTCAGAGTTGTGATTTCTGGTTTTACGATGTGCTGCTTGGCTTTCTTCTGGCCACCTTCCATGGCCCTAGCTCTGAGGCACACTACCCTACCGGATCGCTCAGGGCTGCAAGTCTCACAGTTACTTGGAGGTAATACTCTTAATTTCAGTGACTTCAAAGAAATCAGTGACAGTTTGGTCCAGATTAAAAAAATAATAATTAAAAAAATATAAAAAATTTATTCCAGCTGTTTTCCTTTTCACCTACAGCATGTGGTTATCAAAAAATTTCACAAAGTTCCTCCTCTAAAAATCAGATTTTGCCGTGAGTAGGTTTTTTTTTTTGCTACCTACAGCCATCATCATCCATCAGGCACTTTGGTGGAATGAGGAGTCCTGTGTGTAAGAGCATCATCGGTCTTGGGTCTCCATCCAGGTGAAGCAGAAGGAAAGTCCACCAGCTCAACTCAAGGCTGGAGTTACCCGGTCCCTGCTCAGGACGCAGCTCTGCAGGTGGTGGTCTGGGCCAAGCTGCGCTTCAGGCCAGGGGCTCCCCAAAACCCCTGTCAGTGTCTCTGTGCTCTGCAGGAGCCATGAGGTTTGCCCGTGGCCTTCAGGTGGGCAGGGCGGGCTGCTCGGTTGTCGCCATTCGGGGCCTTCGTCTTTGCCGCTGGCCATGAAATTGTGTAGGCAGGCCCAGCGCTGGCTGCGTGCTGGTTTGCCCGTGTAGCTGCGAGTATTAATCGCTTCCAGACAGGCCAAGCAAAACCAAACAGAAAAACCTCAGCAGGCCGAGATGCTTTTACTTCCACGTGCTCTGAATAAGTCTGTTCGTGATGGGTCCACCACAGTTTGTTCCTTGACTTTCCTATCGTACCTCAGAAGTCCAGTTTAAAAAGTGTGCAATAGTAACAGCAGTGTGCTAGGGGTCTAAATATTTACGGTGATACGCTCTTTAACTTATAGGGGGTGCAATCACCTATTTAGTGGAGACTTTGACTCCAAGATAGAAGCAGAGACCATATGGATGCACTTCCATGAGGAACAGAAAGGCTGGCAAAGGTGACAACCCCCCATTTTTTTTTCAGCTTCGTGAAGATCTGGGAAAAGAAATCTTTTGGTAGACACGGTAGGATTCCAACAGGTATGGTACAGAAAACGAGTTCTCAGCAGGATGGGAGAAGAGCTGTCTTCAATTAATTTTGTTATCTAAGGTTAATTGAGGAAGAAACTGCTTGAGCTTCACTTGAAATAACTGCATAAGACTAGGGAGTTCCTTATGAATTCTAACTCCAAATTAGACCCTGAATTATCTTCTTTTTTTCCTCTAAACATGTGTGTTTGTACTTAGTTTCCTGTCACTGGGCTGAAACCAAAAGTTTTCACTCCCTATGCATTGCTCAAAGCGGATCTTTTAGATGTGACCAAGTGAGAAAACCAGAGACATGTCTGTGTGCCTTTGCAAAGACCTCCCGACCTTCCTGCCTGAAGAAGGAAGACCCCATCAACTGGGCCTTACGCTGAAGGGCAGTGGAAACGTGTAGCACGGGGAGGACAGAGCCCTGAGGTGGCTCAATGGGGGGGAAAAAGCAGCCTCTGAGCTCCAGGAGTACAGAGATGGCACATGGTGAAGGGACACTGGTGGCTTGGCCCAGGAGATACACCAGCAGAGACTGTGATTCCTTCCTTCAGTCCTTCCTTACTCCTTGGGGTAGGTCCTTTTCAAACACGTATTTTGAGGAAGCCTTGCTGTGGATTCACTGGCTGTGCAGCTCAAAACTCGGTCTCTCCAGGCGTGTGAAGGCAGGAGGAGCTCTTGGCACGTGTGTGCACACCAGCCAGGGCCAGAGAAGCAGAGCCCCAGGCAGTTCCCCGCACGGACGCGTGCCAGCCGGGGCACGCTGCTCACCCTGCAGCCTTGCCTTTATGCTCAGGTATTGATTAGCAAAACAAGCTCGTTACAAAATTGAAAAAATTAATTTTGGTTAGTTTTATCTTCCCCCAAGGAAAATTCACAATCTTTTTTTTTTTTTCTCTGACAGACAGGATTTTAGTTCTCACGTTCTTTATTTTACTGGTGACCATCTGGTACTTCGTCGATGCTTTACTGGTGCTGGATATTGATTTCTGTAACGATTCCCGTGCAACCTGACTCTAATTATTTGATTTTTTTTTTTCTGTTTTTAAAGTAGATTAGATGCTATTTTTGCTCTTGGCTCCAGTCACTTGCTTTTCCCCCACACAATGAAAAAAGAACATGCCTAAATGTAAATAACAGGGTGGGTTTTTTTTTTAAAAAAGTAATGTTCTAAGACGTGCCGTGGAGACTGTGCTTTTACTTGTTGCGCTAAGCAGGCATCTGACGTGCTTTAGCAGGGATCGTGGCTTTCTGGGGATTTCTCAGCTCACCTGATGAGTAAGGACGCGGTGGCCCCAGCTGCGTGGGACCAGACCCCACCAGAGACGTGCCCCCCGCTGGGCGTTTTTTGTTTCTGTGCTCCCAGGCTCTGCTGTGCCTGCTGCCGTCGAGGAGGAGGAGGGAGGAGGAGGCTGCAGCCCCAGCGCGGTGGCTGGGGACCCCTTGGAGCATCTCTCCAGACTCGCCTGGAGCCAGACAGCAGCAGGGGACCACGAACGCTGTGGGCGAGGTAGGAGCCACCTCAGTTCTCGATGGCTTTTGCAGGCGTGGCCCGAAAGCCTGATGTTGCCCTCCAGATGTTCCTCGTGGTTGCTTTGGGCTCATCTGTGCTCCGACCTGGCTGTCCTTTGCTGCCAGCCTGTGGGTGCTGCCCTGGTTCTCGCCTGCAGCCGGGCTCCTGCGTGGAGGTGGTCCCTGGTACGGCCACAGGTCTCCCCGGCCGCCGCGGGCCCGGGCGAGCTGCCGCAGCTCTGCCCAGGGCTGCCATCGCCTCGTCAGGCGTGCAACAGCCCCCTGCACGCTTGCGTACGGCACTAGTGGAGAAAAGATCCCAAGAACCCCTTGGAAAATGCCTTTTTTTTTTGTGTGTGGAAACGCCCCACTGCCTCCTGTTACAATATTTATAGGGCAGTTCTGTTTTATCAGCCCTACGTTCATATTGAAGTTTAATGTCAACATTAGTATGAAATGTCTGTAAGGGTTTGGAAAACAGGAATCAGAAAGATCAAATATTTTATTTTGGCGCGGTAAACTTTTAAAGTCTCCCTTGCGTTTTGATGGAAAAAAATGCATATTACTGAACAATTTAGTCTCAAAAGTCTTTCTCTGACGTAGGACTTACCAGGTACCTTCGACGGCGTGATTGAAATGCGTGAAAAATCAGCGTCACCCTTACCTGTACCCCGGGCAGTGCTGTCTAAAGGCCTCCGCTGTTCTGGGGTTCCTCTGTTAAAAGGCACAATAGCGACCGGCTCTGTGCGGTGAGGGTTGCACAGCTGAAGCAACGCAGGTTTTACCAATGGTGTGTACGTTCCCCGGTCAATTAAAACTGCTCCCTGCCCAGAAAGCCGGTGTCACGGCTCCAGGTTTTTGACTTTTAGCAGGGGCTCTCATTTGCTTCTGCTCTTACGAACACAGAGCAAACCCCTGTAAATGCTGATAAGGGGTCAGACAGTCGCGGGTGCCTCGCAGATGTGGTTGCAGAGGTCACCACGAAAGAGACTCATGAAGAGGACGCAGCACAGCCGGGTTATTACGGAGTTATTTATTTGTAGTGCGCTGCAAGAGTGCCTGTAGATGCACCTACTAGTGCTGCAGTGGAGTTCTGAAAGGTTTTCAGCTCCCTGGAAAATTATTATAGCTATAATGATACACATATATGGTACCGAACTATTTTTAAAGTTAATAATGAGCAATTCATAGTTCACAGGTTTTCATTTGTATGGCAACGTTTTTCCTTTGAAATAAAGTGTTCTAAGTATGAATAATACTGAAAAAATGAAATAAAATTCCCTTTGGAGACAGATTTGTTTGTTAGTAATCTTTTTCAATTTTCTGGTGAAAAAACATGTGTGTCTAATTACTAATTAATGGCAAATAGCATTCCCTTCACCCCCAGATGAAGGCTTCAACATGAGCTACAGGGGGCTTGCTGTCTTTGGTGGTTAGATTTATATAAATAAACTCTTTAAAATATTGCAGTAGTTACTGTTAAACCCTGGTTTGTTACAGATTATTCATTTTTTTTTTAAATTTATGACGATTTAGAAGTGCGTTGCATTCATTTCTTCTCGGAATTGTAGTTTAAGGTAGCGTTCTGTTACTGAAGGTGGAGTGATAGATTCTTGCTGCTAGTCCCCGTTTCCATCCCTGCTTCCATATTTAATTTCACGCATTCAGAAACTGAGACAAATTCCAGCGAGACTTCAGCGTATTTTCCTAATGTCTTTGTGGTGGATCTGATGGTGCCCGGTGTCAGAGCAGTGCCGCTTCTCCCTGAAAATCTGCTTTGTGTAGGATACCTGGAATGATTATTATGGTTTGATACATACGTTTACAGGCACATACATGTATCCCTATGCATATACGTGGATGGATGCGTATGTCTTTATATTTGTATGTCTCTGTGTATATAAATATAACTCTTCAAATATATATAAGCCTCTTTTCCTCTTCTAGGATACCACTCAGTCTGCCTGAGTGCGACCAGCAGCGAAGTTTTTCTTAAATGACCCGTATCTGGCTGAGGATCCTGTTCTTAATTTAAAGCTAAAGGATAAGTCTCTCCGTTGCAGAGAAACATGATGACTCGGATCCCCGCTCCAAAGCCAAAAGCGAGGAGGTGAGTACCGAGCGCCCGCATCCTGGGATGGAGCTGCCGTGGGGCAGCGCGGAGCTGGGATTCTCCGTAAGACCCTGTTGTTAAAAGGCAGACCCTTCCCGAAGCGCCGCTCTCTCAGGGTGCCTTCACGGGGGCAGCCGCTCTGCCCACGCGGGGTGAGGGCTTAAATGGCCGCTCGTATCTTGGGCTGGCTGTTGTCTGGTTTTTACGGGACCAAGCGCATGGTCATCAGTGAATAAATCGGCCAATAAGAGACTAATTCTGGGCAGACAGGCAAGTATTTCTGGGTTTTGCTGTCCCGCGTGACAGCAGTGGGCTTTGCAGTCGTGTGTGACCTTCCCCGAGCTCATTCACATCACTTTTGCTTTTCACCAGAAGAAGTTATAACTAGCGAAAACAACTCGGTCAGTATAATGTTCACCGCTTTGCTATCAAAGGCTTTAAAGACTGACTCGAAGAACGCCTCTTTTTGGGTTTTGACTTAGCAATGATTTCTTTGGCGTGGAAAACATCGCTCCTAGTTGATTCCTCGGCTCCAACAGATAGCTCCAAAGCCCACGTATAGGCTTTAAACGTACCGCTTGTGTCCTCTTCCGCCAAGGTTGTTTGCGGGGCGTATCGAGAAACAGTTTGTGATTAATCAAACTGTTCATTATAGCCGTTTATTTTACACGGGAGCACCACATAGGTATTTACTGGAGGTGGTGGCAACGCTGCGTGATCAGGATCCCTGTCCGAGGGCTGGTGTATAATTATAGAACTGCTATCATTTGCATATTGCCAGGATGCTGCCAGCAAATATTAATGGCTTACTTTTTATTCATTTAGCCTGTGTTTTTGAAAGATGCCTAAAAACAAAAAGATCATATCTGTATGTTGTGTTTTAATTTATTTTCACCTTTTTGTCTCCTTTGGAGACCCCTAGTGTATCAGCACTTTGTTTACCACAAATTAAACCTTAGCTGATTGTTTACCAGACTGAAGACCCTTGTGCATTACTCCGGCACTTTCCCTTTTTTTAATAATCACAACCTGGGATTCATTTGCAAGAGGCCCTAATCTGCATGAGAATTATACAATTAACTTTTGATTAACCGCCTAGTTCTTTTCGAAACCGCAGTGTATAGGATACTCTGCATTTAAATAATTTTCCTTAAATTGGGAGCAGGCCTTTCATTAAACCGGTGAGTTTGACTAAACAACAACATTTGGAGATAATCAGGGTCAAAACAATAGGCGAGGCTGCAAGGCTAGAATGTCATCTTTAAATATAACAGCTGAGATAAAGGCACCCAGATTGCGCCTTATCGAAACACAAAAAATCAAAGCTCTCTCTTGTCTGTGGCAAAATACCAGGCCCTAGTGTTTAGGGCGACCATTGTTTGGGCCTATAAGTGTTGCAGGATTTGCATTCAGAGAGCCGGGTCTAACACACATTACATCACGTAGGGTACTTATCTCGGCGTCTGACAATAATTATCAGGAAGAATATACTCAGAATGACTTTTTTGTGATTTTTATGCATCCCCAACACAAGGAAGGGGAGATAACAGCATTATGAAAAAGGGGAGAGTCTCCAAAGGCTCTCCCTGGAGCTGCGTTCTTCGATTAAATTTGCTATGCCACTCTGGTGTGCTGAACAAGTGGAAAGAAAGACTATGAGGCTTTTATAGAGGGTAATAATAGTCCTGAACACAGCCCTTACCAAAAGATAAGATCCATTGTCAAAACAAACAAAAGAAGCGGTATTAAACACCACTTGAAGAATATATATGAGCAAAGTTTTAAATCCTTGGCTTTTCTCGTACCTTGAACCTGGCTCTGCCGCGTGGCCATGTTCTAACCAGACACCTTTGTGTTCACTGCGCCTTTTCCCTCCTTCCTGCACCAGGGGTTTTTCACAGCGGGGTCTATCTGTGGTCCCAGGAAAGACAGAGAAGAGATTTAAATCATCACACCCCAAGTTTGGTGCCTGCTCTGTTTTGGTGGTGTTTTTTTTTTTTTTTTGATATATTTGCTGACAATCCAGTATTTTGTTCCTATAATGCCTTTGCTGAAGGGCACTGTAGTAGTTTATTGCTCATTTTTTCACAAGATGACAGTGTTCTCACCTCAAAGCTCAGCTGCAGCTCACCACGAGACAGCCGAGGGTGATGTACACCCGGGCGCTAATGGCTCGATCCGGCAAACCTTGGATGGCCACGTGGTAATTCCCAAGGACGCCCTTTGGCACTGGGTCAGTCTCCAACCATTCCCAACCTGCTGCTGGCTGAAAATATGAGAGCCTGTTTCTCTTTTAACAGACATAGATTTGACCTGCAAATTGGGCAATCCAGGTGCACTCTTCCCCAAAGCTGCGTGGGTGACGATCGCCACCGCTGTGTAAAGGGAGGGTACGTCGGGTTAGACAACTGTGTTGGGAAAAATCGTGGCTGTGATGTACAAATCATAAACATCGATGTTTTTCCTCACTACAGTTATGATTACTGGGTTAGGAATAGGCATTTGGCAGCAAGAATGGCACGTGGAGAAACAAATGTATAGGTAAACGATATGTGAATTAAAGCAGGGCTGACTTTGACTACAAAATCTGGCTGGCACCAGACATTTAAGACAAACCTGCTTAAAAGAACAGGTACGTTTTGCATGGTACAGGTTGTTAAACTTAAAGGCTACTTCTGCACTTCAGTTTTTGAGTTGCTCAGCGGTTATTTCACCTTTTTTTGCCACAACCTGCCGTTGGTCCCGCCTTGCTGCCCACCTCGCTCCCGCCTCCGGTGCGGCCAAGGAGAGAGCGCGGAGAGGAGCCGCTCGCTCCTCCGCCTGCTCCCCGCCATCCCTCCGCCGACGGGGGAAGCTGCCAAACCACAGCGGGGCTCTATGGGGTACAGTCAGCTCCGGCAAACCCTTTCGGAAGAGAGGATCAAAGGATGCTCCCCCACCGCCGCGTGCGGGGAGGCCCGGGTGCTTTGCGGCCTGCCTGTGGCTGTAGCGCAGCAGCGACACCGACGCTGTGCCCTTAAAGGGCTTCTGAAATGCTTTATTTTCCACGGCACAGTGTACGAAGCGCCAAAAATACCATTTAAGAAATGCAAACAACACGTGAAGGAGAGGGGGAGGAGAAGTTTTCAGGGGCCTCGGTGCAAATGCCTGCCAGCGATGCTTTCGGAAAGTGTAATCCTGGTGGCTGAACGAAGCTGGAAGTCAGAGCTCAGAGGTATAATCTGTTGGAAGTGAGAATTCACGTACAATGTTTATGAAAAAAATCAGCAATTATCCAAGGTCAGAGGATATGCCAAGATAGGATGTGGTTTCCAGTTCCCATGGATCAAGAACTTCTGATACTTTTATTCAAGGAAACCAAAAGGTGTTGATGTTGGATTGTCTCAGATTTGTCCCAAGACATCAGGGAAACTTGGTAAGGTGATTAGAGACAACCCCCCCCCTGCCAAGAGAAATGCGCTGGAAGGTGTTTCTGAACAGAACCACCAAGGTTTGCTGCTGCTTTAGTCCCTTTATCTGCTCAATAGCCCGCAATAGGATGCTGATCTCAGAAAGTGGGACTGGTGGAGGAATTTTGCCAGCATCATACTTAAATGCGTGTTGGAACTTTTTCTGAGACACTGTGTTTTACATAAATTATCCCACAAGCTTTTACAATGTGTGTGTATATATATATATAAATAAAAATAGCACGTTTTTAAGAACAACAGAGGCAGTAAGTGCAATCCCTCTTAAATATTCTGCACGTACTGAAGCAGAGAGAGCTGAACAGATTTGAGCTCAGCTGCTGCACCTGCTTTTCCTGCTGCTGCCTCCTGGCTCCTGGTGCTGCCTTCCAGCCTCTGGCTCTGTCTCCCAGCCTCCGACCTGCTCCGAAGGTCTCTCTGAGCTAACTCCTGGAGACCCGCTGGAGCCGAATCGCCGCTCCCTTACCTGGGGACTGAGCAACGTGTTTTGGGGAGAGATCAGTGAGGGAAGGGCTGGGGAGGAGAAGGAGGGAGCGTGGGGACGTGGTTGGAGTCCAGGGAAGCGAATGATTCATTTGGTACCTCAGAAAGTTCAGAAGTTCAATCCTGACGGAGCTTTGGTGGCTCAGAGAAGTATCTTTATAAAGGTGTGACCCTTTCGAATCTTTTGTTTCAGCCTTCTGGGTTTTTTTTTTTTCTTTTTTCTCTTTACTCCTTTTCCTAAGCTTTTATTGCTTTCAGGGGACCCCTTTCTTCTCCTAAATTGAATCCAGGTCCTTGCTTCTGTTCCCTTCCTGCTTGTTTTACCCTCCTTTTTTTTTTTTCCCCCCAGCAGACTGTGTACCTTTTTGTTACTGCATTGTTGAGTCACTTGTGGTATTCGCTTCTTTATAGCGTGCTATACGCCCATGATGGAGCGCGTCTCATAGTGCACAAGCAGTCCCAATGATTCAGGAATTGAGGTGAGTCCCTCAGATCATGTCATTCGGCTTAAAAATAAGATTGTAAAAAGAAAAATGGCATTGGCGTCCCTGTATTTGGCTTCTGTTTTTCTTAACCTTATGGGTACTTAAGAAAAAAAAAAAAAAAGGAAAAGGAAAGGAATCAGAGATGTACAAAAGCACAGCTTTGTGAGCAATGCTAAGTACCTTGGGGCTTGTGATTAAATCTGTATATAACATTTGAATGGAGCAAGAGAAGAGACTTTATTTCCTAAGTAAATCAAAGTGCTTCAATATGGAACAAAGTGCAAGCCTGTATTTATACGTTGCTCTCAGCTGCTCTTGCAGAGCATCACACCCACTCCAGGGCACACCAGCAACCAGCAGCAGCCCTGCTGCCCCCAAACTTAAGGGCTTCTTTAGCACACAAAGCCAGATGTCTGATTTTCAGCTCCAGCTATCAAAAGCCCGAGAGCACTGCTGGGTGCTGAGAAACTAAGCCCCTGCCTTGGGAGCTGTGGTGCTGCCGTGACCAGCGTGCTCCTCTGCCTGTCCCTCTGCCAGGACGAGGGGACAAGCCTTCGGGAGGCCGCGGAGGGACGGTGATGACGGCTTGTCCTCCACCCCAGGCGATGGTGGCATCGACCGGTCCCCACTGGGAGAGGAGCCAGGGGGATGTGAAGGCAAGACCCCGGGCCTGCTGCGGGCAAGGCTGAGCCAAGGTGTGAAGCCATTGCTTTTAACACAGATTTCACCAAAAATAGGTGTAAAGTGAGTTGCTGCTAAAATGCTGCCAGGTAGATCTCTCAGTGACAGTATTGCCTCAGGGCAGAGAGTTCCCTCCTCTTTGGTTTTGCTTTTTGTTGAAGTTTTTTTTTGGGGGGGGGGGGGGGGGTATTTCTTTGATGATTGACCTAATATTGGTTCTAAAGCTCTTTCCTTAGCTGCTTCTTGCAAGTTTTATGAGTGACTCCACAGCTTTTCTCTATATGTTTTTTGCTTTACGGAAAAGTGACAGCCAAGGGTTCTGCAGCCTCAACGATGGCCGTTGCCTCAGTCCAGCTCCAGGACACCCAAGTGCCGACCCATGAGGGCCCCTTCTTGCCTCTGACAACCTGGCACAGCCTCTGCTGCAGGCTGACCGTAGCTAGTGCAGTGGGTGTGACTTAAATTATTATTATTTCTGCATTATTATTACTTTTTAATATATTAACATTTAATAGGAATGTCACCTTGACAGAAACACTCAATACTAAGATGTGGTGATGATAAGGTGATGTCACCAGGACTATGGAAAAGACACGTGTGCGATGCTAAAAGCAATGCCCGTTTAGAGATGTCTAACAGACCATTACAGATCTCAGCCGGAGGAAGCTACGTATTAAAGTTGCTTTATTTTATTGTTTATGCCTCCTTGAACTGGCCTGCCTGGAACAGTTTTGCTGCCTTTTCCTTTTTGCCCTGGTAAAGGCTCACCTGCTAGAAATACCCAGAGTTCCGATTTCAGCTCAAGAACTATGCCAAGACACACCTCAATTTCAGGATGAGCTCCATGTTGAAGGTACGAGAGTGGAAAAATAACAATGTGGTCAGGTTGTTCACCTTGGATGTGGGAAATCTCACCTGTCCGCTGCTTCGCCTGAGCCCAGCAGATCACAGGGAGAGATTCAAGACCCTGCCACCAAATGAGCATCCCAGTCCTTCAGCGACAGACAATGCTGGGCTATGCTCTCTTTTTGTAAAAAAAATATGGCAAACCTTGCTTTTATTTGCACTGGCAACATTGCTGGAATCGCAGGTCAGTCTTTGACTGGAGAAGATTGTTCAGCTCGACTCTCAATTTTCCTTTGTGTTATCTCAGAAGAGCTACTTTCTTTTTATCCAAGTGTCCAGAACCACCCAGAGTTTCAAGGTACATTTACATGGAGTTAAATGAGCCAGCTCGGGTTGTATAAGGCTTTAATTTGTCTGATCTATGTTATGTATCTTTACAGGACAGAAACAATCTCTGCAAAGCTGCCGTTAGTGATTTCATGCTTGTCATGAACTTCGAATGCTCTTCTCTGAACTAAAGTACAACTGAGCCAGAACAACTTTAGTTGACGCTCCTCGAGCAGCTGCAAGACCTGGCAGACAGCAGAGTTTATGCTTTTTCCATTTCGAGACAATGCCTTAGTTTGTTCCAGAACTTAAATTTAAAAAAAAAAAAAAAAAAAAAAAAGTTAGAAAACAACATCTTGCACAGAAACAAGATGCTCACTTAATTTTCTGACAGAGTGGAGAAGCCTTTGGGGGATCTTGAAAGCATCTACAGCCAGAAGGCATGTGTGAGGTGCAGCAGGACGACAGGCTTGCAGCAGGAGGAGAGGCTTGTAGCTTCTCCACATGACAGAGTCTGGCAGTCTAAGTCAGTAATTATTATGTTTAAAAAAAAACTGGTGTAGCAAGTAGGAAGGGAAGCATAAAACCTTGGAGATTAAATTCGAGTATCTGTGATTTAAAGAAAAATATATTTAAATGAGAGTTTTCACAAGAATTTCCGCTCTTTACCCTGCACTAATAACCAGGAACACAGCTGCTGTTGTCTGTGGCGGGACTTACTGCGGCAGGACTTCAGAGGCCAGCGTCCTTCCAGCGAGTCCTTCCACCGGTCGCCTTCTGCGGAGCGCGCTACGTCTCGGTTTCACGTTGTCTGATATTCCCTCTCCCGCGCTTCGCTGATTTATTAGTTCTTCTTTCCCCTCTCTCTGTCTGACAACACCACACGGGCACGGATCAGGGAAAAACACGCCGACCGCTGAGCTCCTGCGGTGCGTGAACAGATGCTCTGTCGATCGGCGCGGCGCTGGGCTGTCCGGCGAGCTCCGTACCTGAGCTGCGCTGATAGAGCTCCCTGCGAGCCGCCAGGGCCAGGCAAGCCCTGGCTGACAGTGCTTGTGCTCATTTAATACGGTGGAAGCACGTCTGTGACCTTGACCGGGTCCCTGTTGCTAGAGGGTGTGTAAATTTACAGGGGTTTCATTGTCGCCCGTGGTACAGCGTGGAACTGGTTTCCTCTGTAACACCTCACTGGGGCTGGGAAAGCTTTACCTGTGCATCTGGATGTTGTGAATGCGTTGCCTTTCTGAAAGTCCAGACCTAACATAGAAGCTCTTGTTTCCTCTCGTGAACCAACCATTAGCATCCTTTCCTAATTAGGGACTTCTCAAAAGCCTTTCTTATAGAATCATGGACTCATTTTGGTTGGAAAAGACTTTTTAAGATCATCAGGTCCAACCATTACCCTAACACCGCCAAGGCCACCACTAAACCAAGTCCCTCAGCACCACATCTGGATGTCTTTTGAACACCTCCAGAGATGGTGACTCCACCGCCTCCCTGGGCAGCCTGTTCCAATGTCTGACCACTCTTTCGGTAAAGAAGTTTATCCTAAAGTCCAATATACTTGACTTTTTTTTTTTTTTTTTTTTTTCCCAGAGAATTTACAGAAAATCTGTGACAGTCTCTAGGTTCTATCTCCAGATTTTAGATTTAGCACATCGAGGTGTAAGGCTATGCATCTGTATTAAGATAACACTTTTTACTGATAAAAATCAAAGTTCATGGATAAGTTTACAGATAACAGCACAGATACTCATTATCTTCCTATCTCTGTCATTCTGGGCATCATTAATTGGCTAAAATATTAAAGGTAGGCTGTCATCGCTGATGACCGCTTCATTTACAGTTCTGAATGACAGGGAAGTTGAGAGTATCGACAGGGCTGACAGTGAATTTGGGAAGGAGGGAGTCTTAGGAGGAAAGATCGGGAGTCTTAAGAGGAAAGGTCAGGAGTCCAATTTTGCTCACTTTAAATCAGAATTTGAATGGAGACATTCAGGAAAAGGTGTCAACGGAGAGAGTGAAAGGCAAGACTGAATGAAAGGAGACAAATTGTGACCGGAGAGGTAGATCTGGGAGTCATTTCTATAAAAAGGGACATTAAACTGTCTATGTGGATACGCTGCTGAGCCATCCACCTCGTTGTCAGAAGTAGGAGGTTCGTTACAGGATGTTCTGCAGAAGAAGATGAAGGGGGCAAAAGAGGAAGGTGAGAACTGAAGGGGAAGAGTAAGAGAAGCAGAAATTTCCAGAAAGGCTCATGAGTCCCATGAGGGGTTTAGTCAAAGGGTGAGTAGAGGCTGCTGAAATAGGGTTCAAACAAAGGTGAAAGTTGTTGACAGAATTAGAGGACTGGCCTTCATTTCCCTGAGAAAAGGGGAATGTACCTGTCTTGAGCCATTCTGGGCTGTATTTCAGATTAACAGGCAAATGTATTGTGCAGTTTTATAACCGGGGAATAAAAGCTTCAAACTGTTGCTCTGGGTGGATTAGACCACCTCCAGAGATCCCTTCCAATCTCAGGTATTGCATGACTCTTCCAGATTCCAATCCTACAAGTATATGGTAAGGCTATTTGAAATACTCAGCAGCTTCTGAGCCATACTCATACAGATTATGGGTTTTTTGTTCAGTTTTTAAGGAAAACTATCTTTCAACGCGGGAAAAGGTTATGTCTGTATTGTATTATACTGAAGTGGGTTCAGGAAAGGTGCTTTAATGTACTGTCAAAAGAAAATCTGTGTTGCCCATCGCAGCACAAAGGTGAGGGGTGAGGAATTATTATTGTCCTAATTGTACAGGCAGGGAAATGGGATGAAGAAAACGAGAAGCTCAAGGTCACATCCAAGTCTGTGACAGAGCTGGGAACAGAATCGAGGCTCTTTGCTCCAATCAATACATTAATAATGTCAATGACCACCTCGCTTACCTTTTTCCCTTGCACATTACCTCAGTGAGGAACCAGCTACTTTGTTAAAAAGCTCGTGAGATTAATCAGTACTGCTGGAAATGGTTGGAACAGCACCATTTTGCAATTACAGTTCAATTCTCTCTAAAATTTAAGCTGCTGTGTGACGCTGAGGGCATTAAGAAGATGGTCTGTGAGGAGGTAAGGTGCCACTGAGTCATATTGTGTGCTCTCTCACCTTTAAATTGTCCTACCTGGCCCTGGGTGAGTCAGCAGAGAGCAGGTGATGTATTTCTGATCGCTGCCTTTTAGTTTTGCAAAATAACTCCTAAAGCCAATTTGGAATTGTTACAGGACCATCACTTACGGTGGGGGCGCTGCCAGTGTGAACACGCAGTAGCAGATATGATAATAACTGATTTTGAAGGATCTGGTTTCACTGCTTGCAATCTAGCAGGAGAGAAAAACAAATGAGTTGACAGATTTGCTGCTGAGCAAAAGTTATTGGTAAGTAGTTGAATTCACAGCGCTCGTTTCTTTTTGCAATGCACTTTACATCAAGTCTCGTTTTTGACTTCCCAATTCAGAAAAGCCTCGTTCAGTCGCTGGCGCTGAGTGAAAACTCTGCAGTTACACGCTGGCAATGTTAGAGTAGGGCTTCTCATGCATTATCACATTATTTTTGCTATCAGTTCAAGGAAATGGACACTTGATTCATCTTCTCGCGTATATTGATTCAATCCTCCTTTTAATTTAGCACTGGAGGAGGCTATTAGCCTCCATTCGCATTTACAATAAGATAATATAACCTGATAGCTGTTCTCCCAATCCATTATGGAAGAGAGATAAAATAGTTTTGTTTCTGTATGTAAGGATCTATTGACTTATTCTCCTCAGCCGCCTTTACAGCGGTTGCTGTCCTCCGTACTGTATGTCTTAATAGCGTTTCACCCAGGTGGAGTATTGATGAAAGCTCCCTCTGAAGAGCAGAGATAAAGGCACGGGTAATGCCTTTCGCTCTAAAAAGGAATCCAGCTTTTCCCCTTGAACTCCTTTTAACCGTATTAAGGATTGTGCCAAACAAACACAACCTCTGTCATCGCCACTAGTCTTTTTTTTTTGTGATTCTCAAACTGCAAACCTGAGTAAATCTTCTCCTGGCAGCACCCCTCACTCCACCAGCATCGCCCGAGGCCCTTCTAGACGGGCCTTCAGCCGCATCACCCACATCTGAGCTCCAGCACAGCTCGCTGTCTGCCCAGCAGCTGCTTGATCAGACCATCCAGACCCACCTATGGTCTTGGGAAGGCTCATTTATTTCATGTGTTACTGCACGCCTGTCTTGTCTCACCCCAACACGTGGCTGTTGCCTTAGGCAGCTCCATGGCGTCCGCTCAGGGCCTCTTCCTCCGCACCCCTGCTCTGTTCCTGGCCTCGTTACTCACAGGTTGGTCACACCAAGATCTTTAAAAGTGCAATTCCTAGGCACATACTCAAGAATCCTTTTCCATCATTCAGAAATCAGTGACTTTCTTTTAATTCTTAGTCCGGGACAGTTTTTTGAAGAATAGACACTATGCCTTGCTCCTCTACCGGCAAGCCCTGATGGCATAGAGAGGTCGTGCCACTGCTATTTATAAGCAGGAAGGAGGAAGAGAGGGGAAAATCCAGAGGTTTCTCTAAAAGAGTATGAACCTCGATGTATTCTGCCAGGCTACATGCAGAAGCGTTGGGTGCCTCTCCGTTTCAGCCTCCGTGGAAGCCCTGTGGGGTGGGCAAGGGCATTCGGCAAGAGCAAAGCCCGTGCGTGAGGGCGGGTGCGTTTCGCTTCTGCAGCTTCACCCATTCCGGTATCTGACGGGGAGCTTGGACGTGCTGCTGGGTCTTTGTCGGCCCTTTTATCCTCAATTATCAAAAATTCACAATGACCAGAAACAAATCTTACATCCATCTATACCCTCCTATGCCCAGCCATAAGCCAATAATTAATTTGCAAAGTGGAAGATGAGAAATACTCAGTGGAAATTTTTTTTTAAAAAATACTGCCCCAGACCTGCCTTTACTTGTAATAAGGTGGCAGTGATCCATTTCTTATTTATTTCTGTTTATATTTCTTGTACAGACTAAAATATATCAAAGATTAGTAAGAATTTTTTATGTTGCTAAGAAAAAAAGTTTTTGTGTAATAATACACTTCTTTTTTTAAAAAAATCATTAATATAACGTGTTAAAAAGTCATGATTCTAATAGTTCTTGCCATGGAAAAGGTACAACTGAATTAAATTAATACATAGGAGACTTGTTTTGTTCTGCAGTAACTACTACTGTTCTTTGAAAGGCTGTTCTTTTTTTGAGTTCCTTATCTGAAAAGGTTTACCATGTCTTCATGCAAGTAGTTGTCATGCTTTAGAAAAATCACAAGCAGCAAAAAGTCAGAATTGTCAGTTCAGAAGACACTGCTTGTTCCACTGGGTAAAACGGAGAAAGCAACGCTGGCAAACGATCTTTAGGAGGAAAAAAAAAAAAAAAACACAACAAAAAACAAACCCGATGGAAACGGCAACAGAATGAAGATAAAAAGGGTTGCAGGCTTTATTCTCATTGAAGGTTGGCAACGGGAAATCTGTTGGAGTAGAAGAAGAATATCTGATAGGTCATCTGTTGTGTAATGAAGAATAGAAGACAGAAGACAAGCTAGGAGAAGCAAGGTGATTCCAAACCTCAGAGGAATGTAAGATCTTGTGAGAGAAACATGAAAGCAATACCTTTATAAACTGACCAAATTTAATTTACTATCAACGAGCCTTGTAAGTCTGCAAGCTGACAAAATCCATTTATAATGTTATGGGTAAGGCTGAAGTCATACATTTTTCTCCTGTGGAATCATTTTATTATGTATTCCTTTTTTTTTGTGCAGGTTTTCTGATTAAAAATTACCATGAGGATGTCAAATATTTCCTTGTCCTCTGGTATCTGGGCTTAGTTGCCCAATAACTTATTCTGCCCATCCATCTTCTTTAGTCACAATAAAACGTGTCTTCAAAGGACGAACAGAAGCACGTAAATATGCTGTCATTTAATATGCACGGTTTTCTGCAAAATGTCCATATTGTTCTACTCTGTACGTTCCTTGAGAGACACTGGAGTTGTCAACAGGTTTTGTTGCAATATTTTGAATGCTGGGCCTCATGGTCAATGGGCATCGTAGCAAGCACATTTGGGATTTAATGTAGAAAGTCGGGACATGCTCTGCATGAGGTCACTGTCGCTTTTCTTTGAATTTGTGACACTTTGAGAGATGCAAAAGCTGGATTCTTTAGGCTGAGGAGAGATTGGGATGGGATGGGGTAAGAGTGGATTGGCGTTACAAAAATGCTTTGGGTACCAACACCCCCAAGCCAGGCTGCGCTCTCCTTTGCTGCGTGGAGAAAGAGAAAATGGTTTCTAAGTTGATTTTCAAATGCAATGGTGGCCGTGAAGTGACTCACTCACGTCAGTATGTTTCCGAGGTCATTTTGCAGACCCAGAGGGAATCTTCGCTCTCCACGAACGGAGCTGTTTGCCCTGGGAAGAGACCTCGAGTTTTGTGGTTATGAAAACTAGTTCAAGGGGAGGAAGAAAAAACAAAGTCCCACCAGCTTCTGAGTTTTGTAGACATGGCGTTCATCAGCAGACTTCACTCCCGTCTTCCACACCATGAAAAGGATTTGGGGCTGGAGTGCTTCTTGCTTCCATGGACCTCAGCACTTCTCTGCAGGCAAAAAGGGCAAAGAAAGCAGAGGAGAAGGGAAAGCATCCCCTTACAGATGACAACAGGCTTTGGAGAACTGTGTCTTGTTTTAACCCTGACTTAAAGGGGCAGATGTGCAGAAAGAGAAGTCCCTCCTCTTCGATTGTGGAAAAAAAATGGCTAGAAAGCGTAGGATTGGTTTTACAGAGGGGTTCAGCTGAATGGGAGGTTCACCATGGCAGTCCTGGAGGGCTGATCTTTAGCACCACGGGGTGAGCCCACTTCAAAGACTCAACTGCCACGTGGGAGGCACTGCAGTGAAGCGCGGATTGACTTCTATGTGATGGAACATGGATAAACATCAGCGTTGTGATGTCATAGTGGCGTAGTAAACCGAAAGGTGAGTTACAAATGAGCGCTGTGTTACAATGGAAGTTCTTTGGCAGAATCACTTCTCAACCCCTTACGAGAAGCAGCTCTTTGTGTGGACGCACTAATTTTATTTCATCTTGTTTCAGAAATCTAGTAGAAAACCAGCTAAATCGCTTGATTCTGCTCTGTGCTTTTAAATGCCGTAAAGTAAGAAGATTATGTTACCCCCTTCCCCCTAAATCAGGATTAAACTTGCGTTTTCAGGTTTTTGTGCCAACGAAATCCCCAATTTGCTGAGCTCAAATTCTCTAATCTCAAGCCAGAGGCCAGAAGTAGCGATGCACTTCAGAAACAGCGATGGCCATATTATGTACGTGGAAGAATGAGGACTTTTGTTTCTAAACTACCAGTGCACTACTCCTCCTGCTCTGGGAAGAGCAAGTTTCTTATCTCTGTAACCGTTGTGCTTTCTCATGTACTTGTGTTAGAATCGGAAAATTTCACCTGCAGCATAGCATGCATCTATTAAAATCTGTGCCAACGTGCTCATAGTATTTTTAAGAGAATGTAAGTTTTCCTTCATAAAATTCCGGTGGGCAATGAATTAAAAATGACAACACTATATACAGTGAAAACAAGAAAATAAAATATACAAAACATTGCTAATGATCGGTTCTTGAAAAATTTACCAGACACATACTACCCAGGGAGCTAAACTCATTAGCAGAGACTGATACGAAAGCTGAGACACTCCAGGATGAGGCTCAGACCTAACATACTCCAATGAAATCTCTTTAGCAAAATTGTTTTGTTTCCTTCACAGAAATATTTGGCAACGGCGTGTATTCCTCTAAAAAAAAATTTAAAAAATTATCTGGGACATTGCAGCGTCTCATTAATCAGCCTCCTGATGGTTACGTGCTCAGGAGCTCTTCCCTCCTTGGGGAAGGCAGAGGAGTTCCTAATGATGGTCCGGGGCTTTTCCCTGTTTTATCAGGTGGGTCCTGGTGTTGCTCTGCTCGGCCGCAGCCCGGCCCCTCGTTCCCAGGGGGATCCTGCACATCGCCTTCGCGCCCGGCGGACCCGACGGGGACTTACAGACCCGGGGCGTGCTGCGAAGTGCCACAGGCCATCTGTACAGTGCCCAGCACCCTGTCAGCACTCAATAAATTGTAATAATTAATAGTATCTTGATGACCTCATTCGATGACTGCATGACATTGGATATATTGGATGACAGTATACGCCAACCCATTAACTTAACGGAGCTGCGTGCGTACTGTGTGTGGCACTTGAATGCTGACACCTTCCAGAAACAGACAATTGTTTCACACCTCATTTGCAAACTAAAGGAGATATGAAATGAATTAAACTTCCTGCAAACACTCAGGAGGTTTACAAAGAGTCCTATCTCTAAGTCTACTGTACTATTTGCATAAAAGAATTCAGTATCAATGTAATTATTAATGATAATTCTAAAGTAGTTGTGCTGCTTCTGGATTTTTCAGATTAAGAATGTAATGAATTAGTAATAAAATCCTAACACAAATTTATTCCTAAATACAATTTCCTTTCTGGTTGCGAATCTCCTTGTATTTATTATAAAAGATGTACTTGTTGAAATAGCTTTTCTCCGGCGGCGTGGTTTAGAGGTGCGTGTCTTCGACAAAGTCAAATTTCTATTAGCAAACCACTTTCTCTAAAGTCTGCCTTTTCTTTCAGCAGAAGGAGGATTTGACTGATGTGTCCTTGCACGCCGCAACGATCAACGTCTTGCCAACACCCGCCCCAGCCTTACCCGACGTGCGCACAGGCAGAGGCAGCGTGCGGCTGCAGTGGAGGAGGGAGAAGACTCGGAGAACTTGAGCTGCTCCTCTCCCTCATGAAGCCCATCACCCTGCAGCAGGACCCGGCCTGATCACCATGCCTAAGTGGGAAAGCCAGGCCTGATTGCTCTCGATTGCGCCTCTTTGCTGGCTGCCTCCGCTCTCCCAATGTAAATCCTCCACCTTCTCACCCCCCTGCGCTCCCCCCCTGAGTCGTTAACACGTACCTTTTTATTTGTTCCCTTCGCACGCCGTTCAGCCTGCGTGACACCGCACATCTGCGCCTCAGCGTGCCTTTTCTGCAGACCAGTGAGTCGTTAGGGGAGATAAGATGAGTCCCAGATGTTGAAGAAACATGGTAGCACTTCACGGATTACAACTGGGACAAATAAAAGCCAAAGTTTTAACGTTTATTTGGCACCACAAGGTAAGAAAGTTCATTTAGTTACGCGGAAGTGGTGACACCTTCTCATTATTTATTTTTTTTCCCAAAGCCCATCTCTTGAAATTATTTTCTCTTGATAGAATTTTCAATCAGGTTGAAGTCAAGCTGCAAAGTAAGAAAACCTTCCATTTTCTTCTCTCATCTTTTCTCTTCTCGTTGCTCTCTCTCCACGAGGCAGCGCCTGTGCCCAGAGCGCCGTACAAACGCTGGTACAAATTTAGCACTTGCTGAGTTCTCAGTTTTAGTAAGAGATGTGGTTTTTTCCTAGGAAATTATGGGGCTTTGTCACTAGCTCTAGAGCAGGTTACAATTTTGTGTTGGTAACGTAGATTATTTTTTGTCTGTTTTGATACTCTGTAAAATTAGAAAAAGCAAAATTTAGTTAATCTGCCTGGTGCAGTAAAATCTGGGTGGTGTTTGCATTCAAAACGGAGGTCTACTTCCTTATTTAATACCCAGATGAGAACATACCTTCCTGGTTTGATGGTGAGATCTGGCTCTGAGCCCTGGTTTCCCTTTTTCCCAGTGGATCTGGTCACACCGTACCCACCAGCAACTAATCACCAAGCCCAGTCCTTCCAGGGAGGTTGATGGGAGTTGAAATTTTCCACAATCTAAAGAAAAATCCTTGAGCATTATATATCCAGTTTTGCCATCCTACTGGTCACAAAGTAGAAGCTAAACCCTGTGCCCCCATTGCAGTGATCCACCAGGTGACAATAGCCCATCCTGAAAACGCCCTGAACGCCGCCACGGATGAATACGTTCTCATCTTCCCACTGCGCCAAGGCTGGCGCTTAAATGGGTGAAACATTGCTAAAATATTGACTACTTGGCATGATAAAAATCCCTTAGGAAAAAGTATTTTTGTCCTGGAACACTCCCAGAGAAACTTTTGCACTGACAGGATTGTTTAATGATATTACCATGAAAAAGAATTGATGTTTGCTGAAAATGAAGATATGCTCTTATTCCATTCTCAACTTTGGCCTCCAGAGAACTAATTTACCAAGACATACTTTTTCTTGTATTTAAGACCACTGGAGCACACACTTTACATTAGCCATCCTGATCTATGTTAACGATGGCTCTGGTAAAATTTTCATATATGAATGTATTTTTCCTAGCGATCCGATTTTCTGTTCCGATTACATTAGCATATTTAATGCGAATAATAGCAGGTTCCTGCTTGTTTCGAGCTACCGCAGGAGCTCTGGAGAAGTGGACTTGTTTTTTCTCCGAGTTATCTCCAGAAGGGAGAGCTACTGGATGTGGTACGCTTGAAGCACAGGCACAAGAGTTTGCCCTAACATAGTGCTGAGTTTCAGTCTTGTAACCGAAAGGTTAATTGTCTCTAAAATTGTTTGCACATGGGCAGAGCCGCAAGTCCACATGCTTATTTTACTTTCCTTTCAAGCTGAAGTGTGTGGAGAATCAAAATGTCCAAATTGTTTATTTCGGGTTTGAGGCTGTAAATGGCTTGTTACTACTACCAGTAGTCTTTCTGAATTAGAGCAGCTTTAATTTACACCACGGAGAGCAGAAAAACAAGATTAGTGGCTAATTTTATTCTAGCAATACATAACCGTTTGGAACTCTTTTGAAATGCTGTTTTTAAAAACAACAACAAAAGACTCTTGCTTTTTCCCGAGATGTGGGATCCCCGCTGGCAGCAGCCCTGGGACATCTGGACACGGGCCTGCACCCATCGTGAACCTCAATCTAAAATCCCGGGGGAGAGATCCTAGTTAGACCCAGCAGCCACTGCTAGACCTGGAAAGGCTTGGGAGTTCGGACTTGGAAGTGCGTGAACATTTTGGATCTGGAAAAAGAAGTTATTTGTTGTAGGAACAAGTAAGTTTTATAAGTTCCCTGAATTTTGCTTCGTTAAAATGTAGAAAATACTAAGATGATCTCGAATTTGCCTCATGAAGTACTAAAACTGAAAAAAAAATTGGGCAAATTAGCGTAATGTTTGGTAAATGATTAGTTACAAGCTGTGCCAACTGACGTTGCAGATACCCAGGATCTGAGTGTCGAGTAGGGGATGCACAACCACGTCAGCATGAAGACCGTGGTGGATGACTGTCACGGCTCTCACCTGTCTGCCCAAGGGAATGAATAGGGAAAGAAGGAATACTTGATATTTCCTCCTGGGATCTCTTGCAAGAGCCCTGCCACTCCTCCCTGCCGCTGCTCTGCAACCTCGGTAGACATCATGGGGGGACAGCGCTACTGCCCCCAAACGGGAGAAATGTATTTTCCTGCATTATCACAAGGAGGAGGCAGGGAATGTCTTGCCAGCCTGAGGTCTAGGCTCTGGGACAGCTGTTCCTAACTTGGGGTCATTTGCTTAGTCATTATTTAAGTTGTGCTCTGTGGGAAATTGTGAAGGAGGAAGTTATTCTCTGTAAATTTGTATTTTAGTATGTATTTTCTCAACTAGCAGCTCTGGAAAATTCTCACTGTGAAAAGTACTGCAAGTTTAATTCTTGTAAAGAGTCTTTTTTTTTTTTTTAATGTTAAATTTTTCGCATCATGGAAAACAGTTTTCAGGCTGCTCCAACTGCCTGCGTTACTGAGGCCTTTTGGTTCAGGAGGTTTCGTGGTGATCTCCAGGCGCTGAGCCCAGCCCTGCCAGCGATGCTTCAGCAGGGTCGCAGGTAGGGCTGATTTAGGAACTGATGCCGTAACATGCTGAGCACTCCCGCGTGTTCATGAATATGCTTTTTCTCTGTTCTCTTTCATGTGCTGGGTACCTCCTTGGATCAGACACCGTGAGGCTCCTCCACACTTGGTCTGCTTTGGAATTGAATCATGACCCTACAAATATTAAATCACTGTGTTGTGTAAGAACGATGTGAAACGCTGGGCCTTGTCTCCATCTTGAGTGTTTGCAGATGTTGGGGTTGTCCTGAAGAAACAGTCAGTGTCTTGACTCATCCTAAAAAACGTTCGACATCTGTGCAAGCACTTTAAAATGTGATATATATCAGGTAATTAGCACCACATGCCTCCCCCCCTCTCATTCATATTTATTGATTTATTTATTTATTTTCTCTTGTTAAGATCGTGTGAGAATGAAGCTGTTTAGTATCTGAAATTTTCTGAGTTTTCAGCCTGTATAATGCCTTCTAACTTCTGCCAGTTGCGAGACTTCTCTGTTCATCAGTGTGTTGTTTCACCTTTTGTTCCGAGCAGCCGTTCCACTCACAAAAAAGCTCCATTATCCATGCATTTGCCTGTTTGCTGTAACGAAGACAACTGGATTCGTAATAGTCTATTAAATGGTCTATTAAATAATGTAGTTGCTGGAGGACCCTGGTAATACTGTATGGTGTGGCAGGGTAATAATTCTGCGATTCAGATGTTGCATGGATTTCCTTTCTATTACAGCTGTTTGAGACATTTTCTTGGGAGTTTTCATAAATCTTTCTACTTCTCAGCTGGCCTGCAGCCAGGATGGATCCACTTGTTTCACTAGAACCTGAGATATTCAGCAGACAGGGCAAGTGCTTTACTTGTTGGAACTGTTGGTCCGTCATCGGGTTTAAGGACTGGTGACACGCAAGGTTCAGAAAATAGGCTGGCTGGACTGGCCACCTGGCCAAAGCTAAAATCACGGTTTTGATTACAGCAGATACGAATCCAGATTAACTTCAGTGGACAAAGGTGTGTATTATTTTTCTGCATGTGATAGCTGGACTGGTCTAATGGTCTACTGACCTCGATCGGTGGGTGTCTACAGGCAGCTATTATTTGTATTTCAACCAAAATTGGCTCTCCATATATCAGGTGCCTTAAAAGCCTACTGAGAGACCACCTTAGCGCTTCTAAGGTTTTCTCATCAAACACAGAAGTGATGCACTGTTTTATAAGGTTTTAATTAATGACAGACTGCGTAAGCCATTGGTCTAGGACACCAAAGAAATCAGTGTTAAAGTAGAGCACGAAAAGTATGTTTCTTGACTCCTACTCTAATACTTGAAGATCAAGACTTTGATCACTTCGTGATTTCCCTTCACGAACTTTATCCCACAGGTACATGAATGGTCCTGCTGAGGTTACGGTTTAAGCGCTCTTCGGAACTGGGCATGACTTCACTACCTTGCCATTTGCAGTGGTGCTAATTGTTAGACATCACTGCACTTAGATGATTTAAATTGTGTGCTCTATTAAAAGTTTTTTTGAATTTTATTTTTCTTTCTTTTTCCACAAAGAGAATAGTTTCTCTTTTCCCTCTGTTCTTCAGTTTTTCTCCTCCACCACAGAAATACCGCATTTACATTCTGATTTATGCATTGCCCCAAGTCTTCGTCATGACATAGTGCTATAGGAAGCCTGTGCCACAAAATATTTTTTGGGACAAGTGCTCATTCTTCATGATAAGATGGACTTTTACTCTGCTGTGATCGATAGTGAACAGAACTAAATCCCAACACGCCTTCTCTTTCCTGTTCCACTGAAGTACAAGTAATCGTTGTCGTTAAAAACACTTCAAATGAAATGACAGCAACCACGAAGGCAGCTTTGTTTAAAGTGTTCCTGTTGGGAAGAGTTTTTATTGGCATGACTGTGTTTTATATCACTAACACTCGTCCAATTATTTTGTTCTCTGCCCTTTGAACCGAGCAGGAGAGAGCATTTCTGCTTTGGTCATACTTTGATTCATTTAAAGCTCAATTAGATAATGTCTTTCTGTCTTATGGTCCTTCTGGACTCGGAGGTGCTCAGCAGCCCACCGCACTCTCGGGGTAAGAACTTGTTTCCATCCCAATTTGGGCTTGCTGTGAGTGACTCTGTCCTCTCGTTGTGTGGGGAAGAATGACGGGGTGTTTGCGCTATGCTTTTCCCATGGTTGGATGGTTGGATCCCATTGTTCCCTTTTGCCATCAGGTTTTATCCTGAATATCTTATATTCAAGAGATAAGCTGATTCCAGAACAGACATGACATTTCTTTTCTAGAGGAATCGTCTGTCAATGTTTGTACTCACAGGTCTCCTTTCTGTAGTATTCTTTAGCCACGGATTCTGGTGCTGGTGGGCTACTGGAAGAGCTGAGACCCTCTGGATAACTGTCTTCCACCCTCTACATTTTTTTTCTAGTCCTGATTCCTTTCTTCATCTTATTTTTTCTTGTTATCTCAAAATCAGCGTACCTGTTAAAACGACTGCTTTGCTTTCTTCCCCTTTTTCTTGCCCCAAGAAATCATTGGATATTTCTCTGAGAGCTCTGTACATTAAGATTTTGGTTTTGTTTATGCTTCGTAGTGCTGTTTCAACACTTAATTTGCTTTAGTACTTTTGCTGTGGCGCCTCAGTGGATTCCATTTATTCTGCAGGATCCATTTTTTTAGTACGTTCAAAACACCCTGGTGAACTTAAAATCTGAACCGCTGCTGACTCTAGGGATCAGAGACCTTCAAAAGCATTGCAGTTCTCTCCTGTCCTGGGAGTGCATTACATTGCTAATGGAGATGTGTCCTGAGAGCACAGAAGCTCAAAATTGAAAATCTTGGAGTGATGTCTTCAGAATTTGAGGTCAACTCTTTTTCTTGCTTAGTGCATATCGACCCAGCACAATCCACTCCTCTTCAGAGACGTGGTTCACACTGACCATTGGTTGAAGCCATGACGTCGTCCTTCTGATAGCAACTTTACAGTTACGTGTTTCGGGTATTGCACTGGCAAAAATATCAGTGCAGTCAGAGAATAAGGTCGTGTGTTAGGAGCCAGGAAATTATTTTATTCTGTGGTTATCATATGATGGGACTTAATTTTGAAAAAAAAAAGTCATTTTTACCTAAATTGGCTACCCGCCATTTGTTCGCATTATTGTTTCCGTTGGCAATCACGTTTCCCCGTGTTATCAACAACATATAATCTTCCTGTGGGTTTGGACTGCAGTTGCTCTGGTTGCTTCCTGAAGCTGATTAGATATCTGCAAATGAATTATTTGGCATGATTAAGTGCCGCTGGTGCGACTATCAGAAAGGGTGGCTTTCGAAAGACTATTCAAGATGGTTTTGATAAATTCAAAGTTTGAGAGCTCTTATTTGCTTTCTGTTGAAAAACTGTAAAATGGAAGACCGTTCCTATGTTGTAGGAGGAATTTCTTCACCCTGTTGAAAGATGGCAGATGGAAAAACAGGAATTTTATGTTCCAGTGATACCCGGCACGTTGTACATGTTAATGTCCTGCTTTCCATCTTCAACAAATCACTAAAACTAGAGATGAGACAGTGGTAAGGTTACAACCCGTATTGTGAACTGCTTTTGTGGTTGCTTTCTGTTCTGTATGTGTGGGACCACGTTTCCCAGACTCATCGGTGCCTTTTCACCACTCGTTTTTCCTGCCAGTTTGGAGAGGCAGGCGAAGTGTTTGACTTCCAGTTTTGCTCTTCTGTGGCACACTGTATTTCTGGTCACTGTTGATGTTTTGAGGCAGTGATCTGCTGTTGGTGTCGGGGTGCTCCTATCTCCTTCGGTGTGGTGTTTGGGGCTGTGGAGTGGGTGTTCAGAGAACTTTTCTGGCGAGGTGTCTCTCGTACGCCCCTCTGACTGCAGCAGAAGCTGCTGTTAGTTGCTGTAAGGTTTTCTCCACTGGCTGCTATTGAGGACAAAGGCAGTGGACAAGCTGAATGTAACAGATGTTCTTGTTGCTTTTTCTGACATTCAAAATCTGCCTGTTCTGATGTAACAGATAATTTTTGTGTCAGCTGAAGAGATGAGATCCTTATTTCCCTGAACATCTCAAATGGATATGAAAGCAATATTTTGCTTTGTCTGATTTACGGGTATGTGTTGCCATTGCCAGTAGATTATCTGGACTGATAATGGATTTTTCCTTGACGTTGCAGAGACTTGTTACAGATGGATCTTTCTTTCTCTTATCTTCCTCCAGAAGATTTGTACATTCTGGCGGACATGACAAGCTTTCATTTTGGGTTGGGAAGAGAACAGAAAGGGTTTATGCTACTGTTCAGGGTTCGCTTCTCTTGTTCAGGGTTTGCTTCTCTCCTCCAGTCCCTGGAAGGGAACTTTTAGTGCTGTTGCAGGTCATGACACTGGGCCACTCGCTCCCTTACCAGTTTGCCTTGCTTGCATTGCCAGCATTTAGTAAAGCTCCACATACGTCTGAAAGTTTTGTCAGCTCGTTTTTAGGTCATGTTTGGCATCAACCACCAGCTAAGAGACAACCTGTAGTTTGTTTTATTTCTTTGCGCCAGCCTTGCATGCCAGTGGGTTTTTGGCTGCCCTCAAAGTTGACGCAGGGGTATTCGCCAAGGGAGCAGACCCTTGCCAGGGCACTCCCCCATCCCCACTCCACAGTCAGGTTCCTGCACCTCTTTCCACTTCCATGATTTTCAAAAGCAGTGAAATATGGTAGATTTACATCCCAGGCTTGCTTTTTATGTAACACCAGATGACAAGAGCTGGTGCTTTAAGTTCTGCATATGCCAGCAGGATTTGAATGGTCAGGAGACCGTGGTAAACCCCCATGTGTGGGGTGGCCCTGTGCAAAGCTACGGGCTGCTCTACGGGCACCCGAACCTGGTCTTGTGTTGGTGGGGACATAGAGGGACTCAGGAGACCTGGGAGAAACCCCAGTGATAGGTTGTGCCACATGCTTTGAGCTCTGCTCAAAGCAGACCTGGATGCAAGAGATTGTCGTCGATTTGGCAAAGGTTCACTGAGGACTTCATCCTGGGGATGCCTTGACAGCAAGATGCGACCCCAAGATGCTATTATTTGAGTGGACATATAGGTAAGTTGAAGAAGATCTCTATTCTTGCTGCAGGAGCAGATGTTAGGATGACACCACACGTAGAGTACTGCATCCAGCTCTGGAGTCCTCAAAAGACATGGATCTGCTTGAGTGGGTCCAGAGGAGGCCACGAAAGATGCTCTGGGGGCTGGAGCAGCTCCCCTGTGAGGACAGGCTGAGAGAGTTGGGGGTGTTCAGCCTGGAGAAGAGAAGGCTCCGGGGAGACCTTCTAGCAGCCTTCCAGTGCTGAAAGGGGCTGCAGGAGAGGTGGGGAGGGACTCTTGGTCAGGGAGGGCAGGGATAGGATGAGGGGTAACAGTTTCAAACTGAAAGGTGGGAGATTTAGATTAGATATTGGGAAGAAACTCTTCCCTGTGGGGGTGGTGAGGCACTGGCACAGGTTGCCCAGAGAGGTGGTGGATGCCCCATCCCTAGAAACATCCAAGGTCAGGTTGGACGGGGCTCTGAGCAACTCTGATCTGGCTAAAGATGTCCCTGCTCCTTGCAGGGGGGTTGGACTAGGGGGCCTTTCAAGGTCCCTGCCAGCCCAAACTATTCTGATTCTAGGATGGTGTGTCCCCGCTCGCCGGGGTACGGCAGCAGGGGTGGCAGGGCCGGACTGGGAGGTGGTGGTCCTTGCCACCCGGCTTGTGCGGGGCGGTGGGAGTGTGCAGCTTTCCCGGCCATCCACCCGATGGCAGCACCGCTATGGATGTGGCGCTGCCATGGCCTTGCCTCGCACCGCGCGTTCGCCAGACACCGAGCGGCGGGTTTTTTCCCCAGTCCAAAAATAATTCTGTCCTTTTTTTTTTTTTTCTCCCCTCTTTCCATCGCGTTGACCAACGCTTTTGTTTAAATCCCTTGTTAAGACGTATATTTAGTAAATAATTCTCATAGCTAAGGCTTGCGGGGGAATGCTGCAGCACGTGTAAAACAGACCTAAGAAATCCTCAGTGTGTGGTCAAAATACCCATTTTCTGACTGGATGGAACTGGGTTTTGGAGTTTATACTTGTGCTATTGCAACTAAATTAAGTCATGAAAAAAGGATAATACAATGTACCATCATTTTAAAGTAATTTAATCATGAAAACTAAAAATTTGGAAGCAAACAGATATTTTACTTAATAGAAACCATCTGCACTGTACAGTAGGCAAATTGTATAAAAATGAATAAAACTGTCTCTGGAGGAAAATGACTCAGGCACCAGCTTATATAATGAAGATGTATATGTGCCTTTTAGCATTTGCATTGTCTATTAGACTAGGTAAATCGCAGCACTAGTGTAAGTGAAACAGTTACAAATTTTATTACCATCATATGACTGATGACAAAGGCAGTAATAGAAGTAATGCCTGTTAGAGAGGGCTTGTTCCAGACCCTAAATACCTTTGTGCCTTGGACTGGTCTGCGCAGCTAAAAATTTCTGGAAGGGGGGGGCTGTCACTGGGACATTTTGGGCAGGTTGCTGCTTTTCCTGGGGTAGCCTTTTCCCTTGCAGGGGGTGAATCATTTAGGATCATCCAGAGAGGATTTCCTACTGGACTTTTATTTGGCAGAGGCGGGCGGGTGATCTTTAAGCCTGTCCTTTAGTCCTGCTGCCACGCAGCAGAATGCGTGCGTTTGACACAGAGGTGCTTTTCTTCCTCGCTCCTGGCACGTCTCTTCCCCTCCTGTTGAAGGACAGATTTCAGTACTTTTCAAAATATTTATTCGTTCGCATTCAGCAGCTTTCCGAAATGATCGCAAATAACATGAATTATTCAATTTCAGGGCTGTAATAGCCCGCGTCGAGTCTGCTTTTAAAATGAAGTTTATAAGAGCCACTTTCAGTTGCTGAGATTTAACACTCAAAATAAACGTGCCCTGTGTTAAAAGCTTTGTACTATTTCTCCCAAATCCACACCACCACCTGGTTAGAAAAGCAGGAAATTTCTGACACAACATTTTTTACAACAAAGGAAAAATCCCACCTTCCCAGGGACATTCGCGCTCATACTTTCTCAGCTGGCGTTTTAAAGGACGTGTGCAGGAAGGAAATCTGTGCAATGCAAAAGCAGCTTCGGTTTTGGTTTAGGAAGAGTAAGGAGGCGAAAGCAGAATCGGTTTCCACTTGCATATTAAGCATATTTGGCAACGAGAACATTTCGCATTAACAAATATGTAAAGTAAAAATAGGTCCCAAAAGATTAAGACTTCTGTGAATTTAAAACAAATTAGATGCAATTTTCTACCCTGATATTCTCACTTTCTGTTTTGCTTTATATTATTGTAATACACAAGTCCACGTGCCCAACCTGCCCCTGTAACGAAGGCGAGCGGTGGGGAGCCGTGGAGCTGCTATTTCACACTCGGGAGCATCCACCGGCATTTTGGGTCAAATGCTGCTTCTTTTTTCGAAGCATGGCTTTGGGTTTTTTTGGTAAGAGTATAAACACACCCCCACCCCACCCCCATGGTGTTTGAATTCATAAATTCTTTAAAAACGAAGCAAATCCTTGGGATCCGGAGGCTGCTCTTTAGCAGAGCATAAAGATTTCAAGGCGGGCAGGTCAAATTTGGGGCCTGATTTGTTTAATAATGGATATATAAGGATAAGATGTTCTCTGGGGGCTTGATGCCACCCTTGTCAAGGCAAGGTTAGTCATTCCATATTGCCTTCAACAGACCTGGATTAAAAACTGTCTGACAAAAAAAAAAAAACACCAACCCAGATATTTAGCTCAGACCTACTGCACTGAGAGGGAATTAGGCCATGAAGTTCAAAGAAGGATCAGCCCCGTGCCTTTAAATAGCTTGTTAACAGTATTTCATTAATCAACATCAGTTACTTTAACAAAAAGGAAAAGATCTTTGCTTGCCCATGACCATTCAAATCTGAAGAAAAAAAAAATTCTTACCTGTTGTTTGTTTTTGTGAAAATGCAGCCCGCTTTAGGAAATGTCGGTTGTTTCTATTTTTTACTGAAAGATGTATGGAATTGAAAGCCTCGCAGATTTTTAATATTAGAAATACGATCTTTTGCGTATTGCTAAACCACAGGCACAAATGGCAGTTCATCTTTTTATTTTTTAATTTGGCAATTAAAATCAAGTAAAACATGAAACTCTGAGATGCAAATCGCCCCGGAGTCCAAAAGCACAAAGGAAATGGCTTCAGAATGAAGACATTTATTTTCTTCATGGTAACATGGTTTATTTAGTTTCACGTGATTCGTGCCAGGACAAAGTGTGTTCTATAAACAAAAAAGGGAAAAGGTTAAACCAGTAATGAAGTGCAATGGTAATAAAAAATAACGATGATTAACAAAAAGAAAAAAAAAAAAGAAGGGTGAAGACTGTTGCAAGTACAGAGTGGGTGAGTCAGTGGGACCCTGAAACAGGGTCATTAGGAAATTAAAGATAATATGTTTGGTGGGGGAAGAAGAGGCTTCAGAACCATTTCTGGGTTTCCTGGGCTGACTGGCTCCCTTGGAGGCTGCTGGGGTTTGTGCTCACAAATCTCGGGGGGCGTTCGGGAAGGGTTATCCCGGGCTCTGGCTGTTGTTGTTCTGCGCTTGGTCAGATGTTCGCCCGCTACCAAATCCCGCTGTCCCCGAGATGTAGGATGCTGTGTAGGAATACCAAGAAAAACCGAGGAGCGGTCTTTTTTTGCGAGTGCAATATCCCCGTGTTGGGGTGCCCGGGGTTTGAATCCCTCACCTGTGGCTTTTTTGGCGATGGTGTGTGCCAGCCCCCTCCAGGATTGCACCGTGGCGCGGGGTCTGGCCAGCCGGGGAGTGGGGCTGCAGGGGCAATCCTGACCCTGCTTCCATCCCAGGCCCACGGAGCGGGGATGCCGAGTCCCTTATCCACACGATGGCACTCTTAAGCTTTCAAACAATTTCATCTAACTCGGCATTTAATGGGAAATCTAATTTTTTTTTTTTTTCCCCCTACCAAAAGCAAAGGAGGAGTTGGGGGACACCACACACACCGAGCACACACAACTTGGAGTCCCCCTTGAAATCTGAGTGTCCCACGTTGTCCCCCGCCCACCCCACGCCGTGACCTTGTGGGCTGCACCCCAAGGGCCGCCACCACCGCGGGCTGGATCGGGCGACGATCGGGGCACCCACCGCGCTCCTCGTTTTGCAGGAAGGTGGAGTGCTCAGTCCCTTGCACGGCGAATGGAAACGGGGAGCACCTGGAAATACTATTTTAGATGCACCAAAAAACCTTTCAAAAAAAAGCCCTTCTTGCCGCAAACGCTGCAGCCCAAGAGCAAGCCCGTGTTTGGACATCTATGAGGGAAAAAGGTCATATTTTTTGTTTCGTAGCTTATTCTGCGGGGCCTGAGCTGTACAAAAGTCAGGAGTGTGAGCTGTTTTCTTCAGCACTTTTAGCTATTAAGTGTGTTTTAAAAAAAACCAAGAATTCTTTGCTGTCAATCTGGCAACTTCTAGGAGCGCTAAATTTACTCCATGTTAAAGCATGTGTGGGAGGGGAAGAAGGTGGGGTGGTGGCGGGGGCAGATCCTGCCCTTCTCAGGGCAGTTATTCTGATGGCTATATCGCCCTGTCTGGGAGGTATGTGTGTGCCTGTCGGGAAAGTCAGCAAATCACTGCACACCAGCACAGCCGTGGAAGCAATTTCTGCTCCTTTCTCCCCGCCTGCCGGGTGGGTTTGAGTACTGTGGTCAGGGGTCTGGAAGGATTTTCTGGGTCTGCAGCCTCACGGTGCACGGTGGTTGCCCAGGCAGCAGCTTGCCCTGGGTTTGTGTGCAGGTCGCTGACCTGATATGTTTTCCTGGCAGGGGAAAAAACAAAACCTTGCTCCTTTGTTCCCTTCTTCACCTGAAGGTATCATCTACCTATTGGACACGGAGCTTCAAACTTCTCCATCAGGTCTTGACCACCAGCATTTAACGCTGCTGCTAGGGTGGTATATGCCAACCCTTTTTTTCAAGGGAAGAGAGTTTCCCATCACCATTTCACCGTTGCAAAAAAACCAAAAAAGGGCCGTGTCATCACCAGGCAGGGCAGCAGCTGAACCAAGAGTGAAGCTCAGAAGGCCTTCAGCATAGTCCCCTGCGTCGGCCGTCCTCACATCGACCAGCCTGTGCTGCTGGGGCCAGATTTAATCTTGCAAAACTTATCTTATTAAAAGATAAGTAGCCACGGGTCACTGTGTCACAAAATTAAGAGCAGCCACAGCACATGTCTCAAAAAGGGACAGATTTCTGACCCCCCTGCACACCAAATGAGCCCTTTGCAGGGATGCTTCCCAGGTGCCAGCGTCCTGCACATCCTAAAGGTACCAGTGTAATGCACATCCCGAAGGTAACAGCATAATGCGCATCCTAAAAGCACCAGCATACTAGGAGAGGGGCTGGTAGTGGGTTGGGATCTCTGCAGGCAAGAGACCTCCTCGCCTGTTGTTGGGGTGGCTGGTATATTGGTGAATATTGGGGTAGCATGGGGAGCCAGGCTGGGGGTGGGAAGCGAGGCGATTTGGAGCTGGGAACCAGGGTTCCCTACCTGCCTTTGGCTTCTCGTTGACGGCTGCTTTCTGTGTGTTTGTGGGCCGTGGGGTCCTGTTCTTACCAGCACCCGCAGGGGCAATTTTGAGAGCGGTTGGGGAGAGAGCGGTTTCAGAGCCGTGCTAGATTATCTCTCTCGAAAATTGCCAAGCTGGGGTTAGAGGGCATTCTCAAGGGAGTGTCCAAAATCAACACGATTATCTTGATTATTAATATTTGCATTGGCAGAACTACTGTAGATTTGTGTGGAGAAACACGGTCCCTCCACTGCTTATTGCTGCACGTCTGTGGAGCCCGTTGAGCAGCAGCTAATCCATCTACATGGTGGATGATCTTATTTTTTTTGCTTTTTCATAAATGTCAAGATAGTTTAACGTGCAATCTGTATTAGCGGCTGGCTGACAGCCCCTCTTTTGGATCGAATCCTGACGTTCGCCCCAGAATGAGATTCAGCGAGCCCTGTGGAGATAGCCTGCAACAGCTGGATCTCCAAAGGACAAGGAGGACCTGTATTTTAGATGGGGGTGGGTAATGGGTGCACATTTGGCCTACGCTCCTAAGTATCACAGGCAGCTCAATTCTCTATCTTTTCCGTCTAAAACCAGTTGAGTTTTGCTGAAACTTAGTCCTGGGTCATTTTTTTGGAAGCCCCCCCTGACCTTTACAAAACATTCCCTGGCATGCCAGAGGTTAAAAATAATTGGCTTGTTGAATTCTTCAGCACTTAATTAGACAAGAGGTTATTTGTACAAACTATTTGCACAAAGGAAACAAGCGTTTGGGCAGAGTTCACTCACGTGGTATGTTCCGCCTCATTTTTATTAAAGAAATCCTTTTGTTATGATTTTGAAGCATGAGCAGGTCACGCGTCGTCCCTGGCTCTTTTGGGGTTTTAAGTGTTATAGTACATTTAATAGAAATACCACGGAGAGACCTATGCTGAGGTATTGCTACAGAGATCTTTTTCTACTCGTGTGCAAATGCTGGGTTATGTCCATCGCTCCTAAAACTCCACTTTTTTTCGTCACTGAATGCAACTTTACTATGTTCTGTTGTTAACTGAAGTAAGAAATCAGTCTGTTTTGTAAATAGGTAGTAGCTATCCTCTAAGTTATTGCAAGAAACAATGGATATGTGCATAAGAAGTTAGCGTTGTATCGATACCAAGTTATTTACAGTGCTTTTCTTTCCCCATTTGCTAGAAAGGGGAATGCGGCAGGGACTCTTCACTGCAATTACCAGATATCTCTTGAGGTCACCTGCATTTTCGGTTACATGTCTTGCAAAGGGAGCATAATTTATTCCAGTTAATTTTGGACTTGAGGAGCGAAAATGCCCAGGTTATTCATCTGGCAAATGTGAGCTGTTTGGTGCGTGTGTTGGTGTTTGCAGTGCTTTCCTCTGCCCCGCGAGTCTCGGTTGGAGAGGGCAGTTCGTCGGTTGGTTTGGGGGGCAGAACTGATCTTTCCCTTATCAAATGCAGAATGCTCAACGAATAGCAAAAGTGCTTTTAAAAGGGGCTCGTGGAACACTTTGAAAATATTAATTAGTGTGTTGAAGCATTCTGCATAGCATATCATAGTAAAACTGCTCCAGGGGGTTGCTTGGAATGAATTATTAATATGAATCCCTCTCTCCCTTATGCTTCACACCCTGATTTTATGGGACTTGGCGTGGGTTGGGGTGTCTATTAGATTCACTTATTGCCTGTTTAGTGGGAGTACTTTGTAGACTGCATCAAAAGGTCACTATTTTTTTTTCAGAATCCCAAATTTTAATCGGTAAAAAGACCAGATTCCCCCAAACGTGAAAGGCGAGCTATTGAAAAAAAAAAAAAAAGATAAAGAAGCAAACTCACTACAAAGCCAGGACTAAAATTGGATCATTGTTATGGAAGGGGAACATATCCGGACCGCTCAGTCGCTGTGGCACTGGGACCCAGCTCCTTTAGGCGCATCGCCGCGGGGTTGTACTGGGGTGTACGGCACAGCCACATGCAAATCTCACCTACGCGTTTGTCCAGACGCTGCCGAGAAGAGCATTTTCACTACAACAGTGTGGTAACATGTTCACACTTCTTTCACGTGCATTTCGATGCCTTGTACCACAAGGAGCGAATTCATTAAATTCACAGGGTACAGGTCCTTTCCCCCTTTTGGCTTTACAATATCACAGAGTTGAACCTGTTAACCTAACACTGAAAGAGAAAAGCTGTGCTTAAGAAAAAAACTGGTTTTCAGCTCTCGAGGTCTGTTTTGATGAAGTCCCTTGTGTCCAAATATAAATAAATCCATAAAGTAATTTGACTTCTAATTCATACTCGGATTATGGAAATACTTGTATTTTCATGGCTGCTAGATGGAATTACAAAGGGTGTTGCGGGTCCAGTTTTCATTCTTATAAGCAAAAGGAATATGAAAATGATGGTTTACAAAACAGTGGCGCCTGTAACACAGGGATCCTCGAGGGACTAAGTATTGTGCCAAACCCCAATTTGTTATCTCTAGTCCGTGAAGGCAGAGGGAGACTGAACTTTGGGCTTGACGTGCTCTCATCGCACATTGAGTTCCCAGTGTCTGCGGTATGAGCAGCAAACAAGCTGGCTGGGAGTGCTGAGAATGAACATAGATATCAGATGTTTTTCCCATAATATTAAAAAAAAAAAGACACGAATAAGGAGTTTATTTCTGCAGCTGAAAATAGATGCTCAAAAATAGATCCGTGTGTCGTGTTTGAAAGCCCAAGGAGATGGTGCTTTTGGGCTTCCTCTGCGAGAAGCGAAAGGCAAGAAGAAAGGGAAAGCTCCTCACAAACGGCATTGACGCTCTGGAAGCACAAAGCTTTTAGTTTGTTTATGGTGTTAAAAACTTCAGTTAGAGTCATCATTTGAAAAAGGAAATCACAGAGTGCTAAATGCCAAGGAGAGTATTAATAATAGCTGGCTTTTTTTTTTTTTTTAAATGAAAAAAAGGTGAAAGACAGCATGTTATACTGGAGTCTAATAGAAAGCCTAAATCTGCACCATCTGCAGAAGCTTGAGATGGAAGGTTTTACTCTCTTGCTGTACTTCCCAAGAGTTCTGCCAACGCAGGGTCTTAGCTGCAATCTCTTGTTGATGACAGCTTGCTGCAATTATGACAGGAACCAATCATTAGCATCAGCCTTTTCTTACTTTTAAGAAAATGAACATTTGTTTAAAAAGAGCAATTCTGAGAACTGACTCTGTTGTAGGAGTTAAACTGATGATGGATTTTTCTGAGGAAAGGATCATCTTACGGTTTCTCAAGTTGTGAGTGTTACTGGCTCTATGTAACATGCCTTTTTGTCTTTGGTTTGGTTTTTTTTTTGGTTCCAGAGAAGAGACGTTGCCAACTGATTAATATTTTAAACACGTAGGCAACCTGCAGTCCTTGCTCGCAGAGTCAGATTTCTCCCTTATCCCTCCCCAAAAAAATGGTTTCATTGCTAAAATCTCATTGTTAGAATTTCATACTCCCAGGTGAAACATGATTATTTATTCACTCTATTTCACCAAAATTAAGGACAAATTATAGTAGAAAGAGTTCAGCAAACAGTTAAAACAATATCACGTGTAATCTCTGTGGAGTTTGGTTAAGATTTCAGCTTCTTGCTTAAAATTATGTGGGTCAGCCTTATGATGTGGGCAATGAATAGGAAAACACGCTACATTTCAGGAACCGAATTTTATATGTCTTTAAGGAAATGCTGGTAATGCTCAGAGCAACAAAGTATAAGGTGCCAGGTTAAGCGTTTGTGCACGAGGTGGTGCAAAGCGAGTTGTAGCGTGCTGTTGTAGGCTCCTCTGGATAATTTATGGGGATTTGTTTTTATTATTCAAACGGGGATTTAAATATTCCACATTCTCATTTGAAAGTGTGAGCTGAGAAACTGAAAGTTTGCTGTGAGAGAGGAGAGATAAAGGAGCTGAGAAAGGAACTTTCAATGGCCCCTCCCTCCTGGCCCAGCCCCAAATCCTTGATGGCTTTTCGTCGGCCTCAAACCTACGTGTGGTTCGGGCTGAGCGAGGGGCTTGTCACGGCCGCTCTGAAGGCTGGTGTGACGGCCCAGGCTCACGTTACGTCCCAGCGCTGCCTCCCTGCATGTCGTGGGCCAGATTTAGCACCTGCCTCTGCCGGTGCAAATCCAGAGCGCTCCGTTGACACCAGAAGAGCCGCCCCAAAATTGCACCGGCAAAACTGGGAACGCTGGTGTTCGAGCTGAAAAAACCATCTCGGTATAGTTTTGCTCTGATAAATTCTGCATTGCTGCTCTCCATAGGGCCCGCTTCTCCTCCCATCACGTTTATTTTTTCAACTGGGGCCACTTTTGATTTGTATCTGCGTGACCATTGCACAAAACTTTGGACTACTTTAAATAAATGCTGAAACCAGCCTTTAATTTTGATAGTCCACTATTATTTTCATTCCCTCCCTCTCATCCCAGGTTTCTTCTGAATTGTATATTAGAGCCTGCTCCTGCATATGAGGCACGCTTCCAGGAAATAACCTATAGAGTACAGCAGACGTGGCAGACACGTACACCCACTCGTGTCAACGGCAGCAGAATGAATTCTGGTTTACAAATCAAAAGGAAATAGGGGATTTCTGCATATTCAGAGTCCTGCCGAAAAGCCACTTGCACAAAAAAAAACGCTGTGCGTGCTTTGTATGAGAGCGCTACACAAAAATGCTTCCTTTGCCAGCGAATGCTATACAGACCTATGGTTCAGAAAAGGTGGCATGAAAGATGCTCTTAGCGACAAAGAGCAACACCTAAACCAATTAGGAAGTATTCACATCGATAAAAACACATTTGTGGAAAAACTGGTTCAGCACGTTAGATCTTCTCCATTTCTTTTGGCTTCTTGTGACTCTAATTCTGCCTTTTCCCCCGGTCCCTGGTGATGTTCGGTATCTAGTTATCAACTTGCTGCTTGCACTGAGATCAGGGACCCATTTAGGTGCATTCAACCTGGGCCTACCTGAAATTTTCATCTGTAAGCAAGCTGGATATGGGTTCCTTTTAGTGGTAAAATCTGCATCTTAAATATTTTCAGAGATACACACATCTGTTGTAAAACCGCAGATGTGTGTCTCTGCAGATATATATACTTCAGTGTGATATATTATGGTTTATAATTAAAATTTTATTGAATTTTAATATAAAAACAAATTCATACATTAAAAATTAAGTAGAGAACAAACATGTGTCGTATCAGGAGGATACAAGCTGTGGTACAGTAGGACAACAACATCTGACCCATAAAAAACACCCTGCTTTGGTTATAAAGTACCTTTGTGATTAGGAGATTAGTGGGATATGTTATTGAGGTTCCAATATTTGGAAAAATAATACTGTTTTGTCACTTCCATTCACGAGTACAGAAAGAGCTTTTGAAGTCCCTTTATTAAACATTCGAAAGCAAATGGATTTAGACAGAGCAAGCATGGTCTCCCAACAAGCAGAGTAAGCGTTATTTGTGCTATATAGTTAACATTTTTGAGTAGACTAAATGGTTGCTCGCAGTTCATTTGGATGCTGGAGTTGCTGGAGGTTGAATCGAGCAGTAATGCAGCCTTTGCTGGCAATCCTTAACCTGGTCAGATCCCTCAAGGACATCAAGGTAAGTGCTGATGGTACAAAGAGTAACTTACTCTTCGTAGGGCATGTGATAAGTGTATCCCACGGTGCACAAGCCGAGAGGGTTCCAGAGTTCGTTACCAACAAGATTTAATCTTCGTATCACTGTCACACTGGGGGCAAAATTGCCGTGTGGAGAAAATGGACGCCCCACCCTGGGTCAACAACAGTGCTACCCAGACGGCTCCTCTCTACCAAGTCCAACCCCTGGGCACCACGTTACGCTCCCTTCGTTGCAACCATTTTCCCTGTGCAGCACCCCTGATAAAAAGCAAACCACAGCGTAGGATGTATGCAAATACAGGAGAGAAAATAGCACTGAAACATTTGAATACTGTTACATAAAGGGGTGATGTGCCTTTCCCTTGAACGCTGTATTCATTTCCATTTCAAAAAAGGTACAGCTGAAGTATAAAAAGTTCATAGATGGTTGATGGAAATGATTAGACAGAGGGCTAGATTTGTGCGTGACGAGAGCCTGTCAAGATTGGAAGACGAATTTTGTGGCTAGCAAGAATGAAAATGGTAAAGAGATATCAAATACTGCATAGCGCTCAGGAAATCATTGAGGATACCTTTTTTCCCCCTTCCTGCTGATAGAAGAACACAGGAATGGCCGAAGGACACGGTAGGGACAGCAGCTCAGGCTGATGACAAGAGAGGGACATTTTGCAGATGGGATGTAGGGTTCGTTGGCACGAGAGTTTGAGAAGTTTGGAGGGTCAGGGGCTTAAAACCCAAGCAGTTAGAGATGCGGGCGGCGATATTTGCGTTAGGTGAGGTAAAGCTACGGGGTGTGTAAGAGCGTTCTCCATTAGCAGCTGGGGCCGAGGAATGCGTTTCCCTGGGGTTGTGCTGTCCCTTTGTGGTGTCTCTCAAGGAAGGTGTCGCCGGAGCTGGACGTGTCCCCTTCCACCAGCCCTCCTGTCTCCAGCACCGCCATCCTCAGAGGAGAAAACAGGTTGTTTAAAAGGTAAAATTAACTTGAAAATCAGTTCCGTAATCCCCCCTGTATCATCTTTTTTTTGTCCCTTTCGTTTGAGAAGGTTCTGCCGCTCAGGTGCCAGCCATATTTGGGACCTTCTCTGATGAACAGGGATGAGTGTAGCGTGACCGCAGCCCCCAGGATTTCAGGGCAAGAGGCTTTCTTCAGGGCCGCGTACAAGTGCACACGTGCGCACACCTGCACACATGCCTGCACGTACGCCCTGAACTCCGTGTGACTCTGGGCCGTCAACTTTTAACGCATTTCTCCAATTAAGCTATTCGGGGCTCACACTTAACTAGCTGTCCGCAGCTGCTGCAAATTGATTTATCCCCTGATGACAGTCAGAGCTGCTGACCAAACTGCTGGAGAGAAAGACTTCTTTAATTTAGATGTTTTCTTTCTTAGTTTTTCCTTTTCACACTGACTTTAACTTGCTTTTGCTTTACGATCAACTCAAGATTAGTGTGTATTGCAGTGTATATCTCAGCTCCATTTGGCATAAATAATATTTGTTTTCCTGTTTCTTTAATGGATGAATTAAAATAAGATTTTATTAAAGTAGATGAAAACGTTTTTTGTCATGAAAAAAAAAGATTTTTAAAAGAGGACTGCTAAGACATCCCTATGTTACAGCTGCTTTTTTAAAGGTGTCTTGCTATTTGTGCTCTGAGAACTTACTGAAATGGTGGTTTTCAGACTGGAAATGTCATATTTATTCAGTCTATAGGAAGATGATGGCTTCTGTCTGGTGAAAAAGGAGTATTTTCCTCTACTCCTACATTTACTTTTTTAATCTGCAAACCCACCAACACATCCCGGCATGCAGCTGAGTTATATACCACTTACAGTTTATATAAAACGTTGCAGCCCATCCAACGTAAATCTGTGATGAAAGATTGTGTTATACACAGATAATCTATAGCTCTCTCAAATGATCCCTTTATGACTGTGCGTATGAAGAACATACTCCTTGCTTATTTCTGGTTTGGAGGAAAAAAACACCTTCAGAAATGATTAAGTGTCTGTAATTTGTTTTGGAGAGGGACTGTCTTTACGTTATCACGTGTCCCATTAACACTGGCAGGAGGGTATTGATTACACACAAACTAACCATACTTGCAATTATTTCACTGGGAAGGATCAACCAAAAGAAAGCAAACCCCCAAGTTTCAGATTTAGGGATTTATAGACGTCTTTCTTGTGGGTCTACAGCAAAATAATACATAGATAAAACAGAAAAAATAAATTTTCTGTGCCAATTTTCTTAGCTGCTGTTTTGGTACCGCATATATTTAACATTGTTTCACTACCAAACTCTGCAAAGAAAAACAAAGGTTCTGTGAACTCGTGGTGATCCCCAAAAATCCTCACAGCTGGATGCCATAATTCGTAGAAGATACCAAGTGTGTTTTACTACATTTTCTCAAGTTGCCCCAGCGCTGAAACCTGGATGCTCTCCCGTTGGGCCTGAAGCTTCCTCCTCCGGCAGCTGCCACAGACAGGTCCAGCTTCCGCGTGTCCATGCGCTGTGCGTTTTGGAATGGGAAAGGGATTGTTCTCATCCTTGCTGTGTTGATGCTCTGATTCTGACCTGGTGTTTCGCTTGACTTTCAGGGAAATTCGTCTGGCTGGCTCTGTCTCGGCTCTGGCTGTCTTAAATCTGGCCTGAGGAAAAGCCTGCTGAGCTGCCTGAGAGCCTTAAAGAAAAACCTTATTGTTAATAGAGAATAACAACCTTTACACAGCGCTTTTTATACTTGACTGTAAAATTTAATTGAGTGTTTTATCTTACTATAGGAATTTGTGTTTTTTGTAAAAATCCAGGTAACATTATCATTTCTGTTCCGTTCCTCTTTTCAGGAATGTCGGCAGGAATTGACTCTGCTTTTATTTAGGTACTTTCAGGATCTGCACCTGTTGAACGCTACAGGAATCCTCCAAGGGCAAATTTAATTCCTCAGGGGGGTTGGAAAAATCTCAAACCTCCTCATGCTGTTGAAGACTTTTCTTTACTCACATCTAACCTAACAAAGTCTTGAGGGGAAAAAAAAAAAAAATGTTGTATTTTATGGGAATTTAGGGAGGAAGACAGCCTCTGCCACTCCCTGACCTAAGGGGGATGGGGAGCTGCACCCCATCCAGGGACTTTTGGGGGGGATAAAGCCTGTAGGGTCGAGCTGTCTCCTTCAGCATCAGACGGAGGGTTGCAGGAGCAGGCTAGAATAATCCCAGGAGATGGCCTAAACGCTCGTGTGTTTTGCAACACTTTGAGGCTTTTTTGATGCTTCTGAGAAGGAATGCAATTAGCTTTTCAATGATAAATAAATTAAAGATAGTTGATTTTTCCTTTCACACATTTGTTTTCTTCGCTTTCATAGGGGACTGCAGCCTGTTTATGATTTTCTTAGAAGTTCGAGAGACTTGCTCTCGCTTAGTGACAAATTCTCCCCTCTAGGCAGCATGAGAAGGGAAAAAAGGAGAAGAGCAAAGATAGTGGGAACCTGAAAATGGACAGTGTGTCTGCAGGGAAGGGAAACCCCTCAGGAATCCCAGAGGTTTGGTTTGGTTTCTGGCTGTTTGTTTACATAATTAGAGCATGTAATTCCACAACAACACAAAGAGAAATGAAAAGCAGCAACAAAGGGAGAAAAAAAAAAATCACAGAAAAGCACAGCCAGATAGGATGGTTATCAGGGACTAGAGTAAGACTCTGGCGGACCTTCAAGGCTGAAAGCTCAGGATGGCTTTGGCTCAGCAGCTGGCAGTCACCAGCTGCTCTCAGACAGGGGTGGGACTTGTCATCTTCTGCTCAGGTACCTGAATGCAGAGATTTGCTCCACCACCACCACCACCACCTCAGGCAGCTGAGAGAGAAGCTCCTGACCAGTCTGAGAGACCATTGAGGACCATGGTTTAGAGAGTGTCATCCAATGGTTTGCAATATAAGACTTGATAACTGCCCTTATTTTGAACTTGGTAATTACTTAATACTTTACAGCTTGGTGTTCAGAGCCATATAGACAAAGCCTTATTGTTTGGGAGTTTCAAGTAATTCGGAGAGGTTGGTGGGAGCAAGAAGGATAATACTATCGTAAACTTGGAGCTGCTAACAGGCTAGAATTGTAGTATTTGGAGAGAGTCTTTTGTTTCAGGACAGAAACCATCTGAAGAAAAAATGTTTAAAGTAGCAAGAGTGGGGCTCGGAGGCTGTACAAAAGGAAAAAAAAATACTTGTCAAAAGCAAAATCCAAGTAAGAAGAAAAAACACTCTGCATAGTCAAATTAAAAACAAGGTTATTAAGGTCAAGGAAAATCTTTGTTTTGAGAACTATACAACTGAGGAGTGCAAAAAAAAAAAAAAAAAATTAAAAATATGTGACTTTTTTCCTCACTCTTCCTGAATGCAACACGCTGCTTCTGCAGAAGGTCAGTCATCAGGAACTGATCCGGGGTGATAGAGGTAGGTCCGCGACACGGCTGTGCAAATAATTTCAGCAACATTATATATGACCGGTGGGAATGAGGCTGTTCCAGCTTTCTGTCTCCGTGCGTTTTTCTATCATGCCCATCACTGCTGTATCTGGCGTGTGAGATCTAATCAAGTGCATTGCATTAAAGCAAGGAAATAGGGTGAGCAATAGCCCAGCCAGCGGGGCATACCCAGACAATCAGAGCAGCCCAGCTGCCCTGAACTGAGACTTGATAAACTGCAAGAAGTGCAGAAATGTCGTTTTTTTTCCTTCCTAGGTAAAGCCTTTATCTGTGTGCCCGTGTGAGTCCGCACAGCGTCGAGCAGGTGGGAAAGGGGAGGACAGCCGGAGCCCTTCCACCCGCCCAGGGCAGGAAGGATCGCCATGGACCATCTCCTCCGAAACGCCCCCCATCACCTCGCAGGGAGGTCTGCAAAAGGATTCACGTGGTGGAGTTGGTGTCTCCTCTTAACCACGCTGCAGTAGAGTGGGCAGAAAGGCAGGTAAGAAAGAGGGACTACAAGAAGATGCAACTAGAAATGACTTCCAAGCTGTGGTTCTCCTCCAAGAGAAGCGTGGGAGGGCTGGTTGGGCTAGGTTCTGTGGAAACAAGTATTTCGAAGGCTGGGGAGAAAAGCCTTATAGATGATGGTATGGAAAGTAAGCAAAGAGTAAGGTGGTGAATAAATTGGGGTTGTCTAGCATTGAATGGTCAGAAGTAGCTGGAGTACCAGAAACAAGATAGCAGGCAACGGCAGGGGTTTAGACATCTGCTGATGCTGCTTACCGAGGAAAAAAAAAAAAAAAGAAAAAAGATTTAAAGAAAGCAAAATACATGATTCTCATTGTCAAAATGAAACCAGTCCCAATGTGCTTAGCTCAGGTTTCAAGTCCTCAACCCGTCATCAAAGCGGGAGGAAGGAGCTGGCCCCATAGTTCGGGAAGTGTGTGCAGGCACAGGACGGGACCGTGGGAAGTGCGCGAGCACAGGACCTGCATCTGTTTGTCAGGCCTGTAGTGAGCACCTTGCCTGACATTAAGCAGAGGCAATAAGTTTGTAACGACCTAAATTCTTTTTAAAAAGAGAATTACTGATGTATATATTCAGGTCAATAGCGCTTTCCCCAGGTTTCAATAATCGGATCAATTATCTGAATCCAATAAAATCTTATTAAAGAAATTCAGAATTATCTTTAAAATAGCTGGCCTTGTAGTCCCTGAGTAGGTTACAAAAACTGCTATGAAGAATTACTGTGACCTACTTTCTGGGCGGTACAGATATCATTATCATATCAGAGGTGCAGTCTGATAAGACTACATGACTTCCATCTCTTATTGAAGATAGTTTGGTGAAGAACTAGCACGAAACTTTCATCTAGGTCCTCAAATTAATGTTTTTCATTAATATCAGCTGAAATTAAAAAAGTGAAAGCGTTGCATGCGAAGCAGAGCTTATTTAAAATGAACTGCACAAGCGATAGCCAAAAACGTGATGAACATTCTAAAGCGTGTGGGGTGGCCGTGAGTTGTTGTTGCAGATCACAAATGCTTGTTCAACCGTTGACAGCATAAGCCACCGCCACGCCGACTGAGGGGCTCTTTGCATCTGCTTCCCACGAGCATGAATGAGCACTTGAATCACAAGGCAGAGGAGGAGCAGGGTGGTTTTCTTGAGAGCTGTTGGAAAACCTTTCAGCCTTGTCTCTGCCAGGTGAGATATTTGGTTACTGCATTGCTTCTGCGAAAATTTTGCTAGAATTTGGCTGGAAAATCTTCCTTGTATTTGTAAGCTGTTCTCTGACACAGCAGCACATGCGGATCTAGGCTGGGAAATGAGGCTGTGCTGAGCAGGACTGTCCCAAAGGCGCGCGGTGGCTCTGCAAGAACAGCTCTTTTGGTGTCTTTGATACAGTGAAGTAAACCTGGCCTCCACGCTGGGCGCCTTTAAAAACAGCTTTTGCTTAAGAAATACCCTGAGCTGCATCGGGGATGAGGTTTGGAGCTGTGCAAGACAGCGGGCGTTTAACTGCGCTTGTAGCAGAGCCAGGATGGTCCCCGCACTGGCGTGTTTCTGTCACGACAGCCCTCTCTCAGGCAGAAGGACCATGAAAGGAGCAGTGGGAGGTACCTGGGTGGCTGGTTTACCTCCTTTCTGCCCTGCACCATGGCTTTTGCCACCAGCCAGTCCAGCTGCAGCTCATTTTTGCAGGTGCTGCGCTCCTGTGAAAAGCATCTCCGTTCCCATCACGATGTTAAGGAGCTTCTCTGAGCCGGGCAAACATGTAATCCCCCTTTCCCAACAGGCAAAGCGAGAGGTTACAGCAAGAAAGGTGAGGCCAGCACGTGAGGCTGGGACTCCCCTCCCGCGCCCCTCAGCCTGCTCTTGCCCTCCTCGACACCTCGCTCCCGGCGAGGCTTCGCCTTTTCCTCCTGCTAAAGCCCTCGCCCCTTCGACCACATCTGGAGTGCTGTGTCCAGTTCTGGGCCCCCCAGTTCAAGAGGGAGAGGGAGCTACCAGAGAGAGTCCAGCGGAGGGTTGTGAAGGTGATGAGGGGACTTGGAGCATCTCTCCTACGAGGAAAGGCTGAGAGACCTGGGGCTCTTCAGCCTGGAGAAGAGAAGGTTGAGGGGGTACCTTATCAACACTTATCAATATCCAAAGGGCGGGTGTCAAGAGGCTGGGGCCAGGCTCTTCTCAGTGGTGCCCAGTGACAGGAGAAGGGGCAACGGGCACAAACTGGAACATGGGAAGTTGCACCTGACCATGAGGAAAAACTCACTTAAGGGTGGCAGAGCACTGGAACAGGCTGCCCAGGGAGGTGGCGGAGTCTCCTTCTCTGGAGATACTCAAAACCCACCTGGATGCCGTCCTGTGTCACCTGCTGGAGGTGACCCTGCTTTGGCGGGGGAGGGTGGTGGGGGGGGGGTGTTGGACTAGATGATCTCCAGAGGTCCCTTCCAACCCCGAATATTGTGTGAGTCTCTGATTCTGTGACCACAGCTTTGGGGGCGAACACGGCACCGCCGGGGAGATGAAAAGCGGGCAGTGGCTTCAAGACAACCACGGGACCCCTCCGCCGCCGGAGCCGGCTGGGGCAGCGAGGGGGGGACAGAGCATTTTTATCAGTTAATTAAAGCCGAGCCGGTGGGAGCCCGCGCTGTCGGGCTGCTTTCCGCTTTGAGAGCGCACAGCAATAGCCATCCCAGCTGCTCTACGCCGGCCCCGCTCGGGCAGACCAGCCAGCAGAGTCAGGCCCTCCTCCCTTCAAACCGGCTGGCTTTGATCTCCCCCGTATCAAACCAGTTACAGCCTCAGTAGGATGGTGGGAGGCAGCAGGCGCCGCGGTAGTTAGTGGTGGCGTGTGGCTTAGGGCAGGCACCTTATCTCCGCGCGGTGCAGTCAGCCTCCGATCTGCGGCGTGACATCAAGGCAGGTCCGACCGACTGGCGCTTTAATTAGGAGGCTGAAATTATAATATTATGTTAAAGAACAAAGAGTCTCCAAAGAAAAATATGTGCCGCATATCTGACAAAGATAAATTGGATTATTCAAAATATTCCTGATGAAATGTTACATTTTGCAACTAATTATCAATCTGTTTTATCTCCAGACCAGCTGGGCATTTTTGTGCATGCAAGACCTGCCTTACCAATGATCTTAAGATGTCACTGTAGCGTTTACATCTTTTATTTCAAGATTTAAATAACTAGGAAGTAGCTAATGTAATTCACTGCTGAGAAGAAAGGCTAGTTAGTTGAATGCTTTCCAAAGTGATCTTCTCCTAATGAACTTCTTTGGACTGTGAGTAATGAGGCTTTATTCAAATAATCTTTAAGAAAGATTTTTATAATGTAATTTTTAAAGAAAGAGCAATATTTTATACATTTAAAATATCTTTATTAATCCTATACTGCCTCATGTAGCATTAAAGCATTGTGAAAATTTGGTATTGTTCTTTCTGAATGCTACTTTTGAGATTAACAGGTTCTAGTTGCAATGGAGCTGTAGAAATCAGGCAATTATCTCGTAAATGTTCAGTGATATCTTACAAATTACAGTCTGACATGATTACAGTGCCATTTTGCTGTAAAAGCATGTATTGTTTAGGTATATTTATATATCATAGTAGTACGTAACTCCCCTGATTCCCAGTCAGACAGTATACCTACCTCCAAGGAGTGTGTTTGCTACCTCTGTTATAGCTTGCCATTTGGGACAACTATGCCTAGATTAATCTACTGGAGGTGTCATTAAAATTTTCTTTTGTGTGTGATTTTGTGGTAGTTTTCAACTGGAATAAGAGAAAATACCTAATAGGTTCCCTTCAATGGCAGGTTTCTGCAATATTTTGCATTCTTGGTGACGTTATGAAGTTCTGCTGGAACCGTTCTGGCAAATATTGCTTTTGTGGGACTGAACTGACAGGGTTGCCAAGAAAAATTAAAACCCCCTAAATTTCTGCCATGAGCTTTGCTTGGCCAGTTGCTAGGAAGGGATCGCAATACACGTATTTGAGCAACCCACCACATTTTTGATTAACTAATGAAGTGTAATTGTTGGACATGGGCTGATCTCATCCTTCAAAAAGGCTGACTCCCACTGCATAGGGGAACCGGACTGATAGGCTGTGTAATTATGTATTTCTGAAGCTAGCTTTATTTACAGCAAAGGATCAGCTCAAAAAAGACTACTTAATTCTAGAACTTTTTTTTTTTTTTTTGCTTTTTTCTCCCAGTAGTTAAATTTTGAACTCTATATTCAGCTTCTCAGAGATTTCCCAAAGTAGAAACTGTGTAAAAAAGCAGGATTTGATCTCTTGGGAAGGCTATTTTTTTGCCTCCAGATAATTCTTTCTGGTTATTGATGCAGGGGAATATCCTGGTGGTCTTACTTGTGTAAATAGTCCTTCCCCGCATGGCGTAGTGAGTGGGGAGCGGATTTCTACCCGTGTAAGAGAGGCCAGTGAGATCTATCTGTTCATCTGGGCTGCTTGGCTGCAAAGTAGCCTAGTGGCACCAGAGGACGCGAGCTTCTGCTTTCAGTTGATTTAGGCTGGAATGCAACTTGTTTCCTGGAGCCGGGTCAAATAATGTGGGGAGTTCGGTTGGTGGCACGTGGAGCAAAACCAAATCAGTTTGCGTAGCTCACCCTCTTTTCTTCCCATTTCTGCAGAGTAAATTGCGTCCCCACTGCTAATCACCTTAACTGTTCATAACAGCTTCCGCTCCCTTAGATAAACAAACGCTTTCTGCCTTTTTAATCAGGGTCTTCCTGAAGCTGATCACGGCGATCACCATCAAGGCCTGATCCTGCAAAGAGCCAGGCATCTCCTCAGAGGTGCTCGGCACACTCACTTTCTCCCGGAATTCCTGTGAGTTAAGAGCGGTCAGCGTCTGGCAGGATTTGGCCCTTGCTTTGCACAAAAATCTCTTTCGGTTTGAATGTTCCATAATGTATGTTTAAATAGTCGCAGCTAGCAAAGAACTTTGATGAGGCGAAGGGGTAATTGGATTTTCTTGTTCTATAATTAAAAAGGTATATATTACATCCACATTAATACCAAAAGAGTTCATCATGATCAATGTTATTACAATGAATACCAAAGGATTTAACAGTGATTGGCCACTTAGTTTAAAGGGTACCTGAAATCATTAAATTGTTTGCTGGAGGGCTTATGGAGGCCTATCGGATCGCGGGTGACTTAAACATTTTTTTTACTACTGGCCTGCAATGTAAGGTGTACTCTTACAAAGTAGGAGCAACAGGGTGATCATTTTCCTTTATTATTCCCTTATTGGCTTCCAGTTAATTTTAATCTTTGCATTAAGTGACCTCTATTAAACATGCCACCTATCTGATTACACTGTCAAGGTTGAGACCGGAAGACGACCTATTGCACCACGTCAATTGTCCTTCGCAGAAGCCCTTACTGTTAATCAAGAGAGGAAGATTAAAGGAGATCAGAACTACCAGCCCGAAGTGCATTTTGCATTTGACTACACCTTTCTACCGGTGCATGTGTGCTGTCCTACAAAAAAACCAACGTAGGGAAATGTGTTCTGTTAGGAGCAGCTTCAGCTCAAATCTCCACAGTTCTCAAGGTAAGTTTATGGATGCAACCTTAGCTCTACCCTTACACATTTTAAGATATCCATAAAATCCTAAATTAAGTTATCTCATACTGGATTTGGACAAACACAACCTATGTTTTCTCTGCAATGTTACAATGCTCATGTTTAATTTTGCTGAGTTCTACCTAGGTATAAATCAGTTCAATTACCTCTCAACGTGACTTGCTCACCTGAGGTGGTTGGATAGGTTGTAGCTGACTCTTCATTAGCACACGAATATTTGTCCAGACTTTGAGTCAGCTACTCAGGTGGTGTTGGGCTTTGAGCACCATTTGGGACTGTAGAATTCTTCATGTTAAAGCAACAACACTAATTTTTATCAGTTTGTGCTTTTAGAACAGGGTTTAGCAGGCAATCTTCCCACATAAGTGAAACTCAGAGTGTAAGAATGAATTATGCATTCAGGGTGCATGATTTTTTTCAAGATGTGACCTTGTTGTAACCAAACTCAGTGTTTGTCACAGCGTTCAGTGGCACGTTGTTCGGCTGCATGTTATTTTTCTGCCATATTTTGCCTTACTACTCCCAGCTATTGCAAAGCTAGAGCGATTCCAGTGGAACATTTTACTGTTGAGAAGAAAATGTACAGTATGACCAAATGAAAGCGATATTGCTGCCTCAGCTTGTTGTCACGCTCATATTAATAACCTTGAGTGAAACTTAACATAACACGGGTGTTTGCAAATTTTTCATCTTTGAGCAACACTCTCCTCCTAAGCAGAGAATTGACTTCCTCTCTTTCTTGGCTTAGCTCACTGTCAGTCCTCTTCCACCAATATCTTTGCTACGTGAAAGAACGTTACTGAAGAAATTTGTAGACGCAGCAAGCGAAATAAATCACAGAATGCAGGAAAATATATCTCTCTCAGTTCTAATGTCATCTCCATGTGAATCACGATATTGAGAAATTGTCAGGTCCTCAGCAGAAAGGTGATCTATCGATAATAAGAACACCTTCTGTTGGTCGTTGCTGCCTTTTACTGGCACAGAAGAGATGGCTTTGCAGGCATCTTGTCACTGACAAACATTTCCCTGACCTAGAGTTGATGCTTTGAGGGCTTTTAAAAGAAGTCCTTAGGCTTATACAAAAATCCCTGCTTTTAGATCTTCTGAAAGGTTTTTGCACTCATAATAACGGTATTTATTAGTTTTCAGCTCTTTGGAAACGCTTACCAGGTCACAAGGCACAGGTAGCTGCTTTGGTCGCTTCTGTGGCAGGTGAGTGCGTGAACGTTTTCCTGGATGGCACTGGGAAATGTTGCTGAGCATTAGAACCCAGAGGGATGATAAATAGACATGTCAGTATTTAACACTAACCAAAAGCATTTGAGACCAGATTGAACTAATTTTACTAGTAGTTAGCGTAATTAAATGTTTTCACCAGGACGGAAAGTCATGGTTTGATTCTGAAGCAATTTGCTTGACAAATATCAGATGTTAAAATAATTAAAGCTTAGCCATTTATATTTAATCTCAAGTGGATCCATGAAAACAAGCCTCTAAATTATATCAGATTCATATATTAATTGACTCATGGATTTTAAGACCAACAGGGACTATTATGGTCATCCAGTCTGGCCTTCTGCATAAGTGGTCATGGAATTCCACCAAGTAATTCATGCATTCAATCGCTAGTTTTAGAAGAAATCCACGCAAATTGAAAAACTTGCAGTGACTTCATAGCCTTTAGAATCTTATTACATAGAAAATGTGCAGAAATACAGAAGGTCTAGGTGACAAGGTTCGAGCAGGTACAACTGTGATGGAGTTATCCTCCAAACTTTTGCAGTCCTTTTGAAATGATTTTTAATACTGCTAAAAGGGAAAGTATCAAGTTGTCTTTCCTGTTAGAGTCAAAATAAGGCTTTTTGTGCAATTATGACAAAATTAAAAAAATGAACTTGGTTTCCAGTCCGTATTCTGTTTCGCTTGTTCATGCAGTGTGAACAGGTCTATCCCAGAACAACTGTGACTTGAAACAGAAGTTTGACTTTGTTCTTTGTCAGACACCTGTGTTACAAAATAGGGTAAATAATTTTACTGAATTAGTGTTTTATTCAAATTAGTAGTTACAAAATGCAGTAGTGTTAATTTATTCTTTGATAAAACACCTTATTTTTCATGGGGTAAATCCCAGCTACTCCGTTTGGGGAGACCATAGATTTCTTTGTACAGGTAGAATTTAGGTAAAAACTTAATTTTCTTGTATTTGATTCTCTTAATATATTTTGAAACTTTGCAAAACAAAAATTCTGAAATTATTGCTGAAAGCTACACACATATTGTGTCTAGAAAATATGTATACGAATGCATATGAAAAAAAAGTACTGATTTCTCCCTGAAGATATGTTATTATACATTATGTTACTATAGGTTAAAAATTTCACCTCTTCTATTTGAACAATCTTGTGTACATGACCTCACCTTTGATGATCTACAGATGTAAAAAACCAGGGTCCTTTGAAGTTAAACAAGAAGATAAGTTGGTGCTGGAGTCAGAGACTTGGTTCAGTCAGCTGATTGCTAGGTCAACTACTGCAGTCTAAAATGGTCTGGACTGGCTCTGAATAGGCCAAATCAATAAATATATTGGTAAGGAAAAAAAAAAAAAAAGAAAATAAACCTCCTTCTAGCTAAAGAATCCAGAAGGTGCTTTACAAGTGAGATGAACTTTCTGGAAGATCTTATTCAAAATCTTAAAATCCTTTCTTCCTTTTTTTTTTTTTTTTTTTTTTTCCCAGTATCCCCAGCCTAAACAAAGCTCAACGAGCTTGGACAGTTTGTTCAGCTTTCCTGGGAGCTTGTTGAGCTTAAGGTCAGTGGAGGGGGTCCCAAGAGCATTGAGCTTTTATAATCAATTCTACATGTACTAGCTTATTCTTAATATAAAAATGACTGGTTGGCACGCAATAATGTCATTTTATTGGGATTCAGGTCAATAGTAGTATTTGTTCTCTACACAGAGGAGTCACCTCCAAAACACCACGACATTCATTAATTGGATCATTGTGCTTTATGCATACAGACTTAACAGAACGGGACGAACCCAACTCGGAAATGCTTCTGCTGTATCATTAAGTTCTGTCCTGAAAAATAGTTTTGCCATATAAAGGCTACTATTTACTTCAATTAGACATCAAAGTTGCACAGCTCTTCAGGTCTTTAAGGGAAACTGAGAGTGATTTTTAAAAATACGTGTTTGTTCATCTTTATGACTTAAATCGCAGCGTATGTATTTATATCTTTTAAGGCACTGAGCATCTGTTCTTCCTCTTCTAAGACGTGTAAACAAGTATGCCTGGGCTTTCCATAAAATATACCTTATTTTTACAAGTCTAACAGATGCACTGTGGTCAATTACAAGGCATCTTTAAGGCAGTCAGCTCCGCTTGTTCTAATCAACTTGCTGTATGAACTGGATCACCAAGGGATTGGTGAGAGTCAGGAACAGCATTTAGCACTTTACTGACCTTGAGTCCACCTTTTCAAAACTCCTTCTGGAGCTAAGATTTTTTCCAGCCATTTTCAAGTGATTTCTTCCACTTTCTCCTGAGACTGAAACACTTGATTGACCCATGATGTTAAGCGAATTTCTTTCACTGGAAAAGAAAAACTGTTGGTAGTCCTAGACATGAAAACATTCGTGAACTTTTTTTCTGGGGCTAGAATTAAAACCTTCCAAAAGTTTTCAACATATCTAACACCTGTCTAGACTACTTAACAACAGTTATTTTGGATTTTTTTCATTGTGAAGGAAGATACAGAAGCAACCATGCAGCTGTATTTATAAATAGGTAAATACTGAAATTGAAATGTAAGATTTTTATCTGTATTTTAGCCTTGTAGATACCACAATTATATAGGGGTGATTGATAGCACTTTGTCTCATTTGAGAGTTGCTAATAACTGGGAAATGGTTACTGAGAACTTCTGAAATTACATCAAGTAGAAAATTAAGAGATCGTGAGAAGACTTTTTTAAGAAATAGAAGCTTTTATAGCTGAGATCGTAATAAATTATTTCTCAACATTCTTTAGAAAGAATAATGGAGCTGAAGTTTGTTCCGTGTGTATACTGGATAAATCTCTGGCTAACAGTACCTACATGAAAACATGATTCCCCAGAGTGGTGATGACTGCATGCTAAAGACGTTGGTACAGGGAAAGTGGGGGTTTTTATTTCTAAGAAGTCTGTAATGTCTTATATTCTTGATTAAACTTGGTTGGCTTCGTGTAGCATCAAAAAAGTAATGGTCTCTCTGCTTTAAATTTAGAACTAGTCCATCCTGAATAAACTAAGCGCTAGACATGACTCTCATGATTGATCTGTTTTCTAATGGTGGAATCAGAACTACTGGTTGTCATAAAGGAAAATCAAGAAAAAGAAGAAAAAAGTTTTTTTCAGAGCGTTCAAATATTCAAAAGTTAACACGATTTTGAAGCATTCACCTATTGATTATTTTCCAAATGACATCATCAATCAATATAGAAGATATGTACCAAATAAGAAATTCTACAACAGTAATTGTTTTAGTAATTGTACTATGGGTAATCACGTTTCACCTTACTCTGCTAATTTACTCTCTCAATTCGTTAAACAGGAGGTTTTTCTGTTGAAATGTATCAAAATTACATTAAAAAATTAATCTTAATCACACCGAAGCACAATTTGTAATCCTGTTTTCTGAAATTCTAGATCTTGAAAGGTTAAACTCGCTCTGCAGATTTCCTCTTAATTCTCTTTAAAAATAGTCCCCTGGCACAAAACGAGCTTTTGCTTGTTTTTCTGTGCAAAAAAAAAAATGGACCAAACAGTGCGCTAATCAAAGTTTAGGATGACCACTTGGAAAGAAGGTATGTAGGGCTTCATTTCTGCTCTTCATTCTTTTTTTTTTGCATCATTCTTATATTCAGGACTCCGTATCTGTTTGCTCTGAGCAGTTATCCTGGCTGGATGAATTATTGGTTGTTGGGTATTCATCCCCCCAAACACCTAAAACCTATGGCTTGCCATTGGCCTCTGGGTACTAGTGAACTACGGTGTTAATTTTATTGGTCGCAGGGATTTCCTCCTCCTGGTCACTTGCCTGTTGAAATAAACAGCGTAACACCTAGGACCCAGTTCAGACCTCAGCTGCACTGACAAGATCTCTTCTGCGGCACATAAAGTGGGGTATGGCGTGTACAGTATATGTAATTTAATTTTACAGGCTGAACAGTTATTCTCTAATCCCCTTGCTCTGCTGTGTCAGAAAGCAGGACTTGATGGTTTGTCTGGGTTTCCGTGTTACAGAGGTAATACTGGGTCAGTAAAACAAACAAACAGATGAAAACAAGGAAGCCATAAAGTTGCAGAATAGTTATACGCTACAGGCAAGTTCACTGTGGTTGAGAGAAAGATGAATTTTATAGCTCAGGAGAAAATCCTATATGCATCCCAGCAACAGAATAGGATTCCGGTTTATGAACACATGGTACAAGAATTTATGTGGCCTTTGGTATGTTGTTTAATCTGGCTGCTCATCTATAAAATGAGAATATTGATTGTTATCTCTCACCATCTCCTGTGGGGTTTTTAAGAATATATATAAAGCACCTATGGACCGGTATACGGTACAGGGATGCTTTAGGAGTGAAAAGTACTTTTAAATGGTGCAGATGTATGCTATGTGGGGGTTTGTGTTTGAGGGTTCTTCGCCTAGCGATACTCCACTTTTGTTATGGAGAGGATGCTTGGGGGCTTGCACCGCTGCCTTGCGATGGAGCTAGCAGTGTCTGCTTGAAAACAGAGCTGGAAAAGTCAATTCAGCTATTGCTCAGGTTAAAGAGAAGATTGCATTGCTATACCTTTAGTTGTAATTCTGAGGAACACTCCAGTTGAATGTAGACTGTATTAATGTGCATCAGTTATCCATACACTGACTCAGTCAATGACCACATTGATCCAGTCCTGTGTTTTCTTTCAGAGGATGCTACGATGAGGCAATAGAAATCATTAGGACTTGTGATATTGAAATCCTCTTGGTGCTGGCAGACATGGAGCTCACATTTCACATACTGTTGCAGCATCGCAAGAGCAGTCATGCCTAGAATTTCGAGTTCAAGGGTTTTTTTAAATTTTTTTTTTTTTTGGAGTAAATCTACACTGTTTTGTTCCTTTCTTTTGTGCTTACATGACTGAGATCATGTCACGTGTGCATGACAGGTCATCCATTTTCTTATGGGTTGAATCTGAACCTGGGTATGACATTATACTGTTTGCTTGCTTTCATGCTGAATTTCTACTTATTGAAACCCATTGAGATCAGTCCTAAAGACCCTCCTTACATCTCTCTACAGATTGAGAGTGCTGTAAAACCTATAGGCGATTATCATTTGCAAACTCGACTACAATGCACAATATTAGCATACCTGAGAAAAGCTGCAGCTTGCTGGTAAACCCAAAAGCCACCTCTGAAGGTCGGACACAGCTCTTCCAAAAACTTAGAACCTCAAGGTTATACAGTTTTCTCTTCTCGAGGACCCTTAGGACTTTCTTAGGTGTCAGCACAAACATTTTAGAGTTAGCCATGGTTTTTGAACCCTCGCTTTTTTTCGAGAGGCATTTGCAAATGGCAGTGTCTGGACACTTAATAGCCTTCCAGAGTTGATATTTGTTTATTAATAGTAGTAATTTGGTCATTACAAAAACGTTTACGAGCCCTTCTACAGAGGGCGATGCAGAGGCACAGAACAGAAAACAGTTCTTGTTCCAATCTAAGCATAAAGAGTCGATTACAAGTAGAAAATATAAAGAGCAATGTGACACTTCATGGTTAACATTATAAAGGGTATTTTCAGCAATCCACAGCCTCGTTATTGTCAAATTCTTTAGCATATTCATAAAGGGAGGAGGTGAATAGTGATCTGGAAATGAATTTGGAGAATGTGGCTAAGGAAGAAATGGCAGAAGTGAAAACAGAGGAGAAATTTGAGGCGAAGAACGCTCACCCAGTCACCCAAGTAACCCGCCCCACTAAATACACCAAGCAACATACGCTAATAAATCTGCGTGCAGGAAGGTGAGTTGTCAACAGGTCGTTCCAATTTTCAAATAAGGTTTGCCCTTGCAGGTTTTCTTCACACCTCTCCTGGCGGCTGCAGGATTAAAACTATAAAAAAGCAAGTCATAGAAACCAATTGAAAAATGCCAACCCTCCCTTTAGCTTCAAGTTTCCTTTTGAAAAAATCGCTAAAAAATTAAAAAAAAATCTCCTGAGAGATCATCCTGCTGACTCGAGGGATGGAAGAACTAGAGTATGGATGCTTTAGGAAAGGCGTCAGGCTATTGGTAGGTTACGGAGCTGATTCAGCTAATCTGGATATATTAGGTGGCAGCCTCTACGGTCTGCCCCGCCTGGAAATGCCAAAAGTTCCTTTCATTTCCTGCAGCGGACCTGAAGACGTGTTACGAGGCGGCTTTTTCTAGATGATCCTGAGATAAACAGAAACTTCATAAGAAAAGCTGTTCTTCACAGTAACTCTGCCGCAAAACCAAGGCCTTTTGGATAAACTTTTGTTAACACGCTGTTGAGGAGGAAAACGTTATTGAAGGCGTTGTCATTCAGGTGAAACACTAACCCAAAATCCTGGCCGTTTGTTACTATTAAAGACCCCTTGGCACTTTCCGTGAGAGCAGAGGTGTGAGCCCTGGTGTCCTGGCCAAATTCCAGCTTGGGTAATTAAATTCTGCCTTCCTAAAATCCCCCCTGTAGTTTCAGCCGAGTACAGTATTCTTCATTTCCTCTCCGAAACTGCTGTACAGAATTGCTTTGTGCTGGTAAACAGCTGCCACATCTCACCCCAGAGGAATTGCTGCATTTCGGTACTGAAGCTCTCTCTTTCCCTCTCTCTCTCTCTCTCTCACACACACACACACACACACGTACGACATGGTATTGCCGCCGAGCACCCATGAGCATCCCTTCTCGCTGGTGGTGTTGGAAGCGGTAAGTGTGCAAGGTGCAGCAAGCCAAGCTCTGTCTCTACAAAGCAGCCCCGGATCACATTCCCCTCTCTTATTGTAATATTGGTAAGCTGTGCTCGACTTTAGGAATTCAAACTACAAACACCTTGCTATTTCTAAAGAGCTGGGGAGCTGAAGCGGCGCTGGTGCTGCTACCCTTGATTTCTAGGTGTTGGTCATACCTGGTAAACGCTTTCAATTTCTTTGCTGAGGAAGAAATCTTGAGTCCACTTCTGCTGGGGCTTGTTAAGCCGTTGCCTTGGGGGCCAGTTGATCAGTTGTTAAGTAGTAAGCAGCTTTGGCAGTCAACAGGCACAGGATCCCCTGCAGCTACTCCAGCCTGCCTGTCCTATCATTCTTTATAGGGGTAGCAGGGTATTGTCTTAGAAGTGCAATAACGATAAAATACGAACAGGTATTGGTCATTCAATTTTGCATGTGCTGGTATTTCAGAAAAGCGTGTGACGTCCGTATGGACACACGTACGAGCATTTGCTTGCCAATAGTGGCTATGAAAGTCCTGCTGAGAATTTTTCACAGAATTTTTTTGACGATGGATCAGGGACTCCTAAGTGAAAACACGACAGCCTGAGCATTGCATGAGCTGTACCTGAATGCTCCTCAGCTGATTGTCCTGGCTGTTATCAGTCAGCTTCAACTCGCCGTGAAAAACTGGGAGAAAATGTGGCAGGGATTACAAGGTTTTTTCCTAGGCGATCCAGCAAAAATCACAACCAGGCCACAGAGAGCCGTGCTTGGTGCAGGGCAAACCCGACAGGCTTTGATCTGACAGCAAGGAAGTTCTTCAGTTGTAAATGTCTTCTCTGAATTGTCATATCAAATAGTGTAATCTTATTTACTCTCTAATTTGTTGTGACATAGTTGCATGAAAAGTATGATGTGTTCTAAGTATGGGGAAAAAAAGTCAGCTTGGTCATTTCTCTATCTCAAAAACATCTCAGTGGTTGCAGAAATATCTGTTTGCTAGTCCGTGTGCGCTCTAAGAAATTTTGTCCACCTGATTTTTACTTAGCTAAGTACATCAGGAATGATTCAAGGCAGGCTCGACAGATTCCTGCTTTTCACATGCCAGTAGGGTTTTTTGAAATGTATTTTATGCTGGGGTTATTTTGTTTGGTTTTTTGGTTGACTGAATTACCTATATTCCTTGAAATGGTGTTTAGTAATTCTCAGCGACTGCAGAGATGCCTACTGGGAAGTGGTCAACAGATCACAACAAACCCCACTGACTCCAGGCTCTCCTACTGCTTTAACTCAATTGCACTTTCTTACCCAAAGCCACATCTCTTAGGAAAATCCCAGAAATGCTGTTTGCTGTGAAGCATGGTTTTAATATTATCTCAGCTATTCGAAAAGACAAAAGATTAGAAAGACTATTTGGTACTGAAGGAAGAAACAGTTTCAGGGGATGGATTTACCGAAAACAAGACTCACATTTGCTGCTAATGTTTACTTCATAGTCTATCTTCAGCTAAAACATTTTCCCCTTGATGCTGAATAGAACTTCTATGGATATGAAAGGGGATGTCCGCTCTTCATCTGTGTCTTGGTCTCCTACAGTCTGTAAATACGGGCCAAACGGAAGCTTGGGAATTTTATTTTTTTCATTGTGTCCTATATTGATAATATATTGTTGGGATTCAAAGCTTGTTAAAAAGTCGGATGGGGAAGTTTGGACATGATGATAGTTAGAAGACAGATGGGTTTCAAAGAAAGATGAATGCTAAAAGTCAAAGCCCGTAGAGCGGATCCATAGCAGAAGCGCTTGCATCCTCAGGAAGGACTATGAACCTGGTCATCGTTTTGCAGTGAGAGATAGGACAGAAGTAGGACAGTTAGTCTGAACAGCGGGTATTTGTGACGTGTCATGACATATGATGGCGAATATATCGTTACCCATACTTGCCGAAAAGAGATCAAGCAAGATTTTCAGAAGTGGCTAGTAATCGCCGCAGTTCAGTTTCTGCTTGCCCAACGTGTAGCCCATGGGAGTGATGGGTTAAGCCCAACTCATTCCACATGGGAAAGGACAGGGTTTTAATGATGAGTGCCACCTCCTGCAGGGTAGTATATGCCTGAGGCTTTCACATCCATGTGAATATTTGCTGTTGGTGCCTCTGAAAATGACCTCTCCTCCTCTTCTGCCAGCGCCTCTACAAAAGGTATCGGGTGGATAGGAAGGAGCTGCAGGTAGAAGACAGAAATATTTTAATAAGAAGAACCTCATGTTAAAACAGTCAATGGCACCTTACAGGCAGAGATCTTAATTTCTAAATTAGGATTATTCTTTGCAGCTTCCTGCCTTCCTCTGCAGTGACTTTCGTCTGGAGCTGGTTCTTTATTAGAGGAAACGTGACAGCAGTTTTCTCCTTGCCCCATAGAAGACCTTCAGCAGATCTATTAATAATCTGCAGCCAAATCTCTCAGATGTCCTGTCTTAGGACAGCATCTTCTTTCTGTTTTTGTTTCTTCTTTTGAGAGAAAACTGTCCTTTCCATTTTTAACACAAAAGCAAGCAAACGAGATTCTCTGGTTCTGCGACTTTAGCCCTACTGGTGGCAGGAATCAGAGTCTAGAAAGCAGCATCCTCTGCACGTTGGATCTTCAATACATCAAACGATAATGTTGGCATTGTTTTGAGAGGGTTAACTAAGATTAATGAGAAAAGAAACATGAAGCCATGGAGGATCAACATTACAAATCAATGACTGAATAAATTTAATGTGTATTCCAGCTGTACTTTACCTGGCATAAGACTGATTCTTAAGAGTGTATCTTTTCTGCTTCCACATAACCCACTAAGACAGGAACACTGCTTCCACTTTAATAATGCTTTATTTAAGGTTTATACAGTAGTCAATGTATTGATTTAGGAGGAATTTGTAGAATAAAAAAAGAATGCTTAATAAGGTACAAATAAACTCCTCCAGCATTCTCCATTCCCCATCCTTAACATTTGCAAACTGTAACTTCAGTGTTTTAATTCTGGGAAAAAAGTCATTGGAAAATAAAACCCAGACTTGCTGGTAGTCAACGTTGGTTTGAACCTTAGACTTTGCGTGGGTGAAGTAACTTCCATGAAAGGTGAACTCTTTAAATCGTACAGCTTTCTCTGATGCCATTCAGTAACTTTTGAAAACACCCCTTGTAGCAGCAGATGAGAAGAGAATGCATATTTTATTTATTTATACCTAATTACTGTGCAGAGCTAGGAAGCGCGACCTGCGTCTTTGTGGATTAGATCCTTTGTCGTTAAACTTCACGATGGAGACGGCTGGCTTTGTTCCTTTAATCAAAATGCTATTACCCTTAAATTGCCTCTTAAAATTGCCATTTGTCTAACAAATCTGACGAAGTCGCTTACCTCCCGATAATTACACATATAAAGCCAGTGACAAAAGGAGACCTTTTACATGTCTGAACGGTTTCGCAGTCCAGCCTCATAATCAGATTCCAGAAATTGAACTTGCAGAAAGTTTGTGCTAGCCTTGTGGATTTTCATTTCAGATGTTGTCAACTCAAGGGCATTTGGACCAATCAATATCTGTCTGTCTTCTCGCACAGAGAAAGTTGGCTATTAGAAAAGAGAGGCTTACAGCAGGCTCAGCCAATACCATTAGCCCTAGCCTAAGGGCAGTTGTGTCCATGTGCCGGGGTAGGCACCTGCCCCCTCCCCTCCCCCACCATTAAGAAGGCCACTGGGGATGTCATTTGGACATAGCGGGCAAAGAGCACTTCTTTATTCTTTCTCTTTTTTACACCCAGACTTCACCAAAAATCAATAAATCTGTTCTTTGCTTATTTTCAGAACTTTACTTCAATATAAGCAAGGACTTTCCTTCCAGCTACAAACTCCAGTAGCACCAAGTCAGGGATTTTTTTTTTTTGTGTGTGTGTGTGTATTTTTTATTTTCCTTTCTCTGTTCCAATTTGAGAAATAATTGGAAATAATATCCGCTGTTTCTTCCTTTCCCTGCTAAAGATTTTTTAGAAGAAAGACCTTGATCTGCTGACTCTTTTCATGATTCAGCACATGATTTTTTTCTCTCCTTGCTGTCCTTTTACTGCTAATGATTTTATATGATCAGGTAATGTAATGATATATTTCTTTGTTCTGCAATCAACAAAGTTTTCTTCGTATTGAAGTAGGTTTTGCTATTTTCCGTGTCGAGGCCCAATTAGTGACGTTGCTGCTGAAAATTCTTTAAAATTCACCCTTCAGTTTTAGGCATAGCAGCGTTTGTGTATTGAGGAATCAGGTGTGTATTCTGGGAAGGCATCAAGCCCATGCTTGAATGTTGTGAGATTATTTTTTGAAAGAAACACTTTTTAATTTACTCTTTCTCAGGAATAAGAAAAAAAGGTAAATGAAGGGATGATTGAACTCAGTAACCCAATGATCAAGTAGCAGTACGGAGCCTGGGTGTTAAGAAAGGTGCCAGAAAGGCAGGTAAATTGTCATCAGAGGGTTATTCCCTGAGAAGATAATGACAGAGGAGAAAAGGAGAGGGCAACAGCAGAAACGGAGTTGATGTGGACAGAGATAAAATCCCTGTCCACCAAAAAAAAAAAAAAAAAAAAAAAGAAAAGAAGAAACAGTTTGGAAGGAAAAATTTAGGAATAAATCTTGAAGACAGAAAGCTCTTGTTCAAAACTAGTGGAGGGAGCTAGTGGTAGTAATTTTGTTTAACAGATCTGTTAACAGGGCTCATCACGACAAGCTTTAATAGATACTCTAAAGCCTGTCCTTTTGGCCATGAGAAGTCAAAGTGGAAAAAGTCCCTGAAAATGGGATTATCTCCTCCTCTGACCGAAAATTCTGGTCGCATAATGCAATCCTTCGAAGACTTGAGTTCCGGAAGCCTCAGAGCTGAGTTGACACTTTTGGTCTTTAAGAAAGTAAATGAATAGTTAGGCAAATGCATCTTTCTGCTGTGTGTTTATGTTGTCCTCAAGCAATTTAGGAGCTTTGTTTAATTAAGAAGCCTAAAATTTTTCTCAAGCAATTTAGTGAAGCTCTGTTAAAGTCAGCGAAGCTGCACAGGTTGAGACCCACTGCAGACCTGGCCTGAAACCATCATTCAGCGAGGAGAACTCAGCCAGGAAAGACCTGGCTGAATTCCTATAAATATAATATTTGGGTACTTGGGAAATACCACAGTATGGAGATTCCTTTTCTGTGTTGAGTCAGGCTTGAACTGCAGAGACAGAAAGATGCACAGAATCTAAAAGAAAGAGGAGAGAGTCCTATAAACCCCATGGTGTCAAGGAGTGGAAAGTGTTGGTTGGGTCGAGTTTCACTGAGACAATTTGGCAAGTTTTGGCTATTTCACTCTAATAACAAGCAAAGAATGTTGTTGTTATTCTTCAAATGACCTGTGAGAACTCTTTAAGGTTCAAAGCTTTCCATCACCCAAAGATCTCCCAGGTAGACTCGTGACAGGGGAAATGTGCTGAAAGTTCAGCCAAGCTCCTCTTGCAGTAAAAGGCAGAACCGCTTTGCTGAAAAGCTGTGGCCAGTTGTGCTGTTTTCTGTTTGAATGGTTTAATTGGCACTTTACCTATTTTAAATTATCAGCAAGATGCTCCAAGCAGGGCAGGTAGGACTAGGAAACGTTCTCATCCCACCATGGCTGACGTGGATTATGGATGTATTTCCATAAGGGAAGTGTGTGGGAGGATCCTGTGTGGCTGGGTTCCCCAAGAGGTGTTAGGATGCAGAGAGCAGAGCCAATGCTATCCGAGAGGAGGTCAGTAAGTAAGCAGTAAGGGGAGAGTAAATCCCCCTTTCTTTAAGAGGGGATTTCCGTGTGATTTGTAGATATGAAACAGACTTTATGATAATACAGACTAATTTTAAAGTGGGTTTAAATCAGAACAATTTTTGGTTTTGGAGGTTTTTTTTTCCTCTTTTTTTTTTTTTTTTCTCTAAAATATACAAGGTTCAAGTTTTGAGTTCCTCTCACAACCTGGCAAGACTCATGCATTTTCAAGTGCTCATGCAGCAGTACTTGCTGCTTCATTGAAAATAATAGTACTGTGCTAAACAGCATCATCTTGGGATCACTTACGGGATTTAGCGGTGTTTAAGGGGTGAAGGCTAGGATACTGTAAAGTGGAAACCTCCAGTGCAAACAAAATAAGGTGCATCTCCTATAAACCCCTGAAATAGCTGCATTTCATTTAAGTGGTTGAAATGTATGTGGGGAAAATTATACCAGCAAAATTTTATTTGCTGCCTAGATTATAATGACTTGGTTGGATTTTTTGAGACTGGTGGGTAAAGCAGTAGACTTTGTGTCTACTTAATCCCCAGAGCTGAAAATATTCGTTTGAGTGAGGAAAACTTGTTGTGCCACCGAGTGGTTGGTTATTCATCATGTGGATTATTGTTTTGAGCTAGAGCAAGATCTTTTATTTTTGATATTTAAATGGAAAGAAAAAATAAATAGCATGTCCTTTTCAAAGCAAACATTTCAAAATGACCAGTCAATACCAACTATTAAAAAAAAAAAAAAGATGGGTCCTTCAGTTGGACTCCCACATCATTAAACTCTGAGGGAGTCTTGTTGCAGACGTTGCAGAGCAAGATCCTACCCTTATACACCTGTCACAGCACGAGATCTGAGCAAACCAATCACTTCTAAAGCTGCTATCTAAATGTCATTATGATCACTGAGCTATTTGTTTTAGCTTTTTGGTAACATTACAGTTTGTGCTCGTTTACATTTTTGTATTTGCTTTCAAAGGGCCATTTTGGACTAATTAGATTTTGGAGTTAACATCCGTGATATGGGTAAATATAACGGTTCCAGGTAAGCCCAGTATAGACCCAGTGTCCTGCCAGTGCTGTGATGTGCATTTCCACTTCAGTCTTCTGTGGGTTTTGATGAACTCTCTAATGCATACACAGGAGTTACCTCAAACCAAAGGGATACAGCTGTGGAAAGAGACTCATAGAATCATTTAGGTTTTTTTTTTTTTAAAAAAAAAAATCATCAAGTCCAACCGCTAACCTCACGCTACCAAGTGTTTGAAATATCAAACGGTTCAACAACATTTCTTTCTTACCTCAATGTCAGTTGCCAGTTCAGCTAAACCAATAAAAGCTGATTTCAAATCGCAGACACAACGTCTGTCCAAAGGTGCAGCGTGTTGAACAAAAGGTATGAAATCAATTAAATAACGCATTACAGACCTGTAAAGTCTCCTTAAGAAAAAAGTCATCACAGAGCTGTTCTTGTTCCGTTATCCACATTTCGCCAAACTGTTTCACTTAGGTGCATAGAGAACTTTTTTTAAAAAAATGTATTTTGAAACTAGTCCTTCTGTGCTACGGAGTTTGCTACTATATAGGCAGGAGTTTGGTCGTGACTTCTGTCATTAGAAGAATAAAAGCATCTGAAGGTTCATCTATGACCTTCCTAAAATCAAAGATGTCCAAAACTAGAATTCAGTAACAAAGAGTGTAGAAATGGTTTAGAGTGTTAGAAGAGTCCATGAATGAAAACAAGGTCCCACCTCTCAAATTCGAACAGTCCTTTGTGTTTCTGAGTATCCAATTCTACACGGGTAACCGAGCTCTTAAGACTGAAATATGAGCAGGAGAAAAACACACACTTAAACAAATATCTTGACATAAAAAACTCTTGAAGAGGAAACATGCTACCTAGCTCTTTGCTTCATCTTGAGCTGGGAATCTTGTTTTTCCTCTGAAGCTTCTAAAACCAGCCTCGGCCTTGTCAGTGAGTCAGTATTACAGTAACGTTTCTGCAGACTCAGCAGACGTGGTCATCTTCTACTCGTGTTGCACAGCTTAGAGCAACAGAGCATTTCCAACTGGAAGAAACCTCAACAATTTTATGAATTCGGAAGCTCACTCAAGCTGCTTATGAACTCAAGTCTGTAGAAAACAACTGTCATGAATTTCCCACATGGTCCGTTCATAGGTTCAAGTTGTAAAGAAAGAGCGTGGTGTTGCCTTGACCAAGAATGAATTCAAACTACAGCAGGAAATGCATAAATACTTCTCAGGATGTACTTTGAAAATGATGTGGGTTATTTTTTTTTGCTAGGATATCTGGAAACTTGAGCATTAGCAAGGCATGAGGGTAGGGACAGCTGAAGCGGCGGGGACGCAAACTCCCTCGCTCTGTTTTGCCAGACTGGTTCATTTTTTAACCGTGCATGCAACCATGGATATGAACACATTTTTCTGTGGGTTCCCCAGTGTCAACCGCTGAGCACATTAGTGTCACTTGTGGCTGCAGCATCCCTGGTGCGGGCGCCTGTCTAATGGACAGTGGTGGGAGCCGGCAGACATAAAACCCCTGAGCTGGAGCCCATCAGGCAGCGAGCGTCGGATGTGTCAGCTCCTGCTTCTTTGCAGAAAATGTTTCTTATCGTCTCCAGCCTCGTTGCTCCCAGTGAGTGTGCATGCCAGCTTTAGTGCCTGCTCCACTTATTTCAGGTATTTTCGTGTCAACACCCCGATAACAGTCTAAAGCCTTATTTTTTGCTGACAGTGGTAAGGAATATTCTTCATCTTTGACCACATTCTGACTTGCTTCCTTCTTGTTCAGGCAAAACTCTGGTTGGAAAATCCCTGACTGGAACAAAGAATGCTGGATTCAGCCTTACTGCGTATTAACAGTGCAAAAAAAAAAATAGAACTGTGAAGATTTTTTTAATAATCTGACCCATCATCAGTCTCTAAGGAAAAAGAGGAATCTACGTCTTAGAATTTTTAAAGACCTAATAAATAATTTGCCATAACCACAGGGTACCATGGCATAATGGAGCTAAGGTAATATTTAAGTTGCTTATTTACCACATTAAGTAAAATATTCTGTTTGTGTTTTATATATATATATATATATATATATATATATATATACACACATGTATTTATTGTGATAAATATTTGAAATATCACGGCTTGGTTCTCAACAGACCTTGGTGTGTTTTGGAGCCTCACACGGTTAAAATTATTCCATTACGCTATTAAAGCATAGAATGTGCAACATGCCATACACCTCAAGGCATTTCTCAGTTCATTTTTATCTTTTTGAATACCTGTAGCTTCCTTTCTGCACTAACATTTTACTGCAAGCATTCTCTTGTATCTGCCAGTTAACTTTCCCTTGAAGCCCAGTGGCCTTCTCTGCTCTGATGGTCACTCATCTCGCCACTCTCAGATCTCGGAAGGGGGTGGCAAGCAACATAGTGAATGAAATATCAAGCAAATTCACATCAAATGGCAGCGTGACCCCCCCAGGTAATAAACAGGCACCAGGTAAAAGCGTTCTGCACCGTAACTTGTCATTCTCCTCGGCGTTTGTGCGAGTCCCTTGCGCTGATTGTGCCAAGGTGCCTACTTTGTCCGTGCGCTTATTCAAGCCTGACTAATTCGGAGGAGCTCCGCGCGATCCCTTACCGGATCGATGATGTTATGATTCTTAATTAGAAATGCAACGCTAGGTAGACGGTGGTCGGGGGAAAGGAGAGGGGAAGAAACGAACGGCAGAGAGTGACTGTTTTGTTGATGCCTGTAGTCTCAGCTAAAATACAGCTCCTGCTGCATTTCTTCCAGCAGCACAAGCTGAATCTTTTCCCTCATTTGATACAGTGACCTCTCAAGTGCATCATTGCCCTGAGGGCTGAGGGCAGTCCAGCAACTGTTAAACCCCTTGGGTTGATAATCTTCTCCCACATTTGCCCTTAACACCAGACATACCACCATTAGCTACAGCTCCACTGGTGCTCATTAGAGCCGATCAATATAGACTAACATAAAGAATGCTGCTGCGCCTTCTGTTATTTTTCAGTTACTGCAAATTTACAGACTTTCACCTACAATACAAGGCTTTGCTGCTGTACTATGTAAAAAAAAGAGGATTTGAGACCAAAAAAAAACCCAGACAGTTTTTATTAGGTGCCTAAATGTTATTTATCTTGCTACTCAAAACACCTTGTTACTGGGAAGCGCACAGGATGCTCTGTACAAAATTCTCTTTGGGTTAAGTTACCGTAAAATCACAACTTTTGCAAATCGCAGAGGATGCGTTGGCAAACAAAATCAGGCACATTTTAATACGAAAGAGTGTTTGAGCCTGTGAAGCCTGTGCAAATGCTCTCACCAACTTGGCCTGATCTTTTTAAGGCCACTGACTGAGTCCATGCTCTTTGCAGTTGGATAGCGATTGTGTGGCCGGTTGAAGGTCTATATGGTGAAGTCATATACGTAGAGTGGCTACAGCACTGCATACTACCACCAGCAGGTGTTGCCAAAGATCATAGCAAGAACGGCAACAACAATTAACGAATATATCATTCTTTTTCCACATTTTGCCCCAAAGACGCTTTCGAATGCTTCACATGCCACTGATCGCAATAGGAAACAACTGACAAACTACCTATGAAAAGGTACAAAAGTCACCTAACATCTATTAGGCGTTTTGCAAGGAATGATCACAAGTACTTATTTCAGTGGGAAGAATGATTTTTTTTTTTTTTTTTTTTTACTTTTCATTTGCACTTGGAGAAAAGGAAGGTCAAAAATCTTCGTAGGATTTACCAAAGGACAATGTGATGTGAATATAGAAGTTGCGCTTTGGTGTGCTTTGCTCTTTAGTCAGTTTGGTCATTTAAACTTTATTGTACTGTTTAGGACATAAAGCAAGGAAAGTTTAGCATCCAGCCAACTTCATGAAAATTTTAAGGAGATAGAAAACAGATATTTTATTCAGTATAAAGTCAGGTTTTACTTATGGATAAACCTGGCTGCCCCAAGTAGTGGGACGGTTAAATGGGTACAGGGAACATTAAAAATACTGGCAGCAGGTTTAATTCCAGTGAATCAGGAGTAAAGCCTCATCTACACCAATCAGGTCTTAAGGCCTCCTGTATCTTACTCAAAATGGCAACTTAAGAGTTCAATGTCCACTGAGGGATGAAAAGGAATTTCAAACTGTCTCTTTGAGCTAGGGAAGTACTATACGGTAGATTTTACCTGTTTTCATCAGGTTCATCATTCAACAGTCTAACTTTTCATAGTTCTCCAGTGCTATAGGCAATTAAATACTTCTGTGGAATAGCTTATTTATTCAAGACCTTTCTGAAGAGCTGAAAGGGTATGAGAATTTCATTTGTGAAACTGGGGATTTCTCAAAGTCCATTAAAGCACCTTTACTTATAGAACGACACAACTTCTCCAGATGCGTCCTTTGCTTTAGTGGACCTATTTGCATCTTAGGTATTACTTAGCGTGAGTAATGTGGTAGGACTGAGCCCTTGATGATAGGCTGATTAATGAAATCCGTTCTGCTGGGTGAACATAATGGAAAATGTGATTCTGTTGGCTTCTAAAGTCTGAAATTCATCTCCATGCAAACGACACACATTTTATGTATGTCATAAGCCTTCTACTATCCTTCTGCTTAGATGGGGATTTCATCCGGTGAATGGAAGGGTGGTTGTTACATCCATTAATGTCGTTAAAACGCACCCACTAAACCCATTGCTTATGACATTGCCTCAAGTTTGAATCTTCCCTTCCAGAAGATCTTGGATAAACTTGAGGAAAAACAATCAGTGAGTCAGATCTAAAAAAACCTTTTTGAAACAGCACAGGTTTTAGGGAAAATTAATGGGTTGGTTTCAAGGCTTTCAGTGAAAGAATACTGGCAAAATCACTTGGTGTCTAACTTACAGAGTTAAAAAACGGCAGCTAATTTCTAATTTGCACTTTTCTCACTCAGCTTGCTGTTGTCAGTCGTCCTTGTTCATAGTCTGCTAAATTAATGAGCTGTGTGATCTAAGCTCCCCTGTTTATTTCCATGCAACTGTAAATCCTACCCTTAAAATTCTGGTCAATTGGCTATGAGTTCCTTACTTCTCCCATGACAAAGACAGAAAAGAGGCATATTGTCCGAATCGTAGTTCTTTTCTGAATTCCCTCCAACTTTTCCAGCATTCACGTTTCGAAGCGTAGGATCCAAGAGGGAGCACATATCTCAGCATCGGGTTCACAAACCTTGCTGACAGCAGTAATAACTCCTCACCACGCCCCCTCGATAGTCCATAATTTTCCATAATATCACAATATGGAGCTAACAGCCACTGTCCAACTGAGAGTAGTATATTGTATGTTTTGATCAACAGGGAAAGGTTTTTAGGAACTTTCTCTTGTCAAAGCTGGATATATATCCCAAGCCCTAATTATTGACCAAGTTGGCACTTCATGCAACAATGTCTTTGGTTGTAAATTAGCTGGTTTTAATGGTCTGCAGCAACGCTTTCAATATCCTCTTTAGTGCCAAGTTTGAATGATGGAACTTGCTATATATGCTGACACTTTTTATTCTTAAACACCTAACGTGCAATATGTTCCCGTGAGTTTTAAAGGGTAAGATAAAATGTCAAAATTGTTCAAAAGTATCATGTATATTTTTTACTCAGAAAGTTACATACTCAAAACTCTAATCAGTCCACCTGGATTTATGAAATCCCTTGTTATCGTAGCAGTGTGAAAACTGGACTACAGATAAAGAAAATGGTATTTTTATAGAATGGTCCTTTGAGATGGGACTGCTCCTCTGTTGTCAATGTAGGCCAAAGTGCCAGTGGGAAGTGCAGTACATGACCTTAGTCAATTAGCAGGGTCTCCTTAATCTCCTGGGATTACTTTGATCTGCAATATCAAGTCTAACACCTTAATGAAATTTTACAGATAGGCACAGAAGACATCCATGTAGCGAAAAAACAATTTCATTTTATACCTAAACTCCTAACACATGCTTAATAAATCCCCAGAAGGGAAATAATAACTATAACCATATTCAACATAAATTTCTTTTTTTTTTTTTTTTGTTTTTTTTTTTTTGTTTTTCACACTGTGTTTATGGCTGAGAAAAACAAGGTTATAATAGACAGGACTTTGCTTGTGAGAACTGGGAACAGATCGAGCTGCTGATTCGCATTTTTTCTCGTGGAAAACATGTTATTTGTTCCTGTTACATTTTAAATCTCCTGAAATAGGGGTGGTGTGCCAAATCTTAATTGTATTTGTTGTGTGAGTATATTTCAGATATATGAAATTTCCGTAGCATATCACTAGCCTGATTTGTGTATTCAACCCTGCTCATTTTAAAATTTATGGTCATTCAAATCTTGTTTGTCGCTCTGCTCTGAACAGTTTTGGTGGAGTTAATTGGACAACCTGGCCCATTTCTGATATAATTACTAACTAACTGCGTGACAAAAAAATTTGGATCGTGTGTTGATTTTGCTTGCTGTTATGTTGCCTGTTTATTCAGACCATTTCACCTGAAGGTCTTGCAGGGCGCAGCTTGCAGAAATGCAGAAATACTTCAATGGAAATTATTTTTTTTTTCTGGGAAAAGGCTCCAGGATTCCCTGCCCAGAAGTAAAAACACTGCGTGGATTCGTGCTGCCTTGAGAAGAAGGGAGGGAGCAAAGGATGGGGTTTAATTAGGCCACAGCTTTATTAACTCAATTTATCTGGGAATTGCGCAGTGATAATTCACACCGTGGCCTCGTCCTTGCTCGCTGGTGGTGTGTGCTGCCACTGACACCATGCTTCTGGGGGCCCCTTGGGGGTGCGTGGTGAATCCCAAGGTCTGACCTTCTGCTTTCTGCTGCTTCTTGCCTCCTCCAGCCTCGCTGGCCACAGAGACCCAGCAGGGTCCCCCACTCTGCTGTCCCCCAGCAGCTTCTCAGAACGTCCGGCGGTCAATCCTGCGGAGAAGGTCTCACCTCTGCACCAATCTCCAGCTTCCTTGCAAAATCCAGGTGGGAATGAAATGGTAATTTTGGATGCCTGATGGTGAAAGAGCAAAGAAACTGCTCCAGCAGCTGCCAGGCACCTTGGCTGGGATGTGGGGAGGTACCCAGCAGTGCGCAGTGGTGGCACTGGTGATAGTGGTGGTGGTGGCTCTTCTCTGCCCTTTGCAGGGCCAGCCTGTGCGGGAAAGGGCATAGGCAGGAGAGAGAGGGTTTCTACACTCTCCACAGACGTGCAGGGACCGCAGTCCCAGTGAAGCTAACTGAATGGCTCCTACGAGTAAAATAAAGTGGATGTGGTCATTTCTGCTGTAGCCACTAAACCACCACACGAAAAGTACGTTTTTTTATTCTCTGCTGCTGTTGCTCACAGGACAATCACTCTGCTTATCTAAGGCATTTCACCAAAAAATCTCTCTTTTTTTTTTTTTTTTTTTTTTTTTTCCCTGGAGTCCGACCTGCAGTCCTGAGGCAAAAGGCAGGCTGGCTTTAAAGGGGAATTTTGCCTGAATGAGGGCTCCAGCACTCACCACCGCAGCTCGAGAACATGAAACATCTCTCCTGATGCTCTACATACAGAACATATCTATCCATAATTAGATATGATTAGAGGAACCAGAGATGTTCAAGAGCTCTCTTTTATAAATTGCTTTTTGCAGTCAAATTAAGGTTTATTGCCAAGTGTCTTGTGGTTTACGCCGACTCTGATTTGCACAGTTTTATGCCGTTGTTTTGCTTGTTGTATTCGTATGGCTATATAGCAAAACTACATCAGCTCTCCCTATAGGCCCAACAAGTGAGCTTTCCAGTGTATAGAATTCAACGGACAATCCCCATAACATTTTCTGGGTTTTAATGCATTCAGTAACTGTAAAAACCTCTTAAAATTGAACAAGGTTATAAAACTTGGCTCTATACAGATTCCCCTAATTAACATATGACAGATACATGCAGTCATTCCACTGTGCTCTCCTCCAGTAACTGCTTAATATAACTATAAAACAGCTTCCACGAGGCACCGGTTTTGTCTTTGCACACATCTGTTGCATTTTTTAAAGGAAAAATAAAGTTTTAATTTTTAAAATCTCCATTTTAATAATACATGAAAAAATGGAAAAAAACCCCCTGCTTTATTTTCATCCAGGTCTCGTCTTACGTCTCCTTCAGCATTGCCAAAGGGTCCCAAAGTAGTTTCTGTCCCCTATATCATTCCAACCGTGGTGACACGCTCCCGGTGACCGAGCTGAGCGATGCCGAATCCTCGCACAGGTGGGTCAGCCCGCGCTGCTACGCGCAGCAGCGTCAGGATTGCTGCGAGCGCCCACGTTTGTGGGCTGCGGGTCTGGCTGGGAGGAGGTTGGTTGTGAGGGCTGGTGGAAGAATAGGCGTACCTCTCTCCAAATATCTGAACTGTCGGGCAAAGCTCACCAAACCAGTCATTGAATGTCCACAGGAACTCCCCAAAAGCAAAACTCAAAATTACAAAAATATCAAAGCCGCGGAAGTCACACGCGTATTTCAGTGAATTAGGCGAGTTAGGACTGCAAACACAATTCATAGTTTCTTCCTAAGCAAACAATCCTTTCATTAACTATTTACAGAATATTTGGGTTTCGGTTATTGACCTGTAGCTTAAATATGGTTAATTAAAGCATTTTTCACACGTGTTTGTCGGGTTTTCCAAGTTAATTTATTTTTAACTTTTTTGGTCTTCATTTTCCACAAAAACCCTTGCAAGCAAACCTCTAAGAGGAATTCTCACCAAAACAGGGGTTTGAAACGGGTGCTCAAGAATGCGTGAAAAAGTAAATATAGTGAATATCTAAGTAAGAAATTTGTTACTTTTGTTAATTTAACTATTAGAGTTTGATAATTTCAATAGTTTTAACCAGTGAATGCTTGTTTTTTAATCAGGTGCAACATGAATCTATCTTGCTAATATTATTTGCCTTGTATTTCTGGGCTTCAAATGAGTATTTGGCCATGTATGAGGTCTCACAAGCATAGAGACTGAGAAGGTTCTGAGGAGGAATAACCCCACACACCAGTACAGGCTGGTGGTCGACCTGCTGGAGAGCAGCTCTGCAGAGAAGGACCTGGGAGCTGTGGTAGACAACAAGTTGACCAGGAGCTAGCAACGTGCCCTCGTGGCCAAGAAGGTCAGTGGTATCCAGGGGGGCATGAAGAAGAGTGTGGCCAGCAGGTTGAGGGAGGTTATTCACCTCCTCTGCTCTGCCCTGGTGAGGCCACATCTGGAGTGCTGTGTCCAGTTCTGGCCCTCCCAGTTCAAAAGGGACAGGGAACTACTGGAAAGAGTCCAGGGGAGGGCTATGAAGATGGTGAGGGGACTGCAGCATCTCTCTTACGAGGAAAGGCTGAGAGACCTGGGGCTCTTCAGCCTGGAGAAGAGAAGACTGAGAGGGGACCTTATCAACACTTACAAATATCCAAAAGGTGGGTGTCAAGAGGATGGGGCCATGGTCTTCTCAGTGGTGCCCAGTGACAGGACACAGGGACAAACTGGAGCACAGGGAGTTCCACTCAATATGAGGGAAAACTTCTTTGCATTAAGGGTGACAGAGCACTGGAACAGGCTACCCAGGAGGGCTGTGGAGTCTCCTTTCCTCGAGGTATTCAAAACCCACCTGGATGCCGTCCTATGCGACCTGCTCTAGGCGACCCTGCTTTGGCAGGGGGTTGGACTAGGTGATCTCCAGAGGTCCCTTCCAACCCCCACCATTCTGTGAGTCTGTGATTCTGTTCTAAAGATTAGGTAATTTGTGCCACAGAAATTTAATCCAGAATTTTGAATCCCTGTTCAGTGTTTTAACCATAAGATCACACTTCAGAAGGCATTTGGCTGATAGCGTCCTTAAAATGTGTGACGAAAAAATATGATATTTCCTCTAGAATTTGCTGTTTTGTTCCAGGAGAAGCAGCACCTGCTCCCCACGCTGTACAGCAGTAACACCAGGTTTCTGAGTGTTGTAGCCCTTGTGAAAGTGCGGGAAGGAGCTTATTCCTGGTGAGCACAGTGATCCACCCCCATAAACTGGAGGTACAAAAGGAAACCTAAATGCCTGAAAAATCATAAACGAGACAGTGAACGGAGGAGTCCAAGCCGAGCAAACTCAAGCTCAGAAGAGCAGCACAGAGCAGTAAAATAAGAATATCTCTCTCCCCCCACCTGGAGCGATGCTGCTGTGCCGAGGCATGGAGCATGATTTTCTCGTGCACTTTCCAGGGTCCTGTGCGATACGTGAGGCAGTGATGAGACCCAGATGGGAGATAGCAAAGCTCTCCTTAATGACTGCTGATGTTTTCCTGCGTGTAGCCTAATAGAAGCAGACAGCAAAGATCCTTATCTTACCACGGGAAGCCTGACAGCACAGTATTTCTCTTGATGCCAGGGTTATTTTGTTATAGACTCTAAAAACACGCTCCAAAAATTACTCAGATTCATATGGTGTTTGCTTATGCCTGTCTGCTAGTACATTTTGGTTGCGCAGGTAAGTCCCGTATGCGTTTTTAATTTAAAACAATCTCACATAACCATAAGAAAGCTTTCAAATCTAAATATGTGAAATCTCTGCATATAGGATTAAAAAAAATCTATATTCATTACAGAGGGAAAAAAAAAAACAACACCAAAAAGATTACAAAAGACCAAAAGCTCTAGGGTTCAAGCTAATTTTTCATCTTTTCCATGGGGAAAAACACTGGTAAATGTTAAGAAACACCCTTCAAGAACCTTTAATTTGTTTTTCACTCTCCAAGATATAGATTTTCTCCTTCCCATTTAAGTAAAAAAAAAAATTTCCTGTGGGTTTGTAGAGTCATTTGAGAAAATATATATATATTTGTATATTATTACATGCTTTCTAACATAGCTTTGATTGTGCTGTCAGATCAGCCTAGGCAGAATTTGACTTGTAGCCAGGCCCACTAACTTTTATTATCTTCTCAGGAGGTATTTGTTCCTGTAGATCACACAAATCAATTGCAGGATCAAGTCCTGGTTCCAAAATCTTGGTTTCATTGCGGTCAGTGGCAAAATCCCTGTTGACCCAGCATGGGTCAGGGTGTTGCTATAAATACCCTGTCTTTTACTGGAAACAGAATTAGGTCATTTTATTTTTGTTGTAGCCTGTGATGTTGCAGTTCTGCAATCAGTTTTGCTGTTGACTTGACATTAAGTTCAAGCAGATTCAAGTGGATCCAACCCTGTTTATCAGCAAGATGCAGAAAAAAGAATGAGAACCGGAGCTCAACCCTGTGTTTTAGTGCAGTCCTAGGTTAACAGAGGTCTGAATGTGCTTTTAGAGGTGCACACACGCGTATACATAATGTGTATAAACACACAGGAGTATGGATGTGTGTGTACGTGTGTGCGTAAGCAGCCTGTAAGGAAGAATTTTATTAATAATACCAGGGACTTAAGTAAATGTATGACACCTTGCCTTTTCTAAACTAGTCCTTTTATACTCATTAATAAGTTGGCATCCAAAGCATTCTTCAAACACCTGTTCAGAAAGGTAAGTCTTCTAGACCCCATTTTACAGATGGGGAAAACTGAGGCAAATCAACAAAAGAGGCTGATGGGTCGTTGCCAGCTTTAGAGACAAGAAATTGCCCGTGGAGCCAGCAGTGGTGAAACAGGGAGTTTGAAGGCTTCTGCACTCATCAACCACCGCTCAGTGCTGGTGTTTTGAAGTACTCTGCTACAACTGGCTGTGTTTTACGTTCAGTCAGAAATTGCTGTGCTTGTAGAGCTCAGCTGTGAAGCTTCAGTTGTTGCAGCGGGTGTGAAATTGCGTAGAAGTTGTGGTGGACAGAAATAATAGCAGCATTTGCCTCCTGCCCGCAAGTTACAGGCAAGTGCCTGGGGACAGGCCTGTTTATCCTTGCATATTGCCATCACCTACTCTCTGCTACAGGAGGGTACGGATACGCATGCAGAATGCTGTGGCGATTAAAATGGTCTGTATTTCAATATCTAAGGTCGAACCTTATTAAAAGAACTTCCTACATCATTTATCAAAGCAGGTCAGAAGGAGGTTCAGGGCAGACCACAGTAGCGAATGACCTCCCATCTTAATTTTGTAACATCAGTTAATATAGTTTCTGTTATGCAATGTGCAATCTCTTTTTAGCTCTCCATGTCTTAAACACATGTGAAATGAAAATAAAATACCGTTTCCATTAAATGAGGTGCTTTTCTTTCAATTTACATACCATCAGCAAAGTCTTGGCCTCCACATTAATGGGTTCCACTTGGATATTTGGAAGTTGCCTTCAACTTGGCTTTGTTCTCCACAACTTATCCACGCAAGTATTTGCAGGTGTGTGAGAAAACAAGCTTTACATTTAATGAGTCGTACGCTACATTTATTATTCTCATCTGTCCATGTCCATATCTGGAAAGACATTCACAAGGCTGTTGCGGCTAGGACATTGAGCGGGAATTACACCCGGTGACAGTGGTCCTATGCGTGAGGCCAGCAAGAGGTCCTCTGGCCACTTTGGAGAGCAATGTAGGGCGTAAGTAGGGTTTAAGCAGGACAAAAGCCTTTTGTGGGCGTCCTGTCTGATTGCTTGTGTTGGCTGGAGCTAGCTAGGGAGACAAGAATTTATTTTGCAGTAGTATAAGCTTACAGCGTGACTATTAATATCACACATTGTCAGCAGCAGCTAAAAACACCGAAGAATGCAAAGTACAGCAGTGCGTTGCTACAGTTCACCAGGTGATTCAAAAAACCGTGCTATAAAGTTTGAGCACGAGATGACAAATTCAGGGCTGGATATATGTTTCCATCCAGTTTCTTTGATACATTTTTTGGATATTTGGTTGGTTTTTGAGTTGGGAATGCCATTTATATGAATACTCGTTATAGTTTTTACAGAGATTTTTTTGGAAGGGTTTTAAAAACACAGCTAAACCAAGAAAATAAACCTCAAGCAAGAACTCAGTCTTCATGCCTGAAATTATGCCATCAGTGAAGTCAGCGGCAAAACTATGGACTTCAAGATCTGTAGGATTTGACCTCTGGGCTTTGGAGCTGTGTTGGCAAGAAAGGATTAATAAATCCTGCAAAATGATATATGAACTTCATAATCTGTGCCTCACTTCTTAGGCAGACTATACAATAAAATATCCTAAAAATCTAGTACTGGCTTTCTCTATCGAGCTAATTTGTAGTCAAGCCAGCTTAGTACATGTTCTTAAACGTGCTGAATAAGCTGCGAAATAGCAAACTATCAGCACTGTGTATTTTAAGGGCTTGGACCAAAACTATTCAATATCAAAGTGCGTTGGATCAAACCCTAATAATCCGATCATTTAGAAACCAGGTTTCTTCGAAATCTGGCCTTGCTTTACTCTTCGCATGAGGTTTGATGTAGTGTCAAATTTTTACCTTCCAGAGCACAGATCTGTCAGAACAGGTAAGTTGCTTTTATTATCAAAAATAACTTAAACCCAGTATTTTCTTGCTCTCTGTGCCTGCAGAAAGATTAACAGGTTTTGTTCTGATTAAAACTGAACGCAAAATATGGAAAAATGTAGGCTAAATTGGCTCGGTTGAAAAAAATTCAGTGACTGCCAAGGAGGTGATAATTCCACAAACCATTCCTGCAACCCCCCCCTACAAACAGTCTTGCTAAAATCAATTCTTTCCGTCCAAGGCAGCTTGATGCAACCATTTTCCCAAGGAGCCTTTTCATCTGCTCTCTGGAAGGTCGGCCCCTGGGGCACTTCCCGCGTTTAATTCCCTGGTGACAGGCATCAGAACCTCTCCATCCTCACCATTTTCATAAATTTTTGTGTGTACTGGTCAGAGGAGCTGCCAGACGAGAGCCTGACCTCCTCCCTTGCGGTCTCCCGGCATTGCCTGCTAACGGGGCAGCAAGGGACCAAACCCAGCCAAGTCGCTATCGCTGGATTACACCAGCATCCCCAAGAAAGCTGCTGTGAAAGAAGCTGAGCTCCTGCAGCTTCATGGGGCTCCTCCGCTCCAGCCACCTTGCTCTTCCTTTACGCACCCAATAACAAAATATGGGGGAAAGGTTGGACCTGGCTTGGGAAAAGTAATTTGTGGTGGTAAAAGAAAGCGAACGCTGATGTTAGGGTTCACCCCCAAATCGTTACTGCAGGTGGAAAATTGCCAAAAGCTGCATCGCCTGGATGTTGGTGGTAGATGTGCCGGAGGGTTGCTAGCCCGACACGGGCGTGCTCCTGGGGACAGGTTTGGGGAATGACTTCTTCGTCTCCAAAATGCACCTTTGTGGCAGAAATGGAGCTCTGTCCAGAGCTCAATCCGGTTGCTTACATGGAAGCATGGGTAGGTCCTTCTCTTGCAAAGCCGGGCCCAGCCCCCAGAAGGAACCTCTGGCCACTTCCCCTCACCAGCTAGAAATGTTCCGTGTGTCGCGCTAAAACTACATCTGTTTCGAGGACATATTAACTTCTCGAAGACAAGTGGATGGCATATGAGCTCGTGGGTTGTTCTTGTTTTACAACCACATATTTATGTTTGAAATCTGAGGATATGTTACCTTCTCCCTCATCCATATTCAATTTATAACTCAGCCAGCCGGTGTAAGAAGGACAAGGAAGTAAATATAATGATATGACATATTTATTTTTATTTGTTTTATGTATTTGTGATACCGCAATGTTTTATGTACTTTTCTATATCTGTTTTCTATTTTTCCCAGTGTTTCATAGTAAGTTTGATAAGTTTGGAAAACCATATGTCTTTCTGGAGTCTGAAAATTACTGATTTTCCTCCTGTTTGAGCTGTATTCTGCATGTTGTAACACTTCTAGCTTCTGTGTTAGTGGTGCCTTTTCCTACTTTTCCATGATATTATTTTTAAACTATTGGATATATTTTCCCTTATATTTTCCTTGATGCACCTTGCACTACCAAACTTTAGATTTTACCTGTGTTCCATGTTTATCCCATAGCTTCTTCTTGTCCTTTTGCTTATCATTTCTATCTGTTATTTTTATACTTTTGCTGCTGTTGTTGTAGGAACTGGACGGGCCACCTATCGACTTCCAGTTTCATGCAGGAGAGCAGTTCCTCCAGAGGCAATATATGGAAAAGCTGCTGCCAAGCCCGGGAGTTCAGGGTGCTGCACCTCCAAGTGCTGTGTCTGCACTAGAGATTGGGGTGCAAGAGGGGGAATTTCTTCCTTCAAGGCCACAGGAGAAGACTTTAACGTGCACCACGAGCCATGAGCAGGTAGATAGGGGACTTCTCATTTGGGGAAGGTTTTGCGCATAACTACTTTTTGCAAGATACCATAATTCAGACAGGCACCGATTCAGCAACACCTGACTTTTGGGGCTCACACGGTTCGACCTGAGGAATATTGTGGCTCTTCCTGGAGTTAAAACTGATGAAATGGTACCTGCCACTGGAAAATTCTGGTTTGGGAAGCATGCCACACTTTCTCTTCGTGCAAGGAAGGTTCTTCCTTCCCCTTGGGCCTTGCAGCAGATCCCATATCCCAAGCAGCGCCACTCGGTAGGAAACTCTGCAAGTGCACCTTGGTGAAATGCTGAGCCAGAATTAAAATGTGAGAATGAAAATGAAGTTTTTTGGCAGCCAACCTGCTCATACTGATCGCCTTGGGATGGTGCTTGAGCCACATGGTGTAGAGGGAGGTGACTAGGCTCAAGGCCAGTAAGTATGCCAGGACCCACATTCTCCCATTAGCTACCCAGTTTAAATGCTCCAGACCAACCAGCTGACAAAACACTTGCGCTGGAGCAGCATGACAACCCTGCTGTGTGACAACTGGAGAAGATTTCTTGGCATTTGTCTTTTTTGTTGGGTTGGCCACTTTTTTTTCCCCCAGCAGCAAAACTGGCCCCCATACAAATCCGTCACAGGGTACGTTACAAAGCCAGGAACATTAAAAGGAGCGAAAGGAAAGCCAAATTGCTTGCAGAAACATAGATTGCTTGGGTTTTTGCCATGGGAAGGGAGAGCTCTCCATGCTGCAAATGATTCTTGGTTTAAGGACAACTAGTACAAAGATTGCCAGAAATAAGGTTGTGGACAGACATTTTTATTTTATTATTATTTTTTTTAAATGGCGCTAATTGTAAAAGCTGCATCCCTGGAAGGTGGAGAAAGGCTTCCAAAGTTCACTGACTTACCAACCCTGACAGTGATTCTCCTGATAATGGCACAGCAGGTCCACAGTGGCAAAGCCTAATTGACAAAGATCAAAATCTAATTTGGATAACACCAGGAGCCGAGGGGGTCATGCTCCAAATAGTGCTTGAGCCACAACCAGCCGTGTTTGTCATTTCATGGGGAAAATGCAAAAAAGGTCCCCAAATGAGGAAGATGCCAATAATACTGAAAAGCATACGCAGGAAGAAGGCTTGCTCCTGAGGGTGCAATTACTGTGGCTGTGATGTGAAATGATAAAAAATATTAAGTAGATTTTAATGTTGTAACAAAGGGTGGCCCTGCACTGAGCGTGAATAGGGAAGGAAGATCCTTTGGGCACCTAGATGAAAAATAACACCACCGTAGCTATTAGCAGCGCCTTTCATGCCGGTATCTGTCCCGTGCGTCACTGGGATGAGTATTTCCTTACCTGGAATATAGGTCACTTTTCCTCGTAAGAAGCAGGCGTTGCATTGTGATTATTATCTATGAATTCCTTGAAAGGAACTAGCCTAGCCTGGTCTGTGGCTTGAAAATGAAAAAAAAATATGCAGAGGGTCTTTGTACCGTCACGGTACCCCGTTTTCTGGGGTAACAGGCCACAGGCAGGGTGTTTCACCACTGTCCTGGTTTGGGCTAAATCAGAACTAATTCTGGTTTAGTGCTTTAACTTTTCAGTTCAGTCTCCTCTAACTACCAGCACTTTCTGAAACAGCAGCCTGTTTTTCCAGACAGTGACTGCTCCAGCAGTGATAAGGCCTGATGTTTGTAGTTGGTACCAAGGAATGGGATGCAGAGAGGCCCTTGCTTATAGTTGTTCTTATGGCGACCAAGGTCACTGCTGAATCTTGTACTGCGTGTTGGGGTGCTGGGGGTGAAAAGGGTCGCACCTACAGGGAGGAGCGAACCGGACAGGTGACCCAAACCTGACCCACAGAGTGTTCCATCCCATGGACGTCATGTTCAGTGTAAAGTTGAGAGATCACGAGGGTCTTGCCCTTCGCTCCTCTTTGCTCTTCTTCGATGGTCGACATCTGAGGAGGACTGATCCGTGCATCCCTGAATCCAGTGCCTGAGCCCAGCTCCTGCCTCCCGTCCCTGTCTGCTGCTGAGTCCAGCCTGGGACTGCCCCAGTGCCAGCCCTGCGGTGTGGTGGGGACGTATTGTCATCGGGGTGGGGGCGGGGGGAGTTGGGTTCGGTATTGGGTTTGTATCTATTTGTACATACTGTATATATATATTTTTTTTCCTTATTCTTATTATTATCTTTTCTTTTATTGTTATTGTTCCATTAAAGCTGTTTTAGTTTTCTTTTCCAAACCGTAAAGTCTCTCTCCCTTGTTCTCTCTCCTTTTCCCTTCTGGGAGGGGAGAGGGGTTAACAGAGAGCGTCTGTCATTCGTTAGTGGCCGGCCCAGCCTCAGACTGTGACAACCAGCTGTGCTGTGTGCCCTGGGTCCGGTCCGACTCCAACAAACCAGGTTAGGATAACTGAGGAAATGAAAGGCTGATACTCACAGAGAATTCCTGCAGTCTTTTTATGTGTATTTCAAGAGCTTTCCTCCCCCCAAAAAAAGGTCTAAATAAGATAACAAAGTCCTATAGGATTCCCTTTTATACGCAGTGTCATTTGCTGGCAATAAAAAGAAATTTTAAGTAAATTTTGCAGCCCTCTTTACACTTTCTAAAGGGAGAGCACTGTATTTGACTTGTCCATCTCCTCTCTTGCAGCTTCTGTGGGACTTTACTCGCTCCTCGCCTCTGTCTGTGGGTTGGATTTTATTTTCCCATTTATAATTTGCAAATCACAGCAGAAGATAAATAATTTCAAGACCTTCCTCTGTGTTGGGACTGAATTCACATGCATGGTCCAACTCAGCGAAGGCACCAGGCACCTTCTGGCCTTCGGGGCACTAGTGTGTGTAGCAGTTGTAAAATGTACAATAAGAAGCTTTTCCAGAAGAAATTTTCACGAAAAAAAGAAAATTATTCCATAATGAAGGCAGGCACTCGGACAAAAATTGGGACTGAGCTGTGAGGTAACCTGGGCTCGGGGGTGGTTTGGTTTCTGTTTTGAGCTTATGAAAGGATTTAGTGAGATGTCCAAAGCTCTTGAGTGATTTAAGAGCACGAGGTCCATTGACTCAGCTTTTCAAACACAGAAAGGAGTTCAAAGTGCATTTGTGCCGCCGAGCGACGTAGGTGCTTTGCAAAACACAATCTCATTTTAATGCTTTATAGAAAAAATAAATACTAATAATATAAATTAAAGCAAAGAGGTTCACGTGCCTACTTTGGCAGCGTGAAACTATTTAGGGGATGAATAAAAGGGTAGTAATGGAACGATTCCTGCCGCTGGCCGGCACTGGCGGTTTTGGTAATACTTCAGTTTTGCAGCGATTTGGCAAACCTCTTGTAAACGGTCCAACAACGCTTCAGCGAAGCCTTTGGAGAACGGCAATCTGTACAGCACGTTAATTTGGCACGTTTAGCAGCCCAGGTCTAGCTCAACGCAGAGGTAGCATAAAGACTTCTTATACTTACTGTTCCCCGTCAGAGGTTAGAGTCATTGAGAGGCGGTGTTGAAAAGATGGCACCACAGCTGCCTGAGCACCATCTGATCCGAGGGACGGCATTTCCCTGCGCTGACCAACACCAACATTAAAAAAAAAGGAAAGAAAAGCAGAAGTTTAGCTTTTCATTTTTGCCACCTATGCATTTTTCTGCACGTTTCTTTCTCGTGAACTGGAGGGTGATGGTCTGGGCAGCACCGGTTAGTGGGAGGGGAGAGGTGGATTCTCAGTGTGACCCACCGCTCGTCGTGCTTGTCAGGGTCCTGGTGAGACTGAAAGCTGCTTTTCATGACAAAAAAATGAATGATTTTTATATTCTCAGAGGTGAAATGAAACCAATCCCATTAATTTCAATTAAAATGTTACCTGTCTCAAGCTATCTCTCTTTTCACCCTCAAAGACTGTTTAGGGATGGGAAAAATGAAATATTAATGCATTCTATAAATAATATGTGTGAGGTCCATGGGGACACAGAACCCCCACATCATTAGTTAAATTGATCTTCATCTTAGATTTTGCAGGATATCGGGGGGTTGTGTAGCTTAGTTTTCAGGAAAAGTGGTCAAACCTGGGTCTGAACTGCTGCATATCAGACATGGAGCTGAGGTTTCTCGTGCTGTTCCTTACTTATGGTCATTTTACAAACTGTCTCATGTCAGAAGTTTCAAGAGAGGCTCCGGTAGTCTGCACGGTAACCCTTGCTCATGCAATGAATCCTGCGACGGCGTTTTCATATGTGAGGGCTTGCAGGATTGTGACCTTTAATAGGAAATAAGTATCAAAGCACAACTTGTTTCTATTGGGGCTAATTGCCAGCATATCACGATTATAATGTGCTTTCTGTAGTTTATTTTCTCAGTGCTCCAAAGACAGTTTTTTTGTCGAATTCTTATCGGCATTTTAAACACCTGTGACCATCACACAGTGCGAGTAGCTTCGAACAAAACAGGAGCTTCACCTGATTTCTGCAGGAGCCATTGTGGGGTGCCTCAGCCTGCTTCAACTCCCTCTTGAAAATAAAGCACAGTGTGATTCCTTCCTCCTTCCCCAAATAGAGCAGAGGAGTTGCTAAATCGAGCAATCTTTTTCCCTTTTTCTCCTTTTTTTTTTTTTTTTCTTGTAATAACATAAAGTCACTGCATGAGCAACCAGCAATGTTTATTAATAGAGATCTCCAATTTTGGAGTCTTTGGTAAATTGAGAACATACCAAGAAAGAATCTTATCGCTCGAATCATAGGAAATCCATTTCCAAGTTGTCTGTTTTTCATCAAATTAAAATTAGTTTCATGGGAATATGAGGAGGTTTTTATAATTAGATAATGGAAATTTGCCTAGGTTATCTTCCACTTTTTTGGATGTAACATAAATAACAAGAATGACACACCATGCCAGTATTTGCTCATCTAACTCAGCACAAATCCTGGGTCAAGTAAAAAAAGATTTGAAAACATTTTAGTGCTCGTTGCTTAGAGACTGTTTTCAACCACGGGAAAGATCTCACTCAGATCCACGGTTGCCCAGTGAAAAATCTGAAAATTGTGACTATTTGCAAGCCCCTCTCAAAGATTTTGCTCAGGTAAAACATTCCCAAGTGTTATCCACCAAGCGAGTGATATTCTCTTTCCCCAGCCAGTACAGAAGTGCGCTGGGGGACCGTTTGGACATATTTATCCTTTTCCATTAAATCTAGTCAGAAATAAGTGGCCCTTGCTTTTGAAACTGTTTGTGTTAAGCCTTCTGATCGTCTCTGCTCTCTCCCCTCCCCATGCCTGTATTGAATATTGAACCTGGGTGGTTTGGGTGAAAACCCATGAGGTTTGGAGCCTGCCCCACAGCCGGGAGGTTCCAGCGATGGCTCGGCGTGGCAGTGGCAACGGCTGGTGCTGCCGGAGGCGGCTGTCAGCCCTCCCGTTCCAACAGCCTCCTCAAAGGATTCATGACAACTAGTGCTGCAACAAACTATTTCCCCTGCAAACTGCAAAGTGAGGGAGCTGGAGGCCAGACCAGTGACAAAGGGTATGAAAGGGAGTGCAGACGATGCTGACAGAGAACCAAACCAGTGCTTTCAGGTACGGCTTTATTCTTTTACCCAATTAATAACAGCGATGAAGGGCTGAGTTCTGCTCCTGGGGAGGCACAGGGGACAAAGCTCTCAATGAGCTGCAGGTCAGTGCTCACCGAAAGTCAACACACAGCCTCTTGGTTGCCACCAAGCCACGTAAGCTAGCAGCAGCAGTCGCTGCCTCCTGCCCATTATGCCGTGGTTGACATTCATCCCACGCAAAGGGAAGAGTCATTTTATCCACCTATTTTTAATCAGTGGCCAAATTGAGGCAGGGAGGAGGAAAGCAGGGGTTTTTTTCCCCTTTTTTTCCTTTTTTTCCCCAGGTCACAGGGCCAGGCAATATGGAGGCTGGCGTGCACGGTGGGTCTCCTGGCTTGGCGTCCTGCGTGCTCCCAGCTGACACATCTAGTGATGGGCTTGAAAAGCCTCGTTCCATTTCCCTGCAGAACAAGGTCTTTCTAATCTCTTCACTTGAATTTAAACAGAGTCGCGTCCTTGCTGGGGCTAATATTATCTGAAACAGTATGGCAGGAGACCCCCGTCGTGCACAGACAGCTCAGGAGATTGCTGGTGGGGGAATTGCCCTACATACCTTTTATCAGAAGTTCCAATGTCTATTAAAAGAGGGCAAAGGTCGTGTAACCTCGGGTGAACCTTCAATCAAATCGTATTCATTGTCACAAGGTGGGTTGCAAAAGAGTTTTGTGGTCATTTGCACAGTGTGAATAAAGAAAAGGGTACCGTCTTCTGTTGCTCTTTTTGAGTAAGATATGTTACATGGGCAACAGCACGAGCAGTGAATGGGTTGCTCACAGTATGGTATGGTGTAATGAAGAGAAAGTGTGACATCAAATCCCTTCCAGACAATGTGATGTCATATCCCAACTAGCACAACCGTTTTCCTCCTCAAGTATTAAAAAGTGTATTTTTTCAGGAGTCCCATTTCTCTCATACATGAAGTCCAAACTCACTTAAAAACAAATGTCCAGTTGGGTAAAACATCGTAAGTGCGTTTGCACATGCTCCTATCAGGCACTAAACCTCAGACGACGTTTGTGTGACAGTTTCTTTCCAGGTGCACTAGACTCGTTGCCTGAAAACTAGGAAATATCCCAATAATATCCCACAGAACTGCCATAGGAAGACTCCTCCTGCAAAAGGGCTGAAAGCTGGAACTCACACGGGGGAATCGTGCAGATCTTAACCAACCCATTCAGCTCTTTAAATACCTGGGGAAAATTTTGCATCAGTGACTGAAGAGACAGTAAAATTAAATAAACCCAGGGAAAAAGCGTGTCCTGTACCGTAATTTTCAGAGGAGCCTGAAATAATGCGTGTAAGTGCATTTTAGGTGGTATTCAACACCCGTGCATGCATGCTGGTAAGGCTGAAGAGCTTTCTCACAGGTTTTGCATACTGTGAGCTGTCATTTCTTTTTTATCCCTATATAGACTGTCAGGCTTTTATATATTAACTGCTGATTGGTTTTGTCTTCCTTTAAGAAATGTAATCCCTGCAAACACATCATCTCTCGGTGCGTACTCTGCGCGTGGAAAGAGGCTCCACGGCAAACTAGCGCATGGAGAATGCAAAACCGTATCAATAAGCACTGCTGCACTGCTAAAATCAGCTAGGGTATAGTCTTCTCATCACCCCCTTGTGAATCTCAAAAATTAATGTATTCTATATGCTTCTCTCTCTCCCCCCTCCGTGTTCTATTTATTTATTTTTTTCCCCTTGCCCTAAATTCTGCGTGCCTACCCCCTGGACAGGGGATTGGTGAGAGAAGTTTAAAATTAGTGCCTACAGGCAAAGAATTTCCCAACCTGTGCCTGTGTGATGCTCCTAACGATCCCCAGTCAGGAGCCCAGCACGGCGCGGCTCGGGCTGGTGTGGTAAGGGGAGCTGGTGGCAGTTGCTGAGTTGTGCCTGACATCTAATTATGTCCTAGTCCTTGGCAACCACTTGAAGATAACCTACCTCTTGCCAATCACCCTGGAAAACTGCTGCTTTTCTCCCTGATGCCTTTAGAGGCTTCCACAGCGTTGCACTCCCTGCGCACGTTTTTGCTGCCAGGTACGCAGCGGACCTGTGATCGTCTTGGAGAAAGGCTCCTTTTGGGCCTTGGGGGAGTGCCCGTGTCCCACTTGTACACCTGTTTTGTGCGTACACCATTCCCAAGTTTTCTCTAGGAGAGCAGGAGAAAGGGAAAACAGTTTGCAGCCACTGCAGAAAGCTGCATTTCTGGCCTTGTGATACAGCTGTCATCTCTCAAGCAAATACAATTACCTGTTTCTTAATGAGGACAAGTTTTGGCTGAGATTATATGAGTCACTGGGAAGTTGTATTCCATCATTTAGCCCAGAATAGCTCTACAGTTCCATAAACGTTTTCCCTACAGAGTAGATCTTGAATTTATGATGAAGGTCGTACAACTCCTGCTCTTGGAGAAGGCATGAAGGGGTGCAGGGTGGAGGCTGCTGCTTCGCTGCTGCCTGGGGTGGCTTTCCAGGGGTTGATGCCCAAAGCATCTGGCAGATAACCACGTGAAGGACAAATATGTGAGAATGATATAAGGAATACAAATCTCATTATCCAAAAATAAGTAAACACGGGCCAAAATTCCAATGTGAGCTTCCAAACCATATCTTTTAAGAAAATATTTTTTTTTCACCCCAGGTACATTTCACTCAAAATTTTATTACTGAGACTAGAAGTTCTCACAGGCAATCTTTTGTGAATAGAAACCCTTCCAATATGCCAGGCTGACATGTCACTGTACTGAAAAACCAATGAAACAAAGAAAGAAAACCAAGATTTTAAACTGATAAAAAGTCTAACGTTAGGAAAATATTATGGGTTTAGAGGAAATTTTATTAATGTCAGATTTTTCCACAACTGCTGTATTCAGGGGTTTTGCATAGACTGTAAGGCTGATGCAGGGGTGCAATTCCCAGTTCCCAAATATCTGCGGATATCTACGTCTGATAGATACCGGATTTGCTATGAGAAGCTCACTTGCCCACTAGACCTTTAGCTATGCTCTTTGTACGAGCGGTTTAGTTTTATTTTGTGGATCTGCTGATCTAACATGTGCTGCTGGAAAGGAACATTCTGGATGCCACCTCCCTCCGTAGCTGACGTTCGTTTTGGAGCCACGTTTGATGCCGCGCACCGCATCAGTTCCCAGCTTGGGGCGATGAAGCCCTTTAGAGCCAGCAGACCCCGTGTTTTTGTGCCAAGACTGATGCTGTGCTGCTCTCTGAGCAGAGGGGTAGGACCTGCTCGTTACCCTGATTGACTAGGAATGGCTGGGAGCGTGAACCAGCACCTGCCTTAATGAGTGGTAACAAGCCTTTAATTAGAGGAAGATACACCCAGGTATGGAAGTGGTGGAACCCAAGTACTGCTGGACTCAGGGAGGCTTCTGAATGCAAGAGGTAAAGGAGGGAACAGTTACTTTTATTCTTGCTCCTTGTGTCAGTTTGCAACAAAAGAGCTTTTTAGTAGGAAAAAAGCATCTTTTTCCCCGAAATTAAGTTTTGGTTTGTGGCTTTAAAATATGGGGGACATTATTAAGGTCAGCTTTTTGCTTCCTTAGGCATCAAAGCGGACTGCTATGTTTGCGTGTTGGATTTCAAGTCCGCTTGCTGCAAGTTTTTTCTTTTATCTTTAAAGAGAAAACATTTATCTGTTTTGTTTTTCTATCTTGAAGCTGTTTTAAGCACTCTATAACACATTAAGTGGGGAAAACTTGATTAAAATTCTGCAGGTCCTCCCTTTTCCCATGTTACTGCTGAGAAACAAGTAAGTTATACTGTTTTGTGTATGGTTTTAAAATTGTTTTGGTTAGTTTTGCTGTTAAATTTCAAAGTTACTCTTTTCTGTGCTTGGGAAGAGAAGCTTCCGTGCTTGGGAAGAGAATCTAAAATAGATTTCTGACTGGAGAGAGGGAAGAATTCACCAAGGAAGGGGCTTAAGGGCAACCAGCTTGGTTTGTGTACGCTCCTAGGGAGAAACACCTTTCCAGAGTCCACCTGGTTCTTTCGTTTTGCCTCGAAGCTGTCTCCCTGCTAAAAGCTTAAACTCGTTCACGACCGGTTTGTGAATGGTAACCTTCACTTGGAGGAGTGTGATGACAGTCACGGAAAGTTTATGATGGCTCACGCGCTCAGTCTGACGAACAAATGAGAGTCTGGAGTAATTTTTCCTTGTGCGGTTGGCAAAGAGGGAAACTAAGTCACAAATTATACAATAACTAAAGGAGAGCCATGTATTATTTAGTAGCCGTAGAAGATCATTACTGTATCACTCTCTGCAGAACAAATTATATCATTCCAGAGATATAGAGAGACAGGTTTAAGAAAGGAAACTCATAAAGAAAAGGAAATAGCGTGTAGCTTGTCTAAAAAAAAAAAAAAAAATTAAAAAAAATAAAAAAAAATCACGTCACATCTGAGCTATTCCTATTTCTGCTTCTGACGTGTCATTCACTGCTGAAGAAAACAGGGAAAGGTACTGAAAAGTAGGCACTATGTGAATAGATCTCATCGTCAATAAATAATTGTGTTTTAATTAAAATGTGTCGTGCCATTCTGAGGTTTTTATATTACATGAGCATGAAAATGTATGAATGCGTAATGCAGTAATAATTAAAATTACAGTTTCCCAACTCTTAAATTTAAATGCTTGGCAATTAACTGCCTGATAAATCTCACTTTTCTGTGTGTGGGTTTTTTTTTTTTTTCTTTCTGTCTGGGAGTATTAAATAGCCCTAATTACTGATTGCACATTCCTTGACCGTTGAGATTTTTGTGTTGGGTCTATCGGACACAACTTGTTCCAAATATTGCTTTGTCTCTGCGTGCAAGCCAAAGATGTGGTATTCTGCCTTTACTAACTGGAGAGGTCACGGAGTCCTAAAGCCTCAGACAGACTCCCAAGATCGGGGCGGACAGGGACCTTTCTGTTTTGCCCAGAGGTGGGTTGCAGAGGTTGGCTCCGGGAGCGGCAGTGATGTGTGATCTGGGCTGTTCTCAAGTTTTTGACTGCAACACTTGTACTTTTAGGGAAACTTTAATAACGGATTTTTATTTTATTTTATTTTTTTTTTAGTGTATTCAGGAATTAAATCTATCTCACTTCCATAGCTTAGCATAGTTGGTCTCCTTGCTTTGGAAGATGAATGAGTACTTTGGCTAGGACAGCTCCTTAAAAGAGCAGGCGCTGGGGATCAGACGGGAGCTCCCCGTTTCCGACCGATCCTGCCGGTCAGGGGTGCAAACAGCTTCGCTTCTCGCAGTGGTTTTTACCGCCCAGGCTCTCGCACAAACAGGACTTGAACTGCTAGCTCGATCGGCACGAATATCAGCAGGTAAATGACTTCTCCTTACTTCTAACATAGGCTGTGTTTAAACTTGTGACCTACAAGAAAATGCTCGGGGCCCTTCACAGCTGCGCTTCCAAGCCTGTCCCCATTACTACAGTGGATAAGGATATCCATGAGGGGTATTTTCATGTTTTAAATGAAACATATATAGAGATACATAGGGATAAGTTGGAGAGACGTGTTTCTAGATCAGTGCTGCTGCTAAGAAGCCACTCTGGCTGAAAAATTACCAAGTGAGTTGTGGGATAACGCGCCGCTGGCTGGTGGCGCGGGCTTGCCACACGCTCTCCAAGCGGGTCCGCGTGACAGCTCTGTGCAACGTGGCTTCTTGGGGACACCCAGGTCCATCCAACGAGCTCTCTTGGGTTCAGATCACGCTTTTTAAGTTTTCCCACAAGTGCCTTGCTCTTTGCCTAACAAGGAGGAGGCCAGAGCAAACGCATCGGGAAGAGGTAAAAGCTGCAAAAGGAGTTTCCAGAAATACTTTTCCATTTGCGTTTTGAATGGGGTCATCGGGCTGGCTCAGCACAAACTGAATCGAAAATAAAAGCGCTTGCTAAAAACATTTTCTGTGTTTGCTGCGGAGGAGCAGGGAAAGAGGGTTGGAAAGGATTCAAGGTAAATCACAAGGCAACGTGGCCCCGACACAGGACGTGTAAACACGCAAAGATCACACAGGACCCTGCAAATGCATTGAGACAACGGCAGTTCTGGAGACAGCAAACTCGATGACAGAAATCTAAGCAAGATCTAAATTTTACGGGGAAGAGCAGGATCGTGAGAGCAGTCATTTCCTTAAACATTTATTAACCCCCTTCCCTGCAGATGTAACATTTCCCATGTTTTTCCCCTGCACTTCACAACACATCTCAGTGCTCACGGCGTGAACTTTACCAGGACTGATTTTTTAGTGGATGACTGGAGGTGAGCCAGAAGGCAATGACTTCCAGGCATCTCCCCCGACATCCCCCCAACCCTCTTCACCGCCGGCGAGCGCCCACGCCAGGGACGGGCTGGCAGCACTCGCTCCGAGCGCTCTTGTCACCAGGGTCTTGCAAATTCATATCGTGTTTGGACTTTTGGAGTTGATAAAGATGGAGATTAGGAGGCAGGGGGGTAAAAAAAAAGGGAAAGACACTTTAATTCTGTCATTGGAGTCGTCAGCCCAGCTATGTGTGCCTCTGTGTGCTACCGAAATTGCCTGAAGAATTCATTTACGTGATTTTTCTGCCTATTGATTATTTCAGATTAGCTGTGGTTCACAATTCCAACTCGGTGGTCGCTGTCTGGGCTGTGCCTTTGCTTACTTAAGCTGCGCAGCAACTTCTTGGCCCCAGACTGGATAATTTAATCCTTGTAATTTGTGCCAGGTAATGTTGAGGCACGGTGCCTCCAGTTGGGATTTGGAAAGTTAGCAATTAGAGACGTGATTTCAGCTTCTCGTTGATGCCGCTGCCGCAGTCAGCGGGGAGAAGGAGAGAAGCAGCTGTAGGTGGAGGTTTCTCCTTCCAATGGTGCCGTGAATCTCCCTCTGGAAAAAGCCCTCTCCCCACCGACAACGAAAGCCCCAAGATAAGTATACAAGACTTGTATACAGAAGAAGAATCTAGGGAATGTAAATCCCTGGTTTCTGGTTCTTGGGGACAAGCTTCTTTACTGAGAACCTGCTATCATTGGCCTGATTTTTATTTTTATTTTCTTTTTCCAGTGTGAACACTTGCAGACTGCAAACAAAACCAGAAATGCTTACAAAAATTCAGGGGAAAAAGCTGCCAACGATAAATTACAGAAAAAATAGCTTGGGTTAATGACAAAAAAAGTATTGGTTGGTTTTGTTTGGGGGTTTTTTTGTTTGTTTGCTTGTTTTTCAACATTTGCCTTTTGTTTCTGAGTCTGTATGTTGTAGCTGGAACACATTTGTAAGAATTTTTGCAGCTATGGGGCCTAGTGATTTTCTTGCTTATCTGACAGTAGGCTCCCATTGTCACTTAATCGCAAGCTCCTTCTAATCGCTGCTTGCGAGAGCTGAGGCTTTAAGAAAATCTCCAGCCCCTCTCAGGCTTGCTATAACATTACGAAAATTGGCAACTATTAAAATATTTGCAAATATTTTTCTTGCCAGTTTTTCCTCAGCTCTGCTTGCAGCCGTCAGCAGGGGACCTTTTGAGGTGTGACTGCTCTCCACACAAAATCTCCCTGAGCCCGGTTCAGAGCGGGTACGTGCAAACGCGGTTGCATGGACTTCAGCAACAAAAAAAACAGCCCAAAACTAAATGTTGTTATAAATACAGATACACGGATTTTGTTTTCGTGCTATTTAAGCTTTTTGCTTACTTATTTTGCTTCCTATTTAAGCGTTTTTAAGTGGGGGAAAAATGCCATTTTCAAACTTAAAGTTAGGGGAAAAAAATTAACTACTTTGGAATTTCTCATGTGGAACGCTTCGTTTGGGGCACTTTAATGAAATGTGTTTATAGTGGAAAATCTTGCTTCATATTCTGGAAAACACACCCCACCTTCAGCCTGTCCTTGCCTTCTCCTCCTGCAACTGGCGCAAACGTGACATGGGGGCTTACATCTCAGCCCAGGGAGCTTTGGGGACGGGCAGGGTGGGAAGGAGACCTGTGATAGAAATCACTCCTTGTTGCTGGCTGTGCAGGTGGCCTTGGTGGAAGGGGACAGATCCCCACGCAGCACTGGCAGTTGCTGGGAGAGTTAAACCTGTTGGAAAGGTGATGCTCCCCGGATGCCTGCACGGAGGATTGCTCGGCACGGACACGCTCCCGTGTGGGGAAGGAGCAGAGCAGCACTGGGGCAGTGCAGACGAAGGGTTTTCTTCACTGTGGATACAGGAAAACAAACGTAGAATCCTTATTGCTTGTCTGGGGAGGCTGTGATTTGAAACCTGGTGTCGTTGCGTTATTTTGAGCACTGTGGTAAGGATTTAAAATCCTTTTTGAAGGCTTCCTAGCAGTGGTTTGTTAATGGCCTTGCTTTACTGTGTGTGCTGTTAGCCACCTCTGAGGAATTTTGATCAGCTGAGCTCTAGACACAATTCCCCCAAATACATGGGGGGGGAAAAAAAAATCAAGTAAAAAAAAAAAATGGCAGTTGAAACGATCATACGACAAATCGAACAAAAATTTGTATCGGGAAACATCAGCATCCAGGTTGGTGTGTTACACCAGCTAATCCTTCCAAAGGCTTGCTAAAGGTGTCCTGAGAAGAACCAGGGCGAGCAGCCAGCGGGAGGAGTTACAGGGCAATGATGAGCATCTCCTCTTTCCCCAAATACAGTCCTCGAGAGGTTTGGCAGAGCCAGCAAGTTCTTGGTCTGCTTTACAAGGCAAAAAAGGTGTTTCTCTCCTCTTTCTTGTTCTCCTCCAGCATCAAAAGCATAACGAGGAGCAGAAGAGTTTGAATTTAGAGCAATAATTTTGCCCACTTACTAAACAGATTTACCTAGTGGCTGATAATTCCTCTAAAGTAGGTGTGCCCGAGCTATGGGCATACTCAAAATCTCCTGCTTAAGGGAAAAAGGAAAGGCAGGGCAAGCTGACCAACCCAGATGGTGGTGGCAGGTTGAATTTAACCAGGTGGCTTGCCCACGAGACAACGTAAGCTACATATTGCTTACGCTGCACTTACAGGTGGTTTGTGCTTGGCAGGGAGCGGATGAGAAAATAGTTCTTGATTCAGAGGAATCCTTATTTTTTTCCATAACCCTATAAATTCTATAGGGTTTAGGAAATAAACCCTATATTCTTCCTTATTTTCTGCCTTTTCATTGTGTCGGCCATCCCTTAGCAATGTGCAGTACTGGGGTATAGTTAACAATTTGGTACCAGCTGAAGCACTCATTTGATTACTGTTAATTTGATGTCATTTGTCAGTGAATGGTGAAACAGTGACTCTTCCTATGCGCAGGGGCTCTAGATAGCACTCAGCAAATACTTATTATCAAATTACTTAAAAATCACAGCTTGCTTTATGCATCACAAAATATTTTTCTCTGGACCGAACGGCTGTGCGTGGATGAGATGGAGTCGCAAGTGGGATATTGGTAGGAACGAGATGGATGCCACAAAGCAAGAGGAGAAGCAGGGTTTTATTAAGCATGTGCAGTCTTTTTGGGCAGTGTTTCCAGACATGTGCTTAAATAAAAGGCAAGCTAATAGCTAATGCAGTATTATAGGCCTTGTTTGTAAGTAGTTTTTCTGTGTGTTTGTGTCTCTTCTGCTAACCCTTCACATCTGTTACCTCGACACGTGGCTTTTAGGATAAAGGATGCCCCAGAATTGGTGGGTAATTACTGACTTCCAGGAGGCACCATTGCCTCCATATGCATTGTTGTCAATTTGGAGGAAAAACTACTGTTTTTTCCGCTGGGATCTATGTTGGGTTGTGGGTGAGGATGGGGACAAGCTCCTTCAAGTGTCCCTGCGTGACAGGGATCCAATCTCTGGGTGAAAAAGGCAATGGCTGGGAAGGATGGGGTTTAAAGGCATCTTTTACGGCTTAAATGAAGAAATGTTGGTGTAAAAACAAAGCGGGGGTTTCCCTGCTGGGCGCAGGCCGTGGGTTGGAGTGGAGGTGCTAGTGTTTGTAAACAGGTAAATTAAGTAAAGAACAGCTTGGGTCAAATGAGTGATGCTGTAAAAACGAGGAATTTTGTGGGTTTTTTTTCCTCTCTGTGAAGAGAAACTTATAGCAAGTCAGAAGATGACTCTCTGAGGAGCCAATACCACCACAAGGATACCGAAAACACATGAAGGAATTGAAGTATATCTCCTTTTTCTGACTTCTTCACCAACCACAGAGATTCTATATTAAAATAAAATAAAAAAAAGTAGCTAGAATTAGACTAGAAAATGCAAATTCACGGCACAAAAAAGAAAAGCGGAGCATGAAAGAGAAAATCATCCTGATTGCTTGCAAGGGGAGGGATGGCTCAAGGGCTTCAATTTGTTTAAATAGGAACACTATTGCATTTTAGTTCAGTTCTTTGCAACGGGAGCATTGCTTTGGAGTTCAAGGTTGTCTGATATCCAGGCAAATGTGGTGTCTAGGCATAGCTTATCGTGGGAGTGTGGTTAACCCAGCCCTGCCTGCCTGTCCTGCTCAGTGGTCTCCTTCAAGCCCAGGTGGGCAGCTCTTGGTGGCAATGGGGTGGACGAAGGCCTGGAAATACCTTTTGCTGTTGGTTTTGGGCCGTTCTGCCTCCCCTTTCTCCCTGGAGATTTACTGCTTTAAATTTTCTGTTTTGTCTAAAGGCTCTGAACAAAGGGAGATGTGTAGAAGATTTGTATGAGGCAAGGGCTCATATTTGGTCTATATTTCAGAGAGGTAAAAAAAAATGCTGAACCTTGTGCGGATAAACCGCTGTGGGAGTTTTCCTGGGTACCGGTGGCATATTTCTTTTGTGATCTTTGAGGAGGTTAAGGGTGAAGCTGGAGTTATATGAAGAACAATTTGTTTGCTCTTAACAGAGGCAAAGACAAATGAAGCTGGTGAGCACAGCTTCTGGGTCTTTCAGTCATTTGTTTTTAAACCTCATGACGTGCCTGTCCTGATGCAGGCTCAAGTCCCCTTTGCCGTGTACGTGACGCTCTCATGCTTCCCATACTTGCCCCTGTCTGCAGATCAGTAAAACTTCCTAAAAACAGTAGTTGCGCTGCTGTTGGAGGTGCTGTACGTATTCTGAACATAAACCCTTCGTGATTGCATGCTCCTTACTTGCAGGTACATTGAAAGTGTGGGATAAGTTAATTTGTCTGGACAAACTGGCCTTGAAAAATCTTGTTACTGAAAGCAAGTAATTTGCATCGTAGTTCTGTCTTACAAATATGGTTTTTTAATCCATGCATCCCATGAAAGGTTGAACAACAGCTTTAGTTTATTTAATTTTGTTCCAAATGTGCTACACAATGGACAGGAATTTCCTCAATGAACATAGAAGCTGTCTTCCCCGCATCACGTCGTAGATCACGCAAGAAGGCTTTTGTGGCCAAAAAAGCAACACATTTTTAGTGACGCTCTTTGCTACCACAAAGGGCTTCTTGCCACTTTGTTCAGAGGCCAGTGTGGACTGTTCACCTCTTTGATAGCTGCTTGGTGGAAGCTGCTGGGGAAGGACTGCTTGGCTCAGCTTTCCTGCTGCGGGGGAGATCGTGAGGTTTCTCACCGTTTGTTCTGTTTTCCAAGCAGCAGTTGCACCACACATACACAACTCTTTATTTTTTTTAATTTTTTTTTCTTTTCTTTATGGGTTTGGAGGACAAGAAGCAGTGTGATTTTTTTTTTTTAAATTATTTATTTATTTGTTTTTTCCATGACTTGAAAACAGGCAGTAAGAGCCATATTAGTGATGGGTGTGTGCCGAAACCTCGCTCTGCAAATGCACGTCTCTGTGCACCTTCCCTCTGCGCGTAGCTGGGTGGCGATTTGCAGCCTGAGGCAGCAGCAGTGTTTTCCTCAGGTCAGGAGATGGAGTTAGCAAAGTCGTCGTAACCCTCTTCTTTCCTGGCCCGCCGAAGAATGGGACAGTTGGGCAGGGGTGGAGCGGGGTGGTTGCACACCCAGGGGATCACCAGCTTCTCCCTAAAACTCCACCAGGCAAAAAAACTTAAAACATTGGGGAAGAGGAAAAAAAAAAAATCATAAAAAATAATTAGAATTCACTAATTAACTGTCAAAATATAATTTAGAATCACTGCCTGAAAATACAGTCTCTTTGGCCCTGTGCCATGATACGATGTGTATGGCTGCTGCCTTTCATGTGGCCACGCATCCATTGTGAGACCTGACAGTGATGAGCAGTTTTTAAACATTTAATTGCTGCCATTGTTTTACTGAAGGAATTTTATAGCCTTGCTTAGCCAGCTAGTATCTCACAGCAGCTGCTATCGATTGCAATGATTTAGGCATTTTTTTAAAAAAAAAGTGAGAAAAAGTGAATTCTGTAACTGCATTTTTTTATTATATGTAACCCCTTACTTTCAAAAGGGCTTAGAAGAAGTTGAACTGTCAACACCACGGAAACATTCATGTCAGTAATCAAATATTCTCCATATTTTGCCAAGTATCCTGGTCTGTCACATCTGCCATCACCACCTGTGATAATTTCCCTCCTTTTTTTTGCACCAAATAATCAATTACAATGTTCTGAGGTTTTTCCCTCCACACACACTCATTTATTACAACTGGCTCTAACTAGTGATTTTTTTGTAAGTGCCAGTGAAGAGGTGTGGGTAATTTTGCTCTTAAAGGCAGGGACAGAGCAGAAAGGGCAAGTATGGGAGTGGAGCAGACACACTCGTGGGGTTCAGTGCAGCCTGACGGTAGACCCCTCTTACATGAATACTTTAACAAGTTGTCTCCTTTGTATGCCATTAGTTAAGAGGTACTACTGCAATATTTGCTGTGCACTCTAAGCGCTGCTGTGTACCTGCTCAGCTGAAGCTGTGCCTTCGATCCAGATGAGATACCTTTTCTTCTAATGCATATGAACTGGTTTTTGAATTTTTATTTATTTATTATTGCATGACTCCTTGCTATAAAAGGGAAATTTTAATATTCTTCTTGGTTCCAGTAAGATTCATAAGGGCTTCTGTGTATGTGCTTTTTGAAGATGCTAACTGAAGTGATACAAAACCTGAGTGTTGTGATAGATTTCTTCAACAGAGAAAACTACCCAGGAAATTATGTTTTGAAAAGGGCAACCCTTAAAAATAAAAAGTCCAAAATGTGCCTTGGTTGGGGTTTTAAAAATATGACACATCCCCTAAACATGTCACATTTATTTTTATAATATTATAAATAAAAAGTTGAGTGAGAAAATAATCTCTTTGCTGTACTTGGGAGCACAGCCTCTGCCAGCAAAGGTCTGTGTAAACAGCAGAGGTCAAAACTGCTTGGGATCTCTCCATCACCCATCTGAAATGAAAAAATACCTTTTTATGTGTACATTACATAAAACATATATAGGTATTCCTCCAAGTATCATAAATCCTACTGACTATGATATGCCAAGCAGATGCCAAAAAATTCAGGCGGGAAAAAAAAAAATCTATCTTTTAAACCCCTTGGCTATTGTTTCTTAATGCTGACATATAGCTGCATGTGCTTTAAGGTTAAATATTTTGGCCTGGGAATTTTCTGAGGAACGCTTTTTGTCCCAAAGCCTACAGTTTATTAAAGCGAGTTTTTCACGAGAAGAGGCCAGTTTTGATAAATCAGCTCACTTCAGTAGAGAGTTTAAGTTGTCCAAAGGTCCTTTTCTCTAGGTTACAATATAATTTTGGTTGGAAGAGAGCTTTCTATCTCTTTGTTTAATGCTGTTAATTTGTAGAAAAATGAGAAGAAACAGTCCTGAATGAAACGAAACAGTCCTGGACAAAAAGAAATTAAATTTTTTTCCCTGTTGTAGAATACTCTTCTGTTATTTTCTTAATTTGAAGGTGGCACAGGAAACAGTGCTGTAGGAGTAGGGAAGAATTGGTCTCTGCTTCTCTAGTCTTTATTCTTATTTGAAAGACTTTGCAATTTTTAAATCTTTATTCACTTTTCAACTTGAACAAATATCCCTGAGTAGCTTTAAATGCTTTTCCATCTGTTGTAAGTTCCCCACAGTTTTGGTTTGAAGCCATACGTCATTCTGTGTCGCTCTGTCATTTATTTTTTTTTTTTTTTGGCTGTGTAGCCCACCAATTACCCGTCGCATCACTGAGTTTTCTTACTTCTGTTCAGCTGAACTTTCCGAGGTCCCCCCGAGAGGTGGCATCAGGATAAATTGCGGGCCAGTGAGGTGTCACTCCTCGCTGTGCCTAAAACCCTCTCACTCCAGTGATTTCGGGAGGCAAAAGCGAACGGAGTGTGGTCGCAACTGGGGCGAAGACATTTGAATTGGGGAAAAAGGCTTGTGGAAAAAAATATCGTGACAACTTCCTACTTCCAGTGCCCTCGTGCATCCGTGCTTTTCATTTTAGATGCTGAAAGCATCGCTGTCACCAGAAGGGAGAGAGGAGCTGCTCCTCTGTGTTCTCGCTTTAAAATGTTGGTGTTAATGATATTTGGTGTATTCAAGTTATATTTGCTACCAGCCTGTGAGCAGTCAGGCAGGAGCAGGATGGAGCAGCAGCACATCCCAAAGAAAGGAAAGGTTTGCCTGGGGCCACCTCTGAGCCCTGAGGAGATGCGGCGCCTGGACACTCGTCCGCACCGTTCGCGCTGACTTAACTTCTCCCGAATTGCGGTGGGTGTAATCAAGTTAACTTAAAATGCGTTTAAACTGCTAATGCACCGGGTCATTGGTTTTAACAATGTTCTCACTACTACATTTAATTATTGTACAAGCTGTTATTTAAGAGCTCAGTTCGGATGATGGGGTGTAATAACGCCTTCTTAGGTCGTAATAAATGAAACAACCCAGTAATGGCCTGTGCGAGACTTTAGCAAAGAGGATTTTTATGGCGGGGAGAGAGACCAGCAGCGTGCAGGCATGGAGTGTGCACCATGAGGTTGGTGGTGAGGTGGATGTCAAGTGACAAATGTGTGACACTGGCCTCCTGAATGCTGATGGTCCTCACCAGGATTTACGAGAGGAAACCGAAACCAAGAGAAATAAAGTTATGGTGAAAAATCCCCAACAAAAATGGTCCTGCTGTGAAGGTCTTCACTGGTGCTTCTGCGTGGCTTCTGTAGCCAGCAGAATGGGACCGGCCCTGGAGGCAACAGGAGGAGCGGGATGCTCTGTCTGGGGCAGAAAGGCTTAGAGCGTGGTGCTTGGAGCTGACAGGAGGAGGACCAGCAGGAGCTGCGCCCGCCTTCCCCTTCTCCTGGTTGGTGTCAGGGGAAACATTCCTGTCCTAGGTTACGGTGTAAAATGTGCCAAAAGGAAAAAAAAAAAAAAAAATTCTATGACCATCTTCAGGAGCTGTTGAGACCAGGTGGGGCGGTGCTCCCTGCCTCCCCCTCTGGACTATCTCCTGTTACTGGGCACAACAAGGCCTTATCGCCTGACCCATCGGTAACTCGCTCCTGGGCTATCTCCTGTTAATGGCCCATCAAGGAACTGCCTCACGACTCCCCATCCCATGGTGAGATGCTCCGCCCGGGGGGGCGGGGGGGGGAAGGAGCCAAGCAGTCCATGCCAAATAAAAACTGAGATCTCCAACACCCTAGCAGCCTTCTGCCACTGGATTCCCAGAGGAGTTTTTCCCCCCACTGGAGTTCCAGAGGACAAGAGCTACCTACCTACCACTGGACCTTCGGAGGAAGACCAGACCCTTTTACAAGATCGCTGCTTCCACAGCACTACACCCATCGCTTCAGGAGGACTGCAGCCAGCATCTTATCGGACTGCTACTGCCCCCCTAACAGGGGGTCAGGTTGTATTCCTGACTCTGTCAGTGTAAACCAGTGGGTTGTTGGTTTTTCCCTCCCTTGTGTTATATATATATATATATATTAGTAAAGAACTGTTATTCCTATTCCCCATATCTTTGCCTGAAGGCCCGTTAATTTCAAAATTAGAATAATTTGGAGGGAAGGGGGTTGCACGTTCCATTTCAAGGGAGGCTCCTGCCTTCCTCCACAGACACCTGTCTTTTCAAACCAAGACAATTCCTCTTCCCTCTCTTGCTTCTCACCACTCTGATTTTTGAGAATCCTGCTCATCTGCCTTGTTTCTCTGTCACCTCAGAAAGGAAAGTATTTTAACATGTTGGCACTGCTGGAAGAGGCTGAGAAGGGGTGTGGTAGAAAGTGCCAGATTTGAATTCTTTTTAAAATTAAGTTGTTTCAGATAACTAAGGAGTTGGGTGTTTGAGTACAAGGGAGCTTGAACAACTCGGCTGTTGTTATATTTTGCTTTGTCTGTGCTGCCTCTTTTTTATTTATATTTTTTTTTCCCCGTGGGGTGTTTGTATCCAATAAGCTTGGTGGAAGTTGCTGCTCAAAACAGTTTGTTTTGAAATTTGGTTTACTTTGTGTAAAGGGAGATGTAAGGGATTTTTTTTTTTTTTTTTTTCCTCGCATGACCATGATTTTAGTTGAGGTCTGGTTTGGATGCTGAAACTGCAGTAGGAGGAGCAGAAATGAAGTGCTTTGGGAAGGGGAGGGGTGGAAGAAAGTGCATCTTTTCCGGCTTCTCCTTTGTACCTTCTGCTTTTCGCCTCATCTTCAGAAAGATTAATTCTAATTTATGCGCCTTCAGGGTCAGCTGGTGATCGGTGTGGCTTTGCTCCGGGACTGTCGGCAAGCAGGGGGTTAACCCAGCCCTGGTGTGGATGGGGCACCCTGCACCGCTCGGGGTGCTGGGGAGTATCCTGGGTGCTGCCCCGGCTTGAGCAGCCCCCTCTGCTCTGCCTGTGGAGACCAAGATGCTGTTTATCCCACAGAGTTCTCGTGGTTTTGTTTTAATTTTCCTATTCCGCCGGGAAACGCGGTACAACAGATGTATGACACGAGCCCCTCTGTATTTCTAGATTAGAGCAATATCGTAGGAACAAGAGGGGATCGATGCTTTCATGAACAGGCTCCGCATCCTACAGAGGTACAAAGGTGAGGCCAAACAGTTTTAGTATAAACAGCTCTCTGCTCTCCTGAGATGCCGGGCATGCCTGAAAAGTAAGATGTTTCTTGCGCATCGTGTGAGGAGAGGCGTTTTTAAAAGAATTGCTCCGCTCGTAGCTTAGAAAACGGTAGGTGAGGGTGTAAAGGCGAGGACCGAGGGCGCACCGTGAGCGTGGGTCTGTGAGCCCACTCGCTTTCACCCCTGCGTTGTCCTTCCCACCTGTAATATTCTTCCCCAAGAAATTTCTTGTTGGCTATTTCATCTTCCGTGCCTTCGAGGTAGCCAGACTTGACCCACCGTGTTGAAGTTTTCATTAGAACAAATTCCTCTTCGGTGACTTTTACCCAGTTTAAACCTCCAGCTTTTTCCAAGTCCTCCTACAGCTCGTTTGGAAATCTATTATCAACGGGGGTTGGTTAGACGGAATCAATCTCTGATCGTGTGTGCGTGCTTGCTGCGATGTGCGAGACCCTGTGTGCGATCTCGTGTGCTTATTCCTAAATAATGAGGGAGGAGGGAGAGGATGGGTGAGCTTGCACTGTATCTGATTAACGAACAGAGGTGCTGAAGCGCACCGCAACCTTCTCTGAAAGGCGTTTTTCTGGTCTTCTGTATTTTTAAGCTTCAAATGAGCTGTATTCCACCAAGCAGCTATCATCTGGCCTAGCTCTTGCTCGCAAGGGTTGGTGGCTCCGGGAGAGCACCCGGGTGCACGTGGTCCTCGCTGCTAGTTATCTTGAATTACACAAATGATTTCAAAACATATGTCAATAGGCTTTTAAGTAAGCAGATTCTGTTGTGATTAATTAATCATACATTTCCTCAACTTCAAATGAACTTTTTAATGAAAAGTATTCATTATTTTTTTCAGCTGTTTGTTTTTATACATCTGCATACTGCTTAGTTTGAACATGTTAATTATAATAAATAAAAAATAAGGAAAGCAGCAGGTGTTCTCTTATGTGTTCTACAAAGAATCTTATTCTTTAAATTTTACCAGATTATTCTATTCCTGCTGTTTCACGCTGTGGGTTTCACAACATAAATATTTTCTTTTATTCACGTGAGACTTTTTTTTTTTTTTTTTTTTTTTTTTCCCCTGGCAATTTGAAGGCTGTCATGGTTTGTGGAGAAGAAAACATACTTGTAATGTCTCCTTGCTGGTCCGTGACTGATTTTACGTAGACTCAGGAGTGAGTTTTAAATAAGCAGATTACCCCGTAATATTCTGGGTAAGGTAGTGTGGGTTTTTTCCTCCCAATTTCACTCGCAGAGGCTGAGTTTGGGAGTGGTTATTTGTATTAGGCTGGGATATTTTTGGAGGAGAACAGGTCAGTTATGTGTTTGTGTTTCTCAATTTTTGTTTTTGAGTCTGAAGGACTCAAAAACTATTAGATTATTATTTTTAATTGTCTTTTAAAGAAGCTTTCTCATGCTCTCCATGACGCCAGGAGCCAGGACACAGGGAGCAGCCAGCGTCTTTGTTCCTTGCCCATCGCCTCCTTGGGAAGATGGGTCCCTGGGTGACTCCTGAGATAGGGCAGCAAAAATCCAGTCTAAGACCTTAAGTGATTTCTTGCAGCCTACAAGCTGTTTCTCACATCCCGAGGAAGAGGAGTATCCACCTTTAGGTACTTGAGCAGGGGCTCAGCCTGGGGCCAGATTTGCCTGGGGCTATGGGGTCACCTGCACAAAGTCTTCCCCCCCACTTTTGTTTCCTCGGCTTTTTGTGGGTTTTTTGGGGGGGAGGTGGGGGAGTTTTTTGTTTGTTTGTGTGGGTTTTTTTTTTTTGAAATAAATTAAAAATTCATAAACAAAAAACTCTGGAGTTATAAAGGAAGAGTAGGCATCAACTTTAACTACATCCTGACTGAAACCTCTCTTTCTTTGTATTATTATTCCTTTTTTTCTTTTTTTTTCTTTTTTTTTTTTTTTTTTTTTTTAAAAAAGCAGGCTTGGATGCAAGTGACTGGCATGGAAAGCTGAAAAGCAACTTGAAAGTTTTGGAGAATTATTTTTGTACGTTTCAAACGCGAAGCGAGGATTAGAAACAGTTTAAAAGCTTTACCATTTCAACGTTATCCATCAGAGGCCCCTCTGAATGCCCAGATGAATACGGGAGTGGACAAGGTTCTGGTTCCTTTCAGAGAGCTGCCTCAACCTTCTGGGTTTTTCCTCAGGCATTGATGTTTGGTGCATATGAAAGGATTTCTCCAGGGGTTTTTCCAAGGGTTTTGCGGGAAGTAAAGCAGATTGGGTGAAGTAAGAATACAGACTTAAGTTCTTTCTGTATTTTTGGTGGTGGAGAACTGACTTCTGCATTATCTCACAAACACATAGGAAACATAAAAAGGGGAAATTATGCAGAAAAACATAAATTATGTAGATGCTGGAAAGCCTATGCAAAACATGATATGTGCACATAATAGCATATTTCCCCAGGGTCTAATTGCATCCTTTGGGTACCTTTTGAAGCATCTGAATATTCAGAAGAAAGAAAATTTATTGTAATTTACGAAATATCACAAAAAATAAGGTTGATAAAATGATGTATATTGTAATGGAAACTCACTCTTCAGTTGTTTTCTCAAAGTTGACCAAAGACTAATACGTGATAAATTGGAGCGGCTGTTAGGGGGAGGACAGGGCCGCTCCCCCCCCCTCCCCGCCCCCCCAGCCCATCACCTCCTTTCCCCTTGCAGCTCTGGTACTTTTCCCGATGCTTTTTTGGCAGGTCCTCAGTGCCAACCCTTGCGAGGAGAACCGCGGGGTTGCTGCGGTGGGTAATAAACGACTCTGCCATTTATTTTCTTTTCGGTAGCTGAGATTTAGTCAGGGTAGAGAAGCCCTGTGACAGCCCCTCGGAGTGGCTCTAAGTGGATGTGATGGGGGAGGTATGGTGTCAGAAGGGCTCATCATGATAGCTGGTCTCCCACCGAAACTCCTCCCGAGCCCCACTGAGCAAATTGACAGAGATTTCTTTGCATCAAGAAACAGGTAATCTGCGGATAATCAAAATACCCCTGGACCAATTACAGCTGCCCTCGGTGATCTCTTCCCCGTTGGGATGAATATGTAAGCTTTTTGGGAAACTCGTGATCAGTCACCAAATTCTAAATATATTCATCTGTCTTTGAAACAGCTTCGCTGCTTTGAACTCGAGAGTCAGGAGGTAAAGTAAAACAATCAGAAATTCTTGCTGAGCCACATTTTAACATTTTTCTAGAGCCAGGAGGTTATTGTAGCTCTTCCTCACTAACAGTTCCCTCATCAAAGGCAGAGTCAAATGCCCTTACCACTTCTCACTGGGCTCCCCTTCCAAGTCACAGGGATTATCACCAGCCTCCTGACACCGTCGCTGGGGAATACAGACTATTCCTTTTGCAGCGCCTCGCTTGGATGGAGACTTGAGTAATTGCTTTCAATGACTGGTATCTATATATAGTTGTTGATATTTCAAGTCAGACATTATGTAGGCACTTGCTTGGGAGAACAAACCCTTCAGAAGAGTGAGCTTTTGGTAGGTTTAAGAGTTTTCCAGGTAAAAGCTTGAAGGAATTTTGACATTTGCCATCAGCATCAGTGATCAATGTGTTGACCTCTTGCTGTGATGTGTCCTGAGCAAGACATGAGAAAGAGCACCAGATTTTGCAGAGGTTTTACTGCTCAAAACATAGCCCACCTTGCTCTGTTTGGAATACCTAAATTGAGGTTTTTCCCCGCAAAAACTGGGTCCCAACAGATGGTTGAGATTCAGCACGCTGGCTTTTGCAGAGTCAGCTTGGTGGGAGTTCGGCTGCTGACCTTAATGCAGACTTTGTGACTTCTGAAGACTCTTTGCCAAATAGGAAGTTCTGCTTGATTAAGCATTGAGACTTTGTCCTTGTTCAAAATCTACACGCCCTGCGGGAAAACCAAGCAGGGGACTTTAGGCCTCAGGTGATGGCACAGAAAAAGAAGCCCTGTGAGCAAGTTATAGACCAGAAAGATACCACATGAGGTCAGGTGAGTTCCCAATACATTATCAAAGTCACTTTTCATCATCTTTAAGAAGTTTTCTTCCTTATGTGGTTACTCAGACCACGGGAAGGGCTATGTGGTTTATTCCTCTGACGTGTCATGCAAGTATGTTGGTCCCGGGACATTTCCTCACTCCCAGGGAGCCCTGTGGGCTCTTGGGTGGGGTCAGTGGGATTTGCTGTCTCTATTATTTGTCTCGCCTTCCTGCAGAAATCGGTGTAGCGTGGGGGAAAACCCCTGTAGGAGTGCAGCTGTGACCTCCCCTGGAGGACGTGGCACTGCTCTGCGAGTCCCACCGTGGTGGCACAGCCTTGTGCAGCTGTGTGGGACGCAGGCAAAGCACCCAGATGCCTTTGTGATGCCCACACTACGCGATCACTTGCTTTGGCCTTGCTTAGCTCCGGCAACCTCATATTCCTAAACACGTGTCCAAGCTTCCCCACGCTTGGAATTTAAATACATAAATGTCCTGCAAAGATCTGTTGTTGGTTAGTAATGTGTTGTCAGCTGTCCTGCCAGCCTTTTTATCTTCTGATTAGCTTTGAAATCATTGAAGCCGGTGAAGATTCGTTTGTTATGTCGGTTCTCAAAGGACTAGAAATCCAGTGATCGCACAAATGTGCTGTGAGGCAAGTACCCATTTGTAAGATAGATGGTGATTGCTTGTCGATACTGAGAAAAAGAGCTTTGTCAAATCTGAAGTTGTCTCCTTTTTTAATAAAAAATATTATTTTTATTTTCGCACTCTGAGAAAATTGTAAGGCTGCTAGCAGTAGGCAAAGAAAAAAACCCCACAACCACCCCAAAACCCAAGGTGACTTGGATGTTTGTTTATTTGACTGCTTTTGAGGTATGTAAGATGTTTTTTTTTTTTTTTTCCAGAACAAAAGCTGTCAAGGGAAAGAAAATACTTCTTTTATGATAAGTTCATGCAGGTTTACAAGAATTTTCTTTCTTTAATGAGCAAAGATGTAATCTACTTCATTGCCTGCTTTCTCTAATCATCTCCCTGAGATGGAGCTCTCCATCGCAAGCACAGGAGCCAATACAAGACCTAGTGGGACTTGGTTTGCTGTTGGGCAGGCTTTGGGAGCTGGGAACTTTGCTTTGGAACAAACATTTGGCCACGGCATACAGGTGTGCATCCACACCCAAAGCCACCTACGATTGCTACGTGTTTGTGTAGAGATGTTTTCTTCAAAGCATCCTAGGACTGGGTTGATGCATAGTCCGGGTCAGAAATGAGGTTGCTGAAGATACTTGCACAGCCGATGTTGTCTTGGTACGGTACTGCGTGAACGCTCTGTTAGCACTTTATTTTCTGTTCTTCTTTGATACATACACTGTATTTTTAATAGGCAAAGCCATGGGGAGATGCTCTGTCAATAGGCTATGGATGTCAATCCATACCTTAAGGAGAGGATGTGTGTGTGTCAATAGTGTCCGAGAAGGAGACAGCATAAAAACTGTTGTGCAAAAAATGCATATGTAACCCTGTATCTGTTAAATAATTTCTAACAAAAAATATTTAAAATCCTTAGAGTGAAATTGCATCGTAAACCTGAGATTTGTCAAGACACATTTAGTGAGTGAGTCTTTGCTCAGGGCAGGGGTTTGTTTCGGCTTCACCCTCTGCACCCCTGGGGGCATAATGGCGATTCCTACAGCTTCTTCCCTGCCACGAATGGAGCTGTGTTTCCTTGGGTGCCCAGGGGAGCAGAACTCAGTCCGAATGTCCTCTGAGCTGGAGTTACAAGGCGGCCAGCTTGTGCTTGGGGCATGCTACAGTGTGAGATGGACTCGCTCTTCTTGGAGCAGATGATGCTCTGTTCTTTGTCAACTAACTGCCTTTATGTGTCTGAAGGTGACGGTGCCCAGGTTAAACTGTGTTAGTTCCTCCATTACATCTAGCAAAGAAACTCTGAGCTAGGTGTGAAACCACACGCTGTACCACTGCTCTCCCGAAAATCAGTGTTTTCCTGGAGGCCCCTGAGAAGTGGGAAACAAAAGAGCGTGACTTTCTAAGTGAGCGCATACCCCTACATTGAATCACGGTATGACTTTGCCTCCATCACCCCCCATTTCTTCTAACCCTTCCCTCCCTGTGTTTTTCCGTGCCATAAAAATTGGAGCCAGGCTCTTTACGACCCAGCAGGAGCCAGGTCTTTCCGCTTGTTTGCTCTGCAAAGACTTAGCATACTTTTGACCACTGTGAAATAACTCAGAGCAACGAGGAGGGTGGCTGGAGCTGGCTCCGTGTAGCTATTGCTTTGCTTTTCCCTTTGCAAAGCTTTCATCATAGAATCTTTCTTCTGTAAGTGGTGTAACAGGACAAGGAACAAAGATTTGTGATTTCTTTCTTCAAGAATTAAAAGGCAATCTCAGTAAAGGCTGTTCAGAGAGCCAGTGTGAGCTAGGAGTCAAAAATGAAGAGTCATTGGAGAAATGCGTGCTTTGTTTGTTTAAGAGGAAAAATACTCCTACCTCATTCTGCTACCAGCTTTGACCTTTCCTCCCTGGGAGGGAATAGATAAGCAAATGGGAAAACTGGGGGTGTGGGAAAGGAGGGATGAGAAAGGAGAGGTATTGACTTTAAGCACAACTTTGTCATATGAGTGTCCATCTGTCTATCCATCTGTGAATATATTGTAATTATTAATAATCTAAGTGATGTCATGTGCTCTTGGCAAGACTATAGGGCCCCTGGGACAGCTCTGGAGTAAGTCAAAGGAAATAATAGTGGCTGTGCGCAGAGCTAGGGATCCGTTTGGCTCGCTGGGCGTCAAGTTTTCGGTGCCAAACCGCTCTCTGTGGAAGGGCAAGAGCACGCTGGGTCTGCATGAAAGCTTCCAGGGAGGTCAGGCTGGCTCCCTCCTCAGAGGAGCACCATTAGCAGGGGAATACCGAGTGCCTGGTCAGAAAACATATAACCTAAAAAGCACATGGTCTCTCTGAATCCTTTCCAACCCTGCCACCAGCCAAGGAACTTCAGTTTTATAGTTTCACACGTCTTCATTTTTGTGGATTTAACTGGACCAGCAGCGTTGTTGGGGATTAACTGGGAGTTAAAAAAGCATTTATGTGGTCCCCCTTCTGCTGAAAGGATATAGCATGAAATACTCCTCGCCTCTCCAAGGGCTGGGTTAGAGCCTGCCCTTGCAGTCCTGGTGCATGTAGATGTGCCCTGAGAGAGATGACAGCACCAGGTTCCGGATAAATTACACATCAGCTCTTCCAGTTGCTTCGGACATTTGATGGTGTTTGGAAGTGGATATTTGAGGAATAGCAGGACCCATAATCCAAGACACTTATGGTAGCTTTCCCAGGATAATGGGCTGACCTCCTTTGTGCTGGGAGGATGGGATAGTGCTGGGCTGTCACAGAGGAGCCACCTCGTGCCCATGGATCTGCTCCCCCTGCACAAGCTGTGAAGCAGCCATGTGTGGCCAAGGCTGGTTGTGGGTCCTCTCTGAAGCTTGGTCCATCGAAGTCCTGGTATCCTGCCTGAGCCAGCTGATGGGTATGCATACTGGAATGGCATCTCCTGTGATCCTGAAGAATTTCTGCGGAAACTGCTGAGGAAACTGTTGCTTCTTAGAGACGTTATATTGATCATTTCTTGGTGTTTACACTCTGATCTCAGTCCAAATGGATCTCACCAGCTCATAGGAATCTTCAACTATTATTTAAAAGGACTGGGATTGGGTTTTTCATGCCGTCTGTAATTCTTTGCATCTCCTCTTCATGGCATGGAGAATAAACATTTCATGTGTCTCTATACAGAAAGCTGTGGGAAAAAAAATATACATTGTCCTAAAAGCAGGCCAAATAGGTTCCTCAGTCTTGTAAAGTACGATGTTTTCCAAGATTTCTCAATCCATTTTTACTAATTTTCAAGCCTTTGGACATTTGTTTTCATTCATAACGTGCATTTGAGCTTAGTGTAAAATTAATTTATCACTGCTAAAGCCAAGCACCTCATTTTAAGGTGATCTGTTTTACATAAATTTTTAAAGTAAAATACTTGGCCAGCTGTGACCTCATCTGGGCAACGAAGACTTCATCTCTGTTCCCATGAGCTGAATGTGGTGTAAGTGGGATGAGAGGCTTAGGTGGGCTCAGGGACCCCTTGGTGGGTACGTGCATGCCTTCTGGGACCCTTGATTGATTCAGAATTTTTAAGGTTTTTGGATGGGACAAAAGTTTGGTAAGAAGCCTCTGAAGCTGGCGAATTCAGATGATGAAACCTGGAGCTTTCTTTTGATGTGAGGGACCTGAGCACCGCTGCAGTGTCTGCTGGCGGGTCAGAGCTGAGCGCGCAATTCTGAACTTGCAGCAAACGGAACGAAGATCTGCGTCCTCCCAGGGACAAGGTGCCCATTTTTGTGTTTGGTTTTCTGACCTCAGCTGCTCTTGCTGCATTCTGAGTGGAAGTGGAGAACCTGGAGAGGTTCCTTCCAGTTTGATAGTCTCTCTTAGCATCTGCAGCTATGAATCTTCTTGTAGATTACATGAGTTTTGTATATTAAAGAAGGAATGAAAAGCAAATGCAAATAGTCCAATTGAGCAAGTTAAAAAAATTAGAAGAAGCTGAGCCTGAAGTTTGGACAGCTTCAGCTGCAAGCTCTTCAGAAAACAGCCAGAAAAGTGTTTAAGCCAAGGATACCGTGTAAGCGGTGCAGAATGGCTCCAGTGCAAGGTGGCAGCAAAAAAACTCGGCGCCAAGGAGACGTAAGGCACATGTAGGTGCGCAAGGTCATGGAGTTGGGATGTACTTACTCGTTGTGTTTTAGTAAGCAGGAAAATTCTAGCAAAGAAGCATCTTGCGAGACGGGCTGGACTCCTGAGAGGAAAGATGAGAATACTGAATGCGATGAGGAGAGGAGAGGTGTGAAAATAGTTGGGTAATGCTTGAGAGGTACAGGCACAAAGAAAATAGTCATTAGTCCCAAAGAATGGCCATCCTTGAAAGCAACAGACAAGAATGGCCATCCTTGAAAGCAATGGGGTAAGATCAAGAACAGGAGGAGCTTATGTATGCTGTCAGGAATGCCTTGCTGACAGTGGTTTCAGACTTGTAGTTTCTTACGGGAGTCTATATTCGAGCCGTTTAAAACTAAGTCTTCCCTTTTGCCCCGTTTATAAAACAGGAGTGGATGAACCAAGATTAAAACCTGCTGTAAGGATGAGATCTTGTGCTGATGGTTAAATGGTTTGGATGAACAAACAGGCATTGTCTTATTTACAAGGTACGAATCGGTGGAGGGAAAGGATTCAAAATGTGATCTTGTGAGGTTTACTACGCAGATATGGATAACCAGCTTGACTAGACAAGCCTTGCAATATTTCTCCCTATGAAATGTCACTGTCCCCTTTGTTCAGTATCGCCTCGTGGAGGCAAGTGAACAGGGCTGAGAGACAGGGGAAAGGGGACTGCATAGAAAGGTAGGAGGAAAATTAGACATGCAGGTATGAATCCTGTCCTGGATGCATCTGCATTTGAGACTTATAAGGTAACAGCAAGGCACAGAGATTCAGATTGAATGAATTTATATCTGTATTCCAAAGCAGCATAACAAGGAAGCTGCTCCTCAGTGATACATATTACAGGGACTGAAAAATCCCTGCTGCATCAGTGCCTACATGCACAAGATTAACGCAAAGTAAAAGGTCGCTCTCCAGCCCCACCACCCACCCATCTGCTGACCACCCTCATCTGCTCCAGCTTCAGCAGGCTGCGTGGCTCCACGCGTGGTGAGAGGGTGGCTGGGATTAATCAGGTACCGTAGGGGACGCTGAACCTTTGTGGCCCCACGGAGCCCGGGGTTGCTGGTGGCTGCGGTGAGGACTGAGGGGAGAAGGCTATCTGTTGCCAGACAGAAATAGTAAGAAAAAGAACCCCACCAAACTGAAAAAAAAAAAATAAATAGTATTTCTATGAAACTCATAGGAAGTAAAAAATCAGTAGCATTACGGAGCTCTGCTCCCAGTATTATTCTCTGTGATTAGGCTAATGAGCCCTGACTCTTACAGGTATAGTATGCTGTGATACCCACAGGGGTTGGGATCTTCATCAGACAATTAGGTCTCTCCCTCTGTGCAGGCATTTTATAATAAATACTCACTAGTCTTAATACGGTTTTGAAGCTGGTCAGCATAGTCATTAGCCTGCACAGCTCAGAAGTTCAGCTAAATGCACTTACTCAGAGCTGTTTGCAATATCTTGCCTGGTAATGACTGTAAATGTTTTAGTAAAGTAAATGTTTAGATTTCTTGAATGTATTTAGATATTTTTTTTGTTTGTTTGTAAAAAAAAAAAATGCCTTGATGCATGAAGATTACCTTTATTGGGATTCTGGTGCCACGCTCTACCACGCAATACTGGCTTCCATCTGGCTGGGTTTCGTACATGCCATGGTGAGGAAGACTTGCTGCCCTGTGGTGTGTCAGTCAGCAGGGCTGTCGCCTGTTTCTTCGCAGATGTGTGCAGAAAACAGGCGCAAAGAGGAGCATGGCCATATCTTGCATGGACAAGATAAAATGCAAATCCTCCAGATCTATTTCGGACTCTCTTTCAAGATTTCCATCTGGTTTAGCAGCATTTTTAACATTTTTATTGTGGCCTCCTCTTGTGCTGGGCCCAGCTGGCCTGCCCTGCCGTGTCCTGGTGATATACAGCGAAGGGTGGTGCTCTCAGCCGTAACCCACCCTGCCAAGCGCAGGATGCATTTGGCCAGGTCTCAGCCCTGCAATATTTCTGATCATTTCTTACTCCCTGCTAAATTCATAGAAAGCATTTCAAAACTCATCTGTCAAAAACACCAGCACTGCTTGGATAAGTGTTTTAATTTTATTTGATCACTTCTAGCAGCGCATCTCCTTGGATGATTGATCGTGGCCTATTTGCCACAGAGTGCTTGGGAGAAGGTACAAAAACCAAACTAACCGATAGTGTTGGCCAAACACTTGGACTGTCATGAAACCAGTTCCTGACCCACAAAACTGATTTGCCAAAGATAAATCCCCTTTTAGCGAAAAAGCCAGACCGAACAGATGTCCTGCATGGTGCCCTGTAAATAAGCATCCTGCGGCTCCGGTAGCTCACAATGAGCTGCAAACTCCAAAAGCTGTTTCTAGATATGACAAACGCAGGGTGTTCCCTCCTTGAGTTATAGCTGGTGGTACACTACTAGATTTGGGATATGGGAAACTTGGGCCTACTACAGATGAGAGGGGTCATTGTTCCCTTGTTAGGCATAATATGGAGTGTTCAAACCCTATAACTTTAGGCATTTAGAATTGGTCTCTGAGTTAAGCACTTTGGCTCCTGGTTTGTCAGAGGAGAGGATTAATTTAGGAACCTATCATGCGCCACTGATTAAAAACAGAGGCTGGGAGCCCAGCTGGGACACCTGTGGGCGTTTCCATTATGGGTCCTTTACTGGAGAGGACCATCTTTGTCTTTCTGGGGAGGCTGACTTAGAGGAAAATAAAATTTTTTTTTTTTAAAAAAAAGTGTTTCATGCCATCGAAGATGGAAACCAAGGGTTTGCCACGTTGTCTTGCAGCGTGGATGGGTTTGTGCAGGAAGGGGGTAAGGTGAACGCACCCTGACGGAGCGGCTGCTGGCGGGAAGCTCGCAGGAGTTAGTGCTGCTTTTCCTCGGTTGGCCTCGGTCGTGAGGCATTAGGGATGGGATCACAGATGCAGACCCCAGTGGAGCTGCTCTCCTGCTCTGGTGGGTTTTTCTTGTTTCCAACACCTTCCCGCTTGGCGTGTGTGCTGTACAGGAGACAACACGGTGCGTGGTGTGCAGCTGGGGGGTGCTGAGCTGCCCGTTTCGCTGCTGTAGTGTCGAGACGTACCAAATATCTTGCTGAGCTTGGATGAAAAGCGATTGCCTGAAGCTTAATCTGGTGGAAGCAAAGGGGTTTTAATGGTGATTTGAGAAGAAGCGGAGCACGGCAGCAGAGGTGACGGCTGCTCTCCTTGCTGGGGACAACGTCCTTACCGCTGCGCCTGGGGTTTGGGAGGAGCGTGCGTTCCCTGGGGGGAGCGAGCGAGGGGAGAGCACAGGGTGCTGGTTGAGAGGATGGGGAACAGACTCCAGGATTTCTTCCCTTTCGGGCTGTATCCTACACTGTAAAGCACTCGATAATTGTGGTGCTGACGAAACTTGACAAACTCATTTGCTTATCTCTTTGGGTAACGATGCGTAGCCAGATTTCTTAGGTACTTCTTTTGCTGTTCCCAGTAAGTTACAAATGGCTCTAATGCCACATAAGGGATTGGAAAGGAAACTTCAGCTCCATTCATAGTGGTATTGTTGCTAGGAAACCTCTCCCTTTGACAATGTATGTCGAGCATGCCTGTATTTGCCTTTGGCTCTCCGAAGGACAAAAATCACCATGTGGTGCTGGGGGGGTGGGGGGGTGGGGTGGTGGTGTGTGTGTGGAAAAAAAATAATTGAAAATTACTTTAAAATTTTAAACTGTGCCAAATGATGTTCTGGATTGCAGATGCCAGTGCTTCTGGTTTCGTACGGTTTGCTTCGGGAGCAGATGAGGCACGGCTCGCCCCTTCCATGCTTCATGTGCTTTAAAGTCAGGCTGTATTCTTCGTGTCCCCTTCTGCTACCTGCGCTGGCTGGGGGCTGCCGTGCCATATGGGAGAGGGACCCGGAGTGCTTGCACGTAGTTACCATTCAGGGGGAAGCCAGCTCTTGGTATCCATGTGTGAGCCCATTGCACATGTTCTCTGGCTTCCAGAAGCAAGCTGCTTGATTTACAGAGTTTTGTTTGGTGGGAAAGAGAAAACTTCATGATTCCCCCTCCTGCCCCCTTTCTCCCCCTCCTGCCCCCTTTCTCCCCCTCCTGCCCCCTTTCTCCCCCTCCTGCCCCCTTTCTCCCCCTCCTGCCCCCTTTCTCCCCCTCCTGCCCCCTTTCTCCCCCTCCTGCCCCCTTTCTCCCCCTCCTGCCCCCTTTCTCCCCCTCCTGCCCCCTTTCTCCCCCTCCTGCCCCCTTTCTCCCCCTCCTGCCCCCTTTCTCCCCCTCCTGCCCCCTTTCTCCCCCTCCTGCCCCCTTTCTCCCCCTCCTGCCCCCTTTCTCCCCCTCCTGCCCCCTTTCTCCCCCTCCTGCCCCCTTTCTCCCCCTCCTGCCCCCTTTCTCCCCCTCCTGCCCCCTTTCTCCCCCTCCTGCCCCCTTTCTCCCCCTCCTGCCCCCTTTCTCCCCCTCCTGCCCCCTTTCTCTCTCTCTCTCAGAATTTCAATATATTAATTTGAATAATATTCTAAGTATCAATTGTGTGTGCGTATTTGCATGTTAGATTTACACTGTGGTTGCTTTTAATAGGGTTAGAGAAATAAGAAAGGGTTTGGAAACTAGTTTTCTTTTTTTAAAGAACTGAGAGGACTAAAGTCTTAACTCCCTAAAAATGACCTTAATTTTCACACAAAATTGCATGCTTTTTTTTTTTTTTTTTTTCCCTGTCCTGGCTGAAAATCCTGCAGAGTGAATTTTAATTTTTTTTTTTTTTTTTGCCTGCAGTAGTTGCTGCCAAGCACTTTGGATGAAGTGTTGCACATCAGTGTTGACCCCTGGTTAACACAGAAGGGGAAAGTCTGGTCTCGTGGCCAGGAAATTACAATGATGGTGTTTAATGCTGCAATGTTCGCTGCAAAATAGACAAATCTGTGCCTCAAGATGGTATACTGGGTGCAGAAAACGTGGGTTATGCCTATGCAGTCTCCAGTGCAAGCACTTACCATGGCACCAAAGAGCTGATAAACTGATCATTATCTTAAGGAAATAATGTTTTAAACAAGAAAACTAGTAAAAATCCTAGTTCTTGATTTGCAGTCAGCAGCAATACAATCTCATGTTGACTAAAATGTTCTCTGGGATTCTTTGAGGGGTCATGGTTTTGATTTCTCGGTGTTTTATATATAGTGAAGAATAAAAGGCAAGCGGCCTCAACGGCTAGCACGGGTCCGACGGCTCTCTGCTTTGTCCTCAGCTGACTCTATTGTCTGAAGCGTACGTGGGAGCGAGCGGGGGAGCAGCTCAACGCCGCTGGTCCTGCTGCTATTTGTGCCGTTAATGGTATGTGCATCCAGTGCCAAGAGTTTTCCCAGGACAAAGAAACGGTAATGAAATATCCCAGTGAATCCTAGAGCCCTGAAAAGCAGCTCAGAACGAAGCCAGCACCTCCCCATCGCCCCCAGCCCTCGGCTGTAGCCGCGCAGCACCCTCTGTCTCCTTCCCAGGCGCCGAGCCCTGCTTTGGGCAGAAACCCTTTGTCCCCGGCCGCTGCTCCTATTCCCTCCCCTGTAGGCACCTTGCTACCTGTCACACCACCTCCTGTCTTCCTATTAACGCTCCTCTTGGCTTTTCACATCCTGATATCATGGCTATGTATTCCATGTTAAATTATTTTTTATTACAGCAGCATCTGGGTCCCCTTGTACCAGGTCTTGCATATCTATAAGACCTTCAGATGCAGAAGCAGGAGAATGGAAGGATTCGTATCCCTGTTTTGAGGAGGAGAAGCTAAGGCTCAGGCCCGTGAATCAGGTTGCCCAGCATCACTCTTGCAGTCTAGGGGGGCTCAGATTTGCAGCATTTCAAGTCAGTAGGATCAATGACTCCCTGGTGGATCCACACACTGCTCCTAGGGTGCTGCACAGACTTCAGTGACTACTTTAGAGCAGTTCAGGAGTTTTCTTGTTGCTCCTAGAGTAGAAGAAGTAGCAATAATGATGATAATAATGGTGTAGGTTTCTTTTTCCTGCTATCTGCTTCTAAAGATCCAGTAAAGAGGAGCTGGTTTGCATTGAGACATTTGCCTCTCCTGGTGTAGGGTGAAGGTGTTCCCACTACTCCAGACCTGTCTCTACCCAGCCTTGCTCATGGTGGTCACAGAGGCCTGATTCTCCCTCTGAACAGGGAGAACTTTCTAAATTTGTGACAGTTACCTCCACACCTATGCTAAATACCCCTTTTGCTGTTGTACTACGTGAATTCACAGGTTGTTCCCGTGCCCTTCCCAATGTCTGTGTTCTGCCTTGCGCGCGAGCTACAGGTGTGCTCCACAAGAGCAGACGAAAATGTGATTTTTGAGGAGTATGATGACAGTTCAATATCCATAACACATTTGTATTGAGATGAACTGGTGAATCTGCTAACTCTGCAGGCAATTATTAGAGTTTCTAGAGGTGTTTTACCAGATCAGCCTTTATATCATCTGCAAAGATCAGGAAGGACTCGTGACGATACTGGGGAGGGTGTAAAGTTTGGTTGCTCGCATCAAGGTTTTCTGTACATAAAAGATGCATAAAATCCTATCATCTCTTAAACTAATACTCCACACATTAAATAAGGAGCATTATGGGTGATGCATTTTGAGAAGTAGGCTCCTGACCTACATTTCTGCGCTGGAACTTGCCCATGGGTATTTCCACTTTAGCCTACCTTTAGGTTCAATATATTTAGTTTCTTGGCATCTGCTTTCAAGGTTTACATAGACTTGAGTTCTATTTAATTAATATTTTAAGCCTGCACCTCTGCCTTGATGACAAAATGATCCTTTCCGAAAGCTCTAAACGTGTTACTTTTATATGAAATTGCATCTGAACAAATGGCTCGGAGCTCATTCATCTCTTCTGTTTCTGAAGCTTTTTGTAGCTCTCTATCTTCAGCAACTTTGGCGTAGAGGCTCTATACATGGAATTTACTTCTCCAAACTTTTCTGCTTATGGTAGCGTCTCTGTTGCCCTGACTACCCTTTCAGAGCCTTTACTACTGAAACTAGTGAGATATTTACTTGCGTTTTAGCAACCCTTTGAAAATGGTCATTTTCAGAATATATTGTTAGAGGTGAAGTATCCTGATTTTCATCTGCCTGTTGATATTTACTTCATGTAACGACAGCATGTGCCCTGTAAATAACATACTGCATCTCAGGAAATGAAAGATGTTTTGAATAAATAAATAATGGCTTGCTGACTACTGAGTCTCCTGGCTTTGGTAATGTACTGTGCAAGAGAAAATAAATAGAAATCTCCTTCTGGGCATTTCCAAACATCAAAATGCCCTCTGCATTTTGTTGTGGTTAAATATACAACCGCATCAGAAGCCTTGAGACCCCTGTTTGGGTGGTCTTGCAAATGAATATCACAGATATTGCAGAAATTGTAGCTACTGCAAGGAAACATCAATTGCTGTTGGAGGTAGGGGATTTTTTAATGAAAAATTCTGGCAATGCAAGGGATGTGTTTAAAACCTGGTGATGTCTACTTGCTTAAGGATAATTTACGGTACTGGGAGCATCAGAGGGACATGCATATTTCGGGGTCTGTGGGTGACTTTTGGCAAACGTTTTCTTCTCGAATTTTAAACGCTGTGATGTGCAATGACCACATCATGTTGTGTTGAGCCATGTGACAGGCTGAACCTGGCCTGGGATCTAATACGAACCAAGGCCCATGCCACGCTGCATGAGGACCCCAGAAAAGAAGGAAGTCCTCATGAAAGGGCACGAGCAGGCAGGTGTGGTGGTAGACTGAAATCTCCTGCCATCCTTGTAAAATCACCTCTGATTCCGTTAGTAACCTGAGCTTTAGCTGAAAAGTTACATTTGTTGAAGGAAAAGACTGGAAATGGTGAACCCTGGTGGTTTTGGGACAGTATTTTGTTTAGCTTGGTGCGGCCAGTTTGGGTGGAGATCAACATTATACACGAAGAAATATAACACCTCCCACTGAGACCGAACGCAGAGACACGACCGGTTTGCAAATCCTGCCGCTGAATCATTTTCACAAACTATGGCTTAGGTAAAAGACAGAAATCTATCAAATGTTGTACAGATTAACTTATCACCTAGTTAAATGGGCTGTCAGTCTGGGCTGCCTGTGCTTGGCAGGGTGAATTCAAATGCATGTAAATTTCCCTGGTGGCTGACGAGCGACGATGGTGGAGCTGTCAACTGATGACATGTGAAAATACATTAACATTGTTTAAAATATATTTGAAAGGGATAGCTCATATTTTGATAACATTTTCACAGGCAAATGATTTGTATGAGGTCTGATATACTGACCACATAATTTATGCCGGGAGGATTTTTTTTTTTTTAAATAATAACTCTTCAGATACGTTTTGCACTTAAAGGAAGCCCCCAAACAATTAACAATTACCACACAACCCGGTTCGAGTCCCATGTGCCACCATTGTACGGAGTCACTGTTCCGATAGCCTCACTTGTCACTTCCACTTGATCTTACCAAAAGTGATTAGAAACTTCAAAAGAACCAATTACACAGGCCATTGTGTTATAGACCTGGCGCTTTCTTTTAAGCCTCGTGCTCCTCCCTGCACTTGGACTCTCCGTGTTTAATTTCTAGTATTTGCCAGACAGATTTCTTGACTTAATGAGAACATCGGAAAACAGAAATACTAAAAGCTCCGTACTGCTTAGCTTTCCCTGGCTCCTTCTTTAAGGGCTTAGTGACTTCTTAACTGCCCCCTCCATTAATACACTGGGGAGGCACGTGGGTTGTGATGGTCACTTCATGTGTTTCCAGCTACACCAGCTACCATTTTAATAAGTGGCCTTGAAAGGTAGAAGAAAGATGCAGCTCGCTGTAGGAAAAGGTCGGAGGATGGGAACAAGTGTTGACTGAGCTGTGTGATAAGAAAAACATCTGAAGCATGTGATTCAAGATTCATCCTTTAGTCTCGAATCTTCAGGGGTGAAAGGGGAGAACTTAGCACAGTCTAAAAACAGCAGATCTCACAGTTCAGCAGTCAACCATGGCGTCTGATACATGAAAAAAATTACTTATGCTGTCAGCTTCCATTATTTACATGATCTTTCTGTGGTTGAGTCGTGGCTGTGGATGTGCAATTCAGCTAGAAAAATTGCATATTTACACAGATGGGTGCTGGCATGTGACCAGGGCTTCAGCAAAACGCATGGTTAGAGGTAGAAATCAAATACAGAGAGTGGTGAATCTGTTTTTGAGGGGCTTGGTTACAAGGTGCAAATGTTTACAGATGCTCATAAGTGTGAAGGGCTCTCTTGGAAATGGTGACTCTTAGGAAAAGGAAGGTATTGCAAACAGCTTTGGGTGTTTTTTCTCTCTGACTTCCTGGAGTGTCTGTATGTTTGGTTTCAGTAGATGCTTCAGGGCGTCTCTACCTCTTGTTTTATTTGGAAACTAGTAGCAAGGACAAGCACGATGCAGGTGTAGTCAGAAAAGTCTGACAATAAGACCAAGAAAATATTTTCACAGCATACTGGAAGTTGAATGTTAGGATGTAAATGTAGTGCCTGGGATGTGGGAGAAGAAACCTCGTGGCGCTCCTTCACAGAAGCGACTTATAACGATAGAGAGACAGAAATGCCAGGACAGAGGTCCTTTCCTTTCCTTTTGCATTCCCTACTCCCTCTTTGCTGCCGTGGGTTGTGTGTTGGGATGATCTGTTTCCACCGAACCCTGGATTACAGTGTAATTAAGTCAGTGGAAATTTATCAGTAAACTTTTTTTCTTTTGTGCGTTGTAAAGCCGGGTTGGTGGATTCTGGGTGTAACCACTTGCCGTAGAAACCTGGAGATAACAGATTAAACCCCTAGCCTTTCTGGTGACCATATAACCCTCTCATAAATCCCTCCCTCTGTCGCTGACCATTTCTGGGATTTGCCTTTTGAACACCACCATCTCTATGTGCAGAAGGGCTATAAAACATTTCAGTAATGTGCTGACTTGGCTCCTGCTGAGAAGTTTCTAGAGAGGGAGTCCTCTAGCACTGACAACCTGAACCTAGAGAAAATGCAGATGTGGGAAAGCTTACCAGGTTTTAAGCTGGAAAGGAGCTTCTGTTACAAAGTCTATCTAAAGTTTGGCATTTTACCGTGATTATCCTGATACCGAATAGTAAGGTGAGGTTTTTGCCATCATGTCAGTGGCATGAGGTGACACATCTGTGGAGCTTTCAATGTAAACAGAAATCTTTGCCCTGTTTTTGAGCTATAAAGTTGAAACCCGTGTAGTGTGTCAGGAGCTTGGACCTTGATGCTGCAGGGTACAGGTAATGGAGAAAAGGAAAGATGAAGGGAGGGAAAGAAGCAACGAGGGTATGGGGCCATGCCATCAGAGAGACCACCAAGAAGGGCAACAGGTTCTCTCTTGGTATTAGTGGCCTGTGGTTAACCTGGAACACGTATTTCACATTAAAATACTATAAAATATTTGTAGGTATGTTTGTGCCTTTCTTTAGGGTGTGACTTTCCCTCCCTTAAGGAGGAGAGGTGTCCTCGAGGGTTGCCAGGTATTTAACACGTGGAATAGGTACATAAAATCCATTTAACTTGTTAGGGAATCAGTTGCATTTCCCTTGGCGGCGGTGTGATGTGCAAACCCTTTCCCTCCCAAAGTGTGTTGTCTCTACAGTTGTGCACATTTTCCCTCTGCTGCTCGTAGCCTGGGTAAACTCCATTCAGTTTTATAAACTGGGAAAAAAAGAGCATGGAAACTCTTGCACCTGTGGAGGCATTTCCTTATGAAAAAGAAGAATAAAAAGGCACATAGCGTTTGTGCTGCTAAGGCAAGTGGAGCTACGTTTCCCGGAGAGAATTCATTCAGTAGAGGTTCTTGTATTGAGGGGGAAACCCCCCCATGAACGAGTCTGTGGTCACTTTTAACAATTCAGAAACCTCCGACCATAGATGCACTAACCTGAAACAGTTAACAGCAAAGCAGGCCCCGCGAAAGAAAACGGATAAAGAAAACTCGAGGCCTCAACTTTAAGCACCCCAGCTCACAAGCCACTGTCAGCACATCCCTTTTTCACCAGGTCAGCCTTGCCAGAAGCAGTATATAAGCAAGGAGGGCGAGTGACAGTAAGGCTGTAATACAAAGCGGGCCTCCGCCTCCCTCTGCATACTTTGGCTAATTGCTTTTCCAGTTACAAGGCCAGTTCCACCCCTCGGTGTATAAATTACGCTTGTTTTGTGCAGCCGCGGGTGTCAAGTCATTGTGCCACTTTGCTTTATCCCTTCTGCCCGCGTACGGCTCTTTCTGACTGTCTGGTGCTCCCTTTGCTGCCCTCTCCCCTTTTCGGCGCAGTTTGTGCTGCTCCCAGGCGCCTGGGAAGAGCTGCTGCAGGGGGGGAAGGTCCACTTTTCCTAGGAGGAAAATTAGCTTCTTGAACTAAACCCGTCCCCAAAGCGCTTCCCATGTTCCTGTGCTTTTTTTCCACGCCCGTCCTCTTCCAGGGCAGTGAAAACGCTCCCAGCAGGACAAGACATTTCAGTTCATGTTCCCATTGACTTTCAGTCCCGCTATGAAAATCACATCACTTGGTCTCTTCTTTTGTTTAAAGCCATTCCCCGAGTCGAGCTTTTTTAGGACCGGTGCCCGCTGACCCCATCGTGGGCAGGTCTCTGCTGAAGTTGTGCGACTTTGAGTGTTAGTTGTGGTTTTTGCTCAACAGACTGCCCAGGTGTATTCAGCGCTTGGCACCACGAAGCCCAGATGCTGTCTGGGTTTTCTCAAATGGAACACTTAATCGAAGTAGATTCTTTTCCCAGGTATGGAAATTTTGTTGTATTTGATTTTTTTTTTTCCCTCCATTTTTTTCCTTTCTTTTTTTACTTCAGGATGATTATAGATAATAAAATAGGATGCAAAAGTCTTCATTAAAAATGCATTTTGTAAAATTGAAACTTAAGTGTCAGGTTTTTCTAGCAGTCTGTCAAATACTTGACAATTAAAATAGCTGTTTTTAAAAATTTAATGAGACACAATAAGGACTAAATGCACAAGAAGCTTCCTCGTTCTTAGGATAAAGCAGAAACATAACAAATCCATTATATTTCCTTACAAAAATGTCCCATTTGTAAAATATGCTATAATCTATTTTTAATTAAATTAGTATATGCAATTTATTACCTGAGCTATATTTATTAATATTTAATATTTAATTTCAAATTAATTATCTAAGTGAAAGAGTACTCGGCTGGGCTGAAGAGGCTCACTAAACAGCAAGCACCCTGCACCAGCCGAAGGAAATACGCTTCTTCGGCAGGTAACCCTGCGGTGCGCAGCTGGCCTGTGCTTTAAGGGAACGACGGCAAAAAAAAATATACAGCAGAAGTTTTGAGCGCAGTCACCCTCCTGTCTGGAAGTGTGGACTGCCTCAGGAGACGAACGCCTGGCAGTCATAAAGTTGGGAAGTATTTTCTGATATTCACCACCAGCATCAGCCTATGTGACTGTGGGAGCATCCCGCGCAATCGAGACCCGACCTCCCAAGGTTGCATCTTCCATCCCTTTGCTGGGGAGCTTGCCACATATGTATGCTGTGGGAAATTTGGCTTTAGGTTTCCATTATACGAGCTTTAATCTGTGCTTTGATGAGCAGAGAAGTAGGTAGCAACTCTGACACTTAAAGGATGATCCCCGCGTTAACACCCAGCCTGTCATCCTGCATCATTTTGGGCTGTGGGCAAACTCAAGCGGACACCACCGTATTGGTTTCATTTGGGTCAAGTTTTCCAGGTTTTCTTCACAGACAGCTAGAGAGTAGCAGTTGTTTCATTACTTGTGAGTGCCTGGAGACTCCAAAGTTAGAGCATCCTCTCCTGAAGGCACCGGCGCCTCTGCCCTGTCTCCGTGTCTCACTGTACACCACCAGTTTTCTTGCCCCATTCACTGTTTCTTGACTTGGGCAATCTTCTAACACAACTAGTTCTGGTCCTGAGAACTTAAGCACTGTTTGGCTCTTGGGTGAATGTCATGAAGAACCTTTTATTTTTTTCTGTCAGTTTTCTTTCGGTTTCAGTAGTGCACTCTTTGCAAAGGTGACTAAATAGATATCTTGTTTTCAGCCATATATAATTCAACAGGGAGATGTGGAAATATAAGAGAATACTTTCTAATTTACCCAGATAATTTGCAGAGACTGTTGGTCCTCTGTTGGTTGAAGCCAAACTTTGGTGTGGATTGTTGTAAGGTCTTTTTTTGTTTGTTGGGGTTTTTTTTTGTTGTTTTCTTTTCTTTTCTTTTTTTTTTTTTTTTTTTTTTTCCCCCTCAAGAATATAATTTTCACAGAGTCACAGAATGTTAGGGGCTGGAAGGGACCTCGAAAGATCATCTAGTCCAACCGCCCTGACAGAGCAGGACTGCCTAGAGTAGATAAATTAATATCTTAATAATAATTTATATTACTTAAATTTGGATTATCCAAAGGTGTGTATAAATTCTATACAAATAGTCGAAAAAGGCACCTTTCTGGGGAGGAAAAAGGACAATCCGCTGTGACAGAGCTCAGATAGTTGCAGTATTTTAATCAGTGTAGGCGTGCTTCCCACTAGTACAAAACCAAAATAAAAACCCTTAGAAAGGATGAGTTTCTGCTTACAATCTGTTTAGTTTGGGAAAACAAATGAAAGAAAGAAATAATTTAATCTTCAGTTTAATAATTGAACATCCTCCCTTCCCAGGATGCACAAGGTGGTTGCACAAAAAACATTTGTTAAACAAAAGTGACCATTAATAATCCAAACTTGTTCCCTTTTTGGCTGATTTTCATGCAGACCCATCCCCATCATAAAAGAGCTGT